>NC_051313.1:41742846-43026596 GCF_015220235.1 Choloepus didactylus
TAGCATCCTTAACAGATGTCCTCAACCTTAAGAAAGTGGGACATACACACATTTAGGTCTAGAAAACCACAGGCACATCTGTCAAGGATGCCAGTCTCTGATACTTAGTCAAAGTTTCAGAGGTCTGAAATCTGTTTTCATCTTTCACTTTCTCACATGAACAAGAGCATTCAAACCAGCATTTCTTGGGCACAAGAGGTGATAAATTATACTTCAAAGGGAATTTTAGAAGGAGGCTCTCTTGGTGTGTTTAAAGAATAATTTTACTCACTAAATATTAGGTTTACGTGTGGTATTTAATACACACATCACTGAGTAAATAAATAGAGCATTTGTTTCCAAACCTGTTCACAGAAATAATGTTAGTCAAAGCATATGAAAAAATCAGGGCAGTGGAAAACATATAAATAACTACAGATATTTTCTATGCAAAACAAAAACCGATTTTTTTTTACCCTTTTCTAATTCATGCAAAATCGGTACGATCCTTGTATTCCAAAAGACTTCATCTACTTCAAGTTCTGTATCCTTTTCTTGCAAGTCAGCTTTTGACACTGCAAAAGAAACCAGGGCAGGAAAAAGCCATAAAAAAGGAGTTGTAAGCAGAACAGTCACAAGTCTTTATTATAGTAGTCATTAAAACTAATAAGCTACAGAATTAAATTACACTTTGCCCCCCAAATCCAACTAATTCAAATTAGAACTACAGGTGGCCTAATCAAACCACCCCAAATTAAGCTCAGATAAGATAATGTAAAGAAATCAGAACTTTAAAATATGATTGGGGCACCTCATAAAGTAGCAAGCTTTGTAAACAATTGTTGAAATTATTGTCAGTAAGCCAAACCATTTTGAGTTTTTACTTAAACTTATTCCTTTGTGTTATAGAATAGATAACTCTATACAGGTATTCTACAGAAATGTAAAGAACAAGAATTTTGAGAACATTTAATAAAAACATGTCTAAAAAGAAGGCCTAGAAGAACATTCTTTTCTATAAAAGTAAAGTGTCCACACCATTATGGGGTCAGTGCTTTTAACACCAAGTAATTTCATGCAGTATAGTGGAAAAGGCACAGGCTTTGGGGGCTGACAAATCTTGGTTCAAATCCCAGCTCCATTACTGATGCACTGGGTGACGTGAGTCTAGTTGCTCATCCTTTCTGAGCCTCAGTTTCTCCAGCACAAAAACAGAGATTAGAATATTTGTCTTTAGGGTTACGAGAATTAAAAGATGATATAGGTGAAGCTCTGAGCCCAGTGTTTAGGATCTAGCAACATTCAATAAATGTTAATTTCACCTCCCTGATTAAAAAAAAAATCAGGTAATCACTGAAGTGTGTGACAGCCATGTCGCACTACCAAATCATCAAGAACAGATGCCACATGTGAAAGTTGGCTGTAGAAGAGTGATAGCTGCTGTCAATTACATACTTTAGATGTGGCAAGCATGTATTTAAATTTTGTAACAACACCAAGAGGAGATGCTCCTATTGTCTCTATTTTGCAGATGAAGAAAGTGGGACCCAGCGGTGGTAAGTCAGCTGCCCATGGTCATAAAACTCCACAGCTTTTACACTTGACCTCTACGCTATTCTGCCTTGCAGCAAACCAGCAAACTGAAAGGTGATGTCAGGGGAAAATGTAAATCATATCAGACACTTCAAATCATGATTACGTTTCACACAGGCAGTATCTCAGTATCTCCAGTGCTGACTGTGGAGCTGGAGGGGGTACTGCTGTGCCAGGGCATCCCCAAGAAGTGCTGGAGACACACCTCGGCCTCCCTTCTCCAAAGCTCATTCTCGAGCCTCTCACCTGGCACCCAGTTATAATGGTTCAGGGAGCCCATGTCCAATTAAGTGTCCACACAGTGGGTACCTGGATCCTAAATATGTCACATGTGTCAGAAATCTTAGGAGCGCTCAGAGAGTGCAGCAGAGAGCCAACCGTGAAAGAGTGTGTGCCCTGGATATTTTCAGATTGTTTTTACTCAAAATAACAACAATAATGGAAAAGGACAAGTTGATCAGGGATGCAGTACAAGCAGGGCCTGCTAGGGGTACATGTTCTGGAGTATCTGTTTAGGTTTGAATCCTAGTTGAGCCTCTATAGCTGACTGACTTTGGGAAAGCTGCTTCACTTCTCTGTAACATGGAGTAACAAGGGTTATCTCTAAGTATCAGGTTTATGGGTGATTGAGTTCTTTCACGTACTCTTCTGTATTCTCCAAAGCTTCCAACACATTTGGGGCCAGACATGTTTTGGATTCAGACTTTTTTGGATATGAAAAAGGTAATAGGGTGCACATCCTGCCTATTTCCCACTACTCTCAGGAGAGTCTTCTAGGGGACACCCTGAAGTAAATACATGAATAGTCACACTAACGAATAACCGGCCTTCCATCAGTTCAGGTCAGGCATTGTCGCTGAACGAGTTTGAAAGATCCTTCAGTTTTCAGAGCTTTGAGGATTTCAGAATTACAGATAAAGATCCATCTTTGGGATCTTCATTTTCATGAACCTGCCAGACACTGATAAACTACAGATATGGATTCCAAAGGTAAACATGAATATTCAAGCAGAATAAAAAAACTTAGTTGTTTATATCCCCAGATAACTAATATATTCAAAGTTCAAAGTATGTGAATAAAATCTGTATATACCAAGGCAGGTTAAAGCCAGAAGATAAGCCAGAAAAACCAATTTAATCCATCTAATCAAATATTTATGACACACTTAAATTTATCAGAAATTTAATAAATAAATTTAAATTCAGGCCCTGTAAGTTAAAGTCGGTTTTTTTAACCTTCTGTGCAATATGCTCTTTGAAACAATAGCCCTGCGAGAAATTATGATTATCAACCAATTTCTCAGCAAACAAAATAATACCATGTTCACCTCCGGAAAAGTTGGATTACAGTGGTAAGTCAGAAATCACAGAACAGTTTATTTAACCCTCAGAAAGGAAAGGCCTGCACAGGCCCTTCTGAATGTTTACAAGGCTTTTTTTTTTTTTCCTTGGAACAGAAGTTGGGCAGACACTGTGGTAGGAGGGTTTGATTTCAACCCTCACCCAGGAATCCCCGTGTGTGCAGCTGTGCCTGCCCCCAGCCTTTTCACATCCCACCCACTCCAAACCACTCTGCATTTCTGCTCTCAACAAAAACTCCCTTTGATACACTAACCCTCAGTTCCTCCAGAAACCCTGAGTTTCTCTAGAAACCGAAGCAGAGAAATATGATTATTTTTTAAGATCCACAAAAAAGGGAAAGCTTGCCTTAGTCTTGAGCAACAAACTAATATTTTAGAAAGCACTTTCATCTAGGTTCAGCGTTTGCTAAATACAAAAATTATGATTCAACAGGAAATTGGGTAAGTTAAGCAAAATTTCAGCAAGTTTTTGGAGATTTTGCTGTCTCAGTGGTTATGGTTCCTAACCATAGCTTTGAATTTTGGACACAAAAACCTGACACAGTGTTAAATGGCTGATTTTCTTAGCATGTAAATGTAAAAGTAAAACCCTTAGCAACAATGCTGACTCAGAAATCAGTAAATCTAAGATTTTCCTGAGTACTACAGGAGCTCCCACGGGCCACAAAAATCAATTTACTTGATAAAAAATTAGATTTGAAGACACAATATATATTTTAACTTAATATTAGTTTGGCTTCATATAATTGCCCCCCTTTGTTAGTATTCTGAAATATTTCAAGCATACATAAGACTATGAAGAACATAAGAAACACCCGTGTACTCACCATAGTTTGGCTGAATATGAATATTTTGCCATATTTTTATCCCTCCCACTTATTTTAAAGAAATAAAACATTACAGATAAAGCTGAAGCTCTCTGTGTGCCTCCCCCACCATTCATTCCCTTCTCCCCTCTCCCTCCAAGAGTAACCATAGTTCTAAACTGGGTGGTTATAATTATGGTGCTTGATGTTACATATGGACCATATAGATCTATATCCATAAATAATGTG
This sequence comes from Choloepus didactylus, assembly GCF_015220235.1. Taxonomy (NCBI): domain Eukaryota; kingdom Metazoa; phylum Chordata; class Mammalia; order Pilosa; family Megalonychidae; genus Choloepus; species Choloepus didactylus. Next base: position 41,746,835 of record NC_051313.1, read on the forward strand.
TCATTGTTTTTACAACTTACTCTTTTCACTCACCTAACACTCATACTTATTTCACTCAATATGATAAATGCATACTCCAGGTCATTTTCTAACTGCTATATGCCTTGCATGAATACATTTTGTATCATTTCTAGCCTGTGATTTAAACTATTACATATTTTCTCATCTAAACAGGTTAAAGTCCAAAAAGTCTCTCTTAATATAGTTAATATAGTTTTATTTAAGTGAGTAATGGTTTCAAATCCATGTTGATGCCAATATTTGCAACTTTACAAATGCTTTTACAAAATAATTTCTGTAAAATCATTAGGACTGTAATCTACAGACATTGGAAATATCTAAGCTGGGTAATGGTAAGAATGGTAAGATTGTTTTGGAAATACTACAAATTCACAAAGCTAAATGTTGCTCTGCGACCAAGTTGGACAATGTTGGTGGCATCTCCAAACGTTGAGCCAACATCAGACATCTTCACTGCAAATGCTCTTCACTGTGCAGGAGGGTTAGGGGCCTCTAAGAACATAGACACCTCACCTGCTTGGGTTTCCAGCCGGCTCAGGTCCGAGCTACTGGGACATGGTGAGGCGCGGGCACCCCTCTTCCCCTGGTCCCTGGGAGGAAGAGGAAAACACAAGACTCAGCACAAAATCCAAAGCTTTCCTCTTTCTGTAAATGTTGAGAGAGTGCTATAGACAGTTTCTAAAGAAACCACAGAAAATTATTTATAAAATGGGATTTGATGCTCTCTATCCTGTTTTAATCAACTTCTGATTTCCAACTAAGATTTATTTTTTAAAAGCCTATCAGGTTTGCTTAACAATATGAAATACAGTTACTAGAAACAGCAACAAAAATAAATTCAAAGTTGACTCTGCAAATAAAAAAAGATAAGGATATACACCACAAGAGGTCACTATAACAGTAAGAAAGAACTCTGGTATGCTTGAAGCTTAAATCCCAGAAGCCTAGTGTTTGGGAGCTGAGAGAGACTTGTCTCTGCAAATGAGGAAACTGTGTCCCAAACTGGCCAGATGTGCACAAGGTCACACAGCAGGGTTGCATCTAGAACCCAGTCTCATAATTTCCAATTCAGTCCTCTTTCCACTACATCATAGTGTGTCCTGTTTCCATTAATTTTTTTAATTGAAAAAAAATAATTCTCTAAAAATGTCTTATTCTTAGAAATATTTCAAATTTAAGGTAAAACCAGGAAGTTTCAGATGACAAATACTTTGTATTCCAAATAAAACAGTGGTAGCTGGCAGGATCACATGTCTGGGTTATTTTTATGTTATGTTTAGTGTAGAAACCACTGGTGAAGGATATGACTTTTCTTTAGATACAGCTGATAACTTAAAAATGCTTAATTTAAAATTTCTGTACAATATTCCAAGGTAAAAAATCACAAAGAGAACAAGAGTGCAAGTTTAAAAAAAAATTTTTTGCCATCAAATATAAAATTTGCTCCAAAAATCACAAAGAATGCATATACATGTGATCAGCGTCACCCGTGAACATCCATACATGTGTCTGCTGCTCCTGCTACCTGTTGAGTGAGCCCCCCATGAGTGTTCAGAGCTGTGTCTTGGTCCTGAGCCTTTACTACTGCCCCAAGAATTAGCTTCTCCAAAGATCATATTTTCCATAAACATGTCCGTTTTTGGCACTTGATTCAACACTTATTTTTATCATTAAATTCAGAAGCTATCAAGCTAATCTTCCAAAAATGTCTAATTATTCAGGGCTCTGGAACAATTGCTTTATTTTTATACATAGTGAAAACACAGACCTCATGGCAAAACATTCCCAGCCAAACAAGCAAAGAATCTGAGGACAGGGTCCTCTCTCAACACTTTGTGTTGAGATTCAAATAGAACAGGTCTCAAAGAAGACAGAAATAAAGGAAATCAACCCTATAAAATGTTAAATTGCAAAAGTGCAGCGGGGCATGAGGCCAAGGAAGCTCCCAAATTTATCACTTCTACAGATAAAAAGAAAGTTTGTGAGAGCCATAGAGACAAGGCCTTCTTTTCAACACACACACCTGTCCTAAACAACAACTGAAATCAAGCAAGATCATTTTCAACTAATGACTTCTATCCAAAGTTGCTGATCCAACCTCCCTGAGGTCATGGCGAATAATCAGGTTGCCTCCCTAAATACCACATTTGTTTATTATTCCCACTTACGGGGGAAAAAAAAGATCCTTTTTATCATATACAAAAGCTCGGCAGTGTGGGTTCTGCCAGTTCTCAAGAAGTACAAAGATGAGCTACAGCTCTGTCTGTTCATCATGGTGCAGTGGTTGAGTGTGTAGGCTGTGAACCCAAACTGCCTGGTCTCAAATCCCATGTCCAACTGTTTCCAGCCATGGGATTTTGGGCAAGTTAGTAAACCTCTTGGCCTTGGCTCACTCGTTTTAAAATGAGGGCACTGCCTCCATTTAGTACAGGGACTGGCACATTTAAAGAGCTTAATAAATGGTCAGTATCATGTTTCTCTTCTGAGTCAACAAATATCCAGTAAGCACCTGTCTGGGCAGTTTAGTGCTGGATGTTACTGGGACAAAGAATATAAAAGGTATTGCCCCAAAAGTTTAAAATCTACTCTGCTTTGCAGAAATAAGGAACTTTTTTTTTTAAATGGAAAATTCCAAGAGTCTCTAATCAAGAACAAAAATATAAAGCTCAGCGGAATACGAGAACTAGAGGCTGCTGAGAAGGAAGTGGTTAATGAGCGGAAGGAAAGGGTCACCAAGTGGGCCTTGACAGAATAGAGTTGGGCAGTAAATGACATTACTCTCAGCAGGTGAGTAACAGGAGTGAAGGTAAAGAGGGGCCTGAGAAGCCTGACACTTGGGGCAGGGGATTATTACACAAGGGTGCAAGACAGGAATAGAAGGTTCCTTCTGGGAAATACTGGGAACAGCTGCCTGAAACAGCTGGTTGAAACACTGGTTGAACAGATGGACTCAATTTGATGGGTAACAAAAAACTGTTGTAGGTTCTTATACAAGGAGATGATGGGATTTCAGGTTATGCAGTGACAAGAGAATTTAGAAGACGCGAAGAGAGGTAACGTGGACTAATCCTTTGAGGGTGACAGTAGTTCTGAGGAAGAAAAGACATTCAAGAGATCCTATAAACAATAAGTTGATAGGATTTGGTGGTTGATTTCATGCAGAAAAAAGAATAGAATGTAGACTTGGAGGAACAGGATAGCAGAGCTGCCATCAACAGAAACAAGGAGGTTAAGGAGTAGATCAGTTTGAGGGGCAAAGCAAGTCTGGATTTTGCCATGTGGAACATGTGATGAAAAATGGAGCATCCACAAAGGAGTCATGGAAATCAGGACAAGAGCTCGATTAAAGATCAAAGGAAAACAGGGGTACCAGGAGGCATCAGAAGAGTGACTCAAAGACCAGACCTTGTCTTGTCAGGTTCTCATTGGTAAAGGACAGAAAGGGAAAAAGAAGGAGTCTGAATGCAGAAGAGAAACAGAATATGTTCTCATACACTCCAAGTATGCTGAGAAAGAGGGTATGGTTACCTGTCAAAGAAGCTGGGGACTGAGGAACAACTGTCCAGTCTGGCGGAGTAACCTTAACAGGGTTTCTGTGGAGCAGTACAGCTGGGGTCCCATAGGAAGAGTGAGTGGGGAAGAAACAGAAACATCAAGAAAAGAAAACCCCTTTAGCAGTATTGCTAAAGAAGAGGAAAAATAGATGGCCTCATACTCAATGGAAATCTGTCTCCCTGTGACTTCTACCCATTGGTCTTGGTTCTACACATAGAGCAAATAAAGCAAATATTTACCCTTCTTCCTTTTGAAAGTCCTTTGAATATTTAAAAATATCATGCTCACCAATTTAAGTCCTCTCCCATGATTTAAATCTCATGTACGGCTCTACCATTTATTAGTTGTGTGATCTTGGGGAAGTTTTTTAAACTAAGCTTTGGTTTCCTCATTTGTATAAGAGGGGGTGGTAAATAAGAGTACCCCCAACATAAAGCTGTAGTGAGGATTATGTGATAGGTCTAGTTGCTTAGTACAGTTCCAGGCACATAATAAGTACTCAATAAATATTTACTATTTTTGCGGTTGCTTTCATCATTGATGCCATTAGCCAATATTTCCAGCCCTTTCAACCATTCCTCATATGCTATGATTTCAAATCTCTTCGCCAGCCTGTTCAGTTATTCTAAGTCAATATCAATTTGTCTGAATCCCTTTTAAAGTCTGGAATCCAGCACTGAGCTAAAGGTAAGACCTGAGGAGCAAAGAGGAAATTAACAGTTTGGTAACCACCAAAAATGAGCAGTTCAGGTGATTACATCACCGAGTTAGTCAATTCTTGTCTTTTCTTACATGCACAGCTAAGGCAGATTTCCTCCATCCACATGGACCTTTCCTCACTCTTTATTAAATTTCACAATGTTATATTTGGCAAAGAGCTCCTGCCTTTCAGATGATTTTCAATCTTGATTCAGTCATCCAGCATAATTGCTTTTCTTCCCAGCTTCTTGTTCCATGATTAAATTTTTACAATGATTTTTGATGTACCCAAAATAAAACATTTCCAGAAACTATTCCTTAAAGCTCTTCTGTGAAATTCTTCTTAGAGGCAGAATAACTCCTAGTTAGAATATCTCCACCCTCAAATAACAAAAAACTAACTCAAACTTACTTAAACAATGAATGGAATTTATTGGCTCGTATAACCCAAAAGTCAAGAGCTAGGATGGGCTTTAGAAGTGGCATGATCTGTGCCCTGGCTCCATCTTCCTGTAATTTTCTCAGCTCTGCCCTTCCCTCCATTCCATCTGTAATCAGGTTGGAGTCCTGGTGGAAGCAAAATGGGTACAGCAATCCCAGGCCACATGTTTCAGAGTAAAAGCAAGATCACCTCTTCTCAGCCATTGACTAGAGTCCTATGTTTCACTCTGATTGAACAGAACACATTGCTGTAGCCAAGACAATGAATGCCATAGATGGATGAGTTGCTGCCCATCCATGAAGCAGTCACATTGGAGGAGGATATCAAGCAACATCTACTTCTGGACCATATTACCTCAAATAAATAAAGTATATTTCTTTTACAATATTCTCAAATTCAGATTTTTGCTATAATTCAGACAAGCCTTCCAATTATTTTGTCTAAGGTTCTTTAGACTGGAGTCAACAAAATTTTTCTTAAAGGGCCAGATATTACATGATTTACTCTTTGTTGACCAAGTGGCAAAACTGAAATGATTATGTACTTTTAAAGTCATTTATAATGTAATGATTTTTAAATGTATAAACCATTCTTAGCTTATGGGCTGAAAAACAGGTGGCCGAACAGATCTGGCTTCTGAGCCACAGTTTGCTGACTCCTGCCTTAGAGCAATAACTAAAAGTGTATTAAGAAGATTAAATGGAAAGATATGGATTTAAGGAAAAAAAAAACAATACATTGATTACCATTTTGGAAAAAAATTATATGGAGGAAATGAAAAGAAAACTTACAGGATGCTTAAGATAAAAGAACATCTACCAAATTTTGAACTAAACTTTTCCTTGTCCTAAGGAAAAAAAATACTTCATTTTTAGAATTAATTGCATACCTTATTAACATAGCAACTTCTTGATCCAAGCCATACACTACTAATTATAATTATTTAAACCTCCTAACAAATTAACTACCTTTGGGTACAGTTTAATCCAAATAGTATCATTCCTATCACACAAACATTAAAAACCTGGTAGGAATACACAGATTAGTAGCCAGCATAGAGCAAATAGTTTTAAGTATCAAAATAATTCAATATCTCAAATTGTGTGCTTTAAATTTTTATATTTTTGAATGACAAGGAATCATTATCTCTTTGCCTGTTTATCCAGTATTTCCCTTCAACTTTATCATATAGTAGAGAAAAATCATTAACTCGGCCTAATTGAAGAGCCAGTACCAATCAGTAAAAACTTGCAATATGATTTTCTGTCACTTTCTGGTTCTAAGTAAGCAAACTTATCGCTTATCTTATGGCAGGAATAAGCAAACTTTTGCAGAAAGGGACGGGTAATAGATATTTTAGACTGTGCAGGCCATGTAGTCTCTGCTGCAACTACTTAATTCTGCCACTGCAGCACGAGAGCCACACCAATGCATAAAGCAATGAGCGTGTCTATGTTCCACACTCATAAAACTGTAGACTGGATTTGGCCCATGGATCTTAGTTTGCTAACCTGCTTTATAGGCTTAGATACTTTGACTGCAATTTGGGAATACCATCACTAGGGGGTGGTGGTTCCTTCATCATGTCTTCATGGCCTGAAGTACAAGGTATACAGTTTTCAGGCAGAATCATGCTCTTAATAACTAACCTTAAACAGCTAAACAAAACACAATGAAATTAAAAGACATGATTTTAAAGCATTGTTCCTAACATCATAATTTTAAGAAAGTCTTCCAATGTACTTACTGTGTTGGGTTGGGGTCAAAGATTTTTAAATATTACTATATTATCTAGCATACACTATCAGTAACTGGCTATTATTCAAGTTTTTATACTAAAACTCAATTAGATATTACTTTGTAGCTAACCATGCTTCCCTTAATTTAGAGTAAAAACCTACAGTTTCATGCTTATCGTAGCAGTCAAAGCTCCACAGTTTCAAGACACCTCACACTCAAAGCCCTTAAAACTTACTGCTGCAGCTGCGAGTACTTCAATGTAGGGAACACTCCCTGCAGCCACCCTCTTCCATGGTGTGTCACATGGTAACTAATCCTGCATAGGTTTCCAGTTTCTGCTTTCCATCCCTAATGCTCTAGAGTGACATTCCAGTTCACACATTACCATCTCCCACCAGAACTGCTGCAACTGTCTCCAGATGGTCTCTTTGCTCCAGGATCTCCCCTTTCTAATCACCCCTCACATTGCTGCCAGGGTAAGCCATTGTCCTGGGGAAAACCTCTTAGTGGCTTCCCACATATAAACAGTAAACCCAAACTCCTGGGAGTGGCGTGAAAGGCCATCCACCATGTGTCTCTAACCTTCCCTTCCAGGGGCTGCTCAGCTCTATAGCCTCAAGATCTTATGCTCCAGCCACGCTGGGCCACTGCGTTTCCTTGAGCCTGCCACCAACATGTCCAATCCCAGCTCTGCTTATACTACTCCTTCAGCCAAGAACACAATTCTCTGTGCCTACTGAAAAATCAGACCTCAAGAGGCATCTCAAATCCCACCTCCACCAGGAAGCCTTCCCTGGTCCTCAAGTCAGAATTAAGTGCTCTGACTTCTAAACTCCCAGGATGCTTTATTTCAGTTCTCCTTTCACTCCTCCAGCATTAATCATTGAATAGTGCTTCTCAAACTTCTGTGTACATTTGAATCACCTGGAGATCTCAATAAATTGCCAATGCTAATTCAGTAGGTCTGGGGTGGGATGTGAGAGTCTGCATTTCTAACAAGCTCCCAGGTGATGCCAAGGCCTCTGGTCCAGGGGCCACACGTGAGCAGCAAGGAGCCACACCCTTTGTAAGCTCCTCCAGAGACGGTTCCTTTCTCTATCTCCCAATCTCTCTGGCACAGGGCTTTGCTTACCAACAAACGCTGTTAAATGAGGTGGACCTCTACAAAATCATACTGACCAATGCCAAATGGAAACAGTTTCTCAGTTACATGACCCTTAATTATTTAAAAGAATAATGACTTCATTATTTTTTGAAAAAATGATGCATTTATTATTATTTGTTTAATGTCAGGCAATATAAGAAAGTACAAAGAAGATTTAAAACAATCATCCTGGATCCCACCACACAGAAATAAACATAATTAATATGGGGTGAACATCATGCCAGACATATTTTTGCATATATTCAAATGAAAGATAGAAGAATGAGAAGAAAAGAAGAGTGAATGAAGGGGAGGGCAGGTAAATGGATACATATAAAGGGGTTCATACCATACATGTTATTTTAATTAAAAAGCATTAACACAAATTTTACTTGAATTTAATGAAAGAAACAGAAATTGAGGTGAAGGAACTGTAGAACTTCAGGTGAATGGCTCTTCACAAGAGATATTAGTTTCTAAAAGATTTCTCTAAAGTTAAGAAAAAAATAATGAAAAACATTAGGATGCTGAAATCATTATTTTTTAACTCTACATTTCAATTTTAGATTGTAGCTGACAACATCTATTTCCTATTATGAAAGTGAAGGAATTAATACGCACACTTCCTCCCAGGTATCAGTTTTAATTATTTATATTACTATGACATTGTCAAGCTTCCTATTCCATAACCATAATTTCAGAGTTGTTTTTTTAATTCAATATAAAAAAAGTCCATACTCACCACAAATCTTTTTACCATAGCTTCCATATTTTGGGGTTCTGAATTTTGACTCATCATTTTGTTGCCTGGATTTCATTGTCCAGGAGTTTTTTAGAAAGTGCACAAGTACTATATTGCTCAAGTTTGCTTCCTCTTGAAAATGTCTATCTGCTGCCCTTTTACTGGAGGACAACTTGGTTGGCAATAAAATTCTTGCGTTTTACCTTCTTAAATTTAGAACTTCAAAATTACTCCTCTCTCTTCTGATGCTGAGTGATGCTCCAAACCGCCGAAGGCAGGCTTGCTTTTTTCCCCTTTTATGTGACTTACTTGTTCTGACTGAATGGCCATAGGATACTTCGTTCCATTTATCCACCCAATCAACAATCATTAATTGAGTGTGTACTAGGTGCTTGGCTGTGTTCTAGTGGTGAGCACTGTTGGAAGTGTCTTAGTGTGGCTTATTCCAGGCATCCCTCTGAGTTTCAGATTCAAGTCTTTATTTCAGAAAGTTGTCTTATATTATATCTTATTACATCTTAACACTTATCCTTATTCCATTTGTTCTGCTCTCTTCCATTCTCAGGGGGTTGCTCTGAAAATTAAATATGTAGGTGTAGGTGTCTGGCACTTAGTGTGAAGTAAGCTAGTGTGAGGAGAGGGCGTGGAAGAGGAGGGTGCTCTTCTTCAGGAAAACATGTTCATACTTCCCATAGCTAGCTCAATCTCTACAATCATTTTTATACCTTCATTCGTATTCATTTCTTTTTATATGATTTCCTCTAGCCTGTCCACCATGTCTCATTGCATTTTCACCTGTTTTATTCTAATTTTTAATTTCTAATGTGGCTTTCCTCTCTCTGTTTATACATTTCTCTTTCATTTCTTTTTTGAGTACTGCAGGTTTGCCTTTCGTCTTATGTGGGTTTACAATCTCTAATCTGAGTTCTTACAACCCAAAGAAGAGCTCTGTTCTCTGTTTCGTTGTTTTTTTAAGAGAGTGGTCACATTATCTATAATTTCTTTGAGATAATGGAAAATTGTTTTAACTCTTTCCTTGTTTTGGGAGGGCAACTCCTTTTGTGATCCACTTTCTTCATCTTTTATCTATGCTCTTAACATATTTATGCCAAAATCCTGGGTTAGTTCTTGTTCTTATTATTATCTTTAAACAGAGCCTTTATTTGAAGTACCATCCACAGAAGGAGAGAACTGAGGTACTCTGTAGCTTCAACTTCAGTTAGTTTTCTTGAACAACCTCTCACCAAATCTGTTTTTTGTGTTTTGACCCAGGAGCATGTGTTCCTTCAGTTTGTGTACAACAGGTTGCAGTGACTCAACGTTATTTTATGTAACAGGATCCTTGGTTTCTAATGTATCAACACCTCCCGCTGTCCCACACACACAAACCAGCTGGCTCACAGGTAGTGGGGAGAGGGTGTCACCCTCAGCTCCATCCCCCCAGTGACTGGATGATCTTGATCTTGAAGGGGGCTTTTCTAGGGGCATCCCCAGTTCTGGTTCTCCATGACCTGCCCACATCCTTACACATTATTTCTTAATTAAAGACTATTGGATACACCTTCCTAAACCAAGAGACTCCGTTTCCTGCTCAAGGTCTAAGGAGGTAACATGTCTGCTCTCAAATCAGCCTTTGTTTTCCATATTTTATATGCTCTGTAGGTTAATTATTTAAGAATCTTCTGGCTGCAAAGGTTCCAAGTGATATAAACCTAATGCAAAGTAGCACAAGATGCCTTGGTCAACAAAATGGAAGGAAAAAAAGGAGGCGGGGAGGAAGGAAGAGAAGGAGGAGGAGGGGGGAAAAGAGAGGAGATGAGAGAGAGAAAAGAAAGCAGCAAAGGAAGAAAGAGGAATAAATTGGCCACATAACTGGGCAGTCTACAATGTGGAAATGGTAGCTTCAGGTATAGCTGGATTCAGGGATTTATATGATGATATTGAAATTCTCACTGTCTCCATTCCTTGACTCTGCTTGTTTATACATTACTTTCCTCTCAGAGTCTTTCACTACAAGGCACAAGGTCAGCTGCAACAATGACATCATCTTTACAAACTTATGAACTTGGAGAAAGGGCACTTTCCCCAAAGGCCCAGACCAAAGTCCCAGGGAAGAATTCATGTGGCCTGGTGCAGCTCATGTGCCCATCTCTGAGCCAACTGTTATGTCTGGTATGTTAGAGAACTTCCCCTGTGACCACCCCTAGAAAGGAGAGGTGGGGAGGACGGGGTCAGCCTGTCCAAACATGGGCTGAGCTGGATTAATTATACAATGGTTGAGGGCTGGTTCCCCAAAGGCAAGTATGCTAAGCAGACAAAATATCAAGCCCATACTGCAGTACGGGTTTGCTTCATGTTTTGTAGTTTGGAGTTGTAGCCATTTTTCTGTTTCATTGGTGAAAATTATTTCACTTTTTTCATCTTTGTTGCTTTCATTGGGTTTCTGCAGAATGCCTTTGCTTTACCAAATGCCAGTGTGTTTAACCAGAAGCACCTTTTTCTTATTCTGAATTCCAACAATACTAACTTGACACAGCACTTGAGAGTTTATAAACATATGCTTTCAAGCCTTATTAATCATTCCACAACCTACAGTGGGGCTGGGAGTGAGGGAGCACAGTTATTCCCATTTTACAGATGAGGAAAGTATGTCCCTAGAAGCATTTGCCAAAAATCAAACCGCTGAATTGCATAGTTGAGAGAACTGAGCCTAAATCCAGGGATTCTGGCCCCCAAGTGAAGAGCTCTTGACTCTCCACAACAATTAACTGCTTTGAACTTTCCTCCTAAAGGTCACATTTCCAAATCACAACAGTTTGAACACCATTTCCACAGAAAGCTTTAAAAGGTTTTTAAACAGACACATAAAGGGGTTCATTCAATGGAGGGATAGATGGATGGATGGATGGATGGATGGATGGATGGATGGAAGGAAAGAAGGAAGGAAGGAATAGGCACGTGTTGTTTTTAATGGCAGTTTTATTATTTTCAATCCACATGGCAACACAAGTAAAAGAAAATAGTGTGTTGCTGAGGAGCAGAACTGCAAAACTTTAAGTGAATCCTTAAATGGACGCACAGAGGTTGTCATAATTGGTGCGCAGTTTGAAGACAACAGTTCGATAAGTGCTTAAGAGTGTGTTTTCTTTTGGAAATTTAAAAGTTCCCCCAAGATCTCGTTTGCAATGATATTTTGCTTAGCAAATCCTTTTTCCTTCATAACCCACATAAAGATAAACTCCAATCCAGCCCACGTCTGAATTATCCCATATTTTGAATTAAGGGTGCACAAATCACAAAAATAAACTGCTCTTTTCTCCACCCCCATCCCAGCTCCCCGACAAGCACTCAACACGAAGGTGGCTGCTCCCACACTAGACAAGCGTGTAACGACCCTGGACTGGAAGCGTGTGCTCCATTACTCTGCCCCCTTCCCGTGATCTGCCCACCCTCCTTCACATCCTGTGGTCATCACAAGCCACCTCCTTTCCCAGTTGAGCATTCCCTTCCCTTGCTTTGACCAGCCCAGCTCACTGACAAGAGTCATTTTCCACTTAACAATCTAAAGATGAAAAAATGTTAATTGAGGTTAGAGCTTAGTATCAAAACTGGGAATATGCCACTACAAAGCAGAGATCATTTCTTGGAATTATTCACTTAAATGTTTACAAGAAACAATTATCAAATGTCCTAGACTGATTCATAAATGTAGTTAACGAAAGAATTGCTAATAGTTTCCATTTTCTCGTTTGTTTTAATCCTACTGTAAAAACTCTTTTTTTGGCACCACTTTAACAATATTCCATCCAATGATTAGAGGAGGTAAAGATTCATAAATCAAAAAAGCTAAACTTGCCAGGGTGTATTCCAAACCCAACTCAGACACAATCAGTATATCATGCAAAAGCCATTCTAACAAAGTAAAAAGAAAACAGTTTGTGCTGCTGCCAATGCCTCATAATTTTTGGACAGTCAGGAAGAAGTGCTTTCAGTCCCTAACTCACTTGTCCTTTGCTGTTTGTGAGATAAAATATGTAACTGAAAACTCCTCTGCTGTTCCAGACTGAGGAAGACATAATGAACTCTGGTTTGCCAGATTATTCTGTAACATCTGAAGGTTTGCAGAAAAAGAAAAAGAAAAAGAAAAACAAAGAAAGAAAAAGAAAAAAAAGCTCTTGTCTGGCTTTCCCCTTGTCAACTTTAATTACCATAAGGATGGGTGCAGCCGATAAATGTTTCCCTTTTACTTCAGCACTGAAAGAAACACAAGTTTTCCTGCTGTCTTTTATGTTTAAGCTCTGAGGTCCACAGCCTATTCTTATTCACCAACTGGAAAAGATTAGTCTGCGATGGCCAGTTTGAAGCTTTGTGCTCAACTCCCAAAGTCCCAATTTGAAGTCGTTCTCTTCCACTTACGGAGACATTTCATTTTTCCTTTAATTTAAAAATGTTCTGAATGCAAAGTGACTTTACAAGGGCTAGTAGGTTGCCTAATACAAATTCAATGCGTGACACAATTCAGGCTGTGTCAGCAGGCAAGTTCAGTTCAGCTAAACCAACAAGATGCCAACCAGTCACTCCAGGGAAAAGTTTCGAGCATGCCTCATGTGTATAGCCAAAGTCAGACCTGAAATCTAGGGTGAGCTCAGCAAGCACTTGGTCTTAAAATGACCCACGGAATTTAATCTTGTTAAGCAAATCTGAACTGGGCAGCTGTCCATAATGACCCAATGGAAAGTCCTAGAAAAATAGCTTTTTACTGAGTGACCCTGCCTACAAGACTTTCTGCCTATCTTAGTTTCACTGTTGGCTGGGACTGGAGAACAGTGTCTACTCTCCTACCCCTCCACCACCACTCCAGCCCCCAACCGTTCAAAGCTTCTTTAGTAAAACATCAGGCTGAGAATTCACACACCCCCATAGTGAACATTTCCTCACACATGCTTAATATGGTAGGAAAACTGCTTCTCAAAGAAGCCCTCTCTAGGAACATGATATTAAATAAAGTAATTCCCAATCATTCATTTATGGGAGATAGAGGGATATTATCGATAACTGAAATGCACAGGTCTCTCCTATACAACCACTAGCATGCAAAATAAATATTTTAATCTGAATTTCTACTAGATAATAAAATAAAGTGTCCACTCTTTAGTGGAACTATTCAAAGGGATGTAACAGGAGATTCCAGGTCAAGCAAGTATCCCAAATGACATACAAACAGAAGGATTGGGCATTACATATCAAAGAGCTAGCGGGAACAGCCCAACTATAGCAAAGACCTTTTCTTTCAAGACTATCAAGGCAGTATTTTGGCAGGTATGAACACATGTTTTCCTGAGGTTCAAATGAGCTGGGACGAGATCTCTCCTACTTATACATCAAGTTAGAATTTGTTTGAATAAAAGGGAAAAAGCAAATCAATCATCTCATAAGACAGAAAACAAACTGGTAAATCACATGGTTATCCTGACCAGCAAATTAAATTAAAAAAAAAAAAAAAAATACTGACCCTCCACTTCTGAGATGAGATGGTAAGGATGTTGTCCCTTCGAACTTCTTGCTCCTTGATTTCACCGAAGCCGCCATCATAAGTTAATTGAAGTGGGTGACTCTGTAAGTGGCCAATGGCATTTGATTCTCCTAAAACAGATCCCATTTATTTTCACCATAGAGTCCCCCATCATAACTGTTTCTTTTGTTTCACTGTCTTCTTTGCTGTAATAACCAAGGAAATGTTTTGTCAAAGTGTTTCTTATTTTAGGAATCACTATCTTTCAATATTGTTTTCAATTTAAGGATTGATATGATTTGAAAATTATATATTACTTATAATAGTCAAGTCTGGAATTGTATGGCCAAAGCCTCCTTGAACATATACAAGACCTCACCCCTATTTTAGGCTTGTCATCATCAATTCAGCAGGTAAAAATGAAAAAATGTGGTATCTTTTTTCTAAGGGCTTATGGTCTACCTGAAGGCAACATTCAAATTAGGTTTATGAACTACCTAGTCTACTGTAAGTACTTCTGAGTCCTCTAACAAATCTTCTTCCTAAATTTGATCTTGTTAGTAATTTTTCAACCAAAAAATATGTATTGCTTGCCTCCCCGATGTTGGGCCTTGTCCCAGGCACTTGGAATGGATGCATCAACGAATATAAACCAAGATCTCTGACCTTATGAGGCATTATGTTACCTTATAAGGCTTATATTCTAATAGGTGTAATAAGCAATAAAACATAATAAATAGGTTATATGATATGCTACAAAATAAGCAGATAAGAGGAAAAGTGGAGAGAGTAATGGGGATTGGAAATGGGGACAGGTAGCCATTTTAAATAGGTGGCCATCGTAGGCCTCCAGAAGGTGCATTTGGGCAAAGCCTCAATGGAGGTGAGGCATCTGGCCATCAGATGACAAGGGACAGTATTTTGAGCAAAGAGAACAGCTGGTGCATTAGTCAGAGGCCGGAGAGTGCATGGGTGCTCAAGAAAGCCAGGAGTGGAGCATGTGAAGGAAGAAGAGGATAAGAAGCATTCAGAGGGGCAGAGGTAGATTGTGGAGGCCTGGTAGGCTACTACCACGCAAAGGAAAGGGGAAGGGCATTGACACATTTTAAAAGGCTCCAAAGAAGAATGAGATAGAGTTGCAAAAACACTTCCAGTCTCTGAACTGAAACTTCTAATGCATTTATGAATGCATATTCTTAGTGTTGTAATGCAAATCCACATTAGGAATAGCCTATCAACCATGCTGTTAATACACTCTAGTGTATGATAAAACATTTTGCCAAAGGGGAAGGGAGAATAAACCTCCCGTAGCATGGTGGGGAAAAGATGAGCTTCTTATAGAAAAATGCTATTTTGCAAGTTTTTCCAAAATGACTCAGGTTTCCTTTTCTGCACTTATTTAGAAACTGACAAACCAATAAAAACCAACAATAACAAAACCACCTACTCCACCCCCTTGACCAAGCTACCAGCTTTCAAAGCACTGACTTTAAAAGCTGAAGGGAACCCTTAGAGATTGGGTAGCCTAACCCTCATTTTTCAGATGAGAAAATTGAGAACCCAAAGCATAAGTAACCTAAGGTCACAGAGCTCGTTAGGAGTGGGAAGAGCACAGGCTTTGGGTTCCATCAGACTTAGGTTCATGTAGAGGCTTGCCAACATACCAGCTGGATGACATGGGGAAGTCACACAACTTTCCTAATGCTCACCTTCCTCAATGGCCCTTACCTCCTGAGCATGTGCTGAGAATTAAAGGATGTGGCCTAGGAAATAATTTTTATGATGCTAGGACACTCAAAACATAGAAATTATCATCATCACTATTGTCAGATCCCAAGAATCCTGGCTTCTGGTCCAGGGCTGTCTCCACAGCATCACACTACCTTAGTAACCTTACTACCAAATTACAAAGCACTTACTTTTAGATTACAAAGCAATTTTAGTCTAGCCCTAGATTTTAGCATTCATTTCATTCATTCATTCATGCTACAAATACTTGTTAAGCACCCAGTACTAAGTGCCAGGCACTGTTTCATGCACTGGTGATCCAGTGGTGAACAAGAAGTCCTGCTATCACAGAGCATGTGTTCTAGAGGGGAACATGACTGTCCTCGTGGGAGGAGCTGTATTGCTTCTGTCTTCTCAATTTCCATGAGCAAGATTTTCAGTTATTACTACAAGGAAGAGCTGCCCCAGTGCTCACTCTTACTCCTGATGGATGTCCACCATTAAACTGCTGGCAAGTATTTGCAGCACAGCGCACTAATTTTGCAATGGATCCTGGTAAACTTCAAAAGAAAACTGCAACTAGCAGCATTATAATGCAGGAATAGTTCAGTCTCGCAGATATTTTTTTGATGCCTATAACATACCAGACCCTGTTTTAGGCCTTATGGCTAAAAATACAGAAAGTCATTTATTTCCCTAGTCAAGTTGCTCAATCTAGTGGGGAAGACAGAGAGGCAGATGTGTCAAGAGATAAATCCAGTAGTGTGGTTTGAGCCAGATAATGAGCAGGTATAGAGAGTAGAGGAATTAATTCTGGCTTGAAGGGTTGGGAGTTGGTCAAGGAAAGCTTCATGGAGGAGGGAGAGCCTGAGAAGCATTTTGAAGGATTCAGAGGAGGCAAACAGGAGTAAAAGGATGGAGGCAGACCCAGCTTCATGGGCATGCAACCCATGCAATCAGACAGGGTTTAACACCCTACAGTCACAGTCCTGAAATTCTTAATAATTTCTCAACAAGGAGCCCCACATTTTCATTTTGCACTGTGCTCTGTAAATTATATAGTGGGTCCTGCATTGAAGCTTGAAACAGCAGAATGGGTGCAGGGAACGGCAAGGAGTTCCACACCACTGGTATACAGACTGTGAGGGGGCAGAGAAGGAGAGGCCTGAGAAGGGCCTGGAAGGTTAGTCTGGGGCCAGATCACAGCAGAGTGTTATACACACTAAAGAGTTGGGACTCCATCCCCTATCACAGCCCGCCAAATCTGGCTTGCCTCCTGTTTACGTACAGCCTGTGAGCTAAGAATGGTTTTTTATATTTTAAATGATTGAAAAAAAAATCAAAAGAGGAAAAATATTTTGTGACGTTAGAATTTTATAACATTCCAATTTCAGTGCCCATAAGTAAAGTTTTCCTGGAACACAGCCAAGCCCATTCGTTTATGCATCATCTGTGGATGTTTCACACTATGATGACAGAGTTGAGTAGGCTGGTCAGAGACCCTACAGCCTGTGGAGTCTAAACATTTATTATCTGGCCCTTGACAGAAAAAGTTGGCCAATGTCTGCACTAGACCACTGTTTCCCTGTGTTCCCCGAAATGAAGATTCCATAGTTAAGTAGGTTTGGGAAATGCTGGGTTGAGTTAAAATTAAACAAGTTTCTTCACCATATGGCTTTACCAACCCTTCAAGATGTTAATGTGCACTGTCTGTCTCCCAGAGAGAGGATGTAGGCAGTGCTTTGCAGACTTACTTGGGCACTAACCCCTTTTCCAAGGAAAAACTATTAACATTTTGCCAAAAGTGTTCCCTGGAACTCAGTTTGGCAAACTCTCCTATAGGTCAGGGAGGGAAGAGGGTGGGAGCTCAGCAAGGGGATGATGCAATCTGATTTTGATTTGCTTCCCGACCTCTTGTCCCTTATGGCACATAGAAAATGAGCATTTCTCATGGCCCGCAGGGATAAATGGTGAAAGCTGTTGCTCAGAGCCAAGTCTGGTTAGACGGGCTTTCCCTGGCTCTGCTGACAGCCCATGGGCTGAGGGTCATTGGGTCAGCCACCTGCAGCCCACCTGTGGCACCCAAGTGAAGTGAAGGTAGATTTAAGAGGTGCAAAACTGGAGGGCTGGACAACCAGGGACAAGGCACAGGGAGACGAAGACCTGGACTGTGGGTGGTGGGAAGGGAGACTGCGAAGCCAGGAGACAGTCAGGAAGCAGGGAGCAGGGAGCTCACGGAGGGCTGGGTGATGGAAAGAATGACGGGGGTTGGTGAGAAGCTGGATGCAGCACAGAGACCTCCGTCAGGCCTGAATGATGGGGAGGTGTTAGCAACGCTGCCACCTCTAGCCAAAAACCCTCTCTGAACACAAAGTAATGAAGCTGCTGGCCCTACTGAGATGACTGATGTCTACACATATCTCTTCCCCCTTCTCTTTTCTTAAACCAGGAATTCCAAACCTGCCACCCCTACTCCTGCCTGTGGAGCGGCTTTGGCTCCATATGATTTCACCACAAAGGAAGCGGCATGCCCTCTGTTTCAGTGAACAGTCACCTTTACAGCCTCAGTTACCTAACAAAGGCTGCCTTTCCAAATAGGAGAGCAACTCTGAAACAAAACCCATGGAGTGCCTGTGCAAATGACAATGTTCCAAGGCTGCCAAGCTAAGATTACGTATTTTTTTTTTTAACTGAGCAACGTGTGCTTTTAAAATGACAATTACTTCCTATTGCCATTATTTCTTGAACACTGACCACAGACCTCAGGGATGATAAGAAAAATGGTGACATGGGGCATCTGCAAACAGGATGGATAAAGAACCTAACAAAGACATGCTTCAGCACAACTCAGAGGTGTGAGGCAGTCCTCAGTGCTGGGAAATGACGGCCGCGGTGGCACCTGTCCGAGAGGCCATGCAAACAGAGGGCCAGGTAGAGCACAGAGGACAAGGATGGTGGGAAGCAATTCTCCCTCTTCAGATGTCTTCAGATAGATGTGAACAGCTCAGCAAGCAACAGGGTTTTCCAATGTGAACTACCAAGATTTAGATGCATAAACAAAACGTATGCTGCATTCAAGCTTCAAAGCCCAAAATTACAACTGTTTAGAAACCCTAACATCAGTTTTGCCATCCCTGTTTATAAGTGACCCTGTTGCTATCTACGCCTGAAACCCAGTCCCTCTGGGGCTCCTGATCTCATCCCCTCATCTTGTCGAGGACTTGGGGCCTGCATTACCTCCTCCTCTCTGATTTAACTTTTGAAAAGTTCCCCATGTGATTCTAATGTGCCAACTCTCATTGAGACCTGCTGTTGAAGAAAACACAGACATGAGATCATTCTCTTCCCCTGATTAAACCCTGCCCTGGCTTTCACTGCAACTGGAATAAGTCCAGGCCATTTCCCAGGGCCCAAGGCCCTGCCTAGCCCTCTGACCTCAACTCCCCTCCACCTTTTCCCTGGAAAGACCTTCCAGTCACAATGGTGTCCGCTTCCACCAGCCAAGCCTGCCCCCATTTCAGCCTCTGCACTTGCTGTGCTTCAGGTACTTTTCCAAGGATTTTACGTTTTGGCCTCCTTCCCATTAGTCACATTTCAACTCCAATGTCACCTCCTCAAAGACACCTTCCAGAGCCACCTGAACTAAAGCAGATGACCCTGCCAGGTCACTCTTCATCCCTTGATCTTGTTTATCTTCTTGGTAGCAGTCACCAGAATCCAAATTACCTTATTTATTTGTTTTCTCGGTTTATTGTCTTTCCTCCTCTCGCTGGATTGTAAGCTCTTTGAAGGCAGGACTCTGTCTTGTTTATCACTACAAAATGCCAGCCAGAATGGTGCCCTGGCACTTAGAAGGGGCTAATAAACACCTGAGAGACTGTGTAGTCAACAATCAAACGGGGGCATTGAGGTAAAGCAAGTTGCCTAGTTAGGTACTCCATTCCGGCCCCACAGAATGAGGCACACACCATGCACTTCTCCCTCTTTGTCTTTTTCCTTCTCCTTGATTCTATCAGCGTCATTAACTCCAAAGCCCTCAGGGCCCAGTCGGAAAAGGAGTGCATTGGGCTGGGGAGATATGCTGAGCTGCAGAGTATATCCCGTGCTAAAGGGGATGGACGCTGCCCAGCATCAATCATTCCCTGCTGGGTCTACAGGGAATGGGGACCCAGCGGTGGGCTAGAACTTCTGATGTTTCACAAGAAGTCATAGGTCTGGATTCTCCCATGAGATCTACTTCATAAATGTTGGCAGTGAATTAAAGAAAACACTTGTATGTCAAAGAAGAAAGACCCTCAGGCGGTGGCTTGTAACCTTTGGGACCCGTCTTCAGATGATCTCCTTCTCTCTGTGAAAGTAAACCCACCCGTCTTCCTCAGTCTTTGTTGAATGAGGTAGAGCCAGTTTCTGTCAGCTCCTGATAAATGGTTTTCCAACTGTTTTGACTGCACATAAGAAATAAGTTTATAATATGACTTGGAACACATACGCTATGTGACTGAAATAAAGTCTCTTGAGTGAATTTACCCTTCTTGTATGACACTTGCCCTGATATTTTCCAATATATTCTATTATACTTCATTTTAAAAAAATCCTGGTCGGGACCCACAAATTGATTGCCATCCCACTAATGGGTCATTTCCTGCAGTTTGATAAACTCTGGCTTAGCATGCGTGGGAGGAGGACGGTCCCAGTTGTTGGTGGCTCTCCTGAGAGTGAGATGTATTTAGGTTTCTGTTCCCCAGATATAGATTCCAGCTGGCTACTAAGTGGCAGTAGGGTATCCCCATTCAAACCCTTGCTGACACATTCACCCAGACCCAGAAAGGTATTTTTTCAAAGAAGACCTAGGGCACACTATATGACTCTTAGGAAAGCCTAATGAAACTAAACTTCTTGAACTCTAATTTGAAAACCCACTTATTTTCCATATGTGTGAACCCACTCATTAAGAAAATACTTATCCTAATATTCTTTTCCTACCAAATCACATGTTTTTGTTTGTTTGGTTGGTTGTTTAAACTGTGATATTTAGATAATCCTTACGAATACCAAGAAAAAATATATGGGCAATGTTTCTTAACCAGCTTTTGTACAATATTAACTGAAACATAGTTAATTAATCTAAGGACAAGGAGAAAAATCTAAGATGAGGAAAAATCACATAGAAATAACTTGTGAGTGCAAGTTCAAGAAGCAGGGCTGTCCCGGGGTTTTAAAGGCGGTTATGCGGCCTTACACTCGGCGAGAGGAAGGGTTCTGTCCGGCAGAAGTGCCCTTGGGAGGCCGCCCTGAATAAGCGCGCCCGGGGCACTGCTTATTCTTCTAATCTTCGCGGGGTCCACGGGGGGTTTAGGAAAGGAAAGGCAGGGATCCTCCTCTGTGACGGGAGATGCTGGAGCTTTCGGTTTCTGGAAAGAGATTTTTTAAATGATTGGAATGAGTTTCTGTGTCTGGAATAAGACCTCACCAACCTGGAGCTGGCCCTGACACTTCCAGAAGAATCCAAGGCTCTTTTCTTGGCTTCAGCCTGGCCCAAATCTACTGTCTCATCGGTCTGTCTCACAGACTGTGTTATATAAATAACACTTTCTTCATTGGTTTGTTTTTTTTTTCAATTCTATTCTAATTAAATATTCTACTGTCCTGCTTAGCATATGTGAAAAAAAGCAGATTAACCATGATGGAAAACAGAAACTGCCCAGAAAAGTTACTATAAAAATAGGTATTGTAAATTCAACATGCTCTGCAGACTTTCTGTATTCAATTCAGTTAAAAACACATTTATTGGTATTACTTAATGGATACAGAGATTTCGTTTGGGGTGATGAAAAAGTTTTGGTAATAGATGGTGGTGACTGTAAATGTAATAAGTGCCACTGAAATGTACACCTAAAAATGAATAAAATGGCAAATTTTATGCACTATATATGTTACCACAGTAAAAAAAAACAGATTAAAAAAATTATTGCACACCTATATGAGTCAAGCACTGTGTGGAATATAAATTTAACCTCTACATATTTTGGACTCCACAAATCTA
Source organism: Choloepus didactylus (assembly GCF_015220235.1). Taxonomy (NCBI): domain Eukaryota; kingdom Metazoa; phylum Chordata; class Mammalia; order Pilosa; family Megalonychidae; genus Choloepus; species Choloepus didactylus. The sequence goes on from NC_051313.1 coordinate 41,768,461, forward strand.
ATTTTAAAAAGAGAACTAAAAAATTAAAAATGTTTTAATTAAGAAGTCATAAAACATATGATCTTACTGATATGAACTAATTATAATAAGCAAACTTAGTGTTAGAATCTAGAATATGTTACCAGGGGATAGGATGGGGATAGAGGAAGGAGAGCTTATGCTTAATTTGTGCAGAATTTCTGTTTAGATTGATTCTGAATGTTTGGAAATGGATAGTGGTGATAGTAGCACATTACTATGAGTGTAATTAACAGTGCTGAACTGTGTTGGTGAATGTGGTTTAAAGGGGAAGTTTTGGGTCGTGTATGTTACTAGCAGGCAACTGAAAAGATAAAACATGGGACTGCATAAAACAGTATGCTGATTTGAAACTGTTATGTACCCCAGAAAAGCCATGCTCTTTTAATCCAATCTTGTGGGGACAGATCCAAAAGATTGGATCTTTTGATTAGGTTGTTTCCATGGAGATGTGACCCACCCAATTGAGGGTGGACATTTTGATTAGATTATTTCCATGGAGATGTGACCTCACCCATTCAAGATGGGTCTTAATTAGTTTACTAGAACTCTTAAGAGGGCTGAGGGAGCGAGAGAGAGTTCAAAGCCAACACAGACCCAGATGCTTGGAGAAGCACACAGAAAGGCATTTGGGGATGCTAAGCTAAGAGATGAAATTCAGTGTTTGCCCCCAAGAAGAAATAAGGAGGACCCACAGGAGAAGTTGAGAGACATTTTGGAGAGTGGCTAAGATACGTAATCCAGAGTTTGCCCCCAGGAGAAGCTAAGACAGAAGCTCAGAGACTTTTTGGAGAATGCTACTGAAACCAGAAGCTAAACCCAGGAAAAGCCCAGAAGACTCCGGCCATGTGCCTTCTCATGTGACAGAGGAATGCTAGATGCCATCAGCCTTTCTTCAGAGAAGGTATCTCACTTGTGATGTCTTAATGGGGACATTTTCATGGCTTCAGAACTGTAAATTTGTGAACTAATAAAGCCCCATTGTAAAAGCCAATCCATTTGTGGTACATTGCATTCCGGCAGCTTTAGCAAACTGGAACACACAGTGAACCCAGTTGTGGACGACGGACTGTGGTTAATAGTACAAATATACGAATGTTCTCTCATGAATTATAACAAATGTACGACACTATTACAAGGTGTTAATAATAGGGTGGTATGGGGGAAAAATACACCTAATGTAAACAATGGGCTATAGTTAGCAGTAATATTTTAATAGCCTTTCATCAATTGTTACAAAGGTACCACACTAATGCAAAGTGTCATCATGAAGGGGTATATGGGAACACTGTATTTTTTTACATGACTTCTGTAAACCTACAACTACTCAAATAAATAAATAAATAAATAAATAAACAACAATTTAAAAAATAACCCAAAAACATTGTGCTGAGTGAAAGAAACCAGCCACAAAGTACTACATATTCTATGATTCCATTTATATAAAATGCAAATACAAATATACCTATAGAGACAGAATTAGATTAGTGGTTAAGGAGGGCTGGGGAAGGAAAGAGGGATTGAGAGGTGATGGCTAAGGGGATGGGATTTTTCTTCTTGGAGAAATGAAAATGTGCTAAACTTGACTGTGGTGATGAATGCACAACTTGGTAATTATACTAAAAGCCACTGATTGTACATTTAGTATGGTATGTGAATATATCTCAGTAAAATGGCTTTAAAAAGTCACAAAGCACAAAGGCAAGACGTTGTCTTGGGCTTATGATATAAAAATGCTTTCTCTTTTACATCTCAAGAATGCTACTCTGATGCTCCTTAGAAAAGGAACATTACTGGCAAAATTCCAATTCCTTGAAAGATTTTTAAAATTTTTAAAATTACCTGTGCCCAACACTGCACCCACCCTCCTCCCCAGAGCTTCCTCTAGTCTACCCTCCAGATGGTGGCTGCCTCCCCACCAGGGCCAGAGCCTCCCAGGGGTCCAAGCTCCTGGTGGTTCTGTTGTGTCTGTCTATGAAAGAGCAATCGTACAGCAGCAAGTGCTGTTAGCTCTCAAACCCAAATTAATTGAGTTACCATTCCTGAAGTCACTTCCATAACATGTGAAATGAGAAACTACATAATGAATAAGTTAACCAACTATTTTTTTTTAATCCAGTGTGAAACTCAAATAGGATAACTTGGAAAAAGGAGTGAGGTTATCTATCACATATGATGCATAATCTCGAACACTCATTTTTTCGTATATATTAAATAGAACATAGACATCTATATTAGAGTTCTCCTTCAAAGAAGCTACTTATTTCAATAAAGATGGCATTCTTCAAATTATTTTTTTATTTCCTTTTGCTCATTTGCATCCAGAATCAGTTTATAAACCAGGCAAGGAAAATTAGTTTTATGACTGGAGAGACGCATTTCTCTAATGAAAAGGTATAAATGATCAGCATAATCTAGAGGAAGGAGTAAATGACTTTGGGATCAAACAGACCTGGAGCGGAACCTACTTACAAGTTCTGTAAACTTGGACAAGCCATTTACTTCTGTGAACTTCCCCAAATATAAAATGGAAAAAGTAGTCCCCTTCTTCCAAGATCAGTGAGAGAATCAAATGAGATGACATTAGAGGTACAGGAAATCTAGCTCCCTTCCCCATGCAAGTTGATCACACTGATTTTTTAGATTTGGTTCCAAGTTACTTTTAACTCTTCCCAAAAGTCAAGGCTCTGAATCTGGTCGACCAAGACAGTGGCATTAGACACTCCAGAGTTCTGTTACCCTACAGAATTTTGATCAACTAGCAAAAACTGGCAGAGCCTTCTTCCTCAAAACTCCTGAAAACAGTTAAAGGCTTGTAGTAACTGGATGACAGCAGAATCAAGAAAATGCAGCTTTAAAAATAGTAGGAGAAATGGACTACACCAATACCATGGGTCAATAATAGGAGGGAGATAAGAGGTATTGGAGGATTTGGGTTTTCTTTTTTCTTTTTATTTTTTTTCTGAAGTAATGAAAATGTTCTAAAATTGATCACAGGGTTATATGCACAACTATGTGATGATACTGTGAGCCAGCGATTATATTCTTCAGATGGTTTGTGTGGTGTGTGAATATATCTCAATAAAACTGCATTAAAAAAATAGTAGGAAAAGTTTGTGGCACCCTTCTGGCCCCTCCCCTAATAGCTCCCCAGTGCAATGTGGAGCCAGCCTGTGATCCTATTGTAGGTCCCTGGCCCTGTTCTGGAGGGAGCAGAGTAACCCCTATGTGCATATGGGCTGCCGATATGTCAGTGTTGATCTATCAGGTGACAGCCTGAAAGACTGAACCAGGAGATTCATCTGGGTTTGTCCTCCCAGACCTTGTCTTGCAGGCAGAAGCAGCTTGCAGTAAGCTAAGCAGTATAAGAAAAAAAATTAGGTAAAAGCACCTGGAGCAAAGGACTACCTGTTTTTTTAAGTCATACAATTGATCATCTGGAAGGGGGAGAAAGTATATTTCATAGGGAGTAGAGATGGCATTCAAATTCCTATAAATAGGAGTATTCCTAAGGCAACAAGCAAGCAAAAGCCTGAAAAAAGAGGTGGGTTCAGAAAAGATGGAGAGGACTCTGAACTTCATTTTCTCCTCAGGCTCTTCTTCAAGAAAGGAGGGCTAAACTCTGAAGGAGGGCACCAGCCAATGCAGAGCCAATTTGCAAAGTCTATGAAAGGTGTTGTTTTGCATTGGTTTGTTTGTGTTAGCTCCAAGCACTCATGGAAAACTTTTTTATATCACTATCTTGATACAAACGTAAGGAACAAACAGCTTGGGGTATAATGCCAGAGTTAGCACTCAAAATATTAAAATATACGGTGTACAATAAAAGACTACAAGGCAAACAAAGACATGGGAAATGATAGCCCATCCAAAGGAACAAGATAAAAATCCAGAAACTATCAACAAAGAAAACCAGACTTTGGACACAGCAAACAAAGACCTTGAAAAATGATCCTAAATGTGCTCAAGGAGATAAAGGAAAACTTAGAGAAAGAACTGAAGGATATCAGGAAAATGATGAATGTACAACATAAAAATCTCAACAAAGAGAATTTTTAAAGGAACCAAACAGAAATACTAGAGTTGAAGACAACAATAACTGAAATGAAAAATTCCCGACACTTTCAACAACAGACTGGAACTAACAGAAGAAGATCAGTATTCTTAAAGATAAGACAATTGAAGTGATTCAGGCAGAGAAGCAAAAATTACAAAGAATTTTTGAAAGTGAACAGAGCCTCAGAGACTTGTGGAACACCACCAAGCATAACAATACACGTATTATGGGAGTCCCAGAGGAGACAAAAGAAAGGGGCAGAAGGAATATTCAAAGAAATAATGGCAGAAAACTTCCCTAACCTAATGAAAGATATGAATATGCACCTTCAAGAATCCCAACGAACCCCAAACATGATAAACCCAAAGAGAACAACACCCAGACACATAGTAGTCAAACTGTTGAATGCCAAGGACAAGGAGAGAGTTCTGAAGGCTATGAAAGAAAACAACATATTACATTAAAGGAGTCCCAATCAGATTAACTGGCCGATTTCTGATCAGAAATCATGGAAGCAAGAAGGTAGGGGGACAAAATATTTAAAGTGCTAAAAGAAAACAACTGATAACCAAGAAGATTATATATAGTGAGACTATCTTCCGAAATGAGTGAGAGATTAAAAGATTCCCAGGTAAAGAAAAGCTGAGGATGTTCCTCACCACTAGACTTGTCCTATAAGCAATGCTAAAGGAAACTCATCAGACTGAAGGAAAAGACACTAGACAGTAGATCAAAGTGACATAAAGAAACAAAGACCTCTGGTAAAGGTAACTATATCAGTAATTATAAATGCTAATATATTGTATTGTATTTTTTTTGGCATGTAACTCCACTTTTTACTGCTTACAGGTTCTAAAATACATATTCATAAAAAGTAATGATAAATTGTTTTGGACACACAATGTATAAAGATATAATCTGTAACAAATACAACAAAAAGGTGGGGGATGGAGGCATATAGGAACAGTGTATGTGTATGCTACTGAAGTCAAGTTGGTATCAAAACAAATGTGATTGTTATAGATTTAGGATGTTAAATTAAAACCCATGGTAACCACAAAGAAAATATATGAAAAATATATACATAGAAAATGAGAAGGGACTTAAAATGAAACACTACAAAAAATCAAATAAATACGAAAGTACATATTAATGGAATAATTGAGAGACAAAAAAAGATATACGACCTACAAAGACCAAATAGCAAAATGACAGAAGAAAGTCCTGAATTATCAGTAGTTATCTTATGTAAATGGATTAAACTCTCCAGTCAAAAGGCAGAGATTGGCAGAAAGGATAAAAATACATGACCCAGCTACATGCTGTATAAAAGACTCACCTTAAATTCAAAGATACAAGCAGGTTGAAAGTGAAAGGAAGAAAAAATATACTGGGGTAACTATACTATTATCAGATAAAGCAGAATAAGTATAAAACTGTTTTAAGGAACAAAGAAGGTCAGTATATACTTATAAAGGGGTCAATTCAACAAGAAGACATAGCAGTTATAAATATATATGCACCTTATGGCTGAGCCCAAAATATCTGAAGCAAATATTGACAGATTTGAAGGAAGAAATAGTTCTTCATCTATAGTAGGAGAGAGTTCTATACACCACTTTCAATAATGGATTGAACATCGAGACAGAATATCAATAAGCAAATAGAAGACTTGAACAACACTATAAACCACCAGTCCTAACATATAGAGAACACTTCACTCAACAGCAGCAGAATACACATTCTTCTCTAGAGCACATGTATCATTCCCCAGGATAGACTATGTGTTAGGTCACAAAACAAATCTCAATAAATTCAAAAATGTTGAAATCATACAATGTATCTTCTCTGACCACAACAGAATGAACCTAGATATCAATAACAAAAGAAGAATTGGAAAATTCACACATATGTGGAAACTGAAAAACACACCCTAAAACAACTAGTAGGTCAAAGACAAAATCAAAAGGAAAAATCTTGAGAGAAAAGAAAATGAAAGCACAATATACCAAAACTCAAGGGAGACAGTAAAGGCAGTGATGAGAGGAAATTTATAGCTCTAATCTTCAATTAAAAAAAGAATCAAGATCTCAAATCAGAGACAACTAGAAGATCTAGAAAAAAAGTGTAAACTGCATCCAAAGTGAGCAGAGGGAAGGAAATAACAAAGATTAGAGCACAGATGGATGGAATAGAGAATCAAAAATACAGTAGAATCAATGAAACTAAAAGCTGTTTTCTTGAAAAGATCAATAAAATTGAGAATTCCTTAGCTAGGCTGACAAAGAAAAAAGAGAGAGGATGCAAATAACAAAAATAAAAAATGGAAGGGGAAACACGACTACCCATTCCACAGAAATAAAAAGGATACAATGAACAATTGTATACTAACAAATAGATGACTTCAATGAAATGGACAAATTCCTAGAAACATACAAAGTACCTACACTGCCTCAAGAAGAAACAGAGTATCTCAACAGACCAAAACAAGAGCTTGAATCAGTAATCTAAAGCCTCCCAACAAAGAAAACTCCAGGACCAGGTGGCTTCACTGGTGAATTTTACCAAACATTCCAGGAAGAATTAAGACTAATCCTGTTCATACTCTTCCAAAAAACTGAAGAAGGAACACTATCTAACTCATTCTATGAAGCCAACATTCCCTAATACCAAAGCCAGATAAACATACAATAAGAAAAGAAAACGTCACACAAATCTCTCTAATGAATATAGATGCAAAAATCCTCAACAAAATACTTGCAAATTGAATTCAACAGCACATTAAAACAATTACACAATATGACCAAGTGGGTTTTATTTCAGGTATGCAAGGGTGGTTCACCACAAGAAAATCAATTTGTGTAATACACCACATTAACAATTCAAAAAGGAAAAACCGCATCATCATCTCAATTGATGCAGAAAAGGTATTTGGCAATCTTCAGCACCCTTTCATGATAAAAACATGGTAAAATACTAACAAACTGATTCTAACAGCATATTAAAAGAATTATATACCATTATCAAGTGGGATTTATCCCAGGTATGCAAAAGTTGTTCAACATAAGAAAATCAATTAATGTATTACAACACATTAACAGAATGAAGGAAAAAAACACATAAATGTCTCAATTGACACAGAAAAGGCATTTGCCAAAATCCAACCTCCCTTCTTGATAAAAACACTTTTAAAAATAAGAGTAAAAGAAAACTTCTACATGGTAAATGGCATTTATGAAAAACCCACATCTAACTTCATACTTAATGGTGAAAGACTGAAAGCTTTCCTTCTAAGATCAGGTACAAGACAAGGATTCCTACTGTCACCACTGTTATTCAACATTGTACTGGAAGTTCTAGGCAGAGCAATTGGGCAAGAAAAAGAAAATAAAGGCATCCAGATTGTAAAGGAAGGAGTAAAATTTTCCTCATTTGTAGATAACATGATCAGATTTATAGAAAATCCTGAAAACTCCACAACAAAGCTACTAGAGCCAATAAAAAAATTAAGCAAAGATCAATGCACAAAAGTCAGTAATGTTTCTATACAGTACAAATGAACAATCTGAAAAGGAAGTCAAGAAAAAATTCCATTTACAATAGCAAATGAAAGAATCAAACATCTAGGAATAAATTTCATCAAGGATGTAAAGGAAAACTAAAAAACACCACTAAAAAGATCAAAGAATATCTAACTAAATATTGGATTGGAAGATTAAATATTCCAAAGATGTCAAATCTACCCAGAGTGATTTACAGATTCAACATGATCCCAATAGAAATGTGAACACCCTTCTCTGCAGAAATGGAAAAGTCTATCATCAAATTTATATGGAAGGGTAAGGGACCCCCATTAGCCAAAAATATCTTTAAAAAGTAGAACAACCTTGGAGGACTCATACTTCCTGATTTTAAAACTTACTACAAAGCTAGAGTTATCAAAACAGCTTGTTATTTGCACAAAGACAGCCATATTGACCAATGGAATGAATTGAGGGTTCAGAAATAAATCCTCACATCTATGGGCAACTGATTTTTGACAAGGATGCCAAGTCCACTCAAATGAGAAAAGAATAATCTCTTCAACAAATGGTGCTGGGGAAACTGGATATCTATATGCAAATGAATGAAGTAGACCACTACCTCACAGCATATACAAAAATTAATCAAAGATCTAAAAATGGATCAAAGAACTCAAACTATAAAACTCCTAGAAGAAAACATAGGGAAGCATCTTCAGAACATCGTGTTAGGCAATGGTTTCTTACTTTACATCAAAAGCACAAACAACAAAGAGAACCTAAGATGGCGGCTAGGTGAGACAGGGCAAAAAAACAGCTCCATGAAGAATACTAGATGGAAGCCAGAAAGTGACCCAGAACACCAGTTCCAGCATAGCACCAGCCAGACAAGGTCTGCTAAATCCACAGGGAACGTGTATTTGGTGACACCAGGAGCCTGCATTCTAAAATGAGTGAGTGAGCCAGCTGAAAGTCCGGCAGCCGCGCTGTTGTGTGGGGAAATGGTGGGCTGGCGTTTGGAGACAGACTAGTTCTTTAAAAAAAAAAAAAAAAAAAAAAAACGCCCAGGAGCGACTGCAGATAAGACGGGCAGAGCTGTGCAGTGAAGCATGGCGGGAGTGGGCTGGGCTAATGTCTTGGTGTCTGGCATGCAGGATACCCCTTCCCATATCTGCTGCTGATTGTCTTGAGACCAGGGGAACAGAGGGGAGCCAAAAGGAGGAAAAAACCTCATTCCTTGCAGCCATCTCCCCGACAGGCTGGGGATACTCCTGCCCGGGGCCAGACCCACAGCCCAGAGCCGCGCCAAGAAACCCAGTGTGACGGGGAGTGTTTCCCGCAGCACCGCTCACACACCACAGTATCGGCCATGGACAGTGGCCTTTAATGCACCCACGGCTGATTGTTCCGGAGCTGGGAGGGCGGAGCTGTGTGAAAAGGGGAAAGTTAACGTGTCCTATTCAACCATCTTTGAAGCGGGCTGGGAGCGCCCCTGCATGGCCCAGCGACCTAGGGCTTCCCTGGTGGGCCAGTACACACTTTGATGTGGTGCAGCACTCCCTCAGCAGAGGTCCTGGAAGAGCACAGCTGGGAAGGGGGAACCGCTTGGAAATCCCAGGGACCCTACGCAAATACCAAGGACTTGTGGGTCAGCAGCAGAGACAATCTGTGATGAGACTGAAATGAAGGTTTAGACTCTTGCAACAGCCTTAAATCTCTGGGAACACCTGGGAGGTTTGATTATTAAAGCTGCCCTGCCTCCCTAACCACCCAGACACATGCCCCACATTCAGGGCAGACAGCACCAACAACACACCTAAATTTACTGCACCAGTTGAATCCCACAAGAATCAGATCCCCACAAACCACAAAGACAAAGTTGGGGAGAACTGACTTGAGGAGAATAGGTGACTCACAGACACCATCTGCTGGTTAGTTAGAGAAAGTGTACACCACCAAGCTGCAGTTCTGACAAATTAGAGATCAAGTAAAGCAAATGCCAAGAGGCCAAAAACAACAGAAAATCTTAAAGCATATGATAAAACCAGACGATATGGAGAACCCAAACCCAAACACCCAAATCAAAAGATCAGAAGACACACAGTACTTGGCACAATTAATCAAAGAACTACAGACAGACAACGAGAGCATGGCACAGGATATAAAGGACATGAAGAAGAGCATGGCACAGGATATGAAGGACATAAAGAATACCCTAGAAGAGCATAAACAAGAAATTGCAAGAGTAAATTAAAAAACAGAAGATCTTATGGAAATAAAAGAAACTGAGGCCAAATTAAAAAGACTCTGGATACTCATAATACAAGATTAGAGGAAGGTGAACAACGACTCAGCCTCCTCGAGGACCACAGAACAGAAAATGAAAGAACAAAGGAAAGAATGGAGAAAAAAATTGAAAAAATTGAAACGGATCTCAGGGATATGATAGATAAAATAAAACATCCAAATTTAAGACTCACTGGTGTCCCAGAAGGGGAAGAGAAGGGTAAAGGTCTAGAAAGAGTATTCAAAGAAATTGTTGGGGAAAACTTCCCAAACCTTCTACACAATATAAATACACAAAGCATAAATGCCCAGTGAACTCCAAATAGAATAAATCCAAATAAACCCACTCCGAGACATATTCTGATCAGACTGTCAAATACTGAAGAGAAGGAGCAAGTTCTGAAAGCAGCAAGAGAAAAGCAATTCACCACATACAAAGGAAACAACATAAGACTAAGTTGTGACTACTCAGCTGCCACCATGGAGGTGAGAAGACACTGGCATGACATATTTAAAATTCTGAGAGAGAAAAATTTCCAATCAAGAATACTTTATCCAGCAAAACTCTCCTTCAAATTTGAGGGAGAGCTTAAATTTTTCACAGACGAACAAATGCTGAGAGATTTTGTTAATAGAAGACCTGCCCTACTTCAGATACTAAAGGAAGCCCTACCAACAGAGAAACAAAGAAAGGAGAGAGAGATACAGAAAATTTTAACAGATATTTATAGAATATTACATCCCAGGTCACAGGGACACACATTCTTCTCTAGTGATCACGGATCTTTCTCCAGAATGGACCGTATGCCGGGATATAAAAACAAGCCTCAATAAATTAAAAAAAAAAAAAAAATGAATTTTTTCAAAGCACATTCTCTGACCACAATGGAATACAAATAGAAGTCAATAACCATCAGAGACTTGGAGAATTCACAAACACCTGGAGGATAAAAATGAGGTGGAGATACAAACATTCTTGGATAACCAAAAGCTGAGGGACTTCACCACCAGTAGATCAGTCCTATAAGAAATGCTAAAGGGAGCTGAGCAGGCTGAAAGGAAGGGACACTAAACAATTGACTGAAACTACATGAAGAAATAAAGATTACCAATAAAGATCACATGGTAAATATAAATACCAATACTACTGTATTTTTTATTTGTAACTCCACTATTTACTTCTTACAGGATCTAAAAAACATAAAGTGTAATGATAAATCAGTGGTTTTGGACTCAATGTAAAATAAGTAATTTTTTACAAGAACTATATAAAGATGGGGGAATGAGGGAGTACAGGAACATAGTTTATGTGTCCTATTGAAGTTAAGTTGGTATCAAAGAAAAACAAGATTATTATAGATTTAAGATGTTAAATTTAAGCCCCACGGTAAACACAAAGAAAGTAGCAGAGAATATGACCATAGAGATGAAAAGTAGAGTAGGGATTCTCAGAAGTGGGGGAAGGGGCAATGGGGAGTTAAGAAATGAGTGTAGGGTTTCTGTTTGGGGTGAAGGAAAACGTCTAGAAATGGATGGTGGGAAGGTGATAGCATTGCAACATTCTAAATGTGATTAATCCCACTAATGGAATGCTAGGGAGGAGGTGGAATGGGAAGATTTAGGTTGTATGTATGTTTCCACAATTGAAAAAAAAAAAAGACAGTCTAAATATATGACAATTAAATGTCAAAGATGTTCCTGGATGGGATCTGAAGATGGAGGAGAGGAGGCTCAAAGGGACACAGATGGGACATAAGAAAAAAAAATGAAATATAGAATGTAAGCTTTTTATCAATGTTGAATTTCTTGAACTTCTTAGCTATGCTTAATGGGATTGCATAAAAGAATGTTCTTGTCCATGGGAAAGGTATATGTGAATTATATTGTTTGTTCAAAGATGTGTGCAACTTGCTCTCATATGTTCAGAGGACAGAGCAATAGATGATGGATGATAGATAGGGAGGGAGGGAAGGAGAGAGGAGGGAAAGAAAGAAATGGTGGTGTGACAGGATGTTAAAGGTGGTGGATTGGGGTATCAGGGGAGGGGGGAGGGGTATGCTGGAGTTCTATGTATGGGGTTCGTACTGTTTTTGCAGCTATTCCTGTAAGTTTGAATTTATTTCAAAATAAAATTTATTAAAAAAAAAAGCACAAACAACAAAAGAAAAAATAGATAAGCGAGACTTCATAAAAACTAAAAGCTTTTGTCCATCTAAGGACTTCATCATGAAACTAAAATGAGAACCTACAGAATGGAAGAAAATATTGGGACCAAATATCCAATAAGGGTTTAATATCAAGAATATCTAAAGAAACCCTACAACTCAGCAACAAAAGGACAAATAATCCAATTTAAAAATAGGCAAAAGACTTGAATGGACATTTCTCCAAAGAAGATATACAAATAGCCAAAAAGCACATGATAAAGGTGCCATTAGGGAAATGCAAATCAAAACACAAAGAGATACCATTTCAATACCTGCTAGAATGGCTACTATTTAAAAAACAGAAAATAAAAGTATTAGAGAAGACATGGAGAAATAGGAATATTCCTTCATTGTTGGTGTGAATGTAAAATAGTGCAGCTGCTATGGAAAACAGTTTGGCGGTTCCTCAGAAAGTTAAGTACAGAATTACTATATGACCCAACAATCCCACTTCTAGGTATATACCCAAAAATAATCGATAGTAGAGACTCAAACAGATAGTTACACACTATGTTAATAGCAGCATTATTCATAAATGCCAAAAGATGGAAGCAACCCAAGTATACATCAACCAATGAATGGATAAACAAAATGTGGTATTATTCAGCTATTAAAAATAATGAAGGTCTGAGACATGCAACAACATGGATGAACCTTGAAGACATCACGTTGCATAAAATGAGCCTGACCTAAAGGATAAATATTGAATACTGTATGATCTCAATGATATGAAATAATTAGAATAAGCAAATTCACGGAGTCAACAACTAGAATATAGATTACCAGAGGCTGGGGAGGGGGTAGTAAATGTGTAGTTAAGCCTTAATTGGCACAGAATTTCTGTTGGGGTGATGGAAAAGTTTGGTAATGGGTGGTGGTAACAGTAACACAACATTGAATTATTAAACACTGAATTATATATATGAATGTGGTTAAACGGGGAAATTTTATGTTGTATAAATGTTACCAGAATAAAAATTATAAAGCAAACATAGAACTTACAACACAAATGGTGAACCTTAATGTAAACTATGGACTATAGTTAATAGCACAATTACAATAATATTTTTTCATCAATTGTAAGAAAGGTACCATACTAATGCAAGTTGTTAATAATGGGTTGATGGGGGGATGTGGAATGATTTTCCTGCAAGATTTTTCTGTAAACCTACAACTTCTCCAATAAAAAAAAATATTTAAAAAAAAGTCAAGGCCCTAGCCTCTGACAACCTTGCTGGACTAAAGAATCTTATAAAAAGGGACTATTTCGGGGACAACACTAATATGTCTATAAATTTTATTATATTTGTTTAATAACAGTCACTTTACCTTTTAGTCTCCCTAATTGTTGTAAAATATTCATAAAAATATGACTAATCATGAAAAAATAAAACTTAATAGTATCATATAGAAAAATAAATGCTTTAGACACAATTATGAAAGATGAGATACCTAAGGATAATATTAATATCGAATGTAGATTCAAGATCTTCTTTTTGTAAAATGTCTGAACTCTTCAGGTACCTTGAAACTAGAAAAGAGATCAAGAAGTCTTCCAAATAATAATGCAGATAAAGTAAATAACTTCTTTTACAGATGCCTTAACTGTCATGTTTTGGGTACTAAATAAAAGATCTTATATAAAAGAAAAATATGATTTTGCAGAACTAAATTTTACTCCAAAGAAAGTAACTGAATCATCTCTGAATGGCAAGATAAAGCCCCCTAACTGCTCCTTGATAAAAGGCACTATTTTCCTAGTACAAAATTAGTAATTGTTCATAAAACCAACATCTAATTCCATTTTACTACTGACCTTTAATAAATTATTTATCCTATTTCAACATTTATTTCAGCAGACTATGTAAAATATATGGTGATACAGGTAAAGCATTTTTAATTCTTTAAGAGAAAACTACTAAACAAGACATCAATTTCTTTCATGCTAACTTCTGCAGAATGTTCTACTTTGTGGAACAAAATGGCTTTTACAATGAAAACCAGTAAAAAATTTTTTCTTATAAAATCTGCATTATTTTAGAATTCAGAAAATGTTTCAAGTAAATCAAGTTTTTCCCTTAACAACGTTCCCTTCCTCACATTTTGTTTTGTGACACTGATCAGTGAATTGAGTATAAAATCAAGGACACTTGGAAAGTCAGATTTTAAGGTTTGTTTCGGCTGATAAAACTTTTAGAACTCACTGAAGAAAGAAAAGATTATTTTCACAGAACAACTCAACCAAGGAAGAAGCAATCCACAGATCTCTGAAAGAATCTGCCCGGCCATGACTCAACCCAGCACTGTGCTTCCTCTGGATCACGGGACCAGGGCTGGCCCCGTCTTACAAGACTGGGAATGGGACCCAACGGCAACTCACCTCAGAGGCACAGTTGCTCGTGAATTAATTTGGAAAGCAACAGAACACACACATACACACACACATGCTCACACACCCCACAATAAAAGACCTCTTGGAAGTCAGAAAGTAAATATTAAAAATTTTCCCAAGCATATAACCTCTGAGATTTGGCAAGTCTACATGCATTTCTACACTGTGATTTTCTCCACAGGCAATCTGGGCTCCTCTGTCACTCCTAGGATGTGACTTGCTGCTGAAATGCTACCATTTGTTTTAGAAATAGTGAAAGAAAGAACACTGCTTTGACATTCTCACTACACTTTTCCTTGTCCAGGACCTCGCCCATCCCTAAGGTATAAATGGGTTCCCAAGTCACTTTCTTTGTAAATTATATTAAATATTTTATTTCACTTGTTAAATGCTTGGAGCTTGGTTCATATAAAATATAAAAAACTGTCCAAACTAATCTCTGCTGTTAGAAACCAGGAGAGTAGTTACCCTGGGGAGCCATGGCCGAGAGTGGGGATGACAGGGGTTTCTGGGGTGTGGTAATGATCTACTTTTTCTTTTTGAATGCTGGTTACACAACTGTTTAGTTTGTATAAATTTATCAAACTGCATGTTTATGATCTGTGTCTTTTCTGTATGTCAATAAAAATAATTGGAGCTTAAATAACTGGGCTTAAAATTTCAGGAAATGGGAAGAATTCTGTTTTGACAATAACAATGAAGAAAGATGAAATTTCATGTTTATTCATATGCCCACATCTCTTTTTCTAATTTATACAATCCAAAGTGAAAAAGCAGTCACTCCTGCATATGTAAATCTGAAAACCATCTATCCAGAGTAGCAGAATGAAAATAGGAATAACTACCACCCAACAGTCTCAGAACTGTTGTGGGAACATGGGGAGCTGCTAAGAAAGAAAGAAGATGCACCCAGACAGAACCATAAAGCAGGCAGATATAAATGCTAATGGAAGACTGCAAATTACAATGCTTTCCCTCCATCTTATGCCATTACAGGTGCTAGTGGGGACCCCAGTGAGGCAGTCAGGCCAGGGGGCCAAGGCCTGAGCATTCAGGAACCAGAAGAATCAACTTTTCCATCATTCTTGGCAGCCCTGGGCATTCCAGAGCGTGGGCAGCCCATCGCCTGCTGGCGGGCGTGGGGGTAGAAATTGATAGGAGGATAAAGGTACCAAAGCAAAGAGTTTAGCTAATCTGTTAAATGCAGGAGCTGAAATGGTTGCTGACTACCTTCTTCTCTGACTTAATACTGGGGGAGTAATTATTAAAAGACACACTAGCCTGAGAAAGTGTCCCCAACCCAAAAAGAACTGAAATTCTTCACAAATTCTTTCAGTAAAGGAGTTGTCTCCTTTTATCTATTCTCTATCCCTCAGCTCCTATTTCCCCTTATCTCCCTCCTTTGTCAATTGAGTGGTTACCCGAGTCAAAAGTTTCCTGAAAAGGTCAAGTGGATAGTAAAAGAAGGTGGAAGGGTAGGTAGCATGAGGCCATTTTCAGAATTTTTTGACTGGAAGCCCCAAATTTTAATTATTATTTAAAATGTAATAACCTAACATTGAGGACTGACAGTTTGGTATGCTGAGCCCTCTATCTTGGGACTTGCCTTTATGAAGCTCATTGTTGCAGAGAAGAGGCTAAACCTGCTTATAATTGTGCCTAAGAGTCTCCCCTGAGTGCCTCTTTTTGCTCAGAAGTGGCCCTCTCTCTCTAGCTAGGTCAACTTGGCAGGTGAACTCACTGCCCTCCCCCCTACATGGGATCTGACTTGCAGGGGTATAAATCTCCCTGGCAACGCAGGATATGCCTCCTGGGGATGAATCTGGACGCAACATCGTGGGATTGAGAACATCTTCTTGACCAAAAGGGGGATGTGAAATGAAATAAAGCTTCAGTGGCTGAGAGATTCCAAACGGAGTCAAGAGGTCACTCTGGTGGACATTCTTATGCACTATATAGATAACACTTTTTAGGTTTTAATATATTGGAATAGCTAGAAGTAAATGCCTGAAACTATCCAACTCCAACCCAGTAGACTTGATTCCTGAAGACAATTATATAACTATGTAACTTACACAGGGTGACAGTGTGATTGTGAAAACCTTGTGGATCACACTCCCTTTATCCAGTATATGGGTGGATGAGTAGAAAAACGGGGACAAATACTAAATGAAAAACAGGGTGGGATGAGGGGGATGACTTGGATGTCCTTTTTTACTTTTATTTTTTATTCTTATTTTTATTCTTTCAGGTATAAGGAAAGTGTCCAAAAATAGATTGGGGTGATGAATGCACAACTATATGATGGTACTGTGAACAGCTGATTGTATACCGTAGATGATTGCATGGTATGTGAATACATCTCAATAAAAACTGAATTTTTGAAAAATGTAATAACCTTAAGACATTCACATAATCCACTATAAAAACAACAACAAAAAATTCAAACTAAAGGAGTGATTTTACTTCAACATGGGGATTTCTTAGCCTACTTTTTTTTTTAAATATTCATTTTATTGAGATATATTCACATATCATGCAGTCATACAAAACAAACTGTAGATTTGATTGTTCACAGTACCATTACATAGTTGTACATTCATCACCAAAATCAATCCCCGATACCCTCATTACCACACACACAAAAATAACCAGAATAATAATTAAAGTGAAAAAGAGCAACTAAAGTAAAAAAGAACACTGGGTGCCTTTGTCTGTCTGTTTGTTTGTTTCCTTCCCCCACCTTTCCACTCATCCATCCACTAACTAGACAAAGGGGAGTGTGATCCCCATGGCCCCCCCAATCCCACCGTCCCCCCTCATAAGCCACATTTTTATACAATTGTCTTCAAGATTCATGGGTTCTGGGTTGTAGTTTAATAGTTTCAGGTATCCACCACCAGCTACCCCAATTCTTTAGAACCTAAAAAAGGTTGTCTAAAGTGTGCGTAAGAGTGCCCACCAGAGTGATCTCTCGGCTCATTTTGAAATCTCTCTGCCACTGAAGCTTATTTCATTTCCTTTCACATCCCCCTTTTGGTCAAGAAGATGTTCTCCATCCCACGATGCCGGGTCTACATTCCTCTCCGGGAGTCATATTCCACGTTGCCAGGGAGATTCACTCCCCTGGGTGTCTGGTCCCACGTAGGGGGGAGGGCAGTGATTTCACCTTTCAAGTTGGCTTAGCCAGAGAGAGAGGGCCACATCTGAGCAACAAAGAGGCATTCAGGAGGAGACTCTTAGGCACAAATATAGGGAGGCCTAGCCTCTCCTTTGCAGCAACCGTCTTCCCAAGGGTAAAACTTATGGTAGAGGGCTCAACCCATCAAACCACCAGTCCCCTATGTCTGTGGTCATGTTAGCAACCATCAAGGTAGGGCAGGCCAATACCCCTGCATTCTCCATCAGCTCCTCAAGAGGGCTCTGCATATTTTTTTCCTTGTTCTTTTTTTTTTTTAACTTTCCTTTTTTCCTAAATCAACTGTATGAAAAATAAAAATTTTTTTTTAAAAATTAAAAAAATATATACAATAAAAGAACATTTCAAAGAGACCATAACAAGGGTGTAAGAAAAAGACAACTAACCTAAGATAACTACTTTACTTCCAACATGTTCCTACTCTACCCCAAGAAAGTAACCTAATACAGCAACATTTCTGTGAACTTGTTCCTACTATACCCATCAGAAATTAATAGACCATAGTCATTCCTGGGCATTCCCAGAATGTTAAATTTACCCAAGATAGCTAATCTGTTCTTCTTGGATTATTGTTCCCCCTTCCTTAATTGCTCTCTATCGCTAGTTCCCCTACATTCTACATTCTAAACCATTTGTTTTACATTTTTAAAAGTTCACATTAGTGGTAGCATATAATATTTCTCTTTTTGTGCCTGGCTTATTTCGCTCAGCATTATGTCTTCAAGGTTCATCCATGTTGTCATATGTTTCACGAGATCATTCCTTCTTACTGCCGTGTAGTATTCCATCATGTGTATATACCACATTTTATTTATCCACTCATCTGTTGAAGGACATTTGGGTTGTTTCCATCTCTTGCTTAGCCTACTTTTATTTTACTTTTATTATCTGAGCCTAATACCTAATCCTGCATTCTAAGAACGGGACCAGGTTGTCAAGAACAAGGGTAACTCTAGAAATAAAGATTTGGGGGAAAGAATAGGACCAGCTGAATTAGTCTCAAAAAACTACAGCAACACTGAAAACAATTAATAGGAGTAAAATCACAGAATCATAGAATAAAGAGCCACTCTACAACAAGGTAGATCCATTTGGCTGCCAAACACAGGAGCTCACAGGGTAGCTGGCTCAAAAACAAGTGGTTTCCAATGTTGTAAGTATAAGAGGATATGCGTCAACAACTGCTGGTAAATTGTTTATGGCATATCAGATCATTCTTACTTTCTTCTGATCTTATTTTTGTTATCTACAATGTAAGAACAATTATAATCTTCCTCAAAGAATCATTCTGATGAGTACTTTAAAAATAAAAATGTAAGATACATTTGGGGACAACTGATCATTTGTATATGGAATATGTACTAAGTAATGTTAATCTTCTTAGCTGTGATAATGGTATTGTGGTTATGCAGGAGAATGTTCTTGTTCGTATGAGATGCTCGCATAAAATTTTTATTTATGAAGTCAAATAATGTCTGCAACTTACTTTCAAATAGTTCCTCAAAAACAAGGACACACACACAAACACACACACTATACAGTAATAAAACTGAGAAGACAGACTGACACCCCAATTCCTTGAAAGTCTAAGAAATTTGCATCACCAGGTACTTCTGGAAGCAGGGACATAAAAGGAGGTGTTACTAAAAAAAGGAAGACTGGCTGAGGGTCTGTATCTAAAACAATGACTTCCCTCACAGCTCCAAGCAGTCAGGCTACTGACTCCAGGAGAAGACGGGAGGTTTATTGGCTAGAAAGGGTAAAACAAAAGGTCTCTGACCTGGAGTAAGCAGGCATGGTTGAGTTATTATGAACATAGATATTAATTTAATATTTACATACTGAATGCTAGGAGCCCTTGTCTTCTTCCCCTACCTAGTTCCTGGGAGGCAAATCAGTCTTTATCCTTTAGGTAATAGCTCGGAAGATACTTCTGCAGATGACCTGACTAGCCCAAGAGGAAAACTCTAAAGATAGTGCCACTGGGGGTTTTACCAACAACACAGCACAGCCAGATCTCCCTAAACATGGGTGTGGGTAGGAGTATCCTTTATAGGTTGACCAACCTTATGTGCATGCTCCCTACTCCTACCTAAGAGCAGCCAAACAAAAAATCTAAGACATCAGAGGAAAGCCTCCAATATGAAAAACAGAGACCAAAACAAATGTAAAAATGCAACAGAGACTACAAAGGGATAAGAAAATGTAATTAAAAAGGCAAAACCATCATTAAATAAACTCAGATAAGACACAGCAACCATGAAATAAGAACTGGATAATATATTAAAAACAAGACCATTTAGGGGGAAAAAAGAGTTTTTGGAAATTAAAAATATGATAGCAGAAATGAGAAAAATTCGATAAAGGGATCGGAAGACAAAGTCTCTTCCAAAAAAAATATGGGAAACAGAAAAGAGAAAATAAGAAAATTGAAGTACGGGCCCAGGAGATATTAGATCTGAATCATATTTTCAGGAAGCAAGAATAGAATAGAGGGGAAGACACCACCACAGTAATTCAAGGACATTTCCTAGAGGTAAAGGGCATGAGATTCCACACTGAAAGGGCCCTTCAAGTGTCCAGCACAATGGATGAAAATGGACCTTACCCAAAGGCCTGTTGTGAAATTTTCTAACATTGGAAACGAAGAGAAAAATCCTACAAACGTCCAGAGAAGAAAAAACTTCCAGAAAGGAATCAAGGCCTCAAATAATTTAATTTCCAGGCACCCTTTCTCAAGAGGCTATTGGAGGGGAGGGCGGGGCAAGATGGCAGACTGGTGAGCTGTATGTTTTAGTTACTCCTCCAGGAAAGTAGGTAAAAAGCCAGGAACTGCGTGGACTGGACACCACAGAGCAATCTGTCTTTGGGCATACTTCATACAACACTCATGAAAACGTGGAACTGCTGAGATCAGCGAAATCTGTAAGTTTTTGCGGCCAGGGGACCCGCGCCCCTCCCTGCCAGGCTCAGTCCCGGGGGAGGAGGGGCTGTCAGCTCCGGGAAGGAGAAGGCAGAATTGCAGTGGCTGCTCTTATGGGAAACTCATTCTACTGATTCAAACTCCAACCATAGATAGACTGAGACCAGACACCAGAGACTCTGAGAGCAGCCAGCCCAGCAGAGAGGAGACAGACATAGAAAAAAAACAACACGAAAAACTCCAAAATAAAAGCAGAGGATTTTTCGAGTTCTGGTGAACACAGAAAGGGGAAGGGCGGAGATCAGGCCTTGAGGCGCATATGCAAATCCCGAAGCAAGGCTGATCTCTCTGCCCTGTCCACCTTTCCTTAATGGCCCTGATTGCTTTGTCTATTAGCATTTCAATAACCCATTAGATCTCTGAGGAGGGCCGTTTTTTTTTCTTTTTTTTTTTTTTTAAATCCTTTTTGCTTTTTCTAAAACAATTACTCTAAGAAGCTCAATACAGAAAGCTTCAAAGAATTGAAATTTGGGCACGTCAAGTCAAGAGCAGAACTAAGAGAGCTCTGAGACAAAAGGCAATATTCCAGTGGCTGAGAAAATTCACTAAACAACACAACTTCCCAAGAAAAGGGGGGTGTCCGCTCACAGCCACCATCCTGGTGGACAGGAAACACTCCTGCTCATCGCCAGCCCCATAGCCCAGAGCTGCCCCAGACAACCCAGTGTGACGGAAGTGCTTCAAATAACAGGCACACACCACAAAACTGGGCGTGGACATTAGCCTTCCCTGCAACCTCAGCTGAATGTCCCAGAGCTGGGAAGGGGGAGCAGTGTGAATTAACAGAGCCCCATTCAGCCATCATTTGAGCAGACTGGGAGCCTCCCAACACAGCCCAGCAGCCCAGAACTGCCCTGGGGGGACGGCACTCACCTGTGACATAGCACAGTCATCCCTCAACAGAGGACCCGGGGTGCACAGCCTGGAAGAGGGGCCCACTTGCAAGTCTCAGGAGCCATACGCCAATACCAAAGACTTGTGGGTCAGTGGCAGAGACAAACTGTGGCAGGACTGAACTGAAGGATTAGACTATTGCAGCAGCTTTAAAACTCTAGGATCATCAGGGAGATTTGATTGTTAGGGCCACCCCCCCTCCCCGACTGCCCAGAAACACGCCCCACATACAGGGCAGGCAACACCAACTACACACGCAAGCTTGGTACACCAATTGGGCCCCACAAGACTCACTCCCCCACTCACCAAAAAGGCTAAGCAGGGGAGATCTGGCTTGTGGAGAACAGGTGGCTCGTGGACGCCACCTGCTGGTTAGTTAGAGAAAGTGTACTCCACGAAGCTGTAGATCTGATAAATTAGAGATAAGGACTTCAACTGGTCTACAAACCCTAAAAGAACCCTATCAAGTTCAGCAAATGCCACGAGGCCAAAAACAACAGAAAATTATAAAGCATATGAAAAAACCAGACGATATGGATAACCCAAGCCCAAGCACCCAAATCAAAAGACCAGAAGAGACACACCACCTAGAGCAGCTACTCAAAGAACTAAAGATGAACAATGAGACCCTAGTACGGGATATGAAGGAAATCAAGAAGACCCTAGAAGAGCATAAAGAAGACATTGCAAGACTAAATAAAAAAATGGATGATCTTATGGAAATTAAAGAAACTGTTGACCAAATTAAAAAGATTCTGGACACTCATAGTACAAGACTAGAGGAAGTTGAACAACGAATCAGTGACCTGGAAGATGACAGAATGGAAAATGAAAGCATAAAAGAAAGAATGGGGAAAAAAATTGAAAAACTCGAAATGGACCTCAGGGATATGATAGATAATATGAAACGTCCGAATATAAGACTCATTGGTGTCCCAGAAGGGGAAGAAAAGGGTAAAGGTCTAGGAAGAGTATTCAAAGAAATTGTTGGGGAAAACTTCCCAAATCTTCTAAACAACATAAATACACAAATCATAAATGCTCAGCGAACTCCAAATAGAATAAATCCAAAAAAACCCACTCCGAGACATATACTGATCACACTGTCAAACACAGAAGAGAAGGAGCAAGTTCTGAAAGCAGCAAGAGAAAAGCAATTCACCACATACAAAGGAAACAGCATAAGACTAAGTAGTGATTACTCAGCAGCCACCATGGAGGCAAGAAGGCAGTGGCATGATATATTTAAAATTCTGAGTGAGAGGAATTTCCAGCCAAGAATACTTTATCCAGCAAAGCTCTCCTTCAAATTTGAGGGAGAGCTTAAATTTTTCACAGACAAAGAAATGCTGAGAGAATTTGCTAACAAGAGACCTGCCCTACTAGAGATACTAAAGGGAGCCCTACAGACAGAGAAACAAAGACAGGACAGAGAGACCTGGAGAAAGGTTCAGTACTAAAGAGATTCGGTATGGGTACAATAAAGCATATTAATAGAGAGAGGGAAAAATATGGCAAACATAATCCAAAGGATAAGATGGCCGATTCAAGAAATGCCTTCACGGTTTTAACGTTGAATGTAAATGGATTAAACTCCCCAATTAAAAGATATAGATTCGCAGAATGGATCAAAAAAAATGAACCATCAATATGTTGCATACAAGAGACTCATCTTAGACACAGGGACACAAAGAAACTGAAAGTGAAAGGATGGAAAAAAATATTTCATGCAAGCTACAGCCAAAAGAAAGCAGGTGTAGCAATATTAATCTCAGATAAAATAGACTTCAAATGCAGGGATGTTTTGAGAGACAAAGAAGGCCACTACATACTAATAAAAGGGGCAATTCAGCAAGAAGAAATAACAATCGTAAATGTCTATGCACCCAATCAAGGTGCCACAAAATACATGAGAGAAACATTGGAAAAACTAAAGGAAGCAATTGATGTTTCCACAATAATTGTGGGAGACTTCAACACATCACTCTCTCCTATAGATAGATCAACCAGACAGAAGACCAATAAGGAAACTGAAAACCTAAACAATCTGATAAATGAATTAGATTTAACAGACATCTACAGGACATTACATCCCAAATCACCAGGATACACATACTTTTCTAGTGCTCATGGAACTTTCTCCAGAATAGATCATATGCTGGGACATAAAACAAGCCTCAATAAATTTAAAAAGATTGAAATTATTCAAAGCACATTCTCTGACCACAATGGAATACAATTAGAAGTCAATAACCATCAGAGACTTAGAAAATTCACAAATACCTGGAGGTTAAACAACACACTCCTAAACAATCAGTGGGTTTAAAGAAGAAATAGCAAGAGAAATTGCTAAATATATAGAGACGAATGAAAATGAGAACACAACATACCAAAACCTATGGGATGCAGCAAAAGCAGTGCTAAGGGGGAAATTTATAGCACTAAACGCATATATTAAAAAGGAAGAAAGAGCCAAAATCAAAGAACTAATGGATCAACTGAAGAAGCTAGAAAATGAACAGCAAACCAATCCTAAACCAAGTACAAGAAAAGAAATAACAAGGATTAAAGCAGAAATAAATGACATAGAGAACAAAAAAACAATAGAAAGGATAAATATCACCAAAAGTTGGTTCTTTGAGAAGATCAACAAGATTGACAAGCCCCTAGCTAGACTGACAAAATCAAAAGAGAGAAGACCCATATAAACAAAATAATGAATGAAAAAGGTAACATAACTGCAGATCCTGAAGAAATTAAAAAAATTATAAGAGGATATTATGAACAACTGTATGGCAACAAACTGGATAATGTAGAAGAAATGGACAATTTCCTGGAAACATATGAACAACCTAGACTGACCAGAGAAGAAATAGAAGACCTCAACCAACCCATCACAAGCAAAGAGATCCAATCAGTCATCAAAAATCTTCCCACAAATAAATGCCCAGGGCCAGATGGCTTCACAGGGGAATTCTACCAAACTTTCCAGAAAGAACTGACACCAATCTTACTCAAACTCTTTCAAAACATTGAAAAAAATGGAACACTACCTAACTCATTTTATGAAGCTAACATCAATCTAATACCAAAACCAAGCAAAGATGCTACAAAAAAGGAAAACTACCGGCCAATCTCCCTAATGAATATAGATGCAAAAATCCTCAACAAAATACTTGCAAATCGAATCCAAAGACACATTAAAAAAATCATACACCATGACCAAGTGGGGTTCATTCCAGGCATGCAAGGATGGTTCAACATAAGAAAAACAATCAATGTATTACAACACATTAAAAACTCGAAAGGGAAAAATCAATTGATCATCTCAATAGATGCTGAAAAAGCATTTGACAAAATCCAACATCCCTTTTTGATAAAAACACTTCAAAAGGTAGGAATTGAAGGAAACTTCCTCAACATGATAAAGAGCATATATGAAAAACCCACAGCCAGCATAGTACTCAATGGTGAGAGACTGAAAGCCTTCCCTCTAAGATCAGGAACAAGACAAGGATGCCCGCTGTCACCACTGTTATTCAACATTGTCCTGGAAGTGCTAGCCAGGGCAATCCGGCAAGACAAAGAAATAAAAGGCATCCAAATTGGAAAAGAAGAAGTAAAACTGTCATTGTTTGCAGATGATATGATCTTATATCTAGAAAACCCTGAGAAATCGACAATACACCTACTAGAGCTAATAAACAAATTTAGCAAAGTAGCAGGATACAAGATTAATGCACATAAGTCAGTAATGTTTCTATATGCTAGAAATGAACAAACTGAAGAGACACTCAAGAAAAAGATACCATTTTCAATAGCAACTAAAAAAATCAAGTACCTAGGAATAAACTTAACCAAAGATGTAAAAGACCTATACAAAGAAAACTACATAACTCTACTAAAAGAAATAGAAGGGGACCTTAAAAGATGGAAAAATATTCCATGTTCATGGATAGGAAGGCTAAATGTCATTAAGATGTCAATTCTACCCAAACTCATCTACAGATTCAATGCAATCCCAATCAAAATTCCAACAACCTACTTTGCAGACTTGGAAAAGCTAGTTATCAAATTTATTTGGAAAGGGAAGATGCCTCGAATTGCTAAAGACACTCTAAAAAAGAAAAACGAAGTGGGAGGACTTACACTCCCTGACTTTGAAGCTTATTATAAAGCCACAGTTGCCAAAACAGCATGGTACTGGCACAAAGATAGACATATAGATCAATGGAATCGAATTGAGAATTCAGAGATAGACCCTCAGATCTATGGCCGACTGATCTTTGATAAGGCCCCCCAAAGTCACCGAACTGAGCCATAATGGTCTTTTCAACAAATGGGGCTGGGAGAGTTGGATATCCATATCCAAAAGAATGAAAGAGGACCCCTACCTCACCCCCTACACAAAAATTAACTCAAAATGGACCAAAGATCTCAATATAAAAGAAAGTACCATAAAACTCCTAGAAGATAATGTAGGAAAACATCTTCAAGACCTTGTATTAGGAGGCCACTTCCTAGACTTTACACCCAAAGCACAAGCAACAAAAGAGAAAATAGATAAATGGGAACTCCTCAAGCTTAGAAGTTTCTGCACCTCAAAGGAATTTCTCAAAAAGGTAAAGAGGCAGCCAACTCAATGGGAAAAAATTTTTGGAAACCATGTATCTGACAAAAGACTGATATCTTGCATATACAAAGAAATCCTACAACTCAATGACAATAGTACAGACAGCCCAATTATAAAATGGGCAAAAGATATGAAAAGACAGTTCTCTGAAGAGGAAATACAAATGGCCAAGAAACACATGAAAAAATGTTCAGCTTCACTAGCTATTAGAGAGATGCAAATTAAGACCACAATGAGATACCATCTAACACCGGTTAGAATGGCTGCCATTAAACAAACAGGAAACTACAAATGCTGGAGGGGATGTGGAGAAATTGGAACTCTTATTCATTGTTGGTGGGACTGTATAATGGTTCAGCCACTCTGGAAGTCAGTCTGGCAGTTCCTTAGAAAACTAGATATAGAGCTACCATTCGATCCAGCGATTGCACTTCTCGGTATATACCCGGAAGATCGGAAAGCAGTGACACGAACAGATATCTGCACGCCAATGTTCATAGCAGCATTATTCACAATTGCCAAGAGATGGAAACAACCCAAATGTCCTTCAACGGATGAGTGGATAAATAAAATGTGGTATATACACACGATGGAATACTACGCGGCAGTAAGAAGGAACGATCTGGTGAAACATATGACAACATGGATGAACCTTGAAGACATAATGCTGAGCGAAATAAGCCAGGCACAAAAAGAGAAATATTATATGCTACCACTAATGTGAACTTTGAAAAATGTAAAACAAATGGTTTAGAATGTAGAATGTAGGGGAACTAGCAGTAGAGAGCAATTAAGGAAGGGGGAACAATAATCCAAGAAGAACAGATAGGCTATTTAGCGTTCTGGGGATGCCCAGAAATGACTGTGGTCTGTTGGTTTCTGATGGATGTAGTAGGAACAAGTTCACTGAAATGTTGCTATATTAGGTAACTTTCTTGGGGTAAAGTAGGAACATGTTGGAAGTTAAGCAGTTATCTTAGGTTAGTTGTCTTTTTCTTACTCCCTTGTTATGGTCTCTTTGAAATGTTCTTTTATTGTATGTTTGTTTTCTTTTTAACTTTTTTTTTCATACAGTTGATTTAAAAAAGAAGGGAAAGTTAAAAAAAAAAAAAAAAAAAGAAAAAAGACAAACAAGGAAAAAAAAAAAAAAAAAAAAAAAGATGTAGTGCCCCCTTGAAGAGCCTGTGGAGAATGCAGGGGTATTTGCCTACCCCACCTTCATGGTTGCTAACATGACCACAGACATAGGGGACTGGTGGTTTGATGGGTTGAGCCCTCTACCATAAGTTTTACCCTTGGGAAGACGGTTGCTGCAAAGGAGAGGCTAGGCCTCCCTGTATTTGTGCCTAAGAGTCTCCTCCTGAATGCCTCTTTGTTGCTCAGATGTGGCCCTCTCTCTCTGGCTAAGCCAACTTGAAAGGTGAAATCACTGCCCTCCCCCCTACGTGGGATCAGACACCCAGGGAAGTGAATCTCCCTGGCAACGTGGAATATGACTCCCGGGGAGGAATGTAGACCCGGCATCGTGGGATGGAGAACATCTTCTTGACCAAAAGGGGGATGTGAAAGGAAATGAAATAAGCTTCAGTGGCAGAGAGATTCCAAAACGAGCCGAGAGATCACTCTGGTGGGCACTCTTACGCACACTTTAGACAACCTTTTTTAGGTTCTAAAGAATTGGGGTAGCTGGTGGTGGATACCTGAAACTATTAAACTACAACCCAGAACCCATGAATCTCGAAGACAGTTGTATAAAAATGTAGCTTATGAGGGGTGACAGTGGGATTGGGAATGCCATAAGAACCAAACTCCACTTTGTCTAGTTTATGGATGGATGTGTAGAAAAGTAGGGGAAGCAAACAAACAGACAAAGGTACCCAGTGTTCTTTTTTACTTCAATTGCTCTTTTTCACTCTAATTATTATTCTTGTTATTTTTGTGTGTGTGCTAATGAAGGTGTCAGGGATTGATTTAGGTGATGAATGTACAACTATGTAATGGTACTGTAAACAATCGAAAGTACAATTTGTTTTGTATGAAAAAAAAAAAAAAAAAAAAAAAAAGAGGCTATTGGAGGAAGTGGTCCGTGAAAACCGGAGTAAATCAGGAAAGACTTGGGGTACAGGAAACAGGACCGCCAGCAGGAGGGTGAGGGGCACCTGCCCAAAGAAAGCTGGTGCATCAGCTGCCCAAGCAAGGGGTCTGGATGCATGAGAGGAGAATTCTCTGAGGAGGAAATCGATGGAGTCCCTCATCTGCCTGAACAAATCAAAGGAGGATGTAACTACTAGGGTCAGAGTTTGGATTGAAAGAGCAGTAAGTAAATAAAAAACTAAAAAAGCATGGCAATTAGTAACCCCAGGGAAAACAAAAAGTGGTGCAGGGAAAGAAAAGTAACCATCATTAACCATTATTAATTCAAGGCTCCTCTGTGAACAGGACTTGTATAATCATAGTTAGAGAAAATGGATCTAATCAAAATTATGATAGCTCTATATTGGGAGGAGCAGCCGGGACAGAAACATGGATGTGTGGTGAGGGTGAGAGGACAGAGGAGCCAAAGTCTCCTCCCCCTTGGTGTTCCCCTTAGTGGGAAGTAATGAGATTATCCATACATTTGGGAGCAGCAAGAGCAAGTGCTGTTCAGAAATTTGAAAGTAAGCAGAAATATTTGCCTCTTTATGTTCATGTATGTATAATTTATGTGTATGTATACCTGTTGAAATAATTTATAAAAAAATAATTTACATACATGTAACCACTTTTAAAAAACAAAACATTATGAAACTATCTCTTCACCAAGTTACTAAATATTTTTTAAAATCCTCTATTGTCAAACTATAGGTAAATTATAGAAGTGTTTTATTCGATACTAATCATTACATTTCAAACAGTATAAAAGAATCTGTTTTCATATTAAATTATTAGTAAAGTTAGGTCTATTTGGTCATTTTCTTAGCATATCAAAGTGATGATTTCAAGTATTTTGGGACAATTAATTTTCTTTTACAATACTTGATAATATAAAGTACTCACAAGCTCTAGGGGACTGAGACGTGTGCCAGAGATAGGCCTTGAATCGGGTGATTCAAAACTGGACGCATGGAGGCTAGCATAAGAAACAGTGAAGAAATTAATTTGTGAATAATTATTTCTTTTATTTCCAGTATAAGGTAGTTAACTCCAGCAAAAACAAGGAAAAGCATTCAACATATAAACATCCAGGAAGAAGCAATGTAAAAATTTTATGGTACTTAAAACACTTTATTAACCAGGCCTTTTACTGCTTTTACGAGGATTAAAAAAATATTGAATAATGAAAAGAAGAAATATTTATAGTGATTTTTTTTTAAACTTTGTTCAAATCTCTTTATATAGTTGGTATGACAACCACTATAAGCAACTTCTGGACTCAAGGTTTTGGGTTATCTTTGGGAATTCTGAACAGCTACAGGGATAGAATTAGCAGAAGTCACTTTAAAAACAGCTATCTATAACTAGACTTAAGGGGAAATGTCTTTTGGTGGCTTAAATATTTGAAAGTACATGAAAGAGAAATGTCACATACCTGAAGGAGGAAGGAGGTCTATTTTCTGATGTTCTTGAAGATGAAGGTCCAAATAGTTTTCTTTGGTCTTCCCGTGGTGTAAATGGTCTTTGAGTTCTCACTGTTCTTAATGTATTTCGTGCTTCACTTATGATTTCTGCGCTTGTCTTCTGCTTGGACATTGACGGCTGATAAAATGGATCCAGTTTCTCTAACTTCTTATCATTTGGAGACAGCATCTTTCCTTTTAAAGTAAAATGTGCTTCAGGTAGACACCACACACTGCAAATATATGGTAGAAAATAACTACTTGTATCCACTAATTTAGATAGGCATGCTTAAACCCATCCATACATCTTTAAACCAGCCCACTATATTCAACTTGGGAAAAAAAACCATGAACAATTTTTAATGAAAAACCCAATAGGCAAGTGGGTTAAGATGGAAGAACAGCTCTCAAAAAATATAGGTTGATATGCACAGTTAGGCCTACAGGAATAGTTGAGGGAAAAGTTGTACAGAGAAGGAAATCAGGATGAAAGCTAAACCTTGGAGACAAAGAAGATAAACCATCAAACAGGACAGAATAGGAAGAGATAATCATCTCATATTCTCCAATATAAAAGAATAGCATTGGAGTTCTGTTAAAAATTTTTAACTCGAGTTTTCTTTTCTTCCCCACTGCCTTCCACACAAAATGGGGCCTACTTCCAAACTACATCTGCTTTTACAGTAAACCTTATTTGTTCATGATATACCTGAAGGAACTGGTTCAAATCATCTTCAATTAGAGAGAATATCCTAAATGGACAAATATCAAATATCAATATCAAATGATCCTTTCCTGGGCCATCTGCTCAGTTAAAGAGATAAAGTCCTGCACAAAGGCCATGAGAATGCAGCTCCTTCTCAAATGCTGGGGAGTCCCCACACACGCCTGGGTAACTTGACAAGAGAACTCAGACAGCTCTAAACTTTAAAATAGTCCAGATGTTTAAAACTTAATTCTATTTAGTATATGACATTAGCTGTTCATTAAAAAAAAAAACCCTCCTAAAAAATGTTGCATCTCCATGGAGAAAGAGGTCTAGAAATTATTCATATAATTCCTATGTCTTCATATAATTCAGTTTTGGAATTTTAGAATAACTCCTGCAAAAAAAAATTGTTTTGTGACATATGTCCAAGGAAATTAAAACAACTCCATTTCCATAAGTGAAAGATATCAACAGGTGATTCCTTAAACAAATAAAGATGATTTACCATATTATGATTCTATACAGTAAGCTGTTATATAACAAGAGACAACAACAACATCTGTTTAGTTCTACCCAGGCCCCACTCGAAGTTTTCTGAGGAAAAACAGTAAGATGAAAACTGCAAACAGTATGTCACTGTTGTCATATGGAAAGGCCAGGTGTTGAGGTAAAATAGGAAAAAATCACTGGATAAGCAATACTCTAATAGGAATTTTTGATACATAATTTTGAATTTGTTAAGCAAAGTCTCCAAAATAATGTACTTTAATACATCTATCAAAAACTATGCAAAGAATATTGTGAAATACAAATTAAAAATCAATTCCATTCACAATAGCCCCTGAAAGAATAAAACACCTAGGAATAAATTTAACCAAGGAGGTGAAGGACCTGTACACCAAAAACTACAAAATACTGCTGAAAGAAATTAAAGAACAACTAAATTAATGGGAAGATATCCCGTGTTTGTGGACAGGAAGACGTAATATTATTAAGATGTCAATGCTTGCCAAAGCAATCTACAAATTCAATGCAATAATTATCAAAACCCCAGCAGCAGCCAATTTTACAGAAATGGAAAAGCCAATCCTCAAATTGATTTGGAATTGCAAGGGGCCCTAAAGAGTCAAATCAATATTGCAAAGGAAGAACAAAGACGGAGGTCTCATACTTACTGATTTCAAAACTTACTATAAAGCCACAGTAATTAAAACAGTGCAGTACTGGTATAAATATAAACATCTAGAACAACGGAATAGAATTGAAAGTCCAGGAAAAAAAAACATATATCTATGGCCAACTGATTGTTGACAAGGGTGCCAACTACATTAATTGGTGAAAGAACAATCTCTTTGTGCCGGTTTGTATATATTATATCCCCCAGAAAAAGACATATTCTTTGATGCAGTCTTGTGGGGGCAGATGAATTAGTGTTGATTAGGTTGGAATCCTTTGATTGAGTGTTTTCATAGAGAAGTGACTCAATCAACTGTGAGTGAAACATTTTATTAGATTATTTCCGTGGAGATATGGACCCCACCCATACAAACGGGTCTTGATTTAATTGCTGGGGCCCTATAAAAAAGCTCACAGACAGAAGGATTTCAGAGAAGCTGCAGCTGAGACAGACATTTTGGAGACCGCCATTAAAAGTCGACTTTTGCTAGCCTGGAGTTTGCCTGGGAGAAACTAAGAGAATACCCCCAGACACCTAGAGAGGAACATCCTGGGAGAAAGCCATTTTGAAACCAGAACTCCAGAGCAGATGCCAGCCACGTGCCTTCCCAGCTAACAGAGGTTTTCCAGATGCCATTGGCCATCCTTCAGTGAAGGTACCCTATTGTTGATGCCTTACCTTGGACACCTTATAGCCTTAAGACTATAACTTTGTAACCAAATAAACCCCCTTTATAAGAGCCAATTCATTTCTGGTATTTTGCAAAATGGCAGCATTAGCAAACTGGAACACTCTTCAATAGTGCTGGGAAAACATGATATCCACTTGCAAAAGAATGAAGTTGGATCCCTATCTGACACAATATATAAAAATTAACACTAAATTGATCAAGGACCTAAACACAAAAGCTAAAACCATAAAACTCCTAGAAGAAACCTTGGATTTGGTAGTGATTTCTTAGATATGACACCAAAAGCATGAGCAACAAAAGAAAAAATAAAGTGGACTTCATCAAAATTAAAAACTTTTGTACATCAAAGGACACTATCAAAAAAGTGAAAAGACAACCTACAGAATGGGAGAAACTAATTGCTAACCATATATCTGATCCAGAATATAGAAAGATCTGCTACAAGTCAAGAACAAAAAGACAAATAACCCAATTTAAAAATGGGCAAAGGACTTGAATAGACATTTCTCCAAAGGAGATATACAAATGGCCAATAAGCACGTGGAAAGATGCTCCACATCATTGGTTATCAGAGAAATGCAAATCGAAACCACAATGAGATACCACCTCATACCCACTAGGATGGCTACTAGTAACAAAACAGAAAATAATAAGTTTTGGTGATGAGAAACAGGAACCCTTATACATCGTTGATGGTGGCATCATAAATTGGTGCAGCCACTGTGGGAATCAGTTTGGTGGTTCCTCAGAAAGTTGAAAATAGAATTACCATATGACCTGGCAATCCCACTTCTTGGTATATACCCAAAAGAATTGAAAGCAGGGACTCAAACAGATATAAGTATACCAATGCTTACAGAAGCATTATTCATAATAACCACAGGTAGAAGCAACCCAAGGGTCCATCAACAGATGAATGGAGAAACAATATGTGGTATATAAACACAATGGAATATTATTCAGCTGTTAAAAGGAATGAAGTTCTTGATGCATGCTGCAACATAAATGAGCCTTGAGACATCACGCTGAATGAAATAAGTCAGACATACCAATACAAATATTTTATGATCTTGCTTATAGGAAATACCTAGAAGAAACAAATTTCATAAAGACAGATAGATTATAGGTTACCAGGGTTCTGAAAGGGGAAGAGAGAGTTATTGCTTAATGGGTAAAAAATTTCTGTTTGAGGCGATGAAAAAGTTGGGGAAATGTATATTGGTGACAATAGCACAATATTGTGAATGTAATTAATACTACTGAATTGTACACTTGAAAGTTTGTTAAAATAGGAAATTTTGAGTTATATAAATGTCACTACAATAAAAAGTTTTTAAAGAAAAACAAGACTATGGCAGGCCCAGTACATTTTACTTCTAATACTTCAGATACGATTGGCTCTTTATTCAAAAATATTCAATGTTAATTATTAAAAATGTGTAAAGGATAATATATATATATAATTTATTTTTACATGCATAACATAAATTCAGTCCCATGACATCTAATTTAAATAGCTATGACAGGTTGGTTGGTTTGGTTTAAAAGTTCCATTGCAGCAAGAAATCACACCACTTACAAGAAGTTTCTACAATGAACAGGTTTCTCCCAGTTCCCAAATCAGGTTTGAGACCTCTTTGATCCTACATGGCACTAACTAGATTCTGGCAAACATAATAAACATTGGAGAAGGTACTTTGGAGGAATAACATGGACTTCAGGGTCTCTCTGGCTGTATCTTAGTTTCCATTGAAAACTAAGCTCTTTCATAGAGTAACAAAGCAGGAACATTTATTCAGGTCAGATTCAAAGAATTTTGTAAATTATTTGGGCATACAGGAATTTAGACTGATCAAACACTGGTAAAAACAATGTAGACAATGGGCTTAAAACTCTTTTTGTCTGTAAATTCTAACACTTCCTCACCACTTCCTCTCCCCTACAAATCTCACTTTAACCATTATGCTGGAGAAACTAGTTCAATAGCATAAATTTTCACAGTTAATATATTACTATTATATTAATATTAATGTATCATTAACAAAATCAAACATGGAAATATTTAAAACCAAAAATGAACTGATTTAGAAGTGGTTTATTTGGGGGGAGGATGTTTTTTCTTTAAATTTGTAATTGTTCAATTACAAATTCTTATTATAGATGTCATTTACCAATTCGATAAACAATCACTCAGCGTTTGAAAGCTTGTCTATTTATACTAATGTATACGTGAATTAGAACACAATAGTACCACAGACATTTTAACTTTTAGAAATTCTGACAACTGCAGTAAATTCATTCAACTAGTATTTATTAAGTGTTTCCTGTGTGCGGAGAACCCTCCACTTAGATCTGTGGGAACACAATAAAGAATAAAATACTACCTTCTGATCAGGCAAGAAGGACCACTAATGCTAGTTAAACATTTAATTTAATACCAAGCTCTGTCCTAAGTACTCTAGAGTATGTTTATCTCAATTAATCCCCACAATTTTCTGAGGTAGAAAGAATCAGTAGCAAAAAAAAGGAGGGTGCTATCACAAATACCCAGACATGATATTCAAACCATTTACCCACTAGATGGGGTAGTGGGAGGTAGGGCACTTGCAGGTATCAAGGCTCCAGCAAATTACCCACTAATATAGACACATGCAAATAGTTCTACAACTGGGGCAGAGTTCTCGGTCCATACCAGCTGAGTATCAGCTCTGCTTCCACCCAAATGATTTTAATACAAAGTAGAAACTGATGGAGGCAATAAAAAATAAATAAAGTGCCATTTGATTACAAAGGGCTACCGCTTTTTGAGATTTCTGATCAGGAGAGGGTATCAGGTAGACTTCTGGGAGGAGGTGGTGCTTTAGCTGGTGTTCCAAAAAAAAGAGTTGAACTCAGGCAAGTGGCGTGGCTGGCATTGGGGCTGGAGTAGAGAAGGAAATTCCGGCAAAGTGAAGAAGTGAGCCAAAACAGAGCACCAGGAACACACAGCACATGTGCTAGATAAGAGGGAACTCTGGAAACACAGTTTGGAGCCAGACTACAGAGAGAACTAAATGACAGATCAAGAAATTATATAAAAGCTGGTGAGCAAATTAAAGAAATGATTGTGAGACATGGCATGATCCAGTAGAGGTAGGCAGGATGGAAAGGAGGGAAGAGAATACAAGCGGCAAAACTAGGCAGTTCTTTTATCTTCACCCACGTAACTCTTAGCAGTGACTTCCTCAAGGAAGGCTTCCTAAGTGGGGCATTTCTCCCACACTGTTCGAACCAGACCTTTCTCTGGGTTAGAACCCCACCCTCCATGTGAAGCACAACTGAAAGTCAGCACTTGCCTAATCACTGGGCTCCACTTCCAAACACAGACCACAAACAAGAAATTTCCAGATGAAGGCTGCATTTGTTTCTTTACTTAAAGATATTTCATATAGTGGATTTATGAGAGCATGCTGGAGTTTATTTCAAATGGCATCTGTCTCTTCAGGCCATGTGGTAATATGAGTTCAAATTTAGCCCCCTTTCTCTTTCTTGCCTGTACTTGCCATTGCCTGGCACAGAGTAAGGCTCAATAAATGTTGTGAATGGTGAATGAGGTATTGCAAGCCTGAAATACAGGAGTGAGGGTGAAAAAAGGAGTAAGAAGAGCGATGAGAACAAGTGAGGTAGACCAAGAACATAAGAACCAACAGGACCAGGTATCTGAGAGAAGAGGAAGGGGCAGAGGAGACAGTGAGTATGCAAACCTAGGGAGGCAGAAGAGTGAGAGGGCCTTTTAAAAAGAAGGGGGAAAACAGGAGAAGAGGACTTTGAGGAGAAAGAAGAGGTTGAGTTCTGTCCTGCATCACACTGTCCTTAGTTTGTGGGGTATAAAAGGACTTCCCAAGGTTGAAGACCGCAGGCAGGAGGAAATTTGAAACTGGAGACCTTCGATTTTTTTAACAAAATATTTCTTACTGTTTTGGGGAAAACTCCAAAGCCATAATGTACACAAGTTTATAACAAATTATTTTTTAGGTATCTTTTACCTTTGCTGCCAACAATCACCTTAACCAGAACCTTCTTGCTAAATGCAACACAGCACTGTTAGGTCATTTGCAACAGAGGAAAGACTGGCTATTTCCATTCTATCTGTTACCTGAAAATCAAATACTAAGGACTCTTTGCATGATTTTGAATTACTTTCATGTTAATTTGAGCATCCAAAGAGGCAGTGGTTAAGGGCCCAGATGCTAGAGTAAGGGTTCAAACACACTGACACTCACAGAGATGTGACCTTGAGCAAGTCCTCTAACATTTCTGAGCCTGTTTCCTCATTTGTAAAAGGTGAATCATATGTACTTACCTCATAAGACTGTTTGAAAATTAAATGAAATAATCCGTGTAAAATGTTTTTAGTATGTTGCTTAAGAGCAAGGCCGTTACAAAGCATTAACAATTACTGCCCAAGTGCTGCATGATAAAAGAACACATTGAAAATTTCTCAGATGAATGAAAAAGTGCATTTTAAAAAAGAAATTGGAAAAGAGGATGACGTTAGTTCAGTATCTTCATGTATTTTAGAAGTTTCAAAACTTAAAGGCCAGTGGGAACTTTCCTTGAAAAGGGACAATTTGTATCAAACATTTTATTATCACCTATGTCAAGTCAACAACTAATCAGAATCTTAGAGATTCATAAAATAGGATGCAATTAAGAGTGCTACGTACTTCTGTAACAAGGTAAAATAACTCTAAATCAGAGCGAGATGGAAGGCGGAAGACCTGCTGTGGTACTTGTGGGAACGGATCATAAAAGGCATTATATGTACGTACAATGTATTTTTACATATATCATTGCACATACATTTTTATTTTTTTATTAAGGCGCTATCTGTTGCCCAAAAGAGCCCAAGGACAATCAGTTTTTGCTCTGTGTGACCTTGGCCAGGTCACTGTCTGCCTGGACAAAGCCCGTTGGTCTACCATCCCTTTCATTCAATAAATTTTACTTAGCTTCTATTAAGTAGCACGCACTTGGCTAAGGGCCCAGTGCACCGAAATAAAACAGAGATCCGTGGTCGCACCCCGCAGAGCACGCACAGGGCACTCCCATTGCCTCTCTCCCCAGTCCTAAGGGAGAGACAGGAGGTCCCGCACCTCCAGCGGCTCCCCCACCCACAGCAAGGCCAGCTCCACTCCGGGTCCAGGCCAGGGCGGAGCGCGGCAGCATCACCTCCCCGCTCGCCGGCCCTCTCCGCCGGGTCGGCTGCCGTCTCCATGGTAACGGTACACAAGCTACCTCCCGCCGCCGCCCGGGCCGCCTGCCTGCAGAGTCAGGCCGCTGCCCGGAGGTTGGAGCAGGCCAGGAAAGGAGCTGGGAGTGGGTGCAGGAAAGGGGGCTTCCGGCCTGACCCAAAGCACCTGTAATAAGAGGTGGAGGCCGTAACATCTGCGGAGTTCAGCTCATCCTTTCAGCCTTCAGGAGACTGCCGCGGCGGCGGTGGAAGAGGAGAGGCGGGGCGGAGCCGGGCGGAGCCGGGCGGGGCGGAGCCGGGAGAGAGGGCCCCCGGGCACTCCTCTGCCTCTGGGCCTGCGCGGCCCCGACAACGCATGCGTAGAAATGCTGAGGCGTGGGCGACTGCGGGCTAGCGGAGTGGAGGGGCGGGCCTGGGCAAGACCTGGAGGAGAGGAAGGCGAGCGCGGGTTGGTGAGAGAGAGCGAGCACCCCGAGTGGGAGAGACATCTTGCAGTCTACTTTTAAATTAGCAATTTACGGAACCACTTTTGTCGAGACCCTATGAGATCCCAGCACCTCTATTAAATAATAATAAGTAGGGTGGCTGCTTAATGCTGGGGAAAGAGTCAGGATTTACTAGTAGCGGCTCTACCACGTTGAATTAGTTGCTTAACCTCTCAGTTTCCTCATCTGTCAAATGGAGGGAATAATACCCCAGGCCTCATGGTTGGTGTGAAGACTGAATGAGAAAATGGATATAAAACCCTAAGCAATCAACCAATGTTAAACTGTTGGCTCTTATTGAGCCCTTGCCTCTGCAGCCTTCAGGACTTAAACGAAGTGCGCACACTCTTTGGGTGTTCTGCGACTCTGAGGTAGGTACCTGCTACACAGGGGAGGAGCTAGGGGCAGAGTCCAAGACTTCCCTGAGGTTTCGTGAGTGGCAGAGCTAGGTTCAAGTCTAGCTCTCCCATGGACGATCATTTTTTGTTCTTACTGGGACATCACAGTTGAATGGTCAAAAGAACCCCATTTACATGTTTCTGGTTTTAATTTTTTTTTCTCTTCTATTAGACCATTTAGTAACACTTTACAGTGTTAAATACAAGTGAGACCATAATCACTCTCCATTCAGGTTTGCACCACATTTTATAAATATGAGGATTTTTTCAGCTGAAGTGTTGGTGTCAACATTGGAAGAATGCCACATCTTTGGGTGCTAAGTATCTTGAAAAGAATAATTAAATTGAAAAAAATTTTGAGCATATACTATGTGTAAGGCATTTGCTGGGCATTGTGGTGATAGAAAATGCTATAGATGTGTTACCGTGTGGGTGAACCATAAAAACATTATGCTAAGTGAAAGAAGGGTGTCATAAAAGACCACATAGTATATGATCCCATTCATATGAAACGTCCAGAACAGAGAAATCTGTAGAAACTGAAAATAGATTCGTGGTTGCTTAGGGCTGGCAGGGGAAGAATCGGTGGTTAGGAAGATGATAGCTAAAGGGGATGAGGTTTCTTTTTGAGGTGATGAAAATGTTCTAAAATTGACTATGGTGATGGTTGCACAACTCTGTGAATACATTAAAAGCCATTGTACACTTTAAATGGGTGAATTGCATGGTGTGTGAATCATATCAATAAAGCTGTTAAAAAAAGTGTCTCTTACAGACTGCCACACACACACACAAGAACACCTGTAAAGGGATTCATTCAGTCAGCACATTTTTATTGACTGCGTTTGTGCCTGGTATGGCACTAGATGTTGGAAGTACAGAGATTAAAAACAAAGACCCTGCCACCAAGGAGGTTCTAGTCTAGCAATAGACAACCAACCAACACAATAAATATATTGTGTTACATGTACTAAGGTATATGCATGCAAGGTTTTATGGGCTGGGCTGTGCCTTGAGAGATGAGCAGGAGTTAGCCAGTTAGCTGGTGAAGTCACTGAAGGATCTTGGCCGGACAGTGACATTGTCATTTTTTGGCTTTACTAAAAAATCACTTTGGTTTGGCTGTTGCGAGGAAAAGGGAATGAGCTTGGAGGAAAGCTGACTAGTTAGGAGGATTTTACCATAGCAATTATCCAGGTGAGAAATGATGGGAACCTGAACTAAAAGAATGTAAGTAAGGATGACGAGGAGGAAACTGATTGGAAAGATAAATGTATGTAGGAGGTGAAAGTAACAGCTCCTTGCCCTCTAGAAAGGTACCATCTGGTTGGTGAGACAGGGCAAAGTAAAAGTTAATAATATGCAATTTACCTAACAACACTCAACTAATATGTATTAAGGGTCTACTACAGCACAAGGTGATACGAAGGCTATTGGGGTGTATCTAATGCATGCCCTCTGCTCGTTGACCAACCTACTGAGCCATCATGCTACTTGGCTGGTAAAGGGACCCAGACCAGGACAGATGTTAGATGTTAAGGACAGTCTGATTGGGTTGAATTCAGACACTTGTTTCCCAATTTTTAAATAATTTGAGGGGTTTGGGAGTGTTTATAAACATTATTATTTTTCATTTTGTAAGATGACATCCTGTGAGACTGCTTTTTATCATACTTTGGCAAAGGCAAAAGATAGGTGTCGTCCACTTTTTGATAAAAGTCTTTTGTAAAATTATCAGCGTGCCCTGCTGATTGAAAGCAGGCTCATCCTGAATTGTTAGAACTAAATCATTAACAAAGCAATGAGCCCTTATTATCCAATCTCTTAAGGCAAGTTGTTTTCCAAAATGAATGGCATCTTTGATGATTGAAATTAGACCTTCTTGCTGAAACATACTGATTTGGTTCTACCTGGATAACAGAGACATTCCCTTTGCAATGATTTAGAAGGGATATTAGCTGCCATCATACTTAGTTACTTCATTATTTTGTGTTGTATACTGAACATAACTGGCTCCACCACTTACGAGCTGTCTGACCTTGGCAAAGACAATTTCTCTAACCTTCAACTCATAAAAGGAGTTATTTCCTAGGGCTGCTTGAAGATTAAAATGTAATAATTCGTACAACAGTTTTGGCACAGTGCCAGGCTGTGGTAAGGGCTTTAGTACATAGTTGTTGAATGAATGTGTGAATGAATGAATAGAATAGAATAGACAATATATTTTCAATGCACCTTCCTCTGGCTTGTCTCCCCAAGACTGTAATTTTCTTGAGTGCACGGATCAAATTGTTAAGACAAATCAAACAAAACTTGGAAATAAGCAAAAGGAGGGCAGCATGTCTTTTCAATGGAATATTGGACCTCAAAGATTATTCAATTCTCTAGAGAAGGGGTTGGCAATCTACAGCCTTTAGGCCAAATCTGGCCCTCCACCTATTTTTTATGGCCTGTGAGTTAAGAATAATTTTTGTATTTTTAAATGGTTGAAAAAAATTTTAATAAAAATTCACATACAATTTCATATATGTAAATACTATATGAATTTAAAATTTCAGTGTTCATAAAGTATTATTACAACATAGCCACACCCATTCATTTGTGTATTGTCTATGGCTGCTTTTATGCAACAAGAGCAGAGTTGAGTAGTTATGATAGAGACCGTATGACTGACAAACCCTAAAATATTAACTGTCTGACCCTTTAAGAAAAGTTTGCCAACCCTTGATCTAGGGAAATGTAACTTTGATTTGTTGCTTACTATTGATTAAAGACCCAGACTCTCTGAAGTTACCTGTGCAACTGATTTCTGTTCAGTGGAAAAGAGAACACTAAAGTTTATGGTTTTGTTGCCATGTAGGACAGTAATCATTTTTATACTTAATTTAGCAATCTTATTCCAATATCCTTTCTACAATGTCTAAATAAACCTTTACCCTGTAATTCTAGAGGATTCAACTTTACTATCCTGCTGGTTCCCCCAGGAAAAATATTTGACCTGTTCATTCTACATTCTATATGAGACTCATCATATATTCTTTATGAGAGTCTGTGTTTAACTTTTTGAAAATTTTACTTTCACAATATCCTATTTTGTATTCTTCAAAGTACCCAATAAGATTTTGCACATAATAGATAATAAATACTTTTTAATTGATTGAATAATTTTAGAGACTGAAACAAAGTATTTGTGCTCTTCAGGGTTCAAATCTTTTCCAGTGATTCAACATGAATTATCATCTCATTGATTAAGCCCCATTTACTGGCCACTAGACTCCATTGTGCAAAAGGACCTCTATTCATTTCATGTAAAGCTTAACTAGTGTTCTAGTTTGCTAATGCTGCCAGACTGCAAAATACCAGAGATGGATTGGCTTTTATAAAAGGGGGTTTATTGGTTACGCAGTTACAGTCTTAAGGCCATAAAGTGTCCAAGGTAACACATCAGCAATCGGGTACCTTCACTGGAGGATGCCCAATGGTGTCCGGAAAACCTCTGTTAGCTGGGAAGGCACGTGGCTGGCATCTGCTCCAAAGTTCTGGTTCCAAAATAGCTTTCTCCCAGGACGTTCCTCTCTAGGCTGCAGTTCCTCAGAAATGTCACTTTTAGTTGCACTTGGGTTATTTGTCCTCTCTTAGCTTCTCTGGAGCAAGAGTCTGCTTTCAACGGCTGTCTTCAATCTGTCTCTCATCTGCAGCTCCTGTGCTTCTTCAAAGTGTCCCTCTTGGCTGTAGCTCCTCTTCAAAATGTAACTCAGCTGCACTGAGTTCCTTCTGTTTGTCAGCCCATTTATATGGCTCCACTGATCAAGGCCCACACTGAATGGGTGGGGCCATGCCTCCATGGAAATTATCTCATCAGAGTTATCACCCACAGTTGGGTGGGGCATATTCCATGGAAACACTCAAAGAATTACAATCTAATTAACACTGATAGGTCTGCCCACACAAGATTACATCAAAGATAATGGCATTTGGGGGACATAATACATTCAAACCGGCACAACTAGTATTTTAGATACAAAACTTATGGGATATGATCAA
The DNA here is from genome assembly GCF_015220235.1 of Choloepus didactylus. Taxonomy (NCBI): domain Eukaryota; kingdom Metazoa; phylum Chordata; class Mammalia; order Pilosa; family Megalonychidae; genus Choloepus; species Choloepus didactylus. The sequence goes on from NC_051313.1 coordinate 41,810,984, forward strand.
AATGCAACTTTATTTTTGTCTCTCACTGCCACTTAAAAATATATTCAGTGCTGGCTATCTCTTCCTGCCTCTGGATGGAAAGTTGGGAAAAATCCTTGACTTTCCTGCCCATTTTTAGATACCTGACAGTCCTACAGTAACTGAGTCTCAACCACAGCTTCATTCCAAAATTATAATATTGTATGCAAGATGTAAACAAACGCATCAAGCTTCTCTTGAAAGTAGGTCTTTTCCCTCCTCTCCCTGCCCCAGGCTTCAGGTCAATAGTCAGCAGCTGCTGCCTACCCAGAAGGGATGCAGTTGGCTTAGGCTCACTCTCCCCCACTTACTGGAGGTTGTTTAAGACCCAGCCTGGGTTGAAGTGAGGAGAAGGTGTAGGGGGGAGGGGAGGAAAGAAGCAAGGTGATGGGCACTTCTACCTGGAGGTAAGTGGCTTCGAGTGCCTGGCCAGTGATTAAAGTGACACATGGGTGGGTGTTTCCTGGGTCCTTCAGAGTTTCCCATTGATGGCACCTCTATCCCGAGGACACTTGCCCCAGGTAGACTCAGCACTCATCTATTGTTGTCTGTGATTCCTTCCCTGCCCCTAGAAATCCAGGGTTCACTTCAGTTTCCACTGACCCTTTAGATGGTGTCTTAGTTTGCCAGGCTGTTATGACAAATATCACATAATGGGTTGGCTTAAACAGTAAGTATGTATCAGCTCATAGTTTGGAAGGCCAGAAGTCCAAAATCAAGGTGTCAGCAAGGCTTGCTTTTTCCCCAGAGTCTGTAATATTCTGGTGCTGTCTTGCAGCAATCCTTGGGGTTCCTTGGCTTGCATCTCAGCCTCCTGCCACATGGGATGATTTTGGTCTTCTCCTGTCTTTTTCTTCTGGTTTCTGCTGACTTCAGCTCCTGATACTCCAGTTTCTTTTCTTTATAAGGCCTCCAGCAAAACAGATTAAGACCCACCCTGCTTCAGTTAGACACACCATAACTAAAAATAACATCTTCAGAAGGTCCTATTTATAAATGGTTTCACATCCATAGAAATGCTGCTTAAGATTTAAGAACATGTCTCTTCAGGGAGCACATAATTCAGTCTATCACAGATGGGTCCCAAGGTGTCTGGTCCAAAGGGTGCCCCAAACATCTCTGGCCCCAGTGACTCTGACAGCGCAGGCCCATCCCAATGCAGCCTTCTCCGTGCTGCCACCAGGGAGCTTTAGCATTCCCAGGAGTGAGGTGGACACCAGTCCTCTGGGCCACCAAACAGGCTCTGGCAGGCCCCTGGGAATCCCCTCTCTCTGGGTTTGAGCTGAAGGACGTGTCACTCACACATTCCTTTCTCCACAGAAGTTTCCTCACACATCCTCCCCCTCTGCTCTCTGTCCCCTTATTTTTAGCCTCAGTCTGGCTAAATGTCTAGATTTGTGGAAAGATCTATATGTTTCTTTGGGACCTGCCTGTGGAGAATCTGCCTCACCCTCACTTGGGATCCGATGGCTGTTAGCACCTTAGTTGAAACTTCAGTTAAAAACCTGTTGTACAAACTATGTAATGGTACTGTGAACAATCGAATGTATGATTTGTTTTGTATGACTGCGTGGTATGTGAATATATCTCAATAAAATGAATATTAAAAAAAAAAACCTGTTGTACACCTTTTTAGGTTCTAATGAATTGGAATAGCTAGCAGTAAATACCTGAAATTATCAAACTACAACCCAGAACCCTTGAATCTTGAAGACAATTGTATAAAAATGTGGCTTATGAGGGGTGACAATGGGATTGGGAAAGCCATATGACCACACTCCCCTTTGTCCAATGTATGGATGGATGAGTAGAAAAATGGGGGCAAAAAAAAAAAAAAAAAAAAAAAACACACCCAGTGCTCTTTTTCACTTTAATTGTTCTTTTTCACTTTAATTTTTATTCTTATCATTTGTGTGTTTGTGGTAATGAAAATGTTCAAAAATTAATTTTGATGATGAACACACAACTACATAATTGTACTGTGAACAACTGAATGTATGCTTTGTATGACTGCATGGTATGTGAATATATCTCAATAAAAATGAATTAAAAAAAAAAAACAACAACCTGCTGTACAACCAATTCCTAGCTATGTTCTTGCACCCTAGGATCCTGGGTGTAAATAGGCCTCACAAGCATGCTTCTGGGACCTGAAACTAGTCAGCTCAGTCAGCCAGGAAATATCAGCCAGGCAGATATTGAAAAGAATGACAAGGGCAGAATTATAGGAAGTAATTATTTGAAGCAATAATGCTGCCCAGCTTACCTCACTGAAGGACACTATATGAGAAAATATTTAGGCTACCACAACACTGGGGTATTATACTGACCTGGCTGTTCCTCCATGGTTACCTGAGGGCTATTTAACCAAATTTTCCATGGGTAAGCTTTGTAAATGGAATTATTTTAGAAACAGCATTGCTGACATGTTTCATATACCTTAGGGAGATTAAAGAGGAAGACAAAAATATTATAAGTATATGACATTTATAAAGCACATCAAAGTTTCCAAATTGCTTTCATATCTATTGTTTTATTTGGAGTTTACAATAAGCCTGACAGGTAGTTAGTTCAGGCATTATTAACCCAAGTTCAGAGTGGAGAAAACTGAAGTTCAGAGAGGTTAAGACATCAGCCCACAGTCACACAGCTAATAAAGGGAGCTGAGACCCAGTGCTCTTGATGCAAATGTGGTCCCACCATTGTACCCATGTTTACGTGATTTTTCAGGTTGATGTCTTCAGTCTGCAGCATTGAGAGGTACTTCCTAGGTGCTGAAGCTGTTGAGATGTGCTCTTTCTTGTCTCCTCTCATTTATCTCAGAGTATATCCTGTGTGGGACCACAGGGATGGAGAGGAACTTAAGAATATTTGCAGTGACTTGGAAATTCTTGCTGAATTTCTGGACTTTGAGTTAAGATAAGAATTATGTAGGTCATAGTAACCATTTAATCTTATGCAATCTCAGATGCAAAAAGGCAACAAGATCAGGTACTCATAGGTACTTAAATTCACAGTCTCTCCTAGTAGATTTTTCAGTTTATATCACAGCTTACATCACATGCATCTCATTTTAAATAGCTTGTCTTGATTTATATTACGTGTATTCTTGAAAAGATAGAGGTTAAATAAATACTTCTTTAATGCTCATAACTCCTCCACATGATTTTTATGACTCTTACAGAGACATGACTCATGGGGAAAAAGCATTGCTTCTAGCATGGAATAAAAATCACCAATTTAGAATTCTAATACTTACTTCAAGATACTTTCTTCCTTTGTCACTGTGGAATCTTGGTACTTTAATTATATTTCTCACACAATTCCTATAAAGAGTTCATCAAATTGATAGTCTATGCAATCTTTGCATACAAATTTAAAGGCACAAATATATTAAAATGCAACATGGTAGAAAGTTACAATGCAATGAAAATTAACTTCATGGAACTGGATAGCCACATGGCTGTGGAATTGTCCTACAACTTATCAGCTGGAAGAGTTACATACAGTAGAGGAAGCAGCCAGAAGTGGCACACAGAAGCAAGAGTCCCTACTCATGGAGGGCCTCAAAAGACTCTGTGGTCAGAAATTGCAGGTATGGAGGACAGGAGCCAGCAAAGAGGAGAAATCAGGGCTTATTTTGTTGTTTTTCTAGCTTTTAAGGTTGAAACTTGCAGATTATATTTCCAAAAAAAAAAAGGAAGAGAAAAGACAAGAAAAGGGCTGCAACCAATATCTTCCATTCTATATGCTTTTATTACAATATGACTTCAGCTCTCTTCCTGTTGAGATTGGGGGTCTAGGCTCCCTCACCTTGAATTTGGGTGGGCTTGTGTCTCTGGCACAAGTGACGGAGGGTATATGACTTCCAAGGGTTGGTTATAAAAGACAACACAAAAAAAGCAATCTAGAAAGAGGAAGGAACAATACAAAAATCTAGGCGTGATTTTTAAAAAACACCTTTTTAAATTAATGTTTTCCAAATTATAAAAGTAAAAGCTGCCTGATTCTCTTGGAACCAGCCACCATGCTGTGAGGAAGCCCAAGCAGCCTATGAAGAAGCCCAGTTGGAGATCTCCCAAGGTCCCAGCCCATGGTGCTGGCTGAGCCCTGAGCCAACAGCCAACATGAACTTGCCAGCCTTGAGAGAGAGCTGTCTTGAAAGAACATCCTCTAGCTCTAGTTCAATCACCTCGGATAACATTGCATAAAGCAGAGACAAATTTACCCACAGAGTCCTGATCATATTCACGAGCAAAATAAACAATTGTTATTGTTTAAAGCTTCTAAGCTTTGGATGGTTTGTTACACAGTGTCAGTTTGCTAAAGCTTCACTGAAGAAAGGCCAATGGTGTCCAGAACACCTCTGTCAGCTGGGAAGGCCTGTGGCTGGCGTCTGCTTGTCCTTTGCTCCTGGGTTGCATTGCTTTCAGCTTCTGATTCCAGTGCCCTTCTCCTTAAATGTCTGCAGGTTCTCACTTAGCTTCTCCAGGGCAAATTCTGGGCTTCATCTCTCAGCTAAGCATCTTCAAACATCTGGGTCTGTGTCAGCTCTGAGCTCTCTCTCGCTCTCTTGCTCTCTCGCTCTCTCTCTCTCTCTCTCTCTCAGCTCTCTAAGGACCCCAATAAACGAATTAAGACCCACCTTGAATGGGTAGAGTCACAGCTCCATGGAAACAATTTAATCAAAAGGTCCAATCCACAATAGATCTGCCCCCACAACAGTGGATTAAAAGAACCATCTTTTATGGGGCACATAATAGATTCAAACCAACAAACACACAGCAATAACTGGAACAACAATAACAAAAATGTTTTACATGAAAATCCTCTCTTCAATGGGCCTCAGCCATCACCTGTGCATCTTAAGTACTGCTTTGCCTTTCAGCACAAGAGCCTCACCACATGGCCTCCCCTGCCCCAGGCCAAGTATTACAAGTTGTTGGCAAGGATGCTAATACTAATAACAGGGAAGCTAGTGAATAAGGGTATATTAATTAAAGATTAAAGAGCCTCTACCTAGAATTTCATCGGGGGTAGTGGTGGTATTTTTCAAGGAGAGTCTGTAGGAGTAAAACAATGAATTGCTTTACCCTAAATGGCAAAGTGCCTCCTGTATATTGAAAGACATCAGCCAAGACAGACAGAACCTCGCTAGTCCTTGTCCAACTCACCTGGGAGGCATAGCTAAGTGAATGTGCCTATATCCTTTGGAAACTTTGGCTACAAATAACAGAATACCCAATCAAAAGGAGCTTCAATACCAAGGACATTTATTGTTTTATTTAACAGTAAGTCTGCAAGGGGACTGTTTCAGAGTTGGTCCCACAGCTCAGCGATTGCATCCAGGACCTAGGTTCAGTCATGCCACCCCAGGGTCACAAGTTTGCTGTGGGACAGGGCCCTCTCTACATATCTCTATACTGGGAAGGAAAAATTTCCCAGAAGCCTCACAGCTGTCTTCTCCTTACATCCCATTGCCACATGCCCAGAGATGAGACTACTATTACTATGATTGATTTGGAGCAATCAAGCCTGGGTTTTAGGGAAGAGCCCATTTTCTCTGAGCATTTTATTGCCCTAGTCTGAACCAAACTGAAGTTCTGTTCACCAGGAAGAAGGGGCAACAACTGTTGGGTAGATGCCAGCGGGGTCAGCAAAATATTGGGGAACCAAGATAAGCAGAGGTTTGGAAGCCTGCTGCTTCAGACTGGAATGAGATAACCAGAGGGTGTTCTAGCTTGGTGCTAAGTCCTGAGGTGAGGTCCCTGATCCCCCTGCTGCTTAATCATGGTTGCACATTAGAATCACCTGGAGAACTTCTGAAATTCATCTCTGCCCAGCATGCACAGCAGATGTTCTGATTTGGTTGCTGGGGGAAGAGAGAGCACAGGTGGGCATCAGTATTTTTCAAAGCTGCTCAGGAAGCTGAAAACTGCAGCAGCCAGGGTGGAGAAGCCCAGTCCTACAGAAGGCAGGAGCTCCCTGTCTGAAGACCTCAGCTAAGACTGAAAAGGAAACAGAGATGAAAAAAGTCCTTGGCTTTCAGAGCAGGAGGAATAGAGAAGAATCTAACTATGCATGACCCAGAGCTGAAAGGGGAAGTAAAACCCTGTCTCAAAGATTCATGGCACTATCCTTGCTGATCCTCCCTGCTGTTAACACACCATCTGGGGTATGTTTTACAGATAGTCTCCAACTGGCCCCTCTGATCCCATTCCATCTCCTCCCACTCCAAGTCCACCCTATGTACAACCACCAAAGTGACTATCATAACCACAGTCCTGGAATACTCCCCTCTGCTCATGAATGAGCTCTCAATATCTGCCCATTGACCACCAAATTAAATCCAAGACCCCCATGATCTGGCTCTGACCTGTACTTCTACCTTATTATTGTCTAGCATGTATTTGGGAGTTATATGTAACAGGCCCTGTGCTAAATGCTTTATATACCTTAACTCATAGTATCTTCCCAACCCTAAAGTAGTGCTATTAACCTCATTTTACATGCAAGGAAATTGAGTTTCCATTTCTTAACTTGCCAGGTCATCTGGGTGGTGAGCGTAGTGGACCTAGGATTCAAGCGCAGCTGGTCTGACTCCACAGGCCACATTCCTGCACACTCAACACGCTCAGCCAAGCAGGACCTGCTCCATTCCTTGGACACTCCCTATATCACCCCACCTCAACTTTGGATCGTCCCTCTCCCTTGGAAAGCCAGGACACTCAGCAAGAATGTTCACTTAGCACTTGGCACTTGTCTGGAAGGATTGCAAAGAGGAACTTGCCTTGGAGCAGTCCACAGGAGAAAGAAAGATAAAAGTATCTGCCCATGTCCCCCTGTCTCCTGTTTCCCATTGGTAAGTCCATGGGATCCAATTAGTTTGGTGGCCTTTAGTTGCAATGTTCCATGGCCCAGGAAGACGAGAAGAACTAGTGTGTATGGGGATGACCAGAATTGGGAATAGCCCTGAAGATAAAGTCTAAGCAGTAGGCTACAGTCTAGGCTGGCTGGGGAAGTAAAGGGAGAAGGGCGTGTGGATCTGTGAAGTCAGGGAGAGGCTGGAGGACAGAGGTCACACAAGGGCAAAATGCAGGCAAGGTGGTTTGAGGGAGGGAAATGAGACATGTACTCTGGTGGAAAAGCCCTGGCCTGGAAGTCAGAAGGCCTTAATTTGAATGCTGGCTCTCTCACCCCTTAGCTGTGTGCATGTGGGCACGGCACTAAATATCTGCAGTTTTCTCATCTGTAAGATGAGGAAATTGAGCTAAATGGCCCTCAAGATATAGCCAAGCTCTAAAATTCCATGGGAAGTGGTTGTAAAATTCCATGGAAGTCCAAGAGGGAGATTAGGGCTGGAGATTTTAGAGGTGCCTCGAGTTGTGATGGCCAGACAATGAGGTCTAAGGTATGGTCCGGCTGGTCACTGTCCTGGAGAAAGTCAGGGAGCTGGGTGGTGGAAAGTCCGAGGAGGCCAGAGGTGAGAGAGGAAAACCTGACCTGTCAGTAATTCATACCTCAAGACCCCTCAGGCTTGCTAACCAGACCTGTGTACACAATGACTTTTGTGTGCCACCCCACAGAACCTGTTTGACCCAGACAGGAGGAGGGAGAAGGCTGCAGCCCCCAGGGCTTGCGGCTCCAGAAGAAACATGCCTCTTGGTTCTCTTGGGTGATGACAACAGTGAGTTGCCCTCAGCAGGAAGCCCCTAAGAAGCCTGGGGACCCGTGCGTTTGGAGGAAATCACCCAGGATACTTACTTGCCACTCTTTGGGGCTCTCAAATTCCATTTTTATTTTTTTAAACAATGTACTTTTGAATACTTTTGAGTTACTAGCCCAAGCATGTATTATCACTTGAAAATTAGGACAAAAAGGAAAATTTTAAAAGAAAAAAGAAAGGTTTAATTTAACTATGGAACTTCAGAGTAATCAAAGAATTGTAGTGTCCAGCTTTCAGGTTTAAATATTCAGACAAAAGGAATCCTAGCATGCTTTATTCTAGCTGAGTGTATCTGGGATTCTAATAGCAATATCTTACTAAGCACACACATTCATTGAGATGAGAAAAGTCATACAATTACTTATGCTTTTTAGATGTACATATATAGGATATACAATATGATATACTTATATATTAAATAGGATATACAATCTTATCTACCAAGAATGCAAAAAGGAATAGCCACCAAAAAACAAAAAAAAAAAAAAACAACCCTCATGATATTTACTGTCCACTTGCCATGGGCTTTTCTTCATCAGAGCTCAAAACACTTCAAACTAAACATACACATAAGCCCACGTAAAACAGGGTAAATCTTAATAAAGTGACAGATAGTATCAATATCAGTATACTGGTTGTGATGATGTACTCAAGTTCTACAAGATGTTACATTGGGGGAAACTGGGCAAAGGGTACCCGGGAAGAGGTACCTCTATTAATTCTTACAATGACATGTGAATCCACAATGATCTAAAAAAAAAAAAAAAGAGTTTAATTTAAAACAAACCACTTCACTCTCTCACTTCTTATTCCATGTCTTCAGGACTCATAGATGAAAAGTTGTGATGCAAACCCAGAGGAAATATAAATCTGGAAATAAACTCTCCTCCTTCCTGTGACCCAAATGAACAAGAAGCATAATATACAGTGGGAAAAAAACCTCAATAACCAATAACACTGTCTCAATCATGGTTCTTAATAGGGTGTAGAGAGAAACAGAAGTTTTTCAATTTCCAAACTACTTTGATTTTGAGAGCTCAAATAAAATTAAGAGAAGAAATTCTTGGCATAAACTGCAGTGTCTGAAGCAGCTCATTTTCTATCAAGAGTGGAGCCTGCCTGGCTCATTCAGGCCCGTGCTGCTCTCTGTCCACTGGCTGCAGCTGACCCAGATCCCCCACTAGCCCTACCTCCCCTTGCCCTCTAATTAAGCAGCAGGAGCCAATCCCTCCTACCCCCACCTCCCACCACAGCTTAGCACCCAACAGGCTTTGCACTAAGTGGCTTATGTTCTTAAGAAGTGATGTGATTGCATCTTGTACCAGCTGATCTCCTAGTACAGCTCCAGACAGAGCTTATGGCCGTTCTCCAGCCAGGGACCATTCTGAGGTCATGATTAGCTGTGTGGAAAGCTCTTCCTAAAGGTAACAACATTTCATGTTCACCAAGCACTCAGTACAGAAGGTCTTACATAGAGATACACCCCTTGCTTTCAAAGACCTTATCAAAAGAAAGATGAATACCTCTGCTGGAAGTTTCTAAAAATGCCCCCGAAAATCTCTTTTTTGGTTATTGGGTTTTTTTTTTTAATCACTGTATATTATGCTGCTTGTTCATTTGGGTCACAGAAAGGAGAAGAGAATGGAAATCTGGCATATATGCACCCTGAGAGGAGAAATCTTATCTGTCTGGAATATTTGTTGAACAAATGAAGAAATGAATGTGGGCTTGCGAACTCCAGTATGATAACCCTACATGCCAGGATTCACTGGCAACAAGTACAGATGCAGTTCCACCCAAGCCCCTCTAGCTTGATGGCGGGCTCCTTACCTTCAGTTTCCTGCAAGCTATTTCTGCGAGTGCCATGGCTGGGGCCACCTCACCTGGGCTCAGGAACAAATAGGCTCATGTTCCATCTCTCCTGCCACCTTGAGGACCCCTCACTGCCCCAGCCGCGGGCACCCTTCCTTCAGGACAGTGTGGCTCTACCAGCCCTGACATCCATCCCCCTGCTGCCACCCTAAGGGGGAGTTGTAGGGCAGGTTCTCCTTGATTCTGTGCATACCTTGTGTGGTGGTTTGTATATATTATGTCCCCCAGGAAAAGCCATATTCTTTAATGCAATCTTGTAGGAGCAGATGTATTAGTGTTGATTAAGTAGGAACCTTTGGATTAGGTTGTTTCCATGGCAATGTGACCCACCAAACTATAGCTGATAACTCTCATTAGATAATTTCCATGGAGGTGTGGCCCCGCCATTCAGCATGGGCCTTGATTAGTTCACTGGAGCCCTATAAAAGCTCAGAGAGAAGGAATTCACGGCTAGCTGCAGCTGAGAAACACATTTTGAAGATGGCTGTTGGAAGCTGATGCTGACATTTTGGAGAGCGCCATTTTGAAATGCAACTGGGGAGAAAGCAGATGACAGCCACGTGCCTTCCCAGCTAACAGAGGTTTCCCGGATGCCAATGGCCTTTTTCCAGTGAAGGTACCCTTTGTTGATGCCATACCATGGACGCTTTATGGCCTTAAGACTGTAACTTTGTAACCAAATAAACCCCCTTTATAAAAACCAATCCATTTCTGGTATTTTGCAAACAGCAGCATTAGCAAACTGGAACACCTTGTCTTGGGCACTGCTTCTGCCCAGTCTCCCAAAGCTCCTCATGAACACAGCTCCCTCAGCTTCTTACTACATCTCCCTCCAGATACCTCAGAAACAGTCAGCAGGCTAAGGGACAGACCCATCTCCAACCTTCACATTTTCTTGTCTCTCCATTTCTTCCTCTCAGCACCCACAAAATCCCTCGTTTTCTGTTAGCCAAAGCCCAAATCTCTCCTGCCAATCAACTCCTGCAAATAGGCACCTGTAGGGGTCACCAGCCTCCAGGTCTGAGGTCAGTCAGAGCTGTCCTGTGCACTCTGGAGGAAAGTGCCTACGCTAAGAGTCTGGGGTCCTTCTGGCCTCAGCGATGCCCTTGGCAGCTTCATAAAGTGGAGAAATTCTGGGAGCTCTTTGGGCCTCGGTTTCTGGGTTGTGAAATAAAGTAGCTTCTAGCAGTCTATGTCACCGTGAGACGTTTGATGGAGAAGAAATTGAAGACAAGATGTACAGGAAAGACCTGGAGGGTGGGAGCATCACTGTTTAGCCAGGAAAAGCATTTAAGAGAAAGTAACTCTGGGTGTTGGGAGGAAACAGCCTATTAGGGAAGCTAAAACAGGTAGCTTGTGAGGTCAGAGATAAAAGATGCCTTTTAGGGTATGGTCACCTCTTAGGATCCAGGAGCTTCTGTGGGAAGAAGAGCATATGTGGTTCCTTGTGTAGGATACAGGATGGCTGGCCACACTCCTAGCCCAGGTTTTAGAGCAAGTGAGGCACTAGTATTCATCTTCCATGGATATTAATGTGCTCAGTAAAACACAGCACCTGTGTTTCTGCGTTTTTCCAAGCTTTAAACATTGAATTGGGACTTAGCTTCACTTGCTTTGGGAGAAAATGAAACTAAGGTTGGAGTAAGCACTCAGAGTAGTATAGATACCACTAGGCAGGGTTTTAAGGACTAAAGGGTTGAAAAGGAATCTTGTATTCTCCCTCTCTCCCTCTCCCCACACCCCACCTCCCATATGTGTGTGTGTCTCACCCCAACAAAAAATATAACCCAAACTACTGACTAACTTTCTGTTCTACCTGCATATCATTATGCTCTTCATTTGGGCATATTTGGGAGTCATTTCTTTCATTATGCCAAGGGAGACTTGGATGGCTCAATGGTCATACCTTGCCCCACCCCCAGTCCCAGTTACCTGGGGCCTCACTGAAATATCTGAAAGAAAACCAGTGGTGGACTCTGGGGACTGATGTTCAGGGCCCAGGCTCTCAGATGCAGACGGGCTCTTCTCTGGGGCCTGTGTGTCAGTGACGTGGGGAAGGGAGGACTTTTTTGAGGCAACAATATACAACATTAAATGTCCTTGGATCTAGTGCCTGGGGAACCTGAGTGGAGTTTCTCAGGAAAAGGAGCTGTAAGAACCTGAGAGTGCTTAGTCAGGGGGTGATTGCACAGCAGGGGCTGTCAAGCTCTGAGGAAACAAAGCCTGCTCCTCCTCCTCAGCCAGAAGGGCTCCAGTGGACACCTGGGGCTGGCCTGAGAGTCAGGAAGTGACTGGAGGAGGGGTGGCTCTTGGTCAAACCATCAAGGTCAAACCAAACCTAGGCATCAGCAGTGGTGGCCTGGGTCCACCAGGGGGCGAAGCAGAGGTGGGGACCAAGGGGGAGTAAACTAAATGACCATCATCTACACGTTTTAGCCAGAGGGACTTCTGCTAGGGGACAGAAAAGGATTTCGAAGACATGGATTTCAGCATTTTCCATTGGTGTGTTCTTGGAGCCAAAAACTATTTTGGTTACTTTTTGCTCGCACTCCCCCGGGATGGCACAGCCTGGAAAAGCAAGAATTACAGTTAATTTCCCTTTTCAAAACACAGTTCTAAAAAGAACATTTTGTTTTCCGGGACCCCAGCTTTCTGTGAGAAATTCTATACTAGCATTCAAAATTAAGCCACGTTTGCCAAGATGTAAATTTCTTCCAGTGGCTAATATTTAAAAAGTGACTGCTTTTATTTTTAGCAAAGAAAATAAGATTTACAAAAAGGAGGAGTAATTTATTTGAAAAATAGCAATTTTGTTTGGGGAAGGAATGTCACAGAGAACCCATGCAGTTCTATAATGTTAATCTAGTTCGAATTTTTCAAATGTCAAAAATACAGTTTACACTTACTGCCACAAATTCAATGAACATGTTTCATTATGCACCAAGCAGAAAATTGGAAATTAAATGTTCAGCAATGTTCAGACAAATGAAGAATTCCTTCCCCCAGGCCATCCTTTGACATAACTAGAACAATCCAATATAATAACCAGCTAAAAGGATTAATTCTGCCTAAAGCCAGTTCCTGAAGAAAACCACATGGCACTTTTTGAAACATTCTTCATAATGTGCACATCTTTATAACATTCACCATCCAGGACTCTGGTGCTGACTGTCTTGGAAAACTATGACAATGACTACCCAGGGAATCTTCCCTATCAGAATCATAGGAAAACCTCAAAAATAATTGCAATATTCAGAATAAAACAATGGTAAGGTCCCATTTTGCTCCCATTAAATTAATAAAATATTTTAAACCATTGCTGGCAATGGTGGTGTGAAACTTGTCCACACATACATTGCTAACAGCAAGGCAAAACCATTAGAAACATCTGTGATTCGGTGATTGCAATTCTGAGCAAAAAATCCAAAAGAAGGATAATGTTTTTACGCCTGTTTAACATAGAATTAATGTAAAAACATTTGTAAGCCGGGAGCCTCCTGGGGGGTGGGAGGGTGGGGGGTGGTGGTGAGGTAAATATATTATATCCACTTACTGAAAAGAAAAACAAGATAGTCATTGAAATATGCAAGTAATGCAGTGCTAAGAGGTACCAGTAGCTCTGTTGAGGCAGTGGGCAGGGCAGAACAGAATTGTGAAGGCTGTTGTGCCTTCTGTTATTTAGAGTATCATTAATATTGCCATAATTTTTTGTTTAATAAAAATGTTAAATAAATTACAGGGAAGGTACATTAGCTTTTAGTTATTTGGAAGAGGATACAAAAAGCATACGCAGCATTTCAGAGGGTTTTTTTTTTGTGGTTTTTTTTGGGGGGGGTTCTTTTTTTCTTTTCTTTTTTTTTTTTTTCCTTTTTATTCATGTTTTGCTTGGCTTGGTTAAACTGGTCTGTGATTTCTTCCACACAGAATCAAGTTACACCTAAACGTTAGACCAGGAGGAAGAAAATCTCAGGGTATCAAGCCATTCAGTGGAAACATGTAAAGAAAGAGACAGTAAAGGCAGATTTCCAGAGAAGGATAATAGTCCTTGTGCCATCACAAGGCAGGTAGTAGCAGGAAGGAAGTTGAGCTTGGCAGCATGGGACAACTTCTGGGGAATTGTCACATTTTATTCTCTGTATCTGTACATCGGGTGCACCAGGCAGAATCCAGTCCCTGGTGCGTTGCAAGGCCAAGTACTTACCAATTCCCTACCGTAGGAGACATGGTTTTGCCTACCCAACAGTCATTTTCGCCTCTTCCTTGTACAGTTCCTGGTAATGAACAACAGAATCCACTCAAGCTAGCATAAGGAAAGGAATTTATTCAGGGATAAAAGGAGCTTATAAAACCCCAGGAGGGCTGGCTGGGAAATCAGGCCTGTAAACTGATATTCCAGATAACCTGGAATAATACTCAAATTACACCACCAAACTGCTCCAGTTGAGACCTGTGGCCATTTTAGCTATGCGTTGAATGCTACCACTAGGTCTTCTACCATGCTCTCCTGGAGAAACAGATGTCTTTCTGCAATGCCCCTCCCCCTTCACTGGAAAATGCATGCTTCCTGGCACTGGCTTCCTCACGTCATTCAGTATTGAATGCAAGCCTAATGCAGGTGTCTCTGATTGGTGGAGTCCAGGTTAACATGCCTGCACCCAAACTGCAGACTGGGAAGGTGAGTTCTGCTTCTAACTTGTGTGGGCAGAAGTCATCATATGGGAAATTCTTCAAATATTTCCCCTGGGAAACCACAAATATGATGAACGTCCACTATTCACTAACAAATGTCTACTATTCACTAACAAAACCACACACAAATTTATTTAGTTATTCATTTGTACTCTTCATGGTCATGAACTTCTGGGAAGGTTGGCTCCATTCCCACCTATCTTGATTAAATCAATCATGGAAATTCCATGCCCCTTGCTGGCAACTGTCAAAAGAAACATGTGATTCACTTCTGACCAATGAGACATGAAAAGACATCTGCTGAGAGAATTCTAGGGAAGATTTCTTATCTTTTAAATAGAGCCACAGGGAGACTTCCAGTTGAGCAAGATGGCAGCATAAGATGCTCTGGGGTACCATTCCCCCACAGAATTTTCATACACTTAGCAAAAACTGATAGAGCCATCTTCCTCAAACTCTAGAAAACAGTTAAAGGATTACAGTAACTGCCAGTTTTTTCAAACTTTCTATTTCTACCTTATGTATGCCCAGTGTTTTCATTATATGCTTCATCTCTTTTGCCATATCTTCCCTAAACTTTTTGAATTGATTTAGCATTAGTTGTTTCAATTCCTGTATCTCAGTTGAAGTGTAAGTTTGTTCCTTTGACTCGGCCATAACTTTGTTTTTCTTAGTATAGGTTGTAGTTTTCTGTTGTCCTGGCATCTGGTTTCCTTGATTACCCCAGTCAGGTTTTCCCAGACCAGAACAGGCTCAGATCTCAGAAGGGGGCAATACTAAGTATCAGGCTTCCCTGAGAGTGTGTCTTAGAAGATTGACACACCCTCTGAGGCCTCAAGCCACTGTGCTTTTCCTAACCTGCCCAGCAGGTAGTGTCTGTCAGCCTGTTGCTCCTGACTGGTGTAAGGAGGTGTGACCCACTTAGTTTCTGTTTGGGCTGTTTTCCCCCAGGCTCTGGGGTCTTGTTCTGAATGGGAGGCCGGTAGTAGAGCTGGGTACCGCCTCCTTCCTCTTAGGGAAGATACACCCTGTACTAGTTACGGTTCTCTAGGGAAACCAAATCAATGAGAGATATCTATGAATATAAGATTTATAAAAGTGACTCATGCAACTGTGGGTATGCACAAGTCCACATTCTGTAGGGCAGTCAGCAAACCGGCAACTCCAATGAAGATGTTCGATGAACTCCTCAGGAAACGAACTGGCAACTTCAATGAACTCCTCAGGAAATGAACTGGGATCTTCAACTAACATGCTTGATGAACTCCTCAGGAAACAAACTGGCAACGTTGACGAACTCCTCAGGAAATGCTTCGCTGATCAGCTGAAAAAAAGTGAAGGTCTTCTGTCTGTCTCAGTTAAAAGTCTTGAACTGATTGATTGGATTAAATCCAGCCAACTGCATTCTCTCATTGTGGAAGACATGCCCTTCATTGAGTCATCAGTCACGGCTGCAGCCAATTGGCTAATGATTTAATAAACCAGACTGTTGGTTTATTAACCAGCCACAAACATCCTCTCAGCAATGGTTAGGCCAGTGCTTGCTTGACCAGACAGCTGGGAACCATCACCTGGGCAAGTTGACACATGAACCTAACCATCACACACCCCCTAAGGAGTTATCATCTGCATTTGTCTCTCTGACTCTGCTATCTCCACCCTTGTCTGGGTCAGAGCACAGTGAACTGAAAATGGCTGTGGCTTTCTCTACTGAGCCACCCAGGTTGAGAGAGAGAAAAAGGGACAGAAAGCCCCCCTTCAGGGCCAGTCCACACCCCACCCCCAGCTTCACCCACCAGCCAGAGATAGCACTTGGTCCTCTGGGCTCCCCTTCCTGGGACAGAGAAGTCTTCCAGCTCTTTAAGGTCAGTCATCACTAAAAGCCTCTGTCTACTTGTTGTGGATTTCTAGCTTGTATTGAGCAGTCCACATTTGTTAATTAAAACCCCAACTGGAGCTGGACTGAGGTATATTCTTTTGTCCAGAGAGTGCTGCTTTCTACTACAGCAAGGTTTTGCAGTTTGGGCTGCCATGGGGAAAGGGGGCTCCTGGCTTGGGTCCTCAGTTTTTACTTATAGATTTTATGCTGCAATCTCAGGCATTCCTCCCAACTGAGGTTGGTGTACGATGTGTGGACAGTCACAGTTGTCCCCCAGCAGTTATTCCAGATTATTTACTAGTTGTTCCTGGTTGTTTATTAGTTGTTCCAGGGGGACTAACTAACTTCCACTCCTCTCTATGCTGCTGTCTTCTTGTGCCTCCTGCAATGGTTTTTTTTGTTGTTGTTGTTGTTAGCTCCACGCACTCAACGAAATCTCTTTCATTTCTCTAGCTCAATACAAACTTAAGGAACAGACAGTTCAGGGACTAAATCCCAGAGTTAATCATTAAATTATTAAAATGTGCAGTGTGCAACAAAAGATTACAAGGCAAACAAATAAACAGGATAGGATGGCCCATTCAAAGGAACAAGAAAAATTCAGAAATCCAGACTTTGGACATACTGGACAAAGATTTTTTTTTTTTAAATGATATTCAGTATGCTCAAGGAAATAAAGGGAAAACTGAGAAATAACTAAAGGATATCAGGAAAATTATGAATGAACAATATGGGAATCTCAATAAAAAGATACAAATTTTAAAAAAGAACCAAACAGAAATACTGAATTGAAGACCACAATAATGGAAATAAAAAATTTCCTAGATAATTTCATCAGCAGATTGGAGCTGGCAGAAGAAAGAATCAGTGAACTTGAAGACAAAAGGAATTTAAATGATTCAGGCAAAGGAGCAGAAAGAAAAAAAGAATGAAAAAAAGTGAACAGGGCCTAAGAAACCAATGGGACACCATCAACCACACCAATATATGCATAATGGGAGTCACAGAATGAGAAGAAAGAGAGAAAGGGACAGAAGGAATATTCAAAGAAATAATGGCAAAAAAACTCCCCAAATTTAATGGAAGACATGAATATGCACATTTAAGAAGCCCAATGAACCACAAACAGGATACATTTGAAGAGAACAACACCCAGTCAAACTGTCAAATACCAAAGACAAGGAGAGAGTTCTGAAAGCTGCAAGTGTAAAGTAACATGCTATATACCAGGAAGCCCAAAAGACTAAGTTCCAATTTCTCATCAGAAACCATGGAGGAAGGGGATAAATTTTAAAGTGCTGGAAAAAAACAAAACAAAACAAAAAACAATTGCTAACCAAGAAGTTTGCATCTGGCAAGACTGTCTGATAAGATATTCCCAGATAAACTAAAGCTAAGGGAGTGCCTCACCCCTAGGCCTGCCCTACATGCAATGCTATAGGAAGTTCTTCAGACTGAAAGTTAAGAATACTAGACAGTGGATTGAAGCAGCATTAAGAAATAAAGGCTTTTGGTAAAGGTAACCATTAGGTAATTATAAATGCCAGTAAGTATTACATTGTATTTTTCAGTATGTAACTCCACTTTTAAATTCTCACAAGTTCTAGAATGCAAATGCATAAAAAGCAATGATAAATCCATGTGTTTTTTTGTTTTTTTTTTTTTAGTGGCCATATGGTTGTTTTATTTTTAATTCATTTTAATTGAGATATATTCACATACCATGCAGTCATACAAAACAAAGTGTACCTTCAATTGTTTACAGTACCATTATATAGTTGTGCATTCATCACCAAAATTAATTTTTGACATTTTCATTATCACATACACAAAAATAATAACAAAAATTAAAGTGAAAAGGAACAATTAAAGTAAAAAAGAACACTGGGTGACTTTATTTTTTTCCTTCCCCCGTTTTTCTACTCATCCATCCATAAACTAGACAAAAGGGTGTGTGGTCCATATGGTTTTCCCAATCACATTGTCACCCCTCATAAGTTACATTTTTATATGGAGAATGTCATTTTGAAATGCAATCTGGGAGCAAGCAGATGCCTTTTATAAAAGCAAATCCATTTCTGGTGTTTTGCATTCCAGCTGCATTAGCAAATAACACTTTGCTACAAAAATGATATTCCTATGGGTGGTTTCCTATACAAGTTTCCCTATATTAACTAAAATAGTACTGATAACTAAAGACACTACTGTATTGATTACATAGCATCTCTTCAGTGTGTAAATTTTCTGATGTGTTTAAAGTTTAAAACTATGGTTGAAATCTGTTTCATATTCAATACTTGTAGTGTGACTTGTCTCATTCCATCTAAGGTGAGAATACTGACTGAATGCTTCCCTAAACTGATGACATTCATAGGTTTCCTCTCAAGTTTGAATAATTTCATGTTACCTAAGTTTAGAAAAATTAATGTGTCCCCATACAGATAACATTCTTATGGCTTCTGTCTACTGTGCATTCTCTCATGTTGCCTGAGGGCAGAAGTATGCGCAAAAGCGTCCTACATAGATGACATTCATGGGTTTTCTCTGCAGACTAAGTTCTCTCATGTTATCTGAAGGTAGAACAATGACTGAAGGACTTCCCACATGTAGGGCAGTCATAAGGTTTCTCTTCAGCTGTTTGTTCTCTCATGTTCTGTAAGATTAGAATATTGAAGATTTTCCCACATACATGGCATTCATAGGTTTCTCTCCAGTGTGCATTCCCTAATATTAATAATTGAAGGCATGTGTGGAATTCATAGGGTTTCTCTCCAGCATGCATTCTCTCATGTTTAAGATAAGAATATCGAACTAAGGATTTATCACATGCATGGCACTCAATGGGATTCTTTAGTGTGTTCTCTTATGTTGCCTAAGGGTAAAAAAATCAATGAAAGCTTTCCTGCATGTATTGCATTCATAGGGTTTCTCTCCAGTGTGAGTTCTCTCATGATGTTGAAGACTAGAAGGTCGAGTGAAGGCTTTCCCACACAGATTACATCCATAGGGTTTTTCTCCAGTGTTAGTTCTCTCATGTTGCCTCAGGGCATATATATCAATGAAGGATTTCCCACATCTATGGCATTCATAGGGTTTCTCTCCAGTGTGAGTTCTCTCATGTCGTTTAAGGGTAGAGCAATCTTTGAAGGCTTTCCCACATGTATGGCATTCATAGGGTTTCTCTCCAGTGTGAGTTCTCTCGTGTCGTTTAAGGGCAGAACAACTATTGAAGGCTTTCCTGCATATATGGCACTTATACGGTTTTTCTCCAGTGTGTGTTCTCTCATGTTGGCTAAGATGAGAATAATGACTGAAGGTTTCTCCACATAGATAACATTCAAGGCATTCCTCTCCAGTGTGTGTTCTGTCATGATGTCTAAGATAATAAGATTGACTGAAGGCTTTCCCACATATATGGCATTCATAAGGTTTCTCTCCAGCGTGTCTTCTCTCATGTTGTTTAAGATGAGAATACTGGCTGAAGGTTTTCCTACATAGATGGCATTCATAGGGTTTCTCTCCAGTGTGTGTTCTCTCATGTTGTCTAACATTAGAATATCGGCTGAAGGTTTTCCCACATGGATGGCATTCATAGGGTTTCTCTCCAGTGTGTGTTCTCTCATGTACTCTAAGGATATAAAAATAAATGAAAGCTTTCCCACATGTATTGCATTCATAAGGTTTATCTCCAGAGTGAGTACTCTCATTTTGTTGAAGACTAGAAGATTGACTGATGGCTTTTCCAGATAGGTTACATTCATCGGGGTTCTCTCCAGTGTTTGTTTTCTCATGTTGTCGAAAGTCAGTAAATCCAATGAATGCGTTCCCACATAGAAAGCGTTTGTATGGTTTATCTTCAGTTTGAGTTCTATTGTATTCTTTGTGGCCAGCATATTTAATAAAGACTGTAGCATTTTGATGGCATTCATAGGATTTACCTCTAGTGTGACTCTGCTTATGTTTATTAAAAGACTGATCACTGAAGACTTTTCCAAGTGGTTTGCTTAAAGATGGTTTCTTTCTCGTGGGAATTGATGCATGTTGAGTCACTGTGGATCTGAGGGTGGAATCTTCATGCAAGTAATCACATGTAAAGGAATTCTTCTGAGTGTGAGATATCTGGGCTATGGTTTTGGAGAAATTCCATTCCTTCTCTCCACACTACATCTCCCTTTGCCAACTGGGAAAACATATTTGATTTGCAGACCTCGCATCCTGTGGTTGCATTGTTAATAGCTCAGCTGACAGCTATCTTCCTTTGGATTTTCACTCAACAACCACACAGGCAGTAGGTGAGCAAAGCTGGTATTCTCGGGCGGGTGCTGCCAGCGCACTCTCCCCGCCCCACTCAAGACGAAGGGCGGCCAGGGTTTACCGGGGCCAGCGAGGCAGCCGCCGCGCCTCTGGGAAGCTCTCCGCCCCCAGGCCAGGTCAGCGACCAGCTTCCACCAGGAAAGAGGCGGCCTGCGGGAACGACGGACTCACGAGAGCTCAATTACGAGAGCCTGAGCAACGGACTCACTTAAGTAGCCATTGCCATCTTACTTGCATCAATGCCACGCAGCGTGCCCCAGGCTGTTGCTCCCTTTGTGGTCTCACGCGATCTCAATCCATGGTTTTTGACATGCAATGTACAAAGACATAACTTGTAACAAGTACAACAAAAAGTGGGTGGATAGAGGGATATAGGGACATTGTTTGTGGGTATGCTACTGAAGTTAAGCTGGTATCAAATCAAATTTAATTGTTGTAGATGTAGGATATTGTTTAAGCCCCATGGGAACCACAAAGAAAATATTTGAAAAATATATACAGAAGGATATGAGAAGGGCTCAAAGTGGTACACTACAAAAAATCAGATAATTATGGAAGGAGGCATTAATGGAAGAACTGAAGGACAAAAAAGGTATAAGACAAAGACCAAATAGCAAAATGGAAGAAAAAAGTCCTGTATTATCAGTAGTTACTTTAAATGTAAATGGAATAAACTCCACTCAAGATGTTTAGATTCTAAGAATGGATAAAAAAGCAGGAACAAATTATATACTGTTTGTGAGAGATTCACTTAATATCAATGACACAAGTAAGTTGAAAAAGAAAGAATGGAAAAAATATGCCATGCAAATAGTAACCAATAGAGAGCAAGGGTAGCTCTGCAGATATCAGATAAAATATATTTTAAGTAAAAAACTGGTAAAGGGATAAATAAGTCCCTTTATATATACTGGTAAAGGGGCCAATTCAACAAGAAGACCTAAAAAATATAAATATATATGCACCCAGCGGCAGAGCCCCAAAATTTATGAAGCAAATATTGATAGATTCAAAGGCAGACAAGATAGTTCTAAACTAATAGTAGGAGACTTCAATATACCATTTTCAATATTGCATAGACTACCTAGACAGATCAATAAGGAAATGCAACAATTGAATGATACTATTAAACTACACCTAACAGTATATATAGAGGACTTTACCCAACAGCAGCAAAATACACATTCTTCAGGATTGACCATATGATAGGTGTTCTAGTTTGCTAATGCTGCTGGAATGCAAAACACCAGAGATGGATTGGCTTTTATAAAAGGGGGTTTATCTGGTTACACAGTTACAGTCTTAAGGCCATAAAGTGTCCAAGATAACACATCAACAATCAGATACCTTCACTGGAGAATGGCCAATGGTATCCAGCAAACCTCTGTTAGCTGGGAAGGCACGTGGCTGGTGTCTGCTCCAATTTCTGGTTTCAAAATGGCTTTCTCCCAGGATGTTCCTCTTTAGGCCACAGCTCCTCTTCAAAATGTCACTGTCAGTTGCTCTTGGGGCATTTGTCCTCTCTTAGCTACTCTGGAGCAAGAGTCTGCTTTCAAGGCCATCTTCAAACTGTCATCTGCAGCTACTCTCTCAGCTTCTGTGCATTCTTCAAAGTGTCCCTCTTGGCTGTAGTTGTAGCTGTAGCTCCTCTTCAAAATGTCACTCTCAGCTGCATGGAGTTCCTTCTTTTTGTCAGCTCATTTATATGGCTCCAGTAATTTAACTTAAACCCACCCTGAATGGGTGGGGTAACATCTCCATGGAAATTATCCAATCAGAGTCATCACCCACAGTTGGGTGGGGCACATCTCCATGGAAACACTCAAAGAATTACAATCTAATCAACACTGATACCTCTGCCCACACAAGATTACATCAAAGATAATGGAGTTTTGGGGGACATAATACATTCAAAGCAGCACAATAGGTGACAAAAAAGCCACAATAAATTTTAAAATGTTGAAAGTATGCAATGTATCTTCTCCAACCACAGTGGAATGAAGCTACAAATCAACAGAGAGAGAACTGGAAAATTCACAAATATGTGGAAATTAAACAACAAACTCTCAAACAACCAATAGGTCAGTGTAGAAATCTTGAGGGAAATTAGGAAGTATTTTGAGACAAATGAAAATGAAATCACAACATACTCAAACTTACAGGATGCAGCAAAGGCAGTGCTGAAAGGGAAATTTACAGTTCTAAAAGCTTACATTAAAAGAAAGGAAAGATCTCAAATCAGAAAACTAAACTCACAAATGGAGGATCTAAGAAAAGAAGAGCAAACTAAACTAAATCAAGTAGAAGAGAGAAAATAACAAATATTAAAGCAGAGACAATGAAATAGAGAATAAAAAAAAATAGAAAGTACCAACAAAACCCAAAGTTGATTCTTTGAAAAGAGGAATAAAAACAACAAGCCTTTAGCTAGACTGACAAAGAAAAAAAGAGAAAGGACATTGGGCTACTTTGGATATATTATGTCCCAGCAAAAGCCATATTCTTTGATGCAATCTTGTGGGGGCAGATGTATCACTATTGATTAGACTGGAATCCTTTGAGTATTTCCATGGTGATGTGACTCAATCAACTGTGAGTGAAATGTTTGATTGGATAATTTCCATGGAGTTGTTACCCCACCCATTCAGGGTGGGTGTTAATTGGATTACTGAAGTCAATTCACAGACAGAAGAGTCAGAGAAACTGAGAGTGACACTTCAAAGAGGAGCTGCAGCTGGGAGACACATTTTGAAGATGGCCGTTGGAAGCTGATGCAGACATTTTGGAGTAAGTAATTTTGAAACAAAACCTGGAAGCAAATAGATGCCAGCCACATGCCTTCCCAGCCAACAGAGGGTTTCTGGATGCCAATGGCCTTTTTCTCCAGTGAAGGTACCCAATTTTTGATGCCTTACTTTGGACACTTCATGGCCTTAAGACTGTAACTTTGTAACCAAATACAAAGTTTGGTTTATAAAAACTTTATGAAAACCAATCCATTTCTGGTATTTTGCATTCCAGCAGCATTTGCAAACTGGAACAGACACAAATAAATAAAATCAGAAACTGAAAGGGGGAACGTTACTACCAACTCCACAGAAATAGAAAGAATTTTAAGTGGATACTATGAATAATTGTATGCCAGCAAATTAGATAACCTAGATGAAATGGACAAATTCCTAGGAAGAAACATACTACTTACACTGACTTAAGAAAAAAATAGAAGATCTCACAGACCAATAACAAGAAAAAAGGTTGAATCAGTAATCCGAAACCTCCGAACAAAGAAAAGCAGATGACTAGATGGCTTCATTGGTAAATTCTACCAAACAATCAAGAAGTATTAGTACCAATTCTGCTCAAACTTCCCCAGAAAATTGAAGAGGAGAGAATATTTCCTAACTCATTCTATGAGTCCAACATGACCGTAATACCAAAGCCAGATAAAGATGCCACAAGAAAAGAAAATTAAAAATCAATATACCTCATTAATATAGGTGCAGAAATCCTCAAGACAATACCAGCAAAATGAATCCAACAGTACATCAAAAGAATTATTCACCATGATCAAGTGGGATTTATCCCAGGTATACAAGGGTGGTACAATATAAGAAAATCAATTAATATGTTACAGCACATTAGTAGAACAAAGGGGGAAATCCCACAATCTTGATTGACACAAAAAAAGGTATCTGACAAAATCCAGCACCCCTTCTAGAAAATAGGACTAGAAGGAAACTTCCTCAACATGATTAGGACATAGATGGAACCCACTACTAGGAGCACAGACAATGGTGAAAGATGGAAGACTTTCCTTCTATGATCAGGAACAAGACAAGGATATCCACTGTCACTACTGTTACTCAATATTGTACTGGAAGTTTTAGCCAAAACAAGTAGGCAAGAAAAAGAAACAAAAGGCATCCAAATTGGAAAGGAAGAAGTAAAACTTTCCCCATTTGCAGATGACATGATCCTAAATATACAAAATCCAGAAAAATCTACAGTAAAGCTCCTAGAGCTAATAAACAAATTCAGCAAAGTGGCAGGGTGAAAGCTCAACATGTAAAATCAGTAGTGTTTCTATATATTAGTAATGAGCAATCTAAAGAGGAAATTAAGAAAAAAATTCCTTTTACAATAGCAGCTAAAAGAATCAAATATCTAGGAAAAAATCTAAGCAAGGATGAAAGAATCTGTACACAGAAAACTACAAAACACTGCTAAAGATGTACCAAAGCTAGATGTCAATAAGAGGATGATATAAAGGAGGTATATGATTCTTGTCATTGTTGTTTCTTCTCCTTCTCCTTCTCCTTCTCCTTCTCCTTCTCCTCCTTCTCCTTCTCCTTCTCCGTCTCCTTCTCCTTCTCCTTCTTCTTCTTCTTCTTCTTCTTCTCTTCTTCATATTATTATTATTATTGATTTTTAACTCTTTTTCCTCTTCTTTTTTATTTGTGGAAGAAATGGAAATGTTTTCATATAGATTGTGGTAGTGAATGCATAACTATGTGATTATACCAGAAGCCATTGTCTGTTCACTTAGAACAGATTATATGTGGTATGAATTAAACTGTTTAAAAAAATAGAGAGATACAAGTGCTGGCTAAGACGTGAGAGAGATATATACCTATTCACTATAGGTAGGGAGGTAAAATAGTGCAGCCCCTCTGGAGGACAGTGTGGTGGTCCCTCAGGAGGCTGGGTATAGGGTTGTCATATGGTCCTACAAGCCCATTATTAGGTATATACTTGGAAGAACTGAAAGCAGAGACACAAATAATAGACATTTGCACATGGTTTCTGGTGGCATTATTCATAATTTGCAATGGATGGAAGTGGCCTAAGGGTACATCAACTGACGAACAGAAGGGTGAACTGAGATGTATACATGCAACAGAATACTGAATGACTGCAAGCCAGAATGAAGTTGTGAGGCATGCAACTAGGTGAATGAACCTTGAGGACATTATGTTGAGTGAAATCAGCCAGAAACAAAAAGGACAAATATTGTATGGTCTCACTAATATAAACTAACTATGATGCGCAAACACTGAGAATTGAATTTGAGAGCATAGGCTATCACGGGATAGAATGTGGGCAGAGAGTGGGCAATTGATTTAGGAATACAGAATGTTCAATAAGGCTCATTGTAAAGGTTCCTAGGTTGTAAGTCCTTATAGCAGTCACATCTATTCCTGAGTTTTAATGATTATTTTCTAAATTCTGAGATGCTGAGCTCTTTGGGTATAGCCTGTTAGTTCCCTGGAACTTTGGGTATCTGAGTGACACCTGATATCCAGAGATAGAGTTCTGCAGCTCTGAAAGGCAGCATTACTCCATATAGCAACTGCTAAAGAAGCTGAAAAAGAGATTTCAATTAGAGTTATGAATGAATGGACTTGGTTAGGGCAAAGGTAAATCAGAATACAGGGTAAAGGATGATATTGGCTGTATTTTAAAACTTCAACTCTTATGTGAGACCAAAGGAAGAGATGCTTATTTAGTACAAAATTTAAATTTTCTACAGCACATTAATTTAACCTTTACAGTCAGTTTACTTAAACAACATAATTACATAGAATCTAGAATAAGGAATGAGATCCTGTTATTCTATACAGGTTAATGGAATACCCTGATATATTCCAGAATATTTGGGGCAGAAAATAAAAAGTATTCGCTAAGTCCCTTTGAGGGACTGGGAAAAATATGTGGAAATATTAAACTTCCCCACCTGGAGAACTCTGGATATTCTCTCAAGCATTAGGGACTCCCAATTTAATAAGCCAAGCTCTTGAACTTGGGGCTTGCCCTTTCGAAACTTATTCCTGCAAAGGATAATCCAAGTCTACCTATAAGTATGCCAAAGAGTCACCTCCAGAGAACTTCTTTTGTTGCTTAGATGTGGCCTCTCTCTCTAAGCCAAATCTGCAAATAAACTCACTACCCTCTTCCCCCACATGAGACATGACTCCCAGGGGTGTAAGTCTCCCTGGCAACATGGGACATTACTTCCAGGGATGAGCCTGGCCATGGCATCGTGGAATTGAGAATGCCTTCTTGACCAAAAGGGGGAAAAGAAATGAGACAAAATAAAGTTACAGTGGATGAGATATTTCAAATAGTGTCAAAGGTCATTCAGGAGGTTATTCTTATGCATTATATAGATATTCCTTTTTAGTTTCTAGTGTATTAGAATAGTTAGAAGGAAATACCTGAATCTGTTGAACTGTAATCCAGTAGACTTGATTCTCAATGATAATTTGATAATTGTATAACTATATAGCTTATATGGTCTGACCATGTGATTGTGAAAACCTTGTGACTGACATTCCCTTTACCCAGTGTATGAATAGATGAGTAATGAAATAGGGACAAAAATATAAATAATGGTTGAGGGGGGATGGGTTTGGATAATTTGGGCATTCATTTTTGCTTTTTTTTCTTTATTTTGGAGTAATGAAAATGTTCTAAAACTGATTGTGGTGATTAGTGCACAACTATATGATGATACTGTGAGCCATTGATTGTATACTTTGGATAGATTAAGTGGGGTGTGAATGTATCTCAATAAAATTGCATTTAAAAAACAAACAAACAAAAACACTGCTAAAGGAAATCAAAGAAGACCTAAATAAATGGGAGAATTTTCTCTGTTCATAGATTGGAAGACTAAATGTTGTTAAGATGTCAATTCTGCCCAAAGTGAATTACAGATATAATGCAATCTTAATCAAAATCCCAACAGCCTTATTTGCAGAAATGGTAAAGAAAATCATCAAATTTATATGGAAGTGTAAGGGGAAATGAGTAACCAAAACTATCATGAAAAGAAAAACAAGATTGGGGGACCCACACTCCCCAATTTTAAAATTTATTACAAAGTTACAGTAATCAAAACAGCATGGTATTGGCATGAGGACAGACATACAGATCAATGGAATCCAATTGAGAGTTCACCTTCATGTTTATGGCAAACCAATGTTTGACAAGGGTTCCAAGTCCAGTCAGTTGAGAAAGAATAGTGTCTTCAACAAATATTTCTGAGAAAACTGGATATCCATAAGCAAAAGAATGAAGGTGGATCCCTACCTTACACCACATACAAAAATCACCTCAAAATGGATCAAAGACCTATATATAAGCACTCAAACTATAAAGCCCCTAGAATAAAATTTTGAAAAGTATCTTTAGGATCTTGGGGTAGACAATGATTTCTTAGACTTTACACTAAAATCATGAGCAACAAATGAAAAAATAGGTAAATGGGACTTCATCAAAATTTAAAACTTTTGTGCATCAATGGACTTCATTGTGAAAGTAAAAAGACAACCTCTAGAATGAGAGAAAATATTTGGAAATCATATATCCAATAAGAATGTAATCTCCAGAATATATGAAAAAATCCTACAATTCAACAACAAAAAGGCAAGCAACCCAATTTAAAAATGGGCAAGAGTGATGTCATCAACATGGCAATGTAGGACATTCCTGGAAAAGTCTCCTCTCAGAATCAACTAATGAAAGGACAAATCCCACTTGCTTGGGTCTCTGGAGTATGATAGAGACTGGAGAAGAGCTCTACAAATGCTGAATTGAAGAAAAAACACCAAAATCAGGTAGGAGATTTGCATCCTGGTCCTGCCAGTCTGGAACCCTCTCGCTTACTCAGTTCTGCATAGCTTGAGAGTCACACAGAGGAAGCATGGCCTGGGTCCCTCCTACTGCAGACCAGAGAGCCACTCACAGCAGCGAGTTAGAACCACACACATATCCAGGCATAGGAACCCAAGTCCACAGAGACCCAGGGTGGAACACAGGTGGCTGAGGATTGTTACAGACAAAAGTGCCCCCCAGGGAAAAAAGAGACCACAGAACTGTTGGCAGGTGATGCACATGCTCAATCCAGTCTGTATTTTCTAGATCATCTAAATGCAAAATGGACCTTTCTGGATTGACATGTGGCTCCCTGAGGTGGGACAGCCTAATGGGGAAGAAACTGAGGGCAGAAAAGCCTCAGAGGAAAAACAAAAAAAGGGGGAAACTGAACTGCTATAAGATAGGACAGGTCCCAGAACTGAAAATTTTAATGAAATGGGGACACTGAGTGAAGGAGAGAATTTAAACAAATTATAGGAGCTGGGAAGAAAATTCTGCACAAAAACAAACAGTATAGATCAAGATTCCTGAAGAATGAACAGAGGAAAGGAATTTTTCTCCTAGAGGTGAAAAAATTGCATGAAAAGGGGCAATTTTAAAAATTGTGCTGCATTTCCAGGTTAAGAATCAGTTGCAGAAGAGCTGAGAATATCTGAACAGTTAAACACAGGCTACTTTAAATATACAGCATAAGTTGGATCAAGCCATCAAAGAAGAGCATTAAAACAAAACCAATCAACAACAGAACCCTAGGCAAGAGGGAAAAATTGACCTTCAGAGTTAACACATCAAAATAATCAGATGCCAAGTCATTATCAAACAAATTAGAAGCCATACAAAGAAACAGGAAGATATGGCTCATGAAGGACCAAATTAAAACTTCAGAGGAAAAACAGAATTTGAAACAACTAATCAAAGAAGTTCAAACAAATCTCCTAAATCAATTCAAAGAGATGAAGGAAAATGTGGATAGAAATAAACTAATGGTGGATATAGATCTAAAGGATATTAGGAAAACACTGTGTGAGCAAAAAGAATTCAAAAGCTTAAAAAGTCGTACAACAGAAGTTATGGGGATGAAAGGCATAATAATGAAGATTAAAACTACACTAGAGGCATAAAACAGCAGATTTGAACAGGCAGAGAAAGAATCAGTGAACTAGAAGACAAGACAATTGAAATCATACAGTCAAAGAACAGATAGAGAAAAAATAGAAAAAAATGGGCAGTGTTTCAGGGATGTGAGTGACAGCATGAAACATAAAAACTTACTCATCATGGATATCTCAGAAGGAGAAGATAAGGGAAAAGGGGCAGAAAGAATATTTGAGGAAATAATGGCTGAAAATTTCCCAACTCTTATGAAAGACACAAATATACATGTCCAAGAAGCACAGTGTACTCCAAACAGAATAAACCCTAATAGATCTACTCGGAGGCACATACTAATCAGAATGTCAAATGCTAAAGGTAAAGAGAGAATTCTGAAAGTAGCAAGAGAAAAGTGATTCATCACATACAAGGGATCCTCAATAAGACTAAGTCCCAATTTCTCATCAGAAACCATGGAGGCAATAAAGCAGTGCTATGATCTATTTAAGGTACTGAAAGAGAAAAACTGCATGTCAAAAATTCTTTAGTTGGCAAGACTGCCTTCAAAAATGAGGAAGAGTTTAAAATATTCAGAGATAAACAGAAACTGAGAGAGTTAACAAAGGATCTGGCCTACAAGAATTACTAAAGGAAGTTCTTCAGGCTGAAAGGAAAAGACAGGAGATAGTGGCTTGGAGTTGTGTGGAGAAGTGAAGATCTTCAGTAAAGAATGTAAAAGGGTAAATGCAAAACTCAATAGTACTGTATCCTGAATATACAACTCTACTCTTTAATTCCTATAAGAATCAGAATACAAACGAACAGGAAAAAGTCATGTTTCTTGATAATAGACAAACAAAATATAAAGAGGTAATGTGGGGTAAAAACAATTTATGGAGGGAAAATGGAAGGTTATGGGAATAGAGAATGAGTATGCTATTGAAAGATGGTATCTTTTTGAATTAGTGGGTTATAGATATAGGTTGTGTAATATAAACCCTAGGGTAACAACCAAGAAAGTATTTTAAAAATATACAGAAACAGAAATGAGAAAGGGATCAGTCACATACATAATGAAAGATCAACTATACAGAAAAGGAGGCTACAATAAAGGAAAAGAGAGGAAAAAAGATATGACATGTAAAAACAAAAGGAAAAAAGGTGAAGTAAGTACTGCCTTTACAGTAATAATACTGAATGGTAATGGATTAAACTCCCTAATCAAAGCACATACAGATTGACAGAATAGATAAAAAAGCACAATCCAACTATATGTTCTTTACAAAGACTTACTTTAACTCCAAAGACACAAATAGCTTGAAAGTGAAAGGATGGAAAAATATGTTCCATACAAACAGAAACCAAAAAACACCTGGAGTAGCTATACTAACATCAGACAAAATATATTTTAAGTCAAAAACTGTTACAAAAGACAAAGAAGGACACCATATTTTAACAAAAGGGCAAACTACCAAGAAGAAGTAACAATCATAAATATTTACACACCTAACCATGGTGCACCAAAACACATGAGGCAAACACTGGCAAAATGAAGAATAAGACACCTCTAAAATAATAGTTGGAGACCTCAAAACACCACTCTCATGAATTGATAGAACATCTGGGCAGAAGATCAGTAAGGAAACAGATAAATTGAATAATATGGTAAATGAAGTAAACCTAACACAAATAGTGCACATAGCTCATTCTCCAGGAGAGAACACGTGTTGGATCACAAAAAACTCAATAAATTTAGTAAGACTGAAATTATACAAAGCATCTTCTCTGACCACAGTGGAATGAAGCTAGGAATCAACAAAGGCAGAGAACCTTAAGATCCACAAATATATGGAAGTTAAATAGCACACTCTTAAACAATCAGTGGATCAAAGAATAAATTACAAGGGGAATTAGTAAAAATCTTGAGATGAATGAAAATGAGAACACAACATATCAAAACTTATGGAATGCAGCAAAGGCAGTGGGGAAATTTACACCCCTAAATGTTTATATTAAAAAGCAAAAAAGAGCTTAAAACAAACAGCTAACTGCACACCTGGAGGAACTAGAAAAAGAACAGCAAACTAATACCAAAGCAAGCAGATGGAAAGAAATAACAAAGATCACAGCAGAAATAAATGAAACAGAGAAGAAAAAAATCAAGAGAGTATTAACAAAACCAAAAGTTGACAAACCTTTAGTTAGACTGACAAAGAAAAAAAGAAAGAAGCAAATAAGTAAAGTCAGAAATGAGAAGGATAACATTACTTTCGACCTCATAGAAATAAAAAGGATTTTAAGAAGATACTACGAACAACTGTATGCCAGCAAATTTGACAACTTAGATGAAATGGATAATTTCCTAGAAACACATGAACAACATACACTGACTCTAGAAGAAACAGAAGATCTCAACAGACCAATCGCAAGAAAGTGAATCAGTCATAAAAAAACCTCCCAATAAAGAAAAGCCCAGGACTAGATGGCTTCACAGGTGAACTCTACCGACCATTCCAAGAATAACTAATACCAATCCTGCTCAAATTCTTCCAAAAAATTGAAGAGGATGGAAAACTATCTAACTTATTCTATGAAGTCATCATCACCGTAATATCAAAGCCAGATAAAGATATTACAAGAATAGAAAATTACAGACCAATTTCTTTAATGAATATAGGGTGCAAAAATCCTCAATATAACACTAGTAAAGTCAATCCAACAGCCCATTAAAAGAATTATACACAATGTACACAATGATCAAGTGGGATTTATCCCAGGTATATAAGGATGGTTCAACATAAGAAAGTCAATTAAATGTAATACAACATATTAACAGAAAATGAAGGGAAAGAACCACATAATCATCTTAATTGATGCAGAAAAGGCATTTGACAAAATCCAGCATCTTTCTTGATAAAGTACTCAGAAAAATAGGAATAGAAGGAAACTTCCTCAACATGATAAAGGGAATATAAGAAAAACCCACAGCTAACATACTCAATGGTAAAAGACAGAAAGCTATCCTTCTAAGATCAGGAACAAGACAAGGATGCCCACTGTCACCACTGTTTCTCAACATTGTACTGGAAGCTTTAGCAAGAGAAATTAAGCAAGAAAAAACAATACAATTCTTCCAAATTGGGAAGGAATAGGTAAAACTCTGCCTATTGGCAGATAACATGATTCTATATAAAGAAAATCCTGAAAAACTTACAACAAAGCTCCTAGAACTAACACATTCAGCAAAGTGTCAGGGTACAAGATCAACATGCAAAATCAGTAGTGTTTCTATACACTAGTAATGAACAATCTGAAGAGGAAATTAAGAAAAAAATTCCATTTACAATAGCAACTAAAAGAATAAAATATCTATGAATAAATTTAACCTATGACATAAAGGACTTTTACACAGAAAACTACAAAATTTTGCTAAAAGAAATCAAAGAAAATTTAAATAAATGGAAGGACATTCCATGATCATGGATTGGAAAACTAAAGATTGTTAAGGTGTTCATTCTGCCCAAGATGACTTACAGATTCAATGCAATTCCAATCAAAATTCCAACAACCTACTTTGCAGAAATGGAAAAATCAATCATCAAATTTACATGAAGTTTAAGGTGCTCTGAATAACAAAACTATCTTTTAAAAAAAAGAACAGAAGTTGGAGGACTCACATTTCCTGACTTTAAAACTTATTACAACGTTATAGTGGTCAAAATATCAGGGTACTGGCACAAGGATAGATATATAGACCAATGGAATTGAACTGAGAGTTCAGAAATAGACCCTCACATCTATGGCCAGTCGATTTTTTTTATATTAGCAAAATACCATAATTTTATTTGTTGTTTATAAAAGTTTTAATATGGTATGCTTTAACATTGATATGTTTTTTTTAATTCAGTTTTATTGAGATATATTCACATATCATACAATCATCCATGGTGTACAATCAACTGTTCACAGTACCATCATATAGTTGTGCCTTCATTGTCCCAATACATTTTTGAACATTTTATTTACACCATAAAGAATAAAAATAAGAATAAAAATCAAAAGTAAAAAAGAACACTCAAATCATCCCCCCAGTCCCACCCTAATCTTCATTTAGTCCCTGTCCCCATTTTTCTACTCATCCATCCATACACTGCCTAAAGGGAGTGTTAACCACAAGGTTTTCACAATCACAGTCACCCCTTGTAAGCTACATTGTTATACAATCATCTTCAAAAGTCAAGGCCACTGGGTTGGAGTTTGATAGTTTCAGGTATTTACTTCTAGCTATTCCAATTCACTAAAACCTAGAAAGGAATATCTATATAGTGCATAAGAATGCCCACCAGAGTGACCTCTTGACTCCATTTGAAATCTCTCAGCCATTGAAACTTTATTTTGTTTCATTTTGCTTCCTCGTTTTGGTCAAGCAAATGTTCTCAATCCCATGATGCTGGGTCCAGGTTCATCCCCGGGAGTCATATCCTGCATTGCCGGGGGCAGCGCGGTGTGGTGCCTGGGCAAGGGACGCCGAGCTGTGGTCCTTGCTTTGCCTCCCTCCGGACCCAAGGAGGATGACTCGCTTCGCTCTGACGGTTATCCGACAGCAGAGGCGGGGCAAGATGGCGGACTGGTGAGCTGTATGTTTTAGTTACTCCTCCAGGAGAGTAGGTAGAAAGCCAGGAACTGCGTGGACTGGACACCACAGAGCAATCTGACTTTGGGCATACTTCATACAACACTCATGAAAACGTGGAACTGCTGAGATCAGCGAAATCTGTAAGTTTTTGCGGCCAGGGGACCCGCGCCCCTCCCTGCCAGGCTCAGTCCCAGGGGAGGAGGGGCTGTCAGCTCCGGGAAGGAGAAGGGAGAACTGCAGTGGCAGCCCTTATTGGAAACTCTTTCTACTGATCCAAACTCCAACCGTAGATAGACTGAGACCAGACACCAGAGAATCTGAGAGCAGCCAGCCCAGCAGAGAGGAGACAGGCATAGAAAAAAACAGCACGAAAAACTCCAAAATTAAAAGCGGAGACTTTTTGGAGTTCTGGTGAACATAGAAAGGGGAAGGGCAGAGCTCAGGCCCTGAGGCGCATATGCAAATCCCGAAGAAAAGCTGATCTCTCTGCCCTGTGGACCTTTCCTTAATGGCCCTGGTTGCTTTGTCTCTTAGCATTTCAATAACCCATTAGATCTCTGAGGAGGGCCCTTTTTTTTTTTTTTTTTTTTAATCCTTTTTTCTTTTTCTAAAACAAGTACTCCAAGAAGCCCAATACAGAAAGCTTCAAAGACTTGCAATTTGGGCAGGTCAAGTCAAGAGCAGAACTAAGAGAGCTCTGAGACAAAAGGCAATAATCCAGTGGCTGAGAAAATTCACTAAACACCACAACTTCCCAAGAAAAGGGGGGTGTCCGCTCACAGCCATCATCCTGGTGGACAGGAAACACTCCTGCCCATCGCCAGCCCCATAGCCCAGAGCTGCCCCAGACAACCCAGTGTGACGAAAGTGCTTCAAATAACAGGCACACACCACAAAACTGGGCGTGGACATTAGCCTTCCCTGCAACCTCAGCTGATTGTCCCAGAGTTGGGAAGGTGGAGCAGTGTGAATTAACAAAGCCCCATTCAGCCATCATTTCAGCAGACTGGGAGCCTCCCTACACAGCCCAGCAGCCCAGAACTGCCCTGGGGGGATGGCACTCACCTGTGACGTAGCACAGTCATCCCTCAACAGAGGACCTGGGGTGCACAGCCTGGAAGAGGGGCCCACTTGCAAGTCTCAGGAGCCATACGCCAATACCAAGGACTTGTGGGTCAGTGGCAGAGACAAACTGTGGCAGGACTGAACTGAAGGATTAGACTATTGCAGCAGCTTTAAAACTCTAGGATCACCAGGGAGATTTGATTGTTAGGGCCACCCCCCCCTCCCTGACTGCCCAGAAACACGCCCCATATACAGGGCAGGCAACACCAACTACACACGCAAGCTTGGTACACCAATTGGACCCCACAAGACTCACTCCCCCACTCACCAAAAAGTCTAAGCAGGGGAGAACTGGCTCGTGGAGAACAGGTGGCTCGTGGACGCCACCTGCTGGTTAGTTAGAGAAAGTGTACTCCACAAAGCTGTAGATCTGATAAATTAGAGACAAGGACTTCAATTGGTCTACAAATCCTAAAAGAACCCTATCAAGTTCAGCAAATGCCACGAGGCCAAAAACAACAGAAAATTATAAAGCATATGAAAAAACCAGACGATATGGATAACCCATGCCCAAGCACCCAAATCAAAAGACCAGAAGAGACACAGCACCTAGAGCAGCTACTCAAAGAACTAAAGATGAACAATGAGACCATAGTATGGGAGACAAAGGAAATCAAGAAGACCCTAGAAGAGCATAAAGAAGACATTGCAAGACTAAATAAAAAAATGGATGATCTTATGGAAATTAAAGAAACTGTTGACCAAATTAAAAAGATTCTGGACACTCATAGTACAAGACTAGAGGAAGCTGAACAACAAATCAGTGACCTGGAAGATGACAGAAGGGAAAATGAAACCATAAAAGAAAGAATGGGGAAAAAATTTGAAAAAAATCGAAATGGACCTCAGGGATATGATAGATAATATGAAACATCCGAATATAAGACTCATTGGTGTCCCAGAAGGGGAAGAAAAGGGTAAAGGTCTAGGAAGAGTATTCAAAGAAATTGTTGGGGAAAACTTCCCAAATCTTCTAAACAACATAAATACACAA
Organism: Choloepus didactylus; assembly: GCF_015220235.1. Lineage (NCBI taxonomy): Eukaryota > Metazoa > Chordata > Mammalia > Pilosa > Megalonychidae > Choloepus > Choloepus didactylus. The sequence goes on from NC_051313.1 coordinate 41,846,988, forward strand.
ATCATAAATGCTCAGCGAACCCCAAATAGAATAAATCCAAATAAACCCACTCCGAGACATATACTGATCACACTGTCAAACACAGAAGAGAAGGAGCAAGTTCTGAAAGCAGCAAGAGAAAAGCAATTCACCACATACAAAGGAAACAGCATAAGACTAAGTAGTGACTACTCAGCAGCCACCATGGAGGCAAGAAGGCAGTGGCACGATATATTTAAAATTCTGAGTGAGAAAAATTTCCAGCCAAGAATACTTTATCCAGCAAAGCTCTCCTTCAAATTTGAGGGAGAGCTTAAATTTTTCACAGACAAACAAATGCTGAGAGAATATGCTAACAAGAGACCTGCCCTACTGGAGATACTAAAGAGAGCCCTACAGACAGAGAAACAAAGAAAGGACAGAGAGACTTGGAGAAAGGTTCAGTACTAAAGAGATTCGGTATGGGTACAATAAAGGATATTAATAGACAGAGGGGAAAAATATGACAAACATAAACTAAAGGATAAGATGGCTGATTCAAGAAATGCCTTCACGGTTATAACGTTGAATGTAAATGGATTAAACTCCCCAATTAAAAGATACAGATTCGCAGAATGGATCAAAAAAAATGAACCATCAATATGTTGCATACAAGAGACTCATCTTAGACACAGGGACACAAAGAAACTGAAAGTGAAAGGATGGAAAAAAATATTTCATGCAAGCTACAGCCAAAAGAAAGCAGGTGTAGCAATATTAATCTCAGATAAAATAGACTTCAAATGCAGGGATGTTTTGAGAGACAAAGAAGGCCACTACATACTAATAAAAGGGGCAATTCAACAAGAAGAAATAACAATCGTAAATGTCTATGCACCCAATCAAGGTGCCACAAAATACATGAGAGAAACACTGGCAAAACTAAAGGAAGCAATTGATGTTTCCACAATAATTGTGGGAGACTTCAACACATCACTCTCTCCTATACATAGATCAACCAGACAGAAGACCAATAAGGAAATTGAAAACCTAAACAATCTGATAAATGAATTAGATTTAACAAACATATACAGGACATTACATCCCAAATCACCAGGATACACATACTTTTCTAGTGCTCATGGAACTTTCTCCAGAATAGATCATATGCTGGGACATAAAACAAGCCTCAATAAATTTAAAAAGATTGAAGTTATTCAAAGCACATTCTCTGACCACAATGGAATACAATTAGAAGTCAATAACCATCAGAGACTTAGAAAATTCACAAATACCTGGAGGTTAAACAACACACTCCTAAACAATCAGTGGGTTAAAGAAGAAATAGCAAGAGAAATTGCTAAATATATAGAGACGAATGAAAATGAGAACACAACATACCAAAACCTATGGGATGCAGCAAAAGCAGTGCTAAGGGGAAATTTATAGCACTAAACGCATATATTAAAAAGGAAGAAAGAGCCAAAATCAAAGAACTAATGGATCAACTGAAGAAGCTAGAAAATGAACAGCAAACCAATCCTAAACCAAGTACAAGAAAAGAAATAACAAGGATTAAAGCAGAAATAAATGACATAGAGAACAAAAAAACAATAGAGAGGATAAATATCACCAAAAGTTGGTTCTTTGAGAAGATCAACAAGATTGACAAGCCCCTAGCTAGACTGACAAAATCAAAAAGAGAGAAGACCCATATCAACAAAATAATGAATGAAAAAGATGACATAACTGTAGATCCTGAAGAAATTAAAAAAAGTATAAGAGGATATTATATCCTGCATTGCCAAGGAGATTTACACCTCTGGGACTCAGATCCCATGTAGGCGAGAGGGCAGTGAGTTCACCTTTATGGCCAATTGACTTTTCATAAGGCTGCCACCAGGTCTACTCAATTGGGAAAGAATAGTCTTTTCAACAAATAGTATTAGGAGAACTGGATATCTATATGCAAAAGAATGAAAGAGGACCCCTATCTCACACTGTATACAAAAATTAACTCAAAATGGATCAAATACCTAAATATAAGAATCAGGACTATAAAACTCCTAGCAGAAAATGTAGGGAAGCATCTTTAGGACCTTGTGTTAGGCAATGGTTCTTAGACTTCATACCCAAAGCACAAGCAACAAAAGAAATAATAGGTAAACTGGAACTCATCAAAATTAAAAAGTTTTTTGCATCAAAGGACTATATCATGAAAGTGAAAAGGCAACCTAGTCAATGGGAGAAAATATTTGGAAACCACATATCTGATAAGGGTTTAACATCCAGAATATATAAAGAAATTTTACAACTCAACAATAAACAGACAATCTAATTTAAAAATGGGCAAAATACTTGCATAGACATTTCCCCAAAGAGGATGTACAAATGGCTAAAAAGCACATGAAATGAGGCTCAACATCATTAGCTATTAGGGAGATGCAAATCAAAACCACCATGAGATACCATTTCACACCCAATAGAATAGAATAGCTACTATTTAAAAAAAACACATAAAATTACAAGTGTTGGAGAGGATGTGGAAAAATAGGGACACTTGCTCATTGTTGGTGAGAATGTAATATGGTGAAGCCACTGTGGAAAACATTTTGATGGATCCTCAGAAAGTTAAGTATAGAATTCCTAGATGATAAAGCAATCCCACTTCTATGTACATACCCAAAAGAATCTAAAGCAGGTACTCAAACAGGTATTTGCACACTGATGTTAATAGTGGTATTATTCCTAATTGCCAAAAGATGGAAATAACCCACGTGTCCTTCAACAGATGAATGGATAAACAAAAAAGGTCATATATACATACAATGGAATATTATTCAACTGTAAAAAGAAATCAAGTTCTGATCCATGCAATGTCATGGATGAACCTTGAAGACATCATGTTGAGTTAAATAAGTCAGACAAAAAGTACAAATAATATGTGATCTCACTGATATGAAATAATGAGTATAAGCAAATTCGTAAAGTCAGAAAATAGAACATATTTTACCAGGGGCCAGAGTAGGGTAGGGAATGGGGAGCTAAGGCTTAATTGGCACAGAATTTCTTGTTTGGGGTGATGGCAAAGTTTTGGTAATGGGTGGTGGTGATGGTATCACAACACTGTGAACATAATTAACACTACTGAATTATATAATTGAATGTGGTTAATAGGGGAAATTTTAGTTTGTATATATGCTACTAGAATAAATTTTTTAAAAACAGGACTGTACACAGTGAAACCTCATATGGACTATGGACTATATTTGATAGTGTAGGTAATAACTGCTTCATCAATTATAACAAAGTTACCACATTAATGCAATGTTAATAATAGAAAAAACTGTGTCTGGGACTAAGGGGCTGGTTATTTGGTTATTTGGGAACATCGTATTTTCTGCATTATTTTCTGTAAATCTACACCTTCTCTAATAAAAAATTAATTAATTTTAAAGAGAGAGAGAGAATAATTCCTTTGTTCTGCCTCAGGATAGGAATGTGTGGGATTTGAAGCCTGGAGCTGCTGTAGCCATTCTGTGACTGACACACTGAAAGTGGCAGAACAGAAAGATGGAATCAATCTAGGACCCTTATACCATTATTTAGCCACTGAATCATCCCACCTGCATCCTTCCTATCTCAGGATAATTGGTTACATGTAATAATAAATGTCCTTATTGTTCAAGTCACATTGGGGTTAAGGTTTATCTTTTTCTTGCAGCCCAGAGCATTTTGATTTACCCACTCTGTGTCTAGCACTGCAATGATTGTGATATGCAGGAACATAAAGTCTGGTTACTTCCTGTGGTGGAGGGGCCTGAGGAAATGTGTCAGTGAAAAAAAAAAATGGATGGGTGAAGTTTGGTTGTATTCAGGAATTTCTTTCTGATCAGACTGTTACGTTCCCTCCCAGAAGTTGACACAGCATCCAGATTCCCCTCCCCAACAGCACCCTATATCCTTCTGCGGAATTTCCTTTCCTCCATTGTATTCAGCTATTGAAGATAACCTGTCCTATTGCTGAGAATGCTAAGGGTTCCTGGTGGTTCCTTCTGGCAGATACTTCCTGTCACCACCAGAACAGCCCAGGAAAAGTCTCAAGACCTAAGCTGAGCCAATCAGACTCTTTCAAGACTTTCAATCTCCAAACAAATGACTCAAGAACAGAAAAAAATTGGTGGGCATTCATTTATTCCAGAAAACTCCCACTCCATCCCTAGTACCTGGCCAGAGTGCTGAGTGGTACCTACTGCCTGGATGCCCAAAGCTGCCGTGGTAGAATAGGTGTTCCGTTTCTAAAACCACATGCTCCCAGGAAACAGATTGCAAAACCTCCCCCAGTAGTCCAGCCAGAGACATTCCAGTGTGAATGCCTACACATTTGAAGAAAACTGAAATTAGAATCTTATGAAAATTCAGTTCTACAATTTGACCTCTTTCTCTAAAGATTGCCTCAGTGACTTTAATCTGAAGTGCTTTTTGTTTTGTTTTGCTTTGTTTTACATGATTCCACACTGTTTCTCTTTTTTGCCTCCAAATACATTGGGGTGTTAAAATTATGAAATTTAAAACCCATATAAAGCAAGATGCTAAAACTAAACACACTCACCAAGAAGTTTAGAGATGAATTAACCATTCATAAAACATTCATGTTTATATGTTTCAGGGAATAGTGGTATTCCAGATTTCTGCTGGTTGGGGACTTGAGGACAATTATTTAAAATATTTTTTAAAGTATCTCATTTTCAGGAACTATAATAACAAGCACTCTTGACCTCCAAGGACAAGAGAAATGAATATTGAGGATGTGGAAGAAGCAGAAAACCATTTCATCCCTTCATCTGGATTTTTAAAAACCAGACAATTTAATGCTTTGTGTTTATCAAATATATCCTCATACAATTTTCTATATGAACTGAAGGCTTGTGAATTTGAAAATAACACCCAAATCCTTTAGTCTGTTCTATAAGGAAATGTTGGTTCTAAAGCTCAATACTGAGACCACATCACAGTGATAACCTCTTCTATTTTTGAACATTGGAACAAATGAAAATGAACCAATAAATAAAGAGAAACACATTCATGATGCAAGCCACTTCATTTCTCATTCCCAACAATATTTAACTTCCAGCTAATTAAAAATACTAGATAATGTTCAGTGGGTTTTGCTGTAGTCAAAAAGAGTTATATATCAACTATGATATTTTTAAACTTTTATTATGGAAAATTTCCAATGCATACAAAATGACCAGAATAATATAATGAGTATCCTTGTTCTGGTTTGCTAAAGCTGCCAGAATGCAAAATACCACAAACGGATTGACTTTTACACTGGGGATTTATTAGTTCACAAATTTACTGTTCTAAGGCCATAAAAATGTCCCAATTAAGGCATCAGTAGGACAATACCCTCTCTGAAGAAAAGCCAGTGCATCTGGGGTTCCTCTGTCCCATGGGAAAGCACATGGCCAGAGTCTGCTGGGCCTCTCCTGGGTTTAGCTTCTGGTTCCCTTGGCTTTCTCAAAAACGTCTCTGGGCTTCTGTCTTAGCTTCTCTCTCTCTCAGCTCCTGTGTGTCCTTGCTTGTTTCTCCCAGGGTGTTTTTCTCTAAGTGTCTGGGGTCCTCTCTTAGCTCCTCTGGGGCAAACTCTGGAATTCATCTCTTAGTTTCTCACCTGGTTCTGGTTTCAATGGCTGTCTCCAAAATGTCTGTGGGTGTTTTCCATCTCTAAGTGTCTCTGAGCTCTCTTCCAAATGTCTCTGCCTTTTATCCTCTCGTAGAGGAGGCCAGTAAACTAATTAAGACCCACCTTGAATGGGTAGGGTCACATCTCCACAGAAATAATATAATCTGAAGGTCCCAGCCACAATTGGATGGGTCACATCTCCATGGAAACCACCTAATCGAAAGATCCTACCCACAATAGGTCTGCCCCCACAAGAGTGGATAAAAAGAACATAGTCTTTTCAGGGGTACATAACAGATTCAAACCAGCACACCCATGTACTCGACTTTCAGCTTCAACAATTATCAATATTTGCCCTTCTTATTTGATCTATATCTCCACCATACACACACACACACACACACACACACAGACACACACACACTCCCACACTCAATTTCTTTTTACTGTTTGTTCCTTTACATGAAGTAGCAACACATTAAAATGCACAAGTATTTTTTGTGCAATTTTGACATGAATACTGCTACGTAACCTACATCTCTATTGCAACAGAGTGTTTCCATCTCCCCAGAAAATTCACTCACATCTCCTCCTAGTCATTCCCTCCCTTCAGAGGCAGCCACCCTTTCTATTTTTTTCACAGTATGTACTCTTATTTCTACCATCTTGCACTCATCATAATGTTTGTGAGATTCATCCATGTTGTTGAATGTATCAGTAGTTTCTTCTTTATTATTGCTTAATAGAATTCTATTGTAACACTATACTTCATTTTGTTTACCCATTCTCTGGTTGGTGAACATTGGGTTGCTTCAGCTTTTGGCTGTTGTGAAAAAAGCTGTTACAAACATTATATAAAGCATTTTCATAGATATGTGTTTTCATTTATCTTGGATAAATACCTAGGAACAGAATTGCCAAGCCAAAGTGTAGGTTTCTGTTAATTGTGTAGGACATTGCCAAGCCATTTCCCAAAGTGATTGTACCATTTCATACTTCAACATATCGACATATGAGAATTCAAATTATTCCTCATCCTCACTAACATTTGGCTTTATTGGCCTTTTACATTTCAGTCTTATGGTGGGTATATAGTATTTCATGTTGATTTTAATTTGCATTTCCCTGGTGACTAAAAAGGTTGAGCACTTTTTCATATGCTATTGTTTATTTCTGTATCTTTGTGAAGTGTCTGTTCAAATTTTTTTTACCCCTTTTAAACGATGTTCACCTTTTTACTCTTGAGTTATAGGAGTTCTTTATATGCAGCATTCTGATACAAGACCTTTGTCATACACATGTTTGATGAACATTTTCTTATAGTCTGTCAGCTTGTCTATTCATTTTCTTAAAGGTGTCTTTTTTAATGCATTTTTTTATTGTGAGCTTTAACATATGTACGTAACAGTGATAACTTTCAAAGTACAATTTAGCAAATAGAGAACAAATTTCAAAGAATGTCATGGGTCACAGTTTCACAACTTCAGCTATTCCCATTATTGTAAAATATAACATACATACAGAAAGGCACTAACATTTGATGTGTAGCTCAAAAAGCAGTTATATAGGTAATTTAAAAAATTGTTTTGGGTTACAGTTCCACAGTCTCAGTTTTTTCCTTATAATACAATATAAGGAATGTATTATGTTCCCCAGAAAAAGCCATATTCTTTGATGCAGTCTGGTGGGGCAGACATTTTTGTGCTGATTAGATTGGAATTCTTTGAGTGTTTCCATGGAGATGTGCCCCACCCAACTGTAGGTGATAACTCTGATGAGATAATTTCCATGGAGGTGTGGCCCTGCCCATTCAGCATGGGCCTTGATTGGCTTACTGGAGCACTATATAAGCTCAGACAGAAGGAGGGAGCTTGCTACAGCCAAGAGGGACACTGAAGAAAGCACAGGAGCTGCAGATGAGACACATTTAGAAGACGGCCATTGGAAGCAGACTCTTGCTTCAGAGAAGCTAAGAGAAGACAAATACCCCAAATGCAACTAAGAGTGACATTTTTGAGGAACTTCAGCCTAGAGAGGAACATCCTGGGAGAAAGCCATTTTGAAACCAGAACTTTGGAGCAGACGCCAGCCACATGCCTTCCCAGCTAACAGAGGTTTTCCGGATACCACTGGCCATCGTCCAGTGAAGGTACCCAATTGCTGATGTGTTACCTTGGACACTTTATGGCCTTAAGACTATAACTGTGTAACCAAATAAACCCCCTTTATAAAAGCCAATCCATCTCTGGTGTTTTGCATTCTGGAAGCATTAGCAAACTACAACATAGGGTAAATACAGAAAGGTGAAGACTTTCAAAGCACAGTTCAACAAGTAGCTATACAGCAAATTTCAAAGGATGTTATAGGGTACAGTTCCACCATGTCATTTACCTCCTTCCAGCTATTCCAACACCCAGCATCCTAACATAGATACACACACACACACACACACACACACACACACCTATACATATACATATACATATACATATACATAATTAAATAAAGTTTCAATATTCATAGACTTCTGTTAAATCTTATCTTGTTTGTTACTACTCCTTCCTCTTTCTCCGTCTTCAGGGGTGTCTAGGCACTGAGCACCCTAACTAGTTCATACTGAAAAGGGGTGTTGGCAGTATGGGGAAGGGGGCTGCATCTAATTGTTGCTCTTAAAGAGGCTTTTGCCTCTGGGTTTTAGGACTTGTCTGGCTGGGAACACTCCGGTGGATTTAAGTTTTTGAGAGATAAAACTCAGTGAGTGAATCTTTTATAGAATCTCAGGTAGGACCTAGGTATTTGGGAACTACTTTTGGTAAGGGCATGGTATACTGTCACTATTTGGGGTGCCAGGATATTTTAATTTTGGTGAAGATTAATTTAACTTTTTTCTTTTATGGTTATTACTTTCTGCATCCTATCTGATAAATTTTTGACAAATCCAAGGATATGAAGATATTCTCCTGTGTTTTCTTGAACATGCTTGGCAATTTTCACTTTTATGTTTACATCTATAATCCATCTCAAAATAATTTTTGTGTATTGTGTGAGGTAGGGATCAGCATTCATTTTTGTTAATAATTCAATTTTTTGAGATATATTCACACACCATACAGTCATACAAAGCACACAATCAATTGTTCACAGCACCACTATACAACTGTGTGTCCATCACCAAAATCAATTTTTGAACACCTTCATTACCACACACACAAAAGTAATAAGAATAAAAATTAAAGTGAAAAAACAATTAAAGTAAAAAAGTTCACTGGGTTCCCGTTTTTCCACTCATCCATCCATACACTGGACAAAGGGGAGTGTGGTCTGTATGGCTTTCCCAGTCACATTGTCACCTCTTATAAGCTACATTGTTATACAACTGTCTTCAAGATTCAAGGGTTCTGGGTTGTAGTTTGATAGTTTCAGGTATTTACTGCTAGCTATTCCAATTCATTAGAACCTAAAAAGGGTTATCTATATTACACGTAAGAGTGCCCACCAGAGTGACCTCTTGGCTCCTGTTGGAATCTCTCAGCCACTGAAATTTATTTCATTTCATTTCACATCCCCCAGTGTTCATTTTTAAAATGTGGATATCCACTTGTTCAGCACCTTTTTGAAAATACTTTCCTTTATCCATTGGCTTACTTTGGTACCTAAGTGAAAAATTAATAGACTGTGTAGGTGGGGCTCTATTTTTATTCAATTATGTTTCATTGATTGCTACGACTATCTCTATACCAATGCCACACCATCTTCAGTGCTGCAGACTTATAGTATATGTCTTTTATAGAAGGTGTATTCACTTTCTATTGCTGCCATAACAAATTTTCACATATTTAGTGGCTTAAAGCAATATATATTTACTCTCTTAAAGTTCTGGTTGTCAGAAGTCTGAGATGAGTCTTAAGGGTTTAAAATCAAGGTGTTGATAAGGCTGGTTCCTTCTGGTGGCTCCAGGGGAGAATTTCTTCCTTGCTTCTTCCAGCTTCTAAAGTTTGCCAGCATGCCTCAGCTCCTGGCTGCATCACTCCAGTCTCTGCTTCCAACCTCACATCACCTTCTCTGATTCTAACCTTACTGCCTCCCTCTTATAAGAACTCTTGTAGTTTCATTAGGCCCACTCAGATAATCCAGGATAATCTTCCCATCCTGAGATCCTTAACTTAATCTCATCTGAGAAGTTCCTTTTATAATATAAGGGAACATATTCACAGGTTCTGGGGATTAGGACAAGGACATCTTTGGGGGGAAAGCATTATTCAGTCTACCACAACACCTGAGCCCTTTGTTTTTTTAATTCAGGAATGTTTGGACTATTTTAGGGCTTGTGCATATACATTTTAGAATCATTTGCCAATTTCTACAACAAAATCATAATCCTACTGGGATTACAATTGAGAATCTATAGATCAACACAGAATCAACCAATTCTATAGATCAATTGATCTATAGATCAATTTGGGGGGAATCAACTTCTTAAAAATATCATCATTCAATATATGAACATAATATAACTCTCCATTTTTTTAGTTATATCTTACTTTCTCTCAGCAATGTTTTGTAGTTTTCATTGTTGAGGTTTTGCATGTTTTGTTAAATTCATTCCCAAGTATTTTATAATTTGGTACTATTATAAATGAAATTGTTTGGGGTTTTAGTTTTATTTCCTATTATTTTCTGCTAATGTACAAAAATATTAATGATTTTTGCTTATAAATTTCATATCTTGAGACCTTACTAAAATCACTTGCTAGTTTTAGTTTTTGGTTATAGTTATGCTGATTCTGGACATTGTAAGTGAACTCTGCCATCTGACTCCTTGATCCAGTAGCTCCACTGAGGCTACAGATTTCTGCTGTTCCTACACTGCACACAGATTGGGAAGTTACCTAAAGCGAAAAAAAAAGAAAAAGGAAGAAAAAAACTCAGAGTAACAAATATCATCATGATAGACTCCGATGCAATCTTTGTCAGCTTTTGGTCATTCTCCAGTGCCTTCTGATAGTTGTTTTTATAAACATTTTGTCCCAAATATTGTAATTATTATTTTGAGAGGGTTTGTCCAACCAAATGACTCTGTCATTACTGGCTATTATTTTTAAATTGACTCAAAATATCAGAGATTATTCATTGAGAATCTGAGAATAACCTCAATGCTCATTTCTGGAACCCAGCTATCCACAGGACAAAATAAAGCATAATTTATATATATAGACAACAGTTGTTTTTGGTTAATGGTTACTGCTGACAATTCTGCTCCTAGGGGCAACATGATATAGGATAAAGCAGCCTGGGGCATGTGGCGTGTGCAATAATTCTTGATTGGTGAGCAATGAGGACCCCACATCTAATCCCTTGGCACAGGCAGCCTACCAGCAGGTTGATAACCTCAATTATTAGACAGCACCAGTTGGGAAGATTTTTACATAAGGCAAAGAGCAGCATGGTATGTGAGCAGATGCTGTATCCTATCCAGAAACAGAGCAACTATGGGTAGATGAGAAGAAAAATGCTTTTAAGAACATACAATTTCAAGCATTAAACAAGTGGTTAACCAGGTTTATGCTTGGCAAGGGGATGAAGCAGGGAAGTTCAGTGATAGAGAAAGAGAAAAGTATCTCCAAATGCCTATTGCTTCATATTCAAATTCCCTAAAATAATTTCTGTTGTTATTCCCCTTTATACATTAGGATTGAGGCTTGGAGTGTAACTGGTTTAAGTAACTCCAATATGTTTCACATCCCACTAGGGCAAAGGCTATAACTTTTTAGAAGTTAGAGGTCAAGTTGCTAAATCCTTTGCCTTTGATGGATATCAAAGTGGTTATTAAAGGCATGCAAGAGACACTGAGAAGGTGCCTTTGTTTAAAAATCTCTAATTCTGCTCCAAACACACACACAATATATTAATCAATCCATCTTTCAGTCAGTTAATTAGTTTTAAGTGGGTTAAAAAGCTACTCCTAAAAAATAAAACCTATTCTTGGGAGGCTTATATATCAGTCATGCACATCATTGTATTAATTATTTTACTCACATGGTTTTCTTCCTAATAGCTATCTGAGAGAGAGAAATCTGTCAAGGAAAAGAGACAATTGTGGAGCCAGGGGGCACTTGGCAAAGACTCTGGGGGAAGCAGAATGGGGGCTTTGGGCACCAGAGAATATCACGCTGTCTGGAAGGCGGAAAGAGGGAAGATGTCAATTGTCAAGAAGATGTTCAAGGTAGGCTTTGCCTCGCTGGAATTTTCTAGAGTCTTTGTGGTGGCAGCTCTCACCATCAAGATCACTATTGAAAATTTTGCATGTGACGCTGCCATGCAGGATGAATTCTTCTCCACTTATCTTCTTCCTCCCAGGGCTGGTATCATTGGGTTGACTCGTGAACAGAATGGACATTGTGCTTTTGGACATACGGACCACAGGCTTAACTGAGGGTTCTGCTGCTGCCCCCAGGGTTTCACACACAGATGGCCCATCACGGCAGGCACCAGATTAATTAACCCAAAATAAATAGAAGTACTGAGAGTAAGGTTCAGTCTCTGGCACACAGGCACTAAAGAACTAGATTTTGATTTTAAGTACATTGTGAAATTTGAATCAGGTTTCCTTGTTTGCTTTGATCCCCAGGGAACTTGTAGCCAAACTCGGAAGTTCAAGAATTGCTGGCATAGATTTCTGCATATTGATTTTACCCTTGTCTTTATCTTACTGTTCCACCCTTATTTTCCCTTTGCCCTATCCCTTTGTCTGTTTGTTTTTAGTTTGATATATTGTGTGTATTTGCATAAAGACAACGCGAATCCTTTGGAGAGTAAGGTGGGGGAGAATCAATAAGGCCTCTTTGGACTGTCTTTTAATAGCCTGAGTCTGCATCTTTATTTGGCAAGAACTGGAACTATTTGTTATCCTTTGTCAAATGAGTTATGGAGTAGGCCATGATCTTTGCTTTTAATTAGGAAAACAATTTTTAAATGTACCCCATGATCTCCTGCTCAACTCAAAGCTGAGTCTCCTTTGGAATTTTGGATTCCTTCCTATCCAGACCTAATTCCTTTCCTAACCTTTCCTGATTCTGATTTGGTATCTCTCTCCAAGTTTACAAAGGGTGTCAATTATCTTCTCTTTAACTTTATGAAGGTTAAACTTTCAGAAAACAAGTAAAAATTGCAATAACACTGTACTTTTATTTGCTAAAATAATGAAAGTTTTGTCCTGACGAGCGATTGCATTAAAAAGTGGGCTTACTTTGGTAGGTTATGGAATTCCTATCCAAGGGCTTAAATAATCTGCGTAGACAACTTCCATAATTGATGTAGGCATAAATCTCTTGATAATGTCCTATAAAAATCATTTTTTTCTGATTCACCATCAATCAACATGTATTTGTCAAGTATAACTATGTTCAAGCTATTATTTTCAGCACTCAAGGGATTTCAAAGATAGGAAACCTCAGTTCTTGCCCTCCAACAGCCTGCAATGTAATGGGGTGGGGAGGTGGACAGAAATAGAAGTCAATATATATATTGCAAGACGAAATAAGAGGGTTGTCATAAGAGGAGCATGCACTATGGGACTGCAGAGGAGAAGAGGGTCTGTCTGGTTTGGGGGCAGCTTCCAAGAAGGTTGTCATTTCCACAAGAAGAGCGTGAAAACCAGCAAGGCTGTGGAGATCCTTGAATTCAGAGCAAAGGATTTTACTCTCAATTTTGCAGCCACTAAAGGATTTGCAGCTGGAGAGGGGTGTTCCTAATCTGACATGAAGAAAATTTTATTGAATTCTATTTAGACATCCATACCTCCAGATTAGGGTTTGAGATGGTTCATAACAAACCCATAAAACTATTTATTTAAAAAAGGAAGTGGAATGAAAAGTACAAGTCCCAACTTATACTCCTGCAAAATGATAATGAACCAGTCTATGCTTGAGCTATTATGGTCTTGTTTTGATTCTAAAAGGTACATAAATAACTGGAATCACAGAGAGAAGTAACAGAAGTCAAATAGCATGTTCGGGAGGACTGCCCCCCTTAGCTAAGCAATGTGACATTGTAACCTCCTTGCTTTCATGTGGAATTGCCTGGGTCCACCTCCAAGAAGAGTGCTGGCATTTTAATGCCTGTTACACAACTGGCTTCCTTTTATTTTACTGAATTTTCCCTCTAACTTGCAGCTTTCCTGACACTACCAAATTTCCTTTCAGAAATAGCCTTTAAATGAAATTGCTTCTTTGACTTCTCCAGTGCCTAGAGTTAAGGAAACAATGTTTCTAATTTCTCTTTTGGGTTCTTATTCTCAAGTCAAATCTTTTACCTTAGTTATATTATAAATGCTACATTTTATGTCCCCAAAATAAGTACCATGTCTTTGCTATAAAGTAATGACCCTGTTAAAAAGTAGGATGATTTCAATGACACATTTCCATGGCAGAAATGTTGTTAGTAGAGGTAAAAAAAAAAAAAAAATAATAATAATAATAATAATACAGGCATGAAAGGGAGTTAAAGTCAGGAAGTTTGATACAAAAAAAATCATTAAATATAATCGAAAATACTGTCAAGAGTATGATAATGTCTATATTTGGGAGTCCCAGGTCAAAGTCAGGACAAAGCAGGGGCCCGATTTAAGGAGACAGGAAAGAGGTGGTTCTGTCTTTAGGTAGGGAAGTGAATAAGAAAGGCAGAAATCAGCATAAGTTCCTCCTCTCCAGACTCTTTCAGACCAGGCCTCCAGCCTTCTGGGCCACTCTTGGAGGAAGGAGGGGACTGTTTGGCTTCTGACTGGCTACCCCCAGGTTCCCTAAGAGCCAGGAACACTAACTGACCCAGAGTCCTTGCCCTGAAAATGGAACATTTTTAATCCTCCCTACTGAGACCCAAAACTCTTTTAAGTAGAGAAAAAGTCTTTCATTCCAGTTAATGATAAAAGGCTTAAAACAGAAGGCTGGCTGGGGTAACATTTTGTGTGTGAATAAGCTGATTACCTTATCCTTCCCTGATTAAAGAGAACTAGAGACTTACTGCAGGGGGGGAGTGCGGGACAAGCTGCCAAATGAGGGAGGAAGGAGGGCTTGGAAAGCGGGGAGTCTGTGACAGAGAGAGACTGGGGAGGCATCAAACTTTAGAGAGTTATCCCTTTTCCCTCAGTGGATCCAGGGCAGAATAAACCGTGCTCTGGGGCATTTGGGCCTCAGGAAGGCAGTTCCGGCTCATACGACCGTCTAACCAGTCCCTGTATAAATGGACTTCATCCAGGAGATTCTTTAATTGAGGCAATACGAAATTTGTTATTTATTAAAATGAAAGACGGTTGCTGCAAAGGAGAGGCTAGGCCTCCCTATGGTTGTGCCTAAGAGCCTCCTCCCGAATGCCTCTTTGTTGCTCAGATGTGGCCCTCTCTCTCTGGCTAAGCCAACCTGAAAGGTGAAATCACTGCCCTCCCCCCTACGTGGGATCAGACACCCAGGGGAGTGAATCTCCCTGGCAACGTGGAATATGACTCCCGGGGAGGAATGTAGACCCGGCATCATGGGACGGAGAACATCTTCTTGACCAAAAGGGGGATGTGAAAGGAAATGAAATAAGCTTCAGTGGCAGAGAGATTCCAAAAGGAGCCGAGAGGTCACTCTGGTGGGCACTCTTACGCACAATTTAAACAACCCTTTTTAGGTTCTAAAGAATTGGGGTAGCTGGTGGTGGATACCTGAAACTATCAAACTACAACCCAGAACCCATGAATCTCAAAGACAATTGTATAAAAATGTAGCTTATGAGGGGTGACAATGGGATTGGGAAAACCGTAAGGACCACACTCCCCTTTGTCTAGTTTATGGATGGATGAGTAGAAAAATAGGGGAAGGAAACAAACAAACAAACAGACAAAGGTACCCAGTGTTCTTTTTTACTTCAATTGCTCTTTTTTACTTTAATTATTATTCTTGTTATTTGTGTGTGTGTGCTAATGAAGGTGTCAGGGATTGATTTAGGTGATGAATGTACAACTACGTAATGGTACTGTGAACAATCGAATGTACGATTTGTTTTGTATGACTGCATGGTATGTGAATATATCTCAATAAAATGAAGATTAAAAAAAATAAAAAATAAAAAATAAAAATAAAATGAAGTATTGACCCAGTCAAAGGGTGGTATTATCCAACATTAATAAAAGACGCTGAAAAAGAAAAGAACTGGGCTCACCCCCAGCTCAGGGTGCTACATAGGGACAGGAGCAGGATCAAGATGAGAATGTCAGGGGGGCTTCCCATGGGCTCTGCTTTGCTCTCGAAGGACATTGCTTTCTTTTCCACACCAGCGTTCCTGCCTCAGAGCATTGAGAAATTACTCGATGTCAAGCTGAGGGCTAAGTGTGGTCACAGAAAATGTCTCATTTACCATCACCGCATCCCTGTGAGGTGTCTACTGTGCTCTTTAGGCACCTCTCAGGGCCCTTGCCTGAAACCACCCCACTGCGCAGTACAAAGCTGGGGTCAACCTCCCCCCAGTGATCAGGCCTGAGAGGCAGTGTCTGGGGGAGTCCACAGCACACATCCAGCCCTCAAGAGGTTTACGGCGCGGGCAGAGACCCAACTATCTGCAGATTGGGACTTTTGGCTAATATATCTGCAAGGGTCCTTAGTTCATTGGAGACCAAGCAGGATCAAGAAAGAGGCTGCCTGTCCTGCCTTCCTGCCCAACCAAGGGCGGCTGGGAGTGATCACAGCTATTATAAGAAGAAAATCCTCTTGACCTGGAGCTTTACTCAGATGCTCTAGCATGATGATTTTCCTCCCTCGTCTAGAAGCCTGGAAGCCACCTCCCAGATTCTGTCATATTTTCTTCTTCAATATGTGTGATGCAAGTGACTGCCTGTAATTGTCTGAATGGAATCTTAACCCAAATGTTACAGCTGGCCGCTAATGCCTCCGGTGGTCGTGTGTCATCTCCATCTCGGCCTCCATTCCTTTATCTTTAGGACAGTGCTACTCAAAAGTGGTGTGTGGGCTAGCAGCAGCAGCAGTACCTGGGGGCTTGGTACAAATGCAGAGTCCCAGGTCCCACCCCAGACCTCCTGCATCAGAACCTGGGGACAAGGCCCAGGGACTGTTTCAGCAAGTCTCCAGGTGACTTTGGTGCAGCTAGAGTTGGAGAAGCACTGCTTCAGAGACTATAAATGACAGATTAACTAAGTTCTATTTAAATCCCCATATGGATAGAGTCAGACCCTGTGCTAAAGCCTTTGCTATTTTTGCACAGCTTTGTGGATAAATCTAAGGTGCCCTGCCAGCTACTGGATCTGTACTCCCTCCCAATCACTCCTATAAGCAGGAATTGTCCCTTGTCAAAATTAACCTGGCCTACATTCCTTAGGGCCCTGATTTCTGAAGCCAACTTACTTAAGTTTTGTCCCTCAAGTAACATGCTATTCAACAGGGGAGACATTGGTCAAATAAACAGGCACACAAAAATATAATGCTAGATAATATTTTTAAAATTATGAATGTGCTTTACTCTTTAGGGGGTCCCCAGGCCCAGGGCCTTCCCCAAGTGTCTTGAAGACTGCACACAGCAGTTTGCTTGACCTAAGACAGTTAAGTTTTGACCTATTCTCCTTGTAAAATCTGGCCTCTGGTGCTAAATGTAATCTATAACTACCTCCTCCCTGAAACTCCCTGAGATACTGTTATCTACAAGATAATCTATAATCCTCCCCTCCTCCCTGTTGATTACAATCAATCCCTCCATACATTGCAAGACCCCCACGCTCCCCTTATGCTCTCATACCCATTGGAATGTCAAGCCCTTATAACCAGCTTGTTCAGCTCCCCCAAAGTGCGGAGTATCTTCACATTGAGCTCTGAACTCGCTGCCATTCAGGGTAGCTCTGAATCCATTCAGAGAAGCTCCTGAATTCAGGGCAACGTGACCGACTTCTGTTTTCCCTTGTAAGTAAGCCCCGAATAAAAAGTTCATGCCTCTGAACATGACCGGCGTTGTCTTTCATCTCTCAGCAGCAAAGGCCCACTTGGGTCATGACACTCTTTTTTACTTTTTATGAGCTCACCACCTTCTTTCTAGTCCAAAGGGGAATTGGGATTATTTAAGAACAAATACAAACAGAAAAAAAAACTAATATTCAGTTTCTAGTATTCAAAATAGGATCTGCAGCAAAATAGCAAATCTTAAGAAAAGATTTTCTAACATATGAACTCCTGTTTAACATATTAAGAGCTATGAAATATAAGATCAGGAACATTTACATAGGAGAAGTTGCAGGTAGGCAGAAAAGGGGATTTTTAAAAAATCCCATCCCTCTGGCCCCAAGGAATGCCGGGAGGTAGAAGGCAGGTGGCTGGCCCCGGACTTGGCTCTGGAGGAGGCGCATCGGATCTGCTGAAAGGAAACACTAGGAGAGGCAGGCCTGTGATCCCACTCCCCATCTGGGCCCTTGGAAAGAGCTGCTGTGCAGGTCACAACGGGGCAGTCCTGCTGTGATAGGAGGTAGAACGGCACAGCAGACAGAGGGGGGCTCTCGTTTGCAACTCTTGAGCATCCTTTGCTCCTACAAGCCAGGAGATTTGCTAGGGGCCCTAGTGTGGCTGGGGATGAAATGATCCTGCAGGCAAGGCTGTAGGGCAGCCAGGGTCCACTGGGAGAGTGTGCCAAGGACACAAAGTACCCGAAAGAAAGAGGCAAAAGGAGGCCGGATCCACAGGGAGGGATAGAGGTGCCCCAAACGAGCTAAGAAAGAACACACCAGGAGTTCACAAGCAGCTGAGACCAGTAGAACACCAAACCAGCTGCTGCAGAGTGAACTGTGAGCCCCCAACAGATGTCTTTGGCAACCTAACCCCAGTACCCATGACAGTGACTTCATTTGGAATTAATGTCTTTGCAGATGTAATTAGTTAACATGAGGACATATGGATTAGCATGGGCTCTAATCCAAGGACGAGAGTCCTTGTAAGGAGAGGGCGCTTTGGAGACACACAAGGGAGAAGGCCATGTGGAAATGAAGGAAGAGATTGGGGTGATGCCAGGGATGCCAGCAAGCATCAGGAGCTGGGAAGAGGCAAGGCAGGATTCTTACCTAGAGCCTTTGGAGGGAACGTGGCCTTGCCAACACTTTTATTTGAAACTTCTAGCCTGCAGACACGTGCTACAATAAATTTCTGCGGTTTTAAGCCTCCCAGTTAGTGGTAATTTGTTATGACAGCCTTAGGACACTAATAAGCCAGCCTAAGCTTGGGGGTTATGGAGAGAGTTCGCACACAGACAAGCCTGAGGCCAGGGTGTCCTCCCTATCCTACAACTGCCATGATGTCCCCTGTCACAGCCTTCCCTGTGCCTTGGGTGCACTGGACACCTTCTAAGAGAGGAGCAGAGTAGAGAGTTGGGGAGCCTGGAATTCAGCATGAGCAATTAAATCATAAACTGAAGTAACCCTAAATGCACAGGATTTGAAACATTGCACCTGTTTAAATTTTTAAAAGGCTGGAGCCGACTCAACCTAGCCTCTATTTGCCAAAACCCAGTGGGCAGGGGGCTCAGGAGGACAGTGAGGTCAGTGATAGTCATTTGCTCCGCAATGTGAGTGCAGTGAGTGCATCAGAAGTCCTGCTAACTCATGTGATTGCTCCCCGGGCACCCTACGGGCTAAACTTGGCATCCTCCTCATGTTTATTTTCCATGAACTCTATCACATGCCTCTCCTAGAGCATCCCCAGCTGACATCAGTGACACTGTCCGCGTTGCCAGGCCTTCAGGAACATGGTGGGGGTCAAACTTTCTCAGGTTCCTTATGTTCTTCCCTTACCAACTTATATTTTCAACATGTGGCCTCACCTCGAGGCACCAAAGCCCCTCTGTTTACCCGCCATTGGCTTTCCAGAAGGCTAGGGTAGGGGGTGTAGAGCAACTCCACATTGCAATGCAAGTTGTAAGAGGCACAAAAACATCAAGAATTCCAGACCTGGGGGGATTGGGGGCTCAGAGCTCATTTGTTACCTTGAACAAACCAGGAAATGGAAGCTAATCAAATCATGAAACCAAGACTCGAGACCATGTTTGGGGGCTCCCTGACTTTGGCAGCCCTCCCCTGGGGGGCAGGTTACAGCATAGGAGGGGGCTCCCCGGAAGGCAGCATTCCGGAGACTCAGGAGACTCACCTTTCATTTCCTTTAGGTTGTCCCTAAGGGTAAGGACCACTTATAGGTCCAGTTCTTTCATAAATCAAAATTCAAATTTTAAAGTTAATTTTAATTAGCCCTTTTCACTCTTTGGAATCATCCTAGTCCCTCTGCTCTGTATTCCCCCAACAATAAATCATACTGTTGACCCATTGATCTGTGGCCAATCAAACCTTTTGCAGCCTATTAAATCACACTAGGCGGAGGCGGGGCAAGATGGCGGACTGGTGAGCTGTATGTTTTAGTTACTCCTCCAGGAAAGTAGGTAGAAAGCCAGGAACTGCGTGGACTGGACACCACAAAGCAATCTGACTTTGGGCATACTTCATACAACACTCATGAAAACGTGGAACTGCTGAGATCAGCGAAATCTGTAAGTTTTTGTGGCCAGGGGACCCGCACCCCTCCCGGCCAGGCTCAGTCCCGTGGGAGGAGGGGCTGTCAGCTCCGGGAAGGAGAAGGGAGAACTGCAGTGGCAGCCCTTATTGGAAACTCATTCTACTGATCCAAACTCCAACCATAAATAGACTGAGACCAGACACCAGAGAATCTGAGAGCAGCCAGCCCAGCAGAGAGGAGACAGGCATAGAAAAAAATAACATGAAAAACTCCAAAATAAAAGCGGACGATTTTTGGAGTTCTGGTGAACATAGAAAGGGGAAGGGCAGAGCTCAGGCCCTGAGGCTCATATGCAAATCCCAAAGAAAAGCTGATCTCTCTGCCCTGTGGACCTTTCCTTAATGGCCCCAATTGCTTTGTCTCTTAGCATTTCAATAACCCATTAGATCTCTGAGGAGGGCCCTTTTTTTTTTTTTTAATCCTTTTTTCTTTTTCTAAAACAATTACTCTAAGAAGCCCAATACAGAAAGCTTCAAAGACTTGCAATTTGGGCAGCTCAAGACAAGAGCAGAACTAAGAGAGCTCTGAGACAAAAGGCAATAATCCAGTGGCTGAGAAAATTTACCAAACACCACAACTTCCCAAGAAAAGGGGGATGTCCGCTCACAGCCATCATCCTGGTGGACAGGAAACACTCCTGCCCGTCACCAGCCCCATAGCCCAGAGCTGCTCCAGACAACCCAGTGTGACGGAAGTGCTTCAGATAACAGGCACACACCACAAAACTGGGCGTGGACATTAGCCTTTCCTGCAACCTCAGCTGATTGTTCCAGAGTTGGGAAGGTGGAGCAGTGTGAATTAACAAAGCCCCATTCAGTCATCATTTCAGCAGACTGGGAGCCTCCCTACACAGCCCAGCAGCCCAGAACTGCCCTGGGGGGACGGCACTCACCTGCGACATAGCACAGTCATCCCTCAACAGAGGACCCGGGGTGCACAGCCTGGAAGAGGGGCCCACTTGCAAGTGTCAGGAGCCATACGCCAATACCAAGGACTTGTGGGTCAATGGCAGAGACAAACTGTGGCAGGACTGAACTGAAGGATTAGACTATTGCAGCAGCTTTAAAACTCTAGGATCACCAGGGAGATTTGATTGTTAGAGCCACCCCCCCTCCCTGACTGCCCAGAAACACGCCCCATATACAGGGCAGGCAATACCAACTACACACGCAAGCTTGGTACACCAATTGGACCCCACAAGACTCACTCCCCCACTCACCAAAAAGGCTACGCAGGGGAGAACTGACTTGTGGAGAACAGGTGGCTCGTGGACGCCACCTGCTGGCTAGTTAGAGAAAGTGTACTCCACGAAGCTGTAGATCTCATAAAGTAGAGATAAGGACTTCAATTGGTCTACAAATCCTAAAAGAACCCTATCAAGTTCAGCAAATGCCAAGAGGCCAAAAACAACAGAAAATTATAAAGCATATGAAAAAACCAGATGATATGGATAACCCAAGCCCAAGCACCCAAATCAAAAGATCAGAAGAGACACAGCACCTAGAGCAGCTACTCAAAGAACTAAAGATGAACAATAAGACCATAGTACGGGATACAAAGGAGATCAAGAAGACCCTAGAAGAGCATAAAGAAGACATTGCAAGACTAAATAAAAAAAATGGATGATCTTATGGAAATTAAAGAAACTGTTGACCAAATTAAAAAGATTCTGGACACTCATAGTACAAGACTAGAGGAAACTGAACAATGAATCAGTGACCTGGAAGATGACAGAATGGAAAATGAAAGCATAAAAGAAAGAATGGGGAAAAAAATTGAAAAAATCGAAATGGACCTCAGGGATATGATAGATAATATGAAACGTCCAAATATAAGACTCATTGGTGTTCCAGAAGGGGAAGAAAAGGGTAAAGGTCTAGGAAGAGTATTCAAAGAAATTGTTGGGGAAAACTTCCCAAATCTTCTAAACAACATAAATACACAAATCATAAATGCTCAGCAAACTCCAAATAGAATAAATCCAAATAAACCCACTCCGAGACATATTCTGATCACACTGTCAAACACAGAAGAGAAGGAGCAAGTTCTGAAAGCAGCAAGAGAAAAGCAATTCACCACATACAAAGGAAACAGCATAAGACTAAGTAGTGACTACTCAGCAGCCACCATGGAGGCGAGAAGGCAGTGGCACGATATATTTAAAATTCTGAGTGAGAAAAATTTCCAACCAAGAATACTTTATCCAGCAAAGCTCTCCTTCAAATTTGAGGGAGAGCTTAAATTTTTCACAGACAAACAAATGCTGAGAGAATTTGCTAACAAGAGACCTGCCCTACTGGAGATACTAAAGGGAGCCCTACAGACAGAGAAACAAAGACAGGACAGAGAGACTTGGAGAAAGGTTCAGTACTAAAGAGATTCGGTATGGATACAATAAAGGATATTAATAGAGAGAGGGGGAAAATATGACAAACATAAACCAAAGGATAAGATGGCTGATTTAAGAAATCCTTTCATGGTTATAACGTAGACTGTAAATGGATTAAACTCCCCAATTAAAAGATACAGATTTGCAGAATGGATCAAAAAAAATGAACCATCAATATGTTGCATACAAGAGACTCATCTTAGACACAGGGACACAAAGAAACTGAAAGTGAAAGGATGGAAAAAAATATTTCATGCAAGCTACAGCCAAAAAAAAGCAGGTATAGCAATATTAATCTCAGATAAAATAGACTTTAAATGCAGGGATGTTTTGAGAGACAAGGAAGGCCACTACATACTAATAAAAGGGGCAATTCAACAAGAAGAAATAACAATCGTAAATGTCTATGCACCCAATCAAGGTGCCACAAAATACATGAGAGAAACACTGGCAAAACTAAAGGAAGCAATTGATGTTTCCACAATAATTGTGGGAGACTTCAACACATCACTCTCTCCTATAGATAGATCAACCAGACAGAAGACCAATAAGGAAATTGAAAACCTAAACAATCTGATAAATGAATTAGATTTAACAGACATCTACAGGACATTACATCCCAAATCACCAGGATACACATACTTTTCTAGTGCTCACGGAACTTTCTCCAGAATAGATCATATGCTGGGACATAAAACAAGCCTCAATAAATTTAAAAAGATTGAAATTATTCAACGCACATTCTCTGACCACAATGGAATACAATTAGTAGTCGATAACCATCAGAGACTTAGAAAATTCACAAATACCTGGAGGTTAAACAACACACTCCTAAACAATCAGTGGGTTAAAGAAGGAATAGCAAGAGAAATTGCTAAATATATAGAGACAAATGAAAATGAGAACAAAACATACCAAAACCTATGGGATGCAGCAAAAGCAGTGCTAAGGGGGAAATTTATAGCACTAAACGCATATATTAAAAAGGAAGAAAGAGCCAAAATCAAAGAACTAATGGATCAACTGAAGAAGCTAGAAAATGAACAGCAAACCAATCCTAAACCAAGTACAAGAAAAGAAATAACAAGGATTAAAGCAGAAATAAATGACATAGAGAACAAAAAAACAATAGAGAGGATAAATATCACCAAAAGTTGGTTCTTTGAGAAGATCAACAAGATTGACAAGCCCCTAGCTAGACTGACAAAATCAAAAAGAGAGAAGACCCATATAAACAAAATAATGAATGAAAAAGGTGACATAACTGCAGATCCTGAAGAAATTAAAAAAATTATAAGAGGATACTATGAACAACTGTATGGCAACAAACTGGATAATGTAGAGGAAATGGACAATTTCCTGGAAACATATGAACAACCTAGACTGACCAGAGAAGAAATAGAAGACCTCAACCAACCCATCACAAGCAAAGAGATCCAATCAGTCATCAAAAATCTTCCCACAAATAAATGCCCAGGGCCAGATGGCTTCACAGGGGAATTCTACCAAACTTTCCAGAAAGAACTGACACCAGTCTTACTCAAACTCTTTCGAAACATTGAAGAAAATGGAACACTACCTAACTCATTTTATGAAGCTAACATCAATCTAATACCAAAACCAGGCAAAGATGCTACAAAAAAGGAAAACTACCGGCCAATCTCCCTAATGAATATAGATGCAAAAATCCTCAACAAAATACTTGCAAATTGAATCCAAAGACACATTAAAAAAATCATACACCATGACCAAGTGGGGTTCATTCCAGGCATGCAAGGATGGTTCAACATAAGAAAATCAATCAATGTATTACAACACATTAACAAGTCAAAAGGGAAAAATCAATTGATCATCTCAATAGATGCTGAAAAAGCATTTGACAAAATCCAACATCCCTTTTAGATAAAAACACTCAAAAGGTAGGAATTGAAGGAAACTTCCTCAACATGATAAAGAGCATATATGAAAAACCCACAGCCAGCATAGTACTCAATGGTGAGAGACTGAAAGCCTTCCCTCTAAGATCAGGAACAAGACAAGGATGCCCGCTGTCACCACTGTTATTCAACATTGTGCTGGAAGTGCTAGCCAGGGCAATCCGGCAAGACAAAGAAATAAAAGGCATCCAAATTGGAAAAGAAGAAGTAAAACTGTCATTGTTTGCAGATGATATGATCTTATATCTAGAAAACCCTGAGAAATCGACGATACAGCTACTAGAGCTAATAAACAAATTTAGCAAAGTAGCGGGATACAAGATTAATGCACATAAGTCAGTAATGTTTCTATATGCTAGAAATGAACAAACTGAAGAGACACTCAAGAAAAAGATACCATTTTCAATAGCAACTAAAAAAATCAAGTACCTAGGAATAAACTTAACCAAAGATGTAAAAGACCTATACAAAGAAAACTACACAACTCTACTAAAAGAAATAGAAGGGGACCTTAAAAGATGGAAAAATATTCCATGTTCATGGATAGGAAGACTAAATGTCATTAAGATGTCAATTCTACCCAAACTCATCTACAGATTCAATGCAATCCCAATCAAAATTCCAACAACCTACTTTGCAGACTTGGAAAAGCTAGTTATCAAATTTATTTGGAAAGGGAAGATGCCTCGAATTGCTAAAGACACCCTAAAAAAAAGAAAAACGAAGTGGGAGGACTTACACTCCCTGACTTTGAAGCTTATTATAAAGCCACAGTTGCCAAAACAGCATGGTACTGGCACAAAGATAGACATATAGATCAATGGAATCGAATTGAGAATTCAGAGATAGACCCTCAGATCTATGGCCGACTGATCTTTGATAAGGCCCCCAAAGTCACTGAACTGAGCCATAATGGTCTTTTCAACAAATGGGGCTGGGAGAGTTGGATATCCATATCCAAAAGAATGAAAGAGGACCCCTACCTCACCCCCTACACAAAAATTAACTCAAAATGGACCAAAGATCTCAATATAAAAGAAAGTACCATAAAACTCCTAGAAGATAATGTAGAAAAACATCTTCAAGACCTTGTATTAGGCGGCCACTTCCTAGACTTTAGACCCAAAGCACAAGCAACAAAAGAGAAAATAGATAAATGGGAACTCCTCAAGCTTAGAAGTTTCTGCACCTCAAAGGAATTTCTCAAAAAGGTAAAGAGGCAGCCAACTCAATGGGAAAAAATTTTTGGAAACCATGTATCTGACAAAAGACTGATATCTTGCATATATAAAGAAATCCTACAACTCAATGACAATAGTACAGTCGGCCCAATTATAAAATGGGCAAAAGATATGAAAAGACAGTTCTCTGAAGAGGAAATACAAATGGCCAAGAAACACATGAAAAAATGTTCAGCTTCACTAGCTATTAGAGAGATGCAAATTAAGACCACAATGAGATACCATCTAACACCGGTTAGAATGGCTGCCATTAAACAAACAGGAAACTACAAATGCTGGAGGGGATGTGGAGAAATTGGAACTCTTATTCACTGTTGGTGGGACTGTATAATGGTTCAGCCACTCTGGAAGTCAGTCTGGCAGTTCCTTAGAAAACTAGATATAGAGTTACCATTCGATCCAGCGATTGCACTTCTCGGTATATACCCGGAAGATCGGAAAGCAGTGACACGAACAGATATCTGCACGCCAATGTTCATAGCAGCATTATTCACAATTGCCAAGAGATGGAAACAACCCAAATGTCCTTCAACAGATGAGTGGATAAAGAAAATGTGGTATATACACACGATGGAATACTACACAGCAGTAAGAAGGAACGATCTCGTGAAACATATGACAACATGGATGAACCTTGAAGACATAATGCTGAGCGAAATAAGCCAGGCACAAAAAGAGAAATATTATATGCTACCACTAATGTGAACTTTGAAAAATGTAAAAGAAATGGTTTATAATGTAGAATGTAGGGGAACTAGCAATAGAGAGCAATTAAGGAAGGGGGAACAATAATCCAAGAAGAACAGATAAGCTATTTAACTTTCTGGGGACGCCCAGGAATGACTATGGTCTGTTAATTTCTGATGGATATAGTAGGAACTAGTTCACAGAAATGTTGCTGTATCAGGTAACTTTCTTGGGGTAAAGTAGGAACATGTTAGAAGTTAAGCAGTTATCTTAGGTTAGCTGTCTTTTTCTTACTCCCTTGTTATGGTCTCTTTGAAATGTTCTTTTATTGTATGTTTGTTTTCTTTTTAACTTTTTTTTCATACAGTTGATTTAAAAAAGAAGGGAAAGTTAAAAAAAAAAAAAGAAAAACAAGGAAAAAAAAGATGTAGTGCCCCCTTGAGGAGCCTGTGGAGAATGCAGGGGTATTTGTCTACCCCACCTCGATGGTTGCTAACATGACCACAGATACAGGGGACTGGTGGTTTGATGGGTTGAGCCCTCTACCATAGGTTTTACCCTTGGGAAGACGGTTGCTGCAAAGGAGAGGCTAGGCCTCCCTATAATTGTGCCTAAGAGCCTCCTCCCGAATGCCTCTTTGTTGCTCAGATGTGGCCCTCTCTCTCTAGCTAAGCCAACTTGAAAGGTGAAATCACTGCCCTCCCCGTTATGTGGGATCAGACACCCAGGGGAGTGAATCTCCCTGGTAACGTGGAATATGACTCCCGGGGAGGAATGTAGACCTGGCATCGTGGGACGGAGAACATCTTCTTGACCAAAAGGGGGATGTGAAAGGCAATGAAATAAGCTTCAGTGGCAGAGAGATTCCAAAAGGAGCCGAGAGGTCACTCAGGTGGGCACTTTTACGCACACTTTAGACAACCCTTTTTAGGTTCTAAAGAATTGGGGTAGCTGGTGGTGGATACCTGAAACTATCAAACTACAACCCAGAACCCATGAATCTTGAAGACAGTTGTATAAAAATGTAGCTTATGAGGGGTGACAATGGGATTGGGAAAGCCATAAGGACCACACTCCACTTTGTCTAGTTTATGGATGGATGAGTAGAAAAATAGGGGAAGGAAACAAACAAACAAACAGACAAAGGTACCCAGTGTTCTTTTTTACTTCAATTGCTCTTTTTCACTCTAATTATTATTCTTGTTATTTTTGTGTGTGTGCTAATGAAGGTGTCAGGGATTGATTTAGGTGATGAATGTACAACTATGTAATGGTACTGTGAACAATCGAAAGTGCGATTTGTTTTGTATGACTGCGTGGTATGTGAATATATCTCAATAAAATGAAGATAAAAATAAAATAAAATAAAATAAAATCAACTAAGCAAGCTAAAAAAAAAAATAAACTAAAATAAAGCACACTAGATTGACTGGGTTTTTTTTTTTACCACGTCAGCATTTTGGACAAATGTTGTCGTTTCTTTTTTCTACCAACTTCAGAGAGGTGGGGTGAGTGCTCTGCGTGGAGGTTACAGACAGTAGAGCTGACCCTATTAAAGGCTCCAAACTAAATTTAGCCCTCCCAGCTGGCTGTTATTCCAGCAACTAAGTGTGGGCTCGCCCAGCTGTATTTTAAGCTGAGGCCCAAATTTCCCTCTGTGTGGTTTTGTTGTGTTCTGCAGGATTTTGGTTCAGCACCAAAAATATAAAGGGTTTTCTTGTGGGCTTTTAATTAAGTAAACTCAATCAGAAAGAGCAAGCATGGGAATTTGTGTTTTGAAGGTCTGTGTCCTGCTCGCAGGGAATACTTTCTGGCCACCAAGTTAATTGTCTGAGATCAGAGAAGAAGGAAGGCTGTTATCACTTATTTGCGCATTCAAAAAGCTTAATGTTAAGCACTTTCAAAATTTTCAAAATCTTGTGCTGAAGTATGAAATAGTACACATAGTATGCTACCATCTGTGTAGAAAAATAGAAAAGATATGCTTGTATATGCAAAGCATATTTCTGGAAACAAATGCAAGGAATCAGTAATGGTGGTTGCCTCTATGTTTGAAAACTAAGGGACTCTGCGCAGGTATTACTTACAGTTTTTATGCTTTAAAAATGTATTATTGGGAAGTACATCCTGTAAGTTGACGTGTAAAGCCATTATTCCATTATTCCATTATTGCCACCTATTGCCATTATTGTAACGCAGTAACTCCTAGCACCCTCCAGCTCAGAAACTCTGGGAAAGAGCAAGCAAAAAGTCATAAATGTGTGAGCATGTATATGTGACTTCACAGTACACACACAAAGACATTTCATATTTTTGTCAGCACATAGTTGCACAAAAGCAGGTTTTAAAAATACAGTACTAAATAAAAAGGCTGGAAGAAAATATGTCTAAATGTTAAGGGTACTTAATTTTCTGTGGCGTGAATATGGGTAATTGCTATTTTCATCCCTGTGTTGGTGTGCATTTAAGAAATTGCAAAACAATTTTCTTTTAAAAATGTATCCTGACCTGTGTTTTTCAAAAGAAATGTCTTACATTCCAAGACTAAAGGAATCTACAAAGCAGCAGATCTCCAAGTGCTATTATTCAGTATCTTATAAGAATCAGATGGATTTTTAAAAATTTTCACTTATTTGACATCGTTCAGGGATGACCGACTTGCTAATGTCTCACCCTTAGATCAGCTCATTTCAGCTCAACAGAGGCTTATTGAAAATCTATTATGGGCTGGATGCTGGAGCTACCAAGATGAATGAGACACAATATAGCTCTATTTGTGTATTTATCCTTTCTCTAAGAATTTTCTGAAGCAAGAAAACCTTTACATTGTCTAAGTTTTAATAAAATATTTCTCAACTGTGCTGGTTTGGATATATTATGTCCCAGCAAAAGCCCTATTCTTTAATGCAGTCTTGTGGGGGCAGATGTATTAGTGTTGATTAAGCTGGAAACTTTGGATTAGGTTGTTTCCATGGGGATGCAACCCACCCAACTGTAGGTGATAGCTCTGATTAGATAATTTCCATGGAGGTGTGGCCCTGCCCATTCAGCGTGGGCCTAGATTAGTTTACTAGAGCACTATATAAGCTCAGACAGAAGCAGCGAGATTGCTACAAGCAAGAGGGACACTTTGAAGAACACGCAGTAGCTGAGACAGACATTTTGAGATGACTGTTGGAAGCTGATGCAGACATTTTGGAGAACACCATTTTGAAACGCAACCTGGGAGCAAGCAGACGCCAGCCACATGCCTTCCCAGTGAACAAAGGTTTTCCGGACAGCATTGGCCATCCTCCAGTGAAGGTACCCGATTGTTGAGGTGCTACCTTGGACACTTTATGGCCTTAAGACTGTAACTGTGTAACCAAATAAACCCCCTTTATAAAAGCCAGTCCATTTCTGGTGTTTTGCATTCCAGCAGCATTAGCAACCAAAACACCTTCCTTCTAAAAATAATAATTGCCTCCCTGATTTCTTTCCAACTCCCCAGACTATTCACATCTGCTCCTGATCCCATTCCTTCCTCTCTTTCAGGTTTTCCCTCCAGCTTTTGAGTTATGTAAATTCATCTCTCTGCCTCTGCTGAACTTACAGTGGAGAGTAGTACACAACCCTGTTGACTGTTTCACTTTACTTCATGGTCGCTGAACTTGGGGTCCTTCAGAGCCGGCATGACATCCCAATATGTTTCCTAATCTATCCACCCTTTCACACTCCTGGGTCATGAGCTCACACACTTTCCTCCCTCCTCAAACCTCCAACACCCCTTCCTTCATCCTCTCTCTCAGTTGATGACCTTGCTTCCTATTTCCCAGAGAAAATAGAAGCAATCAGAAGAGAACATCCACACTTAACAGTCCCACCACCACCTCTGCTAACTTTCCCGTACCTGTGTCCCTACATTCGCCCTCCCCCTTCTCTTTCTCTGGTCTATGAACCTGGATCTTATCTAAGGCCAATCTGTCTCTGCCATAGACCCTATTTCCTTTCATGTATCCAAGGTCATATACGAGGAAGTCCCCCTTTATTTCTCCTGCATCATTAATTTGTTCCTCTCTAATGGATTCTTTCCATCAGCATACTAACCACTGTGTTTTCTCTCATCTTAAAAAAAAGAAAATGAAAAAATAAACTCTCAGACTCATATCTCTCTCTAGCTATCACTCCATTTTCCTACTCTTCTTACAGCAAAATTCCTACAAACAGTTGTTTAAACTCACCATCTCTGATTCCTTTCTTGTGATTCTGTTTTTGTTGTTGTTTTTAATTCAATTTTATTGAGATATATTCACATACCATACAGTCATCCAAAGTGTACAATCAATTGTTCACAGTTTCATGATATAGTTCTACATTCATCACCACTATCAATTTTTGAACATTTTCATTACTCCAAAAAAAAAATTGAAGTAAAGTAAAGTAAAAAAAAAAAGCACAAGGCTTTAACAATCACATGGTCACACCATATAAGGTATATAGTTACACAACTGTTTTTCCAGAATAAAGGCTACTGGGTTGCAGTTCAACAGTTTTAGGTATTTCCTTCTAGCTATTCCAATACACTAAAAACTAAAAAGGGATATTGATATAACACATAAGAAAAACTTCCAGAATGACCTCTTGACTCCATTTGAAATCTCTCAGCCACTAAAACTTTATTTTGTTTCATTTCTCTTCCCCCTTTCGGTCAAGAAGTCTTTCTCAATCCCAGGATGCCAGGCCCAGGCTCATCCCCGGGAAGTCATGTCCCACATTGCCAGGAAGATTTACACCCTTGGGAGTCATGTCCCATGTACTGGGGAGGGCAGTGAGTTTACCATCCAAGTTGGCTTAGAGAGAGAGGCCACATCTGAGCGATAAAAGAAGTTCTCTGGGGGTGATTCTTAGGCACAATTATGAGTAGGCTTAGCCTCTCCTTTGCAGCAACAAGCTTCATAAGGGTAAGCCCCAAGATCAAGGGCTCAACCTTCTAAATTGGTAGTCCCCAATGCTTGTGAGAATATCAGTAATTCCCCAGGTGGGGAAGTTTAATATTTCCACATTTTCCCCCAGTCCCTCAAGAGAGCGTTGCAAATACATTTTTATTTTCTGCCCAAATTACTCTGCAAAGTATTGTGATTCTCTTTTGAGTCTCCTGTCAGGCTTCACACAGTCTCCACCTCTCCACTGAAACTGTTTTTGACAAGATACCAGTAGCCTCTACCTTGCTAAATCCGATGGACAATTCTCAGTTCTCATCTCACTTGACCTATCAGTGGCATTTCCTCCTTCTTGGAACACTTTCTTCACTTGTTTTGGGGATGCCTCACACCTCTGGTTCTCCTCCTCCCTCGTTCATGCTCAGTCATTCTCCTTCACATTCTCCTTTTCTCCCCAGCTTCCAAATATTGGAGGGCCCCAGGGCTCAGTCCCCAGATGCCTTCTCTCTCTGCACTTACTTCCTAGGTGATCTCATCCATCCTCACAACTTAAATACTGCTTAGAGGCTGAGAATGTTCAAACATATGTATCCAGCCTGGATCGCTTCTCTGAACCCCAGGCTCACAGATCCAACCACTACTTAGCATCTCCACCTGGACATCCAAGAAAGTCTTAAGATATCATGTCTAAAACTGAACTCCTAACTTTCTACCCCAAAATGCTCCTCTTGAAGTCTTTCCCTCTCAGTGATTTCATTCTTACAGTGCTAATGCCAAAATCCATGGAGTTGTCCTTGTTTTCTCTCTTTCTGTTATATAACATGGCAAATCCATGAGCAAATTATGCTCGCTGCACTTTCAGGACATATCCAGGATCTGACCTCTTTTCATCACCTCTGCAGCTACCACTCCCACACAAGCCACCCATCAGCTATTACTGCAATAACTTCCTGACTGTTTTCCCACTTCTACCTTTGCCCTTGATCAATCTGTGTGCAATATAATAACCAGACTGATGATTTCAAAACATAAACCAGATTATGTTATGCCTTTATAATCAAAATTCAGGGCCTTCCCATATCATTTAGAATAAAGCCCAAAGTCCCTTCAATGGCCTGCTGATGAGGCCTTAAATGATCTGTAAACCCTCCCTCCTACCCCAATTCTCTCTCTGAGCTCCCTTAGTCATTCTACTCCGGCCACACAGACTTCCTTGTGATTCCTCTAAACACGAGCATGTTTGCACCTCAAGGCCTCTGCCCTTTCTGATCCCTCTCTCTGGGCTGTCTTCCCCCCACATTCACAGATATCTCACACCTCCTCAAGGTCTATGCTCAAATGTCATGTCCTCAGCAAGGCCTACCATGACTTACCCTGCTGAAAATGGCACCCTCTCCCTCTATCCAGCGTGCCCTTTTCCACTTCCTTCTTTTATTTTTCTCTGATCACTACATGATACACTATTCATTTTACTTATTTATTTTGTTATTGGTTTTTGTCTGCCTCCTGCCAGAGAATATAAACTGCTGAGGGCAGAGACATTTTATTTTATTGTTCAGGCTGGGACCATGGTAGGTGCTCAGTCGATATCTGTGCACTGAATGTTGTTGTTGAAAAGTACTTGGACTCGGTCTTGGGGAGATGATTAGGGGTGGTGGGGACCAAAGGGCTCATACTCCCACTCTCTACCCTCAGATTTGACTCATCATCTCTATTTGGATGAACCACAAAATCTGTGAGCTCCAAATCATGTTTCTAGCTTCCCGATTAGCTATAATATATCATATTCTGAGTTTACACCCCATGTACTGCTTGCTCTTGTATTTCTTATCTCAGTAAATGACCTACCATTCAGCCAGCCATCCAAGACTGGAAACTTTGATGAATTACGTTTGTGTAAATGTGTCCTGAGAATCTATTTTTGTGCCATCCAGCAGGCGAGACACTAGTAGCACAGGGCAATGCATGCATGTGTCCCTTCCTTCAAATAGCTGAGTTTGGTGCAATAAGCATTGTGATAGAGGAATGTACAGGCTGCTGTGTATTTTTCCAAAGTGAAAATATCTATTTTTATGATGATTAAGATAACTTATGCTCATTAGAAACAATCTGATTAAAGAAAAAAATAAAATAGAAAATGAAAGGCACCTGTGATCTCACGTTCAAGAAAGAAGTGTTTGTAATAGGTTGGTGTTTATTCCTCCAGACATTTTTCTATGCATATTTAAAGATAGCAACGACTTATCTAATTCTTATTATAGATTAGATTCCATGCAGTGCCCTTTAGATTAACTCATTTTATCCTCACAATGATCTTCAGAGGTAGATACTATTATTGTCCCTATTTTGTAAGCAAGGATACTGAGACTTAAAGAGATCAAATTAGATTCCACAGGTTGTAAGGGGTTTATCAGTCAACCCAGCTGAGTTATGCTGTAGTAACAAACATCTTCAAAATTTCAGTGACTTATAACAGCAAAGATTTATTTCTTGCTCGTGCAAATGAACCATTTGTGGCTCTGATCCATGTTGTCCTCATCCCAGGACCCAGGCTCAGAGCAGCTCTATCTGGGACTCCGGGACTCAGCCAATCAGTGTGACATAGGGAAAAGAGAACATGGCAGAAGATTTAATGGCTCTTAAAGCTTCTACCCAGAACGGGCATCCATCACTTCTGCTTACATTTCATTAATGACAGCAGGTCACATGACCATGGCTGGAATTAATGGACAGGAGAGAACAATATCCCCCACTCCCAGTAAATATTTTCAGCATAAATACAATCCACTGAAAGTAGTGAGCTGGAATTTCAACCCCGACTGTCTT
Source organism: Choloepus didactylus (assembly GCF_015220235.1). Taxonomy (NCBI): domain Eukaryota; kingdom Metazoa; phylum Chordata; class Mammalia; order Pilosa; family Megalonychidae; genus Choloepus; species Choloepus didactylus. The sequence continues at coordinate 41,881,219 of NC_051313.1, forward strand.
TAGAACTTAAAAGTTTAACTTCTATGCATATATATATTTTTAACTGTAAAAGTAGGAATTCTTTACATTTTGCTAAGTAACCTCGTTTTTCATATTCTATATGGGACATGTTGCTATATTTGTTTGTATAGACTTAGAGTATTCTTTTGTAAGGCCACAGAGTTTCATATGGCCTTCTTGGACCTTCTGTGCTTCTTGGACCTTACCCCATCTGCCTACTGAAATCTTTCTCATCCCTCAAGACTCAACTTGGAGGTCTCACTCACTGGAATGGATTATCGCTTCTTCAGCACTCTTGTTATATTTGGTTTACTTCACGGTTGTCCTTACATATCTTATCTGAGAGTTATTTGCGTACATGCCCGTTTTCTTTACTAGATTTTGAGCACCCTGAAACAGGAGTCATATCTACCTATAGAGGAAGATTTTTATCATCCTTTGCCTGGGAGTGTGTGACAGAAATGAGATACTGTTCATGGATTTTGCAATATTGTAGAATTATTCTCTTGCTCTACCTATCACCTGCATCGGTTCTATTACATCATTTACATTTGGCCGCCCCTCCAGAATTCATGCAGAATCGTTGGTTGAAGGAGTCCTTGAATAGTTCTGCTTTCCTTAACTCATTAAAATTACAGCCTCAATAACAACATTACGGAAACAAAATGGCAAAGAGATATGAATCCCTCCCTTCCTACTCCTTAAAAGAAGAATATTGGGGGAGAAAAACAAACCAAATCTAATCATTGCTGTAAATTTATAGCATCGTCAAATTTTTCTCTCCCCTCTCTACAGCAAAAGTCACTAAACGAATGTTAGTTACTCGTTAAGAACAGAACTAACAGAGCAAGGACGGGGCGGGGGCTGACGCGTGGAATAATGCCAGCGCGCCAGGAGCCCTAGCTAATTATCAAAGAGAGGGTCTCACCATATGTACCCAGACCCGCAGGACACTCTCAGGGTTGAAAAGCTCCCTTTCTTGTGCTCAGAATGTTTCCTTTTTAAGAGCAGGCAAGTAAAAACGGATTCCTAATCTGCATCACAAAAGCGGAGCAACACACTTTGAAAGAAAGCCCTCTCCTGACACAAAGGGCACCGCCGTCTGGACGAAAAGCGATCCTCCGGAGCAGATCGACAGCAGGAACCAGGTTCCCTCGCACCGGGGCGCGTTTGCCCGGAAACAGGCATCTTGCTTTTATTAACTTACCCGCCTGTTACAAGTAATCAGTGTTGTCCTCTGAGTCTACTTTTTACTGAGCACCTGTGTATGTGGCATCGCATGGCCTGTCGCCCGAGCGATCCGAAGGACAAATCCTGCATCCTCTTGTCCCCAAGCCAGCTTTGTCTACAGGAGGTGCTTTGGAAAAGTATGTGTGAGCAGAGCCAAAAACAACCAAAGCCAATGCAGTTTTCAAGAGGAGTGTATGGTGTGTGTGTGTGTGCAGGTGAACTGTCAAGTCCTCGCTGGTAAGAAGGCGCTCTCAGGGCCCCGCCCTCCTTCCACCTGGCCTGTCCCCCTTCCTTGCCCCACAGGAGCAGCCAGATTGCCGCTGGCACCCTGCGGCCCCACCCGGAGGCCCACGCGCCTCAGTGCACTAAACCACTGCTGCCGAGGGGATTAAGGCTCGGGTGTGAAACCAGCTCTCTGTGTGGCCGCAGGGACCGTTATCTCCACTCACCACGCCGCTTCCCCTCGCGTATCCTGTGCCAATGCTGTGTCAAGCCCATCTTACAGTTTTCAAAGTGTCTTTCGCATCATTTCCTGAGCCTGAACATTTGCTTGTGCTGCAAAACAGCGTCCAAGCTGAGAACTCTTTTTGCAAGTTTCATTCATCTCAGAGTTATTGGGACCACAGCCCTCCAGGGGCGGATGCAAACGCTCTCTCTTATCAGCTAGAGAGGGAGCGCCCAGCTTTCCTGAGAAACCTCTTGCAACTGGCAAACCAGAGCAGGTTTGTGCTTTTGCGTAAGTAAAGACCTGCTCTTCCAATTAAAAAAAGAATCATGTAAGAATTAATGAGTCCCTACGTAATTTAGCGTCAAATTATTTTCTGCAACCATTCTTCCTTCCCGGAGGGTCGGCGAGGGCAGCACCAGGTGTTGGGGTTTGGTCGCAGTGCCTGTCTCTGCAGAGCCCAGCGCGGCTCACCGTAAATAATGCGGCCTGACAAGATTTCTCCCTTGCTTTTGCCTTTCTGCCAACCCGTTCAGCCACGCTTGCTTACATCATCCTGGTTGGATTTAAATAGCTAACTGTGCCATGTTCTCCTGGATACAAACCACGCGATTGGCCACCGCCCCAGCTAGCCTGTCCCTATGAAAGGCGCAGGGAGGGCTTTGGAGCCAATGGCTGCTAGAGCTCAGCTGTTACTGGAGGCCAGTGGGTTTGCTGTCACTAAGGGAGGGAAAACATTAGAGGCACAACAGGTCTGTCACGTGCATGCGATGCTTGCATGCCTGGGCAATGAATTGTGCTGTGCTAATCTCACTATGTCCTAGGCATAACTCAGAGGGAAAAGAGAGTGCAAAGTATTTTGTTCCCTCCTCTTCAGCTGCAAGTAGATTACAAAATCAAACTCAGTGGTTAACTGATGGGATAATTTCAGCTCAAATAAAAAGAGAAATAAAAGATTGATAGGAAGTCTCTGGAAACAACAGCCTTTCCCTTTTCATTTTAAGGGGATGTTAGATATATCGTTGGGGCAGTGAAATGTTGTACACATATCAAGCTGAGTTTAACTCTGTTGTGCTCACCAATGAAAGCTTTTAATTATTTTTATGGGTATTTTTTTTTAATGAATTATGAGTTAAGCAGTCTGCTAAGCTCTAGTCATTTTCAATGAGAAATTTCTTGCAAAGAAAAGGGCTATAAGAGAAAACTAATGGAGAAAGGTGAGGGTGAGACTAATGTAACCCACTGGAATCATATCATTCTAGAATTTTAATTAAGTAAATTTAAAAGCACTAGAGAGCCATCCACACAAATAATAGCCTGAAAGTTACTAGGCTCCGTTTAATACTGCAGTCATTATTAAAGGAAACTGGAAAGCTTTAACTCTATATGCAACCTTAAAAGAAAATGAACACAATTTGGGCAGGGGGTGGGATACAGAGCAAACCCCTGGATTCCTATTCAGGAAATCATTATTAAAATCCTTGCAGACGGTATGCAGTATGAAAATATAAAGGAAATCATAATACACATACAAACACACATATGCTTTTCCAAAGAGATTAAGCCACAACCAATTTAAAAGATAAGACTGAAAGCTCATTCCATTTTATAAGGAATAAAACTAATCCCTGTAAAGTCATTTACTTATAAGGCTGGACACTTGGGGGAGATTCTACATAGTCTGTGCAGTTGCTTTTTGGCTAATACAGGTCTCTTGCCAGACCCTACAACCTCTGAGGCTGGGCCTGGGTCTTCTCATTGCTTAGAGAGAGTCAATCACGCCTAAGTCCTATATTTGGGAACACATAGGTGATGGCTTAGAAATAACAATTCACTGGGGACCCAGCTGAGGCCGCTAGCTGGAATACATTTACAATCCTAGCAACACTGGAATGCAGGCTTCCAGATCTTAAAGTAAAATCAGACAACCTCCTTATTCCAATCATTAATATATTACCCATGAATTAGTTATTTTACACTTCAGTGCTTCCTAAACGAAATGTGATTTTCCTTGTTGAGATATATTAATTCTGGGTAGAGTGTTAGTTATATTATCCTTTAAACTTTTTGTGTGTTTAAACTATTTCCAGTTTTTATAACATACATACCATTTGACCCAATAATTCCACTTAAAGGAATTTGCCCTAGAGATTTGCTCATACATAAGCATTGTCTATAATAACAAAAGATTGCAAGCAATCTAAAAGTTCTTTAAAAAGAAATGATGTAGATATTATGCTGTATCTATAGAGGGAAAAATTTGCTACCCTTCAAAAGAACAAAGCAATCCGAATATGCTGTCATGGAACCATCTCCATGATATGTTATTAAGAGACAAAAGCAAGGAGCAGAACAGAGTGTAAAAATGCTGCCTGTGTGTGTGCATGTGCGTTTTTAAAAGGACTAGAAAGGCATGTATGCAGGGAGTACGTCTGGATACTCATTTTCCCAAAAAGTATAACAGTGGTGGCTTCCAGAGAGGGATAGGGTGGCTGGGGGACAGGGATGTGAGAGGAACTTGCTTTTAATGTCCTAACCATTTTTTTTTCCTTTTCAAATCAATCTTACTGAATTATAATTTCTATCCAATACAGTGCACTTATTTTAAGTGTACAGTTTGATGAGTTTTGACAAATGAATATTATGCTCTTTTCATATTCTTTGATTTTGTGCAAGTATTACAAAAAATAATTTTAAACAGAAATATCTGTTAGAGTTAGATTCTTCTGAAGTTCTATAACATAAAGTATTTACATAAAGTAACTTCTTTTGTCTATAAACTAGTAGTGGTGGGGCACTGTGGGAAATGAGTTATTCTGATCTTAAAGGTAAATGCCCCACATGGCAGGAAATCTCCTGGGGAAGGTGTGAAGACCCAGCCAGGGGAACCGGGAGGCAAGAAGTACTTTCTGAAATGCTTGTTATGTCTCAAAGTTTCCACATCCCTTTGAAGACACATAAAGGGTGCGTACTTAAGCTAACTTACTGTTCTCACTGGACCTCTGTCAGCTGGTCAGGTAGAATTCCACTTCACCTTCAGTGGTTTGACATTTATGATGTCAAGTTGGTCAGGAGGCTTTGGCCCCTGCTCTATTAAGAAGGTCTTACAAGGTATGAGCAGCAAAGAGGGATACAAGGAGGACTATGGCAGGATTAAGAAAATTGGCCTGAATGCCACAAGGCAAGGATGTGGTGAACAAATGCCACAGAGAGAGGTGAGGCTAGAGGACAAATGTGTGTGAGGAAGAGGCTGAAAAAGTTAAGATGGTTCATCCATCCAGAGCCACCTAAGTGTATGATCAGCCCATGATAAGATAGTATCATGTCATTCTTCAGCTATTTCACATTTATGCAACCTGTTTCCTACCTAGAATGAAAACCTCCCAAGTGGAGAGACTCTCTTCTCCTCCTCTTTGTCCTTGTCCTCCTCTTCCTTTTCCTCCTCCTTTTATCCCCAAAGCATGTAGCAAACATAAAAGAGGGAAAAAGAAAGAGGTAGGAAGGAAGGAAGGAAGGAAAGAAGGGAGGGAGGGAAGGAGGGAGGAAGGAAGGGGAAAAAGGAAATGGAAAGTAAAGGAAATAAAAGGAAAGGAAAAGAAAAGAAAGAGGAGAACATTGTGTAAGTGAGAGTGGAGTTATAAAGGTAGGTATAAAGTAAATATGCAATTTAAATTAGAGCAGGGCTGAAATTTAGCCTTTTTGACAGTCTATCTGGAGGAATTACAGGCTGGCCTGGTGGGTAGAAGCATGGCTTCCTCATGACAGCTGACTCCAGGAATCAGCCAGCAGTGAGGACTCCTCACATTCATGTATCGAAGGTAAGATGAACTTCCTGTTGGTCCCAGCCTACCTGTGCATTTCTGAGCTAATTATTTAACTCCTGTACTTCATTTTCCTCATCAATAAAATGGGGCTAATAACAGTACTGCCCTCATGGGGTTATCATGAAGCCCAAATTGAATATATATTAGATATATTAAAATATATTAATGTATGTGTGTGCTTTGCATACTATCAGGCACACAAAGACTATTTGATAAATATTAATAATGGGATAACCATTTTGCCAATGGTCCAGACATTCTGTGTGTTCTGGGTAATGATGGCACGTGCAATAGTGGGTTGCAGATAATAGGCTAATTGATGTTGTTTAATAAAGATGGCCATTTATTTTCCATTCCCAGGGGCTGTACAATCAAGAAGCCCATCCAAGGAAAGGATCTGAGTGCACTGCACATGTAGGGATGTTAATCACTGAAATGTACATTCAGGAAAAATCCCATTTACTATCATAATTATCACAAGAGAAAGAATTCAAGAGGACAGCCTAGTGAAGGCAATATTTACCGTCATATCCTGAGTACATGGCAGCCTCAACTTTTGTAGACACTAAGTGCCCGCATCAAAAGCAGAGAAATTCCTGCATCACTATATTATATTCTTCCAATGGGCTTACCTACCTAATGTGAGTTCAATTTAGAAGACTGCCAGACAGAATTAAATATATTAGTTTGAAAAATTACAGGGAAAGTGTGCTTATAACAGTTCTATTTTGATTGACTCAATTTTCTAAGTGTTTGTCTTTTAACAGTCCTAGAGGTCTTTCTTGCAGGGTGTGCCTCCCAGGTAGAATTTGTGTTACACCAGCTGCTGCAAGAAAGGACCCCAGTTGATTTATTTTTGGATTTCAGTAGCTGTCCAAAGGGACTGCTGCAGGAGAAAAGTGCATGAAATATCACTTACCACAGTTATCTCTGCAAGCAATTATTTCATTCCTTACCTAGATAAATTATTAATCTGTGTATTCTAGATAGGACAGAGTCACAGTGAAGGGGTTATGATAGGACATGATTAATGAGAAGATCTCAAATACTAAATGAGGATAATCCACATGATGGCACCAGTTCTGATTAAGATTCTTACACAAGAAATGATGATAGCCTTTGATGAAGCACCTGCTGTTGGCTAGGCGTTGCAACGAGGGACTTTATATACACTGTCTCACTGGTTCCTCATGACAATGCTGATGGATTTATTTTATAGTTGATGAAACTAAGATTAAGAAAGGCTCGATGAGGTTAAAATAAGTTGCCAAAGTCTCACAATTGGTTAATGGCAAAGTTGACATCCAAACCATATCTGATTGACCCTAAACCACATGTCCTTTTGCATCCTACTGACCTGTCAGATTTAACAGGTAAAAACAGGACAGTAAATTGTAATTGGATAAATTATAAATCCATTTATTTAACAAATATTTATGTTAAAAAAATCACAGCAGCCCTATGATCATTCTCTATTTTAAATGGGTATGATTGGAGGAGGCATAGTGTCCTTTTTAATGGAAATGTCCTCCCTCCTTTGCCTTGGATCAACCTGCAGTTCTCCTTTTAAGATTTAAGATTATTTTTGAGGAGCATTAACACCACTGCTTTGTAGTAAATAAAAAAGCACAACAAAGAATGGAGCATAGATTTGAAAAGTATTCAAATTACAGTTCAGAGAGATGGATATGTTTTTAAATAACAGAAAAATAAAGACACATGGACAATGAAATGAAATGGTAAAATATCAACAGAAGTTCTAGAAATAGAAAATAGAGAGAATACATACTTAAGTAGTTAGTAGCTGAAAATATTCTAGAATTAATAAAAGACATTTGATGAAGGACAACAAATGCTGAATAGAACAAATAAAGTCCATTTAGATATATAGCAGTGAAACTGTGGAACCTCAAAAGCAAATTTTAGAACCACCTGACAAAAAGTCGTATTAGCTACAAAGGAACAACAATTAGCGTGAGAGGTGACATCTCAGCAGCAAAAATTGAGTCCAAAATATAATAGAAAAATATCCTCAGAACTGCTGACCTAGGCCACCTGTCTACTCAGTTAAACCATCATTCAAGAGTAAGGGTCAAATAAAGAGATTTTCAGGCATGAACTAAGATAATTTGCTAGTCAGCAATTCTTTTTTTTATAAACACAGTTTAATCCATAAGGACATTTACTGTTCACTTTATGAGCTCTTCTGAGGGAGGTTCAGGGAAAAGTAAGTTAGTTTATGATTTTTTCAAGGACCAGGTCCCCTTTTAGTCCTTTTTTTTTTTAACATTGTTTATTGTGAAATATAACACATATGCAGAAAAGTGATGACTTTCAAAGTACAATTTTACAAGTAGTTATAGAGCAAATTTCAAGATATGGTATGGATTACAGTTACACAATTTCAGTTATTTCCTTCTAGCTGTTCTAATACACTAGAGACTAAAAAAAATATCTGTATAATGATTCATTAGTCATAATCGGTTGTTAAATCTTATCTTCTCTGTTACATCTCCTTCCTCACATTTGATCATTCTCTCAGTCTTATGGGATATTTTGGCAATGGCCATTTGAACTTCTTCACGTTGAGAAGGGGTGTTGACATTATGGGGTAGGAGGATGCAACTGGTTGATGTTCTTGGGGAGATCAGCACCTCTGGTTTTCAGGGCTTATCTGGCATAAGAACAAACTGGAGGTTTTAAGTTCCTGGAAAATAAACATAGCGAGTGAAACTTTTTATAGAGTCTCAAATATAGCCCTGGGTATTCTTCAGGGTTTTTAGGAATACTGTTGGTTGGGGCATGACATATCATGGCAATTTGAAATATCTAGCTTAAACTTGCATAAGAGTAACCCCTACAACAGCCTCTCAACTGTATTTGAAATCTCTTAGCTACTGAAACCTCATTTTGCTACTTTTCTTTTTCCCCTTTTGGTCAGGAAGGCTTCCTCATTCCCATGATGCCAGGGGCAGGCTCATCGCTGGGAGACATGCAAGGGCAACTTATACTCCTGGAAGTCATGTTCTAAGTAGAGGGGAGGGTAATGCTCTACTAACCAATTCTTATGAAAGAACTACTTAAGGATATACTTCTGGGAGTAGGAAAAATGTACACATGAGAAAGGATTCAAGAAGCACTAGCTTAGCAATGAGTGAACTGAAAATGAAATTAAGAAATTAATCCCATTTGCATTAACATCAAAAAGAATAAACTATTTAGGAACAAATTTAAACAAAAGAAGTCCAAACCTTATACTCTTAAAACTATAAAACATTGTTGAAAGAAATTAAAGAAACCCCAAATAAATGGAAAGACATCAACGCTCACGGACCAAAAGACTTCATATTGTTTAGACTGTAATACCAACCCCCCATAGACATCTATAAATTCAGTGCAATCTCTATCAAAATCCAAGCTGCCTTTTTTTTTCCTGCAGAAATTGATAAGCTTATACTAAAATTCTTATGTAAATGCAAGAGATCCAGAATAGCCAAAACAACCTTGAAAAAGAACAAAGTTGAAAGACTCTAACTTCTCAATTTCAAAATTTACTATAAAGCTACAGTAACAAAGACAGAATAGACAAATAGGTCAGTGGAATACATTAAAAGTTCAGAAGTAAACCCTTATATTTCATTTATGGTCAACTGATTTTTTTACGAGAGGACAAGACAATTCAATGAGGGAAAACATAGTCTTCTTCAACAAATGGTGTTGGGACAACTGGATAGCCACATGCAAAAGAATGAAGTTGGGCCCCTTCTCATACCCTACACAAAAATTAAGCCAAAGTGATTATAGACATAAATGTAAGAGCTAAATCTATGAAACTCTTGGAAGAAAATATGAGAGTAAATCTTCATGACCTTGGGTTAGGACAAGCAACTAAAGAAAAAATAGATAAATTGGACTTCTTCAAAATTTTTAAATGTTGTGCTTCAAGTGACACCATCAAGAAAGTGGAAAGACAACCCAGAGAGTAGGAGAAAATATTGGCAAATCATAATTCTGAGAAGACTCTTGTATTTAGAATACACAAATGATTGTTAAAACTCAGTAATTAAAAGACAAATGACCAAATTTAAAAATGGGCAAAGGATCTGAATTTCCAAAGAAGATATACAAATGGCCTATAGTCACATGAAAAGATACTCAAAATCATTAGCCATTAGGGAAATGTAAATCAAAACCATGAGACATCACTTCACACACTCTAGGATGGCTATAATTAAAAAGACAGTAAATAAGTGTTGGCAAAGGTGTGGAAAAATTAGAACCCTCATGCATTGCTGGCAAGACTGTAAAATGGAAAAGCCACTTTGGAAAACAGTCTGACCTTTCCCCAAAGGGCTAACCATATAGTTACTATTTTACCCAGAAATTCCATTCCTAGGTATATAACTGAGAAATGAAAATATATGCCACACAAAAGCTTGTACATGAATGCTCATACTAGCATTATTCATAATAACCAAAAAGTGGAAACAATCCAAATGTCCATCAGCTGATGAAGTGATAACTAAAATGTAGTATATCCATTTAATGGAATATTATTTGGCCATAAAAAAGAATGAAGTACCAATACATGCTATAACATGGATGAACCTTGAAAACATTATGCTAAGTGAAAGAAGCCAGACACAAAATAACACATATTATATGAGTCCATTTCTATGAAATGTTTGGAATAGCTAAATATATGGAGACAGAAGTAGATTAGTGGTTGCCTAGAGCTTGGAGGGCTGGGAGAATATGGGGAGTGATTGCTAATACAATGCGTAGGAGGTTTCTTTGAGGTGGTATGCCAGTTTGGGTGTATTGTGTCCCCCAAAATGCCATGTTCTTTGGTGCAGTCTTGTGGTGGCAGACATATTAGTGTTCATTAAGTTGGAATCCTTTGATTGAGTGTTTCCATGGAGATGTGACTCAATCAACTGTGGGCAAGACCTTTTACATTAGAATATTTTTCCTTGCCTTGATCCTAACTTCAAAAGGAAATGCTTATTTAGTTAAAATTGTTATAAATCAGGGACTTGGGATCCTGAATAAAATATATGTTCTTAATATTTTCCCCTGATAGATCCCTTAAACTTATACTTTCTTACACTTGGAACTATGATTACTAACCTTTTTGAATCTTTCATCTATTTTCTCTGGCTTTCATTTGTTGAGTTAGCTAAGTCATTTGGAAATTTCAATTTTCTGCATTTTCTTAATAAGCAAGATAAGTAAAACTAGATAATGGATGTCATGCAATAGAATGTCTCTGAATCCTTCCCAGAGATCTAAGTTTTTGGTTATTGTTGAGAGAGGGTTAAACAGAGAAATGTTTTCAGGAGTTCCATTATTAAATATCCCTTGTTACCCATTCCAACTTTGCCCCAAAGAAATTAAATGGGCACGCATTATTCTATTTCCTGGCAATTTTCAATTATTGTGCTAGTATGTATAACCAGAAATAATTTTAGTGAGTAAATTTAATTATGCTAAAATGAATATTTATTGAAATAAAGAGAAATTGAATAAAAAAAAAAGGAATGTTTTTAACATTTCACCATTAAGAATAATGCTTGCTGTAGTGTTTTGATTGATATCCTTCTGCAGGTTAAGGAATTTTCCTTCTATTCTTAGTTCACTAAGGGAGATTATATTCAGAGTGCTGAGGGAAAATAATTGTCAACCTAAGAATTCTATATCCAGTTAAACTGTCATTCAAAAGTAAGGATGAAATAAGAAGATATATATATAATTTACAACACTATTGTGCTGGTTTGGCTATATTATGGCCCCCAAAATGCCATTATCTTTGATGCAATCTTGTGGAAGCAGACATATTAGTGTTGATTAGATTGGAATCCTTTGACTGTTTCCAAGGAGATGTGACTCAATCAACTCTGAGTGAAATGTTTGATTGGATAATTTCCATGGAGGTGTTACCTCACCCATTCAGGGTGGGTGTTAATTGGATCAATGGAGTTGTATAAAGGAACTCACAAACAGAAGAACCTCAGAGCTTCAACTTAGAGAGACATTTTGAAGACAGCCATTGAAAGCAGATTTTTGCTCCAGAGAAGCTAAGAGAGGACAAAATGCCCCAAGGGCAACATTTTGAAGAATGCACAAGAGCTGAGAGAGAAGCTGAAACACATTACAGGATCAGCAGATGCCAGCCACATGCCTTCCCAGCTAACAGAGGTTTTCAGATGCCATTGGCCATCCTTCAGTGAAGGTACCCTTTGTTGATGGACACTTTATGGCCTTAAGACTGTAACTGTGTAACCAAATAAACCCCCCTTATAAAAGCCAATCCATTTCTAGTGTATTGCAAAAGGGCAGCATTAGCAAACCAGAACAACTATCAAAAACTGTAAGTTACCTAGAAAAAAATCTAACAAAAGATGTGGGAAACTTTTATGGAGAAAACTCTAAAACTTTATTATAAAACATAAAAGATAACCTGAATAAATGGATGTTCATGTATGGGACAGCAATAGCTTGTCAGTGGCAGTTTTCTTAAATTTACACCATAAATTTAATACATTCTATTAAAAATCTCTGGAGAATTTTTTTCACTTACCTTGATAAGCAGATCAGAAAATCCATACAGAAGAGTAAAGGGCAAAAAGTAGAGAAAAGCATTTTGAAACAGAATAAAGAAAAAGGATTCACACTAACAGATATCAAGCTTTATCACAAAGTTATAATAATTAAAATTTTCTGGTATCAGCATTTGGATGAACAGCTCAATGGGACAGATTTTCTGAAAAACATAGAAACACGTACATATAGATAGGAATTTGTAATATGACAAAAGTGACATTGCAAATCAGTGGGGAAAAGATGACTATTCAATAAATGGCTCTGGGATTATTGACAGTCATATTTTCAAACAGAAAAATAGTTTTGTACCTCCCAGCATGCACAAAAATAAATTTCAGATGTGTTAAAGGAAAGCTGTAAACATTTAGACAGAACTATATAGGAGGATATCTATGACATCCGGGGAAGGACTTAGTAAACAAGACATGAAAGCCAAAATTATCATGGAAAAGTGATAAATTTACCTACATAATAATAACAATAATAATAATAATAATAATAATAATAATGAACTTCCTATTGACAAATGAACAAAATAAAGAGACAAGCCACAGACTTGGAGAAAATATTTGTAACCTACATTTCCAACCAAGGATTTCTATCTGAAATATATAATGATCCTACAAATAAGCAAGAAAAAGAGAAACAACCAAACAGGCAGAGGATATGAACAAACAATTAGCAGAAAAGGACATTGAACAGTAAATAAACACATGGAATGAGTGCGACCTCACTGGTAAGTCAAGGAGATGCAAATTAAAACAAAGATATTATTCCAAACCTATTGGATTGGAAATTAAAAAAATTTTACAGTGCAACAGTTGGTGAGACTGGAGAAACAGAAACTTTCATCCACTGCCAATCGGAGTGTAAACTGATATAGCCAATAGTAGAGAGCATTTTGGCAGCACCTGGGTAAGGTTAATATATAACCTACAACCAACTATTGCACCTCTATTTGTCTAGAAGTTCCCAAGAGGCAAACGGTCACAAGGAAATATGAACAAGAATGTTCTTTTCAGCACTTTGGGTAATAGCTAAAAAACAGAAACAAGATACCAGACCCTTGGGAGTGAAATCGGTAAACAAATCTGGATTATTCATATGATGCAACACAACATGGCAGTTAAAATAAGTGAACTAGATCTATGCTATCTACATGGAGAAATCTAAAATACATAATGATAAGCTAATAAAATGCAAAATTAATATTGATAAATGATATAATTTCCATAAAAATGTAAACCCATGGAACAATAGCTTATATTATTTATCAGTACATTAAAGACACGCAGGTTATGAGCCATACCTCTGACAGAGAGAGAGAGAGCCTCTTGACCCAGGTGTCCTAGTACCACAAATCTAGAGACATTGCTGATGTTCCTGAACTCATACTCCATAAAAGATGACAAGAGGTTTTGTTGAGAGTGTCTCCGTCAGTAACGAGAATACCGCACCATTTGCTGTATGTGCTTATGTGTCAAGAACCCTAAAGAACACTCAACGGGTTCTGGTATTAATTGCTAACTCCTCTTCCCTAAGGGATTGATGAAGACAACCCTCAAAAAGTGGGGCTAAGAGAATGGTCTGACCCAGCTCCTGCCTTCTGCAGTTCCGGGGTTGTTCTCCCTCACTCAGCCTGCCCTGGGAAATCCCCTTCCTGCTTCGGATGGACTCATTCTTTTCATTTCCTTCTACACTCACCTAAAGTACATGACTGATGCCCCAAGTTTTACCTGCTGATTTCTGTGGAAGGCTCTGCCTCCCAGCAGACTGCTCTGCCAGTGCTGGGGAACTGAACAGCCCAGCTCTGCCTCTCTGATGGGTGCTTGTGCCCATCTGTCTTGTGCCTACTTGGGGGGAGACGGCAGTGCTGCTTCCCTGGGGAGTGTTGGTTTTCCTCTAGGTGCTGCAATGCTTTGAACCCTCTTTGGCTTGGAAGTTAAGAACCATTACTACTTCTTGACTTTGCCCATTAAACACACACATACACACTTTCACATACACATAAACACCTACTTACTTACATCCACAAACACACACACATGCACAAACTCATATGTACAAAGAAACTCACACAAGTTGGGGCTACTTATTCTCTCAGAATCCAATATTGTGTATGTTACTGTGGCAGATCTGATTTTATAAAGGAAGAAAAATGGGAATAACAGGATTTGCTCTTCACAAACACATAGATCTCAAATATCAAAGGACAACTGTATGACACCATTGGAATCACTATAACACAACAGGTCTCCACCACCCCCCAGCTCAAACCCTGTGAATCTTCTTTTCTTTTTCACTTTGGGAGCAGAGATGATTTAATCACACTCCTCAGTTCTTATCCCTTTGCATCCATCACCATATGTGAGGTTCCCGTCTAGTTTTATTTTACTTTATTTCCCCCTTGGTGCCTGATTCCACTCTTATTCCCCACCCCCCCACCCATCCTAGGCATTCACTGTAACCTGTTTGATATTTGCCCAATTGCGATTTATCCTACGGCTTTTCTGCTGGGATGGCACAAGATGATGTTTGCTGCTGACTCTACACTGATTCAGTTTTATTAGGCAGACAATTTTCAGTATTGAGGGGGGTGGCATCTGCTATGGCACCTAAGCAGTCCAATGATGTACATGTCTGTTTAATTTTGATGGCGGGTCCAGAGGCGTCTGTTATATTGTTTACCTTCTATAAAAACTGAGCTCACAAGCTCAAATTCTTCCTGGACCCAGAAAGAAGATGTTCTTCAAATCGAGAAAATGCTCATTTGTCCTGAATGAGTGAAGAGCACTTTTATCTGCAGGTAGACAGGAAGGTGACTAACTCTTCCCTGAAAACTCCTTTGTACCTTGAAATTGTGTCTGACCGATCCCCATGGGCAGGCTTCCCGGAACCTGGTCTATAGGTGGCAGTCTCCCTGCACCGTTCCTGGACCGCGAACCTCAGAAGGCAGGCATACCGCAATATCAGTTTCCTCTGCTCCCTTTTTATAGGTTTCCTATTATTTACTGTTCCCTCCCCTGAACTTCCCTCTTCTCCCCAAAGAGAGGGCAGAGACTAGATTACTAGGTGGAGCAAATGACAAAAGAAACTTCGTGTAGAACCAGCCAAAGTCGTGCCTCATCCCTGGGTGATTGTTTTGGAATTTCAGTGACTCTTTCTTGCAAAATTGCTTTGTAAATGGGAAGGAGTGTCTTTCACTATAAACAGAAAATAAAGCCTTCTCAAATTGTCATGTTTTTAAAAAAGCGATCACGCTGATGCAAGCTTTTCTTCTCCTTGTTTTGTCTTGCCTCCCTTCCCTGCCAACACACACCCAGAGAGTTTGAATTAACCTCTGGGAGGGGAGTGTCGTGAGACAGCATCCCCCAGATGTGCCCCACTCCTCACCCAGCGCCTCACAGAGCCTATTCAACAAAATATGGAATAGTATTTTGCAAAATGGGGAGTCTTTGTGTGTGCACGTGTGTTTAAGAATCCTCCTAACCCTCCTGTGCAGAGAATTCTAGAGGAGAATTCAAAGGGAAACTGAGAAATCATGTGAGAAGGGACATCGCCTTCTCACCTTACTTCCACCCCACGCTCGGCACCCCCACGGAGGGAAGCCCGCAGGAGAGCCAGCCCACCCAACAGTTGGATGCATTTCCAATCAGCCAGCCCTGCACGTCTGACCCCCTCAGTTTATGGAGCCAAGAGGAGCTTAAATCATTAGCAAGTGTCAAAACGCCTGAGGATTGTGGTTGTTGGGGATGCCAAATAGAGTGGTTCATTAGCATTTGTAAAAACTGCTCCCACAAAGGATATTGAACCCAGTGCTGGGGTGGCTTTTGTGTATTCCACTTGAATTACCAAATGGAATACCTATTTAATCTTATGGACACCTGGGTACTGAAAGGACACTCGCTATGGAGAGACTTCCTCCTCTGTACTGGAAGGAGGCTTTTCTCTGCCCCAGAGTTCTTTTCCTCTTCAGATCAGATACCTAATTACATGCCTTGTCGCCTCTTCCTTTCCCAGAGTGGGGCAGGGCTCAGAGATTGTCACTTAGGCTTTGGGGCAAAGCAGATGCAGGATGTCCTGAGTACTACAGCAAGCGTTCCTGAATCGGAGGTAGCCAGGGGTCTGCCTGCTCTAAAGGGGACCAGATTCATGCTCCTGAGGTAAGTGGGGGGAGGGGGTGGTGGAAATGGAGGGGGGAGGGATTGGTAAGGGAGGATGGGACAGGGGGCAATGGAGGTGGGGTGGTGAGGTGGAAAGATGGAGGGGGTGGTAGACAGGGTAGTGGAGGTGGAGGGAGCAGTAGAGATCTGGTAGAGGCCTGGCCAAAAGTGGTTCAAGTTAGAAATCTTTTGACAGAACATCCGTGGCCATGCCAGGGCAAGCCTCTCACACCACAGGGAATCTTCGGAAGAGTCTTAATTTTGTTATACTGTCTTAGATGTTTGGCCACTCTGCTGCACGCCCCTGGACACATTGGGTGTGTTTCTGAGGCAAACAAAGCTGACTTCTTCTTGCTGGGAAGATGTCAGAGGATACAGCCCCTCTTACTGGGCAGTGTTAGGACAGGCTGGTGGCCAGAACACTGTGACAGGTGCTAGTCCGTCAGGAGCAATGCCTCGGGACAGAAAACCACCCGGGGGGGGGGGGGGTGCTGAGGTCACCTCACTTCCAACCCTAGTTATTCTCGAGGTGGGAAGATCTGGTCACTTATAAGATGGACTCGACCAGGAAGGTTCTTTGCCTCAGTCACCACATTAATTTACAACAGGAAATCATTAACTGAAACCAAAATTGCAAAGATACTGTGGATGAGAGGGGTCTTGAGAAATAGTCAAAAGAACAGGATTCCAGTTTTTTTTCTGGACTAGACTTTAGTCCATTGTCATTCCATACTTTACCATTCTGCATCTTTCATTGACCTTGGGAGTGGCTGGTAATGCACAAAAACTGGGGGTGGGGAGTGGGGTGAATGCAGAAAATCTAAGAACATATTTTTCCTCTCCTTAGGCCCTCTCCCTTGAAAAGATCTGTGGATTCAGATTTTCTTTTCTCATATGAAAAAGAAATGGCTTAGTTTGGATAAATTATGTTCCCCAGAAAAGCCATGTTCTTTAATGCAATCTTATGGGGGCAGCTGATTAGTCTGTTGATTAGGGTGGAGCCTCTGATAGAATTCTTTCCATGGAGGTGTGGGCCCCATCCATTCAGAGTGGGTCTTAATTAAATCACTGGAGTCCTATAAGAGAGCCCACAGACAGAAGAAACTCAGAGCAGCTGAGAGACACTTTTGGGGAGACACTTGGGAGCTGACAGAGATGCTCAGAGATGTGTGGAGATGCGGACAGAAGGATGTTTGGAGATGCTAAGTTAAGAGATGAAGCCCAGAGTTTGCCCCAAAGAAGCTAAAAGAGGACCTCCAGATGCTTAGAGAGAACTGCCCTGGGAGAAAGAAGCAAGGACGCATGGGAGGTTAGAGTGAAGAGAAGACAGAAGCCCAGAGACATTTTGGAGAAAGCCATTTTGAAACACAACCCAGGAGCAAAGGACCTGCAGATGCCAGTCACGTACCTTCCCAGCTGACAGAGGTGTTCCGGATGCCATTGGCCATCCTTCAGTGAAGGTATCTTCTTGTTGATGCCTTAGTTTGGACACCTTTATGGCCTTAGAACTCTAAACTTGTAACCAAATAAAAGCCAATCCAATTCTGGTATTTTGCATTCCAGCAGCATTAGCTGGGGTATTTAAATTTGCTGGAATATGAGCCCAGCAGACCTTCCCACCTCATCTGCCATCAGTGACATTTCAAAAGACTAGTCCCAGTTCTCCTTGAAACACCAGGAGTATTTACCCACCTCTGTTATCACCTTCTTCTAGACTCTCAGTCTGGGATCCTGATCTACATGTCAAAATCCTACTTATTCCTCAAGACCTATCCCACCCAAATCCCACTTCCTTCCTGCAGCCTGGTCCCTCTGGACTAAGTCAACCAGCCCCACTCTGTGCTCTCCTGGGAATTTGAACCTCCGGCCCATCCCTAGTGCACACAGCCCCATGGTTCAGCTGCTGTGCATGTGCCTACCTTCACACCCCTGGATTCTTAAGTCCTGCAAGCATCATCCCTGGCCCAGTGCATCTCCTGGGAGACCCAGCACAGTATGCCCCAGTTATTGAAGCTCAATAATTGTTGGTGGCATTTGAAGTCAAACCATGTTAGCTTAGTGAGATAAACACAAATATCCGGTCAGATCCTACCCCATGTGGTGTAAGAGGCACTACTTACTCAGTTTTAAGAGAAGAAAATTTAGGCATTTATGTATGGTAACAAAACTAGAAATGAATTAGGTAAAGAAGAGACAGACAAAGAATGGTCAGCCTCTCTGGAATTCAGAGACTTGCTTATGAAAATAAGGAAATGCCACATTTTGTAAATCAAATTAACAACTTTTAGAAGTAATTACAACGGTCACTGTTGTCAGAGTCACAGTGATACGTAAACTCTCATACAGGGCTGCCAGCAGTGAAAATGAGTACAGCTTATCTGAAAATCATTTTATAAAATGCCTCAAGAGCCTTGAAAATCCTCATACAATTTGATCCAGCAACTCCAAGAAGACTCTATTGCAAGGTAACAAGCTGTGATGCAAATGAAGAGTCATGTTTATTGCAGGCAGCATGATTTATAACACTGAAATATTGGAAATAACCTAAATAGGGAAATGGTTCAATAAATAATAGTGGATCCTTATGGCCACATGTCATGCATTAATTTTTTTAAAAAATATTTAATGTCATGGGGAAGTGGACATGATACAATGAAAACTGAAAAAAATAAGACCATAAAACTGAATATACATTAAGAGCTCAGATGTGATGCTATTTATATGTGTGCGTGTGCACGCTTATCCTGTGCTATCTAATACAAGAGCCACTAGCCAGAAGGCTATGAGCACTTGAGGTGAGGCTAGTCCAAAGTGAGATGTCCTGTAAGTGTAAAATACAGCTTGGATTTTGAAGCTTTAGTATGAAAAAAAAACATAAACTATTTCATTAATAATTTTATACTGATTATATGTTGAGTGACAATATTTGAGATATATGGGGTTAAATAAACTTTATTTTTAAAGTTAATCTCTCCTGTTTCATTTTACTTTTTTAAATGTGGTTACTAGAAAATTTTAAATTACATATGCAGCTCACATTCTGTTTCTACTGAACAGTGCTGTATTAGACAACTGCATTTTAAAAAGTGGCAAAGTTTAAGGTTATCCTTGGGTTTTAGAATTATGAGTGATTTCAGTTTTCTTCTAGAGACTTCTATACTCTCTCTTTTTCTCCATTTATTCCTAGGGTTTCACTTCTTTGGGGAAGCATTCCTCAACCTCCTGGGCTGGTGTTAGATGCATCGTGATTCTCCATACTTTTCTTCTCTACCACTTATTAGAGTTTGTAGTTATACGCTGTCTGATCATTTGATTCAAGTCTGTCTGCTCAGCAGGCCATAAGGTCCACAAGTCTGGGACCCACATTTATTTTGTTCATCTTTTATCCCCAGCACTTAGCTCAGTGCATGGCATATGGTAAGTATTTGATAAATGTTGGTTAGGTGAATGAATGAAGTGCACATCACTACAACTGTAAAAACAAGACAAACCATCATATAAGGAGAAGGGTTTCCAAACTTCAGTAAAGGGATGGCCAGAACACATTTTGGAGGTGCTGCCTCCATAGGCAGTACAATTGATCAAGGGCCCAGCTGCTGTGCTCTGAATCATCACCAGTTCCGAGGCCACGCTTCCCAGGCGCTGCTCCCAGCCAGTGACTAAGCGCAGCAGGGATGCTCAGGCAGACCCTGTCTGGCCAGTTGTGGGACTCCTCTGATGGACATGTTTGGCTCCAGGACTCCCATTGGTCAAAATTTTCTTTTCCTGCCCAATCTTCCTTCATTCCTCCCTTCTCTTCTTTTCGGGGGTCAGAACTTCATCCCCCTGCCTGCTATGGCTCCTTCGCCATTTTCCCTCATAGGCATTTACCCCAATAAATCACTTGCACATCTCATCTCCCCTTGAGGTTTGCTTCTCAGAGGACCCAAATAGCACAAAAGGGTAACATTTATTTCCAAAATCTAAAAATACCTAGTATTGGCATTTTTGCACACTGTACAAAATTCAAACAGCACAAAATTCAAAAGGTGGATATTTTACAAAAAGTAAGTTGCTCTCTCAGCCCTTTCCTCCAGCCACCTGATTACCTTCTATATTCCCCATTCCCCTCCCAGAACTCAGTCTCTGTTCTCCTCTTCCATACTGTGTACACTGTTCTATACCTTACTTTTGTCACTTAAGAGTATATCTTGACCATTATTCCCTCCCTCTCTCTCATGTATACATACATGTGCACACATACATATACACACACATCTTTATCTATGTCTTTATCTATGTCTTTTCATTCATGCATGTATATCTGCGTGATAAATTCCTAGAAGGGGACTTAGTGGATCAAAGGCTAAGGAAATGTTAAACTGTACCGCCAATTGCTCACCACCAGGTTAGACCAACTCATGCCCCCAACCTGCGGTGAATGCCCTCATATCCTTGCCAACACAATGCATTATCAAATTTTTAATCTTTGCCAATCTGCCAAGTTACAAATGTAGTTTTGTATTTTTCTTATGAATTGTCAAACATTTTTTTCATACTTTTAAGCACCATTTTATTTTCTGTGAACTGCATGTTCACATCCTTTGCTCATTACTCTATTGGATTTTTGCTCTTGTAAAATTCATTTGCAAGAGATATTTATACTTTAGGAAATTTACATTTTGGCTGAGATTCCAATGTGCTAGATTTTTTCCAGTTAGACTATGACTTGGTTTTGGCTTTATTTATGGTGCTTTGTTTTGCTTTTGCCAGAAAGATTTTTCTTTTTTTTCATTTTTAAAGGACTTGAATTCATCCATCTTTTTCTTTTATGGTTTCTAATTTTTAAATCATACTTAGAAAGGTCTTTTTCATTCTGAGATTAGTTTTTAAATGCTCCCATGTTTTTTCTGGAACACTATTTATATTTATTTATTTGCACTTTAATCTTCATCCTCTGCATTTTTACTCTGGTGTAAGGTGTGAGTTAGCAATCTGTTGGCAAATACTGACCAGTTGGCAACCAAATCCATTCCCCCTTCCTCTTGGGCACATAGCTAGAACACATTTCCCAGATTTCCTTGCAGTTCAGTATGGCTATGTGACTGAGTTCTGACCAATGGAATTTGAGGAGAAGTAATGTATGCTAATTTGAGGTCTGATCCATAGAACCATGTCACCCTCCTACCCTCTCTCTCTTTCCCCAGCTGCCAATTGCATAGAGAAGACCTGAGTCTCTAGAGCAGCAGTACCAACAGAAATAAATGTGACCCATAAATATGAGACATCATGTAATTAACATTTTTTTCTAGTAGCCATATTTTAAAAAGTAAAAAAGAAACAGGTGAAATTAATTTTATAGTATATATTAGTTAACGCAATATATCCAAAAGATTATCGCTTAAATAAGTAATCGATATAAAATTTATTAATGAGATATTTTACACTCATTTCCTCATACTAGGTGTTTAAAATCTGATGTGTAGTTTACACTTACAGCACATCTCATTTTGCACCAGCCACATTTCAAGTGCTCAAAAGCCACACTTGGCTAGTGGCCAACATGTCCGACAGCACGGCTAGGTGAATGTCAAGGTGAATGGAGCTTGGGTCTCTGAATGACCAAGTGGAAGTTCGCATGACCAATAACATCCAGTTGCAATTTACATGAACAAGAATAAAGTTTATTGTGTTAAGCCACTAAGAATTTGGGGTTTGTTTGTTCTAGTGGTTAGTATTACTTTATATAACTAATGTAGAATTTCTAACTCCACTTCTTCCAGATGGCTACACATTTGTTCCAATACCACTTAGAGAATAAATGATCTGTTTAATCAACAATTTGAAAATCACCTTTCTCATCCATATGCTTTTGAATTTTATTCCTGAATTCCAGGATCACACTATTTTAACTATTGTACTGTTCTAGTATGTTTTAATATCTAGTAAGGTTATTACTCCCTGTGGTGGAAAGAATTCTCAGTTCACCCCCGTTTCCCACCCCATGGTGTATAATCCCTGGGACTTGTGAATGGTGAGATAGTCACTCCCATGATTAGAGTCCATTCTATGGAACAGTTGACTTTTTAAAAGGGAGGTTACCCTGGATATATATGACCTAATCAGATGAATCCCTAAAACAGATGGGGCTCTTCCTCGAGAAGCAGATTCAAAGCATTGTTAGGGATTCAATGGAGGGGATATTCTCTATTGCTGGTTTTGAAGAAGGAGGGGTCTGTGTGGCACGTGTGGAATATGGGCAGCCTCTATGAGCTAAGAGTAAGCCCCAACTAACAGCCAGCAAGGAAACGGGTCCTCACTCCTACTACCACAAAGAACTGAATTTGGCCAACAGCCTGAATGAATTTGGAAGCATATTCTTCCCCAGAGCCTCCAGAGGGGAATGCAGCCAGATGATCCCAGATTTCAGCCCCACAAGACTGTGAGCAGAAAAAGAAAACTGAGTCAACACTGTGCCCAGACCTTGGGCCTACGTGACTGTGAGCTAATAAATAGGTATTGTTTAAGCTGCTAAATTTGTGGTATTTTGTTATGTAGCAATAGAAATCTAATATACCCTCTTACAACTTTTTTCTTTTGGATTTTTTTCTAGCTAGTAATTGTTTTTTTTCATATAAGTTTATAATCAATTTATCTAACTCTAAAAGAACACTCTGATAGTACTATTATTGTCATTGATTTATCCTTTTTGGTAACAGATTTATTAGATATAATTTACATATCATACAATTTACCCATTTATGTTTTCTTCTAAGAGTTTTATAGTTTTAGCTCTCACAATGATATCTTTGACCTATTTTGAATTAATTTTTGTAAATGGTGTGAGGTAGGGTGCTTTACATTTATAGATTAATTTAGGGAGAATTGACATCTTTCCAATGTTGAATATTCCTGTCCAAAAACACAGTAAGTCTTTTTGTTTGTTCGTCTTCATTTGCATTTTGAAGTTTTCTCCACATAGTCCTTGCACAATTTCTCTTTAAGTTTGCTCAGGACAATTTGTCTTTTTTGTTGTTGTTGCTATTATAATTAGGGTCTTTCTCCCATCACATTTCTAACTGGTTATTATTTCTATGTAATTATACAGCTAATTTCCTAATTTTAACTTTGTACCAAGCTTCTTAAATAGTGTTTTTATCATTTGTAATAAATTTTAATTAATTCTCTTGGTTTTTTCAGGTGAACAGCAGCTTCTGCAAATAATGATTTTTTTTCCCAAGTTTAATTATATTGGCTAGTGTTTCCATCACATTATTAAATAATAATGGTAATAATACATATTTTTATCTTGTTCCTGACTTTAATGGGAATGTTTCCATGTTTTCTTTCTTAAGCATGATATATCATTTTACTCAGGATTTTTACATGAATATTCATAGGTGACATTAGGCTGTGATTACTTTTTGTGCCATTTTTGTTGGGTTTTAATATCAATGTTATATTAGCTGCATAAAAAGAAATTTGGACCTTTGAATCTTTTCCTATGATCTGAAACAGTTTAAATAGCATTGAAGTTACCTGTTACTTTAAAACTTCATAGAATTTTCATGAGAAACTATATGGGTCTACTGATATTTAGGGGTTAGCCCACTGATAAAATTTTAAATTCCTTTTTGGTAATTGATTTGTTTAGAATTTTTTTCTGTTCTGACCAATTTTGGCAATTTATATTTCCTAGATAGATATCTGTTCAGCATTTATTTGCATAGAATTGAGGAAAGCAGTCATTTATGATTACTTCAATTTTATTTTTAAAATTTTGTGTATTTGTGTCTTCTCCCCTTTTTCTTGATTGAATTAGTTAATGGTTTTTCTGTTTTATTGTTCATGACTTAAAAAAACAGCTAACCAGTGTTACTTTGTTAGTATTATCACTTTTTTGTTTACTAATGTAATAAGATAAGCTTTTATCTTTAGTATTCATTCCATTTGCTTACCTTAGTTTATTGTTCTTTTAATAACTTTTATAACAGACATTTGTTTTATTATTTCTTGTTTATTTGTATTAATATTTAGGACTTTGAATTTATGTCTGAGTACTGATTTAGCTATATTCCATAGGTTCCAACACATAATGTATTTATTATCTTTACTTTATAGATTTCTATATACTTTAAAATTTCCTCTTTGATCAAAATTCATAGAGAATGTAAAGTATTCAACTGACAAAGTCTTTAGATTTATAATTATTTTTAATATTAATTTCCATTTTATTCCAATGCTGTCAGAGAATTTGTCCTGCACTAGTTCTACTTTTTGCAAGTTAATGAAGTAGCCTTTCAGTCTAATATCAAATTTTTGTGACTTTTTCATGAGTGCTTTAAGGAACGTGTTCTCTGATACTCCACTGAATATATATTAATGTGATTTATCTTATTCATTATGCTGTTTAGTTCTTTTATGTTCTTATTTTTTGTGTACCTGGCATGGGCTAGGATAAAAGAATTAAAATTTTCTACCATTAATATTTTTCTTTCTATTTCTCTTTGTATTTTCTGTAGTTTTTGCATTTTGAATTTTTTGCTATATTATTTACTACATACGTATTAATAACTGCTGTATCTTCGTTGTGGATTACACCTTAACCATTCTAAAACATCATGCTTTATCTTGTTTAATGCTTCTTGCCTTAAATCCAACTTTGATTTTAAGATTCCAATGTCTATATTTTTGTTATTTTCATTTACTTTGCATGATTTTGCCAATCCTTGTCTTTTCAAATTTCAGAGACATTGCATTTGATGTGTGCCTTGTGTATAGGATATTTCACTTTGTGGTCTAGATTGATTTTGCGTGTGTGTGTGTCTATGCAGAAAGTCTTGCCATTTGCAACCTACTACTGGAACATTCTCCTTTACCTTTTGCCCCTTACCTCCAGCACAATCTTCTCAATAGTCATTTCTTTAGTCATGTCTGTTCTGCCTTAAAGTGAACTGTCACATGTCAGCTCCCTCACCACAGGCCACATACTAGACCACAATAAATACCCTCTGAATCTAAATCAAAATAAGGAACACTTACTTGATAACTGAGTATGAATGGGTTATGTGTATACTCCTATTTCAGTCTCATGTTTATATAAATCATACAATATGAATATACATATATTTGGCCATTTTGAGTGGAGGTCTGGAAAGGACATTGTATTTGGGGGGCTTTTCATCTGCAGGACCCACTGAAATTGTCATCATCAACCATTTACTTTGAGTAAATAAAAACTATTGGAGGAGGCAGGGCAAGATGACAGCATAGGGAGGTGTGGAATTTAGTTAGTCCCCTAAAACAACTACTAAATAGCCAGGAAAAACTAGTAAATAGTCTGGAACAACTGTTTGGGTGACATCCATGACCAGACACACATTGTACACCAGTCCAGAGTGGGTAGAATGGCTGGGATCACAGCATAGAACTGTAAGTAAAGCTCCCCAAACTGAGGAGCTGGCACCCCCCCCCCCCCCACACACACTGGAATGGCAGGCTGAGTCGGAAACTTCCCTATGGGAAAAAGAAGCAATCTCTGCTGGGAGCAAGGGAAGCTTTATGCCAACCGAGCTCCAACTGTGGTTTTAATTAATGAATCTGGAATATTTAATACAAGCTACAAGCACAGATAAACCTGGAGCAAGCAGGAGAAGACCCCTGAGGTCTCTCCCAGCAGAGAGGAGGTGGGGCTGATGGAAAAATAAATAAGAGGCTTTTGGAGTCAGCTGAACTCAGAATACTGGAAAAGGGCTGAGCCTCAAGAAAAGGGAAACAAAGAACTGGATACCAACTCTGGCTGACTGGTGAAGCATGGGGGCTGGAGACTGGCTCTGAAAAGGGGATTTCTTTCTTTTTTCTTTTTCTTTTCTCTCATTCTAAATAGCTCATTATAGCAAGCCTCAGGCATTTTCAATTCTCAGTGTTGACCCAGGCAAGGGTGGAGTTAGGACAGTTAGAGAGATAAAGGAAGAATTCAAGTGAAGGAGATAATTCCCTAAAGGGCATATCTTCCCTAAGAAAAGTGGGGTGGAGCCCAGCTCAAGTGATTGCTCTCCCTCAGAGAATTCAGACCCCAGGGCAAGGGGAAAAATAAAAATAAAAAAAAAAAAACCTTAAGCTTGGCTTCTGACACCCTTGGTCCCTGGCAGGGACAAGATCTGCTGAGAATTAAAGGTACCACACCTCTTTATGCCAGTGGGGAGCTGTGGGCTGACAAGCACCACCTGCTGGGCAGGATAGAAAAAGCACAGAGTCTAGATGCCTCACAGGAAAGTGAAAATCTGCTGGGTCTCATCCTCAGGGAAACTCGATACTGAGTACATTCTCCTCCTGAGACCTGGGCCTGTTTGGTCTGGGAAAATCTGATTGTGGTAATAAAGGAAACCAGATGCCTAGACCACAAAAAAATTATGAGTCACACTAGGAAAAATGAAGATATGGCTCAGTCAAAGGAACAAACTTACACTTCAAATGAGATACAGGAGTTGAAACAACTAATTAAAGATCTTCAAACAAATATGCTAAGTCAATTAAAAATCAAATCAACAAGTTAAGGGAGGATATGGCAAAAGAGAAGAAGGATATAAAGAAGATATTGGGTGAACATAAAGAAGAACTCAAAAGTTTGAAAAAAAACCAATTGGCAGAACTTCTGGAAATGAAAGGCAAAATAGAAGAGACTGAAAACACAATGGAGACATACAACAGCAGATTTGAAGAGGCAGAAGAAAGGATTCATGAACTGGAGTACAGGACATTGGAAATCTTACACACAAAAGAACAGATCGGGAAAAGAATGAAAACTATCAGAAAGGTCTCACGGAATTGAAAGACAACACGAAGCACACAATGGAGGAAATAATCACTGAAAATTTCCCATCTCTTATGAAAAACATAAAATTACAGATCCAAGAATCACAGCATACCCCAAACAGAATAGATCTGAATAGAACTACTTCAAGACAGTTAATAATCAGATTATCAAATGTCAAAGACAAAGAGAGAATTCTGAAAGCAGCAAGAGAAATCCAATCCATCACATACAAGGGAAGCTCAATATGGCTATGTACAGATTTCTCAGTAGAAACCATGGAAGTAAGAAGGCAGTGGTATGATATATTTAAGATATTGAAAGAGAAAAACTACCAACCAACAATTCTATATCCTGCAAAACTGTCTTTCAAAAATGAGGGAGAGAGGCCAGGCCCCAATTCTGGTAAAGGGGGCTCTGGTCTATCTCACTGATGAGGCTTGTTTATTCCCTCCACAAACAACTCAGAAAACAAGACAACTATCAGATATTAAATAGCCCCATCTTGACTTTTGGGAAGATGGCAGAGTAGGTGAGGCAGAACAGGCTTCTCCTCTGTGAAAGAAACTAGAGAGAGGGGCCAGAGGATGCCCAGGACCATGGTTTCAGGGTGTCACCCACCATAGAGGGTCCCTCACACTACCTGGTGGGGACACTGACAAAAACATGAATGAGACAGTGGTTCCAGGATGTGGTCAGTGTGTTCCCATTGGACTTCCTCCTGGCCGGCAGCAGCAAGACCACCACCAGGCAAGGGAGCAAATGACTCTGTACTCCCTTGTACATACCTTGACAGTTAGCTGGGGAGGTGATCCTCCACAGCCAGGTGGCAGGGAGCTCCTGTGAGGGAACCCAGCAGGCAGTATTTGCTCTCCCCCACAGAAGTCTGGGGGAGGAAGGTGCAACAGCAAGAAGTGGGGAAGGGAGAGCCACCATATTGGTGATCAGGAACCCCTCCCACACTCCAGAGGCTTGCAGGCACACAACAGGAAGGGAGCGGGTACACAGGGCCCATGTTCCATATGTGTGGTTCTCCCAGGCTAACTGCTCAGGGCCCACATCAGAGCCCCAGAGTGTGCAGCCCCAGTGCACAAGGAGAACAAGTACACTGATTGTTTCTCCAGCCAGTTTGGACTCTGCCCACAGCAAAGGAGTAGTTTGGCTTGACATCACCACCTGCTGGTAGGTTAGGGAATCTGCACTCCAGCAAGCTATAGCTTTACCAAGTTATATATAAATGCTAAAATAATCCTGCATTTCTGAAAATAACCTTATCAAGACAAGCAAATGCCGTGAAACCAACAGAAAATTACAAAGCACTTGAAGAATCTAGAAGATATGAACAAGCCAAACAAACAAATTAAAAAGCCAGAAGAGACACAAAATTTGGAGCAATTAATTAAAGAAATACAAACAAATCTCCAAAACAACTTCAACAAGATGGCTAAAGACATAAAGGAAATCAAGAACACTGTATAAAAGCATAAAGAAAATTTGAAAGAGTAAATAAAAAATAGCAGATCTTATGGAAATAAAAATACTGTGAATCAAATTAAAAATATACTAGAGACACACAATAGCAGATTTGAAGGGGCAGAAGAAAGGATAAGTGAACTTGAGGACCAAGTAATTGAATGCAAGCACACAAAAGAACAAACAGGGAAAAAATTGAAAAATTTGAAATGATCTCAGAGAACTGATGGACAACATGAAGTGAACAAATATAAGAATCATTGGTGTCCCAGAAGAAGAAGAGAAGAGTAAAGAATTAGGAAGAGTGTTTCAAGACATAGTTGGGGAAAACTTCCCAACCCTTCTAAGTAACATAGATATGCAAATCAAAGATGCCCAATGAACCCCAAATAAACTAAACCCAAATAAACCTACTATGAGACATACACTGATTAGATTGTCAAATGCTGAAGAGAAGGAGAAACTTCTAAAAGCAGCAAAAGAAAAGCAACTCACCACATACAAGGGAAACAACATAAGACTAAGTGCTGACTACTCAGTGGGCACCAAGGAGGCAAGAAGACAGTGGTATGACAAATTTAAGGTTCTGAAAGAGAAAAATTGCCAGCCAAGAATTTTTTATCCAGCAAAGATCTCCTTCAAAATTGAGGAAGATTTTAAAATTTTCACAGACAAACAAATGCTGAGAGAATTTGTTAACAAGAGACCTGCCCTGCAAGATATACTAAACAGAGCTCTGCCAGCTAAGAAAAAAAGAAAGGAAAGAGAGATTTGGAGAAGAGCACAGAACTGAAGAGTATTAGTAAGGGTAACTTAAAGGGAAAAAAAGAGAGAGGGAAAAAAATTGATCTAACAACTAAAAACCAAAGGATAAGATGGCTGATTTGAGAACTCCCTTCACAGTAATAACTTTGAATGTGAATGGATTAAACTCTCCAATTAAAAGATACAGGCCCATAGAATGGATTAAAAAGTATGACCCATCAAAATGCTGTTTACAAGAGACTCATCTTAGATCCTGTGACACAAAGATAATGAAAGTGAAAAGATGGAAAAAAATATTCCATGCAAACTGCAACACAAAGAAAGCTGGGGTAGCTATATTAATATTGGACAAAAAAGACTTTAAATGCAAAGATGTCATAAGAGACAAAGAAGGATACTATATATTAATAAAAGGGACAATTCACCAAGAAGAAGTAACAATCATAAATGTTTATGCACCCAATCGAGGAGCTCCAAAATACATGAAACCAACACTGGCTAAACTGAAGGGAGCAATAGGCACATCTACAATAATAGTGTGAGACTTCAATACAACACTCTCTTCTATAGATAGAACAACTAAACAGAGGACCAATAAGGAAATTGAGAACCTAAGCAATATGATAAAGGAACTGGACTTAACAGATATATATAGGTCATTACATTCCAAAGAACCAGGATATACATTCTTCTCTAGTGTCCATGGAACATTCTCCAGGATAGATCATATGCTGAGGCACAAAACAAGTCCTAATAAATTAAAAAAGATTGAAATCATTCAAAGCACATTTTCTGACCATAATGGAATGCAACTAGAAATAAAGAACCACCAAAGAACCAGATCTTTCACAAATATATGGACATTAAACAACACACTCCAAAACAACCAGTGGATCAAAGAAGAAATTGCAAGAGAAATTGGTAAACATCTAGAGATGAATGAAAATGAGATCACAACATATCAAAACCTTTGGGATTTGGGCATGAGAAGGAAATTTATAGCTCTAAATGCATATATCAAAAAGCAAGAAAAAATTAAAACCAAAGACCTAACTGAACAACTGAAGAGGCTAGAGAATGAGCAGCAAACTAACCCTAAAGCAAGTAGAAGAAAAGAAAAAACAAAGATTAAAGCAGAAATAAATGAGCTGGAGAACAAAAAGCAACAAAAAGAATAAATTAAAAAAAAATTGGTTCTTTGAGAAGCTCAACAAGATTAACAGACACTTAGCTAGACTGACAAAGCATGAAAGAGAGAAGACCCAAATAAACAGAATCAGAAATGAGAAGGGGATAATTAGTATGGACCCAGAAGAAACAAAAAAATTCATAAGCGGATACTATGAATAACTGTATGCCAACAAGCTAGACAATTTAGAAGAAACGGACAATTTCCTAGAAACACATGAACAACCTACACTGACCCAAGAAGAAATAGAAGGCCTAAAAAAAAAAAAATCACAAGCAAAGAGATCCAATCAGTCATAAAAATCAGCCTACAGATAAAAGCCCAGGGCCAGATGGCTTCACAGGGGAATTTTACCAACATTTCCAAAAAATAATTGATATCAATCCTGTGCAAAGTATTTCAAACAATTGAAAAAAAAGGAATATTATCTAACTCGTTTTATGAAGCTATTATCACTCTGATACCAAAACCAGATAAAGATACTACAAAAAGGAAACCTATAGGCCAATCTCCCTAATGAATATAGGTGCAAAAATCCCAAACAAAATACATGCAAATTGAATCCAAAGGCACATTAAAAGAATTATACACCCCAACCAAGTGGGGTTTATTCCTGGCATGCAAGGATGTTTCAACATAAGAAAATTACTTAACGGAATTCAACACATAACAAACCAAAATGGAAAAATTAAATGATCATCTTGATAGATGCTGAAAAAGCATTTGAAAAAATTCAACATCCTTTATGATAAAAACACTTCAAAAGATAGGAATGGAGAGATCCTTCTTCAATATGCTAAAGGGCATATACAAAAAACCCACAGCCAGCATAGTACTCAATGGTGAGAGACTGAAATCTTTCTCCCTAAGATTGGGAATGAGAAAAGGATACCCCTTGTCACCTTGTTATTCAACATTGTGCTAGAAGTTCTAGCCAGAGCAATTCACCAAGACAAAGATATAACAGGTATCCAAATTGGAAAGGAAGAAGTAAAACCGTCATTATTTGCAGATGATATGATCTTATATTTAGAAAATCCTGAGAATTTGACAACAAAGCCACTTGAGCTGATAAAAAAATTCAGCAGAGTGAATATAAGATTAATGCACATAAGTCAGTAATACTCCTATACACCAATAATGACCTAAATGAAGAGGCAATCAAAAAAACAAAAATCCATTCACACTAGCAACTAAATTAAAAAGTACCTAGGAATAAACCTAACCAAGGATATAAAAGACCTCTACACAGAAAATTACAAAATTTTACTAAAAGCAATTAAAAAGGACCTAAATAGGTGGAAATATATCCCATGCTCATGGATAGGAAGACTAAACATTTTAAAATGCCAGTTCTACCCAAACTGTTCTATAGATTCAATGCAATTCCAATCCAAATTCCAACAACCTACTTTGCAGACTTGGAAAAGTTAGTTATCAAATTTATTTGAAAGGGAAAGGGACCTCAAATTGCCAAAAACATCCTTAAAAAGAAGACTGAAGTGGGAGGGCTTACACTTCCAGACTTTGAAGCCTACTATAAAGCTACAGTGGTCAAAACAGCATAGTATTGGCATAAAGATAGATATATTGATCAATGGAATTGAATTGAGAATTCAGAAATAGACCCCAAATCCAAAGAACTGGGACAAAATAGTCTCTTCAACAAATGGGGCTGGGAGAACTGGATAGCCATAACCAAAAGAATGAAAGAGGACCCCTACCTCACACCCTGTTCTGGTTTGCTAATGCTGCCAGAATGCAAAGTACCAGAAATGGATTGACTTTTATAAAGGGGGTTTATTTGGTTACACAGTTACAGTCTTAAGGACATAAAGAGTCCAAGGTAAGGCATCAACAATCAGGAAACTTCACTGGAGAATGACCAATGGTGTCCAAAAAACCTCTGTTAGCTGGGAAGGCACGTGGCTGGTGTCTGCTTGCTCCCAGGTTGCATTTCAAAGTGGCATTCTCCAAAATGTCTGTGTCAGCTTCCAACAGCCGTCTTCAGAGTGTCTGTCTCAGCTGTAATTCTGCTTCAAAATGTCACTCTCAGTTGCTCTGAGGTCCTTCTGTCTGTGAACTCCTTTATATGACTCCAATGAGCCAATCAACACCCACCCTGAATGGGCGGGTTACACCTCCATGGAAATTATCCAATCAGACATTTCACTCACAGTTGATTGAGTCACATCTCCATAGAAACACTCAACCAAAGAATTCCAGTCTAATCAACACTAATATATCTGCCCCCACAAGATTGCATCAAAGAATATGGCATTTTGGGGAGCATAATACACCCAAACTGGCATACACCCTATAAAAAATTAACTCAAAGTGGTTCAAAGACCTCAATATAAGACAGCACAATAAAACTCTTAGAAGATAATATAGGGAAATGTCTTCAATTCCTTGTAATAGGAGGTAGCTTCTTAGACCTTAAATCCAAAACACAAGCAAATGTGGACTTTCTCTCTTTAAGCCTAACTCTGCAAATAAATTCATCACACACATCCCACCTACATGGGACAGAACCCCCCCACCCCCAGATGAATGAGTCCTTCTGGCAATGTTGGACACAGATTCCAGAAATGAACCTGACCCTGGCATCGAGGGATTGAGAATGCCTTTTTGACAAAAAGGGGGCAAAGAAAGGCAACAAAGCAAGGTTTCCATGGCTAAGAGAATTCAAATAGAGGCAAGAGGCTGTCCTGGAGGTTACTCCTATGCCAGCTTCACCTAGATATGCCAAATGATGACAGTACAATAAGCCCAAGTCAACAGTAGTCCCAAAAATCTTAAAGAATACCTGGATCCCTATCTGAGACTCTATAAAAGTTTTACTCACTAAGTTTATTCTTCAGAATCTTAAATCCTTCAGAGAACTCCTGTGCCAGCTAAGTCCCCAAACCTATAGGCAATAGCCTCTTCAAGAACATCGACTAAATGTGTTCCCTTTTCCCATAATGTTGACACCCCTTTTCAACATGAACAAGTTAAGGTGGTCACTGCCTAGACATCCCTGAAAATAAGGAAAACGATTAAACTAGAGGAAAGGAGAGCAACAGAGAAGATGGAATTTAACAATGGATTATGAATACTGAATCTCTATACAATTTTCTTTTTCTTAGTTGCTAGGGTATAAGATTAGCTAGAAGGAAAGAATTGAAATGGTGTAACTGTAACCCATTTCAAAGCATCCTTTGAAATTTGTTCTATAGCTTCTTGTTAAATTGTAATTTGAAAGCTATCATCTTTTTGTATATACGTTATGTTCCACAATAAGGAAATAACTGAAACTATGGTACTGTAACTCATAACAACTTGGAAATTTCCTACATAACTACTTGTTAAATTATACTTTGAAAGATATTACCTTTTTGTATATATGTTATAGTTCACAATGGGGAAGTGACTGAAACTGTGGAAGTGTGTCCTATGACATTCTTTAAAATTTGCTAACTACTTGTTAAATTGCACTTGGAGAGTTATCACTTCTAGGTATATATGTTATATTCTACAATAAAAAATATGAAAAAATGAGGGAGAGTTTAAAATATTTTCAGACAGACACTAAGAGAATTTGTAAACAAGATAACTGCTCTACAAGAAATACTAAAGGCGGCACTACAGGCAGACAGGAAATGACAGGAGAGTGATGTTTGGGAAAGAGTGTGGAAATGAAGACTTTCAGTAAGGGTAAAAAAGAGAGAGAGAGGGAAAAAATAAAATATGACATATAAAATCCAAAAGACAAAATGGTAGACAATAGACATTATGTTGAGTAAATTTAGCCAAAGGAAAAAAAAAAGGTGAATACGGTATGCTCTCACTAATATGAACTAACATGATGAGTGAACTTTGAGAGTTAAAGTTGAGAACACAGGTTATCAGGAGATAGAAAGGTTATAGGCTGGGCATTTGATGCTGAAGGAGTACAGAAGGTTCAAGAGGATTGATTGTATAGATCCAGAAATGGATAGCACAATATTGTGTGATGGTAGCATAGTCTTTTAGTACTCTGAACAAAGATGAGTATGAGTATGGTTGAAAGAGGAAGACTAGGGGCACGTGTAACACCAGAAGGAAAGATAGAAGATAAAGACTGGTGTTGTATAACTTAGTGAAACATAGAGTGGTCAGTGATGGTGATAAAATGTACAACTATAAGAATGTTTTTACATGAGGGAGAACAAATGAATGTCAACATTGCAAGGTGTTGAAAATGGGACAGTATAGGGGAAAAATATAATCAATGCAAACTAGAGTCTATAGTTAACAGTAACATTGTAAGATGCTTCCATTAATTGTAACAAAAGCAATATACCAAAGCTGAATGTCTATGAGGGGGATATAAGGGAGTGGAAAGGGATTCGTGGTGGTGGTGTTGTTTTAGTCTGACATTTTGTTACATTTTACGTTATATCATTTTTATTTTCCTTCTTTTTATTCTTCATTTTTTTCTCCTCTTCCTCTTTCTTTGTAGAAGAAATAGAAATATCCTCATATAGATTGTGGTGGTGAATGCATAACCATGTGATTATACCGGGAATCATTGATTGTTTACTTTGGATGGATTGTATGGTGTGTGAATAAAACTGTTTAAAAAAATAAACAGAGGAATACAAGTGCTGGAGAAAATATGGAGAGAGGTATGTACCTGTTCTAGTTTGCTAATGCTGCAAAACACCAGAGATGGATAGGCTTTTATAAAAAGGGGGTTTTTTGGCTACACAGTTACAGTCTTAAGGCCATAAAGCATCCAAGGTAACACATCAGTAATCGGGTACCTTCACTGGAGGATGGCCAATGGTGTCTGGAAAACCTCTGTCAGCTGGGAAGGCACGTGACTGGCGTCTGCTCCAAAGTACTGGTTTCAAAATGGCTTCTCCCAAGACGTTCCTCTCTAGCAAGCTTTCTCCTCTTCAGAATGTCACTCCCAGCTGCACTCCCTTCCCTCTCTTTGAGTCAGCTCATTTATATAGCTCCACTGATCAAGGCCCACCCTGAATGGGCGGGGCCATGCCTCCATGGGAACACCTCTTCAAAATCATCACCCACAGCTGGGTGGGGCACATTCCAAGCAAATCTCTGCCCCACAAGACCACAAAGATAATGGCATTTGGGGGACACAATACATTCAAACCGGTACATTCCACCCCCTGAACCCCAAAATGACATTATCTCTCCAAATACAAAATACATTCATTCCATCACAATATCACAAAAACTTAAATCATTTCAGTAACAAAAGTTATGTACAAGATCCCATCAAAATCAATTATAGGCATGGCCAGTCCTAAGGCATAATTTTTCTTTAGCTGTGGATCTGTGAACTTAGAACAAGTTATGTTCTCCTGATATACAAAGGAGAGACATTCATAGGATAAACATTTCCATTGCCATAAGGAGAAACAGTAAGGAAAACAGGGTTAACAGGAGCAAAACAGTTCCTAAAACCCGCAGGACAAACTCCATTAGATTTCAAAGTCTGAGAGTCATTAACAGAACAACATTGCATCCTTGGGGCTTGAGAGAGAGAGGGAGTCTAACCCTTCCTAAGGGCCTTTGTGACAGCCCTTTCCTCTCCAAACGCTTGGGTGAGTGCTCCAACATATCCACGCACTGGGGAGACCACCTTCTCGGCCCCACCCTCCTCAAACATCAGGGCAGCTCCCGGATTCCCTTCCATCTCCAGGGCACACGCTCAACCCCTTCAGAACAGTGTGGTGGCAGCCAGGCTCTCCCCAATTCCCTGGGAATGTGCTCCACCCTCTTTGGGACCTGAGGTGGCAAAACTCTTCCAGAGCATCGAGGCGGAAAGCCCGCCCTCGACCTCCAGGGCAAACTCACCCTTTCCATGTGTGTGGGCTGCTCTGCTCTCCCAGCCTGAGACCTCTTGACTCCAGACCTCAACCTCCATGGCTCTGTCTTTGAAGAAATTTTTCCTTCAGTTTGTTCCTTGTCTGTCTTCTCCAGTCCAGACTGGCAATGGCTCTGTCTGTAAAGATCTCACAAAAATTCTATTGGCTTTGCATGAAGCACGCAGGGGTCAAAGCCATCAGACAATAGGACTTTCCACAAATCCTTTCTGCTTAATTCCATCTCCAATCCTGGCTTGTACTGAAATGGCAGCTGGGTTCCATGTTTGATTACATCCTCACATTGGGCTGTAGCTTCTGGGATTCCACCCACTGGAAGCATGTAATTTTCCAAGCCATCAGCTTCTGGTTTCTTTGAACCCAAGAGTTCAGTTCTAAGTTTATCTCTCTCTGCTTGCGTTTTACTATAAGCTGCAAGGAGAAGCCAGGGTATATCCTCCATACGTAGTCTGGAGATCTCCTCAGCTAAGTATTCCAGGTTGTCACTTTCAAATTCTTCCTTCCATCTGACACCAGGACTCAATTTTGCCAAATTCTCTGCCACTTTAAAACAAGGATCGCCTTTGTTCCAGTTCGCAACAACACATTCATCGTTTCTGCTCAAGGCCTCATCAGAAGTATCTTTAGAGTCCATATTTCCATAAACAGTCTCTTTAAAGCGGTTTTGGCCTTTTCTATCAAGCTCCTCACAATTCTTCCAGAATCTTCCCCTTATCCATTTGAAAAGCCGTTCCAACATGTTTGGTATTTGCAGACTCAGCAGCAAAAGCACCCCACTTCTCTCGGTACCAAAATCTGTTCTAGTTTGCTAATGCTGCAGAATGCAAAACACCAGAGATGGATTGGCTTTTATAAAAAGGGGGTTTTTTGGCTACACAGTTACAGTCTTAAGGCCATAAAGCGTCCAAGGTAACACATCAGTAATCGGGTACCTTCACTGGAGGATGGCCAATGGTGTCTGGAAAACCTCTGTCAGCTGGGAAGGCACGTGGCTGGCATCTGCTCCAAAGTTCTGGTTTCAAAATGGTTTCTCCCAGGACGTTCCTCTCTAGCAAGCTTTCTCCTCTTCAGAATGTCACTCCCGGCTGCACTCCCTTCCCTCTCTGAGTCAGCTCATTTATATAGCTTCACTGATCAAGGCCCACCCTGAATGGGCGGGGCCATGCCTCCATGGGAACACCTCTTCAAAATCATCACCCACAGCTGGGTGGGGCACATTCCAAGCAAATCTATGCCCCACAAGACCACAAAGATAATGGCATTTGGGGGACACAATACATTCAAACTGGCACAGTACTTATTCCCTGTTTGTAGGGTAGTAGAATGGTGTAAGCCATCTAGAAGGCAGTGGTGGTTTCACAGGCAGCTAAGCATGGGGTTGCCATATGGTCCTGCAACTCGATTATTAGGTATATACTTGGAAGAACTGAAAGCAGGGACATGAATGGACATTTGCACACTGGTGTTTATGGCAGCAGTATTCATGATTTTCAACAGATGGAGTTGACCTAAGGGTACATTGACTGATAAATAGAATGGTGAACTGTGGTGTATGAATACAATGGAATATTGAGCCAGTGACAAGAAGGAATGAATTTGTGAGGTATGCAACTAGGTGGATGAACCTTGAGGACAGTATGTTGAGTGAAATAAGCCAGAAACAAAAAGACAAACACTATAAGCTCACTAACATGGACTAACTATAATGTGCAAACTCTGAGAATTGAATCTGAGAGCATATGTTATCAGGGAAGACTTATTGTAACGGTTCCTAGATTCTAAGCTCTTACAGCAGTCACATCTATTCATGAGTTGTAATGGTTGTCTCTAAATTCTGAGATGCTGAGCTGTTTCTGTATAACCTGGTTAGTCCCCATGTGCTGGTTTGGATGTGTTATGTCCCCCAAAGCGCCATTATCTTTGATACAGTCTTGTGTGGGCAAGAAACATATTGGTGTTGATTAGGTTGGAGACTTTTGATTGGATATTTCTGTAGAGACGTGGTCACTCAACTGTGGGCTAGATCTTTCATTGGATAATTTCCATGGAGGTGTGGCCCCGCCCATTCAGCATGGGCCTTGACTAGTTTACTGGAGCAGTATATAAGCTCAGACAGAAGCAGCAAGTTTGCCACAGCCAAGAGAGATGCTTTGAAGAATGCACAGGAGCTGAGAGAGGAGCTATAGATGAGAAACAGTTTGAAGATGGCTGTTGAAAGCAGATTCTTGCTCCACAGGAGCTGAGAGAAGACAAAAGCCCCAAGAGCAACTAAGCATGACATTTTTGAGGAGCTGAAGCTTAGAGAGGAACATCCTAGGAGAAAGCCATTTTGAAACCATAACTTGGAGCAGACGCCAGCCACATGCTTTCCCAGCTGACAGAGGTTTTCTGGACACCACTGGCCATCCTCCAGTGAAGGTACCTGATTGTTGATGTGTTACCTTTGACACTTTATGGCCTCAGGACAGTAACTGTGTAACCAAATAAACCCCCTTTATAAAAGCCAGTCCCTTTCTGCTGTTTTGCATTCTGGCAGCATTAGCAAACTAGAATAACCTGGAACTTCAGGTATCTGTGTGACACCTGAGACTCAGAGCCAGAGTTCAGCAGCTATGAATGTTAACATTACCCCATACAGCAACTGTTTACAAAGCTGAAAAAGAGATCAGACTTCAATTAGAAATAAATAAAATGGACTTGGTTGGAACTGAGGTAAATCAGACTAAAGGGTAAAGGATGACATTGACTGTGTTTTAAAATTTCAACTTCTATTTGAGACCAAAGGAAGAGATTTTTATTTGGTGCAAAATCTATATTTTCTGTAGTACACTATATAATTTAGCTTGTATGGTTAGTTTATTCAAACACCATAATTACATGGAAACTTGAACAAGGGGTGAGATCTGGTTGGTTTGCAGGTTAGCATGAAGCCCCGATACATCCCAGAGTAATTTGGGCAGGGAATAACAAGTATTTGCACACAATTGCCAAGAGACAGAAACAATCCAAATGTCCTTCAACAGATGAGTGGATAAATAAAATGTGGTATATACATATGATGAAATACTATGCAGCAGTAAGAAGGAACGAGGTTGTGAAACATAAGACAACACTGATGAACCTTGAAGACATAATGCTGAGTGAAATAAGCCAGAAACAAAAGGAGAGATATTGTATGTTACCACTAATGTACCCCTTTTTAGTTTTTAGTGTATCAGAAAAGCTAGAAGGAAATACCTGAAACAGTTCAACTGCAACCCAGTATCCTTGATTCCGGAAGAAGACTGAATAACTACATAGCTTACACAGTGTGACCATGTGATTGTGAAAATCTTGTGGCTCACACTCCCTTTATCCTGTGTATGGACAGATGAGTAGAAGAATGAGGACAAAAATAAATCAGATCTAAGATGGTGGCACAGAGAGGAGTGGAAGCTAGTTAGTCCCCCTGGAATACTAATAAACAACCAGGAACAGCTAGTAAATAATCTGGAATAACTGTGGGGGGACAAGCATGACCATCCACTCATCATAAACCAACCTGAATTGGGAGGAATGCCTGAGACTGCAGCATAAAATCTGTAAGTAAAAACTGCAGATCCAAGCCGGGAGCCCCTGCCCCCCATGACCCAAGCTGCAAAACCTTGTGGAGCTAGAGAACAGCACTCTCAGAGCAAGCAAAAATAGCTCAGCTGAGCTCCAACTGAGGTTTTAATTAACAAGTGTAGACTGCTCGATATGAATCCCCAACATGCAGACAGAGGCTTTGGGTGATGACTGACCTTGGAGAGCCAGAGGGTGGCTGGGGACTGAACCTGAAGGGGGCTTTCTCTCCCTGTTTTGGCTCAGTAGAGAAAGCCTCAGCCATTTTCAGTTCCCAGTGCTCTGATCCAGACAAAGGTGGAGATAGCACAGGCAGAGAGAGACCACTGAAATGCAAATGACCTCTCCCTAGGAGGTCTATCTTCCCTAAGAGGAAAGGGGTGGGGCCCATCTCTACTACCCGCCTTCCATTCAGAACCAAACCCCAGAGCCCGGGGGAAAACAGCCACAGGCCACACCTCCTTACACCAGTCAGGAGTGACAGGCTGATAGGCGCCACCTGCTGGGCAGAAAAGCACAGTGACCTGAGGCCTCACAGGGTGTACCAATTTTCTAAGACACACCCTCAGGGAAACCAGATACTGAATAGTTCTTCCTTCTGGGATTGGAGCCCATTTTGGTCTGGGAAAACCTGATTGGGGTAACCAAGGAAACCATGCTTAGACAACAGAAAACTGCAACCTATACTGAGAAAAACAAAGTTATGGCCCAAAGGAACAAACTTACACTTCAACTGAGATACAGGAATTTAAACAACTAATACTAAGTCAATTCAAAAAGTTTAGGGAAGATATGGCAAAAGAGATGAACCATACAATGAAAACACAGGACGTACATAAGGTAGAAATTGAAAGTTCAAAAAACCAACTAGCAGAATCTATGGACATGAAAGGCACAATGCAAGAGATGAAAGACACAATGGAAACATACAACAGCAGATCTCAAGAGGCAGAAGAAAACACTCAGGAACTGGAGAACAAGGCACCTGAAAGCCTACACACAAAAGAACAGATAGAGAAAAGAATGGAAAAATATGAGCAACATCTCCGGGAACTTAAGGACAAAATGAAAATCAGGAATGTATGTGTCATTGGTGTCCCAGAAGAAGAGAAGGGAAAAGGGACAGAAGCAATAATAGAGGAAATAATCAAAGAAAATTTCCCATCTTTTATGAAAGACATAAAATTATAGATCCAAGAAGCTCAGCATATCCCAAACAGAATAAATCTGAATAGGCCCATGCCAAGACACTTAATAATCAGATTATCAAATGTCAAAGGTAAAGAGAGAATCCTGAAAGCAGCAAGAGAAAAGCGATCCATCACATACAAAGGAAGCTTGATAAGACCATGTGCTGATTTCTCAGCAGAAACCATGGAGGCAAGAAGGAAGTGGGGTGATATACTTAAGATACTGAAAGAGAAAAACCACCAACCAAGAATCTTATATCCAGCAAAACTGTTCTTCAAATAGGGAGAGCTTAAAATATTCTCTGACAAACAGACAAGGACTGCATTTGTGAACAAGATACCTGCTCTACAGGAAACACTAAAGGAAGCACTGCAGACAGAAAGGAAAAGACAGGAGTGAGAGGCTTGCAAAACAATTTTGGGAGATAGTAGCATAGCAATGTAAGTACACTGAGCAAAGATGACTGTGAGTATGGTTGAAAGAGGAAGGTTGGGACCATGTGGGACACCAGAACAAAAGACGAAGGATAAAGACTGGGACTGTGTAATTCAGGGTGCTCAACAATTGTAATAAAAGGTACAAATATGTCTTTACATGAGGTAGAACAAATGAATGTCAACATTGCAAGGTGTTAAAAATAGGGTGGGACTGCGGGGGAAATACAATCAATGCAAACTAGAGACCATAATTAACAGAAACATTGTATTATGCTTCCTTTAGTATAACAAAGACAATATACCAAAGCTAAATGCATATGGTGTGGGGGGGAATAGGGGAAGGATATGGGACTCCTGGCTTTGGTGATGTTGTCTGACTCTTTATTCTACTTTAAGTTAATGCTATCTTTCCTTTTGTTGCTTTCTAGCTGTCATGTTTTTGTTTTTGTTGTTGTTTTT
This sequence comes from Choloepus didactylus, assembly GCF_015220235.1. Classification (NCBI taxonomy): domain Eukaryota; kingdom Metazoa; phylum Chordata; class Mammalia; order Pilosa; family Megalonychidae; genus Choloepus; species Choloepus didactylus. The sequence goes on from NC_051313.1 coordinate 41,923,275, forward strand.
CTGTTTCTCTTTTCTTTTTCTTTTGTCTCTCTGCCTTCTTTGACTCTTCTTCCTTCTTTGTGGAAGAAATGGAGACGTCCTTATATAGATAGTGGTCATGGTACTGAGTACATAAATAGGTGGCTATACAGGGAACCAACGATTGTTTACTCAGGATGGAATGTATGGTATGTGAAAAAAAACTGTCTTAAAAGAAAGGGGTTGATGAAGAAATCTTGAGGGCACTATATTGAGGGAAATAAGATAGACACATAAAGGCAAATATAGCAGGGTCTCACTGATATGAACTAATTATAATATGTAAACTCATAGACATGAAATATAAGTTACCAGGATATAGAATGAGGCTAAAGAATGGGGAGCGGTTGCTTATTATGAGCAGAATATTCAACTAGGGTGAACTTAAATGTTTGGAAATGGACAAGGGTGATGGTAGCATGTTGTGAGAATAACTAACAGTGCTGGAAGGTGTGTGAAGGTGGTGGAAAGGGTAAGCTCAGAGTCATGTATGTCACCAGAAGGAAGGCTGGAGGTTAAAAGATGGTAGTATATAAAAGAGTGAATCTTGTGGTGGACAATGTCTGTGATTAACTGTACAAATATCAGAAATCTTTCTCATGAACTAGAACAAATGTATGACACTATAACTAGAAGTTAATAATAGAGAGGCATATAGGAAAAAAATATATACCTATTGCAAACTATATACTACAGTTAGTAGTATTTTAACATTCTTTCACCAACAGTAACAAATGTACTATAAAAAAGTATGAATCAATAATGGAGGGGGAGGGGAGGCGGGGCAAGATGGCAGACTGGTGAGCTGTAAGTTTTAGTTACTCCTCCAGGAAAGTAGGTAAAAAGCCAGGAACTGCGTGGACTGGACACCACAGAGCAATCTGTCTTTGGGCATACTTCATACAACACTCATGAAAACGTGGAACTGCTGAGATCAGCGAAATCTGTAAGTTTTTGTGGCCAGGGGACCCGCGCCCCTCCCTGCCAGGCTCAGTCCCGGGGGAGGAGGGGCTGTCAGCTCCGGGAAGGAGAAGGGAGAACTGCAGTGGCTGCTCTTATCGGAAACTCATTCTACTGATTCAAACTCCAACCATAGATAGACTGAGACCAGACACCAGAGACTCTGAGAGCAGCCAGCCCAGCAGAGAGGAGACAGGCATAGAAAAAAAAACAACACGAAAAACTCCAAAATAAAAGCAGAGGATTTTTGGAGTTCTGGTGAACACAGAAAGGGGAAGGGCGGAGATCAGGCCTTGAGGCGCATATGCAAATCCCGAAGAAAAGCTGATCTCTCTGCCCTGTGGACCTTTACTTAATGGCCCTGGTTGCTTTGTCTATTAGCATTTCAATAACCCATTAGATCTCTGAGGAGGGCCGTTTTTTGTTTTTTTTGTTTTTTTTTTTTTTAAATCCTTTTTTCTTTTTCTAAAACAATTACTCTAAGAAGCCCAATACAGAAAGCTTCAAAGAATTGCAATTTGGGCACGTCAAGTCAAGAGCAGAACTAAGAGAGCTCTGAGACAAAAGGCAATAATCCAGTGGCTGAGAAAATTCACTAAACAACACAACTTCCCAAGAAAAGGGGGGTGTCTGCTCACAGCCACCATCCTGGTGGACAGGAAACACTCCTGCCCATCGCCAGCCCCATAGCCCAGAGCTGCCCCAGACAACCCAGTGTGACGGAAGTGCTTCAAATAACAGGCACACACCACAAAACTGGGCGTGGACATTAGCCTTCCCTGCAACCTCAGCTGAATGTCCCAGAGCTGGGAAGGTGGAGCAGTGTGAATTAACAAAGCCCCATTCAGCCATCATTTGAGCAGACTGGGAGCCTCCCTACACAGCCCAGCAGCCCAGAACTGCCCTGGGGGGACGGCACTCACCTGTGACATAGCACAGTCATCCCTCAACAGAGGACCCGGGGTGCACAGCCTGGAAGAGGAGCCCACTTGCAAGTCTCAGGAGCCATACGCCAATACCAAAGACTTGTGGGTCAGTGGCAGAGACAAACTGTGGCAGGACTGAACTGAAGGATTAGACTATTGCAGCAGCTTTAAAACTCTAGGATCATCAGGGAGATTTGATTGTTAGGGCCACCCCCCCTCCCCGACTGCCCAGAAACACGCCCCACATACAGGGCAGGCAACACCAACTACACACGCAAGCTTGGTACACCAATTGGGCCCCACAAGACTCACTCCCCCACTCACCAAAAAGGCTAAGCAGGGGAGAACTGGCTTGTGGAGAACAGGTGGCTCGTGGACGCCACCTGCTGGTTAGTTAGAGAAAGTGTACTCCACGAAGCTGTAGATCTGATAAATTAGAGATAAGGACTTCAATAGGTCTACAAACCCTAAAAGAACCCTATCAAGTTCAGCAAATGCCACGAGGCCAAAAACAACAGAAAATTATAAAGCATATGAAAAAACCAGACGATATGGATAACCCAAGCCCAAGCACCCAAATCAAAAGACCAGAAGAGACACAGCACCTAGAGCAGCTACTCAAAGAACTAAAGATGAACAATGAGAACATAGTACGGGATATGAAGGAAATCAAGAAGACCCTAGAAGAGCATAAAGAAGACATTGCAAGACTAAATAAAAAAATGGATGATCTTATGGAAATTAAAGAAACTGTTGACCAAATTAAAAAGATTCTGGACACTCATAGTACAAGACTAGAGGAAGTTGAACAACGAATCAGTGACCTGGAAGATGACAGAATGGAAAATGAAAGCATAAAAGAAAGAATGGGGAAAAAAATTGAAAAAATCGAAATGGACCTCAGAGATATGATAGATAATATGAAACGTCCAAATATAAGACTCATTGGTGTCCCAGAAGGGGAAGAAAAGGGTAAAGGTCTAGGAAGAGTATTCAAAGAAATTGTTGGGGAAAACTTCCCAAATCTTCTAAACAACATAAATACACAAATCATAAATGCTCAGCGAACTCCAAATAGAATAAATCCAAAAAAACCCACTCCGAGACATATACTGATCACACTGTCAAACATAGAAGAGAAGGAGCAAGTTCTGAAAGCAGCAAGAGAAAAGCAATTCACCACATACAAAGGAAACAGCATAAGACTAAGTAGTGACTACTCAGCAGCCACCATGGAGGCAAGAAGGCAGTGGCACGATATTTTAAAATTCTGAGTGAGAGGAATTTCCAGCCAAGAATACTTTATCCAGCAAAGCTCTCCTTCAAATTTGAGGGAGAGCTTAAAATTTTCACAGACAAACAAATGCTGAGAGAATTTGCTAACAAGAGACTTGCCCTACGGGAGATACTAAAGGGAGCCCTACAGACAGAGAAACAAAGACAGGACAGAGAGACTTGGAGAAAGGTTCAGTACTAAAGAGATTCGGTATGGGTACAATAAAGGATATTAATAGAGAGAGGGAAAAATATGGCAAACATAAACCAAAGGATAAGATGGCCGATTCAAGAAATGCCTTCACGGTTTTAACGTTGAATGTAAATGGATTAAACTCCCCAATTAAAAGATATAGATTCGCAGAATGGATCAAAAAAAAATGAACCATCAATATGTTGCATACAAGAGACTCATCTTAGACACAGGGACACAAAGAAACTGAAAGTGAAAGGATGGAAAAAAAATATTTCATGCAAGCTACAGCCAAAAGAAAGCAGGTGTAGCAATATTAATCTCAGATAAAATAGACTTCAAATGCAGGGATGTTTTGAGAGACAAAGAAGGCCACTACATACTAATAAAAGGGGCAATTCAGCAAGAAGAAATAACAATCGTAAATGTCTATGCACCCAATCAAGGTGCCACAAAATACATGAGAGAAACACTGGCAAAACTAAAGGAAGCAATTGATGTTTCCACAATAATTGTGGGAGACTTCAACACATCACTCTCTCCTATTGATAGATCAACCAGACAGAAGACCAATAAGGAAATTGAAAACCTAAACAATCTGATAAATGAATTAGATTTAACAGACATCTACAGGACATTACATCCCAAATCACCAGGATACACATACTTTTCTAGTGCTCACGGTACTTTCTCCAGAATAGATCATATGCTGGGACATAAAACAAGCCTCAATAAATTTAAAAAGATTGAAATTATTCAAAGCACATTCTCTGACCACAATGGAATACAATTAGAAGTCAATAACCATCAGAGACTTAGAAAATTCACAAATACCTGGAGGTTAAACAACACACTCCTAAACAATCAGTGGGTTAAAGAAGAAATAGCAAGAGAAATTGCTAAATATATAGAGACGAATGAAAATGAGAACACAACATACCAAAACCTATGGGATGCAGCAAAAGCAGTGCTAAGGGGGAAATTTATAGCACTAAACGCATATATTAAAAAGGAAGAAAGAGCCAAAATCAAAGAACTAATGGATCAACTGAAGAAGCTAGAAAATGAACAGCAAACCAATCCTAAACCAAGTAGAAGAAAAGAAATAACAAGGATTAAAGCAGAAATAAATGACATAGAGAACAAAAAAACAATAGAGAGGATAAATATCACCAAAAGTTGGTTCTTTGAGAAGATCAACAAGATTGACAAGCCCCTAGCTAGACTGACAAAATCAAAAAGAGAGAAGACCCATATAAACAAAATAATGAATGAAAAAGGTGACATAACTGCAGATCCTGAAGAAATTAAAAAAATTATAAGAGGATATTATGAACAACTGTATGGCAACAAACTGGATAATGTAGAAGAAATGGACAATTTCCTGGAAACATATGAACAACCTAGACTGACCAGAGAAGAAATAGAAGAACTCAACCAACCCATCACAAGCAAAGAGATCCAATCAGTCATCAAAAATCTTCCCACAAATAAATGCCCAGGGCCAGATGGCTTCACAGGGGAATTCTACCAAACTTTCCAGAAAGAACTGACACCAATCTTACTCAAACTCTTTCAAAACATTGAAAAAAATGGAACACTACCTAACTCATTTTATGAAGCTAACATCAATCTAATACCAAAACCAGGCAAAGATGCTACAAAAAAGGAAAACTACTGGCCAATCTCCCTAATGAATATAGATGCAAAAATCCTCAACAAAATACTTGCAAATAGAATCCAAAGACACATTAAAAAAATCATACACCATGACCAAGTGGGGTTCATTCCAGGCATGCAAGGATGGTTCAACATAAGAAAATCAATCAATGTATTACAACACATTAAAAACTCGAAAGGGAAAAATCAATTGATCATCTCAATAGATGCTGAAAATGCATTTGACAAAATCCAACATCCCTTTTTGATAAAAACACTTCAAAAGGTAGGAATTGAAGGAAACTTCCTCAACATGATAAAGAGCATATATGAAAAACCCACAGCCAGCATAGTACTCAATGGTGAGAGACTGAAAGCCTTCCCTCTAAGATCAGGAACAAGACAAGGATGCCCGCTGTCACCACTGTTATTCAACATTGTGCTGGAAGTGCTAGCCAGGGCAATCCGGCAAGACAAAGAAATAAAAGGCATCCAAATTGGAAAAGAAGAAGTAAAACTGTCATTGTTTGCAGATGATATGATCTTATATCTAGAAAACCCTGAGAAATCAACGATACACCTACTAGAGCTAATAAACAAATTTAGCAAAGTAGTGGGATACAAGATTAATGCACATAAGTCAGTAATGTTTCTATATGCTAGAAATGAACAAACGGAAGAGACACTCAAGAAAAAGATACCATTGTCTATAGCAACTAAAAAAATCAAGTACCTAGGAATAAACTTAACCAAAGATGTAAAAGACCTATACAAAGAAAACTACATAACTCTACTAAAAGAAATAGAAGGGGACCTTAAAAGATGGAAAAATATTCCATGTTCATGGATAGGAAGGCTAAATGTCATTAAGATGTCAATTCTACCCAAACTCATCTACAGATTCAATGCAATCCCAATCAAAATTCCAACAACCTACTTTGCAGACTTGGAAAAGCTAGTTATCAAATTTCTTTGGAAAGGGAAGATGCCTCGAATTGCTAAAGACACTCTAAAAAAGAAAAACGAAGTGGGAGGACTTATACTCCCTGAGTTTGAAGCTTATTATAAAGCCACAGTTGCCAAAACAGCATGGTACTGGCACAAAGATAGACGTATAGATCAATGGAATCGAACTGAGAATTCAGAGATAGACCCTCAGATCTATGGCCGACTGATCTTTGATAAGGCCCCCAAAGTCACCGAACTGAGCCATAATGGTCTTTTCAACAAATGGGGCTGGGAGAGTTGGATATCCATATCCAAAAGAATGAAAGAGGACCCCTACCTCACCCCCTACACAAAAATTAACTCAAAATGGACCAAAGATCTCAATATAAAAGAAAGTACCATAAAACTCCTAGAAGATAATGTAGGAAAACATCTTCAAGACCTTGTATTAGGCGGCCACTTCCTAGACTTTACACCCAAAGCACAAGCAACCAAAGAGAAAATAGATAAATGGGAACTCCTCAAGCTTAGAAGTTTCTGCACCTCAAAGGAATTTCTCAAAAAGGTAAAGAGGCAGCCAACTCAATGGGAAAAAATTTTTGGAAACCATGTATCTGACAAAAGACTGATATCTTGCATATACAAAGAAATCCTACAACTCAATGACAATAGTACAGACAGCCCAATTATAAAATGGGCAAAAGATATGAAAAGACAGTTCTCTGAAGAGGAAATACAAATGGCCAAGAAACACATGAAAAAATGTTCAGCTTCACTAGCTATTAGAGAGATGCAAATTAAAACCACAATGAGATACCATCTAACACCGGTTAGAATGGCAGCCATGAAACAAACAGGAAACTACAAATGCTGGAGGGGATGTGGAGAAATTGGAACTCTTATTCATTGTTGGTGGGACTGTATAATGGTTCAGCCACTCTGGAAGTCAGTCTGGCAGTTCCTTAGAAAACTAGATATAGAGCTACCATTCGATCCAGCGATTGCACTTCTCGGTATATACCCGGAAGATCGGAAAGCAGTGACACGAACAGATATCTGCACGCCAATGTTCATAGCAGCATTATTCACAATTGCCAAGAGATGGAAACAACCCAAATGTCCTTCAACAGATGAGTGGATAAATAAAATGTGGTATATACACACGATGGAATACTACGCGGCAGTAAGAAGGAACAATCTGGTGAAACATATGACAACATGGATGAACCTTGAAGACATAATGCTGAGCGAAATAAGCCAGGCACAAAAAGAGAAATATTATATGCTACCACTAATGTGAACTTTGAAAAATGTAAAACAAATGGTTTATAATGTAGAATGTAGGGGAACTAGCAGTAGAGAGCAATTAAGGAAGGGGGAACAATAATCCAAGAAGAACAGACAAGCTATTTAACGTTCTGGGGATGCCCAGAAATGACTATGGTCTGTTAATTTCTGATGGATGTAGTAGGAACAAGTTCACTGAAATGTTGCTATATTATGTAACTTTCTTGGGGTAAAGTAGGAACATGTTGGAAGTTAAGCAGTTATCTTAGGTTAGTTGTCTTTTTCTTACTCCCTTGTTATGGTCTCTTTGAAATGTTCTTTTATTGTATGTTTGTTTTCTTTTTAACTTTTTTTTTCATACAGTTGATTTAAAAAAGAAGGGAAAGCTAAAAAAAAAAAAAAAAGAAAAAAGAAAAAAGACAAACAAGGAAAAAAAAAAAAAAAGATGTAGTGCCCCCTTGAGGAGCCTGTGGAGAATGCAGGGGGATTCGCCTACCCCACCTCCATGGTTGCTAACATGACCACAGACATAGGGGACTGGTGGTTTGATGGGTTGAGCCCTCTACCATAAGTTTTACCCTTGGGAAGACGGTTGCTGCAAAGGAGAGGCTAGGCCTCCCTATATTTGTGCCTAAGAGTCTCCTCCTGAGTGCCTCTTTGTTGCTCAGATGTGGCCCTCTCTCTCTGGCTAAGCCAACTTGAAAGGTGAAATCACTGCCCTCCCCCCTACGTGGGACCAGACACCCAGGGGAGTGAATCTCCCTGGCAACGTGGAATATGACTCCCAGAGAGGAATGTAGACCCGGCATCGTGGGATGGAGAACATCTTCTTGACCAAAAGGGGGATGTGAAAGAAAATGAAATAAGCTTCAGTGGCAGAGAGATTCCAAAACGAGCCGAGAGATCACTCTGGTGGGCACTCTTACGCACACTTTAGACAACCTTTTTTAGGTTCTAAAGAATTGGGGTAGCTGGTGGTGGATACCTGAAACTATTAAACTACAACCCAGAACCCATGAATCTCGAAGACAGTTGTATAAAAATGTAGCTTATGAGGGGTGACAATGGGATTGGGAATGCCATAAGGACCACACTCCACTTTGTCTAGTTTATGGATGGATGTGTAGAGAAGTAGGGGAAGGAAACAAACAGACAAAGGTACCCAGTGTTCTTTTTTACTTCAATTGCTCTTTTTCACTCTATTTATTATTCTTGTTATTTTTGTGTGTGTGCTAATGAAGGTGTCAGGGATTGATTTAGGTGATGAATGTACAACTATGTAATGGTACTGTAAACAATCGAAAGTACAATTTGTTTTGTATGACTGCGTGGTATGTGAATATATCTCAATAAAATGATGATTAAAAAAATACATTACTGTGAATTAGAAAAAAAAAAAATAATGGAGGGGGATGGTTAGGGGTATGAGAGGACTTGAGTTTCCTTTTCTTGTCTTTATTTCTTTTCTGGAGTAAGGAAAGTGTTCTAAAAATTGAAAAAAAATTAATTGTGATGGATGCACAGCTGTATAATGGTACAATGAGCAATTGATTGTATACTTTGTATAATTAAAAATATATATATAAACGTAATAAAAGAATTATGGTGAATATCTAAATAAATAAATAAATAAATGAAAAATAGAGGGGAGGAGGAGTTGGGCTCATTACCCAGAACACCTACACCAAGGCACTCAATGGCTAAGACTTTGTCAGAGCAAGGCAACTTTGAACTTCTTACATGGCAGCTCAATATGCCAAAGGTACGTGTCCCAAGAGAAGCAGGTGTAAGTTGCATTGCTTTTTAAACCCTAACATTAGAAGTCATATATTGTATCGTAATTTCTTTCTTACTCTATCGTCCTGTCAATCACTAAAGTTAGTCAAAAGTCACTAAGGTCCAGATTCAAGGGGTATACATCCTGTTCCAGTTGCTAAAGCTGCCATTATGCAAAATAACAGAAATGGATTGGCTTTTATAAAGGGGAATTATTAGGTTACTAAATGTACAGTTCTAAGGCCATAAAAGTGTCCAAACTAAGGCATCTTTACTGAAGAAAGGCCGATGGCGTCCAGAACACCTCTGTCAGCTGGGAAACCATGTGGCTGGTGCCTGCTGGTTCTTTGCTCCCAGGTTCTGGTTTCAAAATGGCTTTCTCCAAAATGTCTCTAGGCTTCTGTCTCTCTTAGCTTCTCTCAGCTCTCTGCTTGGTTCTCCTGGGACATCTCTCTCTGAGCATCTGGGCTTCCTCTCTTAGCTTCTCCAGGGCAAACTCTGGGCTTCATCTCTTAGCTTAGCATCTCCAAACATCCTTATGTCTGCATCTCCCAACATCTCCAAGTGTCTGTATCTGTGTCATCTCGTAGCTTCTCCCCAAATCTCTCTTTCTTAAGGACTCCAGTGAACTAATCAAGACCCACCCTGAATGGGTGGGGTAACATCTCCATGGAAATAATTTGATCAAAGTTCTCACCCACAGTTGGGTGAGTCACATCTTCATGGAAGCACTCAATCAAAAGGTTCTACCCAACAAGATTGGATTAAAAAATCATGGCTCTTCTGGGGTCCATAACAGTTTCAAACCAGCCCACACCCTATCCCTCCATGGCAGAAGTATCGAAGACTTTGCAGATATGTTTTAAATGTTATACTCTCACTGTTTATCACCAATTGATCTCTCTCTCTCTCACTTTCTCTCTCCCTCTCTGTTACACACAACATACACATACACATGCACACACAAATACAATCACATATATACTTGCAAATTTAAATACAGTTGCTTGTTTATACCAGCTATCAGTATAGGTAACTGAACTGTAGTGGTACTTGTGGCATTTTGTAAGCAACAACAAACTACACTGAAAAAATGAAATATATATACATATATGTTACTAATAAAAAACTAAGGTTATTCTAATTCCCTAATTGTCTACAGAAAACAAGAACAGAAATTTTGAATGAAGCTACACAAGACAAAAGCCAGAGTTTCTGGGAGAGTGTAACTTGCCCCCTGTTTAACTTTCCATGGGCTTCAACTACATCTCATTTGTCCTCAACCTTGCCATGGCTCCCACCTTCCCTGACATAAGGATTTGTGTACCATTTGCTGAAATTTACTCTAGCAGGATGTGGTGTTCTCTCTTTCACTGAAATCGTGGCTGCTATCTTGGCTGTGCCCACACCAACTTCCCATCATTACTTGCATTTTATTTCTCCACTCAATAATTCATTTAATGGACATTTATCAAGCACTGCCATGTGCTGAGCATTGTAGCAAATCCTAAAATAAATAATGCCTGGCCTATGCTTTATAGGGTTTTACAAGGAAACATGGTATCAGGCTGTGCGTGGCAAAGTAACAGATTAGTAAATAAGCAGTGCTGCCTGCTCCGTTGGCTGCTCACCCAATATCCATTCTCCACTGATTTCCTTGGTTTTGTTCAGAAATTGTATTGCCCTTGTGCTTTATGAGTGTCTGCGCCCCCTCCCCACCCCCTTCTCCAGGGGAAGGATCTTGCTTTGCCCAAGTGACTTAACAGGATTTCAGTTCCCTTCCTATGTAAAGATGCATAGGGGATGCAATTCTGGCCAACAAGAACAAAGGAGAAGAGACTTCCGGGAAAGTTTTCTTCAACCTTGGAAAAGTATCCATCCTCTTCACTCCTCAGCCATTGGACCCTGTTGGGTGCATTTAGGAAAGATTTATCTTGCCATCATGAAAGGTGTGGACAATAACACTGAGGTTAATATAATGGAAACATAGAAAGAATATAGGTCCTTCACGACATGGTCAACCTCTGAATTAATCAGCCCTGGAACCACTTACTTTCAGACTTCATGTTATATGAGACATTTTCCTTATGGTGTAATTTATTTTTAGCTGATCCTTCTATTACCTGCATCCAAGATCACCATAGTAGGGAAAAAAAGCAGACCTGAGTACAACAGGAGAAATTCTGAGGCCTGGTATCATCAAGGGTGGCTTCCTCCCAAGAAATGGGACTCAGATGTGGCTTTTCAGGACAGCTCAGAATTGGATACGTACAGAGGGTAGTTTGGGCAGTGATCAAGGGCTGAGAAGGGTAGGAAGAAAAGCATATTCGGTTCCAAGTTGTATGAGAAGTACCTAAATCCACCCTGATCTGGACACTTGAGATACTTGTGTTCTCTTAAATGGGAGAGCTGGATGACAAGGTGGAAAGAACTGTATTGCTAGGGGGTTAAGCCACATTTGAGGGATCCTTTTCAACAGGCCAGGACATAAGAAAGAGAAGGAACTTTCCTACCAGTTGAAGTGAGAGGCAAACACCAGAGGTCAAGGCTGGGATCTCAAGCCGCAGTAGGTTCAGGACAAGGTAGACAGACTAGCTATACTAAAGTAAGGAGCTCTGTAGGAAATCCTGGGATTCCAGGTGCTGGCAGAAGACACCCCTGAAAATAGGTGGTCAGGGTAGAATCAGCAAGGCATGAAGACAGATCTGGGTCAGGTAACGTCAACTGGTCAACCAGAAGGGGACAATGGCTATGAAGGAAAGTAAGGGCTGCAGCTGGAGCAGAGGGATGTGAGCTACTCCTCCCCTGTCTTTAGGGCTCCCAGAGTCACACAAGAGAAGAGAATTTTGCCACCTGCTTGGTAGGGGCTTTTGATCCCTGGGACATCAAAATACATTATTAAAATTATACACTTTATTAGGATCCTCAACCTGATGAGGTCTTAAAAATGTCAAATGATAAAAATATCTGTTTGTGACAAATATAAATCTTGTGGAATTAAGTTCAATGATCAAAAAGTAGAGTAGATATAGAGCAATAAAACACATATACAAGATATGCATGGTTACAATTTATCCTAAATTTCCCTCATACCTTTTACAATAACCATGACCCATGTCCTTAGATTTTTAAAATTACATCTAATGAGAAAGAGCTTATTGCTCCTGGAGATGGGCTCCTCCTGTATGTCTTTGACTTCTCTATGTTGGTTTTCTTCTCTGTTTTTTCTCTTTCTCCCTCATCCCTTAACTATTGGTATTTCTTTATGGTTCTTCTGAAGCTCACCTCTCTTCAAATATTGCTCACACATCACAGTATTCACTTCAACTACCATCTATCAGCTGCTGTTTTCCATCAGGTTTCCTCAAAAACAGAGCCTGAGGCAAGGATTAAGTGCCAGTGCACAATTTGGGAAGCAAGGCAGGGAAGGATGTGAAGCAAATACATAATGATGCCATTAGCACACTAGCCACTGCTTCACAATGAACTATGAAGAGACACAACAGGTTACTAACAAGTGTGTCTGGTTGGCCACACTGGATATCTCTGAACAGGCTATACAGAGACACTACCTCGTGTCTGTGCATAGGAGGGAGGAGCTGTCTCCGGTCTCCTGTTACTTCTTGGTCAAAGTTTACCTCATGGTCAAAGTTAGCTCCCTTGCAATTTCAGGTTGCATCACTTGTCCCCTTCGGTGGCCACTTGGAGTATCAGAACCTGTGTGCTATGATGGGCCATCCTCATCCAAGTCTGAAGTGGTGGGAGGAGACAGAATCTCCACTATGTTGCCATGACTGGTGGTGGCAGCAAGGGAGAGAGCAGATTCAGACAACTGGCCATGACCATAGTTGGAGTAGAACAAGTGGTTGAGGTTCCAATAGGCAAATGTACCAAAGGGGTCTGAGAAGATGCCTAATAAGTGTATTCCTTAACTCTCAAATCTACCTCTGCCTTGATCTCCATCCTCATTCCCAGACCTACATCTCCACTGGGAGGCCTCACTGGTACTTAAAAATCAATGTGTCCAAAATCAAATTCATCATCTTACTCCCTCCTCTAAAACATGGTTCCCCTATCTTGTGCCTTATCTCACTGAAGGGTATCACCATCCACTTGCTAACCAAGCCACTCTATTCAAGTTATTCTAGACTTCTGACTCTCTCTCACCCTTTTTACTCAGTCACTCATCAAATATTGCATATCTTATCTACTTAATAGTTCTCAAATTAATCCAATCCTTTCCATTCTCTTTGCCATCATATCAACATTGAAAATGATGCCCAACACCTAGAAAACAATTAATAGCAGCTGTTATTATTATTCCCATCTCCCACCTCTATTACTGAAACAGTTTTCTAAGTGGCCTATCTGTACTCTTGCTCTCTCTAAGCCACTCTTCACACTTAAGAATGATATTTCTAAAACATAAATCTTTTCTTGTCACTCTCCTTGAGTATAACATTGAAGTTCAAGGTAGAGCCCAGCCTCTTCAATGTGGCTTGCAAGGGTCTTTGCCAGCTGGCCCCTGCTACCATTGCAGTCTGTTTTTCCCAATACCCACTTAAGGCTTTAGTCAAACTACAGTTTCATAATTCTCTAAAAGCATTATGTCCCTTTTCTCCTCTTCTCAAGCTTCTCCTCCTGCTTGGAGAATCCTCTCCCTGCTACCACCACTCCCCTAAATTACACCTATTCATCCTTCGCAGCTCAGCTCAGACAAAAACTTTTGGGGAAGCCTTCCCTGACCCCTGTCTCCATCTTCCTTATATGTAAGTTATGAATATGTTTATCAGCTGCAAGTAACAGAAACTTGGCCATCAGCAGCTTAAAAAAATTATGTGGTTATTTTTATACAAGAGGTGAGAAGGTAGGTAGTTGCTAATGTTGGTTCAGCTTCTCAGAGACCCAGGATCCTTCTTTCTTTCCATTCTGTCATCTCCATGATTAGGGTTCTTCTCCAAATTTGTGGCCTCACGGTATCAAGAGGGCCACCAGAGTGCCTGACATTACATCCATGCTCAAGAAAAGAAGACAAGGGGAATGGCAGAAACTACACTAGAAACTTCAAAGCAGACTTCTGCTTTTAAGCCTCATTGGTCAGAGTTGTGTTACATCACCCCCAGCTTCGAGGGAAGTAGAGAAAGTGAATATTTAGAATTTCATAGCTCCTATAGTAGAAGACAGCAGGCAAGGAGAAGTTTGGCAATTACTGGCGGGTCAGTGATCTACTCCAATCTACCATGTACCAGCCCAAGTGAGACTCCGCAAATCTGTGCTCTGTTGGGAAGCTTATCATAGCCCTGACCACACCATGCTGTAATTGTCCACTTGCTAGCTTGTCTTCCCACAAGACTGGAAGTTGTTTGAGGAGAATAGATTTTTACTTAGTCATTTTAATATCCCCAGTACCTAGCACAGTGTCTGGCATGTTGTAGGTATTCAACTAAAAATGATCTTTATCTCCTAACAGAAAGGGCACACTAATTTTCAGGGTATCCAGATCCACTTACTGTGTGTTCCCACCCTTCATATTTAGAAAATTAGACTCCACTGACAGTTTTAAGTGTCCCATTTGTAAGCCTTCTTCAATAGGTATATTTATTTTAATTTTTGAAAATAATGTCATCAAAGGATAATACACATAGAGTAAATGCACAGAACTTGAATGTACAGCTCGGTGAATTTCTACATATAGTATTTGCCCCAGGTACCTACCATTTAGAATAAAATTTAGAACATTTTCAGTGCACCAGAAAGCTTTCTCAGGCCTCTACCCAATTGATACTGTCTACAAAGTAACTACTTTCTGACTTCTGAAACCATCGATTCAGGTTTTTGTTTTGTTTTGTTTTGTTTTTTGCATGTTTATGAACTTTATGTACATAAAATCATATAATACATGCTATGGTTTCTTTTACTCAGTCCTACATCTATGAGATTTATCCACGCTGTAGTATGTAGCAGCAGGCCATTCTTTATCATTGTTGAATAGTATTCCACTGAATGAATACACAATTTATCTGTTTTTGTTGTTGATGGATATTTGGGTTGTTTCCAATTTTTGGGTTATGACTAAGGGTTGATATGAGCATTCTCATAGACATTTTTCTGTTGAATATACATTTGGGAGTGGAATTGCTGATCATAGGGAATGTTCAACTTTGGTAAACCCTGCCACACCTTCTTCCCAAATATTTTACCCATTTATATTCTACCAGCAGTGTATGAGCATTTTAGATGCTCCGAATCCTCCTCAACACTCAATGTTACACTGTCAGTCATTTATATTTTAGTCATTCTGGTGCAAGTGAAATGTTATCTCATTATGGTTTTTATTACATTTTACTGATAACTAATGATATTGATTACCTTTTCATATGTTTGCTCACCATTTGGATATCCTCTTTGATGAAGGACTGGTTAAGTCCTTGGTCTCTTTTTCTAAAAATTGGGCTGTCTATGGTCTTCTTATGGACTTATAGGAGTTAATTACACATCTAGATACAAGTCCACTGTCAGATATATACATAGCAAATGCCTTCTCCCACTTTGTGGTTTGTCTTTTCATTTGTTTAATGGCATCTTTAAATAAATAGGAATTTTATTTTTAAAGAAGTCCAATTTTTCAATTCCCTCTTTTAAGATGATCAGTGCTTTTTCTGGCCTGTTTAAGAAATCAGGACCTAACCCAAGGTCATAAAGATATTTTCCAATGTTGTTTTCTAGAAGCTTTACTGTTTATCTTTCATATTTAGGTCTATAATGCATATGAAATTGATTTTTGTGAATAATGTGAGGTTGGGGTCAAGGTTCATTTTTTTCTCAATCTAATTGACCCAGCAGGTTGTTTATTGAATAGACCATCCTTCCCCTACTGTATTGCAGTGGCGCCTTTGTTGAAAATCAAACAGCTGTATTTGTGGCCCTGGACTCTGTTTTGTTCCATTGGTCTATTTGTCTATACTTGAGGCAATACCATTCTGTTATAATTGCTGCAGCTTTATAAGTCTTCATATCGGGTAGTGTTAAGAAAACATCTTCTTTTTCAGTATACTTTTTTCTATTCTTGACTTTTTGTACTTCCACATAAATTTTAAAATCAGCTTGTCACTTTCCACAAAAAGCTGAGACTTTGATTGGAATTATAATTCAATCTCTCAGAGATCTTACCTCTTCCAATCCTTACTGCCTTGACATTCCTCGATGCAGTCAAAAAGCTGATTTATTAATCCAGCTTTTATGGCTATTCTTGGCAGGAGGGTTAGTCTGATACCAGCTAATCCACTGTAGCCAGAGCAGAAGCCATTTGCAAGTCTTCCTAGCGTATATCCATAAAAAGGAAACTCCATATTAAGAAATCCATATGACAAACGTTAACTCTGCAGATGTTTATATAATGTTAAAATCTTACTTTATGAAACAAGGTTCACTTGACAGCAATTGAGAGAAGACATGATCCAAATTGGCTTAAATGCAAAATAATTTATTAGTGCATGTAAATGAAAAATCCAGGAAGATCACCATATGTGAGATTTCAAGTGAAGTTGATCAGGATCTATTTTATCTCCATCTCTCTGCTCCACTTTGTCTTTCTTGAAGCCATTCTCCAACAGGCTCATGGCCACAAGGTAGCTGTCAGCAATTTCCAGAACCACACATGTCCAGGTTCACATCCCACAGGAACATCAGTGTCTCTGTCTCAGAACACCTGGAAAAAGTCTCATTAGCTCTAATTGGGTCACTGCCCATTCCTAAACCAATCATTTTTTTTTTTAATTCAGTTTTATTGAGATATATTCCCATACCGTACAATCATCCATGGTATACAATCAACTGTTCACAGTACCATAATATAGTTGTGCATTCATCACCCCAATCTATTTTTGAACACTTTCCTTACACCAGAAAGAATCAGCATAAGAATAAAAAATAGAAGTAAAAAAGAACACCCAAATCATCGCCCCCATCCCACCCTATTTTTCATTTAGGTTTTGTCCCCATTTTTCTACTCATCCATCCATACACTGGATAAAGGGAGTGTGATCCACAGGGTATTCACAATCACACTGTCACCCCTTATAAGCTACATTGTTATACAATCGTCTTCAAGAGTCAAGGCTACTGGGCTGCAGTTTGATAGTTTCAGGTATTTACTTCTGGCTATTCCAATACATTAAAACCTAAAAAGTGTTATCTATATAGTGTGTAAGAATGTCCACCAGAGTGACCTCTTGACTCCATTTGGAATCCCTCAGCCACTGAAGCTTTATTTCGTTTCATTTTGCATCCCACTTTTGGTCAAGATGTTCTCAATCCCGCAATGCCGGGTCCAGATTCATCCCCGGAAGTCATATCCTGTGTTGCCAGAGAGATTTACACTGCTGGGAGTCAGGTCCCACGTAGTGGGGAGGGCAGTGAGATCACCTACCAAGGTGGCTAAGCCAATCATTTTGCCTAGGGAAATTTGATTCATTGATTAGCTTAGGCCCAGATCAGGTTCCTGACTCCTGAGCCAGAGGTAGATGCAACTCCTCCAGAAATCCATGGACTGAGAATGAGCTTAGTGGTAGTTCCCAAGCAGGAAGTTAGGATATGGTTACCAGGAGAAAGGTGAATGGATGCTGGACAACTGAAAGAGCAGCGGTCCACTTTGGCCATCAGAGAACAACCACTCCCAGTCTCTAAATCCACATCCCCTAAAGGTACTTGGAAGATCACAATCTTCCTGCTCTGGTCCTCCAAGGCTGCGTCCACCATCCTGCCTTCAGTACTGTAAACCCCACCCTCTTCACACTGCCACATGTTTTCCACGTATCCTCTCCAGGACACACACGTGGCTCTTCCCATCTTAGCATGTGTTCCCTTTCTCCAGTTGTCCTGAAGTCTTAGCAAGGGTTAGGGTAGGAGTAGCAGGAGGATGGGATGGGTTGTATTCCCTCATCACTATTTTCACTTTCTCTTACTATCTCCTCAACAGGACAAGAGTCAGAGGCTCAGGCTTAGATTCCTAACTCTGCCAGTTACTGCTGTGATTCTGAAAAAGTCACTTCATCACTCAGTATCAGTCTCCTCAGCTGTAAATGGGGCCAATGGTACCCACTTTACCTCTTTTTTGTAATATCTCTAAAAAGAGTTGTATAAAAGTGGATCGGTCTGGAAACGCTCTAAACAGATATAAATGTTGAAATGTATTATGGGGCCTGGAGAGATCATTGTAAAGCTCTCATCCTACCCTAAGTGTTGTTTGTGTATAACACTTGTCAAGGGTTTCCACTCCATGGAACAAAAGCACAAAAGTTTCACTGAAGTCCTCTGGCTTAATCCCCTTAAGCATTGTTGAAGCCTTTCCAAATTGATCCAGAGATGGTCAAGTACCTTCTTAAGCAGAGGCTCTTTCAAATTTTCTTATTGTTCCTAGTTCTGACAAACCCACTCAAGTGTTCTTTCTTATCCTGTCACCATTGCCCACGCTCCTCTTGGAGCCGGAGATTTTGACCAAGGACACAGGGTCAGGAAGTGGCTGGGCAGTGATCTTTCCAAAGCCCCCCTCCCTCCACGTGATCAAGAGGAGCTAAGACTGCACTCACATGCTGGGTACAGGCTGCAGAGACTTTGAAAAGCATGGGTTCGACTGCACCCTGAGCAAAGGAGAGGACAGTGTCTGAGCAACGGTTAAGTGCAAGAAGGAGTGGCAGGCGGAGTCAGGAATATCAGCCCCTACACTGATACAGGTGCATAACCCAGCAGTGAAAAATTCTGAAAGGCCTTCAGTTTCAGAATGATTTTCAGGGTTTTGCCAAAATAATAACAAGAATAAGGCATTGGTCCTTGATTCAAAATAATAATAAGCCTCGAGGCGGGGCAAGATGGCAGACTGGTGAGCTGTATGTTTTAGTTACTCCTCCAGGAAAGTAGGTAGAAAGCCAGGAACTGCGTGGACTGGACACCACAGAGAAATCTGACTTTGGGCATACTTCATACAACACTCATGAAAACGTGGAACTGCTGAGATCAGCGAAATCTGTAAGTTTTCGTGGCCAGGGGACCCGCGCCCCTCCCTGCCAGGCTCAGTCCCGGGGGAGGAGGGGCTGTCAGCTCCGGGAAGGAGAAGGGAGAACTGCAGTGGCTGCTCTTATCGAAAACTCATTCTACTGATCCAAACTCCAACCATAGATAGACTGAGACCAGACACCAGAGAATCTGAGAGCAGCCAGCCCAGCAGAGAGGAGACAGGCATAGAAAAAAAACAACACGAAAAACTCCAAAATAAAAGCGGAGGATTTTTGGAGTTCTGGTGAACATAGAAAGGGGAAGGGCCCTGAGGCGCATATGCAAATCCCGAAGAAAAGCTGATCTCTCTGCCCTGTGGACCTTTCCTTAATGGCCCTGGTTGCTTTGACTCTTAGCATTTCAATAACCCATTAGATCTCTGAGGAGGGCCCGTTTTTTTTTTTTTGTTCTTTTTTGTTTGTTTGTTTTGTTTTTTTAATCCTTTTTTCTTTTTCTAAAACAATTACTCTAAGAAGCCCAATACAGAATGCTTCAAAGACTTGCTATTTGGGCAGGTCAAGTCAAGAGCAGAACTAGGAGAGCTCTGAGACAAAACGCAATAATCCAGTGGCTGAGAAAATTCACTAAACACCACAACTTCCCAAGAAAAGGGGGGTGTCCGCTCACAGCCATCATCCTGGTGGACAAGAAACACTCCTGCCCATCACCAGCCCCATAGCCCAGAACTGCCCCAGACAACCCAGTGTGATGGAAGTGCTTCAAATAACAGGCACACACCACAAAACTCGGCGTGGACATTAGCCTTCCCTGCAACCTCAGCTGATTGTCCCAGAGTTGGGAAGGTAGAGCAGTGTGAATTAACAAAGCCCCATTCAGCCATCATTTCAGCAGACTGGGAGCCTCCCTACACAGCCCAGCAGCCCAGAACTGCCCTGGGGGGACGGCACTCACCTGTGACATAGCACAGTCATCCCTCAACAGAGGACCCGGGGTGCACAGCCTGGAAGAGGGGCCCACTTGCAAGTCTCAGGAGCCATACGCCATTACCAAGGACTTGTGGGTCAGTGGCAGAGACAAACTGTGGCAGGACTGAACTGAAGGATTAGACTATTGCAGCAGCTTTAAAACTCTAGGATCACCAAGGAGATTTGATTGTTAGAGCCACCCCCGCCCCTCCCTGACTGCCCAGAAACACGCCCCATATACAGGGCAGGCAACACCAACTACACACACAAGCTTGGTACACCAATTGGACCCCACAAGACTCACTCTCCCACTCACCAAAAAGGCTAAGCAGGGGAGAACTGGCTTGTGGAGAACAGGTGGCTCGTGGACGCCACCTGCTGGTTAGTTAGAGAAAGTGTACTCCATGAAGCTGTAGATCCGATAAATTAGAGATAAGGACTTCAATTGGTCTACAAATCCTAAAAGAACCCTATCAAGTTCAGCAAATGCCACGAGGCCAAAAACAACAGAAAATTATAAAGCATATGAAAAAACCAGACGATATGGATAACCCAAGCCCAAGCACCCAAATCAAAAGAGCAGAAGAGACACAGCACCTAGAGCAGCTACTCAAAGAACTAAAGATGAACAATGAGACCATAGTACGGGAGACAAAGGAAATCAAGAAGACCCTAGAAGAGCATAAAGAAGACATTGCAAGACTAAATAAAAAAATGGATGATCTTATGGAAATTAAAGAAACTGTTGACCAAATTAAAAAGATTCTGGACACTCATAGTACAAGACTAGAGGAAGTTGAACAACGAATCAGTGACCTGGAAGATGACAGAATGGAAAATGAAAGCATAAAAGAAAGAATGGGGAAAAAAATTGAAAAAATCGAAATGGACCTCAGGGATATGATAGATAATATGAAACGTCCAAATATAAGACTCATTGGTGTCCCAGAAGGGGAAGAAAAGGGTAAAGGTCTAGGAAGAGTATTCAAAGAAATTGTTGGGGAAAACTTCCCAAATCTTCTAAACAACATAAATACACAAATCATAAATGCTCAGCGAACTCCAAATAGAATAAGTCCAAATAAACCCACTCCGAGACATATTCTGATCACACTGTCAAACACAGAAGAGAAGGAGCAAGTTCTGAAAGCAGCAAGAGAAAAGCAATTCACCACATACAAAGGAAACAGCATAAGACTAAGTAGTGACTACTCAGCAGCCACCATGGAGGCAAGAAGGCAGTGGCACGATATATTTAAAATTCTGAGTGAGAAAAATTTCCAGCCAAGAATACTTTATCCAGCAAAGCTCTCCTTCAAATTTGAGGGAGAGCTTAAATTTTTCACAGACAAACAAATGCTGAGAGAATATGCTAACAAGAGACCTGCCTTACTGGAGATACTAAAGGGAGCCTTACAGAGAGAGAAACAAAGAAAGGACAGAGAGACTTGGAGAAAGGTTCAGTACTAAAGAGATTCGGTATGGGTACAATAAAGGATATTAATAGACAGAGGGGAAAAATATGACAAACATAAACCAAAGGATAAGATGGCTGATTCACGAAATGCCTTCACGGTTATAACGTTGAATGTAAATGGATTAAACTCCCCAATTAAAAGATATAGATTCGCAGAATGGATCAAAAAAAATGAACCATCAATATGTTGCATACAAGAGACTCATCTTAGACACAGGGACACAAAGAAACTGAAAGTGAAAGGATGGAAAAAATATTTCATGCAAGCTACAGCCAAAAGAAAGCAGGTGTAGCAATATTAATCTCAGATAAAATAGACTTCAAATTCAGGGATGTTTTGAGAGACAAAGAAGGCCACTACATACTAATAAAAGGGGCAATTCAGCAAGAAGAAATAACAATCGTAAATGTCTATGCACCCAACCAAGGTGCCACAAAATACATGAGAGAAACACTGGCAAAACTAAAGGAAGCAATTGATGTTTCCACAATAATTGTGGGAGACTTCAACACATCACTCTCTCCTATAGATAGATCAACCAGACAGAAGACCAATAAGGAAATTGAAAACCTAAACAATCTGATAAATGAATTAGATTTAACAGACATATACAGGACATTACATCCCAAATCACCAGGATACACATACTTTTCTAGTGCTCATGGAACTTTCTCCAGAATAGATCATATGCTGGGACATAAAACAAGCCTCAATAAATTTAAAAAGATTCAAATTATTCAAAGCACATTCTCTGACCACAATGGAATACAATTAGAAGTCAATAACCATCAGAGACTTAGAAAATTCACAAATACCTTCAGGTTAAACAACACACTCCTAAACAATCAGTGGGTTAAAGAAGAAATAGCAAGAGAAATTGCTAAATATATAGAGACAAATGAAAATGAGAACACAACATACCAAAACCTATGGGATGCAGCAAAAGCAGTGCTAAGGGGGAAATTTATAGCACTAAACGCATATATTAAAAAGGAAGAAAGAGGCAAAATCAAAGAACTAATGGATCAACTGAAGAAGCTAGAAAATGAACAGCAAACCAATCCTAAACCAAGTAGAAGAAAAGAAATAACAAGGATTAAAGCAGAAATAAATGACATAGAGAACAAAAAAACAATAGAGAGGATAAATATCACCAAAAGTTGGTTCTTTGAGAAGATCAACAAGATTGACAAGCCCCTAGCTAGACTGACAAAATCAAAAAGACAGAAGACCCATATAAACAAAATAATGAATGAAAAAGGTGACATAACTGCAGATCCTGAAGAAATTAAAAAAATTATAAGAGGATGCTATGAACAACTGTATGGCAACAAACTGGATAATGTAGAGGAAATGGACAATTTCCTGGAAACATATGAACAACCTAGACTGACCAGAGAAGAAATAGAAGACCTCAACCAACCCATCACAAGCAAAGAGATCCAATCAGTCATCAAAAATCTTCCCACAAATAAATGCCCAGGGCCAGATGGCTTCACAGGGGAATTCTACCAAACTTTCCAGAAAGAACTGACACCAATCTTACTCAAACTCTTTCAAAACATTGAAGAAAATGGAACACTACCTAACTCATTTTATGAAGCTAACATCAATCTAATACCAAAACCAGGCAAAGATGTTACAAAAAAGGAAAACTACCGGCCAATCTCCCTAATGAATATAGATGCAAAAATCCTCAACAAAATACTTGCAAATAGAATCCAAAGACACATTAAAAAAATCATACACCATGACCAAGTGGGGTTTATTCCAGGCATGCAAGGATGGTTCAACATAAGAAAAACAATCAATGTATTACAACACATTAACAAGTGAAAAGGGAAAAATCAAATGATCATCTCAATAGATGCTGAAAAAGCATTTGACAAAATCCAACATCCCTTTTTGATAAAAACACTTCAAAAGGTAGGAATTGAAGGAAACTTCCTCAACATGATAAAGAGCATATATGAAAACCCCTCAGCCAGCATAGTACTCAATGGAGAGAGACTGAAAGCCTTCCCTCTAAGATCAGGAACAAGACAAGGATGCCCACTGTCACCACTGTTATTCAACATTGTGCTGGAAGTGCTAGCCAGGGCAATCCGGCAAGACAAAGAAATAAAAGGCATCCAAATTGGAAAAGAAGAAGTAAAACTGTCATTGTTTGCAGATGATATGATCTTATATCTAGAAAACCCTGAGAAATCGACGATACAGCTACTAGAGCTAATAAACAAATTTAGCAAAGTAGCAGGATACAAGGTTAATGCACATAAGTTAGTAATGTTTCTATATGCTAGAAATGAACAAACTGAAGAGACACTCAAGAAAAAGATACCATTTTCAATAGCAACTAAAAAAATCAATTACCTAGCAATAAACTTAACCAAAGATGTAAAAGACCTATACAAAGAAAACTACATAACTCTACTAAAAGAAATAGAAGGGGACCTTAAAAGATGGAAAAATATTCCATGTTCATGGATAGGAAGACTAAATGTCATTAAGATGTCAATTCTACCCAAACTCATCTACAGATTCAATGCAATCCCAATCAAAATTCCAACAACCTACTTTGCAGACTTGGAAAAGCTAGTTATCAAATTTATTTGGAAAGGGAAGATGCCTCGAATTGCTAAAGACACTCTAAAAAAGAAAAATGAAGTGGGAGGACTTACACTCCCTGACTTTGAAGCTTATTATAAAGCCACAGTTGCCAAAACAGCATGGTACTGGCACAAAGATAGACATATAGATCAATGGAATCGAATTGAGAATTCGGAGACAGACCCTCAGATCTATGGCCGACTGATCTTTGATAAGGCCCCCAAAGTCACTGAACTGAGTCATAATGGTCTTTTCAACAAATGGGGCTGGGAGAGTTGGATATCCATATCTAAAAGAATGAAAGAGGACCCCTACCTCACCCCCTACACAAAAATTAACTCAAAATGGACCAAAGATCTCAATACAAAAGAAAGTACCATAAAACTCCTAGAAGATAATGTAGGAAAACATCTTCAAGACCTTGTATTAGGTGGCCACTTCCTAGACTTTACACCCAAAGCACAAGCAACAAAAGAGAAAATAGATAAATGGGAACTCCTCAAGCTTAGAAGTTTCTGCACCTCAAAGGAATTTCTCAAAAAGGTAAAGAGGCAGCCAACTCAATGGGAAAAAATTATTGGAAACCATGTATCTGACAAAAGACTGATATCTTGCATATATAAAGAAATCCTACAACTCAATGACAATAGTACAGTCGGCCCAATTATAAAATGGGCAAAAGATATGAAAAGACAGTTCTCTGAAGAGGAAATACAAATGGCCAAGAAACACATGAAAAAATGTTCAGCTTCACTAGCTATTAGAGAGATGCAAATTAAGACCACAATGAGATACCATCTAACACCGGTTAGAATGGCTGCCATTAAACAAACAGGAAACTACAAATGCTGGAGGGGATGTGGAGAAATTGGAACTCTTATTCACTGTTGGTGGGACTGTATAATGGTTCAGCCACTCTGGAAGTCAGTCTGGCAGTTCCTTAGAAAACTAGATATAGAGTTACCATTCGATCCAGCGATTGCACTTCTTGGTATATACCCGGAAGATCGGAAAGCAGTGACACGAACAGATATCTGCATGCCAATGTTCATAGCAGCATTATTCACAATTGCCAAAAGATGGAAACAACCCAAATGTCCTTCAACAGATGAGTGGATAAATAAAATGTGGTATATACACACGATGGAATACTACGCGGCAGTAAGAAAGAACGATCTCGTGAAACATATGACAACATGGATGAACCTTGAGGACATAATGCTAAGCAAAATAAGCCAGGCACAAAAAGAGAAATATTATATGTTACCACTAATGTGAACTTTGAAAAATGTAAAACAAATGGCTTATAATGTAGAATGTAGGGGAACTAGCAATAGAGAGCAATTAAGGAAGGGGGAACAATAATCCAAGAAGAACAGATAAGCTATTTAACGTTCTGGGGATGCCCAGGAATGACTATGGTCTGTTAATTTCTGATGGATATAGTAGGAGCAAGTTCACAGAAATGTTGCTATATTAGGTAACTTTCTTGGGGTAAAGTAGGAACATGTTGGAAGTTAAGCAGTTATCTTAGGTTAGTTGTCTTTTTCTTACTCCCTTGTTATGGTCTCTTTGAAATGTTCTTTTATTGTATGTTTGTTTTCTTTTTAACTTTTTTTTCATACAGTTGATTTAAAAAAGAAGGGAAAGTTAAAAAAAAAAAAAAAAAAACAAGGAAAAAAAAACGATGTAGTGCCCCCTTGAGGAGCCTGTGGAGAATGCAGGGGTATTCGCCTACCCCACCTCCATGGTTGCTAACATGACCACACACATAGGGGACTGGTGGTTTGATGGGTTGGGCCCTCTACCACAGGTTTTACCCTTGGGAAGACGGTTGCTGCAAAGGAGAGGCTAGGCCTCCCTATGGTTGTGCCTAAGAGCTTCCTCCCGAATGCCTCTTTGTTGCTCAGATGTGGCCCTGTCTCTCTAGCTAAGCCAACTTGAAAGGTGAAATCACTGCCCTCCCCACTACATGGGATCAGACACCCAGGGGAGTGAATCTCCCTGGCAATGTGGAATATGACTCCCGGGGAGGAATGTAGACCTGGCATCGTGGGACGGAGAACATCTTCTTGACCAAAAGGGGGATGTGAAAGGAAATGAAATAAGCTTCAGTGGCAGAGAGAATCCAAAAGGAGCCGAGAGGTCACTCTGGTGGGCACTCTTACACACACTTTAGACAACCCTTTTTAGGTTCTAAAGAATTGGGGTAGCTGGTGGTGGATACCTGAAACTATCAAACTACAACCCAGAACCCATGAATCTCGAAGACAGTTGTATAAAAATGTAGCTTATGAGGGGTGACAATGGGATTGGGAAAGCCATAAGGACCACACTCCACTTCGTCTAGTTTGTGGATGGATGAGTAGAAAAATAGGGGAAGGAAACAAACAGACAAAGGTACCCAGTGTTCTTTTTTACTTCAATTGCTCTTTTTCACTCTAATTATTATTCTTGTTATTCTTGTGTGTGTGCTAATGAAGGTGTCAGGGATTGATTTGGGTGATGAATGTACAACTATGTAATGGTACTGTGAACAATCGAAAGTACGATTTGTTTTGTATGACTGCGTGGTATATGAATATATCTCAATAAAATGAAGATTAAAAAAAAAAAAGACATAATGCTGAGCAAAATAAGCCAGGCACAAAAAGAGAGATATTGTATGTTACCACTAATGTGAATTCTGTGAAAAATGTACAATGTTTTATACTGTAGAATGTAGGGGACCTAGAGATACCAATTAGTGGAGGGGGAATGATAATCTAATAGGAACAGATAAACTATGGAGGGTAATCTCAATGTTATGGGAATGCTCAGGAATGATTATGGTTTGTAAACTTTCTTGGATATAGTAAGATCATGTTGGAAGCAATAGAGTTATTTTAGGTTTTTTTTTCTTTTATTCCATTGTTTTCTTAGGGGTTATTAATTTTCTTGGGGTATGGTAGGAACATGTTGGAAGCAATGTAGTTATTTTAGATTATTTGTTTTTCTTACTCCTCTGTTTGGACATGGTTTATTAATTTTCTTGGGGTATGGTAGGAACATATTGGAAGCAAAGTAGTTATTTTAGGTTATTTGTTTTCCTTAATCCATTGCTTTGTTTGAAATGTTGTGGGGTTTTTTTGGTTGTTGTTTGCCTGTTTGTTTTTAATTTTTTGATAAACAAAGTTAAAAAATTGAAAAAAAATCAGTAGAAAAATGGGAGTAAAAACTAAATGACAAATAGGGTGGGATGGGGGGATGGTTTGGGTATTCTCTTTTCACTTTTATTTTTTATTCTTATTCTGATTCTTTCTGATGTAAGGAAAATGTTCAGAAATAGATTGTGGTGATGAACGCATAACTATATGATCATACTGTGAACAGTTGATTGTATACAATGGATGACTGTATGGTTTATGAATATATTTCAATAAAACTGAATTTAAAAAAAAATAATAATAATAAGCCTCAACCCTATATGCATACATATCCTTTAAAAAATCTCAAAGAAAGCTTTTGGGAGCCCCAGAGATTAGTCACTAGTACAATCCATGAACTACTTGTATTTCTTTTATAAAAGGGTGATAGAACAGCATGTCTCAAATACTATACAATTCAAGATTATAAACCCTCTTAAGACTATCACTTTGAGCTTAAAACCACCTATATATGTGTTATAAATGTCAAAGAGTTTAATAAATCCCAAGAGCATCCAACTTTTGTTGTTGTGGAACTGTGTGAAAACAAATTCACTCTTAGAAACCACATCCTAGAGAGATCCCGGCTGTGGAGAGGAAGGAGGGCGGTGTCTGCCCCCACACGCACATCAGCTTCCTCGTAGCTCCCATAACTGAGTGGGAAGTTTTGGTTTTATGAGAGCACGGGTCAGAGAATAGCTGCTACAGCCCTGGCTCTACCTCACCCCCAGCTCCAGCCAGCCACTGACCACCCGACTGGCCAGTTCCTCACTCCAGTTTCTCCAACAGATGGTTTCTGATTGATCCAGTGGAGATCAGTTCACCCTGGGTCAAGTACCTACTGGGCCAGGGAGGGGTGGGGCCTGGTGTGTAAACATGGCTTAGGAGTGTACCCCAGTGGGTTTAGCCAAGGGGCAGTAGCAAGTCTTAAAGCAAGGGAGGGTGGGCTGCTGGGGGGTGGGGAGAGTCAAGAACAGCCTTGTCTAGACCCCTGTCTCCCATCTATCAGCTAAGCAAATGCCAAAGAGAGCCACTGTCCAGATAAAACCCAACTGTGTTTACAGGGAACCACAGCACAGGTGTGTGTTCCACAGACGTTTTCTCCCCAAACGCAAGTTCAGCCTTCAGGAAGGTACCCTGATGGAGCCCTTTCCTCCAGGTTGCATTCCTGAAGTTTTGGGCATCGTTTCTGCTGTGTTCTCAGCCTTAGGGGCTGATGCAGAGTTCATTATTCGGGCACCTAAATAGTTCTGGTTGAAGGATAAATTTCTTTCCTCCTGATTAGTTCATCTAATTTATTAGGTAACCAAAAAGCCTCCTTAAAAATCCCCTCAATCCTTAGGTCTGTATCTCCTTAAAACAAAAGGACACTCCAATCAATATAAGCTCACAAATCTAATCTTCTAGTTCACTTGATTTACTTTGAACAGACTCACGCTTATGGGTGACCCCTATCAGGACCTGTCTCTGAATGTCTGTCCCATCCTGGAAATCTCTGATACATCAATGCCCACATTTGTGAAATGGAAATAAAATATTCTCAAAATGGTTAGCAAACAGGCAGTGTTGGTGTCTGGGTATATTTAGGGGGATGGCCAAAGCATAGAGACTCACTCTGAGACTAGTAAAGAGTGAGTATAGGGCAGATATTTGTACACCAGTATCCATAGCAGCATTATTCACAATTGCAAAAGATGGAAGCAACCCGCTGGTCCATCCATCACTGAATGGATAAACAAAATGTGGTATATACATACAATGGAATATTATTCAGCTGTAAAAAGGAATAAAGTTCTGAAACATGCTACAGATTGGATGAACCTTGAAGACATCACTTTGAATGAAATAAGCCAGATGCAAAAGAATGAATACTGTATGATTTCACTTATATGAAATAATTAGAATATGAAAATTCATAATGACAGAAAGTAGATCACAGGGAACCAGGGATGGGGGTAGGGGATGGGGAGTTAATGCTTAATGGGTACAGAGTTTCTGTTTGGGGTGATGAAAAAGTTTTGGTAACGGATGATGGGGATGGTGGTGGTGGTAGTACAACATTGTGAGTGTAATTAACACCATTGAGTTGTATACTTGAAAGTGGTTAAAATGGAAATGTTATGATGTATATTTGTAACCATTTTTTAATGCCACCTGCAAAAAAAAAAAAAAAAGTGGGTATATGGCAGCCCCTTCTCCCCACTACCTAGGAATGGCTGAGAGCATATATTGATGAAGGAATGCTTGGTGTCCCACTCTCAAACAGCACAACCTTATATTTAAAAAGCATTGACAGTTTTTAGTATGTTTTTATCATACATTCTCTCATTTCCTAGACTGCTGGTATCAGCTGAGAGACCTCCCTTAACACCAACCCCGCAGGGTATGGGACCCCCCAGTACCAGTCCCTGCCAGGGGGTCAGGCTGCTGCCCCCTGCCCATCTACTAAGAGGGAGCTCCCCACTTTGTGAGGCTTAGGCCACTCATATTTGACAGCAATCTGCCTTCCTCTAGTTTCCATTCACCGGCCTCGCTCTGGCCTTGCAGCTATCCACAAAGATTTTGCTCTTCCTCTCTCTCCTGACCATTTAAATATGTGAAGACCACCATCCTGTCACCCAGGGAGCATCTCCATATACCATGATTTCCCCACCAATCACTCTGACCCGAGTTTGTCAATGGCCCTCTTAAAGAGCATCATCATGGAGCCTGATGGTCACATGGCCATCCACAAGACCCCGTCCTGGGTCCTATTAATGCCCCTTCTCCAGGCCCCATACCTCCATCAGTGAAGCCCACAATTGCGCTAACTTCTATGTTAAGCCCAGTCATATTGAGCCTCCAGTCACCTAAAACTCCTAGATCTTCTCCAGCCCAAACATGTGTATTTAGCTTTATTGAATCCTTCCTACAAGTATGCAAGAGGTGAATCAATAACAAACACCACAACAGGTGCAATTACCATTAAACCCAAGTATGAGTCTGTCCATTCACCTTAGAGGTTTCATCCCAATATTCCAGCCAGTATCTGGATCTTCTTGAAACCTGATTCTGTGGTTTGTCCTTATTGGCTACACAATTCCAGCTTTGTGGCCTTCACAAACTTGATGAGCCTGCTTTTTATTTTTTTTGTTATTCCAGCCATTGGCACGTTGCATTAAAAGTTGGCTGTGTATAAAGGAGCATGAGCAGATGTGGTCAAAGCTGTCTCACACAGCATTTGCTCAACATCACACTGGTCTCCTGAGGCCCAGGGTGGAGATTTTCCCACAGTGCCGTGGGCCTGCTGCATGGGCTGCTTACCTCCCCCAAGCCCTTTCTCTCTGAGTGATGCTTGCCTTCTGCTCAGCAGGTAGGGTCTCCACACAGTTTTCAGGGTGAGAAACTGTGTTTGATAACCTTGTGTTGGCTGACATGGAGGGCTACGGCCAAAAACAAAGTTGTTCTCTGCTTACATTCACTTCTAGACTTCGAAGATCTCTGTCTAAACTGAGCTAGATCCTTTCCCTCCCTGCAGCTCCCCGAACCTGGCCGACTCACCACAATGGGGTAGGCACGGTCTGACTTGGGTCCTAGCGCTGGTTCCACCATGTCACATTTAGTTCTTTGACTCTGTTCAACACAAGGCATTTAATTTCCGGAGCTTCCCTTTTCTCACCTGAAAATGGGACCACACCACCCTACCTTACAGGGTTTTAACCATCAAAGGAGAGAATGAATATAAAAATTTTTTGAAAACTACCTAATGCTTTGCAAAGGTAAGTATATTGTTATTATCAAACAGGTATGGAAAACTCCAAAGTGAGTCAGTACCACTTAAAATTCCTTTTTGAAGTGGTTCATTGTATCCTTACCTTTTTATTCATTTTTCTCTCCTTTTTCTCTTAAAGTTCCAACAAAACTGAATATTAAGAATGAATTCAGGGAGAGCACTGAATATAAATTAAATATTCAATGTTCTTCAGAGCACTTTAGCAGGGAAATGATACACCTATGAAAATACCCCAGTCAGAGCTGGCACATACACAGCTGATAACCCCAGCAGGCAACGACCTTGGCAAAATTACAAGGGCAATATTTTCAAATGGATGAACTATTCCTGAACAAAGTGTCCAGTGTACTGGGAATAAACAAGCTTTTCATCAACCAAGCCTGTGCATTTTCTGGTTCCAAAAACCTTTCCCAGAGACAGTGTCAGAGAACGGGGAGTACCAGGAGGCAGAACCACCTTCCAACCTGCCCAGTCTTGCTCATCTCACCTTAAGAATCCCATGACTAAACAGGCCTCCAAACCTCCATCCTCTCTTCAGAAGGTTTTGTGATTTCTATTCCGCATTTTTTCAAAAGTAGACCCCAATGCTGCCCAGTATTCTCCTGGCCACCTCTCATGATGTTCCTAGTAGGAGTGCAGTTGAGCAGCACATCCCAGGTGTTCAAAACAGAACCCAGAGCCTCACCAGCAAGAATCTATGCTGGAGATGCACGTATAATGTCACCAAGTGTTTGTAAGGCCAACAAGTCCTCCAGGACCATCCAAAATAGAGTAGACAAGATGCTTTGAAGGCAAGATCTGTGAGAGGAAATTCACTGGCAGAGCAAGAAAGAACTCTGGGTTCACCAGGAATGAGGCACATGTGCAAACCTCAACTTGCAGATCTCACTTCCTAACCTGGCCCAGGGAGGCCACAGCTGGCCCATTTAGCTATTCACTCATTTGTCATTCTATAGATGTTTATTGAACACCTACTATGTGCCTGATACTACTCTATGTTCTGGAGAATAAACAGAATAAACAAGACAAAATCCCTCCCTCCTTACGTTCCAGTGGGAGTAGACAGACAATAAAGTAATAAATAAGTAAACATCTGTGGTGATAAGTGCTAAGAGGCCTTAGGGAGCACAGCTATGAGTGGGTACAAGTTTATATCAAGGAAAGCCCTACTGTTGAGGTGAATTTGACCAGAGATCTGAAGGAGGTAAGGGGATGGGCCATGGCTACCTGGGAGCATTATATTCTAGGTAAGAGTGCATTTGGAACAGCCAGGAGGAGAGTGTTACAGGGATGACATGAGCTTAGGAGAGAGTAGAAAAAGAAGATGCCAGAGAGGTAAAGGGGAGCCAGATCCTGAGAAGCCATTTTAATTCTGAGGATCTGGGAAGTTATTGAAGGGGGAGACAGTAGAACAGAGAAGTGACATAATCTGTTTGATGTTTGTGAAGGTCATCCTGGCTGCACTATTGAGAACAGAATGTTGGCAGGAAAGCGTGTGTGCAGGGAGAGTATTAGGAGATACCACTTCAACCACGCAAGAGATGAGGGCAGTGTAAGGGTGAGATGAGGATATGGATATTTTTAAGGTAACACCTGTAGGATTTGATAATAATGGCACACGGAAAACGGATTAGTCCAAGGCTTTCAGCCAAAGGAACTAAAAGGATGGAGTTAACATTTACTGACATGGGGAAGATTATGAGTGAAGAAGGTTTAAAGCTATCAGGAGTGTGGTTTTGGGCACGTTAAGTCTGAGGTGTCTGTTAAGACTCCAAGTGGAGATATCTAGTCGGCAGCTGGAGATGCAAATCTTGAGTTCAGGAGAAAGAAATCTTGGGAGTCATCATTGTAGAGAAGCTATTTAAAGGCATGAAATAAGACAATATTAACAAAGGACTGAGAACTGATAAAGAGGAAAAGCCCCAGGACTGAGCCCTGGGGTACGCTAACATAAAACAGAATTATCTAGGGATAGCAAAGTGAGTTTGCAGGAAATTAAAAAAAAAAAAAAAAAAAAAGACCTAGAGGCTAAGTGAAGAAAGTTTCTCAAGAAGGAAAGTGATCAACTATGCCAAATGCAGCTATTTGGTCATGTGTGTTAATAACTGAGATTTGATCACTGGATTTAGAAACTTGGATGCCATTGGTAATCGTATTAGGGTAGACTTACTCCTATAACAACCCCCCCTCCCCAAATCTCAATAACTTAACACAATAAAAGACTTATTTTTCTCACTCAGGCCACATATAGTTGGTGGATGGCCTTCCAGGTGGTGATTCAGGGACCCAGGCTCTTCCACCTCTAATGCGTGGTCTCCACGGTCCCCCTGGAAATGGAAGCAGAGTCCATATGGATGCACACCCACGCGTAAAGACCTTAACCTAGAAGCGGCACCTTACCCCCACCCATGGTCTACTGCAAGACCCAGTCACATGGCCTGGTCTGCATGCAAAGAAACTGGGAAATTATTTAGTTGTGTGCCCAGTATGTGGGAACAGCTTAGTGGCCATCTAGCCAGTTTCTGCCACAACAACCTTGACAAGAGCAGTTTGGGGTGACGGTGGGTGGAAAAGATTGAGGGAGTTTAAGAGAAAATGGGAGGAGAACTATTGAACAACTATGAGTTGTGCCCAAAAGGGAAGCAGAGAAAATGGGGTGGTAGCAAAGTGGGATTTGGGCTCAAGAGAGGTTTTGATTTGTTTCCAGAATGTTTGCATACTAACTGAAAATAATCCATAAACAGGGAAAACAGTGATGACGCAAAAGAGAGAGGGGACAACTCCTGGAGGGATATCCTTGAACAGTGAAAGGAAAGGGAATCTAGTATGGTGCTTCTTAAACAGTAGCATGCATACAATTTATTTGTAGAGCCAGTGAAAACACGACTTGCTTGGACCCACCTCCAAAGATTCTGATTCAGCAGGTCTGGAGTGGGGCTGAAGAATTTGCATTTCTAACAGCCTCCCCAGTAAATGCTGTTGCTGCCAGTTGGCATTCCAGGCCACACTTGGAGTATCACTGATAGGAGCTTGGGAAGTCCATCTCTTCTTCTGGGAAGAAAGGCATAGTGGGCCTTCATGGATGAAGGTGTGCAAATGAATATGGTGGTGAAAACAGGTGGAAATTATCAGCTGATTGTTCTCTATCTCAGTGAATTAGGAAGCAAGGCCATCAGCTGATAGTGAGAATGGTGAAGGAAGTATGGAGGGTTTGAGGAGGGGGGAAGATAAGTAAAACAGTTGTCTTGGAGAGAGAGTGAGAGAATAAAAAATCTAGGAAAATGAAACAGGGTTGCCAGACAAGCGCCAAGGACCCACTTGAAGTTGGTGATGAAAATTTTTAAGCTAAGAACAGGCAGCCCCACTCACTGTGCAGATGTGGGCCCAAGTGGGCAAGGAGAAGATTTAACCAGGTTTCTGGTTTTGCCAGGTGGGTTCAATGAAGGTAGAGAGGGGTCACAGGGAGCTGATGGTGTAGTAATGGGTGGGATGAGAACAGGGACCACAGAATCTAAGAGGGGAAGGAGGGCAATGAGGACATGGCAGCGGAGGTGGGGGTGGTGAGGAACAGTGAAATGTGGTAGGATCAGTGGAGACTGCGGATCCCGGTGAGGTGTGAGAATCACTGGACTTTGCACAGAAGACAGAGCTGGAAAGAGGGAACTGTGATAGGAGAGTGGGGCGTTTGAAATTGACATTACGGAGAGAGCACAATTACCTTGACCTTGGTAAAGACACAGTCAAGGGCATGGCCTTGGGCATGAGCAACCAAGATATTATAAAGTACAAGATCGCTGGAGGAGAACCGGAAGGCTGAGCACTGGAAGCATCCTGTTGGTGGATATTGAAATCACCAAGGGTTGGACATCACCTGGGTACTGTTGGAAAGCGTACTGAGAGCTATGGTTTCCAAACCCTCTTTACTGAATCTGGGGAAGAAATTCTGAAAAAATTAATTCTGGGCCCACAAGCAAAAATTTCTCCGCGTTTCCTTCTGGTGCTAATTGCAAAAATAAATAGTAAGTCAGCAGGGGCTGCCTGGTGGGGAGCTGAGCCAGCGGGAAGAAGCATCGCTGGAGCTAGCCAGGGTTTGCCTCAAAAGAGGCCGACTTTCCCCAGCTGCTTTCCCTGCTTAATTTGAAGAATTAAGAGTGATAGGGAGCCGCTGAGTGACTTGTCACAGCAAGTGAAGGCTCCTTATGTTTCCCGACGCAGCTCATGTAGCGTCGTAAGCTCCCGGTTGATGACATCTGAGGTTTCCTGTTTAACTGCTGTGTGTGTTCTACTGCAGAAAAGGGTAAATATAGACTTTGAATTTGAAAATACTAACAGGAAGACCAAAGCGGCGTCAGTGGGGAGCACCGCAGGAGTGGAGAGACGCTGAACAGAGTCGTGACTCTCTTGGATCCTTGGCCAAGGGGCAACATCTCAGGCTGACTCCCCGCGGGAGGGGAAACAGCAGTTTCCATGCATTATTTTAACCACAGTAAGCATCTTCACTCCTTA
Organism: Choloepus didactylus; assembly: GCF_015220235.1. Taxonomy (NCBI): domain Eukaryota; kingdom Metazoa; phylum Chordata; class Mammalia; order Pilosa; family Megalonychidae; genus Choloepus; species Choloepus didactylus. The sequence goes on from NC_051313.1 coordinate 41,958,844, forward strand.
CACCTGCCCGCCCGAGCTGCAACTCCCATCCTCGCTGTGTGGGAGCTCAGAGACTCTGCCGGGCAGTGGAGCCGGTTCCCCTGGCCGCTGGGTCAGACCCAGCCCCGAGGCAGAGGGGGGGCTGGACTCCCTGAGCCCCTCCATGTGCCCTCCAGGTCAGGAATCCCAAGACAAAACCCAGCCCCTTCCTCTCTGCAAGTCATTGCTGCAAATCAATGTCTGGACGAAGCTCTGGCCTCCCACAAATTCATCTGGGACCCTCCACCTCTGTACCCAGCCCTGTACAATGTGAGGGCTAGAGCGAGGGGAGAGGCAGGAAGGATTTATGTCCAAAGTCGACCATAATCGGATTGTGGGTGACTTTTTTTTTTCTCTTCTGTATTTTCTAAGTTTTCTAAAATTAGTATGTTACCTCTACAGTATGAAAAGCTCCTAATAAACTTGCTTTGTTGTCTACAAAACACTTCATTGGGCAGGTTAGCCGCGACAAGGAACACACTCACCTTACAGGACCATTCCAGGCAAAAGAAACACACCAAGATTTACCTTTCACACCACCGGAACTTAAATTTGCTACAAAGTAAGCATGTAGCACAGGACAGGCAAGTACCTGCGGGTGTGATGATTTGCTATTAGCATTTCCTTACCCACTCTCGGTGCCCCAGGACAGAGAGCCGGAGCCTGAAAACCTGAGTGGGTCAAAAGGCAGAGAAGAGCAGGGGTGTGATGTCACGAGGCGAGGAGAGGACCCCCAGCCTGCCACTCCCCATCCAGCGTGTATTGACTGGAGCCACCCTGGGGCGTTTTGCCTGCCTGGGAACAAAGGATGTTACGTTGCTGCTGGCCAGTGTAACAAAGGGAGCGCCTGGGCCCCCCAGCCTGGAGTAGGTTTCAGTTTTCCACCTCTCTGTGTTGTTAAAACTGGAGTGCGACACCCCAGATGCTGCATTAGCCTCACCTGAGGCTTGAGGTCAGGTTCAAGGACCTCTGGTCTAGTATAAACGTACATTGACCTCTGCTCCAGGGAGGCCCTAGATTAAAATTGGTAAATGAATGACATGCATCTGTGGTCTCCTCCCTAAAAAAGGAAAGCATGGCTGCTTCTTCCTAGAGCACCTCACTTTCTGGAGGTGGGCACTGCAGCACCTCCCCATCCTGAGCCCTGGTCCCTCAGGGGTCCCTTCCCAGGTGGGTCCTGATCCCAGGGCCTCATTCCATCCTGAGGGGGGTTAGCCAAATGTGTTCACACCTTCTGCCACAGTGAAATTGTGTCTTATCTCAGTCCTCCTCCTAGAAAGGCATGAACTTACCCAAATGAACAAAACACTAATGATGGGAATTTTAGGTTTACCCAGAGGATGCAAGTAGGGGAGAATCCCCGCCAAAATAATCGGGTTCACTTACTTATGTCTCTTTGAACAGCAATGTTGACTTATAGGAAGATTGGGCTACTTTAAATCCTAATGGAACCCAAATCAATCCCTGACACCTTCATTAGCACACACACAAGAATAACAAGAATAATAATTAGAGTGAAAAAGAGCAATTGAAGTAAAAAAGAACTCGCTCCAACTCCCTGAGGAAAGAAAGCCCCCCCACCCCGGATCAGGGGGGCCGCCAGCCACGGTCCAGGCCATTCGGAAGAAAATGGCTTCATCACCTTCTCACAATATTCCAGCGAATCCGATACTACTGCTGACTACGCGACAGAAAAGTAAAGAGAGAAGAGTCTCTATGGAGACGATTTAGATCCGTATTATAAAGGCAGCCACGCGGCCAAGCAAAATGGGCACGTAATGAAAATGAAACCCGGGGAGGCCTACTATTCTGAAATGCAGCCTTTCAAATCCGATATTTCCCGATTTCCTGTCGATTTTCACGCCGCCTTGGACCCCCTGAGCAAACCAGGTGAATACGCTGACCTCAAGTGGGAATATCAGAGAGCCTCGAGTAGCTCCCCTCTAGATTACCGAGACCCGTTCCAACTCACGCCTTCTAGAACTGCAGGGACCAGCGGGTGCTCCAGATTGTGATTTGGGTGATGAATGTACAACTATGTAATGGTACTGTGAACAATAGAAAGTACAATTTGTTTTGTATGACTGCGTGGTATATGAATATATCTCAATGAAATGATTATTAAAAAAAAAAAAATCCTAATGGAACAACAAAGAATGTTAAACACAGAGAAGAAAAAAGAAGAAAGGAAAGACAAAATAAAGGAAAAAAGAAAATAAGGAATTAGTGAAGTGAGAGGCTGTTAAAACACAAAGACACAGTCTTTTGTTTCTCTCCTTTGTTCTGTGCAAGGGGCAAGATGGTATTTAGCCATGTGGCAACATGCTTCACATCTTATTTTTAAAATGGTTTCTAGAGCAGCAGTTCTCAAAGTGTGGACCAAGTCACCCTGTGTGTTCTTAGAACTCTTTTAGGGACTTGATAAGGTCAAAACTATTTTCATCATCATCATAAAACACTATTTGCCCTTTTCACCCAGCTGAGTTTTCCAGAGGCTGCATGATGTGTGAAAACATCCTTGTTCTGAAGGCTAATGGAAGGAGTGTTTTGTATTCTTGTGTTTCAACAACGTCTCAGCTTTTATCTGATATGGTAGATATCAATAGATATAATCATTATAAGCAAAAGCTCTTTGGGATCCTCAGTAATTTGTAAGCCAAAAACTTTGAGAACCGCTGTTCTAGGGCAATATTTCTCGAATCATGTTCCTCAGAACACTAACCCCAAAAGATGTTCCAGGAAAAAGGGTTCTATGGTCCAAAAAGGTGAGGAAAAGCTTTGAGACAACCTTAGAGAAGTCATAATGTCCATTAGCATATTAAAGGCCCTGAGAAGTTCTGTAGTAAGGAAACCTGTTTAACTTGGCTGAATTCAACATTGAAAATTTATCTGACCTGGGAATTTATTTTTAATTTTACTTATGCTTTTTAGTTTGTTTGTTCAACATCTGCTACTATTCCACATTGTATATTTTTGCAATTGCTCCTGCAGAGTAAGACATTAGGCCAGTAGTCCTCTGGCCAAGGGGTTTATCAGGAAACAGGATATTACTCCCTCATCTGGATCTGAAGTGAATGGTTAAAGAATGAGCGTTCATCCACAATTTGAACAGAGCCAGATGGCCTGGGTTCAAATCCCAACCCTGCCACTTCCTGTGGCTCTGGACGAGCTCCTTAACCTCTCTGTGTCTTACATGCCTCGTGCATAAAATGGACAGGCATCAGTTATCCTGTATGACTGTGCCAAGGGTCAGGACTCAAAGCTAGGCCACTAAATAGTGACGTGACCTAGACAGGTTACCTGTCTGTGGTGGATTTCGGTTTACCCCCATGTCAAATGAGAAACAGAGATGCTGCTGTCTCTGAAGCCCTTCTAGTGCTGATATTCTCTGATTCTGCACACTCCCTGCAGAAGGAGGCACTAACGTGGGGCATGGCGGAAGAAAGCCCGAAGGGAGGTTGGTGGTGGCCTGAAAACCCTCAGGTACTGGGCAGCACCAAGGGAACTAAGAAGCTCAGAAATTGGGACAGTTGGTCTTTGAGGATGACGTTCATCTGCACCAGAGCTCCGCCTCTCACTGGGCCGGCTTCTCACCCAGCCCAGGTGTGAAAGATTGAAAGAAGGCGGGATTTGCTACTCTCCCACTGACACCTGCCACCCCTTCCATGGAGCCACGATAGCTGACACGGGCTGCTTGAGAGGAGGGCCCCACTACAGAGAGGAAGAGCCTCTTTTAAAGGGGCTCATTGGAAATGGGTCTTTCAGCTTCATGTGCAGCTTCTCCTGCCCCCGCTTTTAAATTAAATTCATTTTTATTGAGATATATCCACATATCATACAATCATCTGTGGTGCACAGTCAGCTGTCCACAGTACCATCACATAGTTGTGCACTCATCACCCCAATCTATTTTTCGAACATTTTCCCTTTTACCAGCAAAAGTAAAAATAAGAATAAAAAAAGTAAAAAAGAACACCCAAATCACACACACACACACCCCATTTTTCATTTAGTTTTGTCTCCATTTTTCTACTCATCCATCCATGCACTGCGTAAAGGAAATGCGATCCACAGGGTTTTCACAATCACACTGTCATCCCTTATAAGCTACATTGTTATACAGTCATCTCCAAGAGTCAAGGCTACTGGGTTTCTGCCCTCTTTTAAAGGCCTCTCACCCCTATAACAGCACCAGAGAAACCTTTTGGACACTTTACCTTGGTAAGACAAAACAGTGGCTGCCTCTAAAAATTCCTCCAATGTAACTTCAGCACAGTTGAGGACGAAGAGAATTCACAGACTTAAAAAACAAAACTGTAAATGTCTGTGTAAGAGAAAGCTTTGAATTGCTGGCAGCTGTGGCCAAGGTAGAGGCGACCAACGTAATGCTCAAGCAGCTAAATTGGGCACATTTGAATACTTGTTTTTACTTGTGCTTAAAAAAGCCAGTAGCAGCTTAGCCGCCAGATGTTGAAGAACTGTGACGTGTAGCTCATGGGTCTAGTATCAGCAACATTTTTGCAGGTGACCAAATGTCAAAGGGAGATGATGACTTGCTTTCCTAAAACTGCTTCTAGGAAGGAAGCCCAGCGGCTTTCGTGTTTCACTTTCACTTAAGAAGTTAAATTTGGGAAGACTATAAAGGATCTCATTCAACTCAGAAAAGATTGGCTCTGGGGCTTGTCAGGGAGTGAAGAGTTACTAAGAATGTAGCTTCATGAGAGCTCAGTTCTCTGTAACTAAGGCCTATGAGTAATCACTGAACCACCCTCACTCTAACAGAGTATATCAATTAAGAGAAATTGCTTTCAGTTGCCAGTAACAGAGAACTGACTGCAGTGGCTTAAACACAGAAGGATTTATTTTACTCATCTGTCATGAGAAATGCAGATGTGGGTAATTACTGGCATTGGTACAGTGGCTCAAGAATATCAGGGCCAAGACTTTATGATTCTTCTGGCCTTTTCCACATGGCCTCATTATAACTGTTGTATCACCAGCCATCACATCCACTTCCCAAACGACAGGAAAGAGGAAAAATAGAACAGCAAAAAGGTTTCCCAGAACCCCATCCAACAATTTCTGTTCTTATCTTCTGCAAGAGAGGCAGAGAAACACAGTCTTTTCTCTGGATACATGCCACCTAGAAAAACATTGGGTCTTTGTTACTAAGAATTAAGGGGAGGGTGACTATCAAGTGGCAAAATAGCACTCTCTGCCACTGGACAGAGATGGGTTCAGACGGGAAGTTGCTGCTTGGCACAGGTCCTTCTGGAAAAGTTTGTTACACAAAAAGGCAGGCATCTGAGAACCCTCAGTTTAGCCATGAATCTGACCTCCAGTCCTTGCTCACTCTGGGAGGGGCAAAGCTGGCCTCCACTCTGAGTGTCCCTAGATCCCAATCAACTTGGTTCAGAAAGGAGTGGATTATTTTCTTGATCAGAAGCAGTGGGTGTTGGACACTGAGCCATCGGAGACCATGTGCCCTGACACTGAGAAGGCCCACAGCCAGTGCTTGTTGACAGAGCGAGGGAGGGAACAAATCAAGAAAACTCAGTTCTGTACCTCCAAGCTCACACAGTTTAGGAAAGACTTATATAAAACTTGTAAACTGGCAAGTTAGTAAGGCTAAATACAAGTCAACCCTGGGCACAGAGAAGGGAGTGCACACCACCTCCAGGATGTCCCTAAGGGCTGGGGAGGAGGAGGAGAAAGATGAGGGGCTTACTGGTCAACCAGAGGGGAATGGAGTGTGTGTTTGGTGGTGGTGATGGTGGCAGGAGAGTGTTTCCTAGCCACAAAGTAGGGCTTCCTCAGTTGGCAAGAGAAGCAGCCCTTGGCCTGAATTCCCAGGACCACCCTGAATCCCAAACAAAATGTCATCCCAAGGTTTCCGGCTCACCATCCAGCCATGTAGAACAAAGGGGAATTTAACAAAATCCCACAAAAACCACGGAAGGGCACAACAGATAAAAACACCATTGCAGAGAACCAAAATACTGACCTGCTACAGGAAGGGAAAAACTCTAACACTGATGCTGGTGAAGATGAGTTGAAGGAAAGGGAACATTTTGTCCTGGGCTTTCTCCCCATTTGGGAGTGCAAATGGCTAACCAGGTAACCACATTCTACGGATTGTGGAAGAAGAAAAAAGCAAAGTGGGGAGACAGAAGAGTGTTTTTTTTTTCCTTAAGTCTTCACATTTCCAACTGCCTTTCCATGCTTCCAGCAGTTACCATATGTTCATAAATTTTAAAGTCACAATAAACGTCAGGGAGCTGCTGTGTAATAGTTCACACTCTGTTCATTTCCCAGCAGCCCAGTCAGATCACATTGCTTAAGTAATGACTTACCCTTCCTCCACACACATCTTGGTCACAGCTCCTCTAAGTAAGTGCATGACAAGGACAAACATTACCCATTGTACTCTTGGGTTTTAACTCTTCTTTTACTCTTGCAGTTCTAGCATAAATGCAAACGGACTCTGCTGAGCTTTGGAGAAGATCATGAAGTTTTTAGTCACTCAAATTTGCTTTCCCAATGGCTAGATATTAAAAATATTTCTTCTCCCTGATTGTATCTTTTAATCATGATCATGTGCAATGATCATAGGCACACTTGGGCAAAGACTGGTTCCCTCCTGTTTTTACCTCATTGTGCGGGGAGAGGAAGGTGGGTAGTGGCTTTGGAACTGGACCCTCTGGATTCAAACCTCAGCTCTGCCACTTATTAGCTGTGTGAACTTGGACACATTATTTAACCAATCCTAGCCTCAATTTTCTCATCTGTAAAATGGAGCAAATAAATGTGCCTATCTTGTAGCATTGTCAGGATTAAATTAATTGACAAATGTAAAGTGACTACAACAGTTCTGGGAAGAGATACTAGCTATTGTTATTAAGCAACTAGCTGTGGAAAAGTTTGGTGGCTGCTCAAAAAGTTAAATACAGGCTTACATACGACCCAGCAGTTCCCCTCTTAAATATATGCTCCCAAGAATTAAAGGAAGGAACTCAAACTGATACTTGTATACCCGTGTTCGTAGCAGCATTATGCACAATTGCCATAAGGTGGAAGCCAACCTAGTGTCCATCGACAGATGAATGGATAAGCAAAATGTGGTATATCCATAAAATGGAATATTACTCAGCCATAAAAGGAATGAGGTTCTGATCAATGCTATAATATGGATGAACCTTGAAAACATAACATTAAGTGAAATAAGCCAGACTCAAAAGGACAAATATTATAAATATCTTCTATGAAATGTCTAGAATTTGCAAATTCATAGAGACAGAAAGTAGATTAGAGGATACCAGGGGCTGGAGTGGGTGGATAGGGGGTTGCGGAATGGGGAGTTAACTCTTAACGGGCACAGAGTTTCTGCTTGGAGTGATGAAAAATTTTAGCGGTTGCGTAACATTGTGAAGGTAATTAATGTCATTGAATTGCACAGTTAAAAATGGTTAAAATGGCAAGTTGTATGTTAAATATATTTTATCATAATTTCTTTTAAAAATTAAAGAATAACTAGCTGTGAATGTAATAGTGTATTTGTTTACTTTTGTGGCTACTTGAGAGTTAATAATTAAGGGCTAAATCTTGCAGGGATCTGTGCTGCATTGATCTAGGCACATTCTGAGCTTTCAAAGGAAAAGGCTGGGTCTTCTGCACGCCTCGTTTCACTTTCCCACTTGCCCTTCCTGATGCCAGCACCTCCTGTGGTGCAGAGAACAGATCCGCCTGCCATAATGAAGTCACTGGCTCACCTGTAGTCCGCAGCAGATGGGAATGGGTTGAGACTGAAGGGGGAGCAAAGTCGTGTCCTCAGCTGGGAGTTTTTCTTTCCACTTTCCTGCAAGGTAGAGTTGCTACCTTACACCATTGTTCTCTATCAAGCCGTCCAATTATTTGCCCTTCTGCTTGAAAAGCAGCCTGCTCTCGGGGGCAGAGACAAGCTGGCCTGGCCCAGCCCCCAGTGACATCAAACAGGCTCGTGCTGCTCTCTGGGAGTCCTGCCCAGTGGTCTGGCTCAGAGATGCTGCCAGCTACACAGAGAGAGCTGGATCCACTCCATACAACCAGATTGACTCAAAAAGAACAAAGTTGCTCTCATCACCTGCTCACCCCCTCACAACAATGGAGGCCAAGAGTGGAATAGGTAATTGAGGAGCACAGGCAATGAAAGAAAAAGAAGGAAAATCAGCAGCTGCCCTTGGTTCAGCCTCTTCCCTACTGCCCTTTCCCAGGAGAAGATCAGTGCAGAACTCACCACCTCCATCTCAGGGTGGAGAGCTGGAAAACAACAGCTTGGCCCACAGGGCAGCAGGAGAAAAAGGCAGAGGAACCTGGAAAAACAATCCCAGACCCTGGCACCTTATGTGGGACTAAAAAACAAAGGGAAAAGTCAGATGATTCAAGATGACATTAAATGGACTTTTAAAAAAACATGAAACTTTTTTCTTTGAGCTGGCTTGAAATGGGCTGCCATGACTCATTTGTGCGAAATGCAACATGGACCACTTAGCACCAGAAGAACAGCCTTGTCACCATTTCAGGGGAGCTGCAAGGTGGCTTCCAGAACCCCAAGGCATCCTCACTGGCCTAGCACCATTCAGTGCCTGGGCCCTCCACTCTCCCAGTTTTTCAGGAGATGGCCACCCCAGCCTCACTGCCCAGCAATGGCCAGCTTTCATGGCAGAACTCATGAAAGACGCAAAGATGGGGACATTATGAAAGGAAGTTGTCAAAATCAAATCCTTCCATTGACTGTTGCAATCACACCACTTGATGTTGATGTGATGTCTGCAGAACATCTCTTCTGGTACCTGCCCAGCTCATACCCATGAGGATGGACAAATGGCAGCCAAGTTCCTATGGGACTCCTGACCACAGTCATGGCTCACTGGACAAGGACTGTACCCCTAGCCCAGGATGAGCCAATCTCAATTAGGACCCAATATGATATACAAGTCTGGGCTCCTGGCTTGAAGAGAGGACATGTAATCCCAGGACACATGGGGTAGCTACGTTTGGCCCTGCAAACCAGAACAATGAAACCCAGTCAGCAGAGAGAGAAAAGAATGAAAAAAGGTGAGTAAGCAAAGGTGGTTAATACCCCAGTTCTGGACCTGGGGCGGCCCAGCCTCACTTCCTGCCCATGGGTTCTGAGACATTTCCCAGTATCCAATTGTTATGGGTTGAACCATGTCCCCTTAGTGATATGTAGACTCAGAACATGACTGTATTTGGAAATAGGGTCATTGCAGATGGAATTAGTTAAATAAAGATGAGGTCATATCGAGGAGAGTGGCCCCCTAATCCAATGTGAGGCCCTTATAAGGAGCATCCTCATAAGAAGAGGAGAAGATGGAGACACGCACACAGAGAGAGAAGGCCATGTGGTGGCAGAGACAGAGATTGAAGCACTGCAGCTGCAAACCAAAGACTGCTGGCAAATACCAGAAGGTAGAAGAGGCAAGGAAGGGTTCTCCCCTCTGGGAGTCTGAGGGAGCACCACCCTACCAACACCTTGATTTCAGACTTCCAGCCTCCAGAACTGTGAGACAATTAATTTCTGTTTTAAGCCATCCAGTTGGGGGCTTTGTTATGGCAGTCCTAGGACACTAATAGACTTATGGACTCTGTGCCTTCCTTTTTGCTCACTTGAGGTTTCTGTTCCGTGCATCCAGAAGAGCTTCCACTAAGGTGGTGATTCAGTTTATGGAATGCCTTTGCATGTTATCTTGTTTAGATTTCTCCAGGGAGTTAGCAAGGGAGATACCATCATCCACATTTTAAGGCCAAAGAAACCCAGTCCTGACCTCTCAAGGTCTCCCAGGCAGGAGGGCAGGAATCTGACCCTGATCGGGCATCACCTCCACCATGCCCAGCTACCTTGAAACTGAAGGTGTGCTTCCAGGAAAATGGACTCTGGGCCCAAGGGATTATCAAAAGATGTCCAGCATTCCAGTCCTAAGCACAATCATATATTTAAAGGGAAAAATCTGGCGACAGAGCTGTCCATGCCTCTGACTTGTAAAGACAGTGCAGAGAGAAAGGAGAGCCAGGTATGGACTTTGTGGCAGAGAATCCTCCCTCTTAAAAAACATGTGAAGCCTGTAATATCATGATATCAGTTTACCATTTATCATACTTGATTTCATTCTCCTCTCCTCCGGGGCATCCACAAACAATTGAGCAGACAGGTCACATTTCTCCTCCATACCTTTATCTATCTAGTCCTCACTCTAATGGTTTCCACCCAAGGAAGTATTAACTAGGAAACTAGAACTTTCTCTCCTGCGTGCATATGTGCATGCTCAAATACAGCACACACACACACACATTGCTCATGGATACCTTTTTTTTTTTTTAAGAGTAGACAGAAAGTCTATCTCCCCACCAGGCCTGGCATTTCCCATGACTAACACATACAGGTCCCACTGCTTTACATCCCTCTACTTAGCCAACATGGAGGCAAGATGCAAAACTTGAAGGCAAGATGCTGACATGATCATATGTGAATTTCTTCTGGTTCCCACGTAACTATGGCACAGAGCGAGCACCATGCTTCTGAGACTTTGCCTGGGTGCCTAAGCTCCCCTGCCCGAAGGGGCACTGCTTGAGGGCAGGATTGTGTATCCCCAGTCTGAGCCCCTGTATTCACTGCAGGGGCCCAGAGAATGTGCAGAATGGCCTTGAGAGGCCCCGAATCTCTCCCCTACTCCGTCTGCCCCAGATGCAAACACCTGTAGGGATTCCTCAAGGAATTTCTCCTCATTCCAATGTTAGGTTTTGAGTGTTTTCTTCCATTTTCTCTTCGTCTCCGTTGCTTGCCTCCTGTTACCTTTACCTGCCCTAACTAGTGTGACAAAAAGAACTTTCTAGAAATTCAATCTAACTGGGTGCAAATGTGGGCATTGCGTTTGATGCATCCCTTCATGGCTGATGGGGGAAGGTGGGTCCCCAATGAGTATTAAATACTAGAGCCTTATTTCTGGGTGCCTGGGGGGACACCCCCTCCATTAATCCACTCAGAGGGGAAGAGAGGGAGGGAGGGCAAAGTGGTTTTCCTAGGTGCTCGGAGCTCACCGACTGAGGGGAAAGCACAGTTTTCTGCCTAGGCCTGACTTACAAACCTGAGAAGCCCATCTCTTCCTCCGCCAAAAGACATCCTTTGGGGATGTCATTACTGTCATTCACCGTGAATATGGACAATCAACAGCCAAGTCTCCTCGTGAGGCTCTTTTGTGTAATTAAATGTGCTAACCTGACAGCTAAAACCTCAAAAGAGGGGCAAATATTTCCCAGATGCAAAATGGCTTTTCTCTAATCCCGAGTGATGGCATGCAGTTGCTAGGTGTCTATTTTTCTGCTTTCAAATATAAAGTGACTAATGGGGTATATTTCATAACACATCTGCAAGTATGTAGTTATTCTTATACTTCAATGCCCTTTAAAATATTACTATCTGCCAACACTTGGACTATGTGCTGGTATGCAAATTAGACATAATAAAGGAAGAAGGGAGTTCTTTGCTCATGAACAATCATATTTATAAGGCTGATGAGATTTATATATTTCATCAGGGAAACGGGGTTGGAAAGTAAGACTTTTAAAATGTAGTATTTGGCAACAATAAAAATTCTCTGGTGTTTTTCCCTGCACAAGATCAGAACTTTTCATTTATGCTGAGATTTAATTAGACGAAAAAAAATTCCCACAAAATCAAAACACATAGAATCCAACTTCAGAAACAAGGCAGACATTCTAAATGGAATGTTTTTGATTGGCAATGCCAAGAACAGGGCAGTGTTTTAAAAACATAAGGCTTTGCATTAAATCAAGTTAAATGGAATATTTCATTTAAGCCAGGAAAGTGGGCACCTTATTTTTTTGGGTAAAAGAGAAATATCAGGAAAATTCAAGGTAATAAAAAAAAATACACATAAAAATGGAAAAATTTACAGGAACATACACATATGTACACATACTCTTCACAGAATTATGAACAGGAAAATGTTCTGAACCCAGCCTGGGCACATAATGTGATGCTATGATCCAGCAAATATTTCTGATTCTAGGGTACCATCTCTATCTTAGAGCTTATCTGTTTAGTATTAAAATAGAAGAATAACTAAGTTTGTACTTGGTAAAGAATCAGATATTAGCAAAACAGATGCAACAGTGAAACAATTCTGATTAAGTTATTAGTGATGACTCAAAAGGCAGTGTAGGATCTTGCGGGCACTGGGAACCATTATTACAAATGTGAAGTTATAACTGTCTTTATTGTCATGCATCAATGCAGAATAACAGAGTTCCAGTTGGCAGGTGTTGGAATAATCAAATTTAGATATTCTCAAAAAGTTTCAGGAGGTCAGCAGTTGGTGGATCCACTCAGCACACCCAGAAGGGAGCCAAGTCCTTGCCAATTTTGTTCCTTGTTGGGTATACCTTAGCATAGTCCGGAGCATGGGTACACATTGGATAACTGTTTGGTGAATAAGTGTTAATGAATGCATGCATGCATGGATAACAGAAAGTTACATCAGGATTTTTCTGTTGTTTGAGGATTTATGCTGATAGCAAAAATTGAGATGGATAACAAGTATTCTCATATCCTAAAAAGAGAAGCAACTTACCATCCATGCAGGATTTTTAAAGAGTTGGCCAAAACTATAGAGAAATGGATAGACAGACAGACAGATGGACAGAAAGATAAGTAGATATATAGATATAGATATGGTATGGAATTGATTGGAAGGGACTTCTTTGAAGAGAGCCATTGGCCTATTTAGGAGTACTATGCATTTATTTTCCTTTTCCTCATATTGGGGGGGTACTTCCTGCCACCTTGAGCCAAGTAAGGATGGATTTAAGAGGACCACTCAGAGAGTAGGGGAGTCTTCCAAGAGGAGAGACTAAAATCTCCCTTCCTGGTGATGTTGTGGGATCTTGTAGGCCTGCCCTGGCCGCTATCATCTTGAGGAGCAAAAAGTGCTGGGGCGAGGCCTGCACTTGCAGAGCTTGCTGGGGCAATGTGTGCAAGGTTTTCTGTGAGCCACATGAACTCTGAGCATGGTAGCTGGACTACAGCCCTGTTGATAGGGCCCAGTCAAGGGCCCTGACTGCCAGGGTGAGGTGCACCTGGCATTAGCTGGCTCTGGGGGCATCCCATTGGCACCAGAGCTGAAGAAGAGTCATAAGAGTCAGCCAGAGAGGGCATTATTCCACATCCAGACACTGCAGGGCATAGGACCTGCATGGGGGTGGGGGTGGGGCCCAAGGAACCCCCTAAAGTGCCTCACAAGAGGAAGAGCCAGTACCTGAGCATCTGCATTCAGAGGACAAGGATGGCCATATTACAGCAGCCCCAGTTAAGTAAAAAGACATTTTTACTCCTTTACCTCTTCTCTCCCCCTCTGCCCTACTGAGGGGAGCCAGAAGCAGCTGGTGAAAGGAAAGAGACAAAGGAATAACAAAAGACAGACTGTGCAAGCTTTTTTTGAGCTTGCATCAGGCCAGAGCTCAGGGGAAGGCAAAATAGCTTTGAATTTGATGAGAAACATTTCTAAATGTATGCTGGACTGGGCTTTTTAATACTTGAACATGGGGACAGTTTATTAATACTGAAAGGGAGTAACTTATGGGATTTGCCTGAGATTTCCAGGGGGATTGGAAGAAGGTCTGATAGAGTGAGTTGGAAGGGCAGGGGGTAAAAAATGAAGCTATTTCCTGGCTATATCCCACCAAGTCCAGCCCACTTAATACATGACTTACAGGCAAATGGAAGAATGAATGAATAAATCAAATAATCTTTGTATAATTTGGTTGGCACTATGGTACTTGTGCAATGCCCCTGCCCAGTCTCAAGCAAACATCCTACTTCTGACATGAATCCAGATGGCATCCTCTCCTCGGCTGGGGAAGGAGGATAGCATGAGGTGCCGCCATCTCCTTTGGAGACGTGGTTGGGAAAAGACTCCAAGGCAGTGAGTCAGAGAAGCTTGGCCTCCTGCCACCCTGACTTCTCCCAGGTGTGCTGCGGGTCAATTATTCACCACCACCTTATCAACCACTGTGACTTTGGCCCCAATTAGAAATGACTTTCAGCAAGCAAGTTAGCACACTACCCAGGTGTGACATCACCCTATGTTTGGTACAGGGGTCAGGACACCTGTACTTTGGGCTGCTCAGAATGTTCCCTCAACGATAGACCCGAGAACACTGTAAGAAGCATAGAAACCTCTGCCCCTGGGGTTCCATGACTCACAGGAGATCAATCTTGTGTGAGAAAGGTGCTAGCTCCTCCCTAGATGAGCAGAGCACAGGTTCTTTGGTAGAGATGTCAGTGAAATGAAGTTGATAAGAAGATACCTTCTAGCCCTCTGTGTGTAACTTCTGGGCTCATAGTGGGCTCCTTGGCACCAGGCCCATTTTTTTCTTGTGAACTAACTATATGGCCCTAGACTGTCAGATCACTTATGTGCCCCTTCTCAAGGGCAGGAGTTTCATTTTATTTATGCCTCTACCCTAAATGCCTGGCTAAGTGAAGGGACTTCATCTGACCCAGTACGTCTCCCTGAGCCGGTGAGTTAGGTCCCAGCACCATTTTCCAGAGGGGGTGGCTGAGGTGCAGACAGGTGGGGTGGTTTGGTCAAGATCCCCTAGTGACACAGGAGGACAGATGAGATTAGAGCAAGGTGATGGACCTCAAAAAATAACTATCAAGCCAAATGCCCCTGAGAATACAAGCCAGCTGCCTGGAGCCAGGGCACCTTCTCAGGGCTCAGCCTCTGAGTCCAGAGCCCCAGACAGTCAGCGCGACCACCTCCATTTCTTAGCCATCAACCCACTTACTCTTCACAGCCACCCTGACAGAGGCAGAGCAGACATTATTATCCACACTTCACAAGTCCAGAGAGGTTAAAGGACTAGCCCGAGGAGGCTCAGTTATTAAAGGAGGACGTCACGATGACCTTGGTCATGTGACCTCAATCCACGAGCTTCCCACCAGGCACGGTCAAGCCCAACCACGTGGAACATCGTCACGACCCACCCAGATGCCCCTGTTGTCATGGGTCAATGTCAACAGAGACGCCTTTCCGTTTTCACGCATCTTGTAGAGATTTCTTCATCTCTGCCCCTTAAGGGCTCACCCTGGCAAGGGAGGACCCTCATCCCCAGGAAGTGTGACAGCACAGTTCCTTCCTCCCAGGTCCCCAGTTGAATCCCAGGATCCTATTTGCAAAATCTGGTTCTAAGTTGGGACTCCATAGATTGTGCTGTGCCGGGGCAGATTGCTGGGATACAGAAGAGGCTCTGGAGCAAACACACTTGCAGTATGGGAGCAGGGACTATGCCAACACTGTCATTTTCCACCACAAAATGGCAGGCAAGAAGTGAGAGCTGCAGCATTCTTTCCTCAGAGCCTCGGATGCACGTGCTTTTGCTTCTACTGGCAATATCCAATACATTTAGTTCTCTTTGGAGCAGCTTCTCAGCATAAAGATGAAAGAGCTCCTGAAATTTGGCATATTCTGGGGTCTAATTTTCAAAGCTGGGACCAGAAGATAGAATGGCTTTCGAGGTTTTGTTCAAATTGTTAAAAGAGATGCCAAAAGACGTCTTTCTTTTACGTTCAGCTGGCTTCAGCTTTTAATGTCAATACCAGCTTAATGCTGAAGGTAACAAATGACACGCTGTAGTATCTTGCCCAGTTAATTTTTAAAAGAAAATTTAATGTGAGAGCCTGAAATTACCTAGTTTTTTTTTTTTTTTAATGACAACACATATTTAGAAAAACTAAATTTGGCAAAATAAATAAGTTAACATAAGCTCAGAGACTTCAATTTACCAAAACTCATTTTAAAAGCAAGAGGATACATGAAAGGCAAAATTTCCACTCAAATTCAAATCGTTTCCAAGGAAAATTCCTGTAACCTTGAAGAATAATAAAGACTCAAGGATATATTTGGAATTTCTGAATGGTAGGACTGTTTCCCTAGAGCATTTTTAACATCCCAAGTGAAAAATGAGAAAAGGCCTAAATTGTTTGGTAAAGAGCAAAGAACCCTTTGGTTTAAGAAAAAGAGAGGGAGACTGGAAGAGTCAAAATGCTGGAAAGGGCAAGAGTATTACATGAAATAAGAATAACGGTGCCTTTTTGCCAGATTTTTTATACAATGCCACATGTAAAGAATGTATTACAGTCATCTTCATGGTTTTTAAAGTCCATTTAATGCCATCTTGAAACCTCTGAGTTTTCCCTTTGCATTTTTGGCCCTGCACCAGGTGCCAAGGTCTGGGTATCTGCTGGGAGGGGCCTGCCAGACACGCTGGGCCAAACCCTTTTAAATGTCTTTGTAGGAGTCTAGTATGTCTGTAGTTAATGGCCCATCCCTGCCCAGAGCCCTCCAATCTTGAGGCAGTTGAGACTCTTTGCTATGATCACTTATTTATTCTCTTCAAAGTTTCAAGTCCCTCAGTCCTACATTGGACATTATACTGGGCCCTAAGGGGAATGTATGGTAGCTTCTACTCCATTAGAATAGACAAACATCATCTGACATGTGTAGAAGGTGAAATAATAGCCAACATCCTAAGATGAATAACAAAGCCCAAGCACTTTGAAAGTGCTTAGAAGAGAGAAATTACTTCCATTGAAAGCACTGGGGAAAGATCACATTCAAAAGTAGCAGGGCAAACGGTCCTGGAAGGTGACTTGGAGTTTGATAGACAGAGAAGTAGTCAGAAGGATGATGGCAGGATCAGAGTTTCTGGAGCCTGGACGTGCCTGGCACTTTCAGGGAACAGCAAACATCCCTTGAGCCTGGCACCAAAAATGCAGTGGGGCATGGGCCGGAGGTGGGGGGAGGTTGGGACCACCCTGTGGGAGGCTTGAGCACCGTGATAAGGACTTGTAGCTGATACTGGAGGTGGAAGGGGGCCAAAGGTTTGGGAGTAGAGGAATTCTGAAGTTCTCAGGGGCCCCTGGGTGGATGTAGGGGCTCCACGAAGCCCCTGGAAGTTCATGGAATGTGTGGGTGAGCATGAGGATGTGCCCATAGCTTTCTAGTTTCTCAAAAAGCCAGCAACCTCAGAGCCACTGTTCTGGGGCCAAGTTCCCGGGGCCAGGCTGGAAAAGGGCCTCACCCGCCTTCTCCCCAGCTTCCCATCCACAGCCCGGGCACTTGGCACACAAACAAGAGCTCCCTTCCCTTAGACACAAACAAGCCATTAAAATAGAGACCTGGGGGTTCCAGACCCAGGCCTTCTGGGACCTCTCTGGGTTATTAGGTCCAAAGAACCCAAGGGTGTTTATTTACACATTTTAATGTCAAATGAATGAAAAGAGGATTGCCAAATAACTTCTGCAATGAGATTCGGATTTTAAATCCCCACCCACCCACCCCCCTTTTTGGCAGCACCATCTCAACTGTTTAAAACAAAGTGAAAGGAACAGACTCTCTAAGCAATTTCCTGGCTCCGCGGCCTGTAGTTCCCTCTTGTCCATCTTCTCTCTCCTTCACTACCAACCCCTCTTGCCCCAGGGCCCTGCACTCCACGGACAAGCAGGAACAATTGAATTTGCCTGAACAAAGCCCATGCTACACCTGAGATTAATTTTAGCCCTTTTACTACAATCACTAACCATTGTAGCAAAGGGCATGGGGTTGCTAATTAGAAGCCCCCAGCGCCTAGATAGCGCTCCAGAGCTGTGAGCTGCTAAGTATCATCCCCAGGTGCCAGAGGAAATGTGACAAAGGTGCCTTAGACTCTGAACGAGGGCAAGGGGAGCATTTGTGGGATCTAATTCAAAGCCCCTACTAAGACTGGAGAGGGAAGGGAGTTGCCAAGTGCGGCTTCCTGGGGTGGTTTGGCTAATTTTAACAGTATAGAGCCTGGAAACATGGAACACCACTCAGAAATGAGTAGATCTTGGATTTAAAACATGCAAAATTAACCAACAATCATTTATGACTCTGCAAGTGCTGGGCTGGATTTAGAGATTCAAACACGGTCACGGTTCCAAAGTGCAGTTCCATTCGCACTTCTCAGCAGGCCCTGGGTTGCTTGTTGCCTTGCACCATGGTAGGTGCCTTTCTCCCCCTCGTCCGATGTAGGGTCTTGCAAGCAGCATGTGCCCAAGTCGCTTCTGAACTCTTGCATGCATGTGCACACATATATGCAGGCATGCACACACAGTGCTGAGTAGGGGTCTTGCCTATGGAAGATGCCAGTAACTGTGACTATTTGTGCAAATGTTTGTTGAACTCTGATCAGGTCCTGGATACTATATCAAACCCTGGAGAGAGACTTAGATAAATAAAGCCCAGCCCTTGCACTCAAGAAGGTTATATAATTATGGTTGACTTGAGGAGAAGAGCTAACATTTAGGTAAAATGACCTAAGACCTAAACAAAGAGGAAGTAAACAAAAGAAAAGGCCTGGCAAAGCTTTGCTTAGATTGGCAGGGCAGAGCTGCTCATGTTACCTGGGACTGAGGACAGGGACTTACTCTGCTCGCTTCCTCCCCTCCCTGGCCTGAAGGGGGGCATGCCTGGGTGCTGGCACCTTCCTCTGCCTGGATACTCACCAGCCCCCACCCCTCATGGCTTTCTCAGGAACACAGAAAGGTCAGGAAGCCCAGCATCCTGGAAACAGGTGCTCTAGGAAAAGTCAAAGGGGAAGGAAGTTGATTTGCAGAAGTTCAGAGGCAGAGCTGCAAGTTCTCAGAACTTGTCCAAAGTTCAAAAACAGCACAATCTGTCTACCTATCTGACCTATCTGTCATCACCTTTTCCACTTTGCTTTTAGAAGCAAAAATAAAGAAAATAGACGACAAGAATATTTATGGTGTGGGAGGAATGGCAGGGTGGGGGGAAACTTCCTGTTTTAATACAAACTATAAGCCAAGGATACCAGCTCTCTCTCCTCACGCTCTCCTTGGGAACACAGCCTACTTTTGCTCTTCCTTTAAAAGTCCCAGGGTTTCATGAGAAAAACAAAACAAAACACATATTATAAAATCTTTACAGTCCCATCTAATTTGAGCTTTTGAGTACTACAGTCAGTCCTATACCACATCACCCCCATTTTGTCCACCTCCAAAATATTTTCTAATTTTAGAGCTAAGAGCATGGAACTTGACATTGGATATGTTTCCATTAAGCATGAAAGGCATGTTTCTCCACAAACAGCTGGAGAGTGGGTTTGGAAAACACATTTAAAGCCCAGTCTTGTAAGGACTTTGGCATGGTAATTCGTTGGAAACGTCCACCATCCCATTAAGAGCCCTGAAGCATCGAGAATGAATATGTGTTCTGGCTTCTTTCAATCAAAATTATTTAGTTTTAAAAGAGTTTCAATTCATAAAATAGTCCCAGCTACTTTTCCAAGGAAAAATGGAAAATGGGCGTATTTTGTTTTTCTTCACTCTTCAAAGAATATTTGGTCCAGGAAAAGAATTCACACATTTCCTTAAAAGACTTAATTTGTAAATGCCCTCAGTACCTTATGAAAAGAATATAGAATGGTAAAATAAATAAACAAACAAGTTTAACAGGAATATAAGCTTTTTATGACATAGAAATTAGAGGTCATTTGGCCTCTATGGTATTCACAAATAAAAAACAAACTGGAAGAAAATCCTTCAGCATGCTGTAGTCCCTTTTTATAGTTTTGTGAATTTGTAGAATCTATAGAGGGCTATCCAAGGTACAGCCCCTGATTGCAGCCTGACTTTTTCAGTCTCATACGGCCTCAAGAAGCTTCCTTTAGTTGGTGTTAGGTGCTGGGCAAACCTGTAGAGACTGGAGGCCAAGTTAACCTTGATCTGTCTTCCTCACTGGAAGAAATGACCTGCAGAATTCTTGGCTATTGTCACAGTATACTTATCAAGGGTGCAAGGTATGCTACTCCTACATCTCAGCCCACAGCAGACTCGTCGAAACATAGATCTGTTTCCGATTGTGCCTGCATGATGCTCCAGAATCCTCCTTAACAAGGTGCCATGATGGTTCCTCAGAAAACTAAAAATTGAGTTATCCTTCAACCCAGCAATTCCACTACTTGGAAGATCTGAAAGCAGTGACACAAACAGACATTTGTGCAACAATGTTCACAGTGGCATTATTCACAATAGCCAAAAGATGGAAATAATTCATGTGTCCTTCAACAGACAAGTGGATGAACAAAGTGTGGTATAGACACATATGATATATATATATATATATATATATATATATATATATATATATATATATATATATACATATGATGGAATACTATGCAGCAGTAAGAAGGAATGAGGTCCTGAAGCATGTGACAACATGAATGAAACTGGAAGACATAATGGTAAGTGAAATGTCAGACACAAAAGTAGAGCTATTGTATGCTTATCACTAAAATGATCTCCCTGAATAATGTAAAATCAATGTTTTATAATGTAGAATATAGGGGACCTAAAGATAGACAGGAGCTAGAGAAGAGCCATATCAGTGGTGAATGAGGCTCTCTGATGGAGGAAGTGAGTAAGGTGGCGAGTTTTCTTCATGCTCATGGGGCCAGTTTAGGGAACACTTGGAAGAACTATAAGCAGAGTGTGCACCTTCAGTTTATTTCAATGCAGGCAAACGGCTGGGTTGTGGCAACTTGGAGAGATTTGCTAAGTGGCTTCCTCAGATCAAGGTCTTGTTAGAATCAAAGTGTTCTGATGTGGCTCGCAAGATTGTACCTCCTTGCTATTATATGACTCACCTGAACACATGGAATTGAGGCTGCCAGGAAAGAGGGCGTCTCTGACGTGTACGTGGAAGAACAGGCTTCAGATTCACAGGAGCATGTGATTTGGAAAGGAGACAGAACAGCCTTTCTTTCCCATTGCTGAACTGCCCTGGGCGCCTCCAAGTCACAGCTTTGAAGCACTGCAGAACTACCTGGTGGAAATGAAGTCACAATTGAAGAAGAGTCATAGATTGAGTGATACGAGTCATGTTTAAGTTTCTCTAGCTACTTTTGGAGTTTTAGCCTTGGGGTGTGGCTGAATTATTAAGCATCTGCCCAGCGAGGTGACTCAGTTTCATTGAACTGGCAACCTAGAAGACACAGAATTTCTGGAAGCTTGGAGATATATTGTAGAACAGTACTGGAATTGTCTGTTAGAAGCCAAATCTGTGTTCCACTTATATCCCCACTCTCAGAACTCAGCTGACATGAAACAAAAGGTCCTCACTACGGATGAAAACATACATCCAAAATTGAGATTTCTAAAATTTAATATCTCCCAAAGTTCTTGAGGATACTTCCAACTTCTAATACTAATAATCCCTTGACTTGATCACAACTGATCAAAGACTAATTCTAGGCCTGTAACTGTATATTATTATCTAAATAAAGTGCTTTATACTGCTTTTGTATTACTGATAAATATCTAAATGTTTGAATAGTTAAAACCATTTTATCATTAAAAAGTTCATGCAGCAACCAATATGGATTTCTGATGGAATGATTCACAAATGCAAAATAATAATAATAATAATAATTACACTCCTCTCTGCCTAAGGTAATACCTCTCTAGATGCTACATATTCCTGAGGTAAATGTTTGTCCTTTAAAGTCTATTTTCTTTTAATTTCCAGTCAAATAATTTTATTCAAATTCAATATATCCTCAGGGTTAGTTTCCTGATTCCAACGTGAAAGGGCCTTCTAGGTTCACTGCCGTTTGCCAAGCTGTAGCGATTAGAGGGCACAGCCTCTTCTGTCTCGGGTCACCAGCCCACCCCACTTCAGGTTCTCTGGAATAACTCACTCCACTGCCCCTCAAGGCCCCCCTTCCTGCAAGAGATCTTTTGGAATTGCCATTTTAAGGATTAAAAATAGAATTTTTAAAAAATGAACTTCTCTACCAAGGGAAGGAGAGAGTCTCCCCAGCATATCCTCAGTAGAAATACCCCAGCCTTCATCTGGAACCTCCCAGGGCCTAGGAGCTGTTCCTGTGGTTCAGGCCTTTTACTCTCCGCCATCTTGCCCTCCAGCCCTGGGCACTACGTGAGACCTGACTGACACGTTCCATCCACCCAGCCTGAGCTCTCCAGCTTTTCTGTGTGCTTTATTCTCTGCCAAATGGGCCTCAGGCCTCCAGAAAACTGAGCCCCTTTTTCCATCCTCGGGTACAATAGGAAGAATGGGAAAAAGCGAGAATGTATTGAAAGAGAATCCCAGAGAGTACATTCCTGGCTCTGCCACTAATTTGCTCTGTGACGTTAAGAAGGTCATGGCCTCTGTCTCTGGTTTCACTTCCTCATCGCTCACTGCAGGGCGCATCCAGCACCCCGCCAAGGCCCTGCCCGGCTCTAGCAAGATAGAATCCACCCTCCCTCAGGGAGCCCTGGACAGTGGCCTCTATGGAGGTGAGGTGGTCACTCCTGGTCCATCACCGCCGGGACCGAGGGGCTGGTGCTTCTCCGAGATTGGGGTGGGAGGGGCAGTGAGAGGGAAGAGAGCTACAGAAGCTGGTGGGGCAGCCAGCAAGAAAGGAGGGATGAAACCATAAGGAGCATTAACCTGGCACTTCACAGTTTACAACAGGCTTTCACTTACGTTACCTCATTTATAAAGGGGAAAAGCAGTTTGAGCACAATTCCCATTTAGAGATAATAAAACAGAGGCTCAGAAGCTGAGCCGTCTAAAGTGACACAACCAGGAAATGGGAGAGCAGGCTGCAGGTCTGCCTTGAAACCATATGCCCTTTCCTCCGTGCCAGGGTGACTTTCTAAGTTCCACATCAACTCCCTGGCTGTAAAAACCCTGGCCCTGGCCGAGGAGGCCGGGATGTGGCGGGGCCGAGGCAATGCCCTTCGTCCTTCCATGCCACCTTTCAGGCCACAGGGTGCTTAGATGGGACATTTTGTTTGGAGACTACTTTTCACTCCACTTTTCTGTCTGTTCTTTAGCTCCCTTTATCAAAGTTTATCATCATGTTCATGCAACTCAATTTCACCTAGTGAGAAAAGTCATGGCACTTGGGGGTGGGGGGAGGGGAGGTGTCCCACACTGTCAGATTTGCCTTCTCCATCCCTGGGGATTCAAATGCAAGAAATATATTCATTACAATCTTAAAGGGGATCCATAGCGTTATGGATAGAGCAGTGTTTCTTAAACTTAACATATGACTGTCTGTTTAAAAAACACAGAAACAACAACAAAAAATCTCAAGCCTCAGTATTAATTAAAAATAATTTCACTGTTTCTTGAATGTGTTCAAAATAAATATAAACTATATATGAAATTAAATAAAAATTCCTTAAGCTATGGTAAGTATAAGGTTTTGCTAAAACTAAATTGCCACGGCTGGATTAAAGGGTAGCTTCAGTGGTTGTCTGCATTTGTTTCTGCATTTGTCTTGAATAGTATTAATGGCAGAGGACGCCTGCACATCCAGGGACATGGTGGGAAATGGCATTATTAAATCCTTTTTTGCAAGTGCAGGGTCATCAGACTCATACTTAACCAAAGCTCTGCCCCATTGCAATTATAGAAAGCCTCTCTCACAGTGGCCATCTGAGACCTTTGCCACTTGAAGAGAAGGTTGGCATCCTGTTGGACAATTCTTGCCACAATTAGATTAAAAAACAGGTAAAAACACAGGTGTGTAGGATATGGCTCACACACACAAGATAAGGACTTTAGAGTTGGCTAATTTTTCCTGCCTCGTGGTCTGGGGAGGCTCCGGTCTCCCACCTTATCTTGGGTAAAGCCTTCAACATACACAAAGGCAGACCCATGCCTTGAAGAGGGAGGCAGCTCTCAGATTTTGGTGGTCCACAAGAAGCTAATGTAAGTTTTTTGGGTCATCAGTGTGGAAATCCCAGGACAGACCCCTAGTCCTGCAAAGACCTGTGAGAAGTAACGGTGTGGGGTACAAGATGGTCAAGTCCCAGCTTGAGTTAAAGCCCTGCCCCCCCTTTTTGATAACTCTATCATCCACCCAGAAGTCTCCCTGGGCATCAGTTTCTTCCTTTAAAAAATGGGAACATTACTAGCACCTGTTCTTCTAATCTTATGACTTGGCCACAGTGCAGTGGCTCTCAAAGTGTGGTCCCAGACCAGCATCACCTGGGAAATTGTTTAAAATGCTGATTCTCAGGTCCCACCCCAGATCTACTACTCAATCAGAAACTCTGGGGTGTGGCTCAGCAATCTATGCTTTAACAAGCCCTCAGGGGATTCCAATGCACCCTGAAGTTTGAGAAGCACTGCTATAAAGCAATGAGATAATGACTGCAAACATTATCTCCGAAGTGCAATGCCTATGTCACCACTTTGAGAACCACGACTCTTCATCAATGTTGGTTGCTATTTTGTCACCCCAGCTCCCATTAAAACACAAATACCTCAGGGGTGGGTAATACGTTAAGACTTAATAGGTGTTAGTCTTTCTCAAGGAGCTTAGCAGGCAGTTAGCTAAGAATGAATCCTTTCCAGAATAGAAAATTAGGGAGGTAAAGGGTCTTGGTATGATGGACAAGAGGCGAGGAGGGAGAAGGAGGTAAGGGGCATGGAGTCACAGACTTGGGTTCATATTCCAGCTCTGCCACTTCCCAGCTATGTGACCTTAGGCAAGTTTCTTAAAGGATGTCATAATAACGATAATGACCTCCATTGAGTTATTGGGAGAATTAAATGGCACAGTACATGCAAAGCACTTAGCACAACCCATGATTCATGTGGGTACTCAATAAGTGATGCCCATGATTAGTAGCAGGGCCCCCGGACCAATTGAGATTACCTGGGGCTGGTCCTATCTCCCACACAGCTCACTGCTCCTACCCACCATCCTATTATACTATTAGTATCATTATCACCACCACTATCATGGAACCTTCTGCCCCAGAGCTTCCTGCCACCCCAAGATGTTCTAGAAAGGTTAACTGCCAAGAAAGGTAGGGCAGAGGGTAGTTCCCAGAATGGCACGGCTGCCTTCCAAGGCTGAGCTGGGTGGAGCACGTGCTGATCCTCAGAGGTAGCTCAGCTGTGTGCCACATTCTGAAGCCTTAAAGATGGCCGGCAACCAGAGGAACAGATCCTTCCTCTATGTCTACACTTGGACTGACAACCCCCAGAGGCTGGGCCAAGGGAGGTCCTCCAGCAGAAGAGCAGCTGGAGGACAGGGGGAGGAGGCTCGTGGAACAAAGGTCCAGGCCCAGTAGCCCACGCATCAAGCAGCCCTCAATGGCAGGAGAGAGCGTCTTCTGGGGGAGCTTCCCTCTGGAGACAGGTGCTGTGGGCCCAATGGAAAGCTGGGCCTTGGTGAGAAGCTCTTTCTGTTAGAATCACACACCCTGGAAGAGGAGGTCAGGGTAGAAGTTCTTCCTGAGAAGAAAAAGACAGCGGAGGTGGCAGGTTCCCTGGTGAAGACGTGTGGGAGGCTGGTAGGGGAGACCTCCCTGAGGGCCTTGGAGGTGTGGCCAGTATGGCCTGATGGGCAGAGGGACAGAAGCAGGTCCACAACCTTTGTCCATCGTTAATGGCTGGCAGATCTGGCCCACCCAGATTTTATCTCTCGGGTGGCTCTGGGCACCTGTCTGCCAGGTGACGTCCTGTGCAATCGGTCACATGGGCATGGCTTTTCCTCCCTGAGATGACTCAGGACCTGGCTGGCCTGAGAGTCGCCCTCTTCCTGCCCAATCATGAGAGGAGGCCAGATTCCTTTGGATTTAGTAAGGATGCTCCTTGAGGGCCACCTTTTGTAATCCATCCACAGATGGATGCCTCTTTAATGAGCAGAGAGCCACACCTTCTGGTCTTTCCAGGTGGCGCATGAGCAGGGCTGGTTTCACAATGGGCAGTCCACAGGTGAAGGACCACGGGCAGGTGCGGTCCGAGCGGCCTGGGAGGGACTCCCAGCCCATGCTGCAACTCCTCCGGGCCTCACCTGCCCAAATAGCTGGAGGGAGATGCTGCTGCAGGCATGGGAGGCAGAGGAATGGCGGAGGAGCTGGAGAACCGGGTGCCCATAGTACTTGACTGGAAACCGAAGGAAGCTGCAAATGGGAAAGGCACTGCCTACGCACACCTGCACCCAGCAGACGGAGCCCCGTCCGTCACTCCACTTACAGCCTTGGAGGGGCTCACATCTGGGCAATTCCTTACAAATTGCACACACTGCCACACACTCTCACTTGATTTTAATCCCACCAACAGCAGGAAAGTAGTATTAACCTCAACTGCAGCTCAGGAGGGTCAAGGGGCCTCAATCATATGAGGCCTGACACCAAAACCCATCCATTGTCTACTATGCCACTGAAGAAGTTTTAAACTTTTTTTTTAACATTTCAAAAAATATAAAATCTTATGTACCTCTCTATACTGTCTTTGCAACTTCCAGTGACTCTATAATTATTTCAAAATAAAAAGTTAAAATAAAACACAAAAGTCCTATGTGGACTTGGCAAGTGAACTCACTGCCCTCTCCCCTACATGGGACTTGACCCTCAGGGGTATAAATCTCCCTGGCAATGCAGGATATGACTCCTGGGGATGAATCTGGACCCGGCATCATGGGATTGAGAACATCTTCTTGACCAAAAGGGGAATGCAAAATGAAATGAAATAACGCTTCAGTGGCTGAGACATTCCAAATGGAGTCAAGAGGTCACTCTGGTGGACATTCTTACACACTATATAGATAACACTTTTTAGGTTTTAATGTAGTGAAATAGCTAGAAGTAAATAACTGAAACTATCAAACACCAACCCAGTAGCCTTGACTCTAGAAGATGATTGTATAACAATGTAGCTTACACAGGGTGACAAGTGTGATTGTGAAAACCTTGTGGATCACACTCCCTTTATCCAGTGTATGGATGGTTGAGTAGAAAAATGAGGACAAAAACTAAATGAAAAATAGGGTAGGATGGGGGGTGGTGGTTTGGGTGTTCTTTTTTACTTTTATTTTTTATTCTTATTCTGATTCTTTCTGGTGTAAGGAAAATGTTCAAAAACAGATTGGGGTGATGAATGCACAACTATATGATGGTACTGTGAACAGTTGATTGTACACCATGGATGACTGTATGGTATGTGAATATATCTCAATAAAACTGAATTTAAAAAAAAATCCTAAGTGGAGCCCCAGTGTATAAAATATATCAAAGAGATGTCTTTAGAAGTCAGAGAACTTTTACCCTTACGGGTGCAGTGGCTGAAAAGGAGGAGGAGGGAAAGTTTCTGTTTCCCAATCTGGGTTGGTTGCATGGGTACGTTCAGTTTGTAAAAATTCATTGTACATTTATGATGGGGATGCTTTTCCATATAAATGTTAAACTTTAAAAATTAGAAAAATATTTAAGTAGCTGTGTTCTGACTGAACAGGAAAGGGAGCTGGAATTTTCTAAGCTTCTCCCATCATTCCCCCACCCCTTTTAGCCCCCAAAGAGCCCAGGGTGGCAACCGTCTCTGGGTCCTGTGGTAAGAGGGGCAGCTGGGGCAGAGGACCCCAGCTATCCAAGCCCCACACCAACTGTTCTGTGGCCGTTTCCCACTGTTTGGCCACAGCCCGCAGTTAAAAACCACCATTCAAACACACATGATGAAAAGCATCAATCCCCAGTGTAGATTATCCCACAAAAGGACAGTGAGTGAAAAGGGGCCTGCAGGTTCTCAATTTCCCACAGAAAAGCTGTAGGCCAGTTGGGCAGAGCAGCCTTATTCTGAAAGAATAAACTGAGAGAGAAGGATTCCTAAAGAAAACTGGGTAAGAAAAGGCTTTTTATGACCTTTTTGTTTTTCTGAATTGATTCAGACTTCTAATCACAGAGAACTGGAAATATTGTCCATTCAATATGTTCTGGAAGTTAAAGGCAACTGACAATATATGATGGTTAATCTTATGTGTCAACTTGGTTAGGCTAGAGTACCCAGTTATTTAATCAAACACCAATCTAGTTGTTGCCATGGAGGTTTTTGGTAGATATGGTTAACATTTACAACCAGTAGCCTTTGAGGAAAGGAGATTACCCTCAATAATATAGGTGAGCCTCATCCAATCAGTCGAAGGCCTTGAGAGCCAAAACAAGTTTCCCAGAGAAGAAATTCTGCCTCAAGACTTCATCATCAAATCCTGCCTGTGTTTCCAACTTGCCAGCCTACCCTATGGATTTCAGACTTACCAGTCCCCACAAACGTGTGAACCAATTCCTTAGAATAAATCTCTTATTATATGAATCTCCTCCTATTAGTTCTCTTTCTCTGCAGAACCCTGTGTGCTGGTTTGGATCTGTTATGTACCCTGGAAAGACTATGTTCTTTAATCCAGTCTTGTGGGGGCAGACCTATTGTGGGTAGGACCTTTTGATTAGGTTGTTTCCATGGAGATGTGACCCCACCCATTCAAGGTGGGCCTTAATCCCCTTGCTGGAGCCCTCTATGAGAGGATAAAAGGCAGAGACATTTTGGAGAGAGCCCAGAGAAGCCAGGGTATGTAATCCAGGGTTTGCCCCTGGGAGAAGCTTAGAGAGAAGCTAAAACAGAAGCCCAGAGACATTTTGGAGAAAGCCACAGAAACCAGAAGCTAAACCCAGGAGAGGCCCAGCAGACTCTGGCCATGTACCTTCCCATGTGACAGAGGAACCCCATCGGCCTTCCTTCAGAGAAGGTATCGTCCTGTTGATGCCTTAATTGGGACATTTTCATGGCCTTAGAATTGGAAATTTGCAAACTAATAAACCCCCATTGTAAAAGCCAATCCATTTCTGATATAGTGCATTCCAGCAGCTTTAGCAAACCCAAACACCCTGACTGATAAACAACATAAAGTAAATAAACAAACAAACCTCACCTACATTTCTAAGTTGGCTGTGTACTTCTTTTCCAATTTCTTTGTTATTTATTAATATTTTGGGGTTGGTTTGCACATTTGATCAGCCTGCCATAGTTAGTGTGTTTTCCCCTCCTGCTTCGACAATCTGGTTAGTATTTTTCCCTTTTGTATACCAAGTTAGTTTCCGCTGTTACCTGCCCACTACTGTACCTGGAGTCAGCAGTAGCTGCCAACACATAGCTGAGGGCAGAAGTTAGCCCAGTGTGAGGTTAATTGGACCAAATTAAAGCCATTAAAGTTTAACAGATTCTCTCAGAGGTCTATTGGAGGAATGTGAAAGTGGGCTTCCCAGGGACTTAGGAAAGTTGGGAAGTGAAGTTGCTCTTGGAACTTGAAACAATATTTACAGTAGCAGGACCCCCTGTTTCATTTTTCCAACAGCAACTCTACGGACTACTGTGGGATAAAGTCATTAGATGAAGGGGAACCTTTTATAAAATCCTGATTCTAGAAGAGGCTTTTGTGTGAGAAGTTTAGGGAATATGAAAAAAGTGGGTCAATCAGACAAATGACCCAACTGAGGAGGTGAGGGGAGGAGGGATTCAGGAATAAGGCACACACGTGTCACATCTCCTACTTGGAGATCTGGCTTTTCTGCAAGGTTCCTTCCAGTTCAATTACACTCCACTTAATCTCAAGGAAAGCAGAGTTTTGTTTAACTGAATTTTCAGGGTAATTGGAAAATTCCTTTTTGATAGAGCATTTGTCATTGGAAATCTTTCTGGTTCTCTAAGATGCTCACCCAGGACACTCTCTACCCTGGGACCCTTGCACTACAGAAGAGAGGCTGGAGGTTCAAGATGATCAAAGTACAAGCAGTCAAAGGCATGACCCAACTGTTATTACAAAAGCCAACCCCCATTTTAGACCACATTCATTGAAGAGTTGCATCTCACTGAGGAAGGTAAACTGTGGTCCTTCTGTGCTATCAGAATATTGGGCATGTTGGGTCCAAAAAGCCTCATGGGAGGCTTTTTAATTTTTAATTTCATTTTATGAGCAACAGGGATGGGATTCTTGCACTATCTTCAGTGCTACTCCCTAATTCTGATGGCTTAGAAAGTGCTCTCAGCTAGTCCTTTCACCGCCTCATCCTTTCCTTTCCTGCCAGTTTTCCACTCCGCTTCTGCCCCTTGTTTGCCATTCTCTCTTTTCCTCCTCTCATTCCTTCCACCACAAACTGAAAGCACAAGTAAAGCAAAGAAGAAAAGTGGGGGTCAGAGAATTACGAAGATCGTTCCCCCTTTTGTTTTGTTCTCAGAAACTCCTCACCATCCTTCTAAGCTTTTGACGTTAACTGATTTTTTTTTCAGTTTTAATTCCAAAAACAAAGATTGCCTTTTCCTAACTCATAGTCCAGTACTAGGTCCTAGATTTTTTTCTACTAGGTGTTTTTTTCTTCTTGTTGTTTAATTTATGAATTTTTTTTTTAATTTTAATAGTGACACTGACACATTAGAATCCTTCCAGCAAAGAAAGCAAGATGGTAAAGTGCCTGGGAGCTGAGTCAGTTGAAGAGAATGGGGATGTATGTCCCAGAGAAGAGAGGACTTACCTCAGGGTGGGACAAGGACATGAGCTCTGTCTTTTGCTCTTAGGCTCATTTGATATGGGCCCTGGGCAAAGAGCTATGACCCCCGGGTGACAGCTCCAGTGAGAAAGAGTTCATTACCGCACTCCTACATGGGGTTTTACCATGTCCCAGTCACAAATCTAAGCACTTTACATGCTGTGAACTAACTTAGTCCTCACAGCAACATATGGGCTGCTAATTGTTATTATCATCCTCATTTTGCAGATGTGAAGACAAACATCTCACTTAAACAAAACTCTGCTTTTCTTGAGATTAAGAGATGTTAAATAATTTGTCCAAAGTCACACAGCTATAAATGACAGAGCTGAAATTTGAACCCAGGTTTCTAACTAGCCCAGGGTTTCTAAACCTTGACGCTATTGACATTTTGGGCTGTGTGGTGATTTGGAGGTATGGATCCCAGAAAAACATGTTCTTAAACTTAATCCATTCCTTTGGGTGTGATCCCATTGTAAGTAGGCCTTCTTGATGAGGTTACTTCAGTTAAGGTGTGGCCCACCAAAATCAGGATGGATCTTAATCCTATTAACAGAGTCCTTTATAAGCAGAATGAAATTCAGATGGATGAGAGAGAAAGCCACAGGAGACAAGAAGCTGAAATTCAACAGAACCTGGAAGAGAATGAAGAGTCCAGGGAAGGCTGCCATCTGCATTGCCATGTGACAGAGGAGCCAAGGAAACTGAAACACGCTGGTAATTCTTTGTTGTGGGGACTGACCTGTGCTCTGTAGAATGTTTTGCAGCATCCCTGGCCTGTACCCACTAGATGCCAGTAGCACCTCCCCAGTTGAGACAATCAAAAATATCTTCAGACATTGCCAAATGTTCCTTGGGGGGCAAAATTGCTTTGGGTTGAGAACCTGCTAAACTAGAGTCTCCTGGGATGCAACAGTATGTTTCATGCTGAAGAGGAAGCACCTGCAACTGCCCTCCTCTTCTACTCAGTTCTGGGTGCCAACAACGACCCCCACCCCTTGGAGGCCCTGTGATGTTTATCCTAACTGGATAGTGTGACTTCCTCGCACCTTGTATCTGCCTAGAGATACCCTGGCCCTAGAGGGTGTTTGGTTTTTAACATTTCCAACATTTCTTAATTGTATTATTGTAGTGGATTCAATGGTGGCCCTCTCGAAGGATATGTCCACCCAGAACTTATGAATGTGACCTTTGCAGGTATAATTAAGTTTAAGATATACAGATAAGATCATCCTGGATTAGGGTAAGCCCTAAATCCAATGACAAGTGTCCTTTTAGAAGAGAAGGAGAAATAAACACAAGGCCCGAAGGGGAAGGCCACGTGAAGACAGAGTCAAGGCTGGAGGGATGCCTGTGCAAGCCACAGAGCTCCAAGGATTGCCCGCAGCCACCAGGAGCCAAGAGGGAGGCATGCAAGGATTTTCCCTCAACCCAACCCTGCTGACACCTTGATTTCAGACCTCTGGCCTCCAGAACCATGAGAGAAAAAAATCCTGTTGTTTTAAGCCCCTCAGTCCCTGGTGATTTGTTGCAGCAGCCCTGGGAATTTAATACAATTATCATTTGCCACTGAGTTCCAAAAGCAATTCTGATTCATTGACACAAGGGCTGAGGAGAGGCCTGAGGTTCACCCAGCACTTTACATATACATCCCATTTAATCCTTACAACAATCCTACTGAGGAAGATGCTTTTATCCCCATCTTATAGATGGAAAAACTGAGACTCGGGGGATTTAGTAACTTGCCCAAAGTCATAGCTAATAAGTAATCGAGCCAAGATTTGAAGCCAGATCTGTGGACAATGAAATCCATGTTCTTCTATGGGGGATGTGGGGTGGGGCAGACACTCCGAGATAAGCTCAGACACTCAAGGCTTACAGTGACGCACAGGACGCGAATAACGTGAGCTGGAGGGGTGGGGGTAGGGGACAAGAGGACACCTGCTGCTCCAGCTTCCTGGGAGCTGGCACAGCTTCCCGGGCCACCATGACAGCGACTGAGTCTGGGGTTGAGGAGCACATTTGGGGGTATTAGTCAGGGTTCTCCAGGGAAACAGAACCAACAGGATGTAAATATTATGAGATTTATTATAGGAATTGGCTCTCGGGACAGTGGGGATGGGCAAGTCCGAATTCCCTAAGTAAGGCAAGCCCCAAGCAGGGAACTCAGATGAAGGTTTCGATGAATTCCCCAGGAGAAGCTGGCTGGCTTGATGTAGAAATAGAAATTCCTCCTTCTGACTGCGGAAATCACCAGTTCTTCCTTTAAGACATTCAATTGACTGGATGAGACTTCTCATTGCTGAAGGCAATCTCAGTTGATTGTAAAGGTAATCAGTCACAGATGCAATCAACTTACTAATGATTTAAATCCATGAAGTCTTCACAATAATAATCCAGCCAGTGCTTGCTTGACCAAACAACTGGACACCATGGCCTAGCCAAGTGGACATATGAACGTAACCTTTCAGGGCGCTATGAACACAGGCCCTGCCCCTTCTCTGACTTAGTCCCTGTCCTCTCTCTCCTGGGCCACTTCTACCTCCACTGTCTCCCCCTCAGGGCCTAGAGTGATCCAGGAAAACCACTAATCTGACCACGTCACATCCCTGCCTTAAATGCCCCAGTGCTGTCCCTCTCTCAGAGTTAAAGCCCAAATCATCCAAAGCCCAACTCAATCCTGACCTCATCGCCTCCATCCATTTCCACCCGTGCCTCCTCCCTGTTCCTGGAAATCCATGTTCTTCCTCTGATGCCAAGCTCTTCGTGTCAAATCAAGAGTTTGAATGGGATGTTTGTCAGTATTAGATCCTCACCTTTCTTTATTCTTTGGGCTCCGGGTGACCAAGTCATCTCCTCCCATGAATTTTTGTCCCTCTCAGGACCAGTACAGTGTGGGACACACTGTGGGACTATCGATATTTGCTGAATGTATATTTCACAAGCCTATACTGTATGTTCTCATCTATGCACTGATAGAAGTGAGCCAAGGTGGGTGCATGTGGCTGCCAGCAGACAGCACCCTGGGTGATGTCAGGTCCTTCACCAGCACCATCTGCACCAACCTCCCATCACCATCCACCACGTCTTCAGGCAGTCGGTGCATCTCTGCACCCTTGTCTCGTCCACCAGCGCACCATGACAGCCCATCAAATGCCTGCTAAAATCCGCCAAACCACGTCTATGTGCTCCTTTGCTCTCCCAAGCCAGCATCTCTTTATGAAAAGAACACGAGCCTCATCACGATGGCCCTTCCTGGCTTAGTGGTCCCTGTTCCCTAAGTTCTCAAAAACCTCTCATTTTAGTGCTTGATGATCTGTCCCTGAGAAAACCAGGAGCAAGCTGTGAACAAATGAGCCAGGACAGATGTAATTTTTTTCAACTCTGACATTCAATAAGCTGCAAAAAAGTAAAAATGTACAATTTGATGAGTTTTAACATATGTTTACTCTCATGAAACCATCACCAATCAAGATAATGAAAATTTCCATAATCCCCTAAGGTTTACTTGTGTCCTGTTGTAATCTATCTCTTCTTATGTATTTAGGGGGAAGGTTCTGACTTCTTTCCCTTATAATGATTTTAAGATTAGTCCATGTTGTTGCATGTAGAGATAGCTTGTTCCTTTTTATTGATGAGTTGTCACTCCATTATGTTGATATACCACAATTTGTTTATCCATTCACCTGTTAATGGACATTTGGGTTGTTTGCAATTTGAGATTATTCAAGTAAGGCTGCTGTGAACATTTGTATTCAAGCCTTTGTGTGGACATGTTTTCATTTCTCTTGAATAAATACGTAAGGTTATAATGGCTGGGTCCTTTGATAGATGGATATTTAACTTTTCAAGAAACTGCCAATCTCATTTTCAAGTAGTTGCATCATTTGACATTCCCACCGGCAGTTTATAATTCCATTTGCCCCACATCCTCACTAATACTAGGTTTGATCAGTCTTATAAATTTTAACCATCTAATAAGGGGGTAGTGGTATCTTATTGTGGTTTTAATTTGCATTTCACTGATGATTAATGATGTTGGACATCTTTTCATATGCTTACTGGGGCTCCTCTTACCTCTTTTTTCATGAAGTGTCTTTTCAAATACTTTGTGCATTTTAAAAAGGTTGTTTGTGTTCTTTTATTGAGTTGCAGGAGTTTGTTATATATTTTAAAAACAAGTCCTTTGTTATGGATAATTTTTCCAGTTTGTGGCTTGCTTTTTCATTTTCTTATCAGTGTCTTTTTTTTTTAAGCAGCTTTATTGAGATATATACACATATCATACAATCCATCTAAAGTATCAATGTCTTTTGAAGGACAAAAATTTTTAATCCTGATGAAGCCAATTTATTTTGTCATTTATGAATAATGATTTTTGTGAAATATCTAAGAAATCTTTGCCTAACCCAATGGTCACAAAGATTTTCTCCTATGTGTTCTTCTAGTTTTAGGTTTTACATTTAGGTGTATGATCCATTTCAAATTAATTTTTGTAAGTGGTGTGAAATTATAGTGATGTTCATTTTTTTTTTCTATATAGATATGCAGTTGTTTCTGCCCCATTTTTTGAAAACATTCTTTTCCCCATTGAATTGCTTTGGTGCCTATTTTAGTTTCCTGGCTGCCAAATCAAATACCATAGAATGTGTTGGCTTAAACAATGGGAATGTATTGGCTCACAGTTTTGAGGCTAGGAAAGTCCAAAATCAAGGCATGATCAAGGCAATGCTTTCTCCCAGACTGTGGCGTTCTGGGGCTGGCTGCCAGTGATCTTGGTTCTTGGCTTTTCTGTCACATGGCAATGCACGCGGTGGCCTCTCCTGGCTTCTCCTTTCTCCTCCAGATAGCACTGATGTTCACCTTCTGCCCACTCCCTGTGGCTTTTATCTGTCTGACTTTTACTCTGTTTATAAAGGGCTCTATCAATCTGGAATAAAACCCAACCTCATTCATTTGGACCACACCTTAACTGTAGTAACATCTTGAAGAGATCTTGTCTACAATGTGTCCACACCCACAGGAATAGATGAAGTTTAAGGATATGTTTTTCTGGCATGCACAGCTCCAGGCCACCACAGCATCTTTGTTGAAAATCATCTCTTCACATATGTCTGGATGTATTTCTGGGCCCTATTTTATTCTACTTACTTATATATCAGTCTTTGCCAGCACTAAACTATCTTGGTTTCTGTAGCTTTATAATAAGTCTTGAAATCAAGTACAGTTAGACCTCCAATTTTGTTCTTTAAAATTTGCTTTGATTATCCTATGTATGTCCTTTGCATTTTCATATACATTTTAGAATCAGTTTGCCAATTTTTACAAAAGAACTTCCTGAGATTTTGATTGGGAATATGTTTCATCTATGCATCAATTAGAGGATAACTGTCATTTTAATAATGAGAGTCTTCCCATCAATGAACACAGTATAGCTTTCCATTTACTTATGTCTGACTTCTCTCAGCAATGATGTGTAGTTCTCAGTGTAGAAGTCTTGTTGGACATCTTTTATTAGATTTATTTCTTATGGTTTTATGTTTTACAGTACTATTATAAATGGAATCGCTTTTGAAAATTTTCATTTTCCAATTATTTACTGTGAATATATAAGAAAACAATTGATTTTCTTATAACCTTATAACCTGCAGCCTTTTAAAATTCACTTATTAGCTCTAGCGGGGTTTTTGTTTGTTTCTTATAAATTCCATGGAATTTTATATTTAAACAATCATAACATCTGCAAATAGGGATAGTTTTACTTGTCCCTTCTTGATATTTATGCTTTTATTTCTTTTTCTTGCCTTATTCCCATGGCCAGGACCTGCAGTACAATGTTGAATAGAAATGAAAGCACGCAGCTATCACTTGTTCCTGATCTTAGTGGGAAAACATTCAATCATTCACCATTAAGTATGATGTTAGACCTTAGATGTAAGCTATCTATAGACACCCCTTGAGGAAGTTTCTAGTTCGTTTCTAGCTTGTTGAGAGTTTTTATCATGATGGTGTGTCGAATTTTGTCAAATGCTTTTTCTGCATCAATTGAAATGATCACATGGTTTTCCTTCTTCACTAAGACTTGTGTGAATATAAGGATAAAGGCCTTCTCCCTACTTCCTTCCTTTCAGAATAGAGTCCAGATCATCAAGGCTGTATGCCTTGATGATCAGAGTACCATATGCATCCCAAATGCCCAGATGCTGGTAGATCCAAATCTAGAAGGTTTTAAAGCCCATCTTGTGCATGAAGGCTACGAATCTAAAAATGATTCAATCATAAGCCAAAAAAAATCCCTGATGACTAGATGTGGAGTCACAGAACACTCCCATTTTGGATTTTCAATTCAGTTTAAAATCTATCTTTAAAATTATCACAGCAATAGGTGTCATTCAATCCTTGAAATAACTTACTCTGGAACTAGAGTAATTTAGTATATCTCAAAGTGTGTTATATTGAATCAGCAATATATACAGTGGGATGTGAATAAATGGGTCTCACGGTCAAATGAATGTGCAAACACCGGGTTAATCATAGTTAAACATCTTTTAAAATAGCAGGACTTTAAGATCCTAATGTACAATATGAATGTCCAAGAGAAACATATGACTGCAGAGTTTCCCAAACATATTTGATTACAGAAGTATTCCACAATTTACTGTATCTTTTGTCTCCAAAGGACAAACTTTAGGAATTCTGATGTAGTTCTTACTTATGTCTTAGTAACATCAGGTTTCAGAATTTTTAACCTCCAGCTCATATACTTTTTAGAAGAACTCGGGCACATTCACTCCTTGCATCTTTCCCCAGAGCCCTGAGTAAACCATTAATAAAGAGGATTATGTTATCATTAGGCATTATTATCCCAGTTTTACAGATGTAGAAGAAACCTAGCATCGAATAGCCACTTTACGTATTTCATCTTAGTTAATCATCTCAACATTCTAGTAGTGTGGGCATTACTGTCTCCATCGGATAGCAGTGGAAGGTAATTCAGTCCAGAGTTGCATAGGTAGTGGCACAGTGAGAAAAGGAGTCCAATCTTCTGGCACTAAGGCAAAAGTTCACCATAGTTGCCTCTATCCACCCAAGGTGAGTCAGTCACTGGGACAAAAATGAACAGAGACGCAGGTGCAAGTTCCTCCTGGAAGACAGCAACGTGCAGGTGCAACTGACTCACCCCTAGCTAACCTTCCTTACAGGTGGGGCAGAGGGAATGAATGTGTTGTTGCTGAAGAAGCTTGAACTTCCTGAACAACAGGGCTTTGTTTTCTGGAGATGCCAGATATTTTCGGGAGCTAATTGTCACTCAGAACTGCAATTCTGGGCTCACAAACATGACAGCTTTCAGATTTGAAAGACCTTATCTTTGTTGACCTTACCACTTACATCTGACTATCACCTTTAGGAAGGAAATGGGCAGAAGTCCTTCACTCAGACGTTCACATGAATATTCTTCACCACCCCCAGCCCTGCCCAGTTTTTAGCTGAATTAAAAGAGGGGGGAGAGCCCCACACCTTGAAAAATAAGGAAATCAGTGGGTGGAGGAGAGTGAGGGAAATGTTAACCTGACACTCAAAATTTAAAGTTGTTACAAGGTGTTTACTCGATTGTATTTATTGGCAAGTGATTGCCAGGTGTGGGGAGGAAAAGAACTTGTCAGAAGAGACTAATTGTAATTGGTAATGCCACGGAGACACAAAACATACATTGTCTTTAGATGTTTGGGACTCTGACTTTCTAAATGCCTTTGTGGGTGGAGGGGAGAAAACTCTGGTTTATCTTTATTTTGAGTTCATGGAACCTCACTACATTATCCCCAGGTTTAGATTTTAATGTTTTAATGTTGGGGAGGGGAGTTGAGGAGTGAGCACTGAGGTGTTAGTTTCCCAAACAAATGGTGGAGTTTCTGTTTCAGCTGCAAAAACAGTTTGAGAGCTCATTCAGCAGCTTTCTTGAGTCCTGTGGTCCTATACAAAGACCACTTAGAGTTAGGGGGTTTTAAAAGCAGACATCAAAAAACAGATTAATCAGAGAGTATAGAGATAGACCTCAAAATAAATGGCACCACAAATCCAAGTCAGAAGTTTTATTGTCTTTGGGGTCAAGGATCCCTTTGGGACTCCGATGAGAGCTGATATAAACACACGTGTCCTTCCGTAGCCTAATCATGGACCTTTGGGCATATAAAGCCTAGATTAAGAAGCTCTAATCTAGGCAGAAGCCAGATTCAAACTGGCAGGTGGCATTATGATTCTACCCTTTAGTTTTGAGATAATGAGCTAAGACAACTTTTAGAGCTATCTCTGGGACTGCTGCAAGGACTCATTTCACTTAATCATCTGAGATAGTCTATTAAATATTGGCTCTTCTGAAAAATTGGCCTGCAACCTGCCAATATTGGTGACTTATTAGAATTGAAAAAAGACACTCATCTACAGGATAGATTTGAGTCCCATTAACCCTTCCCTGGCTGAGGGACAAATATTGAACACAGTGGCCTGGTTTAATAAGATGGGGTTTGGGATGAGATTTTCAAATGCCACCAACTATTGATTCCCTAAGACTGGCTTTGTCCTTGGCAAAGCACACAGGGAGCCTCATCTTTGCTGTGTGCCATTTGACAAGGACCCTCTTCTCCCACACAAGAGATCATCAGCAAACAGTTGGGGAAAGGTTAGGTGGGGGGAGTCCGTAAGGACCTCAGGCTCCCGAGGAAATGTTCAGGGATTCTCCACTCTGGACTGGATCAGCTCCTCCCACCCCCACCCCCAGGCCAAGAAGCCTCACACAGCCCTCCCTGTGGCCAGCTCAGAGGTGAAACTGAGGACATTTAACAATATATCCATAGGTCTTGGCTGCCTTTGGATTAGCTCAAGGAATAGTGCTGAGAAAGAAGATATTGACCAGTGACAGAGTCTTTCTCCCCAAGCCTGAGGAAGGCACTTCTGAAATCCTTTAGATGCTGCAGTTCACTCCAGAACATCACCCTCCAAGTGTGTGGGGAGCTCCCTACCTCCAGCAGGTTGCCTTGACCTGCAAAGACAGTACTTCCTGGACCAAAGTGGAGGTGGGAGGATCCACTGTCTGATGGGCAATAGAGAACCTGATGGTCAGAGAGTTGAACCCAAGCTAGCCTGGGAACCTGCAGGTCACCATATCTGTACCTCAGAAGGGCTCTCTACAGAATGGCCCAGGATCTGACTGGAGCATAAGGGCTGAAGTCTTGGCTTGCCTTGTGTTCTGGTTTGTTAATGCTTCCGTTATGCAAGATACCAGAAATGGATTGGCTTTCATAAAGGGGGTTTATTTTGTTACAGAGTTATAGTCTTAAGGCCATTAAGTGTCCAAGGTAAGTCATCAACAATAGGGTATCTTCACTGAAGGATAGCCGATGGCATCCAAAAACCTCTGTTAGCTGGGAAGCATGTGGCTGGCATCTGCTTGCTCCCAGGTTGCATTTCAAAATGGCGTTCTCCAAAATGTCAGTGTCAAGCTTCGAACAGCCATCTTCAAAATGTGTCTCTCAGCTGCAGCTCCAAAATGCCACTCTTAGCAGGCTCTAAGGTCCTTCTGTTTGTAAACTCTTTTATATGACTCCAGTGATTTGATTAACACCCACCCTGAATGGGCAGAGTAACACTTCCATGGAAATTATCCAATCAAACGTTTCACTCACAGTTGATTGAGTCACATCTCCATGGAATCACTCAATCAAAGGATTCCAACCTAATCAACATTGGCCCCACAAGACTGCATCAAAGAACATGGCATTTTGGGGGACATAATGCATCCAAACAGGCACACCTTGGAAGGCAATTGTTCTCCAGATTGTTTTTAGGGCAGCATGATGGGAGTCCTGTCACTCTGAGGGACATCTTCAATTATTCAGATGTCAGATCCCGTCTCATACTAGAGATTAGGTTCTAGTCTATATAAGCAGTTTCAGGTGTTTTTAAGAAGAGTTAAATGAAAAAAATCTTAAAATTGAGAAAAATTATACCATGAAACTTACTTCCCACTCCCCACCCCACCCCATCCCTGAGAATCAAGAAAAGACCCATGTTCATTTGCCTTGGGAATAAATCATTCCATTGCAGCTTATGATGCAAGTACATTGGCTTGGAGGCCCTGGTATAAGGTTTCAAAAGAGAAGAGAAGGAGGGGCAAGATGGCGGCATACAGAGGTGAGGAATTTAGTTAGTCCTCTAGAGCAACTAGTAAATAGCCAGAAACAACTAGTAAATAGTCTGGAACAACTGTTGGGGGACATCCGTGACCAGACACACATCATACACCAGCCTGGAATGGGTGAAATGGCGGAGATCACAGCATATAACTGTAAGTAAAGCTCCCCAAACAGCATGTTCCGGTTTGCTGATGCTGCCAGAATGCAAAACACCAGAAATGGATTGGCTTTTATAAAAGAGGTTTATTTGGTTACATAGTTACAGTCTTAAGGCCATAAAGTATCCGAGGTAAGGCATCAACAATTGGGTGCCTTCACTGGAGAAAGGTTATTGACATCAAGAAAACCTCTGTTAGCTGGGAAGGCATGTGGCTGGCGTCTGCTTGCTCCTAGGTTTAATTTCAACTCCTCTCTCAGCTACTATGCATTCTTCAAAGTGTCCCTTGTGGCTGCAGCTAGCTATGAGCTCCTTCTGTCTGAGATTTATAGGGCTCCAGTGAACTAATCAAGGCCCATGCTAAATGGGCAGGACCATGCCTCCATGGAAGTTATCTAATCAGAGTTATCACTTACAGATGGGTGGGTCACATCTCCATGGAAACAACCTAATATAAAGGTTCCAACTTAATCCAAATACATCTGCCCACACAAGATCGCATCAAAGAACATGGCATTTGGGAGACATAATACATCCAAACTGGCACATTCCATCCCCTGGACCCCAAAAGGACATGATCTCTCCATATACAAAATGCATTCATCCCATCACAATATTACAAAAGCCTACATCATTTCGGTAACAATAAGTAAGTACAGGAGCCCATCAAAATCAGTTACAGGTGTGGTCTGTCCTATGGCAAATTTCTCTTCTAGCTGTGGACCTATGAAACTTAGAACAAGTTATCTGCTTCTAATATACAAAGAAGAAACATTCATAGGATAAACATTCCCATTGCCATAAGGAGAAACAGTAAGGAAAACAGGATTTAAGGGACCAAAACAATTCCTAAAACCCACAGGGCAAACTCCATTAGATTTCAAAATCTAAGAGTCATTCAGAGAATGGCGTTTTATCCTTGGGGCTTGAGAGAGCGGGAGTTTAACCCTTTCTAAGGGCCTACATGGCAGCCCTTTACTCTCCAAATGCTGGGGTGAGCTCTCCAACATATCCACACACTGGGGAGACCACTTTCTTCTTGGCCTCACCCTCCTCAAACATCAGGGTGCCACCCAGACTCTGCCTCTCCAGGGCAAAGGCTCTCCCTTCTCCGAATGGGGGGTGGCAGCCAGGCTCTCCCCAATCCCTGGGGAATGTGCTCCACCTCTCTGGGGCCTGGGGTAGCAGCACTCTTCCTGAGCATCGAGGCGGAAGGCCTGTGCTCTGCCTCTGGGACAAACTCACCCTTTCCACATGCATGGGCTGCTCCGCTCTCCCAGGCTGAGACCTCTTGACTCCAGACCTCAATCTCCATGGCTCTGTCTTTGAAGAAATTTTTCCTTCAGTTTGTTCCTTTGTCCCTTCAGTCCAGAACAGCCATGGCTTCGGCTATACAGTTCTCTCAAAACTCTCGTTGGCTTGGCGTGAAGCACACTGGGGTCAAAACCATCAGACAATAGGACTTGACACAGATCCTTTCTGGATAACTCCATCTCTAATCCTGGCTTGTACTGAAATGGCGGTTGGTTCCATATTTGGTTAAATCCTCACATGGGGCTGTAGCTTCTGGGGTCTCACTTTTTGAAAGCCCAGAATTTTCCAAACTAGCAGTTTCTGGTTTCTTTGTACCCAAGAGTTCATTCCTTAGCTTATCCCTTTCGTCTCACATTTTACTATAGGCTGCAAGAAGAAGCCAGGCCACACTTCTGATATTTAGTGTTGAAATCTCTTCAGCTAAATATCTCAGTTAGTAGTTTTCAAATTCTGCTTTCCATCAAACACTCAATTTTGCCAAATTCTCTGCCATTTTAAAACAAGGATCACCTTTCTTCCAGTTTGCAATGACAGATTCAACATTTCTATTCAAGACTTCATGGGAAGTATCTTTAGAGTCTGTATTTCTACCAATAGTCTCTTCAAAGCAGTCTAGGCCTTTTCTATCAAACTCTTCAGAATTCTTCCAGACTCTTCCCCTTATCCATTTAAAAAGCTGTTCCAACATGTTTGGTATTTGCAAACTGAGCAGCCCCCCACTTCTCTGGTAACAAAATCTGTTCCAGTTTGCTAATGCTGCCAGAATACAAAACACCAGAAATGGATTGGGTTTTATAAAAGGGGTTTATTTGGTTACACAGTTACAGTCTTAAGGCCATAGAGTGTCTGAGGTAAGGCATCAACAACTGGGTAACTTCACTGGAGAAAGGCTATTGGCATCCAGAAAACCTCTGTTAGCTGGGAAGGCACATGGTTGGCATCCACTTGCTCCTAGACCGTGTTTCTGTGGAACTGGCACCCCTCCCCCACTGGCATGGCAGGCTGAATTGGAAAACTTTGCTGTGGGAAAAAGAAGCAGTCCCTGCCAGCAGCAAGGGAATGTAGCTCAACAAAGCTCCAACTGCAGTTTTAATTAACAAATTTGGGCTACTGAATATGAGCTACAAGCACAGATAAACACAGAGCAAGCAGGAAAGGAACCCTGAGGTCACTCCCCATAGAAAGGAGGCAGGGCTGGCAGAAAAAAAAATAATAATAAAAACAGGCCTTTGGAGATGGCTGAGCTCAGAATACTGGAAAATGACTGTGTCCCAAGAAGAGGGGCACAGAGAACCAGGTGCCAACACCAGTCAACCGGTGAAACTTAGGGACTGGAGACTGGCAATGAAAAGGGGTTTTCTTTCTTTTTCCTTTTTTTTCTCCCATTCCAAGTAGCTCATTAGAGAAAGCCTCAGAAATTTTCAATTGTCAGCATTGACCCAGGCAAAGATGGAGTTAAGAGAGTCAGAGAGACAAAGGAGGAATTCAAGTATAGATGATAATTCCCTAAAGTATGTATCTTCCCTAAGAAAAAGGGGCCAGGGCCCAGCTCAAGTGGTTGCCCTCTCTCAGAGAATTCAGACCCCATGGCCTGGGGCAGGGGGTAAGGGACAGAAACAACTTAAGCTCCTGGCCAGGACAGTGTTCACTGAGAATTAAAGTGACCACACCTGTTTACAGCAGTGGGAAGCTGCAGGCTGATAAGTACCACCTGCTGGACAGGATAGGCAAAGCACAGAGTCTAGAGGCTTCACAGGAAAGTCTGACAATCTCTTGGGTCTCACCCTCAAGGAAACATGATACTGATTACACCCTCCTCCTGAGACCTGGGCCCATCTGGTCTGGGAAAATCTGATTGTGGTAATCAAGGAAATCAGATGCCTAAACAACAAAAAATTATGAGTCACATTAGGAAAAATGAAGATATGGTCCAGTCAAAGGAACAAACTTACACTTCAAATGAGATACAGGCATTGAAACAACAAATTAAAGATCTTCAAACAAATATGCTAAATCAATTCAAAAATCAAATCAATGAATTGATGGTAGATATGGCAAAAGAGATGAAGGATATAAAGAAGACATCGGGTGAACATAAGGAAGAACTTGAAAGTTCGAAAAAACAATTGGTAGAACTTATGGGAATGATAGGCACAATACAAGAGAGGAAAAACAAAATGGAGGCATACAACATCAGATTTGAAGAGGCAGAAGAAAGCGTTCATGAACTGGAAGACAGAAAATCTGAAATCCCATATACAAAAGAACAGATAGGGAAAAGAATGGAAAAATATGAGCAGTGTCACAGGGAATTGAATGACAAGATGAAGTGCATGAATATACATGTCATGGGCATCCCAGAAGGAGAAGAGAAGGGAAAAGGGGCAGAAGCAATATTAGAGGAAATAATCAATGAAAATTTCCCATCTCTTATGAAAAACATAAAACTACAGATCCAAGAAGTGCAGCATACCCCAAACAGAACAGATCTGAACAGCCCTACCAAGACACTTAATAATCAGATTACCAAACGTCACAGACAAAGAGAGAATTCTGAAAGCAGCAAAAGAAAAGTGATCCATCACATACAAGAGAAGCTTGATAAGACTATGTATGGATTTCTCAGGAGAAACCATGGAAATAAATCATGGTATGATATATTTAAGATGCTGAAAGAGAAAAACTGCCAACCAAGAATTCTGTATCAGGGAAAACTGTCCTTCAAAAATGAGAGAGAGTTTAAAATATTCTCAGCCAAACATACACAGAGAGTTTGTGGACAAAATACCTGCTTTACAGGAAACACTAAAGGGAGCGTTGCAGACAGATATGAAAAGACAGGAGAAAGAGGTTT
This sequence comes from Choloepus didactylus, assembly GCF_015220235.1. Lineage (NCBI taxonomy): Eukaryota > Metazoa > Chordata > Mammalia > Pilosa > Megalonychidae > Choloepus > Choloepus didactylus. The sequence continues at coordinate 42,003,837 of NC_051313.1, forward strand.
GGAGCACAATATTTGGTGATGGTAACACAAAATTGTAAGTACACTGAACAAAGATGACTGTGGGTATGGTTGAAAGAGGAAGGTTAGGGGCATGTAGGACACCAGAAGGAAAGACAGAAGATAAAGACTGGGACTGTATAACTCAGTGAAACCTGGTGTGGTCAATGATTGTGATTAAAGGTACTAATATAAGAATGTTTTTACATGAGGGAGAACAAACGAATGTCAACTTCTCAAGGTGTTAAAAATAAAGTGGTATTGGGAAAAATTCGATCAATACAAACTAGAGTCTATAGTTAACAGTAACATTGTAATATGCTTCCATTAATTGTAACAAAGGCAATATACCAAAGCTAAATGTCTGTAAGAGAAGCATGTAATGAAGGAGTATGGGATTCTTGGCATTGGTGGTGGTGTCTGATTTTTTATTGTATTTTATTTAAATTCTATTTTTTCTTTTGATGCTTTTTAGTTGTCATTTTTTTCTTTCTTTTTCTTTTTTCCTTTTTCACCTCTTTCTCTTTCTTTGTGGAAGAAATGGAAATGTCCTTATATAGACAGTGGTGGTGAATGCATAACTATGTGATTATACAGGGAACCATTGATTGTTTACTTAGGATGGAATGTATGGTGTGTGAATAAAACTGTCTAAAAAATTAACAGAGGGATACAAGTGCTGGAGAAAATGTGGAGAAAGTGATGTATCTGATCATCATTGGTAGGGAAATAGAATGGTGCAGACCATCTGGAGAGCAGTGTGGTGCTTCAACAGGAAGCTAAGCAAGGGGTTGCCATATGGTCCTGCAACTTGATTATTGGGTTTACACTTGGAAGAAATGAAAAGAGGGACATGAATGGATATTTGTGCAGTAGGGTTTATGGTGTCAATATTCATGATTTGCAGTGGATGGAGGTGGCCTAAGGATACACTGACTGATGAACAGCATGGCAAACTGCGGAGTATGTATACAATGGAATACTGAGCTGCTACAAGAAGGAGTGAAGTCATAAGGTGAATGGACATTGAGGACAGTATGTTGAGTGAAATAAACCAGAAATGAAAAGAAAAACTTTATAATGCCTCATTAATATGGACTAACTATGATGTGAAAACTCTGAGAATTGAGTCTGAGAGCATAGGTTATCAGGGGAAGGCTTATTGCAAAGATTCCTAGATTGTAAGCTCTTACAGCAGTTACATCTATTCCTGAGATGTAACGGCTATTTCTAAATTCTAAGATTCTGTGCTCTTTGTGTATAACCTGGTTGGTCCCTGGAAATTTGGGTATCTGTGTGACACCTGAAACTCAGAGCCAGAGTCTGGCAGCTATGAATGTCAGAATTACCACAGACAGCAAATGTTAAGGAGTCTAAAACAAGAGATGAGACTTCAATTAGAGATATGAACGAAATGGGCTAGGTTAGGATTCAGGTAGGTCAGACTGAAAGGTAAAGGACAATATTGGTGGTGGTCTTAAAACTTCACCTTCTACGTGGGACCAAAGGAAGAGATGTTTATTAAGTGCAAAATCTATATTTTTTGTAACATACTGTATAATTTAACTTGTATGGTCAGTTTATTCAAACAACATAATTACATGGAATGTTGAATAGGGAGTGAAATCTGGTTGGTTTACACAAGTTAGTGTGATGCCCCAATACATCCCAAAGTAATTTGGGCAGAGAATAAAAGTGTATTTGCCAAGTCCCCTTCAGGGACAGGGGGAAAATGTGGAAATTAAATTAAAGTTCCCTACCTGGGGAATCAACGATATTCTCTTAAGCATTGGGGACTACCAAATTAGAAGGCTGAGCCCTCAATCTTGGGGCTTGCCCTTATGAAGTTTGTTACTGCAAAGGAGAAGTTAAGCCTACTTAAGATTGTGCCTAAGAGTAACCCCAGAGAACTTCTTTTGTTGCTCATATGTGGCCTCTTTCTCTAGGCCAACACTGCAGTTAAATTTGCTGCCCTCCCCGCTACATGGGACATGACTCCCAGGGGTGTGAATCTCCCTGGCAATGTGGGGCATGACTCACGGGGATGAGCTTGGCCCTGGCATCATGGGATTGAGAAAGCCTTCTTGGACCAAAAAGGGGGAGAGAAATGAAACAAAATAAAGTTTCAGTGGCTGAGAGATCTCAAATACAGTCAAGAGGTCATTCTGGAGATTATTCTTATGCATTATGTAGATATCCCTTTTTAGTTTTTAGTGTATTGGAATAGCTAGAAGGAAATACTTGAACCTGTTGAACTGCAACCCAGTAGCCTTTATTCTTGAAGATGATTGTATAATTGTGTAGCTTATACTGTGTGACTGTGATTGTGAAAACCTTGTGGCTCATGCTCCCTTTATCTAGTATATGGACAGATACATAGAAAAATTAAAAATGAGGACAAAAAGTAAATGAATAATAGGGAGGGATGGGGAGTATGAGATGTTTTGGGTGTTCTTTTTTATTGTAATGGTTATTCTTTTTTGTGTTTAGTAACGAACATGTTTAAAAATTGATTGTAGTGATGGATGTACAACTATATATTGGTACTGTGAACAATTGATTATACACTGGGGATGACTGTATGGTATGTGAATATATCTCAATAAAATTGAATTTAAATAAAAGAAGAGAAAGAAAAGGACAGAAGGAGAAAGAAAGAGAGGGGAGGGGTGGGAAGAGAGAGAAAAATTGGTTACAGAGGAATTAACTAGATGAAATGTTACTGTCTAATTACAGCAGGCAATTCCTTTCAGCCTGGCTTCTTGTTTCTCAAAAAATCATAAAGTCTCACCCAAGTATTCCATTAAGCAGAAGAATTGAAATCAGTTTCCATTAGTCTGGATGACAGTCTCGTGTGGACTCAGTAAGATTTCTTTCTATTCAGGTTTTCTGGAAATACTTGAAATGAAAGTTAAAAAAAAATCAAGTAACAATAGCTAAGTAGAATCCGTTCTAGCCTCATAATCAAGTTTCACTTTCATATCAACCTGGAAGGCCAGGTTCAAATCACGAGCTCTTACGTTCCTTGGAATTCTGTGCTGTAATGTAGTAGGGCAGAGCTGGCCCTGAGCCCCCAGTCCCTGGTCTTTGGCTGCCCTCCTTTTTCCACACCCCCATATACATCCCTCACCAGGAGGGGCTTCACGTGCAGACATTGGACACCCTGACCCGCGTGTCTAAGCTGTGTTCACCAGTGCCCCCCAACCCCACTCCTCCCCTGGCAGGTTAACACCCCACCCCAGCCTGGCTCTAAGGGGGCACACAGGGTGGGCCTGATTCCCTCCCAGGAGAGCCCAGGGAGAGGCCCATGCAGGCCGGTGAACAGGCTCAGGGCTGCTTAGGCAGGGAATTGGGGGGCAGGTGTTGGCAGGGGTGGTGTGGGGTGGCTGTTAGTTCTGGGCAAGAGCCTTGGATTCCTTGCCTTTTAAAGTGGGGGTGGGGGCAGGGCAGGGGTTCCTCGGCCAGGCCTGGGGGCAGTTCTGTTCCAGTTGTCCCTCCAGTGCCTGCACCCTGCCCGCTGCCCAGCCCGCCCCGCCCAGCCTGAAAGGACTGACAGTCAGGCCGTAAGCTCCCCTTCTAGGAGCACCACTTAGGAAGAAGGTGGGAGAACTGTTGACCCCGGGGTCAGTTTAGCAGAGAGAGAAGCATGAAGGACACAGAGGTGGTGACAGCTTTAAAGAGAGAAGGCGAGCGGGGCAGTGCTAGGTTTGCAGTGGCCTCAGCACCCCTGGCCTCGGCTGCTGGGCCCGGCCCATCTGCTCTCAGACCCTCTCTCAAACTCCCCTGTCTGCCCTGATGGGCCAGGAGCTGGCCCTGCGGGCTGTGCTTCCCAGGATCTAGGGTCAAGGGGCTGCTGGCTGGGGGCAGCCAATGGCAAGTGATGGCAGGAGAACGGAGGGTGGGGGGCAGGAGGAAGCTGCATTTCTCTCCCTCCTTCTCCACCTCAGGTGCCTTCTTGAGCAGCAGCTGTGTTTCCTCTGTGTGGCCGGTTCCAGTTTCCTTCCGGCGGCCTGAGAGCCTGGCCTTGGGGAACCCGGCTCCTCCCTTACTGCTCTGCATCTCTGAGTTGCCTCACCATCCCCAGTGAGCCTAGCACTGTTGCTAGACTTTTCCATCGTTTGCGTAAGCAAGTCCCTGTATTCCTGTTTTATGTCCTCAGAAGCAGGTTTCTGTTTTCTGGACTGATACAGAAATTAACAGGTATTGAGCACAATTTTAGTACTCATATCAACACTCTTATTTATATAGAGAGAAAACTTAGTTTCAGAGAGGCTAAACAACTTTCTAAGATTATCAGGTAGGTTGTAGAACCACCAGGATTTGAGTCTAAGTTTGCTTAACTCTTTCCAACATGCCTTCTGGAAATACTTCTTGGACAACTGTGTTGGTGAACATCTGAGGCAGTGTGGGAAGTCAGGGAGGGAGATTTCTGGGGCGAGGATGGTCTTTGGCCTCCTAAAGTCACCCCAGCAGCCACCGGCTCATTGCCAGGGAGCCAAGAATGAATATGCTGATTATTTCCATTTTACAGATGAGGAAACAAAGGTTAAGCAACTTGCCCAAGGCCACTTGGCTAGTAACCGGAGGAACAGGATTGAGATCCTCAGGTGTGAACCTCCAGCCAGACTCTTAATTCCTGCCTTATACTGCCTCCCTCTCCGGGAACAATGGTGTGTGAGGGGCCAGGGCATTCACCACACTCTCAAAAGAATCCCTGACCCCTCAGACAGTAAAAGACCACACGACATTCGCTCAAACATTTGAGACAGCTCTCGCATCCTCGTCTAAGCCGTCTCTTTTCCCATCGTTTTCACTTTTCCTTAGGTGTTTGATCGCCCTTCTGTGGACCCCACCCCCTTCTCATTGTCTCTTTTGCAGTGTGGGACCCAGAACTGAAACCCATATTCAGGTTGTCTGACCTGCCGCGTGTGCGCAGAATTAGGAAATCATTTCTGCCCCTCATTCCTGCCTTTTGGGCAGCCAGTTCCATTCCACACGTACTTAGTGAGGGCACTATGTGGACGGGATAATCCCTGCCTTCGAGGAGAGTTCAGGCCTGTGAAGGAGACAAACAAGGGAGCTGGGACTGTAACAAATGTGGTAAGTGCCATGGGAGCTCAGAGGAGGCAGTGGCCTGCGGTGGGTAGTTGGGATCCCGCAAGGCTCCCCGGGGATGGGGGTGGGGGGACAGAGCTGCTCAGCTGAATCTAAAAGGGTGACAAGGAGTCCCTCAGGTGCGCTGGAGGAGAAGGAAGTGGGAACAGCGAGTGCGGATGTACGGAGGTGTGCGAGGGCGTGGCGCATCCCAGAAGCTGTCCTGCGATGGTGGCTGGAGCACGTCTGGAGGACTTTGCGTGTGGCACTAAGGAGGAATCTGGCTTCCTGAGGGTGGGTGCCCGGAGCGGCCTACCATGGCTTGGTTCCTATCAATTTAGTGTGTTGTCAGATAAAATCCTGAAGTCCTTTTCACCCTGTGGCATTGGTTTGTTAAACCGAAGTGCAGGACTTTCCGTTTTATTCCAATTAAATTTCATCCTATTAGATTCTGCCCATTATTTCGTTCTGTCTCTATCCTATTTCTGGCATCCAAACGTTAATTATGCCTCCTGATGCTGCGTCATCTGCCCTTTAGGTTATTGATAAAAATCTCCAAAACAACAGAGCTCAGACAGAGCCTTTCTGCTCACTTCTAGAGACCTCCTCTGGGTTACCATCATTCACTCTTTCTCAGAGGTACATCTTCAACCAGATGGGAGTTCTTCCCACCAAAAGCACCTCTAGCTCACAGCCTTCCATCTTTTGACTACAAGGAAATCACGAGACGCATTATCAGCTGTCTTGCTGAAATCCAAATATACATTATCAACATCTCCCTGCTCTACCGGCCTAGCAACCCCATGAGAAGAGGAGATGAGGTGAGATAGGCATGACTCTTTTTTGGCGGAGAGTGGATCCCTGTAGCTCCTTTGTGATCACACTGCCCCTTCTAAGGGGCACAAACCGTTTACTTGATAGCACACGCTACAATTTTATCTGGCCCCTCTCTCTCACTCGTAGATTTATACTTTGCGGAATCCAAAGTGTTCTCCCTTTTGAAAATTGGAACTTTGCCCACTCCATCTTTGGGGCTGTCTTCCATGTGCTATGATTTCTGAAAGAGTAGCAACAGCCACAAGCAATCCCAGCTTGCACTCTCTCTGCGCCCTGGGCTGAGGCTGGGGTGGTCACAGGTGTGTGTGTGTGTGTGTGTGGAGGGGTGCTATCTAGACTCCCTTTGAACCCTGGTGTGCTACTCAGGCACCTTCTCACCAATCTCAGGCTCCAATCCCAACTCAGGGGATTAGTTTTCCTTTTCCAGACCTCGGTTCATTCTTGAAAGAGAAAAGGGAAGTGGGAATTTGGCATTTTGTCGTACTCTCTTTAGGGCTTTATATTGTCACTAAGGAGCTTGAACTTGATCTTGTAAGTAGAGAAGTCACTAAGGTTTTTGAAAGAGGGAGTGACATGACTCCATTTAGGTGGAGAGTTTTAAGGTTTTGACTGTTTCACATCGTTAGTGCATTCCTCTTGGCATCGCTATTTAAGATAAGCAATTGCCTATAAGCACGAAAAGAAGTGTAAAATATCCTAGCTACTAAGGTCAATCATTTTATCTCTATAGTGAGGTAGAAGCGGGAAGGGGCTATGCTCAGGATTTGGAGCCAGACAGAGCTGGGTTTAAATATCAGCTCCATCACTAAAAGCCAGGGACCTTACATAAGCACCTTGCCCTTCCAGGCATCAGTTTCCTCATCTGAAAAACGGGAATAATAATTATATACCCCTCACAGGATGACTGAACATGGAGATCATGAATGGAAAATGCTTGGAACCACAGACAGAAAAATGCCCAATAAATGGTACCTTCATCCAAATCCTTCATGATTAGGTGTCGTGGTTACAGAATGGTCGCCTTGCAGGATTCCCAAACTCCTCAACCCCAGGGCTCATCCTCCTGGAGCAGCCCAAGGAGAGTGGGAACCCCCATCAGATGTAGGTCCCAGGGAGGCACCCGTGTCTGGTTGTGTCTGACATGGAGGTGATGTCAGCTGGTTGCACACTCTGAGCTGATGGAGCAGGCCAGCCAAGGCCACAGCCCCCAAGTGACCTCCAGGGGAGGCCTCCCTAATGCCTAGAGTCCCTGTCTCCCTCCCACCCTAATTAGCACGACCTGGGTGTGTGTTCCCTCAGAAGTTGCAGGGTTAATAGCTGGAAGAACCGGTTTTAAGATACACCCTCAGGAGTTGGCCCAGGTGATTCTTCTCAGGAGACTGGAGCCTGAACGGGAGGCACCAGGGCCCAGAAATGGCAGGTGTCCCGAGGCCCCTGCTGTGGCACCTGCTGCTTCCTGCACATGGTCTGTCACCACCCACACACCCTGGCCACCGCCTCCCACCAGCCATGGGCGTGCAGAGAAGGAAAATGAAATTTGCTTAGGGGGGACGTGGTTAGGGAGGCACCAGCCACCCCTCCAGTCCTACTGGCGTTCACCTGCTCTTGGGTTGGCTTTGATAATGCATGGGGCCACCCTGCTTTCTGACCCTGGAAGAGTCCATTCAGGCCATCGGCTTCCCCTGGCCAGGAGTAGTCACGTTTCACTGAAACTCATTTCCACCCAGATGCCTAAACCTTTTATTGAGACATGTCAAGAACCCCTGAACTGCTGAACACTAACATAGCATGTTGGACAATGTTAAGGGCTTCCCATAGGATGCCTCATTTAGTCTATAACTATGAAGTGAGTACTATCATTGCCCCCATTCTATAGATGAGGAAACTGAGACACTGAGAAGTCAGGTACCTTGCCCAAAGTCATATAGCTAAATAAGTGGGAGAGTTGGGATTTGAAATGTTGGACACATGCTCTGCAATATGATTTATTTCCTCTCTTGTGATAGAAAGTTGGGGACTTTGAGACCTGGCAGGGGTGACCTCCAGCCACGGAGTCCCAAATCACTTCCTCTGGGGTCCTCGTCCAGGCTCTAGTCACCAGGTCAGTTTGGACTTCCAGGTCCTCTGGAGCAGGGTGGAGGCAGAGCAGACCACGCCAACCTCCTACACATGCACCTACCCCTCCTTCTCTCGGCTCCAGGCGGTGGCCACAGCCATTAGCCATGGAGCCTCAGCTGGCTCAAAGCCCTGCACAGCTCTACCAGAGCTTTGTCCTCCTAACACCAGGATTGAGACTTACTCACGCCAACAAGAGTTCCTGCTGCATTTTTCCTATGGCCAAAGAAGCCAAGGGAATCTTGCTGACCTGAAACCTTTGGGTGTGTTGCAATGTGGTCTTAGAGAATACCCGAGGGACTGCTGTGGTTCAGTAAACCCTCCTAGCTGAGTGGTGTGTTCAGTGGGTGTTGAGTAGACATTAATGATGGTAGAGTGTAAGCTCCATGAGGGCAGGGACATTTGTCTTGGTCACCTCTGCAGCCCCAGCACATGGCACATTGTAGCATGCAATAAATACTTGCTGAATGAATGAATGGGTGAAGAAATGAATAGCTTCCTTGGCCTGTGGAAAGCAGGCCCTCTGAGCTGATGCAATCCACAACAGTAGCCATTTGCTGAGAGCTGGTCCCTACATTTGGTGGCTGGAGAGACTTTTCTGTGAGAGCCCCAGCTGTCCCCCGTTCCCTCCCTCCCTGCTGTGCATCTACCTTCCAGCCACCATCCCATTCTTGTCAGTCCTCTCTCTAGAGAATGACTTTAGATTTTGTCATTCTGATTGGGCCGACAGGGAGAAAGTTTGGAAGTTTGAGAAGTGATGCCTCAGAGGGAGGTTTTGGCAGGTGAAGATAAATTGTCAGCTTTGCGTCAGGAAAAAAATATATATATATATATATATTCTTGCTCCTCTTTGGGGATATTTTTAAGGATCTCAGCAGATTTTTTTTGGTGCAAACAGTGATATCTAGCAGTCCACCAACCCCTCTTCCAACACAATGACACCTTAGTGAGGAATGAGAATGAGGGGAGTTTCAAGCTAATACGGACACAGCAAAACTTGTTTCCTCCATCACCATATGAGGGAGGGTAACAACTGTGCCAGCCCCAATGCCACTTTGATGTCTCAGTCACTAACAAACAAGTGGGAAACACTTACTGTGTGCCCGGCACTTATCTGACAGCCTTACACATACAAATTCATTTAATCTTCACAACAGCCTGAAGGGGGGGTATATTAAAGTTGTGTCTATTGTACAGGTAGGAAGACTGAGCTGCTGAGAGGTTGTTACCTGCCAGCGGGCACACAGCTGGCTGGGATCTGTGGCTCCAGAGTCAGGGTGCTTAACCGTGAATGATGCTGGCTCCGTTTAGTCATCTATCAATTTGTTTATGTATTCAACAACCATTTATAGAGATCCTCCCACATGGCAGGCAACCCAGCAGTGAACAAACCACAGGTCTTATCCTCCAAGAGCAGTCAATCTAAGGAGGATGTTAATTCCACATAAGCATCGTGTCTGTGAAAATAGAGGGGAGAAGGGAGTGGAAATCCAGCCTATAAACCTTCCAATCCAAATTCAAACTCACTTAGTGTAGTGAGCAAGAGATTCCTGTCAAACTGCACCTCCAGAGCCAAAATTTAATCTCCGTCTTTGAGCAAAACAGCTCTAAGTGAAGGTGTGTTTAATAGTGTCTCTGACCTCTTGAAGAAGGTTCTGGAACATCTGAACCGATGCAGGGGAGATGTTGACACCTCTGCAGCATGCTCCTCTATACTGGCCCTGCTTGTTGGGTTTGTTGTCCTCTTCTAACCTCCTCACTGCTGACACTAAGATCAAAGGGGGTTCTGGGGTTGCCCATGGCTTCTCTATAGTTGCACAGCAAAATAGCACTTTCTTCTCACCTCAAATAATCCACGGGTTCTCTGTGTGTAAACTTAAAAATTAGAACATGCTACCTCCTCAGCTGGGGAGGGATGGAGCATTTCTGAGTCAGCTTGTAGTGCAGGAGTCAGTTGGAAGCACAGGCTTTGGAGTGAGACAGGCCTGGGATAAATCCAGTCTCCACAGCTCACGTGAGCAAATTGCTTTCTATGCTTCGGTATCCTCATCTGTAAATGGGACTAATTAATAACTAATGATAATGCCATCTGCACTAGGTAGTTGTATAGATGAAAGGAGATAATTGTGTATAGTACTCAGCACAGTGCATGGCCAGGGGAATATGCAGGCAGAGTTGGCCATTGTTATTTTATACAGAGGCATTATGCCTTTATATATTATATTATCTGAAGATAACTTCATCAGTTTTGAAATTCACTACATTTAAATAAATATGCTATGGGCACTTTACAAGAGCATTTCTTCTGCCCTGCTCAAAGTTTAAAGCATTATCCCTATCAGACACATGGCAAGGCCGAGGCCCACTTTTTTTAAAATTCAGTTTTATTGAGATACATTCACATACCCCACAATCATCCACAGTGAACAATCAACTATTCACAGTACCATGATATAGTTGTGCATTCGTCACCACAATCAACTTTTGAATATTTTCCTTACTTAAAAAAATAAAAACAAAAGTAAAAAAGAACACCCAAAACATTCCATCCCACCCTATTTTTCATTTAGTTTTTGTCCCCATTTTTCTACTCATCTGTCCATGCACTGGACAAAGGAGCATGAGCCATGAGGTTTTCACAATCACACGGTCACATGAGGCCCATTTTTTGACTGTCAGTGAGGCAGTCTGTTTCATTTGTTCACAATTGGACTTCTTGGCCCACCCCACTCTTGATGACTTTCAGGCTCTGTCTTGGGTTGTGTTCCCCAGAAAGCAGACCTTGAGGTGAAGATTTGGGTGCCAGCAATTTGTTCAGGAAAAGCAACCAGAGCTAATCAGTAACGGAGTAAGGGGAGCAGAACAGGGAAGGGGGGAAAGGCAAGCAAGGGCGAGACTTCAGCAAAGTCACGCAGACGGCAGCTTTGGCAGGGCACCCCTGGGTATAAGCTGCCCCTCAGAGTTGTTCCTGCCAGCAGGGAAGGAGCCTGCAGTGCGGACAAGGGGAAGGCAGAGCATGTCGGACAGCAGTCAATGAGAGTAGGAGTGACTCTGCTCACTGTCATGCTCAGTGACCTACTTGGGGAATTCGTGCTTCCTGTTGCCACTTTAGGTTCTGTGGTCTGGAGGTCCTAATTCCCAGAAAGGAGCCACTTCCACCAGGGACACAGGGGAGTCCCACTAAACCTAAAGCTATGGTTATCTGGGGGCCCTCATACTAGTGGACCATCAGGCAAATAAAGGGGCTACCAAAGTGGCAGAGCTTATTAACCCCAATCATTAGGAGGAGGTGCTGCCCCTGCTACAATGGGGCCAGGCAGGAGTATGTGTGGAACTCAGGGCATCTCTTGGCTACACCCAGGCCCGGGGTCACTGTGACAGGCAATTATACCACCATGGCCTTGATCCCTCAAGGTTGAAGGGCTGGGTCACCCCAGCAGAAGTGCCAGCTGGCAGGGGTGAGGGTACAGGAGGGTTATGATGAATATCATTTTTGCCTCCAGACTAGCTATAGCAGGATGAGGGTTGAAAAGCCTCTGACTAGCCCTCTTCTTATGTCTTCCCCTATAATTGTGGCCCATCATCATCATGAAGACCGTGCAGCAAGACGGAGTAGATTTAATGTGAGATGTGAGTAGATAATATCAGTGTTCCACCCAGGACCCCCCATATACCCTGGCTTCAGTGGGCTTTACCTCCCCAGCCCCACTCTTGTTAAGTAAAATAAAGTGGGCATTGCCAGGAGAAGACCCCTTTCCAAGAAGGGCTTGTCCAGAAGATAGAACCAACTGACCTGCCTGGATTTTCTGAGAAAAGCAACACCTGGTGATAAAAGTAGTTTGGGTCCAGCAGAGATAGCTGATCAGAATGGACGAGCATACCATACTATTCAAGGTACATGCTCCCCACTTTGTTAGGCCCCCTAGGTAACATGGAAACAATGTCGGCCAAACAGGACATGTCCTCACTGCCTCTGCCTTTGCACTGGATGAGCCGCCCCTTTCCAACCCCTCAGCAGAGCCCTCTTCTACCTTCCGAGTGGCCTGCTGCCCGATTCATGAACCACTGAGTAAGCTGTGAGAGTCTAGATTGCAGGAAGTTTTTTTTGTGTTTTTTTTTTAATCACCCTGCATACCAACTGTCTTAGGTCAGGTTCCCCCAAAGCAGACCCTTAGAAGGGGATTTGTGTGCAAGTGATTTAAAGAAACCAGTAAGAGGGTGGAGGGTGCAGGAGGGGACAGGGGAAGAAGACCTAGGGCCAAGACTGGCAGAGGTGACCTCAGCCTGTCCCTGCAGGGGAACCCAGCGGTGTAAGCCGAGCTGCAGGTTCTCAGTCCACGCAGGCTAAGCAGCTCAGGGCCCCAAGGGTGATCCGCTCCAAAGAGCCACCGTGCTGGCTTTGGAAGCAAAACTGCATCAAAGCCTGCAGTACCCAAAAACTCATGCAAAGGAAAGGGGGATGGGTGGGGCACTGGGCATTTTCTGCTATGAGCTTTATTACCTAAATGGTTTTGGAGTTGCTTTGTTTCCAGGGAGAATGAATTCAGGTCAAAAGCAAGGAACCAAGAGAGGACAGCAAGTCTGTTCCTGCAGGATGGGGAGACCACATGCACCTGTGCTCCCCCAGGGCTCGTGTGCTGACAGCCCAGCCCCCAGCCATACCTGTAAGTGCAGGGAGGGCAAAGGAGGAGGAGTGCACAATGCTGCCCTCCAGACATCCAAGCCCCTGCCCCATGGAATGCTGAAGCCACAGCCCTGCAAGCCCCGGGGCAGCCTGTTAGTACAGGGCAGAAGGGAAGCCTGTGCCGGAAGCTAGAGACCTGCAAGGTCACTCTGAACCCAAGAGGTGAAAAAACAAATCAAAACAGACAGAGAAGTGTCATTGACAAGTTCAAGACCCAATTTTCTTCTTCAGGTTATAGTTCCTTAGGTTTTGCTTGGGGATGGAGTTGTTTTCAAGCCAGACAGATTTCCCAAGATCAAAAGCTATGTTGAGAGCAACCACATTCACTGGTTCATTCATTGCTTCTTTCTTTCAATGTTTATTTCTGGGGCACTTGCTCTGTAAACAGGCATTGTGCTAGGCACAGGGTTGAGGATAAAACAGACACCAGGCCTGCCTTAGGGAGCTTATGGTTTAGTAGGGAGACAGCCACTAAACAAATTTAAATTGATTTATCAGGAGGTGACATGCAAATTCAGGGCTGAAGGACGAATAGGAACTTCACAGGGGGTGAGGGGGTGGGGAAGTAGGGGGGTCTTTGGGTGGGGAGGCAGAGTGGCCTTCCTAGGCAGAGACCAGCCTGTGCTAAGGCCTGAACTTGGGAAAGATAGGGGCTGACCTGAGAATTAATTAAGGCATTCTATTTCCCCTAAAGGAGCTGAGCAAAAGTTTCAGCAAGTGTCTATATGTGAGCCCTGGGGGTGGGATTAGAAGAAGGAGAATGAAAATTAGCCCCCAAAGCTGCGCTGGGGCAAACACTTAAATCAGACTAGAAATAATTAACCTGTTAATTGGAGCTACAGCAGAGTAGCCTTGGGTCCTAACTCTACACAGCTCCAGGGGGTGCAATGCGCACTGCAATCTGTGTGAATAGGCCCCCCATAGTAGGCAGCGTGCAGCCTGTGTGGCAAGGGTAATATGAGATTGGAAACAGAACTAGTGGCAAAGAGGCTCCTTGGAGAAGTAAGGAAAATGGTTTAATCACTGGGGAGAAAAGGGAAGGTGAGTTTAACAGTTGAGTTTTTATTTTCCAAAGAAGCTGGAGACCAGTGAGGTGAAACAGCAGAAGAAAGACCTAAGTTCAAATAATATAAAAGCAAGGGTGTAATAGAAAATTGAGAAGAGGCATGAAGGAGAGGTCCAGGGTGGAGGGTGTGTGTGTGTAACAGGGTTCTGACCAATTCTGGGGAGTCAGGACAGCTTCCCTGAGGAAGCAACATGTGGGTAGAGAGTTAACTGGGCAGAGGGGTTGCAGGGAGAGGGGCAGGGGGCAGGTTAGAACACCACGTATGGTAAGGGCATGAGCAAAGGCCCTGGGGTAGGGACATCTGAAGAACTAGAAGACAGCTGATGACTGGGGCACAGAGAGGATAAGAGCAGGGGGAAATTATTAACACTTTGAAGGCAGCAAATAGACTTGGATTCTAAAATCTTATCCTACCCCATCATGGAAGATGGACTGTGGGGGTAACCCACACACGGGTTGGCTCAAACCATGGGAATTTATTGTCTCAGGGTTTCAGAGAAGGGAAGGCTTGTTTCCTCCCAGGGTTGGTAGCTGGCAATCCATGGGCTCCTTGGCTTTCCAATCACATGACGATGTTTTTGCCTTTCTCTTTTGGGTTCTATTGACTTCCTGCTTCCAGCTCCTCCCTGTGGCTTTCTCTCTTTCTATTTCTGAATTTCTTCTGCTTATAAAGGACTCCAGTAAACCACATTAAGTCTCAACCTTATTCAGTTGGGCCACAACTTAACTAAAAATAACATCTTCAAGAGATCCTATTTACAATGGGCTCACACACACTGGAATGGTATTATGATTAAGAACATGTTTTTTTTTTCTGGGGTGCATAATTCAACCTACCACACCAGGTAAAATAAACTGATTTCTTTACTGCAGGACTTCTCAGGACTAATGAGGGTTTACATTTTTGAGGCGAAGAAGGCTAATGAGCCCTGGGAATTTCCAAGAGGCAATAAGGTACTCAGGATTCCTAAACTTTGCTTGACCTTCTATCACAAGGCATCTTATTATACTGGACAAATTTTTTAGACGGTAAAGTACAGAAACCAGAGTGGTATTTTTCTCCTTTGAAGATAAAACAAATAACCTGCATTTGAACAGTGTGTTACTCTTGACCAAGTGCTTTCATATCATTTGTCATTCAACTCCCAAAACAACCCTATGAGTATCCCTCTTCACAGACAGGGTTCAGATACTGCGTGGTGACTCTAATGTCCAGTGTCTCCCAGCTGGTAAGGGGCAGATCTGGAACTAAAGCCAGGGATAGCCAGGCCACCAACTCCAAAATCATGTCACGTTTCCTGACCTTGGCTGTGCCCACACGCAAGCACACAGCCTCTAACCAAACTATTAATTTAATAGTAGTGAGGCTAATGCTTGGATCCTCTGCGACTTCAAGCTGGTAGCTAAAAAGCCAGTGCTTCCAAGCGAACTCGCTGCTGGCCTCCCACATATTTGTCACCTGCTTATGCTTAATGACTGATGAATGGCTGCACGGAGTCAGACCCAAAGTCCACCCACGGAAGAAGCACGTGATTGTCCTCGTGGAGGTCCATTTTAAAGGTTAGACCCATATCCGCAACGTCCCTCCTTCTCTTTAATAGTCAGTTAAGGCTCTAACACCCACCAATGTACCCAAAACTGAAAAAGAAAAACCTATTTATTATTTTAATGTTGTATTACCAATTGCAATAATAAGGTTTAGAAGTTAATTATTCCTGCTGTGAAATCTTTTATTAATAAATCTTTTATATAGTGATTGAAAATCACCCTGTAGGAAGGAAGAAATCTCTCAAAAAGGAGGATTATACTTAGAGATGAGACAAACCAAGAATTCCTTCTAACGTGAGCCCAGGAGTCTTTTTTTTTTTTCTTTTTTTTTTTTAAATTAAATACATGCTCCTTTTAGTGATGTTCTTAAAAAATATTTTCAATTTATTTTTCTGCTCAGCCATTCTCTCAACATTGAATGCCTCTTTCTTGGGAAAAAATCTGTGCCAGCTGTAGTAGATGTTTTAAGTTTATAGAAAAATTGTGCATAAAAATACAGAGTTCCCATATACTACCTATTATTAACACCATGCATTAGTGTGGTACATTTGTTACAATTCATGGAAGAATATTATTATAACTGTACTAGTAACTACAGCCCATGGTTTACATGAGGGTTCACTGTGTTATACAGTCCTAATTTTTGTTGTTTTTTTTAAAGTTTTAGTCTAGAAACTCATATACAACCTAAAATTTCCATTTTAAATCACATTCAGATATGTAATTCAATGGTGTTAATTACATCCACAATGTTGTGCTACCATCATCACCACCCATTACCAAAACGTTTCCATCACCCCAAACAGAAACTGTACCAATTAAATTGCATTAACTCCCCATTCCCTAACCTCACCCTGGCTCCTGATAACCTGTATCCTAGTTTCTGACTCTATGAATTTGCTTATTGTAATTATTTCATATAAGTGAGATTATACAATAATTGTTCTTTTGTGTCTGGTCTATTTCACTCAACATGATATCATCAAGGTTCATCTGTGTTGTCACTTGGATCAGAACTTCATTCCTTTCTTTGGTTGAATGATATTCCACTGTATGAATATACCACATTTTGTTTGTCCATTCATCCATTGATGGACACATGGTTGCTTCTGTCTCTTGGTGTTCCGGTTTGCTAGAGCTACTGTTATGCAAAATACCAGACATGGATTGGCTTTTATAAAGGGGATTTATTAGGTTACAAATTTACAGTTCTAAGGCCATAAAAGTGTCCCAACTAAGGCATCAACAAGAGGATACCTTCACTGAAGAATGGCCAATAGCATCTGGAACACCTCTGTCAGCTGGGAAGGCACACGGCTGGTGTCTACTGGTCCTTTGCTCCAAGGTTGTATTGCTTTCACCTTCTGATCCCAGTGGTCTTCTCTTTAAGCATCTGTGAGTTCTCACTTAACATCTTCTGGGCAAACTCTGGGCTTCATCTCTTAGTTTTGCAACTCCAAACATCTGGTTTCAACAACTGTCTCCAAAATGTCTCTGGGCATCATGTCTCTAATTGTCTCTCTCTGTGTCAGCTCTTGTGGGTCCTCCTTACTTCTCCCAGGGGCAAACTCTGGATTATATATCTTAGCTTCTCTCCAAAATGTCTCTCTCAGCTTCTTTTAAACGACTCCAGTGATCTAATTAAGACCCACCCAGAATGGGCAGGGTCACACCTCCATGCAACTGATTTAATCAAAAGGTCTCACCTAAAGCTTAGTGGGTCATATCTCCATGGAAACAACCTAATCAAAAGATTCCACCCTAATCAAAAGACTAAGTCAGCCCCCATGAGATTGCATTAAAGAACATGGCTTTTGTGGGGGGACATAATAGATGCAAACTAGCACACTTGGCAATTGTAAATAATGTCGCAGTGACTATCAATGTGCAAATTATCTGTTTGAGTCCCTGCTTTCAATTCCTTTTGAGTATATACCTAGAATTGGGATTTCTGGGTCATATGGTAATTCTGTACTTCACTGTCTAAGGAACTGCCAAACTGTTTTCCACAATTTTTAAGGTTTTGTCTTTCTAGTTTAATTTTACTGTGGTCATAAAACCATAAACTTTCCCAGGGCACAGAAAAGGAAAGAGCACTTACAACTCATGTTATGAAGCCAACTTAACCTTAATATGAAATTCTGACAAAGATATTATTTGAAATGGAAAGAGAAGGAAAGGATGATTTCACTCTTTTGAAATTTGCTAATGCTTGATTTATGGACCAGGACACAATTTTGGTAAATTTACCATGTGCACTAAACATTATGTATTGTGCAGTTCGTGTACAGTGTTCCATATACATAACAATTAGGTCACATTGTTAACAGTGTTGGTCAAATTTTTTATATCCCTATTTATTTTTTAACTGCTTGTTCTAAAAGTGACTGAGGGAAATGAGAGGTATGTTATAACTTCCCTTCATAATTGTGGATTTATCGATTTTTCCTTTTTATTCTGTCAATTTTTGCTTTATGAAATTTGAGAATATGTTATTAGGTGCAATTTTAAACTGTTTTTTATCTTCCAGAAGTATTGACTTTTTACCATTATATAAAGTTCTTCTTTATTTCTTTTAAAGCTTCTTGCCTTAAAGCTTACTTTGTCTGGTAGTCATATATATTTACCATCCTAGATCTAATGATTGCAACATGCATCCTTGACTTAATAAAGTCCAAGAAATTAGTACTTTTAACACTTCCTGGACAATGTAAGGATATTGGAATACTTTAACTCCATTAGCCTCCTTCTTATCTTTTGTGAATTGTTGTTGTATATTTGATTCTATACATTTTCTAACTCTCTCAAGATATTATTTTTTATTATTTTATGCAGTCAATATGAATTTAGATTTGCCCACATATTTACTCTTTACAGTGCTCTTCATTCCTTCTTATATCTTCCTACTTCCATCTGGTAGTCTTTTTCTTCTACCTGAAAAACTCTGTTTATTTTTTCCTTTAGTGTTTGTCAAATAGCTACAAATTATCTCAGTTTTTATTTGAACTGGAAATGTCTTTATTTCACTTTCACTTTTGAGGGATATTTTCACTGGGTATAGAACTTTAGGTTGGCAGTTATTTTCTTTCAGCCTTCAATTTTGAAGATGCCTTTTCATTGTTTTTTTTTTGTTTGTTTTCATTGTTCTGTTGAACAATGAATTAGCTGTCAGTTTTACTGCAGTATCTCTGAACATAATGTGTTTTTTCTCCCACTGGTTGCTTTTTAAGATCATTTGTTTGTTTGTTTCATTTTCAGCTGTTTTACTGTGATGTGCCTAGATGTAGTTGTTTGTATATTCACTTGCTTGGGATTTACAGTGCTTTTTAAATTTGTGGCTTGATGTCTTTTGACAGTCTTTAAATCCTCATCCATTATCTTTCAAATATTGTTTATGCTGCATTCTCTCTCTCCTCTCCTCCAAGGACTCTAATTATTTAAATGTTTAAACTAGTTCCCACCTAGCTCTTAGGCTCTTTTCTGTATTTCCCAAACTTTTATCTTTCTATATTTGTAAAGAAATGTCAATAATTTCTTCTGACCTATATTCAAGCTTAAGAATCCTCTTTTGGTATCTAATCCTCTTTTAAACCCTTCTACTGTTTAAAAGGGTTCTTTTTTAAAGAATTCTTAATTTCAGTCCTAGAATTTACATTTGATCCTTTTAAAAAAAAATAAATTGCATGTATGTGAAGGAATTACAACATTTTCCTCTTGGTTTTCAGTCATTTGATCCTGTCTCTTCTCTTGGAATGTATGTGAAAAACATGGTGATAATTTGAGGCTCTGGATGATTTTATATTCCTCCGGAGAGGATTTACTTTTGTTTCTGACAGGTAGTTGAGTGAGGAAAATATCTTCTTAATCTAATCAGGGATTGAGCTGGTTCAAATCGGAGTTTCAGTCTGTGAGTGTTGGTCTATTTCTGGGCTAGTCTTGCTACCAGGTGAGCCCTTCAAGGTTACAGAAATGAAAAACTAGAATGTTTGCTAGGACCCCTCTCCCTTGGCAGGTCTTGAATTCCAATTTTTTTCTCCTCAACTCTGTGAGCCTGCCCAGAGTTCTGCTCAGCTTCTTAGCATCTCTGTACTGCTTCAGAATCAGCAAACACCTCCAGAGGAAAGTATCTGCAGGTGTTGGGCTGCTCTCCTCTCTGTGCTTCCCTTTTCTCTAAAACCTTGGACCCTGTCTTAGTAGCTCTCCAATGCCTTCAAATAGATGTTTCTCACTTTTTAATCTTGGTTTTCTACTTGTTCTTTTGGGAGGACTGATCTAATACAAACGAGTCCATAAAAGCTAGAAGCACAAGTCTCCCCTTAAGGAATTTATAGCTAGTGTTGCTATATTTTAGAAAGCCTTTGTTCCTGACCGTTAGGGAACTTTTCCTTTAAAACTCAGCCCCAGCTGCTGTAATGAAAACTCTCAGATAAAAATAATTGATGCCTTGGATATTGAGTGTTCCAGTTTGCTAATGCTGCCTTTTTGCAAAACACCCGAAATGGACTGGCTTTTATAAAGGGGGTTTATTTGGTTACAAAGTTACAGTCTTAAGGTCATAAAGTATCCAAGGTAAGGCATCAACAAAGGGTACCTTCACTGGAGAAAGGCCATTGGCGTCCGGAAAACGTCTGTTAGCTGGGAAGGCACATGACTGGCATCTGCTTGCTCCCAGGTTGTGTTTCAAAATGGCGTTCTCCAAAATGTTGCTCTTGGGGCATTTTGTCCTCTCTTAGCTGCAGCTGCTCTTCATAAAGTCACTCTCCATTGCTCTGAGGTCCTTCTGTCTATGAATTCCTTTATACAACTCCAGTGATCCAATTAACACCCCCCTAAATGGGCAGGGTAACACCTCCATGGAAATTATCCAATCAAACGTTTCACTAAGTTAATTGAGTCACATCTCCATGGAAACACTAAAAGGATTCCAATCTAATCAACACCAACACATCTGCCCCCACAAGATTGCACCAAAGAATATGGCTTTTTCTGGGGGGGGGGGGGCATAATATATAAATCAGTACATTGAGTATTATTTTTCAATAACTGTGGTGGTTTGAAGTTGAGGTACCCCAGAGAAACATGTTCTTAAACTTAATCTGCCCTTGTGGATGTGAACTCACTGTAAACAGGACTTCTTGATGAGGTTACTTCAGTTAAGGTGTGGCCCAACTCAATCAGGATGGGTCTTAATCCTATTACCAGAGTCCTTTATAAGTAGAATGAAATTCAGGCATAGAGAAAGCCACAGAGGGAGCAGCCAGAAGCTGAAAGTCAATGGAACCCAGAAAGGAAGGAGGAGGCCAAGAATTTGACCATGGAGGGTCAAATTTGATTGTGGGTGAAAGACGGCACGTAATTCAACAAACAGAACCCTGGCCTGACTAAGAAAAAAGTTTAGACATAGTCTAGGCTACCAGATGACAGGGAATGAACAGGCAAGTGTATACAAACCTCAAACTACTTACCGCTAGTCTTTTTTCCAGAGGGAACTACAGGCAAAACAAGTTGACAGCAAAAGATTAAACACAAGCCTGCTTTCCTTCCATTTGGGTGCTTTCTGGTGGAGGTGATGAAATGTCTAAAGTGGAGGAAAAGGAGGAGAAGGAAGAGGAGGAGAAGTGGGGATGACAACAGCTTGTGTCAACTGTCCCTGGGTATCAGGAATCAGCTTTATTGCATTCACCAGCTGCCAAATAACTGAAGGTTTGGGCTGTGGAAATGAGTTGTGAGACAGAGAAAAGACAAGAATGTTGTATTGACGGCCCAAGGCCCTGCTGAAGAGAATTGAAGAGAAGATTTAGGATGTTTGCCCAGAGAAGCAGAAACACATGCCAAACACAGGCGTAGAGCACAGAACGTGGCAATTCTACTCCAACTTTAGTTCTTAACCAGATGCTCTCTAGGGCCTGATACCACTTGCCCTTCTTTTTATTCTTGCTATTTTTGGAAATTCTACTTAGCTCTGTCTATACTCAGATTTTCTTTCCACCAGTGGAGGCAGTATGGAGTGGTTGAGGAATAGGCCTTAGGAAAAGTCTGCCTTGGTTCAAATCCTAGCTCTAATTGCCAAATGGATGAGTTTAGGTAAATTATTTATCCTCTTTGAGGTCTCCCCTCATTGTAAAATGTGGAGATTGATGATAGCTGTGACCAAGAGGACATGAAATAATGCTAGTGAAGTGCTTGGCAAATAATGAAAGCAAAATAAGTGTTGGCTATGGCTATTATTTAATTTAATTCAGAGTCCTTTAGTGTGTAGGAAGGTCTTATGCTGATAACTTTTGGTTCCCTCATTTGAGAGACAGCCTCAGGAGTGTTGTGGGAGAGGTGGGAAGGGGTGGGAAACACAAGCAGTTCCTTGGTTTCATGGACACATGGGTGGGTGTACATTTAGTCCCATAGTCACAGGGCTCCTAAGGCTGGCATCTAGAACACAGGCTGCGAGGGCCTTGGGGTGATCATGAAGTCACCAATGCCTTCCAACCATGTGGGGATAAGTGCTCCTCTGTGGGCTCAGGGTCCTCCCTCCCATGAAAATTTCTTCTTGGTAAAGCAATAATTAAACATCAATTATTTAGTTCTTGATAGGCACTGAATTAATGTGCCATTTTACCCAAGCACATTTGCATTTTATGCCTCACTTTCACTCAGGAATAAAAGGCTTTTGCCCCCATGAAATCCAAGAAACAGTCCCCGGATGGGGGAGACCCAGTGAACTGAGTCAGAAGACCCCAGTTCCATTTCCGGTTCTCATTAGCTGTGCAGTTTTGGGTAATTTCTTTTCCCTCATTAAAGGGTCTCAAAAGTCCCTTCCAGCTCTAAAAACTGTATCTAATGAGGGTCCAGAAACCACCCACAGGCAGCTACAGTCCCAGCCTAAAGCCAACCTAACCCAGGGGCTTTGAGAGCCCAGGGTGCCCTCTCTCCCGTGGGTCCCTCGACTCACACACCTCCAGGGCAGGGCCTGACCAGAGCCAGGCTTGGGGGGCTGGGTTACCACAGCCTGCTGTGCGCCCCCCCGTCCCCATTTCCTGTCTAGCAGATTTACAATACAGTTCAAAGAAGGAAGGATGGTATAACAGCTTTTCTGCTCCCTTCCTCTCCTAACTGACTTGGTGGAAGTGGCTCCTGGCCAAGCTGTGTTGTTTCTCCCCAGCCTCTCAAATGTAAAAATACCGTGGCCCGGCCCTGCGCCTGTAACATGGCGTCAGCTTTCGAATCCATTGGTCAGGCCTTCACTTGTGGGCAAAAAGGAGGCAGCCGTGCGAGGCGCTGGAGTCTAATTAAGTGCCTAGGAAACAGACCATGGGCTTTAATTTAGGCTCTGAAAATAGCAAGGGCCCAGGATTCCTCTCTCCGGCCTGAGCTGTGACAGGATCTGTCCCTCTGCGTCTCCCTCTGCCTGTGCTGTGGGGATGTGCGGGGTGGGCTGGGCTGGGGGATAGGTGGGGAGGAGAGGACACGGTTCCCAGGGCGGCAGCGGAGGGGCAGGTAGAGGCGCCGGGAGCAGAGGGGCGAGTGGGAGAAGCAGGTGCTCAAGGGAGAGGGAGCCACAGACCAGGGATGGGGGGCAGGATATTCTGTGCCCTCCATCCCTGGGTGGTGTCCTTGTCCCTGACCCCAGCCTGCAGAGGAGGATATGCAGATATCCAGGAGTTCTGGGTCCCACCGAATGCACATCCACAGGCCCCAAGTGGATAAGAATGCTAAGCTCTGGCCAAAGTTGAGGTAATTCTCTAGGAAGGTAATAGCACATGCCCTGCAGTTTCATGCCCAATCCTCTTGGGCAATGAGGGGGAGGAAAAATGCCAATAGATAAGTGGAAATAAAAGCTTCTGCAAGTCAACTAAATGGCTACTGAGCATCTTCCTGTCCCCCTCTCTGCAGGGATGGAGAGAAGGCAGCCTGAGGAGGGAAATAGACAAGGGAAACCAAGTGCAAGAAGAGGGTGGGATCTGTGGGCATATGACATGGAGGAGTGGTCCTCAGCTTTGCCAGTTGGGGTAACTCCCTGGTCATTGGCCCTTCCTAGCTCTTTTTACACCATTGTGCCAGTTTGAATGTATTGTGTCCCCCAAACGCCATTATCTTTGATGTAGTCTTGTGGGGCAGACATTTTGGTGCTGATTAGATTTGCTTGGAATGTGCCCCACCCAGCTGTGGGTGATGACTCTGATGAGATAATCCCATGGAGGCATGGCCCCACCCATTCAGGGTGGGCCTTGATCAGTGGAGCCATATAAATGAGCTGACTCAAAGAGAAGGAACTGAGTGCAGCTGAGAGTGAACGTTTGAAGAGGAGCTACAGCCAAGAGGGACACTTTGAAGAAAGCACAGGAGCTGCAGATGAGAGACAGTTTGAAGACAGCCATTGAAAGCAGACTCTTGCTCCAGAGAAGCTAAGAGAGGACAAATACCCCAGGTGCAACCAAGAGTGACATTTTTGAGGAACTGCAGCCTAGAGAGGAACATCCTGGGAGAAAGCCATTTTGAAACCAGAACTTTGGAGCAGACGCCAGCCACGTGCCTTCCCAGGTAACAGAGGTTTTCCGGACACCATTGGCCATCCTCCAGTGAAGGTACCCGATTGCTGATGTGTTACCTTGGACACTTTATGGCATTAAGACTGTAACTGTGTAACCAAATAAACCCCCTTTTATAAAAGCCAATCCATCTCTGGTGTTTTGCATTCCAGCAGCATTAGCAAACTAGAACAACCATATTGTCAGTAGTTGCCCACCTCCCCGGTTAGACTGTTAGCTCCGTGGGATGGGGATCTGGTGGTCACATCCCTCCCCCATTACCCAGTACACATTCGGCACCTGGGCTTAAATGCATTTTTTTTTCCTCCCAGCATCACCTTTGCAGCTACAGTACTGAGTGGGCTTTACATCTTCCACTCTTGCCTCCAGCATTAAAGAGACTGGGAGTGAAGCCATGATCAAGAACGAGCTAAATGCGTCCAGTGAACAAGCTCACCCCCTCCAGCTTCTGCAGGCCTGAGCCCACCCAGAGGGGACGGCAGAACCCAGGTGAGGCCCGGGCACCGCTGGTGGCTGGGAAGACTAATGTAACATGCACCAAGACTAAACAGGTGCTCACTGCCTCGGGGGATAGTCATAATGAAAAGGAAGTAGAAATTCAAAGGAAATCAGCAAACAGAGACAGGTGTGAGCCCATCCAGGTCTTAGCCCTTTTGTGGGGGGTGGAGAAGGGGCTTCCATCGGAGTAAAGTTGCCAAGGAGGCAGATCCCCAAACACAAGCCCCCCCCAGCTCATTCTTGGAGATATCTTCAGATTGCTTTCTGTTCAGAGTGAGTGTGCTCTGAGGAGCAGCATGGGAGGGGCCCAGCAGCCACATGGATAATGACAAGCCAGTGAGAGGAGGGAGGCAGGGGGCAAGGCACAAAGGGCTGAGGGGGCACAGGGCAGAAGGCGCCTGTAGTCTCCTGGGGGTCTGGAGGGTGTCAGAGTGTGGGTGGGGGTTCTTGGGCCTTCTCAGGGTGCTACTTGTATTCTCTCTCTCCCCTTCTCCAAGGGCCTTGTAGAGGGGCCCCTGCTGTGCAACCACAGGCTGTTGGGCGGTACCTTCCATTCCCCAGAGCACCTCTGATGCCCTGTTCCCTGCTCTTCTGCTCTCAGGAGTCTCCTCAGCCGTCCTAGCACAGCCCCCTAACCTCAGAGGAGTCTGAGGCCAGAATAAAGGCGACACTGGGCAATAATAATAAGGGTGGGCAGGTAGGGGGAAGCACCACTCTGCCCTCCAGCCCACCCTGTGGGTGGCTGTCCCAACCCCAGAGTGCTTGTGGAGACTGAGCTCATGTGGCCAAACCACAAGTCCCCACCTGGAAGATCCCATTTTCTAACCGCCTTGGCACGACGTGAACGGCACATCGCCCCACAGGGAGTGGCGAGCTATTTACTGCAGGAGCCATCAGCGCCAGAGCTCAAACCCCATGTTCAGACTCCACACACTCCCCTCTGGAGTGTAAAACCAGGTTCAGAAATAAGAAAAATAAAGTTCTCAGCCCAAGTTGCCTCCACAGACACCCTCAGTGCCCCCCAGTCACAGCTGCCGGGACCTCCTTCCCAGGCTGGCCCCTCATTAGGCACTAACGATCCCCCGCTGTGCCAGCTTCCAGACCTCCTCCTTCACCCCTGGGTTTCCTTCATCGCTGCCAGAAAAATATTAGGGCTCAGAAATCCCGTGCAGTGCTGAGAGGCAGAGAGCACCCTCACACAGAGCTGATGGTGCACTCCTTCTATAGCTTCTCCTAATAAACCAAATTAATAATAATTGCTGCCATTTGTGGAGCGTCTTACCCATATACATTAGCTCTTCTGTCACCTCTCATCTTTGCAGCAGCAGAAGGGAGGAATTGTTTCACCCATCTTGTAAATGAGAAAATTAAGGCCGGGCAGCCAGTAAGTAAAGGCACCATGATTTCAGCTCAGCTCTGTGCTCTTGTCACCCACCCTATCACTTACTTTTTCATTCCTTTAAGAAAAATTTGATCCTCATATGTGTAAATCAAAGACATAAGCACCATCCTGCACTGCAGAAGGATGTAGAAGTTTTTAAACTTTAAAGCCAGAAAATAATAGGTTGAGAATTAGAAGAACAGGATTTTCTCCCCAACTAAGGATCCACATTGACTTCAGGCAAGTACCAGCTTCTTTGAGCGCAGGTAACCTTAGCTTCAAAATGGTGCAATAAAAAATATCTCCCTTTCTTCCCTCTTGGGCTTTTGGGAGGTCAAATTAATCCGGTTGGGCAAAAGCATTGTAAACTGTAGGGGGCTGTGAAGGACAGTGACACTCTCCTGTGGGACACACTGTATTCTCAGACAGAGAGGCTCACACAGATTGTTTCAGAGTAAGCTTGGGGGCCTGGTTTTCCAGGAGCCCTTCATTTCATTTGTGAGGAAGAGGCCCCGAGGCACATTGTAAGGCTCTGCTATTTTTATGAGTTTGGAAGAACAGAAGATCCATCATCATGACACACTCAAGTCCTCCGTGGCTGAACCTGGACCCTGAACCTATCGGCAAGAACATGTGAGCCATTTTCCTCAACTGTCCCCCACCCTCTCATACCACATTTATCACACTGGTGCTAAATGAGAGTTTTACTCTCCCATGGAAAATATTCAGTTAATTAGATTTGGATCATTGAGCTTATCACCAAAACCCAGAAACAACCCAAATGTCTCTCAGTTGGGGAATGGATAAACAAAGTGGTACAGTCATACAATGGAATATTACTTAGCAATAAAAAGGAATGGAATACTGATGCAACAACTCAAATGCAATTTGCTAAGAGAAAGAAGCCAGATGCAAAGACTACATATTGTATGATTCCATTTATCTGACATTCTGGAAGAGGCACAACTATAGGGTTAAGGGTTTGATTACAAGGGGGCAGCACAAAGGAATTTTGTGGGGTAATGGAACTATTCCATATCTTGGTTGTGGTGGTAGTTATGCAACTCTATGATTTGTCAAAAGTCACGGAACTATACACCAAAAAGTGAATTTTACTGTATGTAAATTAAAATGAATTTTTTTAAATTAAAAAAAAAACTACTCTGAGAATATTTTTAAAGATCACTGAGAAAGTTGAGCAATTTAGCAGGGAGTTCAGAAGTAGAGTAAAATGGGTATGGTAGAGGATGGTGCAGTGTAGTGCAGTGTAGTGTAGGAAGCTGGCCACCGGTGCTCGAACCTGAGTAGGCAGTCACTGGGGGAGAGTGTTGAGTCCAGGGCTCCTTCTCTAAATAATCTGATTCCCTGGATCTGGGGTAAACCCAGGCGTTTACATTTTTAAAAGCTTCCCCAACTTATTTGGTTCAGGGGGTAGCCTATATATATACACACACACACGCAAGCCTATACACACACACACACACACATATATATACATATATATGTATGTATATGTATGTATATATGTGTGTGTATATATATATATATGTGTGTGTGTATTTTTTTTAAGAGGAAAAGATGGTTTATTTTATGCCAGCAGAAAGCAGGGGAAGTTTTCCCAACTCTGCCTCCCTGAAGTGTTTCTCCAGTTCAGTTTTATACCCAGGTTCAGAGACAGAGAAAATCATTCAGTCAACATGCAACAAATGTGATAGACAAAAGGCCCATCTATCCGGGAGGTTTGGGGCAGTCTCCCAGTGATTCTTTAATTGGGTAGCCCATTTTTTTTTTTTAATTTTTATTTTGAAATAATTTCAAACATATAGGACAGTTGCAAATACAATACAAACCCCATACAGAGAACTCCAACACCCCCCACCCCCAGATATCCGTATCTACCAATTTTACATTTTGCTACCTTTGCAGGACCTTTCTTTCTTTCCTTCCTTCCTTCCCTCCTTCCTCTCTCCCTCCCTCCCTCCCCCCTCTCTTTCTACTATATTATTATCTTTCTATCAATTATCTATATACCCATTTATCATCTTCTGAACATTTGAGAGCAGGTTGCAAATATCAGACTCCTTGAACTCATAACACTTCCAGGTACATTTCCTACGAACAAGGATATTCACTTACGTCATTAACTTAACTGCAGTTAATTCAAGAAAATTAATATGGATGTAAAGCTTAAATTCTACATTCCAAATTTTTCCTTTTGCCCCCTTTGAGCTTTTCTCCTCCATTCTTAGATTCACCCCAGTATCATATATTGCATTGATTGTCATTAACTCTTAATTCTTTTTTTAATTATATCAAAAAAAATTTTTAAAGAAAGATATACAATAAAAAAACATTTCAAACAAACCTTAACAAGGGAGTAAGAAAAAGACAACTAACCTAAAATAGCTATTTTATTTCCAACATGTTCCTACTCTACCCCAAGGAAATAACCTAATATAGTAACATTTCTGTGAACTTGTTCCTACCATACCCATCAGAAAGTAACAAACCATAGTCATTCCTGGGCATTCCCAGAATGTTAAATTTACCCACAACAGCTTATCTGTTCTTATTGGGTTATTGTTCCCCCTTCATTAATTGCTCTCTATTGCTAGTTCCCCTACATTCTACATTATAAACCATTTATTTTAGGAGTGTATTGTTTAACCTCAAGGTGTTTGTGAATTTTCCAAGTCTCTGATGGTCATTGACTTCTAATTGTGTTCCATTGTGGTCAGAGAATGTGCTTTGAATAATTTCAGTTTTTTTTTTTTTTAATTTATTGAGGCTTGTTTTATGTCCCAGCATATGGTCTATTCTGGAGAAAGTTCCATGATCACTAGAGAAGAGTGTGTATCCTGGTGATTTGGGATGTGATGTTCTATATATGTCTGTTAAGTCAAATTCATTTATCAAATTGTTTCAGTTTTCATTTCCTTATTGGTCTTCTGTCTGGTTGATCTATCTATAGAAGAGAGTGATGTGTTGAAGTCTCCCACAATTATAGTGGAAACATCCATTGCATCCTTTAGTTTTGCCAGTGTTTGTCTCATGTATTTTGTGGCACCATGATTGGGTGCATAAACATTTATGATTGTTATTTCTTTTTGTTGAATTGTCCCTTTTATTAGTATGTAGTGGCCTTCTTTGTCTCTCATAACATCCTGGCATTTAAAGTCTATTTTATCTGAGATTAATATTGCTACTCCTGCTTTCTTTTTGGCTGTAGCTTGCATGAAATATTTTTTCCATCCTTTCACTTTCAATTTCTTTGTGTCCCTGTGTCTAAGATGAGTCTCTTGTATGCAACATATTGATGGTTCATATTTTCTGATCCATTCTGCCAATATATATCTTTTAATTGGGGAGTTTAATCCATTTACATTCAATGTTATTATTGTGAAAGCATTTCTTGAATCAGCCATCCTATCCTTTGGTTTATGTTTGTCAGATATATTTTTCCCCTCTCTCTCTTAATGTCCTTTAATGAACCAATATTGAATCTCTTTAGTACTGAACCTTTCTCCACCTCTCTCTCTCCTTTCTTTGTTTCTCTGTCGGTAGGTCTCTCTTTAGTATCTGAAGTAGGGCAGGAATTTTATTAGCAAAATCTCTCAGCATTTGTTTATGAAAACTTTAAGCTCTCCCTCAAATTTGAAGGAGATCTTTGCTGGATAAAGTATTCTTGGTTGGAAATTTTTCTCTCTCAGAATTTTTAAATATGTCATGCCACTGCCTTCTTGCCTCCATGGTGGCCTCTGAGTACTCACTACTTAGTCTTATGTTGTTTCCTTTGTATGTGGTGAATTGCTTTTCTCTTGGTGCTTTCAGAACTTGCTCCTTCTCTTCAGTATTTGACAGTCTGATCAGAATATGTCTTGGAGTAGGTTTATTTGGATTTATTCTATTTGGAGTTCACTGGGTGTTTATGCTTTGTGTATTTATATTGTGTATAAGGTTTGGGAAGTTTTCCCCAACAATTTCTTTGAATACACTTTCTAGACCTTTACCCTTCTCTTCCCCTTCTGGGACACCAATGAGTCTTATATTGGGAAGTTTTATTTTATCTATCATATCCCTGAGGTCTATTTTGATTTTTTTTATTTTCTTCCCTATTCTTTCTTTTGTTCTTTCATTTTCCATTCTGTGGTCCTCGAGATCGCTGATTCGTTGTTCAGCTTCCACTAGTCTTGTACTATGAGTATCCAGAATCTTTTAAATTTGGTCAACAGTTTCTTTAAATTCCATAAGATCATCTCTTTTTTTTCTTTACTCTTGCAATTTCTTCTTTATGCTCTTCTAGGGTCTTCTTTGTGTCCTTTATATCCTGTGCCATGCTCTTCTTCATGTCCTTTATATCCTGTGCCATGCTCTCATTGTTTGTCTTTAGTTCTTTGATTAATTGCTCCAAGTACTGTGTCTTCTCTGATCTTTTGGTTTGGTTGGTTGGGTTTGGGTTATCCATATCATCTGGTTTTATCATATGCTTTAAAATTTTCTGTTGTTTTTGGCCTCTTGGCATTTGCCTTACTTGATAGGGTTCTTTTAGGATATGTAGGATTATTCAAAGATGAATCTTTAATTTGTCAGATCTACAGCTTGGTGGCGTACACTTTCTCCAATAAACAGCAGATGGCATCCGCGAGTCACCTATTCCCCTCAAGTTAGTTCTCCCCAACTTTGTCTTTGTGGTGTGTGGGGATCTGATTCTTGTGGGGTCCAACTCGTGCACCAAGTTTGGGTGTGTTGTTGGTGCTGTCTGCCCTGAATGTGGGGCGTGTGTCTGAGCAGTTAGGGAGGGAGGGCAGCTTTAACAATCAAACCTCCCAGGTGTTCCTGGAGATTTAAGGCTGTTGCAAGAGTCTAAACCTTCATTTCAGTCTCGCCACAGATCGTCTCTGCCACTGACCCCACAAGTCTTTGGTATTGACATATGGTCCCTGGGATTTCCGAGTGGGTCCCTCTTCCAAGTCATGCCCTTTTAGGGTCTCTGCTGAGGGAAGGTCATGCTACATCACAAGTGTGTGCTGTCCCTCAAGGGAAGTTCTGGGCTCCGGGCCATGTAGGGGTGTTTCCAGCCTGCTGAAAGGATGGCTGAATGGGGCATGTTAATTTCCTCCTTTTCGCACAGCTCTGCCTTTCCAGCTCCAGGACAATTAGCTGCAGGTGCATGAAAGGCTATTGTCCATGCCCGATATTGTGGCATGTACATGTATTGCTGGAACCACGTCCTGTCACACTGGGGTTTTTTGCATGGCTCTGGGCTGTGGCTCCGGCGCTGGGCAGGAATGTTCCCAGCCCTCTGGGAAGATGGCTGCAAGGGGTGTGGTTTTTTTCCATTTTGGCTCGCCTCTGCCTTCCTCGCTCTGAGACAATTGGCCATGGGTACGTGAAAGGCTATCTTCCACGCCAGATACTGAGGCATTCACACAGCCAGTTCCTGCCATGCTTTGCTGTATCTGCAGCCACTTTTGGGTTTTTTTTAAAAAAGAACTAGTCCACTTCCAAATGCCAACCCTTGGTTCCCCCACACCGCAGCATGGGTGCTGGATATTCGATGGCTTACTCACTCGTTTCAGAATGCAGACTCCTGGTTTCACCAAGTACATGGTCCTGTGGATTTAGCTGACCTTGTCTGACTGGTGCATCACTAGAACTGGTGTTCTGGGTCACTTTCTGGCTTTTATCTAGTATTTTTCATGGGGGTGTTTTTTTGCCCTGTCTCTCCTAGCCACCATCTTAGGTTCTCAGGTAGCCCATATTTTAAGACACACTATTAGGACTTTCTTCATTATATGGGGGTTATAGTCTTCTTTGAGCAGGCCCCTTTATGCCATGGTGTTTTCACCAGCAAAATGGGGACAATTAGCCAATCTCTTCTGCTTCACATGGATCCAGGATGGAGGACATTTAGGCTGATGTTGGGGGCAGGAGGGTATGCTCCGTGGTGGTACCTGCATGTCAGGGACAGCAGCTTCGAAGCCCTAAATTATCTGCAACTCTGGGGCCTCATCCTGAACACCTTTCTCCAGTAACCTGGCATCCTGGGAATTTACCCAGCCTCTTGGAAAGTGGTAGCTTAACCTTAAGGGGATATTAAGAAGAAATTTTGTCTTTCTGAAATGCTTTTGAATTTTCTCATAAAAAAACTCAAGCCAGAGCCTGCCCCCTGGCTGACCATAATTTGAGGTCTTAAACCATTTCAAGAGAAGAGAGGAAGTAAATCTGGGTTCAGGTCTCAGTTCCATCATTCACCACTTGTGTGATTTTGGGTAAGCAATTTCATTTCTTAGAACCTCAGATTGTTACACTCAAATTCTTACATTCAAATTCTTGGAGTGTAAAATGGGCCTGATACCTATACTTATTTTGCAGGGATATTATGTAACTGAAAGATACATACTGAGATATTTAGAGGTGAAGTGTTATGATGTCTGAACTTTTAAAAGATTCAGCAAAAGCAAAGACATATATACATATTTAAAGTAAATATGACAAAATGTTAAGAACTGTTGAATCTAGGTAATGTGTATATAGGTAATCATTCTTTCACCTTTTCTATGTGTTTGAAAAGCTTCATGACAAAATCATTTAAAAAAGAGATGATGAACTTGAAGCCATCTGCACAGTGCTTGTCAGTAGCAGGTCTCATAGGTGGGGAGGAGGGGATGGGGAAGGATAGGGAGAGTGTGCCCCATACCAGTCTGGAGGCTTCTGGAATGGTGCTCTCTGCCTTTTCAGGGTTCTGGAAAAAGCCAGTTGGGCCACCAGGCTCTGTTGGATGAGGCGAGAAACATGATAGAGATGATAACCACCCTTTGGGCCTCTGCACTGTTTTTGATTTTTAGGCACCCTGAGTCCTCTGCACCCCCCAGTCACCAACACACAGCTCAACAGCTGTCTTGAGCACCAGAGTGTAAATGAGCAAGGAACATATGGCAGAAGGGGTTGGCAAAAACTGCTGCAGACAGCCTTGACCTGGGAAAGCTGGTCCAAGGCTCTCTAGCATCCCTAAAGCTCCCCTCAGCCAAGGGCTCCCACCCCAGCCCATGTCTGGATCCCACAGGGTCTTCCAAATCCACTGGCGTGAACCCAACTTGATTTAAGATGAGGTATTATTCTCCTATTGATGCTGTAACAGATTACCACAAATTTAGTGGCTTAAAACAGTACAAATTTCAATAGCAAATAAAAGAATCAGATATCTAGGTATAAATCTAACCAAGGGCATAAAGGACTTGTACTCAGAAAACTACAAAGCATTGCAAAAGAAACCAGAGAAGACCTAAATACTGGAAGGGCATTCCATGTACATGGATTGGAAGACTAAATATTATTAAGTTGTCGATTCTACCCAAAGTGATTTATAGATTCAACACAATCCCAATGAAAATTATAACAGCCATATTGGCAGAAATGGAAAAGTCAATAATCAAATTTATATGGAAGGGTAAGGGGCCAAAGCCAAAGCCATCTTGAAAATCAGAACAAATTTGGAGGACTCACCCTTCCTGATCTTAAAACTTATTATAAATCCACAGTAATCAATACAACCTGGTACTGGCATAATAACAGACATATAGACCAATGGAACAATTGAGAGTTAAAAATAAACCCTCACATTTATGGCCTACTGATTTTTGACAAGTGGGTGAAGCCACTCAGTTGGGAAAGAATAGTCTCTTAAACAAATGGCTCTGGGAAAACTGGATCTCCTGCATATATGCAAAATAATGAAGGTGGTCCCCTACCTCACACCATATACAAAAATCAACTCAAAATGGATCAAAGACTTAAATATAAGTGCTGAAACTATAAAACTCCTAGACAAAAGCATAGGGAAGCATCTTCAGGATCTATGTTAAACAATGGTTTTTTAGACTTTACACCCATAGCACAAGTAACCAAAGAAAAAAATAGATAAATGAGACCTCAAAAAAATTAAAAACTTTTGTGCATCAAAGGACTTTATCATGAAAGTAAAATCACAACCTATACAATGAGAGAAAAATCTGATAAAGGTTTAATATCCAGACTATATAAGGAAATTCTCCAACTCAACAACAAAAAGACAAACAACCCAATTTTAAAAATGGGCAAAAGATTTGAATAGATATTTCTCCAAAGAAGATATACAGATGGCCAAAAAAGCACATGAAAAGATGCTCAACATCATTAGCTGGTAGGGAAATACAAATCAAAACCACAGTGAAATGTCATTTCATACCCACTAGAATGGCTATGATTAAAAAAATGGAAAATTACTAGTATTGGAAAGGATGTAGAGAAATGGGAACACTCACTCGTTGGTGGGAGTATAAAATTGTGCAGCTGCTGTGGAAGACAGTTTGGTAGTTCCTCAGAAAGTTAGGTATAGAATTACCATATGACCTGGCAATCCCACTTCTAGGTATATACCCAGAAAAACTGAAAGCAGGCACTCAAATACTAATGTTCATAGTGACATTATTCACAATTGCCATAGATGGAAGCAACCCAAGTATCCTTCAACTGATGAATGAATAAACAAAATGTGGTGTATACACATAATGAAGTATTTTTCAGCTGTAAAAAGGAATAAAGTTCTGATACATGCGACAACATGGATGAACCCTGAAGACATCATGTTGAGTGAAATAAGCCAGACACAAAAGGACAAACATTGAGTGACCTCACTAATATGCAGTAATTAGAATAAGGAAACTCATACAGTCAGAATTTAAATCTAGATTACAGGTTTCCAGGGGATGGGGTGCAGTAGAAAATAGGGGTTAAAAAAATACAAAGTTATTATTGTACAGTTCTGGAGGTTGGAAGTCCAGAATGGGTCTCACTGGGGCTAAAATCAAGGTGTCGACAGGGCTGTGTACCTTCTGGAAGTTCTAGGGGAAAATCTGTTTCCATCCCTTTTCCAGTATGGAGAGGCTGACCACATTCCTTGACTTGTGAAGCCAACAATGACTGGTAGAGTTTTTCTCATGACGTCATCTCTTTAATGCAGACTCTTCTGCCACCCTTGACTTCATTTAAAGATGCTTGTGATTACAATGGACCCACCTAGATAATCCAGGATAATCTCTTTATTTGAGGGTCAGGTGATTAGAAACCTTAATGCTATCGCAATCTTAACTCCCCTTTGCCATATAACCTAACCCATTCACAGGATTCAGGGAGTAGGATGTGGGCTTCTGGGGGCCATTATTCTGCCTACTACAGCGGACATCCCTAAGTGGGTAGGAGATTCTACCTTTTACCCCCCAGGGATTTTTAAACTTTGGAGTATTCCAGAATCACAGGGAAGAATGTTTGAAGAGGCAGAATTGTAGACCTCATCAGATTCTGATTCAGTACTTCCGGAATGGGCCCAAGGAATCTGAGTTTTAGCAAGCTCCTCCATGCCTTCCTGATGTAGATGATCCAGGGAGGACACTTTGAAAAAATCTGCTATCCCTTGTCTTTGGGTAAGGCGTAGTGGCTACCCTTTAGAAACCTAATTGCACAATCTATGATTTATTGAGCAATTCTGATGTATTAAACACAGCTAAATTCATCTGTGCCAGATACTGTCCTCAGTGCTGCCCATGGATTATCTCATTTAAGCCTTGCAATAGCAGGATGCAGAAGGGCTATTATTATCATCTCTGTTTTGCAGAGGAAAAAATGGAGGCTCAGAGGGTTAAGTAACTTGCCTACTTCACAGAGGCAAACTCAGGACGTCCATCCATCTCCTCCTTTTCTTTTTCTAAAGCTTGAGCTCTTTGCTACTAGCTCTACACAGCACCGGCTCATATAAATATATGTTAAGTTACCAGATGAATAAAGAGGTGGATATCTTCATAAGAATCCTCAAGGGAAGTATTACTATTATCCCCCGTGAAACAGACAAGGACACCACAGCTTGGAGAGGATAAAGCTTCGTAACTGCATCTAACTTCAAAGTCCGCAGGTTTCTCTCTATGCCATGGGGCCTCGCAAGCAGCAGTCCACTTGTTCTCACAAAGGATTGTTTTCTCCTAGGTGCATTTATTATTACACAGATTTCTTACCGTCATAAAAGTTAAATTGCCTTGAGTTATTTCGTTAACAAGTGGCTTCTATCAAAAAGAACCTAATTGCATAAAAGCAGGCCTGAGTGGTGCCTCCACCTTGCAGAGAAGAAGCAGTTTTTACTTCCCCCAGAAGTGGAGCTAGCCCTGGGCATAGCCAAGCCTGGGGGAAGGAGACCTAAACTTCACTGCACAGGGAGTACAAACAGCAATTAAAAGCTTCAAACCACCCTGATAGGTTCTCTTTAATTAGATTCTTCTTCAAACACCCGGCAGGGACACAGCAGTGCTACAAAGGTGCCCTGGGCAGGGAAGAGTGTGTTAGAGAAATGCCGTCTTGGCCCCATCCTGGAGACATCAGCATCAGAGGGTCGCCGCCCCAGCCCCCTGTCTCTCACACACGTACATGTGCACACACACACACAGGGGACAGTTTCCTTCATTGCCTCAGATGGGTCCAGCCTGCAGCCACTCCCAGCAAATCGTCCTGGCCTCCTGGCCGTGTCTGACAGAACTTTCAGCCGGGCTACGGGTCCCTGTATCATTTCACTTCTTTAAGACAGTAAATGGAGGGATTCGGTATAACCCCAGATGGGTTACCAGTTTCTGTCTTAAAGTAACAGAACCCCGGTGTAACCCCAGATGTGTTCCACTCTCCTCTGCAATGGACACCCCAGAACAAGCCATTCTCTCCACTCCCTGCACCATCTCCTTTAGCTCCTGTTCCCCCTTTCTCCCTTTCTCCTTTGCCTTCTCTCCATTCCTCCCCCCACCCCCTTAAGATGCGCCCTCAACCCCATCTCACTCCCTGGGATCTCATTGCCTGAAGTGTGTGGCTTTGCAGGCCTGGGGTGAGGGGTGGGTTGCAGCAAGAAACAATGAACCTTAGGGCCCACTTTGGACTCTGCCTCAGTTCTCTTCTGGAAAATGGACATGTTAGCATTTGCCAACGTCCTGACTCACACGGGTCAGTGGCTGTGCTTCCGCAACTGGCGCTGTGGCTCGGAGCATACGCTCCGTTTCTCACTCCCCAGGACAAGGCACCGAGTGTTAATGAAGCAGACTGTGTAGAGGGGAACTGAGGCCCAGAAGAGGGCTATGACCCCCTCAAGGTCACACGGCATTTGGTGGCAGAGCCAGGACTAGAAATCACGTCTTCCTACCCTCTCCTGCCACGACGTTTACATTGTTGTGATAATGATAATGGCCTGTGGTACATGGCATGACAGAAACAGACCCGGATCCTGGAGAGTGTCAAAGAAAACGGAGCAGACAAACCTCCGAAATTGGTTATCTTTTATTTGTAATTACCACACAACCTAATTATACTGTTGGGGGTTCATTAATATGTCAGATTAATTTTGTTTTACATTTTCATGTAATAAAAAACAAATAAAACACCCAGTAGAGTGTGGACCAACGAAGTGTATGTAAGAGAGGAGGCTCTTCGCTTAAGTACTTGCTCCTGACTGGCCTGAAGGGCAAACTGTGCTGAACACAACGCACTCCCACGCGCTCCTTGCAACCCTGGAAGGACAGGCAGCCTGGTTTCTATTTCACGAACGAGCAAACAAGGCCCAGGGAGGTGATGCCCATCATCCAGCCTGAGAATGGCACAGCTGGGGCTGATCGAGGCCTGTCTCATTCCAGAGTTGAGTTTCCTTCTTACTGCATGACACGGGCTCCTCACAGAGCCATAGAGAGCTTTCAAATGAGTCAGTGTCCCCGTCTGCAGAAGCCTGCCTCCTGCTTTCTGTGTTCACTAGTGAGAGGCCCCCCACTTCCCCCAGGTACCTGTGGGAGGAGCAGCCACCCCTGGGAGGGTGATAGAGCTTTTCCTTTGGAGCAGCATGTTCCCCCCACTGGAGAGGAGGAGCTGCCACAGAGACAGTTCCCTTCTAAAAGCTGGAGGACTTGCCAGGGCCACCGTGCACCAGGGCCTGGCTCTCCCGGTGCCCAGCCAGGCTGCCCTCCAGCTGGTTGTGCAATCTTGCTATGAATAGGTTGTCCTGTGTGGTTTGGGGCCAAAGAGACCAGACTTGTTTCCTCCAGGTGACAGCTCCCATCTGGAATTCCGGGAGGTGAGGACGGGCAGCCGGGAGGTCAGGCTGCTGACCGGGAGGCAGGGCGGGCCAGGCTGGTGGTGTGAGGGGCAGAGCCCGTGGCCGGACTGGATGGACAGGTTGCGATGTCAGATGACAAGCATGATTATCTTCAGGGTGTGGCAATCACCTGAGCCAGCACAAAGATGGACATTCAAGCTTGAGTGCCGAGAGCACCTTCCCCCTCCCTAGCAGTCACTGGGTCACCCCAGGCCACCTCCCAAATCTCTCTCCCACTCCTATCCCCTCACTTGCACCACTTCAGTCCAGGCTTTCATTACTTTAGGTAGGAATTTAAAGTTTGGAAGGGGAGAAGGAAAAACGGATTTGAAATTTAATTCTAAAAATATTAAAAATACAATGCTGTGGGAAAGCAGGGATTCTGATAACATTGGTGTTATGAATCGGTACATTGGAGGGTGACTAGGCAATCTCCATCGAAATTACAAATGTAAATACCCTTGACCCAACAATTTCATGTTTGGACTTTAATCCTACCAAGATTCTTGCACGTGTGAAATAATATATGTATATGGTTATTCATTGCATTGTTGCTGGGAATAACAAAAGTCTGGAAACAATCCAATGTCCAAACAATTCAAAACAGTCCCTATCAAAAGAGAATGGCTAAATGCAATATGATATATTAATACAATGGAATATTATGCAACTGTAAAAAAGAATGAGGAAGCTTTCTATGTACTGATACCTTCTTTGGGTGTGAGAAATTAAGATGCCCAACAGTGCATACAATGTACTTTTTGTGTAATAAAAAGGGGAAAATAAGAATCTGTGTTTTTATTGCCTGAGGTGCATACGAGGTTCTGGTAGGGTACATAGGAAACTGAGAGGTTACCTTTGGGGTGGAGGGAACTAGGCAGATAAGGGACAAGGAAAACATTCCCTGTGGGTATCTTTTATGCTTTCTGGCTTTTGAATTATGTGAATGCATTACTTCTCAAAATACAATGCAATAAAATGAAGGTAATTCTGACCCAAAAAATCCATAACCCAATTGCCCTAATACACGGACATTTATTTAGGGCACATCTAGCATGAGAACCCTCTTCCTATTTGGGTGAGTTACCCATTGGTGGGTGGAAGAGCCCTTCCCCCAACTGGAGGGGCCATTTGTTCCCATCCCTGCCCTCCACCAGCTGGAGCTCAGGCAGCTGGTGGACTCTGACGCTCAGACCTCAAATTTGGAGGGAATGACTGAGAAAAAAGATTATTCACGGTTGAGGATATAAGAATTATTTCCATTTTTGCATTTTACCTTGCAGAACCTCTTCCCAGCCATTTTTACACTGATATGAACCATTTGTATCCTGCTTTTTATTTTTCTTATCTCAATATATAATGTTATATATAAAGGAATAACTAAATTTCTGAATTTGACTAAATTTCTAAGAATGCATTTGATATGAGCATTTCCTACATATATGAAGAGTTTTCCTAATTATTTTAATAGATAATATTCCTTTGTATTGATTAGGTAATTCCTATGCTATTATAGTCAAAATGTTATGAAAAGGCAGTTATGGAGCCCGAAGTTATGAAGACAAAAATTTGCAGTACTATTCATTCATCAGTCAGATTCCCTTCAAACAGTGTACTATCTCACTCGCTGCATTTCTACTTGCCAACACCCTTTTCCCATCTTATTCCCTCAAGTCTTGGAAGAGGAGTCAAAGTCAGCCTTGTCACCTCGGCTCTTTAGAAAACTTTGTTTTTATGAGTAATGCACTCCCACTTTAATAAACTAAAATAGTACACAAGGTGAAGAGTTGGAAGCCAAAGTCTCTTGCCTCCCTCCCCATTAGTAACCATTATCAAGTTTCTTGTGCGTTCTTTGCGATCAAGACTTCCCAGCTTGGTTGGAATCTTACAGGGGCGCTGAGCCTGTGGGGCCTGCAGCTGGGGGAGCCCCAGGGCCCCTCACCTGAGACCTGCAGCAGCCTCCTCTCATCCCAAGAGGCCACAGGCGCACCATTTTCTGTGGGTGCCAGGTTGTGAGTCGTGAAAGTAGCTTTAGCAATGCCACGGCTTCTCATTTCCTCACCACCCTCCCTGTAAAAGCCACTTCCCAGAGGGTGCCCGAGGGCCCCTCCTGAAGGTCACCTCTGGTCTGGTCACTGCTGATGGTTTCCCACTGCCCTGCAACAAGTCCATGCTATATGACAGATACAGGCTGAACTACATACACAGACCTCTTCTAATTTTCTTCAGATTTAAAACATGCTGCTACTCTTCTTCCTTCAACTTTCCAAGGAGAACAATCCAGGGGGAAGGGAACTTCCTCCCCCAGCTCCGAACGTGTCTGGCCCTCTGAGGCCTCTGCCATAGCTTCCCCGATGGGGATGGAAGCAAAGCTAGAGTGGGGGCCCCTTTTGAGTGCCTCCCTCTCCGTCCCCACCCCCCACCGCAGAGCTGAGCTGAGAGGCACCAGGGCACACGGTCCACTCCCCACCTCTCCCTACTTTCCCTGGCCCAGGGGAGTACTTGTGGCTAGTCTAGGGATTTGACAGATGCTGGCTGTGAATTCTACCTTCCTCCACCTTCTGATTCCTGGATTCTAGCTA
Source organism: Choloepus didactylus (assembly GCF_015220235.1). NCBI lineage: Eukaryota > Metazoa > Chordata > Mammalia > Pilosa > Megalonychidae > Choloepus > Choloepus didactylus. The sequence continues at coordinate 42,044,330 of NC_051313.1, forward strand.
TGGTGTGGGTGCCCTGGCTGACATGTCAAAGTTGTATTTGCCGGCTTAAAGCTTTAACCCCACTACTTGATCACTTGCAAAATCAGATCTCTGAAGTGTTCGAGAGGTGAACTAGTCCAAATTCATTTTTTTAAACAAGATGAAGTAAGTAGGGACAGTCAGCAAGAACTGGCTCTTTATTCCTCAAGGTGGAGCAGACAGAGTATACCTAGAATATAAACTCATGGATGGCAGGGCCCAGATCAGTTGTTTGGGGCCCACCACAGGGTTTGGCCCACTGCCATACTTGAGAATGACTAAGTAATTATTAATCACAAAATTAACTTCAATGAGTTTTTGATTGAACTTTTGCCTGGTTTGGAAGAACTCTCTACTGAGATTGTTGTTATAGCTGGTATTGGATTTCCATCTTTAATCTTTCTGGAGATAGAATCAAAGTTGGAAAGCAGTCTCAAGTGAAATATCTTCTCCCAGTTGCTTTGGTACTAGAAGTTGGTGAGGTCTTTACCTTCATAGGAAATGAAAACAATCTTACGTAAATTTTACGAGAGCATGACTGTTCACCAATACAGAATTTATCCAAAGTTCAAGCTTTAAAATCTTTTCCACCAACTTGATTTGATATTAAGAGCCCATCATGTTGCTTGGGACTTTAACTCCCATGCTACAGGGTTTCTATAAGCTGAGTAATTTTTGTAACATGCATTTGAAAATGAAAAACACAACCTAGTTTACTAGAAATAGTTTTACAACAGGGTGGAGTTCCCCCTAACTTAAATGACAGGCCCTAAGTGTGCACACAGAGGAAATATTTATGCTGTGGTTACCAGACACATGAAGTATTGGTGTCTGACTTTCCATGTACAGGAGGGTACTGCTGATGAACACCGTTCATTTGCTGGACTCGTGTGAGGAGGACCTCATTAGGGTCAAACCTCTGACAAATCAAATCCTCCGACACTCAGGGAGGGAAGAGTCTACATCCTGTCTCCACACTCAGCATCTCCTCTGGGGCAACACACACCACACGCAGCTGTCAGCCACCATGAACAACGCCATAAATTTGCCTTTATTAAATTGTCTGGTGGTGAGTGGAGGCCAAAAGTGGGCCAGAGAAGTTTACTGGGTTCCTTTAGTTTACAAATCTCAGGATGAGTCTCAGCTTTGTGCATCTCCCAGCATGGGAGTAATTCTACAGGAAGACTTTGAGGTAAACTCAGCTTTTTCATTCCTGCGTTTAAAGGAAGTGGCAGGGAGAACAAAAGGCATCTCGGAGTAAAACAGAGTGTCATTATGCTTTATTTACATGCGTCACCATCTCTTTTACAAACTAGATTACAATTTTAAATGGAATACACAAGGCAATATCTACAAACACCAAGGAAAGTTAAGTACTGCATCTCTATTTCATTTGGAAAGGGGAAGATTCCCAAATCAAACTGGTTTTGATCCTTGAGAACAAAGGTGGTAGAGTTAATTAATGGCAACATATGGTTAGACAAAATCCTCAAAAAGAATGCATTATGATAGTGTTCGCTTTGAAAGAAAGGATGAGGTGCTGCAAATCAAACTACAAACTGCTTGACTTGTAGGTGTTTGAATATGGCCATGCACCAGTGGTATCAGTTAAATTCTAGTTTGTATGGGGCAAGAACAAGAAATTGAAAACAGGTAAGACAGTTTTACAGATACTGTATACAGATTTTTTTTCCACTCATGCAACTTTTTTTCCTTAAAAAAAGTTAAACATGTGAAGCCAAAATGCATAATATATATATTTTTTAGTATTAACTAATTTTTCTGTCCTCCTTCACATGTTTACATTTTCTGTGTACATAATGTGCTAGGACAAGTATACAAGAGAAGACTGATTGCCAGGCAATGAGATAATTTTAGAGAAGTAAGTGACCAGACACACAGATTTTGAAAGCAGCCGCACAAATATTTCTGGAGTGTGGCAGAGGCCTCGTAACCAATCATTCGTCAAAGAGAAATGCATACAAATAAAGCTGAACAAAAGGAAAATATTCCATCATTCACACTGCATAAATGTTACCCACTTAAATTTTGATTAAATATAACACACTCTTTTTAGTTATTCGGGCATCTGCTTTAAGATCTTGTTTGACAGACATGATTTCACAAGAACTTCATTTTCCCTTCCTCGCCACATCCCGCCTCCTCTGGGCTTCAGGAGATGCTTGCTTTTTCATAACTTCTTTGCCAATGACTTACATTTCTAAAAAAATAATGTGCTTTTCTAATTTTTCTTTAAAACATAACACCTAATCATAAAATGTCCCCCCAAATACAGCAAGAAAAAGAAAATCAGAGTTCAGAGCTGTTGGGGTTTGGCTTCTAGAGGGAAAGGGTAAGATTTTATTTCCCACAGCCAGTCTTTGCAACAATGGACTGGCTGTTTGACTGCTTTCCTCTTGAAGGTCCTTCCAAGAGATTCAAATGTTCATTATGCTTTAAATTCATTTAATTAGGCAGAGATGAAGTCTGTCCCTACCATCTTCAAAATGTTGTCAAGTTAGGAAGTCATCTGAAATCACACCCTGAGACTAGGCATAACATACCAGGGGTAATGAGCCATGACATCCTCTCCTAAGGATGGGGAAGCAATGCCCAAATGTGCCATCAACTCCAAACAAAAATACAGAATCCGCCTTCTACCACATGTATGTATGATCCCCCCATTAAAGAGAGGGGCAAAATTCTAAAATTAAAAAAAACTAAAAAGTCTCAGCAATCATTATATTGCAGAGGATGCAATAAAGGAAAGCAAACCCAGACTAATTCACAGAAAATGGTGGGCACTGAACCTGACAGTCTGTTCTCAGGCCAGGACAGTGAAAGCTTGTGATAAAGCTCTTTTCTAACTTTGGTAAAAGGTATGAGATTTTGGAGCCCTGAAGAGAACAACAGAGTCCCAGAGTACATGTCATGTTTTCCACATTAGCCATTCTTCTAATTCCCCATCACAAAGTAGAAGGCTCCCCAGAGCAGCTTATTTAGAGGCTGAGGGCGGCCTGGGTGGTTCTCATCAGGGTTCAAACATCACAGCTGCCAAATCCCCGGAGCCTACTGTGTATTCTGCTGAGATTTTTTCAGATCCGAAATCTTACTGTAAGGGACCCACAGCACTCAGAACTCAACACAATGGTCAACAGTTGGCCCTTCCCGCAAGCAGGGACTTGAGATAAGAGGCAGAGCCCTCAGGCTGCACGTCTGCCCAGATGACCACCTTGGAGCCTGGCCAGTCTGAGGGAGCTGGCTGCACTGTGCAGGTGGCCGTCCCAGGGGAGGCCGGGGGTGAGAATGGGGCTGCTGTGATCCTGCAAGGCCAACGGCCCAGGTCCCCTAGACCTCCTCCTGAGGCTGGCAGGCTGTGTAGCACGAATGCTGGCACTTGACTCTGCCCTGGTATCGGCTCTCCACAATACTCTACGTGTGGATGCTGTTTCAGCTATTTTAAAAAAAAAGAACATGCAAAGCAGCCCCCTCCATCTTCCTGGTCTTTTCCATGGCTGCTCCACTCTCATGCCTCCTCTAGGACATTTTGTAAGACCTTCTGCCTGAAATCCAACCAATGTTGGAAAAGACAATAAATGAGATGCCATGTGTCTGAAAGTAATTCAACATCTTTAGTTTGAAACACATAAGAGGGTTGCCTTTCTCACTCCCAAAGCAGCTCTCAGGGCCTACAAAACTGCAGAGGCTACTCAAAGCTATTTTGTTAATGATTTCCTTTTAATGCAGGAGAAACATTCTCAAGGCCCTATTTTGGAAGCACTCGGGATTCTCCCTTGTATCTGATCCCCACTTGCCACCCCGCTTCACCCCCAGCTGCTGCCGCTGCCTCTGAAGAAGTGCATCCTCACGCGGGGCAGCCTCAGGTCGGAAGCTAGAGGACCAGCCCTCTCTCGCTGATACTGGACAGTTCTTGCATGAAGCGGACTATCAAGAATCAAGGAAGCAGCTAGCATGATGATAAAGGAATATAGTAAGCAATTCTGTCTCACTGACAAGCTGACCGCCTAATAGAATACATACTTTAAAAAATTATATATACTTTAAAAAGGAAGATTATAAACTTGTAGCAGTTTAGAAAAGACAATATGCTACTGGTCTACTATAACCATGACTGCACAACAATTTACAGATTCAGTAAAAGGCAGGGTGAAATCAACAGGGCCATCACTCAAACATGATGCCCAAGCGAGGTGGGAGAGACGTGTGACAATACCAGATGGAACTTTCATTATGCTAGGAGCTGTTATCACCACCACTATCAACCCCCAGAGGAGTTATAAAGCAAAGGCGCACAAGGGGGCCCCTGGCGGAGGGTGGTGGGTCTGCAGGGAGTCGGGCAGCACGTCTGTGTTGGTGGAAGGGGGTCACTGCCCTGCAAAGTGTGAGCGTGGGCAAGAACTCATGCAGGGAAGCCTGTGCTGAAATACTCGGTATTCCTAACGTCCATGCATAATGTTCCATTTTGTACTGTACATGATAAAATATCTTCATACGTTTATATGCCTAATGCTTTTTATGCAAAGAAAAGAGTCTTCATATATCACTTGGGAGAAGTATGCATATGCTGTGCTAATCAGAGCGGCCTTACACCAGTTTCCTATGTACCAAAGGTTCCCCACTAGTCTCTCTACCAAAGAGGGTAACAAACAGAATCATACTTTCCAGGTAAAACAGAAAGCACCTATACAGCACCATAACTTTCTGAGAACAAAACACAATGAAAACCATAGAAATAGGAAAGTAAAACAAACAAAAATTAAAACTGCCCTATCTTGTACGTCCATTGTGTCATCTGTACAATTACAATCTAAGCTTATATAGAAAAAAATCAGCTTGTATGCGATCGCCTCTCACTCATACACTTCTAGTAGATCAGATTATACACAGCACAGCTGAAAATAATCAAGGATGCATATTTAAGAAAACAGACAAGTTAGAACTTTCTCAGCATTGACTTGGGTTTGTCCTCTTGACACATTCCTCACTGCAGACTTGATGCTTACCTGTAAGTTCATTTCTTTCTTCTGCAAAGCAAAACGGGACTACTTTTTCCTCTTTTCTCCTTAAAACTGAATCCTTTAGTGGTGTTTGGCAATGTGTGGACGGCTGGGCTGACTTCTTTCCTGAAGAGAGCCTGTCTCTAACCAACAAACCAACAATGCACCCCGCGTTGGCTGAGGATACACAGGGGACCACAGGCCCTACCCACCTGAAACTGCAAACCAGGTGGTGGGACGGGGGTCTTGCCCACAGACCACCTTCGCTAAGAACTGAAAACACACTGGGCCGGACGCTGCACTTCATTCATTTTGCCTACGGGGGGTCCTGGACCGGTGCGTACAACAAATAATTGTGCCATTGTTCAGTTTATTTAAAAAGGATTATTTTCTACTAAAAGAAAGAACAAAGAAAATTCCCCTCTAGTTTATATAATTTGTTAGTTTATGGAGTTCCATGAGCTCAAAAGCTTGTGGCGCCCAAAGCTGGAATGGTAACTGGTACAACGTTTTCTTTCTGTTCTTAAATTTGCTCGGGGAAGGACAGTTAACATTGGAACAGAAAAATATTGCAGGTTAATGCATGTGAAAAACTCAGAAAGTCAAAGGAAAACAAACACAAACAACACTTAGAACATCCCATAAACCATGCGATACTGAAGCCCCACAGAACCGCCGCCGGGGTCCGCCGTGCGCTCTGAAGGAGAGTGGTGGTGCCGGCTGGGCGCTGTCCTCTGCTGGCAGGCGTCTCCCCACCCTGGACGAGGAAGACTTGGCCTACTTCATGGAGTTCTGCTCCGGGTAAGGGCTTCACCCGGGTCAGGGGCCATTAACAGTCTCTGCTGGGCTAGGAAAATGGCGTGGGATTCACAAAGGTGTTAAGCTGTAAACGGTATCACTGTCCACTTGCTGAGAGCAGATTTGGCAAAGGGTTTTCTCTGTAGGTCTTGTGTCAGTCTGAGGGTCTAAAGGGGGAGAAAAGAAAACCAGAGGTTACTAAGGACACTCAAATAGCAGTAAGGAGGCACCTCCAGCAGCCTTCTGTCCCCTCATCCCACCTCAGCGCCAAGGGCACACTTGCAGAAAAGCTACACCAGTTTCCAAAGGTCTGAACACCTAAGGTCAAGGCATGGAGACCACTTATCTTATTTCTAGGCTTGAGTACAAAATGTCCTAAAGTTGAAAAGCCCAAAGTAAACAGGGGTCATCTGCTTTGGGAGGTTAACAAAGAAAGGCAAAAAAAGGGGTGTTTTGGTGGACTCCTTTACAGGAGGGGTATGCATGGTGCAGGTGGAATTCTGTTCTAGACCTTTATGCTGTGGGGTTTCCTGGGACATGGACTTCGGTGCTCAAAGCAGGAGAGCTGGCCACACTCAGGAGACCAGCTTAGACTTTTGTGGTCCCCACCATGGGCGATAGGGACTAAGTGATCTTGCTTACTGCCTTTTTTATTAATACCCCAACATTGAGGGAGATGAAAATAGCCACTTACTACAGAGACTTAGCAGGTCTGCCCTGCTGGGTGTGAGCCATTCTGGCCTCCCCACTATAGGAGGAGTGAGTGTGCAGATCGGCAATTTAGTTTTTATATTAAAAGCCAAAAGGGAAATAAATATACGTCCAAATAACAAACCCCCATGAAACATCACATTAACAATTAACAGCATTATTATTATTTTGCCTCCAATACTCTTCAACGGAAAGACCCAAGAGGTCCTCTCAGACCCTTTGAGTTTATATAAATCCTATTAGACTTCATGTGGCCACTCTACCCAGAAATGTTAGAGGACTAAAACAAAAAAAGTTTGTACTCACAGAGATGCAGTTAAAGGAGCTGACATGACAGGTCTCAAGACTTAAGACCTTCTGTTTATGGAAAACAGTGCTGGCTGTCATGGTTGTAAAAAAAACAAAAACAAATGGCTCTAGGCCAAGAAATGGATAGAAAAGTGGTAGTGAAGCTACATGAACTCACCAGCTTTTCACTTGATAAGGTGGACAAGTAGTGAAAAACGCATCAATAAACTCACAAACGTGTATCACGTACATCTGCCCTGCCCCCTTCAGAGGAGCTACTGACATATACTCATTTGGAATTTTCACAAGTGTACTCATGACCTCAATCTCTTCTGTGACTTTGTACTTGCTGGCCAACTTACCTTTCACAAGCAAACATTCAGAAAACTCGTAGGACTTGGTATTTATGATGCTACATATCCATGGGTCTTATTTAACCATCATTACAGCTCCCAGCAGGATAGTTTAGGTTATTTTATTGGAGGCAAAAAAAGAAACCAGGAAAAGAAGGTAATTTCTTCTTTCCACCATCCCCAATGTTTAGTTTCCTTGACTGGTTTTTGGAGGTATTCTTTGCCTTGTAAAGGTATCAGACAGTATTATCTTGGACTATGAAATAGTAGGTTATTGATTTCAGAGGGAGAAAAAGCAAAAATAAACACCAGATCTCGACGTCAGTGAGAAATCTGGCCTGCCAGAGCCAGTTCCACCCGAACTGCCCACCTGGTGACCCCAAGGAACAAACGAAGGTTCAGATCCGGTCTGAGGAAGAGGATGCGGTTTTTTTCTTCACAATAACATCTGATGAACCACAATCTAACATCACTATGCAGTTAGTCATCGGGGGATTGCGGTCCCCAAGTCCTGATCATGACTTACTGTAAATGCCAAGGGAGACACTGAAAAGAATTACCTAATTCAGGCTCTCTCCCCCAGCTCCCTTAGGTTTTAATTATTTGGCCATGGAAACCAGTGCACAATGGGCAGGCCACACATCTCATTCCCCAAGTACAGGAAGAGTGTGCAGCCTGTCCTGACGCCGGGGCTGGGCCAGCACAGGGCAGAAGGGGGCCGAGGGCACCCAGAGCCTCCGACGTGGCATCATTCCAAGCAGGACAGGGACATGAGCCCTGGAGCCAGGGGCAGGAGGCCCACACCAGGCAGGAGGTCCAGACTGGCGGCCAACAATGATCCCCAGGCCGATACACAGTCCCTCATCAGACGGCCCAGAATCTTCAGGGAACTTCATCATTAAAAAAGAGATGCGCTAATCATCCATCTTTCCCTGGCTGCGGAATGGGGCTGGGACCACCTGTGATGCTGCACCCTGGAGCTTCCCCAAGGTCACCCAGGCAATGCCCTCCCAGGGAGGTGGCTCGGAAAACTGCCCCTGCAGCCTACACCAGCTTAGAGCCCAGGCCCAGGTTTGGAGACAGCTCTCGCAGAAGCCAAATCTAATAAAGCAACTCCCACGCTGCAGAACAGAAAGGTAACTTGTTTTCCCTGTGGTAGAAGGAAAACAGATTGTAAAATACTGTGCAAACATAAAGGAACCAGATAAATGTTGAACAGAGAGACAATCATCTTTGTAGGAGGAACACCAAGAGTCACCATCTACTAGGAAGACTGGAGTAATAAAAATAATCTTAGGAAAGCAGCTTCTCCCCGGTCTTACATTTTTAATCACTCTTTTGTGGCTTAATGTTTGCACGTGTTTATCTGACTCCAGAAAGGACGGCAGGAGTAGAGGGAGCGCATTAAGTGATGAAACCAGTTACTGAGTTGGGAATTTAATGTCACTCCAGGGCTGCGTACAAGTGTCATGGGTTTTAATGAAGCACACATCATTCTCACACTGCGTACGGTGAGGCTTATATGTATCTGTTCATGTCCTTCCGGTTTAAAAACAAAGCAGACGAAGCAAAACTCTTTGAAGGGAAAGGAAGCAGATAGCTGACAGAGCTCCAGATATTACTTCACAGTCACTAGGCAATATGTCAACTCATAGTGTATGCATAAGGATGAAAATGTTGACCTGTCCCATCAGTGAATCTCATTACAGGGAAAACATACCCCCTACCCTCCACCCAATAAATAAATTTGAAGTCACACTGTTGAGGCAAGGAAAATGAAATGGGGAGTCCAAATGATGAAGCCCATTCTAAAAATATCTGCGGCTGCTGTCATCTGGTCTCTGGTGAGGGCAAGTCCCTCTATAATCTTGGCATCTGCAGGGAAGGCAAGTTTCTGCTTAATTATCACCACTAAATCACATGATATTCTCAGAGAGGGAAACACCCCCCAAAAACTCCACACAAAACATAACAACCCCAATCAACTTTAATCTGAGAATAAAACATAAAAAATGTTCCTACTGCTGTCCTCCCACAACTTAATTCCACTGTGAAAAAACTGGATTTTTAAGTAGTATTTTTATCTTCCTGGCAGAGAAGAAGGGAACAGGACCTTAACACCAGACATGACCTAGAAGTTAAAAGAGAGAGCAGGATAAAACCTCATCTACACAAATCCATGAAAATTAGCTACTGTTTTCCACAGCTAGAGCAAAAAGTTGTTTGGAGGCAAGTTTGCCTGAAAAACAAAATTAAAGGGAAGCACACTTTCTTTACTCTTGAAAAGTGAAGATAATTCAAGCCAAAGTTGTAACCCCAGGGGCAAGGTGATGACTAGATACGGAAAATTTAGGCTGGAGAAGGAAGGGAATGGATGTTCACTCAATCTGCAGGGAAGTCGCATCTGGTGTGCAGAGAACAGCTGTGGGTTCACAGCATGAATGCTTCCATCCCCGAGGACGGAGCCCCAAAATGCCAGCCAGCCACCATCTCTGCTTCACCCCCAGGCAACCTAAGGGACACCCAAAACACTGTGAATCACAACCCTCTACCAGCACCCAGCAAGGCATTTGTAGTTAGTGCTACTGCAGGAAAAAGAGCATTTTTGCAGGTCTTGGGTCAGGCAGCCACGTCTAATTTTGGAGCATCCAAATGGCAGCAGGTCAGAGTTCACCTGCACAGGTGAAACATCAAGGAGCCGAGGAAAACAGGCGAAGGGGCACAGGAGTTGGCCTTATTTGGGTGCTTTTCCAATATGCTCCAGGTCCTAATGGGGTGATGATAGTAATGAAAGAGAACGGTTGGAGTTAGAAGAGTGCATGGAAATCAGCACGGAGGCCTCAGATGGGGGTGGTGGTAGGGACCTGGCCGTGTTAAAATCTACCCCTCCACCTGCGATGCTGCCAAAGAGAGCCAGAGCAAGGGAATCAGGAGACGCAGGTCTACAAAAACTGCCAAAAACTACAAAAAATGCTGCCAATTTGCCATTTCACACACTGAATAGTTTATGCGGTAAACAGAACAGGTATGCAAGTTTCAGCCAGGCTGGGGGCCAGATGTGTATTCAATTGGGGACCCTCCCTCCTAAAAGAAAATCAAACTTCCAGGAAATCCAGCCCCTAGGCTTCTGGTGCTTTCTAATGGGCAAATAAATACTTAGGGAGAAGGTGATGATGTTACGGGGAAGCTTAGGAGGAGAAGCTTTGAATGGCAAAGGTGACACTGAGAAAGATACTGGAAAGACTTAGCTATACACAACTACCCAAGAAAAGCTTAGACTAAGAGAAAAGCTTGATTTGAGGAACTCCTGCTTTCTGCTATCACCCAGTAATTCCTAGGCTTTTTCAGGCTGGCTGGTGAAGCTGCCTGGGACCTCCAGGACCCCTCCTATCAGGAAATCCCACACCTGGACCTGGAAACCTGTAGCACTTGGACCCCTGTGAGGACCAGCCTTCCAGCCAAACAAACACAAGGAAGGCACTAAGAGAGCAGCAGCTGCCCTGCGCTTCTCAGGGACAAAGAGTAAGGGGGTGACCTGCAGAGAGCCCCAACTTTTCTCTTGTTTAAACTTTAGGGGTGACTGATGATTAAAATAGGTTTAATTTAGGAATGTCTGCTCTCTGCCTTTATACTGGGGCAGGGATTATGCCATGTTCTTCGTGTATCCAGAGAAACATGGTGATTGACATGGCAGGAATATGATACATATTAATTTACTGTCAATAATACAGATGCAGAGATGTCCTATTTTCTTAAAATTCTTGGATTTTCAAACCACATAGAACAGGTGTGAAGTTTTGGATTGCATTCTTTTAAAGCCTTTAGGGGCAAAGACCCTGTTCTGGACTCAAATGTTTTTTTTTAATTATTATTATTTAACTTTAATTATAATATCCAAAGACCCTAGCTGGCAAAGACTTCCAGGATCAAGCTGTTGTCCCTATCCACACCTCACACCTCCCAGTACCATTGGGAACAGGCCCTCGGCTCCTCGGATGGGCCAGGTCCGGTTGTACTTTGCCTCGACTGCTCTTCTTCCACCCGTGTGAGTCACGGCCAGGAGCAAGATGTCCCATCCAGCCCCACCCTCCCCAGGAAAGTAGTCCTCAACCGTTCTCCTCTGCCCAACACCCATGCCAGCACCTGGCACCGAACGGAGCGCATGCAGTGGGTACTATTTCATGGGCATTGAGCTCCCAAAATGTGAGCTCCCTGAGAGCAGAGCGACGCTGTCAAACCAAACCATTTACAGAGGCCCTACTACACTAAGAGCACTGTCTTAGACAGGGTATTTGCCCTCAAGCAGCTTATATTCCACTCAAGGAACCAAAATTTTCTTGATGCCCCAGGGAGCCTGGAAAGTTGAAAGCACAGAATAGGTGTGCAGTAAATGTTGACTGAATAAATGAATGAACCATCTTCCTGAACAGCTCTCTCTTCCTCACTGCCAATTCAAATTCTTAGCAACCTTTAGGTACTGCTGCTTCCATGAAACATTTCAGACCTATTCAGATTTGCCAAGATTTAGTCTTACTTGAACCCAGACAGAACCTACTATTTGTGGGATAACACCTAGAATTCATAATGTTTTTTTTGAATGATGGTTTCCGATTATTCTAAGACTTGTATTTCTTATAAGATGAAATTTCCTAATGACCAAGTTACACGATGCAAGGCACAGTTTTAACATTCAATGAATTACTCCGGCCTGAAGTTTACACAAGCATTTAATAAAGCATTTCCTTCTTCCTTCCTTTCTTCACATCCCATCAAACACACCCTTTATCATCAGCCCCCAAATTAAGAGTCTTGCTACTCTAAGCTTCAAGTTGCCGTGATTACTGAAGTGATTCACCACTTAAAAACAAAAAGGAACTGTAGTCCAGGAGGAAATGCTTCGAGCCATAAGCCATGACCTGAATGCCACAATGTTTATGTTCTATGGGTGTGACCCTATCTTCTGTGCCTCTTCTGGGCATTTGCTAGGGGGATGCACAGGTGGGATGCCCAGGTCTAAGGGCTCAGCTACCAAGCACAGAAGAGAGGGGTCTCCCAAGCCCTCTTTTCCTGCTTTAGATAAATGAGGTTTTGAGAGACAATCTGGTTTTTCCAAAAGTGATTCTAAGGTTGAAAACTTGAAATCACCTGTTTTAATTCCACAAATGGCCTGTAAGGACCAGACCAGATTATGTAGGCGACACAGATGATGGCCAAGAAACAACAATCATACCAACACAACCAAGAGAGGGAACTGAGAAGGACCTGGACAGGGGCTCTGGAGGACTCCAGGTATGACAGAGAAACGAAGAGCACTCCTGAGGTCACCACTGGCCTCACCTCCCCACGCAGCCTGCACTGCACACAGCGGTGAGCGCCAGCGGCTCCTGCCACAGGGCATCCCACCCCGGGCAGCAGGGCGGCCTGAGCAGAAGCTGACAGGGTTGAGCTCTGGCCCGAGGCACTCAGGATGCCAGGCAGCATTTTTCCTTAGGCGTAAGGGCCACCTTCGAACATGTCCATCAGTCAACATGTATTTTTTAATTACTTATAGATACGGTAGGCTGCATTGCTTTGTAAATCATTTCTGAACATACAAATGACCAATGGACATTACAATTAATTACAGTGGCCTATACATAAACGGTAGCCCAGTGGATATTAATTTAAAATTTCAACCTCAGAACTCCTAAACCTCTGGCCATTAATTTCCCCTGAGGAGTCAAATCAAATGCTGCACACAGACAGAGATACTTTTTTTTTTTTTTTAATCTTATGACCCAGACTTCTTTCATCAGCATGAAAGCAAGGGAGGGCGGGAGAGGGCGGAGAAAAGGGAGAGGGGAGGGGGGGAAGATACACTGACATGCAAACCTTCAATCAAACCAAGGCTGGCAACTAAAGTTCTATCCTTCAGAAGCACTGGAATTACCTTCTGAGGCCTTCAGGAGCAAGTGATTCCCATCCCTCAATAAATGAATGCCATGGGTTTTAGCAAAAAAAGAAGTTATGGGGGGGGGGAGTGGACAACAACCTAGAATTATACAGTAAGGCCCATATCTATTGCTGGGGGAGAAAGAAACAACACAGAACAGCTGCAGCCCAGGGCCTAGTAGCTCTTTGCAGAGTGCTGTTTGTTCGTTCCAGGCGTGGCTGTTGCTTCTTTTGGTGGAAAGTTCCTGGGGAAGAATAGCCCATTTTCTCTGGGTTTTCACTGAATTCAAAGTTGGAAGGGATTTTATGGGTTTAGTAACCATATTTTCTGAACCCCAAATTGTGTCACACCAGCCAGTAAGGAGGCGAAACACCAGCCCCTGGGGTAGCCAAGCCCAGACCGTGGCCAGCATCGTGTGGCCATCTTTCTGCTCTGAAGAAAGCCCTAGGAGGGACTGAGGCAGCTCTTCATTTTTCTGCGTGGCTTGGGACCGCCTGACAGAGGATGGGGGAGCTGGGATGGCTGGGCGCCCTCCCTGCAGCCTGAGACCCCTAAGGCAGCTGCTCTGGGCAGGGAGAGGCTCCTTCCTCAGCACCACTTGCTTCCCAGGCCCGAGGATGCCAACCAGCAGCAGAACCAGAGCTGAGGTCAGAGCCAGGGCCTCTCAAGCAATTTGTGAAGACACTAAAGGAACACTCTGGGTACCATATGCTGACTTCCTAGAGCCTCTCTAATGAGTACCCTCAAAGAGGTAGGCAGGGATTCTAGGGGACTAGCCCAAGAAATCAAAGGTTTCACACAACAGACAACTGCTAGACCTTTTTGGTGAAAAGAAATCTGACTGATCCTCATGAAATGAGGAAAGTTGTTGCTCTTTGTGCCAATCCTGCAAGACTGGCTTGACGGCTCCCTGGGTCCTGTATTACCAATTCATTCGTTCTACCCTCCCCAGCCATTTAAAATCAGAATGAACACTGAATAACTTAAAATAAAATAATCTCAAAGGGCATTACTCCTTATCTAGTCCTTACAAGAGCTCTGTGAGGCAAGTTTTCATTTTAACCCCATTTTACAGATGAGCAAACTGAGACTAAGAGAGACAAGTGGCCTGACTCGATGCAGAGTGACAAAAATGGCAGCATTCGGCTCCAACTCTCAAAGGAATTTGCTGGACCATGCAGAAAGACCTCATTTAAACTGGCGCGGGCTGCAGAGGAGGCTTTTGTAATCTGCAGCTCTCCTGAGAGCACAGCCCCAGCAGTAGCGTGCTCAAGTGGGCGACTGGCTCATGTCCAACTGCTGGAGCCAGCTCCAGAAACCTAACACAAACTAACGCAAGAGTTCTGCAGGGCTTTTAACAGAAACCAGTGTCTAGATTCAGCCTGAACGCTGTCCTATTAGCATGGAGACTGTGAAGGAACAGGGCCTATGGTTTTAGCCCTCAAACGAAGGAACAGAACATCTGATAATGGAATACGACACTTGAAAGCAGGATTGTTCCAGAACACCAGGCATGTGAGGCTGCTACACACCACTGGATCCTCTACCCCAGCCCTGCATGTATGGTGGTCTTACACTCTATGACAGATGGTCACCGTCACTGCAGCCACCACCTTCCCAACTAGGCCCCGCATTCTTGAGGGAGAACCCCTACTTTATCCACCTCTCTCCCCTGCACCCTGGGTACTCAGGTGCTTCACAGGTACCCGGCAAGTGAACTTTGCTGAATGGATCCAGGCCTTTCTTGAGCATTTCTACCAACATGGAGACAAACGCTTTGCCAGGCAGCAGGCTTGTCCAAGGGTAGAACCCACTCCATGGGCTGAAATGTGTGATATATGATAGGGATGTAATAAAAAAAAAAAAAATCAGTGAGAATCAGGAGAGAAAAGGAAAAGAATCCACAGCCCTTCAAGGCTGGACTCAGTTCCTGAACTCTTTCCACCACACTCTAGGTCTGGAATTCCTTAGCACTGGTCCTACTGCTAATTGAAGAAAAAGGAATACCCAAGATACCAAATAAATTTAGGCAACATTGCATAACATGACCCTTCAAGAACATGAAGGTTCATAACGTTTCTTAATGTTTAAGGCCCTATTTTACTTTGGTGTTCCCCAAACATCCGACCATGGAATCCAGTTTCTACTTTATACCCATGAATATCTTGAGGATCTAGTATTCTGTGGAACATTTTGAGAAACACTGATCTCTAGTACCACTAAATATCTGAAGTGTCACAAACGTGCAGAACAAGTTTTTAATTAAATATGGATTTTGAAACCTTAAACTTCAGAATCACTTGGAGGACATGGGAAAACAATGTTTTGAAATTGAATGAACACATCAACAAAAGGGGCGGAACGGATGATGTCTCTGGAAAGCTGTGCATGTGTGTGTGGTGGTGGTGGGGATCTCCATCTTGGAATGAAAATTCAATGCTGAAACACGAGAAAGCAGTCAGCAAATATCCTTCCCCCTGCCCCAAGGCCAGTGGGACCTCTGGCAGGCAATCTTTCCAGCTGCCAGCCCCGAAGTGGATGCCAGCAAGCCCCTATCTCCCGTCTCCATACAGAAAGGTGAGCCTGTGAGACACATGGGGTGGCACATGGCGGGGAAACGCTACTTGTAGAAACGCTGTTCACAAGATGCCGACTACTGAGTGTTAGGAATGCTATAAAAAGGAGTGCCTGGTGGGAACTTATAGTTTACAAGCACCTGTAGCAACTCTGGTGATTTTTACACCCCAGTTATTTATGCTCCATGTAAGCTCCATGGTCAAGAGACCTTCCAGAAAGCCATTCACATATACAACTGACTGCCTGAAGCAGGAGCCCCTGAGGCTCTCCTCAAAGCTCAGCAGGCTGGCAAGAGGAGAACTCAGGTGCGCTATAAAACCAGGAGGTGTGGGAGAGCACCTTAATGCTGGGATGCCACTGCTTTCCTGGGGAAAGAATGTATGTAAAGAGTGCACCAGCTTTCAGCAAAGAAAACCCCTTTTCATAGCTGTGTCACTTATCCTTTACTGTTGTCAACACTAAAAAGATTCAGACGGCCATTCTTTCCACGAACAACAGTTCAGACTTGGAGCTTTTTAAAAGGCAGAATAAAGATCCCTGCAGATGCAGAATTCTTCAGGCCAGCATATTATAATCAAAGACTACAGTTCACAAGTGCAAGTAGCAGAGTATATTCTCCATGTAATATCTAACAGATTCCTATTTATCGTAGGTTACATTCCTGAAAATAGAAATATCTACATCAAGAAACAGCATGATGTAGCCTATATTGCCTATATTTGATGAGAAGTAGTCCTATCCAACACCACCAATATTTAAAGACATAAGAGAATCATGGAATTCAAACATCAGCCAAACGAGCATCAAAGATTTACTCCTCTGAGGAAGCAGCCTGTGTATATGTTCTAAACGGCCTCCACCACGGGAGAGCCCGCCACGTTTCCAGACTGGTTGCCACGATTTCTTTATGGTTGCAGAACCTCACAAATCACCTACCTAGGGCCATGTCATAGATAGAATGTTAGATTTCAGGTTTGAAATTATACATACTCCACAGCTTCAAAACTCGATGATTCTGTCCTCATCCAGCAGACAAGAAACCTAGTAATTGGAGAGATTCATTAGCAACAACCCTAAGATAATGGATGTGGGGCCAATGGTAGAAATGAGATGAAAACCATCCTTCCTCCTCTTCATCTGGGCTTTCCTGGCTGATGCTTCTGAACCCTTATCATAAAGTAGTTTAAACACAAAGCTAAAGGCGGGCTGCTCCCTAACATGGTCTCCAAATGCATCAAAAGATGAAGAGGAATGAAAGAGTTTGTGAATTTAGGCATCTTTTGACATCAAAACTATGGCGAGACTGAGGCTGCCTTCCCTCAGAGAGGAGACACGTGTTTGCTCAGGACAGTTTACTGGAAGCTCGGTTTTGGGGCCATCACACTGGCTCGTGGACACCTCTTCCACCAATTTGTAAGTACAACCACTCAGCTTTATGAATGCCTGAAAGAAGACAATGCCCTTCACACCCCAGGGGGCTGGCACCCATAAAAATAAGTATGGTTATTTTTTTCTTTTCCAGGTAGACCGATAGGTCAAAGGACTTACACATGGCTTAAAATGAATGACAGGTGTGAAACATGCAGCCTTCCAGAGAGGCAGCTCTCTGCAGCCCTCAGCCCTCTGGCAAGACTCTCTGTCATGTGGACACAACTCCAGACCAAGGCAGGTCCTGCAACCTTCAGTTAGCAAGCCAGGGAGTGGGTCTGGAAGGTTACTATGAAGACTGGTTAACCAACCCCCAACCCCACCAAAAGCCAACCCAAAAGTTATTACAGAACAACTGTTGGGAAGCTGAGGTGCTTAATTTGGGAGAAAAATGGGGTCTGAGATACTGACCTCAGGCCTGTTTTGTGAATTTAGGAGAGAGTCTTCAACAAAATGACAGTCAGAAATTACGTTTAGAAGTAGATAATTAACTTCAGGCCATGTGCGCTGCTGAGGTGAGCATTCATTCCAAGGCAAACGGAAATCCTAAGCCCGGAAAGCAGATGCCCTCCAAGTGCCCCTGTCCCCGCTGTCCCAGGGCCT
Organism: Choloepus didactylus; assembly: GCF_015220235.1. Taxonomy (NCBI): domain Eukaryota; kingdom Metazoa; phylum Chordata; class Mammalia; order Pilosa; family Megalonychidae; genus Choloepus; species Choloepus didactylus. The sequence continues at coordinate 42,062,056 of NC_051313.1, forward strand.
TTCTTCTCTTGTTCTGTGGGCATACGGAGCTAGGTACCGTCAGGAAAATTTAAGGACTTTTCATTGATAACTGAAGAGAGATCTCACCACAACATTACCCAAAGCATTCTGAGAAAAAAGTGACTAAGTGACCCTAGGGTTCCAGTAGGGTATAGTAATGAAATGCATTATTCCAAAGGTTGTTATTTATTATCATCAAAATCATAGTTCATCAAAGAAATAAATAATAAAGAACCCAAGTACTTAAATCTCCCTTGAAAGATGTTTGCACAATCTTTTAGGATTACACAGACACAAAACAAGTCTACTGTTCAGCTCAACAGACAACCTACACTTGAAAAATCAGACAAAAATTGATAGTACATTTTCTTCTGAACACATTCCTTTCAATGAATTGTTCAACAAACAATTTCAATCCAACTGGCCTCCTTAAAACCACACTAAAATTAAAACTTACTCGCATCTTTGGAAGCCACAATGACTCACATGCCTCTTCTTAAACAAAGACAAGCCATTTTATTCTTCTAAAAGCCAAATGTCAAAATTTCTCATGTCACATCTCCACCGGTCCGAGTTCTGAACTGGCTGGCTTGGAAGTGTTGTCACCCCACTTAGCTTCCATTACAATCTTTTTACCATCTCAAGAGCTATTAAATTACTAAAAACAGATGTCTGAGTTCCATTAGAACTTAGGGGCCTGCTTATGCCTGGGAAAGTCTAGAATATCTAGTATTACAACACTCCAGACATTCCCCTTCCAGGACTACTCATGAGCTGGAGGGAGCTCACTACAGGAGATCCTTGTAATTCCTCCACCATGACAGAGAGAGTTAAAGGCGGATCAGGCTTTTATGGGTTTGAATTCCTTTTCTCTTTTATAGCATTTAAAGAAGGGTGAAAGTATCTTGCTGTAAAAGGAGCTGGGGCACAGAACAGAGGACCCTTTAATATGGGGGTGTCAGGGGGGGTTGTAAAGAAGACCCCAGTGTTCATCTTACCACTTGAGGAGGAGAAATTCAGGACAAGCTTGTCTACATCTGTTACTCTGGCTCCAGTTCAGAGCATGTCTCATTTTAGAAAATTAGGAAGATCTATTACGGTTTAAGCCTATTCAAGAAATATGGATTCTGGTCCAGCTGTGTGACCTTAGGAAAACTACTTAACCTCTCTGGGCTCACTATTAGTGCATTTGTCAGTCAGCAGGTTTACCTAATTACACAGTACATATTTCAGCCCATTGCAGTTTTACAAACCACTCTCATGTATTTTAGTGCATTTGCTTTTCTCAATAACCCTGTTAAGTAACAGGGGCTATTTTGCTCATTTATAAAGCTGGAAATTGAGGCTCACAACTAAGATAGCAACCAGAAACTGGTAGTGGTGGGAACTGAACCATCAACTCCTGTTCCAAATGCTCTTCTTACCACATGACACTACCTGATCCTTCCGGTTCTAGCAGTAGTAAAATGTCACAATTTTTATCTGCCACCATTCAGAACCCATTTCATTGCTGTGTTTGGAATATGACATCATTTATAGGTGGGGAACAAGGAGAAGCATGGGAGTACAATGTACCCTTGCATGAAAACATATATTTCCAACTTAATTCTTTTGCTCTTTTAAATGCCTAGATCCTGAACCCTAACTAATAGAAGTGCTTAGTAGGCATGGTAAAGAATAAACTAACCAATCTTGCCTCTGGTGGAAACACTCACGTACGGAAAAGCCCAGGATACATATTCTACAGTTAAGTATCTGCAAATCATTAGTTTACTGGGGGGGGGTGGGGAGGGATAAAGGGACCATAACACCAAAGATCGACCAAGGTGGGTAGGACCTCAGTGCCTTTCTAAGAAAGTCCATGGTGGGGTCCTTAACCTTGACATCGAAGGTCCCCCTGCCTCCCCTTCCCTTCTGCCCTCATCCATCCATCAACAGGGGAACCCATGTCATAGGTCAGCGAGGATGACTGGATATAAGAAGAATGAAAGCTCCGAATGTGAGTGTATTCTTTTCACTGGCAGTAAAATTCTTGAACTGTCAGCAAACTGGGGAGGGCACCTGGCAGGCCTGCTTCACTTGCAGGTAAAACTTTGAGATGAACTGGCCCTGGGAGCCATGTTCTGGTGCTCTGCTGCTCCGTGGTTCTCAATTTCTCAGTGTGGAGTAAAATTCAAAGAAAATGGAAGAGTGCCCCTCCTCCAGTGCTCCCCCCTCCAACCCCACTTTGCTGTCGTTACTAGGCCATAGAGTTGGGCACTGACCTGCTTTGCCCACTTCCCCTTTCCTCAGTGATTTCTCAGCCTGGCACCCAGCTCTGAGATGAGGCCTGCTTAGCACCAGTGAAGTTCCCCACGTTCAAACCAACAACATTCTGTGTGGAGATGAGGGAATCAAAGTTAAAATCCAACCCATCAGCATCCATGAGTTCACTACGGATAATGGACTCCATGTCACATTCCAAGCTCCCATTAAACATGTCCAGGTCCAAGTCGCTGGGGAACTTCTCATGGCCCATGACGGGAAGGTTTGCACTAGTGGAGTACAAGGAGGAGCCTGAGAGAGAGTCCGAGAGGGTTTGCATAGACTGGCTGACAGGAGATTGCTGCTGGTGTTTGGCTGACCCAAGGCTGCTGGAGTCGCCCAAGCCCATGTTGCTGACGGGATTCGACAAGGCACGGCCGCCGCTGAGAGTGCTCTGGGTTTGGTGCTGGTGGTGGAGCAAGTTCTGATTGACCAAACTCCCCTGGCTGGGCTGGGCGGCAAAGGACATCATCGGGTCACTGCGAAGCATCACATTCCGGCGGGAGTTCTGGGCGGACACAGCGGTGCTGGCCTGAGACATCAAGGGGTCCGACTGGGTCATCATGACGTCGCTGTGGCTGAGCGAGTCCGAATTGAGCAGGTCCTGGAGTGTCTGGTTGCCATAGTGCGACATGGAAGAGAAGGTAGCCGGTTTGTTCTCCTGGATGGTCTGCATGGGAGACTGACGCAGAGAATTCAGAGACGAGGGTCCAAATACCGTGTTGTTAAAGGAGCTGGTGGGAGAGCCCAGGCCAGAGCCCTTGGTGGTGTAAGGGAAGCTGGAGCTGCGCTGCATGAGACCCCCGGTGGGCGATGGCTGGGACGACGGGAGCGTGATATTGTCCAGCAGGTCGTCCATGAGGTTGTCAGCCAGCCCATCGTTCAGATTCATGGTACCCGCCATGTCAGTCAACCGTGGCAGCTCCACGGTGCATGGCTTGCTTACGGAGGGCGAAAGGCTGGCTGAGCTGCTGTAGAGCATGGGGGAAAGCGGCGCATCATCATCCTGGACGTCATCCAACTCTGTGCTTGCCAGGATGGGTGACAGGCGGCCGCTGACTGTGCTGGCATTGGAATTGGTGCGTGAGCGGAAGTCCGTCCATGCGTCCAACTCATCACTGCTGCGGGAGGTGGGGCTGCCAGGCCATTTGGAGAGCTGGGAGGGACTGTCGTCTGCTGACTCGGGGGCCGTTTGCAGGGCTGCCTTCTTCTTGGCCGCGCGGCCACGGCTCTTAGTGTATTTGTTGCTGTTGTCCATGGAGACAGCCCGCCGCCGGGGTGCCTTACCACTCTTTCCGCCATCAGGGTTGATGATCCACCAAGAGCTCTTGCCAGTCCCTTCATTCTGGACCCGCATGAACCGGCTGTGCAGCGACAGGTTGTGCCGGATAGAGTTCTGCAGAAAGAGAAGAGGAAACATGGTACGTGAGTCCGGACGCTTCAAAACTGGGCACCCGGAAGAAATGGTTAACCAGACTCCTCATCTTTTAAGGTTGCCTCAATTTCAAAGGCTTAAAAGAAAACAAAGAAAAAGACGCATGATAAACACCTAGACCCCTCTCCTTGGTTTGGCATTAAATGACATGTTAAATGGCCAAGTTTCGTATCTAGGAGGTGGGAGATGGTTTCATATCCAGGAGATGCTGGAAATAGATATGCTCACTGATATTGTTTTCCTCAAATTCAAGTTCTGTTGTCCTTTCTGTTATTGTATTTCCTATACTGAATTGAGTATACTGAATGGTAATTTATTACCATTTCACTCCCTACCTTGCACTGAGCCACAAACCTCCCCGGCTCTCCGAGGTAATTAATCACCTGGGGGCCATTTTACTCTCTTGTGGTCCTCTCCTCCAACAACCTAGAGACAGACTTTTCTTAAACCACTTCACCACTTCCATCAACCAAGAATTGCTGTGAAATTTTACCTATCCTTGCTATGTCTCCATCACATATAATTTCACATCTTATTACATAACATTAGGCAGACATAAGAAAAGAACGGTAGAGCAGGATTTGCTGAGTTGGGAAAAAAAAAGTAGGCAAATTTCCAGTGGAAGAATGCCAAATAATTTATACAGACAGCCCCTCTCGAGGCAGTGGAGAATAACTCCCTGTCTGTTAGGAGTAGGCTGTACATAGAGACTTCCTTCCAAAGAGCACAGTAAGGAAAGAGGGAAAAAGAATAACTTTACAGTGGACAAACCTGACAAACACTACCTCAGCTAGGTTAGCATCAACAGTGGTAAGTCAAGTGAAAACTCTGTGCCCCGATATAATGTGATGAAAGCTTCCCTCTAAAACCCATAACCTCAGTCTAATCATAAGAAAAACATGAGACAAATTCCAATTAAGGGACATTTTACAAAATGCCTGTCCATTACTCCTCAAAACTGTGAAGGTCATCAAAAACAAGGAAAGTCTAAGAAAGTTGTCATAGCCAACAGGAGCCCAAAGAGCCTGCAGAGGATCCTGGAACAGAAAAAAGGACAGTAGCATGGACTTCAGTTAATACTAATGTATCAATCAATATTGGTTCATGAGTTGTGACAAACACACCATACCAATGCAAGAGATTAACAATAGGGAACACTTGGTGTGGGGTAGATGAGAATGCTTTGTACTATCTTTGTAAATTTTCTGTAAATCAAAAAATTATCCTAAAACAAAAGGTTTACTTCTTTGAAATAAAAAAAGAAGTAGGACAAAATACCCTCAAAACCCTAATGGCTATACCCATCTTGTTTGGAAGATAAGCTCAGTTGCAGGAATGACCCAGATTCAGTCCTATCTCTGTCACTGACCAACCATGTGACCCTGAGCAAATCCCTTAATCTGCCTGCAACAACTTCAGCTTCCCATCTTAATTATGGCCATAATTATATCCATACTATCCCTCCCTGGCAGGGATGACGTAAGGATGACGTATGATGATAGACTTCAGAAGCCAGGCACGCCATGAAGTCAGGGTGTTATTACTGCTTTATAAAGCACAGAGTCTGTAGTGGAGAAGGCTCACAGGCTGCTGCAGGCTCATGCTAATTTGCAAAATGCCTTATGTGTAAAAAAGGGGAGCTGATGGTATTCTCCACATCTGGGACAGCATCTGCAGCCCAGATGAGTTTTTATTTGCAAGTGAAAGACAAAAGATATTGCCTGATGCTGGATATTAAGGATGAACAATCCTAAGTTATCAGTTTTCAAAAAATTGGCAATTACCAATGGTATTTATGTAGAAGATACAAATACATGTGTTCTTCCAGAATGTTTTTAAAACTCAGAAAGCCAACAGGATTTTTACTATAAGTAAATAACTCAAAATATTCAACGTATTTTTCACATATGTTCTCGTGCAAGAAGGGACTACAGGTCAAGAAGGCTGGCAATGAGCATTAGCAATCACAGATCACAAGTTGGCATCTTAGCATGCCTATGACTGCCATAAAGACTCATCTGAGAGTAGAAAACAGGCAACAGGTCGACTATCTGATGAAACAAATGTTCCCCAGGAGATATATATATATCCTTTTAATGGTTTTTTAAAAGAATAATGGCTTCTCTACTAATGGTTCAGAGATTACGTTTCTTTAAAAAGTAAAACACTTTATGAAATAGGTATGAAGCATACTCTTAAAACTCACTCTGCAGGGTTCAGAAAGCAGGCAAGTGTAAGGTGGTTCTATAACTGAGTAGTCAGATGACTAGGTATATTAAAAATAAAAATTTAAACTCATGCTTCTCTGTGAAAAAAATAGGGAGGTCTTTAGGTTACATGGGGCAAGGTAGGCACTGGCCCCACATACCCCTGCCCAGGCCAGCCTCCTTTGCTCTAGACTTTAGAAAGAGTTTACACCAACAACTGGAATTAATAAGAACGGGGAAATCAGCAGTATCCAGCTATCTCCCCTTAAAAAGTATTTAGGGAACAATATTTTTAAAAATGTATATTTAGTTTCACTAATTCTAAATCAACTGAGAAAAAGGATGAAACATTTTAAAGAATTCTAAAATGCCCTATATAGGTTTCCTAATGGTCATATATTACCACAACTCTAAATTCCAACATTGCATGTGTATAAAATTTTATACAGTTACAAACTACAACTGCTTAAAATTTGGAGGCAGAGGTTAAGTTTCTCTAAGGACATGTGGTGAAGTGACTGGAACATCCACATCTAGGACCAGAACCCAGGCGTCGGGACGAAGAAAGTTCCTAAAGGCAGGGTGAAAAACTGAGGGCCTGCCCGATTACACCACTGGGCCAGAGATTTCGGTCTCATTATCTCTAATCCTCATAACAAGCCTGCAGAGCTGGTGTACCAGTGGTCTCATTTTATATATGAAGGCTCAGGCCGAGAGATACTGAGTAACTTACACAAGGTCACAAAAGCTAGGGTCTGTAAGAACCAGAGCTGATACTGGATTTCCCAACTCCAAGTTGATCCTTTTCCCACAACCCTTTACAGGTCTGTCACATCTGTGCTAACAATTAAAGAAAGAATTGTTTACAGAAATTAACATTTAAGAAAGAAGAGGGACACAAAAGCATAGTCTTATTACCATAATTTTATGTTCATGAAATAGTTAGGCGTAGTCTTTTGGAGGGGTCTTCCTAAACATTTTTTTTTTATCTCGAGAATTTTTAAAAAGAAAGTCTGTCTTTCAGAAGAGCAGACCTGAAAGTATAAGCTCACCCTACAGCACAAGCTTGGGTTTCTTTAGCAAGGTGGCCAGCACAGGATTCCAAGTATTGGACAGTGGTGTGTAAGAAACCATTGTTAATCATCCTTAGTTTCTGAAACAAAATCCAGATAATAAATGGGTGATTAGCTTCAGTGTGTAGTCTTTGTTTCATTCTCATTTTGGAGATTATTTGTTGCAGTATACATTCCCTGAGGCTTATACCTACAGAATGCTCAGACTGGTTTTTCCAGTTACCATCACTAAGACAACACACAAAAAACCATGCCCCACCATCCTGATGGTCCTGTCTCAGCAGCCTTCCTTCCCCACAGGCTGGCCAATTTTCCTCTTAGAAAATCAGTGTTCTGAAGGTGAGGCATTGACAAAAGCCAATAAACGTGGCGCATCTGTCCATCTCCAAGTGCAAATGTCCCTTCACCCTGCCAAGGTCAGATGTTAGGAATGCATGGTGTTGTATCTGATTTTTAGGCCCCCTACCTAAATTTTGGTGAAACAGGAAAGGTAAAGAAATGCCAGATAAACTACCTAAACCACACTGTTTCCCCACACCTTACCTGATAACAATTCATGATGACATGATTTCTGGGGAGATTAGTAACAGAAGATTTTCAAACCACTCCTTCCCCACCTCAATCCCAAAACAAAGAAGTGCTCTTTCTTTATAAAATCAAACACATCAACTTGTAGTCTTAAGTTCTCAATGCCATTAGGCTTTGTGAATTAGTTTCCAATGCACTGTACATTTATTTTAAACTATAAAACTACCATTAAAAATACCCTGTGGATTTTCACTAATTCATGTACCTTCTTACCAAATAGTCTTAATTTCTAAGACTTTACATTGGTTTGGGAATTAGGAGCTCAAGCTAAAAGGAGGAATGGTTTGACGGGACTATAGTGATTTTCCTTATCACATCTAAATATGTTTTGAAATATGTGAGGCTGGCTGGCCAATGTTAACTGGCTGAAGAACTAGGGATGTGCTTTCCTTAAGGGCACAGTGATATGGTAACTATTACCATTCATTCTGTCAACAAGTGCACTTACTAAACGAGCCAAGAGGCTACTATGATCCCAACCTAAAATCACATGAACAGTTCTGGTTATTGAAATCCACTCCTAAGAAACCAAGAATCTGACAAATTATATGAGAGAAAACTTATTTAGGAAGAAATTTTCACTTCAGGAACAAATGTATCAGTTTTTCCCAAGTCTGGGCCCAGAGATTTAGAGAAATCTTCAAGCAACTCTATCACAATGTACTTGAAGAGAGAGCAGAGATGAGACTTCTCTTCGTCTCATTTTTATGTCAATCTTATGGACAAAATGATTTACACCAACCAAGCCTGCACTGGTGCAGAAACCCATTAGATTTCGTTAATTAGTAACGGAATTGGCAAACCTGCGTCATCCCATGTGCCTGCAGATGCCCTTGGTGGGGCAGCCCTTCAACCACGCGCGCGCAGTAGGTGCTGCAGGAGGCAGCACGACAGAATCCACGTCTTACCGCCCTGCTGAGCAGACCGTGTGGGCCACAGCTTAGCGATCCCTTGGCATAAAGATAACCGTAGTACTTATTAGAATCTTGCAATTATTTTTCTTGCTATACTCAAGACAATTTTCTACTGCAAGACAGATTAATTGCTAATGCTGAAGTGCCCATGATCCCTGCATATATGCCAACTGGTGGTAAAGTCAAATGGGCCCCAAACCAAATGAAAAAGTACTCTACCAATAATTTACAAAGTGGATAATTTACCTGTGCAATTTCAGGAGGCAGCGTGATGTTGGAGAGCACGGGCTTTCATGCCCCCAGGTCTGGACTGGAATCTCGGCTCTGGCGCTTTCTGCATGACCTTGGGCAAGGCACTCAACCTCAGCTGCCCCTTTTATAAAACACCCTCCTATGTCTAGGACCTTTGGGAAGTGTACATAAAATTACACACGCAAAGTACTCAGCAGAGTGCCAAGCACAAAAGCAGCTCTCAGCAAATGCCGGATCCCACGAATGGGAGCAGTGACATAACAAGTGTTCATGTACTGTTTTCTGAGCACCACATACTTTAGGCCAAAAGGTGAGGGGGTGGCTCCTTCCAGGAAAGGATTTCAAACTTGCAGAAGTTTTCCAAAGGTGCTGTGCCAATCAGGAGCAACTGGTAATTTCTTAACTGTTGCTACCCTACGTCTGCTTCGGCCCCTTCCAAGCCATGTTTACCTTGTGGAGACTGTCCGCTAACCCAGACACCAGCTGCATGTGCTTCCCCTGGAACACAGAGAGGTTTTTGTCTAGAAGCAACATGTGGTATCAATTTATCTTTCTCAGCAACTGCAACAAGGAATCCACTCATTTAAAAATAAAAAGGGAGTTGTGTAATTTAACTCTTAAAAGGCCCCCACTCCTTTTTTTTTTTTTTTTTTTTAAAGACAGCTCCACTTTTTTTTGCTGTCTTAAGAACAGCAAAATGAGTTATGGTTGTCAGCTCCCAAGCCAGATCCAGAGCTCCCCAGGCAGCAGACAACAAGGGGTTCCAGCAGGGAAGATCTGCAAAGGACCGTCCTAAAACACAGCACTTACCCACCTTGTGTTGTTCAGGACCAGCATTTCAAGCAGGTCTCACTGCTTGACTTGCGGGCACTGATCATTCAGAATGAGGCTGACAAATGCCTGAACTCTAACAGACGCCTCTGCTGAACTGCAGATGGGAAAAGTCACATGAAAAGCCCAATGGAAACCACGAGTCAACGGGAGACCCAGGGGCCAGGAGGCCACAGTGGAGCAATGCAAAGATAACAGCTTCAGGTGGGGGTCTGGGAAGCTGCCTTTGATTTATAATGATGGGCTCTTTCAAAGGCAGTTCTCTGAGCGAGGCCCTTGACTTCGCTAAAGTAGTGGCTCTGAACTCGGGGCTGCCCATTAGGATGATCTGGGGAGGTTTCAAACACATCTCACCCCTAAAAGATACTGATTCAATTGGTGTGGGATAAAGGTCTGGGTACAGGTACATTTTTAAAGCTCCTCCTGAGTCCATTTCCACCAACTGAGATTCTGATCCCCACCTAATGATTCCTAGTCTCCTCAGGTCTGGGGACACCACACAGTGATGTCCTCTAAGTCCAAGTTTCCACCATTAGAAGACAGGGGTGAAAACTGGAGTCAGAGATTAAGTCTGCGATTATACATTCAGAGGAAGATGGAGAGTTACAACAGGGTTTCAGATGACTGGGGTTCAGGCCTGCTTTTTTCTTAAAAATAAAAAAAATTAAAAAAAGTGATTGGGGGTGGATGTCCTTGACTTTACATTATCTGATGGACAGTCATCTCATTTTGCCCTGCAATGCTTTTTCCACCCAGCATGGACAGGCAGAGACAGAAAAGAGGGCACATGGACTTTCACAAAACCAGGAATTGACACTGGCTGAACCAGGGAGGAGCTGGGACATAATTGATCCCTGTAATCTTCAACAGCTTCCCTGAATTAGCACGCAGTCTCACAATCCCTTTTACAGACGCTCCTTCAAGAAAAATGTCAAAAAGGTAAAATGAGTTATAACCAGTGAAAAAGCCATACCCCAATACTGAGGTATTTATTAGTTTCCCGTGTTCAGAATACAGGGAAAGTATGACTTAACCAACTTTCCTGAGAACCAAAGTGCATGTTCAGATAGCTCAAGAATGTTAGTAACACTTGTAAACACTGTTTCTCATTCCTTGACCGTGCAAAACACTACATCGTTTCACTCAGTGCAAAGGTCCTGGGGTGGACACTTCAAAGGGCCAAGCAATGCCGCCATCTGAAGGAGAACTGTGAGGGATGGTCTTTCTCAGACATTGCTAGAATCTAGGTTTTAGTGGGGTCTACCCTCTTCCACTAGATTTTATCTCCTTTGGTGCTAAAATTTGTTAAAAGTAGGTACAGAGAGTATGGTAGCATAAAACAGACTTGAAACTATTAGAGGTTACTTCTGGCTAAATGGAATAACAGCTATAATTGTCAAACCTGCCTTTAAGATTGAAAAGAAAACGTAAACCTTCCTCTAAAGGATTGCACAATCAATCTTGATCTGTAAGAGGAGTTCCAGTTTAGTCCCCCTCTTACTCATCTAAACCTCTAAAAGTTTAAACCATTAAGAGACTTGTTTTTTTAAAAGATGATGTTGTAAAAGTAAATATTGTTAGGAACTTGGCTGAAAGATTAAATTTCCAGTTGGAAACAGATTTCCCGTTAAATCTGCTGACAATAATCCCCTATCCACAGAGATGTCCTTTGGAAACTAATATTTATTTTAAGTTTTCGTGCAGAAAGCAAGTGACATGTTCTGGTCCCTTATAATCTGGTGATCAGAATAATGAATATATTTTCTATCCAAACAAAATGAGACACATGAGGCTTTTCTAGGAGGGAAAGAGCAGGCAAGTTCTCTTCAACAGCATGACAAAGACAACTACCACTATGCTGCAGACAGTTTAGTTGGGTTTTCCAGTGTGGGTTTTATTTTCATATTAATTAAAAAAAAAAATTTTTTTTTTTTTTCATTTAGCAATCTTCTTTCCAAGCTCTTCCACAGCTGTTTCTGCTCTTGGAGGGCAAGAGGGAACATTCCATTCCTCACAGCCAAACCTGCACTTCCGGCACACAGAGAACCCTGGCAGCCACGCAGCCGCTGCCCACGCCCATACCCTGCAGCACCCTGCCCCTCCCCAAGCCCTCCCATTTTCAACCCCAGGTTCTTCTCTGCACAGACTGGGGAAGCAGCAGCTAAGAGCCTGCAGAAGGAGGAAGACAGCCCCCAGAAATCAGGTTAAAGTCACAGTGTTTGGCCGCCCCTGCTTCTTTCTCCAAGCTTCTCCTTGATATGAGTGAATTCGTTTCTCCCTCCCACAAGGGGCCTAGCAAACACATGCTACTTAAATTCCTTCTAAGACTATGCACAGCAAGCCACACAAATGGATGCTTCAAAGGGTTAAAAAAGCCATGAGGTTACAGAATGCTCTTGAAACTGGCTCAGCACCACAAAGTAGAACAGAAATAGTTTTGTTAACAGAGTTTTCACTTAGATTAAAAAAAAAAAAAAAGCATTAAATGTTTCCAGTTTGGAAAATGTATTGTGGGTGGAATGGCAAGAAAAAAAAGGGCATTAGAAATACACATCAGATTTCAGGAACACGTCAGAGGTTTTAGAATCCCTTTCATAGATGAGCCAAATGATCAGAGCAGGAAGTCCAGTAAAAGGTAAATGCTGGGAAATGGGGAGGGCTGTGGAACCCATCTTGTAACACGCAGTCCTAACTTTACAGCGAAAGAAACCAAGGACCAAGGAGGTACAGTGCCATAGCCGAGTTCAATCAGCTAGTAAGTGGCAGAAGAGCACAGACAAGCTCAGGTCCCCAGGCCACAAGGTCAGTGCCCACATAATCACAGCAGGGGACGGTAACATTCTCCAGAAACAGAACATTAGCCCCAGTGCCTGGATTACCACACCAACTGGGATAAAGTGCAGGGAGCACGAGCATAGATAACTTCATCCATCCATCCGTCCGTCCATCTTATTTTATACCTTGAGGAATAGATGTCTGTTTCCTCTAGCACATACTGTGCTTTTTAAAACTAGAAACCATGTCTTATTATAGCTTTAGCATCTGGCATGGTGCCTGGTACATAGTATGTACTCAAAAAATATTTGTTTAATAAATGGATTGATGTGAAGGGGACAGGGGCCACAAAATAGACCTCAATTGTATACTTCAACAAGTCTCACCCTTGGGTTTACCTTCAATTATACAACCCAGTTTTGAAAAACATGAAATAATCTAACAAGTAGGCTTAAGTTTCTTTAATAAGTGGCAGGGATGGCAAGAAGGGCAAAATGTGTGGGCAACTCTATGGAGCAAGAGCTTGACAGAAGACATCTCCGGTCCATCCAGGACAAAGAGCTGACAACTATTTGTCTTGGGAGGCTGTGGCTCCCCGAGTACTTGGTAACGCAGTTGGCTCAGAGTCCTCAGAGGCAAACTCAAAACCAGCTCACACAGCCCGGTTCTAAGTCCCCTCCGAGCAAGCATGTAGGTAAAAAGAGAAATCTGAAATGGAGTCTACTTCACCTGCATCAGAAAGAAGGAAACAAAAGTATTCAGTGACTAGCAGGGTCAATGCTCTGTGCTTAATAAATCTAATCTCATTTTCTTTTCACAAGCAGCCTGTCTGGAGGAAAGTGAGGCACAGAAAGGTTAAATAACTTAACTAGGAGGTGGTAGTGCTAGAAATTGAGTCTGAGGCTAACTCCAAAAAGCAAAGCTTTCTCCACTGCACTGTGTGTTTTCCGAAGTCACCAAACCCCCTGAGGAGGGAGGCACCATTAATAGGTGGCCCAGAGTGAAGCTTTAAAAACTACAGTACAAAACCTTTGTGACTGAATTAAATGTCCCCATCTATAAGTCTCTATGCATGGTCCCTAACATTAGGAAAGTGAAGGACTTGGTGAAAAAAATGACAAGCTGCGAAGCAAGCCCTGTTGGAACCAGATCCGTCTATCTGTTATAGCTAATGTTTTAGACAGGATTCCCCTTTTTCCCTTTGACACACCCAAAAGGGACACCACTGGCATGTCCCAACCTGCCTGGGACCATCACTCTTAGGGAATGACCAAACATGACTAGAGCCACAAACTGTTAAGTATCTGGGCCTTCCTTGGTGGCATGTCTGATGGCTTCTGTGCTCAGGGAAAATTAGCCACGACTGACTCAAGCCAATACCACCTGGCTGCCCCTGGCAGGCCTAGTCAGGCCCCCACACAGCTGGCACCAGACTACAGAACCCCAAGCCACAGACACGAGGCCAATGGCTGCTTACCGCCCTGGACATTGCTATCACAAGGCTTAATCTGAAACAGGGCTCAGCTCTGTACTATTTAAAACATGTAATTAGTTTATTATTGAGCCAGAAAAGATTAGTTTGCTTTACAACTGTGTGAATTTTAAAGTATGATGCCCTTTGCCTGCCAACTGACAACATGATCAGAAGGATGCTTCTGTTTAACCTCAATCAGAAACTCTGTAAGAAAAAGGTTTTAAGGCTGCATATGTATGCTATTTTATTATTTGTCTTCTGGCACCAAAATCTGCAGAAACAGAAATCACTGACAATGCAAGCACATTAAAGGGATGGATGTGGAGGTGCTGAGTGGGTGAATTAAACAGCTTGAAATCTGACATCTGAAATCCAGGCAAACTGCTTTCCCATTCTTAGTTTACAATCCCTTCCTTCACATGAAAATCACTGGCTGTAGCATCACATATACAAACAAGACTCCTTCCAGCTCTTCAGATGTTATGGCTTAGAAGAGCAGTTCTTTTTGTCTTGATATTTCAAGAGCAACTGATTTCTTTTTGGTAGAGTCACTTCTCCAAGATATATGCCAATGTGTGGGCACAGTTGCACAGCTCCACACAGGCCCACACCCTGGAAAAATTGGGAGGGGCCATGGAACATTTTTCAGGTAAATCTTAGGGAAGGAAAAAGTTTGGGCTAGTATTTACAAAGAAGACAAATGCACATGCATCTGGAAGCAGTTATCTTCCAACTGTCGGTGGTGATAGTTATTCTGTCACCATAAATCAAGGTGTTACTGATGAAAGAGGCAGAGAAAGAAAGTAAATGCCACAATTACAGAATATCTCATGTTGGCCCCTGCAAACAAAACTGATAGGCTTTTTTATTAGAATACAGAGTAGAACGTGGTCAATTCTGCAAAATGACTCCGGCCTACAGTATCCTCTTTCCCCCTCACAGCCCAATGAAATTCAGCTAATAAGGAGCAGCTTTCTCTATCCTACAACCTTACCTGCATGTGCAGCAATTCACTGTACTGGTTATGCAAGATTTTTCCCTGTTTAAAACCGCAGGATGCAAAAGAAGTTGATGACCAGTATAATGATATTGCTAAATGCTAAGTGAATCAACCATTTATTCCAGGACACTCCCAGGTGCCACTTACACACACAGATGATCACCAGACAGCAAAAAGTCCATGTAAGATGATCAAACAAGAAAAAGGAGAGGACATTCCCACCAACTAACGAGCCAGGTACTCATTCCGTTTTTCTGAAAAACATCCACTGAGCCATCCAGATACTCATGCATTAACTTAAAAACTAGAATGTTCCTAAATGTGCAAGTTAATATTAGCACTACTCCCTTAGCTATGATGAATGAATGAGGCTAAATCAGTTTTTCTAAATGTCAGGAATGCAATATTTTAGTACTAGTATGTACTAGGCTCCAATTGACTTCATTTACACTGCTAGGTAAGCTCAAAAGCACTTAAGATGCTGGAAACATCAGTATCGGTAGTGTAATATCACCCTCCTCCTAGAAGCAGGAGGTGTAATATTAACTGACAAGGATAGCCACACAAGCGACTATAAAAGCTGAACATACAGTAGAAATGGAAAATTCCTATAACCAAATGTTTCAATGGCTGAAGAAATTTAAAAGACAGTTCTTCTAGACCCTGTTTGGGGGGGGGGGGAGGCTTTGAGAGACAGAAGGGACTAAGAGGAAGAGGTCAGAGTGGCCAGTGGCGAGCTGGGGAGTGAGCATGCTCCGTCCTCAACCAGCAGGTGGCACAGAGCTTCAGGGAGCACTGCCGCCCCCCCACCCTGCCCCCAAGCTGTCAGCAATTCCCAGCCCTCCTGAGGACAGACAACGCCTGGTCTTTTCATTGCCTCCTTAGTTGAGTTTGGCTTGGCAGCTTTAGCCCTTAGATTCTCTCCTCCTAATTCCTGAAGCCCTCATCTGGGCCTCCCAAAGTTTCTAACTCTATCCCCTGCCTCAAGTTATTCAATTGCTAATCGGAAATGTGTGTGGGCTCATAGCACCACCAGGTACTAGATCTCTCCCTGAGGCTCAGCAAATCATTGTACATACGGGAGCCACTGAGATTAATCCATCAAACATCAAAACAAGGGAGAAAAAAAAACACAGAAACAGATGTTGCTGAGCTATTTTCAGGTTCAAAGGTAGCTTCAAGTAAAATACTTCCAACTCTCTGAGGCATTAGAAGTATTACCCCAGATTCGCTGTTTCTCTAGAAACAAGTACAACAGGTTCATTCAAACATTAGTTATAACCTCAGAAGTCTTCCCAAGTAAGAAAGACAGCTGAATCCTAGGCTAATTTGTGAATAGAAAGGGGAGTTGGAATACTAGTTTCCTATAAGGTTAACAAGTCCATGTCAGATGACAATTCTCCACGGGTCTCTCACATTTCTACAAATCTTGCAAGCAAAGCACTAATGCCCTTTGTTCTGGACTATCTTTCAAGGATGTTTCCATAGTAAATAGCCTTGAAAGAAATGGTACCTCCTTCCAGAACAAAGTGGCAAACGTGCTTACTGCCTATTACAAAAGATTTAGTATCCCCAACTAAATTCAGTGTTCCTCTCTGATATCACAGCCCACTGCACACGCAGGCATCAACCTGGGTCCATCTGCATCACTCACCTGGGACTTGGGGGCAAGGAGGGAACTGATGCAAAACATGCTGCTGCTCATGCTGCTTCTGCGCTGTGCCTGAGAAGTCAACTCCCTTGCCTCAGACCCAGGAGTCTGTGTCTCACCCGGTGTTGGGGACTGAATCAAGACCCCCAACAAAAGGCATGTTCAGGTCCTGTGGGTATGAACCCACTTATAAGTAGGACACTTGAAGATGTCAGTTAAGGTCTGACAAACTGAGTGAGGGTGGGCCTTAATGTGATATGGCCTAAGTCCTTAAAAGAAAGGAAATTGGACGTGGGGGAGAAGAGCGGAAAGCCAGAGCTGGATGTCTACAGAACCTGAAGAAAAAGGAAAAGATGCCACCATGTGCATTGTCATGTGACAGAAAAGCCAAGAAACCCCACAGGTTGCCAGTCAGCCAGAAGACACCAATCCTGGGAGGAAGCAAGCTGAACAGCCTCTGAAACCATGAGCCAATAAATTCCTATTGTTAAGCCAACCAACTGCATGGTATTTGCTTTAGCATCCATGAAACTGTGGCAGGGTAACTTGACAGCTTGCTAGGAGGGTAAAATCTCAGACCCTTGCAGTTCTTGATAGTCCACTGCTTTAGCTTATGAACTGCTGACATTTCCTTAAGATGCTGGGCAATTCATCTCTAGCCAGATTTCTTCTCTACCCCTACCAAAAATAAAAAGGAACACAAGATAATGGGATAAAGGAGGAAACTGGAGCTCAAGTAAGCGAGGCAGACATATACAGTTCTGGCACTTCGAATGTTCTGTCCTGGCTCTGCTAAGAATCCATACTTTCTTTTTTTCTTTTTTTTTTTCTTTTTTTTTTTTTTTTTTTGACAACAAACAACTAATAAAAAGGGAGGAGGGCACCAGGGGGAAAAAAAAAGAAGATCCTCAGATTCAGCCATTTTTATTGTTCTATCTGCATCAGTCACCGTCTTTTTCAGCTATTGCTCAATGCTGTAGCTTACTTATGAAAAACAGAGCTGAGTCAGCAGCAGGTTTGTTTCTTCTTACCTTCCTCTTCCATCAGACCCAAGAGCAGACCACATGATATTCACCTCCCTGACAGCTGGGCTGCCCCACCTCATTGTAGTTCTCACGGTGATAACGTGCTGAGTTTCTGCAGAGTCCAGATCTCCATCATGGAGCCCTAGACAATTCTCCTTAGTTTCTGTGACTTGTGTATAGCCTACCTTCAATTTAACCTTGGTGGAAATGCCTTCAGCTTTCTCCTCACCACAGTGAATCTGTTGTTATATTGAGTGCCTTGTATGTAGAAACCTAGGATTCTCTCCCTTTCCATTTTAGCTCTCCCACATTAATTTTTTGTTTCCTCTGACAGTGTTTAGCAGCTTTAGACCTGCAAAAAGGAAAATGGACCAGAAAGTTTCTGCAAACCAAGGGTGAACACATGGACACAGCACACTCACACAGGTACAAAGACATAACTCTCTCTCCAAGCTTTCCAAAAGAAGAATTTTCTAGCTTATTAACTATGAGCCAGGAGACTTTGCTACAAAATATAACAAACTTACAGGATTCCATGCAGTACCCTTTTAACTGCTAATTTAAGCCAGACATGTTCTGGTACAGCGGAAATTGGTATTTTCTTTTCATTCCCCTTTCCTCTTGGATAACCTATTTCCATTCTTGGCAAAAGTAGTATCTTTACTATAGTATTCACATGCACCTACACGTCCAGTGCCTCCAGAATGATAACAGAATGTTGCCACATGTCCAAATAATGTGCTCTTTGAGAAATAATTACCAATTAGAATGCTTTGAAATGGGCCAGGAGTTCCATTTTGCTCACACTGTGTGGTATTTTGGCCACCAAACACAAGCTTTCTTTGGTTACTCCTCACATGAATCAGAAAATTACATTAATTTGCTGTGATACTATTTGTGGACACATGTGGAAAAGAATTCAGACCTCCAGGAGGAAATGAGGGTCAACTCCCTCTACTTTGGCAGCGGGTCACCAGCACAGGCACCCCAGACACAATACTCTGCAGGACTCGCCTGGGTTTGGGTGTCGAGGGCTGCAGAAACAAGGAACTATTAGCAATAACTTGCAAATCATCAATTTTTAGTGCTTTCTGTGTAGGGTGGCTGCCAAAAAAAGAATCTGGCAGAAGTCATTTTAAACACACCAACCTAAGCTATAGTGAAGTATTGTTATTATAATAAATAGGTTTTAGTAGTTTGTCTATCTAGAAGTCTATAGACAAGAGATCTAAAACAAAAATAATTTAAAAAGAAAGGTTTAAAATTTAGATAACAGTTTGACATTAAAAAATTTCTTGTGGCTTTTCAGTCCTTTTTACTGGCAGCCCTCATTTACGTGGTACTGTGTTTGGTGATGAAAGTGAAAATATTTCTTGGGGGGAAAAAGGTGTATAAAAAAATACAGAGAAAGTCATGTGAGTTCATGTAAGAAGGTAACTGGGAAGAGTTAAATAACAAAACAAAGCACAATAGGTCTCTCTTTTTTTATTATGTTGATGATGCCTGGCACATGGTAGACCTTTAATACATTTCCTTGAAAGGATAAATGAATTCCCTCTTTATTTTCCCTTTTGAACTAAGCCATGCTATTAAAGTTAGCATCTGCAATAAAATCCAGGAAGCCCAGCCCTATAGAAGTAGACATTCTCTTTTCCCGGGTTCACCTTTAGCACTGAAAATCATAGTAAATAAAGTATCAGATTTACTTAGGCTGACTGCCGTCACCATCAGAAATACTGAGAAGTTCAAAATGTGAATATTATTAGTTCTATTAGAACTATTAGACAAACTCATACTTCTGAGTGGACTACAAAATTCAAATACAGTGGTCAAGAATGTTTTAATTAAAATTCAAGATACTTTTTGGTAGCCATGGGGAAATAAATATTCAGACTGACAAGAGTCTTAAGAGTGCAAACTCTTTGGAAGATTGTTTTCCAGTATCTACTGATATTAAAAATGCACAAAGCCTATGACTTAGTAGAATAGACTACTCCATTCTCTTCTTCCTTCTAACAGAGTATTGATTTTTAGCTGGGCACATGGCTGTCCAGGAAAAAAGACTACATTTCCTAGTCTTTCTTGACATTAGATGGGACCATGTGATTTAGTTCTGGTCAATGACATGTAAATGCAAGAATTCAATGGGACTTTCAGGAATACTGTCTAAAGGCAGCTGACTCCATGAGAGACAGATCCCTTTTGTCCTTCTGTCTTTCTTCCTCCTTTTGGCCTATACCTAGAGGGACCATGAGGGGACTTTGAGGAATGAAAGCCACCTGCTGAGACGCTGGGGAAGATCAGTAAGAGAAGACTGATCCTCCTCACTGACTTCTTAGGCCACATCAGCCCCACCAGACTTTTTTTTTTTTTAACATGAGAATAATTCACTGTTAAATTTGGGTTTTCAGCTAAACCTAACCCTAACTGATAGACCCAGCAACTCTATTTTTAGGAATTAATCTTATTATACAGCTTTCTATATGGTGTATATTAAATGTATGTACCACATTTAACTTTTGCCTATTTTAGATTTATAACAAAAAAGTTAATAACTATTAATTAATTCCAAGTATTAATAATGGTAAAGGTTTCTAACCACATTAAGTCAGACAATACAATAGAAAAACCTAGCAAGAAAGGCCTTTTTGTGCCCACCTCCCATCTACCTAGTGTCATCAGGCACAACAAAAGCACTTTTCAGTGAATGAATGTGTATGTGTTGGACACTGTCAACCTTCAATGTTACAGGCCAGTGGGGCTGGCAGTAATCCTCCTGGCCCTAAAGACTTAGAAGTTCTGATGTAGAGGCTGCTAAGGCTCAAGATTCAGCAAGGGAAGAAGCTATATTATAATGAGGCTCTTAAAGCTTCTTGTTTTAGGTCTATCTGGATTTCAAGGGAAAGAGCACCTTTGGGAATTAAAAATAGAAAAATGAATTGTGGGAAAGACGGCTTGGAGAGACACATGGTCCTAACTTCTACTGGGAATTAATTTTACGGTAACAGAAGATATAGGCTATTTCTACCAATCACGGGAATAAGGCCTAGGCCACCACCTCAGCAGCAATTTTCACAGAACTATCAGAAAAAATAACATCAACAGCCAATGACACAAAATATTTACAATATACCACAATGTACATAACTTGAACAAAATTATGTACCCTCTTCTGATTTGGGGGCAATCTGAAATGAGCAGAAAGTAAGGCAGACAAAGTAACGTATCACTCTCCATTCGAACCCAGAACATCAACTCCAAATAATAAAAATGCTATCCAGTAAGAAAATCAGCAATCTCATGTCTGGACATTGTGGGATGGAACCCAGCAAACAATATTTAAAAAAAAAAAAAAAAAAAGTCTATATACTCCCACTGAACCAAATGGTGGTCAATTATCCTCCCCTAAAAAGAATTTTCAAAAATCAGGAAATGAGTAAACAAAGAAATTTGTCATAAAACCATCCCAATGTTCTGAATAATGACTGCTAAAAAAAGAAAACTTTATTGCATTAAGATACCATATGACTATCTTAAATTTCCATGTGTAAAGGCTGGATATTGAAAACTGTGTCTTATGTCAGTATGTAAGAAAGAGTGGGCTGGGAAAATAGCCCTAAATATTCCTAGTTAGGTACATACTTGTTGGGTGGTGGTAACTGACTATTAGTGAAGCCAGGGCCAACCCCAAGAGAAAAGAAAAGATGGGCATTTTGCTCCAGGGAAAGAAGGTTACTTAGAAACTGGTATTTTACGTTCATTTCACTGATAAATACTACATCATTACTCCCCTAAGCCTGGGTTTAAGATCTGTGTGGGATGAAAGATGTTTATTTCAGGACTTAAACTGTTTTTCTCAACATTTTTTAAATCCTTCTTAATATGCTATTGAGCCCACTCCTGGCATTTCATAAATAAACTTGGGGTAAATTCTTGGGTCTCTGAGGAGGTTCCTGTGACGTTAACAACCTGGTAGAGGGTAAAGCCCCTGGAATAGGAATGACAACTTCTTGGGTGTCTCCCCCTGGAACTCTGAACACAGGGCTGGGTATACCACAGACACACTTTTTTCATTAAATTCTAACCACATTAAAAGAAATTTAAAATAAAGGAAAAACTTTCCAAAAATGACAAAAAATATCTGCTGTACTACTAGCTGTTTTGGAAAGTGATTTTAGTTTAATATCTTTCGTATAAATGTCCTACATGTCATTTATACTACATTCAAACAGGCATCAGGCATACAAACATGAGTGACCAAGGTGACATGGAGTCTAGTCTCATGGAGTCCACAATTTTGTGGGGCGGTGTGGAGGCAGAGGGGCAGACATTAATTAAAACAATTACGTGTATAACTACAAATTGTGAAAAGTGCCCTGAAGGAAAACAAGAGTATTAGGTGAGAAAACAATGGGATGGGTTGGGTGGACCTCAGACTTAGACAGGAAAGTCAAGAAAGACCTACCACCAGGAGGATGAACAACCAAGCAATGAAAGTCATTGGAGTGGATGAGTTCTCTAGAGAGAAAACACAGAGGAGAAAATCTGAGAAGCTCTCCTTGCAGTCATGCAACATGAGGTCCAACAGAGGAGGACTAAACAAGAGAGAATGAAAAGAGCCAGCAGACAATTATGGAGTGTGATGATCACAGCCATGAGAACACATGCTTTAAGGAGAGAGCAATTTCCACAGAAAGACCTACAAAGTGGAGGAGGCTCATGAACTCCATGAGCTTTGGTGACCCTGGCAACAGAAGTATAAAGGAACTCCTAGGGCAGAACCAGTTTGGAGTGGGTTAGCAAATACATGAAAGGTGAGTAACTCGAACATATAAACAACCTATTAAGGAGCTTGAATGGGAAGTAGAGAAATAAGACATTAAGTGGAAGGGCATGTGGAGTCAGGGAAGGTTTTTTTTTTTTTTAATTCTGGTTGGTGCAGGAGAATAGAGACAATAAGAGGCCAAAGATACCAGCAAGGAGACTGATAATAACAATAAACTAACATTTGTTGAGTGCTTATTATATGTTAAGCACTACTCTAAGTACTTTATATACAATGTCTCTTTAAGTCTTCATAAGGGAGTAATATTATCCCCATTGTACAGATAATAAAACTGAAGCTTGAAGACACCTGCCCAAGACCATTTGTTGAGAGTGGTGGATCTAAGACAAGAACTCAAGGGGTCCAGCCCCAGAGCCCAAACACTGCAGGGAAGGCCTCAGAGGGTGGGTGGGAACGAGAACTGGACCAGAGCCCGTGGGCAGCGACTGGCATAGTCCTGGCCCTGGAGCCACATGCAAGCTTTTCCCAGCAGAGGACAGGAGTTGGGGAAGAAAGTCTTCAGGCTCTACCGGAACACCAGGGAGCAATGGTCTTGGGGCAGTCCTTTCATCTTAGGAAAATGCTTATTATCTAGAGGCTGGTACAGCCCCAAATACGCACTTTTAAAAGTTTCCCATTTGCTTTTCCACTATTCATCAATGAGAGGCCTCTGAAAATTATTTCAACCTAGAGATGATCTGAGAGGCAAACACAGCTGAACACTGCACTGAAGTCAGGTCTTACTGCTGCTCCTCCAATTCTTGAACTTCCTGGGCAGGAGTGAAGCAAAGCGCAATACCCAGGAATCTTTCTTGCTATCTGTCCTCTCCTCCTGCAGTTTAGTCAAGAAGGAAAGGTGAGCAGAGAGAATAAATTGTTGGATTGCTATTCAATAGTCCCCTCACTGCATAATCAGGAAAATAACAAACAAAACCCCCAAAATGAAGAAGAGCAGCTATGGATTTCTTCTGAATTCTAATTGCTCATCCTGTTTTCAAAATCCAACAATCCCATTGCCTTCACATCCATTTCAGAGTAGTTTTCAGGTACTTGAGAGAGTGAGTGCAAGTTTCTGAGGTAACCTCAAATGTCCAAGGCAAGTAATGCAAGCAAGCTATGGTCCGTGGTCCCCTAGCCCTTTGCAGTCCCCTGCCCCCTTCCTTGGTCTTTCTGTCTACAGTCGATTTCATTTACACTGCGTCTGAAAAGGTCAAACTGGCCACGGGTAAAGAGCTTATTTAACTAATGTTTACACAGTAAAACGACAAAGAATGAACTAAAAATGAAGTCATCCTCTAAAGAAGAGCAGAGACAAAAACTGGGGTGAAATAAAATTCCTCTGACAGTAAAGCTTCCCATATGTATTACCAAAAAGTGGGAAGATGTGAGTTTGAAAACCTGTTTACATTTCATGAGTTAGTCTCTTTGGATTCAGAAGTGGAGATCACACAGAAATGCTTTTGCTGGGAAACTTGATCTGGTGATAGCTTTAGGCTGACAGCACCCATCAGACCAGGGTTCACCCCACAGACGCACTGTAAAGGCTATTTATGCACACCTCAGTCCTGTCCCATCCTGCTTGCCACAGGGGGCAACCAATTACTCAGGGAAAGAAGCCCCAGTGGGTTAAGATGAACTTTATCTTTCATTTTTTTTAAGTAGCCCAATGGATCATTACACCTGTCTGGCTGTTCAGTTAAATGTTATTCTACTTAACACAGGAGACAAATGGCAAAGAGATGTTGAGACAGAATTTTAAAATGGGCCGAGACTTCAGAGATCATCTAACCTAGGGCTTTCCATCTGCTTAGTGGAGTCCTGGAGGATCTTTAAGGTCCTTTGTAGGGGACGTAGACCAACTCACCAAAATTCAGTGTGCCGAATTTACCAAAATCGGTTAAAACAGGAATGCTTTAACAGCATCAATAAGAACGTTCATATTTTTTGCTATTGATAAGACATAGTTTTAAATTAAATTGACTCAATAATTTAAATTAAGCATCCTATGGAAACCAGAATTAACTAAAACAATCCCTTCACATTGAAATACATTTGTTTCTCATCAGCAAAAACTGGAGCTCAAAACCTTGAATAGTGCCCAGCATGTAGAAGGGGCTAGATACATATTTGTCAAATGAACTTATAAGATCCATCAACTTTGTAAAAAAAAGAAAAAGAAAAAAAAAATATATATATATATATATCTAACACAAAAAGGCAAAATCATTCCAAGCAGCAGAAAGGATGTCAAGATGCCCAGAAGGAATGACCAGAAGGAATTACTATAATGAGTTGTATGATTAATAACCCAAATCTTATATCCACTCCTGGTACATATGAAATTGTGAAGGATTAAAAAAACCTAATGAATTAAATATCTTAAAAATGACATACAGTGGATGCTAAAAAGTTCACACACTGAAAATGACATATCATAAACATTTTAAATATAAGGATAAATGGAAATATCCATTTATACATTTCTGTGACTGATTAAACATATCTTTGTGAATTTATTTAACATGTACTTGGTGTTCACAGAACTATAGTTCATCACCTGTAATCCAAAGCTGCTGTTAAAGCATTCAGTGACCCATTAGAGGCCATTCGTGGAGAAGCACAAGGCTGGAACACATTTCAGTTCACTTGAAAAATTCTCCTGATGCCTACTGTACCACAGCTAAGCTTTTCAGCAGTCTTGCATGAGTTTCCACAGCCTCCACCCCTATTATTGTCACCAAACATCATGCCTACCTTTCTTCTCCAATGAAGAAAGACAATCTGCTTGTTTCCTTCCACGAGTCTGTCTTGGAACTCTGCGTCTCCTCCCGCCCATCACTTGCTTCAAATTCTGACCTGAAACTCACTACCTGTAGCAAGACTGGCTCCACCCCATTCAAACCACCTCTGTACGCATCTGCTTCTGGAAGCAGGTATCCGTTTTTAAAGACACATGACAGGTCTTAACGCTCAGAGCTTTGAAGTTTTGAACTATTCTCCGTTTCACAGGTGCACGGTTTTGTTTGGCTTGCCTTTCCAGGTAGACTGTACACTTCGAGACTGATGAGACAGTTTTCTATTGTTTCTGCTCCTCGGGGTGACTGACAAGTTTGATGCACATGGCAAGGTGTAAATCTTTACAGAGCAAAATCTACAGCTTTGTGTTTCAGGACCAAGACCACAATGCAGTGATCAATTCATGTTTTGTCCCCTTAAAATTGCTATGTACCATTTGGGGAGAGTTAGTTCACAATTTATCCAAAGTAAATACACAAGTAGGTGCAATCTTGGTGGGTGGGTGGGATGCTGGGCAGCAGGTGTAAGTTCAGCCTGGGAGCGATCACAAACCTGTCTGAAGCAGGGTGCAGCTCCGCTTGCTCCTTTCTGAGGAGAACCTGTTGCTGCTGTAACCTGGGGCACTGCAGCCATCATTCATCGGAGGGAGCTTTCTGAGTGCAGTACAATAAGAAGCAAGTCTGTTCCATCAGCTTTCTCCCATTTCAGTGTGATGCACAACTTGTGACCAACAAACTTGGCTTCTGACTTCATTTACAACACCATCTACTTCCTGTACCTGGGATGAAAGCATTTCCCAAAAGTCAAAAAGCCAATGCTTGAATAGCGTGGCAACCAAAGAAGTCCTCATTTCCATCCCCAGAGCAGCCCCAGAGGAGAGATTACACTTTGCATATGAATGGAAGCAGGGTTTAGGCTCTGGGCAGGAGATGCAGGTGAGAGAGGACCCTATCTTCAGGTCACGGACGCAAACCAGTGCCAGGGCTTCAGGCGTCTTTAGTGAGAAAGGACAATCTTGAGGTTATCTTTCCTCTTGGTCCATTAAGGAAAAAGGTCTGTGGTTAAAGTTCTGGGTGTCCCCGGGAGCCGGCCTCCCAGCTGAGGCGGTCAAGGAGGGACAGAGATCCTGAAGAGCCCGTGGAAATAAACACCCTGGGATGGGACATGGTGCCACTTTTCTGGCCCTTTTCCTAACTTTGACTTTATTAACAGAACTTCGGGAACAACTTTAGGATGAGAGAAATTACCACCCATGTATTCTAAAGAAGCCGGGTCTCTAATCTAAAAACAATAAGACATCTTTAAAAACAGCAATGCACAAATGCTGGGCTGCATTCTGCTGCTCCCTGTCACAGCTTCAGACACTACTAAATAGAGAACAAACACAAGTTAAAACACACAACCTTCCCTAGGGCGCTGCTTGCTAAAGCCGCCTGTGGCTCTGCAGGTGCCTTGAAATCTGCTGGGTCAGTGGGGAAAGCAGGGGGTGACAGCCCTCTTTTCCTGGAGTTTTTGTGGACACCACCTGAAGAGAATCCTAAAATGTCAGAACTGTAAAGGAAGCTTCAGGTGCCACCTGGCTCAAACACCTCATTCCAGAGACTGGAGCACCAGTGTCCTGAAAACCGGAACAATTGCCCCAAATCACCCACGGCCAGGCAGCTGGTGAAGGCAGGGCAGGGACCCACACCCACGCCCCTGCTCTGACCGCGGTTCCCTTCTTCTCTGGACCAGTGGTCTTCAAACCTGATGCTCGGCAGTAGAATTCTTTTCCAAAGTGAAATCTTACGCAAAACCTTGATATCTAGAACCGATGAAAGTGGAAATGCTGTGGGCAAGGGGTAGGGAGGAAGGTCTGGGGTCCCTCGGCCCCTCTGAGGAGCTCTGGGGTCTCCTAGGGCTCCATCTGGAAACAGCTTCTCCACACCACCTCCTTCATGCTCCCCTGTCCCACATACGGAAAAATGCCACAGAGGTCTGTGGGGGGCAGACATAATCATGCACATAACAACATTTCTGAAAACGGGGTGGAAAGTTACTCACGTTCTAACTGGCCTGACTTAACCATTGTTGACATCTTGATATATGTCCTTTTCATCTTTTCTTCTAGGTATTTTTTGTTTCACAAAACTGAAAACATAATTTTCTGTCCTGTTTTACTGACTTGACAGTGGACATACATTTGCTTAACAAATTAAAGTTTTATTAATACTTTTCTGAGGATTTCGGGATGTTCTTTTTGATAAATGGCTCCCTTCTGAAACATCATGAAACTAGAACATTATAATCATTCAACTGAGATGAGGGGGAAAAAAAAAGAGCAAAAAACTACTGGAAAGAGAACAGAAAGGAAGAAGGGGTAAAGACCAGGACAAAAGGGGAAGAGGCTCTCAGCCAACTTGGGAGAAAAATTCAGGGGGAAAGAAAAAGAGATGCTAAGGAAATTCTTGCCTTATGGAACCACAACTATAGGAAAACGAACTATTTCTATCTTCATCAGGAGTCTGATATGTATAGTAAATCCATACAGGCTTAACTCATATAATACTACTTCCATGAATCTATGAAAACATTCAGAGGCTAATTATACCATTCTCTTTTAGCCAGCTTTGCCACCCACTATTCTGGAGGACAATCAAGGGCTAAATTTAGACATTTTAAAACTCCTAACAAGGTACAAGTCAAGCAGGCCTTGAGCACAAAGCCCTCTGCTGTCGGCCTAGTTTCTGGCTTTCTCACTTTGCGTTCTACAATGTGTAACTGGAACCAGTGCCTCAAGAAGGCATCGATTCACATGTGAACATGGAACTCAAAGTTAACTGTACTCTACGTTTATTCAAATGGTGCTAAAACCCAAATAATTAAAGAAGAAAAAGATAAGTAACAGAAAAATGACTCTCGGCTATTACGTGTTCCTTCAATACCTTTAAATAATACCTTCAAATAATTTGTCTATTGTTTGCCACTTATGGGGAAAATTTTATTAAGGGAAGGCATAAAGTTGTAACTAAAATAAAGCACAAAGGTCAAGTGCCAGAACCCTGCCCAGCATCCAGAAACCCCACACTCTCTGCAGAGGTCTGTGCCACTCCCCAGGTTCATACCTTCGTGTCCGAGAAGATTTGTGGATCTGTTTGCCAGGCTGCTCATTGAAAGAGAGGTGGTTCTTTCAAAAGGATGGCCTGGGAGGAAGATGTAGAGAGCTGCCCACTTCCCCAGGGCCCTGTAACCTCTCAAATTCTTCCAGGAAATGTGAATAACATGTTCAAGTAGAGAACACGAAGGGGGTCCTCCCTGAGGACAAAGCTCCCATCAATGGCTGCCAGTCGGGAAGCTCTTGGCTGCCCTGGTTACTCCATCAGCAGACACTGACTCAGGAGGGAGCCCCTTCTTGGGTGGTGAATTCACCACAACGCTGAGCACAAGGCACTGCCTCTGTGACCCACCACCCCTTAATAGCATCCTCTGAAATGTCTTTGGACACAGACACTACAAGACCAATCTCCTGCAATCCTCATCCAAACAAATGTCCACAGCACAACCAAGAGACCTCGAACCTAGGATGTACAAGCGGTGACGGGCTGGGCTGGTCTTCTAGTAGCCTCTTTCCACAGATTTGCAGAGACCAGAACACAAGTCCTAAAAGCAGGGTCTCTGGGATGCTTGGACTCACACCCCATGTGTCCCCTCCCTGCAGCAACTCACAAGCCCAACACACAGTCTGTTCTATCAGCAGGATGAGCATATTGGGTTTATCTTTTTCCTCCGTTAAATGAGCTCTCGAGCGTGTGAACCAGTGATCTACTGTTGAGAGGTTTAGTGACTAAATACCGCAACAGTGAACACCTTACACCTGTATTCCTCAAGAGATCAAGTTACCATTCTGTGTGTGCATAACTGCATGTGATTACTGTCCCAACATCCATAAATCTGTAAGTTACACACGGAATGGACCTGGGAGGGTGAGCCACGTTATGGAAGCAGGCCGAGAATCAGGCCTGAGAATAAACCCTCTTCTCACCCCCAAACTGAGGGCTCACCTCTCCACTTGGGGTGACACAGCTTAATCCCACTTTGCAAGGGAAAGCCAACCAGATCACCACACTGTCAGTCAGGAGAAGAACCAGCTTTCTTTTTTCTGAGAACTCATCATGGGAACCAACTATCAAATTATACACAAAAGTCATGCTTTTGAAATCTTTTTTCTTATGTGCAAGCATTCATATCATTGTCACTACCTCATACTCCACGTCCTGGCCTAAACCCTCTGATGAAGGCGGTAGGTCAGCACATTCTGGAAGACACTAATTCTGCTGTATTTAACTGCCTTTAATTCTGATCCTTTACCTCCATTCTCCCTGACTAGTGAGGGCTTCTTTCTCATTATGCAAACGTACAAGTGGCTGTCCTTCCATCACTCCTGCTGCAACGTGAAATGCAGGACAGGATGTGCAGCTCTATCAGAAAGGGAAGGAGCCTCTCAGTACCCCCTGCAGCTCAGCTCCTGACATGTCTAAAAACACCTCTTGCTATGGAATCTAATACAGAATACTATTCTTTTTATTGTGATATATTTTAAGCAGCTTGAAAATTACACAGAATGTAACAACACCCAAGCACCCACCAGAAAACTTTAAAGAATTTTAATATTTTGCCATATTTGCTTCAAATATATTTTTTTAAATAAAGCATTATAGGTACAGTTAAAACCCTCCATAAATACCCTGTTCATTCAATTTCTGTTCTGTCCTCCTCATAGGTAACCACTATCCTAAATTTGGTATTTATTATTCCAATATGTCTTTTATTTTTTACTACATACATACATATGCACAAACAATATATAATATTGTTTTGCATGTTTTAAAACTATGTAAATGGTTATTGTTATGCAGGTTGCATTTTTTTGCTCAACTGAAAAGATAACTTTCTCATAGAAAGTTTCAAACAAACACATGCAAAAGTAGAAAGATTATAATAAACTCCCATGTATCATCATCCAGCTGCTACCCAACTGATGACCAATCTTAAGTCATCTATCCCTACCCACTCATCTCCTTCCGGGCCCCCCAATCACTCTGAAACAAATCGTACATGCAAAATGTTTAAAGGCCTAGTTTCTATTGGAACTGGCTTTCCTTCTAAAGAGAAGTCACAGGAGAAGGAAAAAACAAACAAAAAAAGCCAAACTCAAGACCACAACCACCCTAGAAATTATAGCTCAAAGCATCAATAAACAGATCCAACAGGGTGAAAAGGTCTGCCATCGGGCCCATAGTCTAAGCAGGAGCTCCTCCTTTCCCAGTGGCTTTGGGACAGGGTAGAGGCCACCCCTGAACCTTTCCACTGGCTTCAACCCCAGCTCATTCTTATCTCCGAACACTTAAACTGTCCAAGATAATATCCTGTTGTCACCCAGGGAGAAACTCTATCTCAGCCTCTTTCATATACTCAATACCTGAAATGCATTTCTAAATGAATTGATACATCCAATGCAAGAGCAGATGCCCAAGTGCTTTCTTTGTGCCAGGCATTTTACATGCCTCAGGTTGCACTGTTAACTCATTTTACAAATGAGGCAACTATGACACAGAAGAATTAAGTAATTCCCCCAAGGTCAAAGAGCTAATAAGTGGAGCTCCATATTGAACCCAGGTGGACAGGCTCCAGGGCCCAAATAACAATCCACACTGCCTCCTTCGAAAAGGGACCAGTTCCCAACAGAAAGCAAAGAATCCATATACTTGTCGGACACTTGGAGGTAATTGAAATCCTGCTACCGAGTATGTGATAAAAATCTGGGTAACTGAGCCACATTGAAGGCTGTCTGTGGCTGGCTCTGGGAAGTTGGTTCTCAGCTCTATGACTTCAACTTTTCCTTTTCAGAGGTTGCAATCAAATTGACTTCTGTGTAAGAAAAGTACAAAATAGAAACAAAGACGGACAAACGCCATTCATTAGTCCAGCTTCCCCCTCAATATCTACTTACAACAGGGGACTGAAAAAGAGTAGATCATGCTCTTGACGCCTGAAAACACGTGACCTTCCCTCATCTTGAGAATGTGGTGTGTCCATATCAAAGGGCTCATTGTATTGCATGCACAAAAGGGCGCAGAATTATAATGACCTAAGTATTTGACCTTTGTGCAGTAACTGCATCAAAGCTTGATCTCCTAACAGTTTTTGGCCATTTATAATAGAAACTGGTTTTTAAGGAAGAAATGCCATTTTTCTTTTTAAGAACAAAATCCAGAATTTTACTATGCAACTTTTTAGTAAACGGGTGTACCTTAAATTCTATGTTCTTTATAAACCTACAAACTTTTAAAAAAAATTCAGTTAGGCAAATAAATCCTTCTATTTGCCAACTACTCACACACACACACTTTGTATTGCCCAAGTCAAAGTCCCTCATCCAGTATGGGCTAAAGACTTTTCACTGTGATTATACTGTTTACTTGCAATTTCTAAACAAAAGTAAACACTACTGTCCCCAACATCTCATTTTATTTATACAATCAGTATTTAGTAAGAACTGTGTGACTTGCACTGTGCTAGCTGTTAAAATACAACAATGAACAAAAAATTCCTCAGAGAGTTTTTGAATCTGAATATATAGAGGAGAACACACTCTTTCACTTAAGTTCCTGGTTTTTGAACCCTCAACTGTGAGGGCATCTTTTAGTTAGAATTTTACTTTCTTATGGAAAAGAAAAATTTACAAGGGTTGGGGATTGTGTAGAGAAGAGACAGGTAAAAAGATGCAGTATGTTATAGAATACTATTTCATAGATTTTTGAAAGTTTTATAAAGCACACACATGTGCAATTTTAAGGCTTCTGCTTGATTCTTCATAAAGTATATCTTTCCATAATATACCTTCAAGAGAAGGGGGAAAAATACTAAGGTGTTCACTAGAAAGCTTGAAGACTTTTACAGTCCTCTATTTTCATGTCTAAGTATATATGGGCCAGGCAGAATGAGATTAAGAAACAGAGCTGGGAGACACCAGTGGATCACCAGTTCAGACACGGTGCCAGTTTTCTTTTACAGTGAACTTCACCTGACTTTGGTATGTCTCCCTGACCAGATCTGGAAAGTTATTGGGGTTTCTGTAGGCCCAGGTACACTAAAAGGCATCTGTGGCAATGCACAGTGGGTTAAGGGACAGAGAAAAAAGTTACTCAAGAAAGAATACTATGGAATAAAATTAGTTATACAAGAGAGTATCCCTGCTGTTATATGGAGAAAAGCATTATATTTATATATTAATTTTTTTGGAGCACTAAAATTTTAAAGGCTTTCCAGGACATCTCTTAGAAGGAGGTATTCCACTGCCTGGGCCAGCTCCTGGCCTGCCCGCCCCCTGCCACACTTGTCCTCTGTCACGCTGCTGATAGTGGTCGGCTTCCAAAAAGAACATGAGGCACTGGGGGTATATGCTTTGCTCATCTTTGCAGTCCCCACAAACGTGGTGCTCGCTAATAGTTTCAGTTTTAAAAATAACATTAAATTAAGGAGGTTTTCCCTGATGTGATGCAAATTGAAGAACACAGCACTACCCAGCAAAACAAAACAAAACAAAACAAGTTGAACCTGAATCTAATCAAGCCTCTAGAGCTAATTTCCAGTTTCAGGAAATTTAGGTGATAGATGAACAAGATAATGTCCACATGAGAACAGATACAACCAGAATGTAGGACATTCTGCAGGACAACTGACTCACTTTCTGCATCAAATCAATGGCATGAAAAAAGAAATGGGAAAGGGAGCTGGGGGCAGCCCTTGATTAGAAGAGACAGAACATCCAAATTTCACATGCAGATCCTGATTCTAACAAAATAAGTGTAAAAAGGTTTTATTTTTTTAACAATTGAGAATTTTTTTATTATAAACTGAGTATCAGATGATGCCAAGAAAATAGTAAGAGAGTTAGGTATGAAAATGGCACTGTGGTTATGTAAGAATATGTCCATGTTTTTTGGAGGTACACTCAAAGTACGCAGAAGTAAAATAACTGAGGCCCTAGGATTTGCTTTAAAATTCTCGGGAACTGAAAAAATAGAAAAAGAAATAAAAGGATAGATTAAGTAAATGTAGCAAAATCTTGATGACAGTTGAATATGTACTCTATACATTGGACTATGTTTAATTTTTTTCATAACCATTTTTTAAATTAAGGAGGCTCAAAAGTAATCATTTAAAAAACATTATGCACAAACTAAGCAAATACTTTCCTTCTCTGACCCCATCAGTGAAGTGGTTTAAACTGGCAAACCGTTCACAGATCCTCATGTCTGAGATCTGGGGAAAAGAGAAATGGCTTGGGAGTGGGCAGGAGTGCAAAAGTCAGGTCTTCCACCACCAGCGGGACACACACCCCCAGTCGCTGGGGGAGGAGCTGCTCCTGAATAGCAGCCGGAAATGCGAAGCATTCACTTCAGAGCCGGTTCATTTCAAACAGTAAAATAAAGCTTTCTTTTCTGATTACCTGTACTAAATATTTTTTACAAGGGCAACACATTTTACATAGTGTCGGATAAGTAATAAACAGTAATCTTACAAGCAGGGCCCATCCTTAAAGAGCCCTCTGCTGTCTCTTCAGCAGCCCACTCCCAGGTTTCCTAACCCAGGAGGGACGGCAGTTATACCCAGGCCCCGTGGGGAGACTCTGAAAGAGGACTGCTCACAGAAAACAGAGGGAGCTCAGGCAGGACACGAGGGGGTCAGGCGGCACTTCATTGTTGGCACAGCACCACACTTTTTACTGGTTCATTATCTAAATTCCTATCAAAGGTGCTTAAAGACAAGTGATACTTGACTCATAAAAAAAAGCTTGAGAAAACCACATAAAAAGAAATAGATTCCTAACTTATTTAATGTCTCCTGTAGGGGTGTGTGTTTTGTTTCGTTTCAAAGATTGTAGAGAGTAGAAAACTCCTGGAGCAATACTATCTTAAGTGTGAACCAATACATGCCCCTCCCCTCCCCCTCTTCTCCTCAAGAAAATAAAACCCAAATTGCATGCAGACTGAGGGAGGAGGCACTTGTAGACCAGAGGTAGAAAAGACCAAATGTATATGTAAGGTCCAAGAGAGCATAACATCCCATTGATCTGGAGGCAGCACGACCATCCCAATCCTCTACAACACAAGTGAGACAGATCATCATTCGGAATTTGGACTCAATTCCGACAGAGCAGAGATGGTGTCTGCGTTGCTTCCACCACATCCCCAGGTGCCTAGCACATAACACACACTCAAATGAAGGGGAATAAATGTGCCGACAATCTTTATCTCGGTCTTCTGTCTCTCAAAACCAAATGATTTTAAAACCTCAAGGGTACAAGACACATACAAAGCTATGGCGAAAATACTGATGTCCATCGTGATACACTAAGTTCCACAGGCTTCATTTAAGAAAGCAGTACAGTTTCATACATTTTAGAAAGATTACTATTAAAATGTCTAACATAAATGGGCTTGGACACTTACGTGTGTAAACAAACAAACAAACAAAAAACTATCCAGTGAAAAATAATAAAGGATCCTAAAAGCCCATGATTATTTTCTGCATTACAATCATTTAATTAACAAACACATACTTTTCGTAATGACTCCTCGAGAAAGAATAAGGTCACCCTTAGTGGCACAGGGAAAGAAAAGAGGAGGACAAGATAGCAGGGTTGGAAAGGGTCTGAGCATTTTTCTTCTTCCTTTTTTAACATTTCAAAAAGTGAACTGTGTCATACAAAGAGTTCATCATATAGAGAAGCAGTGGGACTTGTGCATGAGTTGATCCAACCTACAGAAAGGAGATGGAAATGCCGAACTAGCCAACTGGAAGAAGGTAGGCCTTGGTCACAAGACCCAAGAAAATCGGCATAAAAGGATGGGCAAAGCAGCCTTCTACTGTTTCTGGCCTCCCCAAAGCACAGAAGTTCAGGAGACCCCATCAGACACAAATTCCAACTACTCCCTTGCTCAATCAGGTTGCAAGAGTCACCCTTGACACCCAATGTAATCAAATGCCCTTGAAAGCCTTACAACCACAACTGCATCCCTTGGGCACTGTCTCTCCTCCCACCAAGTGCATTCTCTCCTTCCTAATTTATCCACCTTTATCTACCCCTTTGCCTCAGCCTCATCTCTGGCCATTCCTACCTAATATCCTTCCCCAACCCCACTGTTGTTCCTTATTGCCAATTCCCACCATTCTGCTCTCTTCCTTCCTCCCTCTTTCTCTTCTACATGCCCTTTCCTCTTAAACCTCTTTTCTGTCTTCCTTGGACCCTCTGCCTCCTATCTTTCTCTCTCTTTGTTCTATGGTTGTTCCCACTCTTACCTGTATTCCCCAAAACTTTTTTATCCACCCTTCTTCTCCCCTTTCCATTTTGTACCTGGAAGCCAGCTTCTCTGAAGCCACTTTTAGTCTATGCCCAAACCAGAGGAAAGAACCTTAGCTTAGAAAGCACAAACATGGTTAAGACCAATATAACAGAAACTGGTCATGTTAAAAAAAATTTCTTTAAGACCTTCGAGAATGACCTGGAAGTAGAGAAGCAGGTCCCAAAAGCCTTAGGTGGGATTTTTCTATTTCAGGGCTGTATAAGTGCAGAATTATACAGTCAGGCAAATGAATGTAAGTCAATTTCCTGATCTGTATATTTCTAATACTTTTATCAGGGGTTCACCATCAAGGCCACAGAGATTTATGGATGAAAAAGATCTCTTTTCATTGGAGTTGATTATCCAAATTCCTATCCAAGGTGCTTAAAGACAAGTGCTACTTTATTCATTAAAGAAGCCTGATAAAATCACATAATAACAGATACCTCACTCATTTAATGTCTCTGGTCAGGAAAAAAAAAAAAAGATGTCTGTGTGTGTTTTAAAGACTACAGAATGCTACTGCTCAAAGAGAGGTTTTACTATGAAGCAAAAATATTACTCAACTAAAGCTTCTGTCTCCTCCAAATCCTTTGTAAAAATATAAAACATTTCCTTATAATATTATCATCCTTTGACTTTCCAATTCCAAAAAAAGTACAACATGCCGGATGATTCGATGAGAATCTCCCTCTAAACTGACCCCCCCAAAACACCAACCCCCTCCCTACTGGCAGTCCTTGCCCCACCCCACTCAATTCCACTGCATCTCAGATCTTAAGAGACCCCAGGAACTAGGTGGCAGACAGTTACACAACCACCCCTACTCTGAACCTCACTTGCCTTTCCTACAGAACTGAACTGGGAAGAGGTCTCAGAAAGGTTCTTTACCAATCTACAAGGCAGCTTTCCTCTCCACCCTTGAGAATGTTGCCTAATTCCTCTTCTACAGGCCCCCTTGGCATCTCTGATTGTTGCTGGTGATGTAATACCACTACTATAAGTGCTGGACAATTTTTAACTTGCTCTTTGCTAGTAACTGTGCTAGGCATTTAACATGTATAACCTCAATTTAATCTTCAACTGAGAGTTTACAGATGAGGAAACAGAGAACTTATGAAACTTGCCCTCAGCCAATAAGTCAAGGAGCTCAAATCGGAACCCAGGTCTCTCACACTTGAAAGCCCAAACTCCTAACCATTACATGACTTTGGGCAAAAAGGACCCTCCATGCTTCCATCCCAACTCTAGAAGTTCAAAGGCCCCTGGAAATCAAAAGTCCACTTACTGCGTCCATCCCTTTTCATCTACCCCAGATTCCTTCCACTGTATGTCTCTGGCTGCAGGGCTGAGTGGGGGAGGAAGGAGGTGTCCTCCCTACCCTGTCCCAGCATAGGGTACTGGCCCACTTTTTCCTAATTTTAAATGGCTGACAGTGTGGGTTCAAACTCTTTCAACCCTGCTGAACCTGCTTAGAATTTTAATGGAGCCACCTTCCTCCTACCTGCCTCCACCTCAGGTCTTGGGTGCAGCAAATAGACAGGGAGAAGAGTCATGCACCAGTCAACAAAATCAGTGGCAAACACTCTTCCCACCTCCCCCAACACCCTCTGATGGACATGCCTTTAAACAACTATCAAAATGTCCTGCCCTCGCTATTTTTTCTCTTGTGTGGAGAAAAAAAAATTTTTTAATGGGTTACTTTTGGGCAGAGGATAAAAATGTATTTGAAAAGTCCCCTTGAGAGACTAAATGTGTAAATATTAAATTTATCCACCTGGGGAATGCCTTATATTCTCACAAACATTGGGAACTACAAATTTTGTAGACTGAGCCCTTGATCTTGGGGCTTGCCCTTATGAAGCCTGTTACTGCAAAGGAGAGGTTAAGCCTACTTACAATTGTGCCTAAGAGTCTCCCCCAGAGAACCTCTTTTGTTGCTCAGATGTGGCCTCTCTTAACCAGCTCTGTAGGTGAACTCATTGCCCTCCCCTTATGTGGGACATGACTCCCAGGGGTGTGAATCTCCCTGGCAACGTGCAACGTGACTCCTGGGGATGAGTCTGGACCTGGTATCGTGGGATTGAGAAAGCCTTCTTGATCAAAAGGAGGAAATGGGAAAAAAAAGTAAAGTTTCAGTGGCTGAGATATTTCAAATGGAGTTGAGAGGTCATTATGGAGATTATTCTTATGCATTATATAGATATCCCTTTTTAGTTTTTAGTGTATTAGAATAGCTAGTAGGAAATACCTGAAACTGTTGAACTGCAATCCAGTAGCCTTGATTCTTGAGGATGACTGTATGTATAACTATATAGCTTATACAGTGTGACCAGGTGATTATGAAAACCTTGTGGCTCACACTCC
Source organism: Choloepus didactylus (assembly GCF_015220235.1). Taxonomy (NCBI): domain Eukaryota; kingdom Metazoa; phylum Chordata; class Mammalia; order Pilosa; family Megalonychidae; genus Choloepus; species Choloepus didactylus. The sequence continues at coordinate 42,099,961 of NC_051313.1, forward strand.
CTTTATCCAATGTATGGACAGATGAGTAGAAAAATGGGAACAAAAAAGTAAATGGATAATGGGGGGGTATGGGGAGATGGTATGTTTCAGGCATTCTTTTTTATTTTTATTACTTTTTTGTAATGAAATGTTCAAAAATTGTGGTGATGAGTGCACAACTCTATGATGATACTGTGAACAACTCTGTAAACTTTTGACAACTGTTTGGTGTATGACTATATCTCAATAAAATTGTGGGAAAAAAGGGGTTACTGTGGATTAGTCATTACAAAGTGCCTGCTTAGCTTATGCTTTTAGTTAATACTTTAAGATGCACAGCCAGAGATTTCAATCTCAGACATGGCTTTTGGAAAAGGGGAGAAGAAGGGAGAAGTTAAATAGAGGCAACTTTGTCATTTTTGTAGGGGTGGAGGGCATAGGTCTGTTAAACAATATTTTGTTTTGAAAAGTAGATTCTGAAACCAAAAGCAAAATAGATGACTAAAATACAGTATATCCCTGCTTATCTTGGTGGAAGGAGAGCCAAATACCAAGGCAAGTATCAAATAAGAATGATAATGGTTACTATTTCTTGGGCACCTGGTCTGTGCCAGGTTCTCTGCTAGAAGCTTTACAGACATTACTACACTAAACCTTCACAATCCTATGAAGTTCTTACTACAAAGAGGAAACTGAGGCTTAGGGACTCTGCCTCCAAAGTAATAATTATATAGCACTTATATGTGCACCAAGCTCTGTTCTAAGCACTTCAAATATGCATATACTAATTTAACCCACACAACAGCTCTGTGAGGAAGATGATATTACCAATGAGCAAGCTGAGGGAAAGAGACAAGTCACTTGGCCAAGACCACCCAGCTACTAAGTAGAAGAGAAGGATTTAAACCTAGGCACCCTGGCTTCAACAACATGTTCTTATAGTCACTGAGCTATACTGCAAATATACTACCTGGGTGCACATGTGTGTTTTGTTTTACCATTTATATGTGTGCTATTTCTCCAACAAGACTGTAAGCTCTTGGTGGAAAGGGACCACCTTTCATACCCACTCAGAAACCTGTGCTGTAGATCAGCCAGGTTCACAATAACTAAATAAGTGTGGTGCAATACTCGGAGACATACTGCTGGTGAGCAGCTGCTCCCAGCTCCATCATCCTGGTCCAGGACTCCAGCTTCTCCCACCTCAACAGCCCCGATGGGCCCCTGACCAGCCTCAGTGTGTACAATCTGGGGATGCATTCCAGGGATGTGTGAAGGTAGACTGGGACAGATTGAAGATGCCTAACAAAGATCGTATTCCTTTACTCCCATTTCCACACTAGAAAGAACAAACTCACAGCAACTGACTGCCACGTTCTGGTCCATCTACCTGCCTGATATCCACAAAGATCAAAGCCCTCCCTTCCTACTAGATCCAGGAGGGACCACAGAAGCCACCATCAATCAGTATGTCAGCATGCCACAAGGGCATCTAACAACCATGTCCGCCTTACAGGACAGAGGACAAACCTTTTGGCCTGGCATGTTGGGTGGATCTCTTCCCCTACTTTCCCACTATCTACACTTACCTGGGGTCCCCACTGCACAGTCATTTGTTGATTTAACAAATACCTAGTTAGGAGCCACCGTGTACAAGGCTCTCTGTTGGGGGCTGGGAATACAGGGTGAACCCCCTACCCTCACGAAGGTCATCCATCCTTCCAGGCTCTGCTAATATGTCACCTCCCATGTGAAACCTTCTGAGGTGTCCCTTGGTTTAAGTATCTGATTGATAACGTTATGTCAGAGTTTACAATGTATGCAGAAATCACCTAAAGTCCTAACCGAAATACTGGCATGAGCAGTGGGGAACACATAATTACAGATTAGTGGATCAACAAGATTACCTTCATAGAATATTTCACACTAAAATGAGCAAAATGGTAAAGTTAAAAAAAAATTAAAAATCCAGGAAATCAGTAATTCCTGGGAACAAACAAATCTGAGAAGCAACTTGAACCACTTAATTTATAAGATGATTTTACCCTTCCTTCCTTGGCAATATAGTTGTTCATCTCAAAAATCAGTAGCCTGCCTGTTTATCTCTGATATAATGCTCCTAGGTCATCAGCGACCCAGGAACAGGGATTAAAATAATGAGGCCTGCCTTGAGGTAGTAACAGATTTCATAAAACAGTGTGCACGTGCTAAGAGAAGGAAGGGCCACCAGTGTCTCGCTGCTCTGACACCTCAGTAAAGCGAGCCAGCATCCTAAGACACCACACTAGTAACAAAGGTCTAAATCCCACCAAGACCAACTCGAACCACAAAAAGAAGGGGTTTACGCATAAGTGAAATTTTCAGAACTACCGAAGCCAAAACATTAAAATGTTAGCTATGTTAAAAGACTGTGCTGGACTTAATGCTAACCCTTTCTGGATGTCCCAGGGCCATTCTGAGTTGTGCTCCTACCTCAAATAGCCCCAAACCACTGCCTCTCCCCAGTGCCTGCCTCAAGCAACCGCTTCCTCCCCACCCACCCCACCCCGCATCAGCTATCTAGCTAGGAAGAACTGAAAGGAAAAGCAGATAACTAAGCTTACACAACAGTCAGCTGAATTTAGACATAGTTCTAAGTCATAATGCTCTGGTCTCCCCCACCAGGCAGCAAGACACAGGGAAAGACGCCTTAACGTGCTGAGTAGCTGAGCAGGGGAGACTGTGCTGGCACTACAGAAACTCATTCCAACAACCTGGGCAAGGCGATGTTATTCCTACGTTAATGCTAAGGTGAATGAGTCCTCGCGACGCTGCTGGCTCGCCCAAGGTTTCACAGGTGGGAGATGGCAGCGTGGGGCTGGGTCCCAGCCTGCTGACTCCAAGTGGCATCATCTTTCTATTACACCCAAGCTGAGTCACAAGGGAGCAACGGTCTTGCCAGAGGACACTGACACAGGCAGTGGAGTTTAGAAAAAAACTCTTACCCCAGCTTCCTAGATTAAGGATTTCTTTAGTTTTAGAGAAATAATTGCTTTTACCATGATCTATCTTTCTCCCTCCCTCTCTCCTTCTCTCCCTCTCCCCCCTTGTTATCTTTTAAAAGTTCATATTCATTAATCAATGCAAATGACAGAGTGGATAGGTGTCTCATACAGATTTGCAAATGCACCATTAACTGTGGGCCTTTGCCAGCCTAGGATTTTCACTAGTTTTCATCAATAAACTTAAAGAATGAAATTAAATTGCTGTAACTCTATACAAAAGGGGTCGAGACCACTCATCTAATAACCTAACAAAACTGTTACTTCAATCATTATTTTAAAGTTAAACAACTGATCAAACTCACAATGTTAAATGTTTGAGTAACTGAACTTTTCAAAGGAAACTAAAAAACAAAGATAAACCCATAATTACACCTATATGCTAGCTTATTAGATACAGTTTTATCAACACTCCTGCTTAAATTATAACAAATACTAGAAAAAGTTAATCCTATGCACACAGCACATATTCAATGAATAAACTTTTTAGTCTGAGTCTTTAAAAATGTCAAATAATTGCAAAATAAATAAATAGATATGAAACACCAGCACTCATTTTCACTCTATTGAGGTGCACTTGTGATTTATTTGATCTCCTGGACAATCTTTGCTTTTATGCATAGAAAAAAAGTTTATCTTAAGGAATATAAAATGTATCTACAGCCTTGCTAAAATGTAATACTAACTTTAACTTTTTGCATTTTGATTATTTCCTGCAAAGTGAAGTGACAATTGAAATTCTTAACTTCAAATCCACATATAAGGGATGAGGCCCTATAACTACAAATATCTTTCCTAAAACTGCCCTCATAGCTTTCTTCTCATCAGGCAAACAACCTACTAGTCTGATAAACTTGCTAACTTCCCCCTTCAATTTTGAAATATAATTATAAAAGCTAATTCTCACTTGAATGTCCTTGTATTTGTGCCAAAAGAACTGTATCTTTCTAGGGTAAAACCAGGGCAGTTTTTATCACTAGTCCACCCTAAGGAGCGTTCTGTCATCAAAGAAAGCTCTGAGACATGTAAGGCCCAGGCATCTGCCCTGACACTTCTTGAGGGCTGAATCTGGCGGGCTTCTGAGGCACACGCAGTCCTCTGGCGTGTCCAAGTGGAGAGAGGGGACTGTGCCACTTTGAAGATGGGCTCCCTGGCATGTCTGGGCTCAGAACTCCTTGGCCCCTTCCGTGCCCACTCCCACTGTCCTGGACGAGATATTATCTTTTCTCTTCAATGAGTAAGCCAGTCCTCTTGCTGTTTCCACTGCAGCCCGGGAAGGGGAACTCTTGCAGCCTTTTTAAAGGCCCTTTTACGCACAATGCCACAACACCAGTGAAGCAAGTTTCTGGAAGAACAGCTGAATAAGAGCACATGGGAGGCTGTCTACAAAATGAGTCACTTAATCTACATCTGCTGCTGTTGCTGCTGCCCCCCTTGTTTGGAGTAAATGCGCAAGGAAAACTGATCCATGTGGGATTCGTGGAAATGGGGTGTTTCATCACAGCCACGGGAGGCATGGGGCCCAGCTGAGCTCCTGCTGCCTTCTACACCCGCTGGCTCCTTCCCCAGAGGAGCAAAGTTTCTCCTTGGTGTCTGTGTGTAGTGGGGGAGAAGGGAAGGACAGGGAAAATACCAGGAAGGGGAAGGAGAAGAGATCTTAAAAAGTATTAAATATATATTCACTGATGGAGAAAAACCCATCTCAACTAAACCACATCCTCATAGTAATTCTCCAAAGGGCAAGGAATCCTTCCTCTGATTTGATCCCAAGGGGAAATTACTCTGGATGAGATCTGCCCTCCTTCTCTCCCTCTCCCCTCTGGCTGAATCAAGTGGATTCTCCTAAGCAAAAAAGCCCTCGAGACAGCTTGTAACCTCCCTGGCTCTCCTGTGCTCCAAGTCGAACTTAAGGAGAGCCGTCCTAACTACCTGCAAAGTTTCGCACACCTCCCGCCTATTTCTTCCCAACTCTGATTTACTCCTCAGTGCCATTAGATGACACTCCTCAGATGGTACCAAACTTCCCGTACTGTCACATAAGCATGACTGCATGAGACCTGAGGGCAATTTCTCTCTCTAGTGTGTCCAGTCATCAGGCCTTGCCTAACTGCAAGCATTTAGTGGCCTGACTTCAGGGGAGCTAGAGACCTCTCACCTCCTACTTTCTCCCCACACACCTATCAGGCTTACAGTTTCTCGGCCCTGGCACTATTGATATTTTGAACCAGGTGATTCTTTGTTGTAGAGGACTATCCTGTGCTTTGTGAAGTCCTGCAACCTCTATCCACTAGATGCCAGTGGCACCCTCCCCTGCAGCTGGGATGACCAAAAGTATCTAAATGTCTCCAGGGGGCAAAAACCCTCCTCCCTCCTTCATTCCACATGGAACCACCTTTCCATATACTTTTTGTAAATTCCCATATTCTTGAGAGGGAGAAATCAGACATGAACTGCTACAATACTAAGACTTTGGTGTGAATTATTCTATGCTCGGAGACAAATGTAGCCTGATAAGGATGTGTTTAAATTGGGAGGGCTCAGACTTTGTGGCAAGGCTGGGGTGGGGTTGGGGGGGGGTGGGGAGGATGGTGCAGAGGGAAACATGGTACAGGAAGATGAGACAGGTGACCCCCTTGCAGCACAGGACTTGAAGTGCTTCCCCCTCCTATTCAGGAGGGAATGGAACCCAACTCAAGTCTGTCTTATCCAACAATACAGAAGTGAACCTAGAAGAACCTGAGCCTCATTAACCATCAACGACCAAGGATCAAACTGGACCTGACCAATGAAAGGAAGCCAAAAGTTCCAGCAATTCTGACTGAAGCATGTCTCAAGGAGCACCCAACAAGGGCCTTGCTGTCCCCATGTAGAAAAACTGGAATAGGTGAGGCACAAGCTTCCCATATCTCCGAGACGGCTGAAACAAACTGAGTAATTCTGGAGGAATCCAGAACCGTCAGTGGCCTGGTAGGGACTCAGGACCACATTGAAAAGGCAACCAACAATTATTATTCTAGGTGCTCTGGATGATATTCAAAAGGATAAAACATGGCTCCAGTCTCAAGTTTTGACAGTTAGGTTCAGGAAAGGAAAGATTAACCACACATTCACCAACATCTTCATTACCACCTAAGAGCAGCAGCTAAGGTTTATTGGAAGTTTATAATGTGCTAAGCTCCATGCTGTGAATTTTACTTGCATTATCTCTTTTAATCCTTACAACAGCCGTATAATACAGAGAATATTAATATCTCCATTCGATAGCTGAAAAAAATTGAGGCTCAGAGAGACTAAGTGACTTGCCCAAGGTCATACAGCTGCTAAATGGAGGAGCTGGGATTCAAACCCAGACTGTGCTAAAGACCACAAACACGGAAGGAGTGCAAAAAGACCACAGTGCCGGGGGATGACCGACTGCTGAGATTCTCCAAGGAAAGCCAAAGACTAGGGTTGGCAAAGGAGAAGAAAAAGGGCCTCCGAGGCAAAAAGTTCTTTAAAAATTAGCTCCGTATCTCATAGCAGCTTAACCAGCTATTGGAAACGCTTCTGCCCACAAGGAAAATCAAAATCTTTCCTTAAAAGGATTCGGGGATTATAGTGAATAGGGTGCTACAGGCAGGCACAGAAGACCAAAAAAATGCTCCTTTTTCTTCCAAGGCCAAGTACCTTCCCTTCCATTGGGTTTAAAACCGTTAACTTCCTTTTCACAACCATGCTGAGCCACATCTCTCTAAGGCAGTGGATCTCCATTTTTTGCAGTCACGGCCTCTTCTGAGCTAGTGAATACTAAGTACCCACTTGCCAGACAAACACCCACACATGTATCATCCACATGCCATTTTAGGAACATTATAAAGCCTTAAACAGGCTTTTCTACTTACAAGGTCAAGAGGATGTGAATACCTAATGTGACCCCAGGTTTCAATTTTACTTTTTCCAAGCGTTTTCTTTCTAATGATCCACCTACTCCTTCCAAACAGATTATGTACTGACCTGAAGAGAATCTAGTCAATGTGCCTGAAGAGTCATCCCAGGAACTTTTCACTACAGTCTTGCAAGTACATCATGCTCTATACACATTATGTCATTCTTTCTTCTGGACATGGCCCTGTTAATTGTATTTTGAGCTGTAACTCCTGGCATGTTCTTAAAATGACCAAGGCAGGCCCTGGTTCTGCTTGATGACATCTGATGCCCTTGCAGTCGGCTGGCAAGGCAGCGGCTCACAGTACACAGGTGACTGCAGTCAGATAGCTAGTGCTCATGGGCAACTCCCGGCTTTGCAGGCACAGCTAGGACACACAGGGCTGGTTTCCAAAGTGCTTAATGGTGATTACACTAGTTTGGTGATTCACTAAAAAGCACAGGATGTGCCCAATTATACACTCTATTTTTTCCAATGTTATTTCATAAACTCCAATTTCACAAGAACGTAGATTCTCCATCCAAACAAAATTATCAAAATACTAGCTATCCTCAAAATTCTATTTGGAAGTGGGAGTATAAATAAGACAGGATTTAAACAGACATTTAATATTTTTGTGTCATTCATTCAAACATTTAAGAAGTGCCTACATTTTGGATATTATGGGAGACTACACAGACAGAAAGACACTCATTTGCTGAGTGTCAGTAATAAAACACAAAGCAATAAAGAAATCAGTAAAGGTCCTGCATCAAATAAAAACAAAGTGAAAACATTTATAATGTTAATTTTGTACTCCCCTACTCCCACCTCAGATTAGAAACTACAACTTGAATCCTTAGTAAGCTGCCAACAATAGTTGCTATTGTTGGGGAGAATGAAAAGTAAAAGAAAATTAGTATTACTATAAACAAATAAGTAGTTCTTGTCAAGATAAATAATAACTTGGTATTCTCATCCTCAGAAGCGTAGCTTCCTAATACAAAATGACTGCAGCTCCACCTGAAAGCATTGGGCCGCCAATCACATTTGCTGTGCACAGCCCCTACCATGTATGAAATACTATGGGAGAAACTAAAGGTACCTGCGTGAAAGAAGCAGGTGACTTTAGCTTTTAGGGAAAACTTCTGCATACCACCTGGGATAAACTGAGGCCACTTTCCACCATATTTTTTCCTACTAAAGAAATTTTTCCCTCCTATTTAAGGAAAAGAGAAGACTAAAATTATGTATTGTTAAATGTGTTGAGAAAAATGTTCCACATATAAAAATGAATCAAAAGGCAACATGAAACCACATACGACCTCTAAGACAGAAAGTAGTCAATGATGCTGTAGGTTTCTGAGCTCCCAAATACAAGCATGGTCTGTTTTTCTGACCCAAAAAATATATAATAAAAGGATTTAATTAACTTAAAGATCTAACAGGACAATGGTAGAATTGGTCTTGAGAAACACACCTTGCCTTCAGCCAAGGAATATTATTATATATAATCTGTGGAAATTCCCTGCGACTTCACGCAAGCTTGGCTCTACCCTGTGAATTTAACCTTAAGGAACCCAGCAGGTTGCGGGGAGGCGGCCCCAAGAAGGAAGTGCCATATCTCAGCCTGGCATGTATGGAAGACTCATTTGTCAGGCTCTGCAACCAAGCTTAAGTGATATTTAGGAGGAAGACACGCCAAATTAAAACTCTTGAAGACCATTAATCACACCCTCATGACTTCAGATACAGCAATACAACATATGCTTATGTCGATCAGGTCTTTATTTTTAATCGGGGGTATTAGCTTCCTACTGCAACAGCCTATAGCAGGAATTGTTTAAAAAGTAGGGCAGGCATGGCTCAGCCTACTTATTATTTTAAGTAATTAAAAAGTATACAGATATGGCCACGGAATTTTTGTTATTCTTGGCCACAAATAAACAGATGGCCAGTGAAGAAATCAGACCAACTCTACAGCTGAGAATATAGTTTATTCCACTTCTGGTTTCTGAATGTCAAAGCTTGGGAGATGAATCCAAGAACCCAACTGACGACCAGAACAGGAAAATTATATTTTTATTTCATTTATTTGGCATACTCCAACTGTTAAGAAGTAGAGATAAGGAAAAATAGTGCCTAACAGAGCACCAAATACTCAGTGGGTAATTAGTAAATATTACTTAATAACTAAAAGGGAAAATTAAATAATTCTCTTCTAAATAAACCATAGGTCAAAGAAGAAATCACAAGGTAAATTCAAAAGTATTTTGAACTGAATGATTAAAAACAAACTATACTTGTGGAATGTAGCTAAAGCAGTTGTTAGTAGGAAATGTATGGCTTTTAATATTTATATAAGAAAGAAGAAAGGTCTCAAATAAATGATCTAAGCTGCCATCTTAACTTAGCAGGAAAAAAAAAAGAGCAAATTAAGCCCACAGCAAGCAAAAGGAAAGAAACAATAAATGTAAGTACAGAAATCAATGGAATTAAAAACATAAAAGCAATAGACAAAATCAATGAAACCAAGGTTCATGACCAAGTGGAGTTCATCCCAGGAATGATAGGCTGGTTTAACAATGGAAATCAATCAGTGTAATTCACCGTATCAAAAGACCAAAAAAGAAAAAGAATATGAACATCTCATTAGATATGGAAAGAGCATTTGAAAAAAATTCAATACTCATTCGTGATTTAAAAAAAAAAAAAAAAAAAACTCAGCAAACTAGGAACAGCGTGAACAAACTGCCTCAATCTGATAAAGGGAATGCATGAAAAACTTACACCTAACATCATGCTGTCCTCTTAAGAATGGAAGCATGACAAGGATCTCTACTCTCACCTCTCCTATTCAACTATGTACTGGAGGTTCTAGCCAGAGAAATAAAGCATGAAAAAGAAATAAAAGGTATATATATTGGAAAGAAGAATAAAACTCTTTATTCACAGTTATGACTGTTAACGTAGAAAATTGTAAGAAATCTAAAAGAAAGTCATTAGAACAAATAACCGAATTTAGCAAAACCGACATACAATATACGAAAGTCAACATACAAAAACCAATTGTATTCATATATTAGCAATGCGCAAATGCAAATTGTAATTTTAAAATTATAATTTTAAAAGACACCATTTTCAATAGCAACAAAACCTAAATTACTTAGGAATAAATTTCACAAAGGATGCACATCAAGACCTGTACTCTGACACCTAAAAAACATTTCTAAGAGAAGTTAAAGACTAGATCCAGAATAGGCCAAATAATTTTGAAAAAGAACTAATTGGAAGACTTACACTACCTGATTTCAAGACATACTATGAAGCTACAGGAATTTTTTAATTACTTAAAATAATGAGTAGGCAGAGCCATGCTTGCCCCACTTTTGAAACAATTCCTACTAAAGGCTGTTGTAGTTGGAAGCTAATACCCCTGATTAAAAATAAAGACCAGATCGACATAAGCATATGTTGTATTGCTGTATCTGAAGTCAGGATCAATGGAACAGAAAAGAGCCCAGAAATAAACTCAAGTGTCAAGGTAATTCAATGCATAAATGAATAAACTCTTAGACAATTCACTAAAATTAACTTCAAATGGATCAGAGACTTAAATTTACGAGCTAAAACTATACAGCTTGTTGAAGAAAACATAGTAAAACAAATCATTGTGACCTTGGATTAGACAAAAATTTCTTAGGACAGAAAAAGCACAAACCTAAGATACATATATAAACAAACTGGACTTCATCAAAATCAAAAAGTTGTTCTTCAAAAAACTTAAAAATGAATAAGCAATCCACGGACTGGAAAAAATATCTGCAAAATTTATTTCTGATAAAAGACGTATTCAGAACACATAAAAACTCTTACAACTCAATAGAGCGAACACAAATAATCCTGTTAAAAATGAGGGAAAGATTTGAACAGACATTTCACTAAAGAAGATATACAAATGACAAACAAGCACATGAAAAGATGCTTAACATTATTAGTCATTATGCAAATACAAATTAAAACTACAATAAGTATATACCGCCAAACACTGACTAACTCCTAAAGGGCTAAAAGTAAAAAGATTGACAATTACAAGCGTTGGAGAGGATGTGGAACAAGAACTCTCATGCATGCTGGTGGAAATGCAAAACGGTACTACCGCTTTGGAAAACAACTTGGCAGTTTCTTATAAAGTTAGACGTATACTCTACATATGACCTAGCAATTCTATTTCTAGGTTTTTTCCCCAACGAAATGAAAATATGCATCCCACAAAGACTTGAAGATGAATATTCATAGCATCCTCATTCATAACAGCTAAAAACCAGAAACAACTGATAACTGGTGAATGGATAAAATATTTGGTATATTTATACAATGGAATATCCATACAATGGAATTCTTCTTAGTAACTATAAGGAATGAACTACTGATGCATGAAAGACATGGATGAATCTCAGATGTATTATGCTAAGTGAAAGATGCTAAACCAAAAGGCTATAGTCAGTATGACTCCATTTATACAAAATTCTAGCACAAGCAAAAGCAGCTCAGATGTTGCCAGGACCAGGAGTAGGGGGAGGGCACTGTGGGAGCCCCAGGCCCAGGACCTCCCCAAGTGCCTTGAGGACAGCACACAGAGCTTGTGTGACCTAGGACTGTTAAGGTTTGACCTACTCTCCTTGTAAAATCCAGCCTCCAGTGCTAAATGTTATCTACAGCTTACCTCCCTCCTGGAAATACCTCCTCCCTGGAACTCCCTGAGATACTGTTATCTACAAGGTAATCTATAACCCCCCTCCTCCCTGTTGACTAGAGTCGATCCCTCCCTATGTCACAAGACCCCAGCTCCTCTAGGTCTTTGTCGTGACCCTTATAAACCACTCCCTGGCACCCCCTGCTTTTGTGGAGTATCTTCACGTTGAGCTCTGAATCCACCGCCATTCAGAGAAGCTCCTGAATTCAGGGCAACGTGACCGACTTCCTACCCTATAGGTAAGACCCAAAAATAAAAGTTCATTTCTCAGAATGTGTCCAGTGCTTTCTTTAGTCCTTTGACTAAAAAAGCCCTCTTGGGCCCTGACAGGCATTGACTGAAAAGGGGCACAAGGATACTTTTTGTGGTGATGAAAAGGTTTGAAATGTAATGTTAGTTACACAATTGTACACACTTATTAAAACTCAAATTGTACACTTAAAATTGGTGAATTTTATTGCATTCAAATTATATAACTCAATCTGAATGTTTTACACATGTGAATTGCAAAGTAAATGACTCCAGTTAATAAAAAAAAGAGAGGCAATTTTATTTTACTATAAAATTATTCAAATGCCTCACACAGCAGGATTGTAATAAAAAAGTTTTCATCTCTGAGCCATAAGATGTTGCAGAGGAGGGGGAGGGAAGAAACAGGAACAAAAAGTTTGAGTGCTAGAAAAATGTGGGGCCTGCTCTTTGACTTGTTATAAACTGTACTTACATGCTCAGATTTCACCCACCCCTTAGCCCTATCAATTACCTACTCGTAAAGGCCACAGAATGGGAATACGTTCTCTCTCTCAAAAAAACCAAAACCTACACATGCACACAAAGAAAAATCCAGTCCTTTCTCCATTTTTGGTACTTTGTACTTTGCCTCAAGTGCAAAGGTGAAGAGGCTCGGCCTTTAGGCTGAGAGGCCTGGCCTCACCACTCTCGTTTGTACAGACTTAACATCGAATCCTCCCATTTTAATTCCAATGAGTTTTCTTGAGGAGCAAATTTCCCTATAGCTAGTTTACTCTGAGGTTCCTGGTCAGGTGTCCACAGTCAGACCCAAGCAGCTTATATGGCTCTGGATTCAGTCCTTTTAAGATTATAAAAACAATAACTACAATATTAAAGAATATTAAAATAAAGGAAAACCCAAAGGTTCTACAACAGAGAAATAGTTACATAAATTATAAATTCACCCAATCCTTGTCCTATTAAAGCAATAATTTAAAATAGGTGTTATAAAGCCTATAAATGGGGAAAAAATTGTAATTTAACTGAGAAAGAAAACAAAATACATAAACCAAAGAGTAGGCAGCCAAGTAAATAACATAGGCATATATGCTCTGAAACTGCAAGGAACACCCATAAATTAAAGAGGGGTTTTTCTCAGCTTTTTTTTTAAGCATATATTTATATGCTAAATATATATTAAATATATATATATTTAAATCCAACATGCATATCTCCTCAGCTTAATGAAAGGACCCTAGCCTAGGCAAGAATAAGCCCTAGTGCCAAATATTAAGTCCTTGGGACCAATTATCAGCACCTATGTATGTGTGCTGTCAAGCCCTAAGCCCAACTGAAGGATTTGTAGTGATATGCAACATTAAAGAGGTGTGACATTGAGAACAGACAGACAGGTGAGAAACTAGACTCTCTTCCTGTTAACCCATGAGGCTGACCCAAAAACACAAGAGAGAGAGAAATTCGCTTGCCTACCTGGCCTGCCCGCCTCCCTTCTTCACACTCACCACCTTCAGTCTCAACACTGTATGTTCACTACCACCGTAAAGGTAAACAGACGGGGCAGATAAAACTTGGGCTAATTTTAAAGTTGAACAGACCAAGATTCAGAGGGCTTGAAATCCGGACTGGACGCCTGGCCAGCTGGTCAGTTCCTGGGTATGGTCGCCCTGGACATTATCCCCAGTCACCACCACCACTCCCAACCACCACCTTCTCTGAGGAGCAACTCCTGGGGTATGTGTTGTCTCTAAACACTCACTGAAACAAAACTTTTTGGAAGCGATGTGATGATTCACCATTCATTTTTGGGGCAAGGTTAAAAATAGTAAGGCATAGAGATAATCCATTTACTCAGCTTACCAGTTACAAACCACTGCTTCGCTGAATGTGAATTATAGTAGGCTTATCTTAAAGACATTTAAGAACTAACCTCTAATAACCTCTTCTGCATTATGTTCTCTGGTAACTGTCCATTTGGATTAAGGCAAAACCAACCAAAGATATTCTTAACAGCTTAGGGTTCAGTGAACAAATCTTTGCAGCTGACGGAAGCACTTGGCTACCTCAGTGTAAACAAAGGGAAGCTTTTTGAAATTATCCTGTAAGCTTGAAATAATTTCAAAAGAAAAAGTTTAAAGGGAAAGCAAAAAAAGGGAACATGCTCTATAGTGCTGAACACTGATTGCTTACACAGCTATCCTGAGGTTGAAACAAATCTGTCCAGAGAATTTAAGGCCAGTTTTCTGACCCTCTGGGGGAGGAGTGAAGAAAAACAAAATATTAAGCATTTTTCCCCCTCTGAGAACAGCATATTTCTTCTCAAACTTTCTAAAGGATTCACTATTAGAAATGCTAAATCCCATAAAAGCACCAAGGCCAAAAGAGGAGCCTTTATATTGTATTCTGCTCATAAACCCAAAGACAGCTAACAGGGATCCTAAATGGTACACTCTGTTCAGAAACCATAGCATTGGCTAGGAGGTGGAATATTTGGTGTCCTGATTTCTGTCAGGGTATTTTTGTCTCTGAATTTTGTTTTTAATAGTAAAACTGGAGTAGCATCAGAAAAGGGTTTTTTTGTTGTGGCTGCTCATTGTGTGTCCCCTCCCCCCTTCAAGTTCTGAAAAGTTCTTTTTGAATATCTACTTTTTTTGGATTATGTCTCCAATCTAGTCCATTTTCTGTTTTTCCCCAGGGGCAAAAAAGATAATTCCCAGTTAGAAATTAATCTCTTTGGCAGAACTACTTATAAGCTCAGAAAACAGGCCTGTGATAGACAATTCTCAATCATCTTTCAATGAAGTAGGAGTGTCACTTAATTTATCCAAGCATCAGTTTTCCAAGGGGCTGAACTAGGGAACTCATTCAACTCAAGGATTCTAAGAGGATTCTAAGTATAAAACAGACACTCAAGTTTAAAATAGAGAAACTTGAGCTGATCGTCAGCCTGACTGGGATTATGCACATAAAGTTCTACATTACTTGTAATGAATAAAATGAGGGGGCTGGACTAAAATTTCTACATATCTTCTGACTCTGACATCTACAACCCCATGGTCCTTGGAAAATGGCAGCAAATAAGACAGAACTGAAGGTCAGACCTGCCATAAATTCTCCAAATGCCACTGGTCTGCACCAGGAAACTGCAGTAATGCTATACTTATTTTTGTCCAGGATAATCCACTGTCAAAGAATACGCATTTCTACTACTATGTGTGTTCCTTTAGGCAAGGGTTTTTGTCTTTTTTTCACTGATATATTCCCCCAGCCTAGAACAGTGCCTGGCACACAGTAACATCAATAAATATTTACTGAGTGAAGAATAAATCCCTTACTTAGCATTTGAGAAAAAAGTTAAGGCATCCAAAAAATCCAATCTGTGAGCCCCTAAAGGAAGGAGGATGCTTATGACCTCTTTCATGCAAAGACGGGGAAAAATTAGGATACTCTGGAGATTTTGGGGCTTTGGAGACTGAGCAGAATTTATTCAAAATTATCTAGGCATCTTAACAGAGCAAGAAAAACAGGACTAGAAACAAATGCATTACAATCCCATTTCCAAGACATGAAACCTTACCAGGATCAGAAAACACAGTATTAGTGAAGCAACTTTCTGAAGAAGGGGGTGTAAGAAATCTTCTACGTTTCAATTCATGATCAAAACATCTCTCACTGAATGTTCTAAAATTGATTGTGGCAATGAATGCCCAACTATATTATGACACTGTGAGCTACTGATTATATAATTTGGATGGATTATACAGTGTGTGAATATATCTCAATAAAATTGCATTTTAAAAAAATCTTTCATCTCCCAAGTAGGCCCTTTCTGGCATGAAAGGCAAAACACACAAGTTAATAGTAAAAAAGTTCAATTCCAAATTCCCTATGTCTGAAAATCAAAGACAACACCTTGCTCTCAAAAAGCCCAGTATCCCAGGGTTCATTTGTCTTTAAAACATAACAAAACAAACAAAAATAACATAGACACCTGCTGGTTGAACAAACATTGACTTCATCAACTTACTCCTGCTGAGCTTTCTTTATGGGACAGGGCCCCCTCCAGTCACAGCAGGCAACAAAAAAGAAAATCACACAAAATAGGATCAAATAGCCAGCTTGCACGAGACTTTTAAAACAGTCGTGCAAATCAGTTTGTGCTGAAGGTGGTCAAAATACCCATTTTAACAAACAATAAAATGTGCAGATGATGCACTAAGCCCTTTGGTAAAAGTAGGACAGACTGGTAAAAGCACCAGAAAACGTTTGCTGGCTACTTGGCTATCAGAACCCTTCAGAAGGCTGCTTCCTGGAAAGGAGGAGAAAAATTTTAACAGGGATTTCCTACAGATAAGCCTTAATCACAGCATGGCAGAATCATGCAGACACAGCAAGTCTGAGGAGATTATTTTTCCTTTTCTCCTTTTGATTTTTCCTCTACCAGTGGCATGGCCACTGTGTGTCAAGAACCCAAAGAGTTTAGGGGGATGGGGAGGGACATCACAATTTCAGAGACCTGATTACTATGCAGAAAACACTACCCTACCAGGCAGACCTGCCAATGAACTGCCCCTGGGGAGGGGGTCCATACAGTCTGCAGTGATGAACTATAGAATTACTTAGGGGTGATGTCCTGTAGAATTAGTTTCCAGAAGAATTCCTGGCCTCCAAAGTTTCTGGATTTCTAGGCAAGAAGAGCAATTAGGTATCAACCGACAAGAACACTGATAACCAAGAGAGCAGCTTGGCTCCTTCTCCTCTCAACACCACCCAGAAATCCAGTCTTCAAAGCCACAACACCAAATCAGTTGTTTTCTGATTCTGTCCCTCCTCTTTTATGTTTGTAATTGTTCTGTTCAGAACAAAGTTGCTTTTGTGGCACAAACTGTCCCGGCCCGTGGGATGATCAACAGAGGCTCCAAATCCTGTGAGGGAGGAATGGTATGGGACAAGAGACGCGAAGAACGACAGCAAGACGGGTTTCTGATCAAGCTGCAAAACTTTATTGAAGAGGCAGGGTATATATGCCCTGGAGGGAGAGGGGGTGGCTAATAAGGACAGGTAGCGGTCTGGGATTGGTGATTGCTGTTGCTAGGGTGGATGGCAGATGTAGGGTTAGCATTTTTGGCGCAAACTAGCACTTTTGGCGCGAACTACTTCCGTAAAGAGGGCTGAGGGTAACTTAAGCTATTGTTGTATCAGCCCTGGCGGCCATGTTGCACATCTCCGGCATAGCTGAAGGTGGGCTTCATGCATGCTACCTTAATCGCCCTCTACAACAAACTGTCTTGATTTACTTGTAATTCTCACATAAAAACAAAACGTTTTACCAACAACAAATTGCAAAGCAATTAATTATCAAGTATCACATGTTCATATTACAAGATAAAAATTTTTTGGTCTTATGAGTGATCTGAAATCACCACAATTTATAAAGCAATTGGATTTGTGACTTGCCCCTTCAACCTAATTTTCTTTTAATTTGCTGTCCTAGCTCAGTCTCGTGTTTATATGTCCAGGCTAATCCCTCAGAATTAATTGCTCAGCCACCCTGGCCTGGTCTCTCATTATAAAACAGGGACCACCCCAAATTCTCTGTGCTAAAATAAAACATAAACAAACAATATATTCTCTTTCTAGGGTAACTGCAAGCATCCCTGAACCATCTACGAAGTTTTAAAAATTAGACCTGAAAGTAGAGAACAGCATACTAGGGTCAGGAGACAGGGAGAATGGGGAAATAATGCATATGGGTGTAGGATTTCCATTTGGGGTGAAGGGAAAGTTGTTGGTGAGGGTACCCTAAAATTGTGAATCCCACTGAATGATATGCTGGGGAACGGTTGAGATAGGAAAGTTTAGGTCTTATGTATTTCAAAAATTATTTAAAAAAAAAAAAAAAAGGAAAACTAAAGAAACCATGACAATGAAATGCAATACATGATCTTGGATGGGCTCTAATAATAGAGGAGAAAAAGATCAAAAAGACATTACTGAGGCATACAAAAAAACTGGAATACAGACTTTTGTAATCTTCATATTAGTGTTACATTTCTTGAACCTGATAACTGCACTTAAGGTGGTTACATAACTGAATATCTTTCTTGTCAGGAAATGTACCTGAAAGTATTGTGTTCAAGGAGCATGATGTATACCTCCACTCAAGTGTTCAGAAAACAGACAGACAGACAAATGGATAGATGAGACAGACAGATGGATACAAAGACAGAATGACATGGCAAAATGTTAAAATTGGTGGATCTGTGTAACTGGGACGATGTGGGTATGCTGGAGTTCTCTATGTGGGGTTTGTATTATTTTTGCAACTGTAAATTTGACATTATTTCAAAATATAAAGTTGAAAGAAAAAAATGAGATCTGAAACCTCATTCTTCGTTTTACTGTAAGTGTCATTTTAAGCAAGCTTTTAATTGAGCCAAGCCTCCATTTCCTTTTCTCAGGAATAAGCAACTTTCAAGGTGTGGATTAGAAATACTGTAGGTAAAGGACCCAGGTAAAGTGCCGGGTGGACTGGGGTGTTCAAAACATAGTAACAAACAGAAGGGTCCTGGTCACAAAGAGCTTGACTATGAACTGTACAGCTAAAAAGTTTATTTTAGTCCATGCAATATCTTAAGCTTCAAATGTAGTAAAGCCAAGAGGCCATGCCTGTGAGGAACAGGGTGAAGAAAATCTACGAAACAGAAGCATTTGGTTTTAGATACCTTTTACTCTCCTCTCATCAGGCCACTCTCATCCACACAGGTGATATGTGTCACAACAAAGTGGGAGAGGTCTCAAAATCACCACCCACCCATGGCATTCAGGTTGGTACATGAGGGCATCGCCACAGGGAGGAACCAGAGCTGAGACAATTCTCCAGAGACTTATAAAAAAAAAAAAAAAAAAAGGGGGACCCAAACCAAACAAACCAAAAGCAAAGAAGAAAAAAAATCAACCCTCAAAAATCTGAGGGGAAGTAAAACATCCCAACTAGCTGTTTTCTTTGGCTGAATTCACAGGCTGCTGTTCAACTTAAAGTTCCAGCACAGAAACCCCAAAACTGTAACATGTATTTGTTGTTCAAACACACAATGAGTGTGAATTGATTCTTCCTTTTTCAAGATAGGTCAAGGTCAAAACTAACAATACATACTGATTATAAGAGGCCTCCACACTTTAATACGGTTTTAGAAGAGATGATCCACCTCTTCATGCAAAGGCCTGCAGCTGTTCAATGTTATCCAAATCCAAAAAGAACACAAAATACATCAGGAAGCTCTTCCACACAGTCATCCAAAGGTATAACAATCCACAAAAACGTAACCCACCACTGAAGAGGGAAAAGGAACCCGATGACCTTCATTTCACGTATTCACCCAGAAATACACTGTGAGCTATACTGCCTTCCAGTTTCCCTTTATTACCGATATCCATCATAATTCTAGATTTTCATGAGCAAACATTTTCTAAAATACCTATGTAATAAATCTTGATTATTTAAAATAAAAGTTTTTCTCACCTCTAGCACCTTCTGACACCCTCAGTAAACGAATTTGCATGATGCTGACTCATCTCCTAACCACCACTCAGATTAGAATCAAACATCACTATTTCATTTAAATCAAAGTAAACAGAGGGTTTGCTGCTATTGCAGTTTGCATTTCACCATCCTTAACACCATATTCTTTCAGAGTGCCTAAGTTCATTCCTAGTCAATTTCATAGTCAAAGATTATTCAAGTTCTTGGACCCATAGATAACTCCATGATCATTACAAAAATACTTCTTTTTAAATACATTTTAAAATTTGGTTATAATACACCATGCAGAGAAATTTTCATTTCAAAAGCAGAACTAAACTTTGAGCTTCCAATAAAGTTGACAGAGTCCAGGTCCCTTTTCCTGCCCTGAAGGAAAATTATGATATACAGTTAGTTTGGGAAAGGCTGTTCAGACTGAGCCCAAAGAAAATGTTCTATCCCAAGCTCCCTGATTTTCAGGAAATCAGGTTTTATATAATACCTGGAAATTAGAATGACCAACTTGATTCAATTACATACTTTCTTTCCTGGGTCAAAACGTGCATGAATGTTCTACATTTTTACTGTTAAGATCAACAATGCTATAAGAATCATGATACACTGAAAAAGATGACAAGAAAAGGTTTTTTTTTTTTTTAGCACCCTGAAGAAATGAGTAGTTTTCATGGATGACACTTGATACACTCATTATTTAGTCTTCATCTACAAACCTGTAGAAGATCCTTTAAATGACCGAACGAATAAAAAATTTCTTATGAACCTTAAAGAGAGACATGCCGGATTCTACCAGCCTCCATTAGTCATTTACTTTTTAAGAACTGGGTCTTTCTTTGTCAGAGGACACTAATTTAGCACCAAAATAGTTAGCAAGCACAATCTCTTCTGAAATCACCCGGCCTTCTAGAAGTGTGATTTACCATTCTAATAAGAAACAATTTTTACTGAAATCAGCCTGATTCATCTTAATTATGGTAGCACAGGTAAAGAAGAAAACACTTACAGATTTCTAAACAAAAAGAAAAAGAAAAAGCTACAGTGGAAGGATTGTGGGAATATGGATTTGCCATATTTATCAGAAAGTAAATTTCAAACCAAATATATTATTTATTTCAGAAATCACAAACATACTTTCCAGGTTTTTGGTCGATATATATTCTTAATCCTCTCTTATTTCTTCAAAATCACCATCCAGTCACGCAAGAAAAATCCTAAAACCCTCTAGAGTAAGAAGGGCGAAGAAAAGCATCTCACCAGCACTCTACATCCTTAGTAGTTCCATTAAAAGGCTACTTAATTTTCAGCTTGAAGAGCTGCAAATGGGATACAATACTTCACACAAAAACAAGAAGAACAAACACACATATATAAGATCATGTACATTGTTTATATTAATCAGCCTTTCTATGCTATCGGTATGAAAGCACATCCTTGTCCAGCTCTTAGGACATCACATTCTTGTCTAGTTCTGGGTGAATATGAGGCATCATACAAGAAAAGGCAGAATCGGAACGATTTCTTCTAATTCTTCATACCCATCCTATACCAAATCTTCCGAGACTTTACAAAACCACTCCAGCCGATTCCCAAACTTCATGTAAAAACAAGATCTTGGTGGTATCTCTGCTATTCAGAAAGATTTTCTTAGACCAATGGGATTGAAAAACTAATAGCCAAGCTGTGAAAGTTGGCTGCTACAGAGATATGGTAGAAATCAAAAAAAAAAAGATTTATTAAAGCAATAATGCTCTGTGTTGCAAGAGTATGAGAAATAGGCATTCTCATACATTGCCTGGTAGAAGTTGAAAAGGTTTTGTAGAAAGCAAATACAGTAGTATTTTAAAATAAAAAGCAAAGACTTCAAATTTTACATACTCTGAGGCATCAATTCCATTTCCAGGCATAAAAGCAAATGTGCATTAACATTTACCTTGAAGCTTATCATTAGTGATATTAAGCAGAAAAATGGGGCTGGGGGGAAACAACAATCTATATAGAAGTAACCAGCTAAATCAATGAAATATTTATTTCATAAAATGAAATACAGTGCTATACAATGAAATATTATGCCATCATTAAAATGAAGTCACTGGGCATTTATCCCAGAGAAATGAAAACTTACGTTCACACAAAATCTGTACACAAATGTTCACAGCAGCTTTATTCATAATAGCCCAAAACTGGAAACAACCCAAATATTCATCAACTGACGAGTGGATAAATAAAATGTGATATAATCATATAACAGAAAATATCCAGCAAAAAATAGGAATTAACTATTGATATGTGTGACAGCTGGGAATTAGGCTGAGTACCAAAAGGTCACATAGTGTATGATTCCACTTACATAAGATTCTTGAAATGACAAAATTGTAAAATGGACAACAGATTAGTGGTTTCCAGGGGTCAGAGTAGAGGTAGGGGAAAAGAGATAGGTGTGGCTATAAAAAGATCTTCGTGGTACTGGAAATGTTCTGTATCTGGACTGTATCAATGTCATATCTTAGTAGTGTATGTTATGGTTTTGCAAGATATTACCATTGGGGAAAATGAGTAATGGGGTACATGGGATCTCTCTGTATTACTTCTTAAAACTGCATATAAATCTGCAATGATCTCAAAATAAAAAGTTTCATTTTAAAAAATGAAGTCACTGCCAATTATTTAATGACATGTTAAAATATCCATACTTGCCCCCCATATGAAAAATAACCAAGACACCTAAACCCAAAGTCCCTGAGGCTTCAGTGAAAATTAAGTTTTGAAGCCATATATGTAACACATAATCCCAGTCAACTAAGCAACCAGGAAAGAAGCACAATGATATGTTAACAGTAATTAACTACAGAATTGTAGGTGATTTTTATTTTTCTTCATTTTGCCCATCTGTAGCTTCCAAATTTTCAACGGTGAACACACACACTATGGTAATAAGAGGAAATAAAAGTTTAGAAGTTTGTATCTCTGGAACACCAATTTGTGTGAAGCTAGTTCTTCCAGGTAACACAACTAGGTTTTGCCAGTAGTCTTTTAAAGTGAGTGGCTTCCCCTCAGGGGTCTTGAAAACCAGGAATATCTGGTGCTAACCACCAAAGGTGAGAAGATATCTGTGGGCAAGATACCTTGCCCCAACTAGAGAACTGACACAGATCCAGAGGGGTCTTAAAGCTGAAAAATGGCTATATTCTAGAAGGAAACTTAAGATGAGACCATCTACATCAACAGTCTGTAATAAATGGGATGGAAAAAAAAGAAGCTGGAATTTGTCTGGAGATATGAGATAGACTTTACAGAAACCACTGTATCTGGTGGATGGGGAATGAACTTGCTTCTCAGATACTTATTCTAGAATATTTTTAAATTTGCAAGTCACATTTTAACAGACATGGTTTGTTTGTTTTTTAAGGGGGTAGGGTGGGAGAAGCATTTTTGAAAATTAGATCCACTGAACTATAGTCAAAAGTTGGCACAGTGAACCCAGGGAAGATTTCTGTGGCTGATTGTAAGGGAAAAGACTAGAAGCATCTGTGTGGACTCACAACACTCCCATCAAGTTCCCATACCATATGAAAGGCCACTATGAGAAACACCATGAAAAACCAATAATCTTAAACTATTTATGCTGTTCCCTAAACCAGACATTGAGCACCATTCAAATAAGTAAAAATAATTATATGCAAAATATAAATTCACAAACAAAACAGTTGTGATAAGTATACACACAAACACAATATTCTAGGCATATATGAGAGCATACAGAAGTACAGAAATTAATGTATTTCTTGGTCCTAGAATAAGCAACCGAAATAATACCTAGCAGGAATATTTTTTCCTTTTAAAAAAATTGCACTGTCTTAAAAGAAAATTGCAATTAAAAAAAGATTATGTTTCTAAAGAACATTCCCAAATCTGTTTTAATTGAGAAGGGTCACTTATTTACTAGAATAACAACAGGGTAAAATGAAGATGCAGGACAGTAATAAAAAGCAGTGAGCTCTCACAAAGCTGTTCTGACCTAGCAATAAGCAAATGGCGCCCATCCCATTTTCTAACATATTATGATTACATCTCAAGTTCCGTATGTAATAATTGCTCGTAATCAATTAATTACATCTAAAACAAATACACACAGATGAGAATTAGAGAAGTCCTTCCTGGCTATCGTGAGAAGAATGAAGGAGGTGGAGGGGCATGTGTGGAGACAGATGGCCCCTGCCCCTGGCAGCAGTATCAGGAAATCAGAGTTATCAACCATACACATCTTGTTATATCAATCTGGTTGGCATTTCTTGGAAACTATTCATCTGCCAAACTAATTCCATGAATGGGAGCCTTCCCAGAACATATTCAGAATTCTTTCCCTAAATTTCTGTTTCCATGATGGTGAATTCCCAGTAAGTCAATCACCATAAAAATGTGTAACACTCCCCACTACCTCCTCCACCAAATTTGGACAACCCCAACACTTTCTGGAATTATGCTTCTGACTCACACTGTACTTAAGAACTCTTTTCAAGAGAAAGCTCTAGATTTTTTTTCTCCCCATTTCCTAGCAGAACCCAGCACAGACAGCGGGTTCAGGGCAATGGGTCCGTGTGTCCCAATGGCTCTTTTTTTGTGCATCCTGTCTGTGGTTGCCCCAGTTGAGTTTATCACTCAGCAACTGCTTGGTAATCCCCCGTCATCCACACCCTACGAATGCCCGTATCAGCAGAGCTGGTTAGCAACAAGCCAGCAGAATTCAGCCAATCCATTCCTCCTCCAGGGTTGAGGTGACTCAATTGAAGATGAAGAAACTACTGAATAACACAATTCTAGGGGAAAAGACTGCTTTAAACTGAGAAAAGCATAGGGAGTTTCCCCTCCCCAAATTGGGGGGATGATGAAGGAGCAAGATGGAAGGAAGAAGGCAAGAATGAAGACAGAGAGAACCTACAATATTGGACATTATGAACTGCACGGGGACAGTATCCTTAAAGGATCACACATGCCCCACAAAATGACTGAGAACCTCAAAACTCTATCAGAGGAATTCTGTTTTTATTTTTTTATGAAGTTTTTCCTTTCTTACTTTAGTATGAATGTTCTAGGTTTAAGACATGGGTTAAGATGAGGTTATTTAACAAGTATGGCTGGCTATAAGTAGTTTCAGCAAAGGAAGAAGAACCACTAACTTAAAAAAACTAAAGCACAAATTCTAATTTTAGTATCTCTTTAGTGCTGCAGTAGGTGGTACGTGATGGACTCTGTGATACATCTCAAGATTCATTCAGATGTACATGCTTATTAAAAATTAGAACATGAGATTTGTTCCTGAAATAGCTCTCTGGCTACCCTCACATGCTGCAGCTGGTTTAAGCCACATCCAGGTCTAGAGCATGAGCTACCAGGATATCCATGCGAAAAAAAATCCTTGAAACATATTAAAACATGAGTCCTAACCAAGAGAATGTTGGGCTCAGGAGACTGATAACACAACGTATAGTACTAAAAGTACCTTTTGCCTTGCATTGCTAGCTTAAATTTAGTCCATGGAGATAATTCCACATAGTCATTATCCAGAATGGATATGAACATCACAAGACAGCAAGGAGATGTCTTAATCCAATTAAAAACAGCACAATCATTTGGTTTAATAAGAAAGCAACTTCTCTTAAATGTGCATCCTCACAACTAAAAAGAAAAATGCCTTCTACACTCAGAATCACAAGCAATTTCTGCGTGCCTAAGCCTATTCCCTATCTACAGTCTGGTGTGCTTCTGGATTTAATGGAGAGAGAAAAAAACAGGGTGACATTGTTTCTAATAGCTTCACCGGACACTCTTAGATCTGGCTTTCTTTCTCATCTAGCCAATGTAAGAATTTATACCACCTGAGCTGATGCATCTCAACATTGTCCAATCACCCACAATCTAACACTTCCCCTTTGGGACAAATTAAGACCCAATTTCATGGCCTAATCTTTAGCTGCTGCCACGTCCAGAGTGAAATTTTCTCTCTAGTTCCTCTGAGATTTTCTCTGCTTACTGTGGTTCAGGGTATCTTCCACACCTCAGACTTAAAAACTTAGAAAGGACTCTAGTCATCTACTCCAGTATTTCATTTCCCAAAGTATATTCTGCTAAGTGGTTTTCTGCAAAAAAGAAAAAAGAAAAGAAAAGCATCATTTGGCCCTAAAACTGTTTGGGATATGCTAAGTTAAACAACATAAAACAGATATTTGACTGCAGGTATGCCTCTTGAAGCCCCTAGAGGGTAATAATGTATTAAATATTTCCCAAACTCATTTAACCATAGAGCCCTTTTTAAATAAAGTGTGGGTTAGGACCAGAGCCCTGGAATCTCCCAAGTACCCCATAACTTTGGGGACAGGTCCATATTTGTCTCCCTCTTTTTTTTTTTAAGTGTCTCTTTTTAGTGCCCTCATCTCCAGTTTCCATCTCCTCCTTCCACTTTACCACCCCTTCACAAACCAGCGGTTTCTTTCCATGCTTCTAAAACATACTGGAAGAGATGCCTACTACTCATCAATCCATAACTTTTCAACTAATTTTGGACTTTTTTCCCCTCTGTACCATGGAGACCACATTCCTACTTTTCCTTTCAGCAATTTTTTTTTTTTTTTTTTAATGTGGGGTAGTGACTAGGAGTCCACAGATGGGACTTAGAGGGTCTATAAGCCCCTGAAATCATATGCAAACCACATGCAAAATACCCTATGTAATCACATTTTTCTGGGGAGAGGCAGTACAACTCTTTTCAAAGGTGTCCATTCCTCCTCAAAATCACTGGCAAATATACCTTGGCAGGTGAACTCACTGCCCTCCCCGCTACGTGGGACCCGACTCCCAGGGGTGTACATCTCCCTGGCAATGCAGGATATGACTCCCAGGGACGAATCTGGACCTGGCATCATGGGATTGAGAATATCTTCTTAACCAAAAGGGGATGCAAAATGAGACGAAATAATTTCAATGGCTGAGAGATTTCAAATGGAGTCAAGAGGTCACTCTGATGGACATTCTTACGCACTACATAGAAAACACCTCTTAGATTTTAATGTATTGGAATAGCTAGAAATAAATACCTGAAACTACCAAACTCCAACCCAGCAGTCTGGATTCCTGAAGACGATGGTATAATAACATAGATTACAAAGGGTGACAGTGTGATTGTGAAAAGCTTGTGGATCACACTCCCTTTATCTAGTATATGGATGGATGAGTAGAAAAATGGGGACAAAAACTAAATGACAAATAGGGTGGGATGGGGGGATGGTTTGGGTGTTCTTTTTTTACTTTGATTTTTTATTCTTATTCTGATTCTTTCTGATGTAAGGAAAATGTTCAGAAATAGATTGTGCTGATGAATGCATAACTATATGATTGTACCGTGAACAGTTCATTGTATACGATGGATGATTATATGGTATGTGAATATATTTCAATAAAACTGAATTAAAAAAAAAATCACTGGCAAATAATAGCAAAACTGGTATCATAAAAGTGTTTTTAATGCTAAGTAGGGGAATTTAATGGGAAGAAGGACGGCAAGTTGGAAGAAAAAGGACAGGAGGAGAGTGGCAGGATCTGGGAAGAGTCCGAACAAGTACAGGGGAATGGAGTTGCCACCATTAAATTATTTATTTTACTAGAACCTCTAAATATCCTATCCGTGGCCCATTAATTCAAAATCCATTCCCAGCAATATTATGAAGCTCATTACAAATCAGATAAAATGGCAGCTTGACTTGTTAACTAACACCAGCAGGTCCCTTATAATATGTGCACATACAGAGGTCACTATGATTTCATGTTGTGTGCAAAATGCTCCCTAAAACAGCATTACTTAAAATAGAAAACCTGGTTTTATTCCTAAAGTCTTAGGAATGGAAGGCATAAGAAGGCAGTTTCTATAAAGTTTCCGCTTCCTCTGCTCCTTTCTTTTCTAGAGTAACTGATCTATCTTCAGGATTTCCTTCCCTCCAGAAAGACACTCCTAAAAGAAAGAGAACAAAAATAATGAAAGTTCTAGTAACTATAAAAACTTATTTAAATGGTCTCAATGAAAGGCCCCCTCCCTGCCTCCAGGGGCTTTTGTTGGGTTTTTAAAAAAGAGAAACTTATGCTGTATTTTTATACAAAACAACGACCATGCTTGGGAAATGAATTCAGTATAACAAGCACTAAAGTTTTTATACCTCATTACTTCAATTTAGCTTAAGCTGAAGGGTGGAGAGATGAGTTATAATGAAAAGTATTTTCACTCTACCTCCTTCTTCAGAAATATTCAGTATTCCTGAAAACTTAATTTGCATTCCACATCACTTCCTAAAAACACTATATAGTCACACCTCTTATTAACTCAACAAAAATAATCAGGAGGCTTTTAGCCTCAACAACTTGTGGTTTGAAAAGGGTTTGCAAAACCCAGCTGCTTGGAGGATGGGGGAGGGTGGAAGTCACACCTCTAAAAAAGAAAAATCTCTCCTTGAGTACAACATTAAAAATACCGGGAGGATAAACTGAACTCTTCGTTCTTGCTAGTGTCGTTTGGGAACCACTGTGAAGTCACGAGTTTGCGCTGACATGCATGGACCACCACCACGCGTGTTCTGAAATGGTTTTCACAAGCACAGAAAGGAAGAGAAAGCCTCCCCACAAAGCTGTGCCCAGGTTGAAGCCCATTCTTATCTAATGCACAGGGGCCGACCAGAGTTGTGTTTGCAGAGGGCTGGAGCTCTGCCCGTCTCAACAAGCCAGGCTCGGGAGTGGGGGCGCACGTCGGCACGGACTGTCCTGACCTGCGCGGCCCTCGGGCACCGAGACGCTCCGGACCCAGAGGCCCGCGCGGCGCGAGGCGGAACCAAGACCCCGCGACCACTAGGGAGGCACGCCTTGGCTGGACGTCTACATTTTTAGAATTTAGGAAGCTGTAAAACGAAAACAACGTGGACCAAGCCCAAAAGAAAAAGGGAAAGTGAGAGGGAGGCAAAAGCAAGGAGGCTGGGAAGGAAGCAAGGAAGTGCTGAATGCAGCTCATCCTCAAGAAAAACCCGGGGATGTGCCACCATGGTCCGTAAAACCGTTTCAAAGCTTTATTCAATTAATACGAAACCAAAACTCCAGTACCCTGGCAGTTCTGTGTTCTTTATTTGGCTTGTAAACCTTAGGGGTATGAAATAAACTTTTTAATATTCTGCAACTCTCCTGAGAAGGGGAAGGAGAACAGGTCCACCCTTTTTCCTTCTCGAAAGTTTCTCAAACTTTACCTGTTTTCATCTTTTTGTAAACATACTTATAACGGAAATCAACCTAAAAAACTTGACTGCCCTTTTTCCTCCACTTAAAATTATCTTTGGAGAGGAGAGAAAAACCAAGAAAAAGGGGGGAAGAATATCAGTATACAACTTTTTGCCATCTCTTCTCATTGATTTTAAGAAAAGCTGAAGTCAACCCAAACACAACAAAAACCAAAAGATGCTCAAAAGAAATACATAGCAAAGGAAAGAAGTATTTACTTTTTCCCTCCCTCATCAATTATTTAGCTTTCCTTAATAAGCACAGATAACCTTCTGAAACAACCTTTTCTCACCATCAAGCTCCGCTATTTAAAAAACAGTATGATCTAAAATATCAGCACACCCTATTTTACAATCAACATCTTTTGATAAACTAGGAAATAAAAGAACATCTTGTTACTATAATGCGTAATCTTCCATTCTAAGAAAAAATACTTGTACCAAATCCAGCTAACAAGATCCATTAGGAACAAGCTAGTTGTTTCTTAGAGGCTAACTGTGACTATACGCAAGTTCTTCATCTTTAAAACAAACACTCCACAACTATGTGATGATACTGTGTGCCAGTGACTGTATACTATGGATGGTTTGTATAGTGTGACCATACCTCAATAAAATTGCATTAAAAAAATAATAGAGTGGTATATGGGAATCCTGGATTTTATGAATGATTGTTCTGTAAACCCACAACTTCTCTAATAAAAAAAAATTAAAACCCTCAACAATATTCCCAATACCTAAAGGGTCAAATTACCCAGTAAATCATACATTCCCAAGCATGCATCCATTTCTTTGTCCATACACTAGAAAACTACCCTTTCTAAATTTTAATGGGATTGAGATTGAGGTTTAAGACTCGGGAGCAAAGAATTCTCTGAGAACCTTCCACCTGCCCCTGTCCCTGAGTTACCACTCTCACCAACCATTCCCCAGGTTCTCCCAACAAGTGGATGCTCAGACTCTGAAACCACATCAAATGTGCAACCTGAGGCCCCAGCTGTGACACACAAATGCCAGAAGCAAAACTCATGACACTTTCTATCGGTATTCACATAGAAGCTGAGACAGGTGTGAGGGACCCCAACACCCTCTTCCCACATACTCACAGTCAGGCTTCCACCATGATTCCCCTTCCAGAAAGACACCAATGTTTGCAGAACCCCCTATTTAAAAAAATTTTGAGATGCATTTAAAATGCATTCTTCCCCACCACTGACAAGGACTCTACATTCCTCAAAGAACTTGAAATGTTGAAATCATGGAAGAAGGGGGAAGGCTGACAAGATGAGAAAACACTTGAGAAATCATGACTAAAAAAAATAACCAAAGAAATACAAAAAGTAAAAGGGCCTAGCTGCAGTGCTGTAAAAACTGGCCTAAATGTACTATTTGTTTTTCAAATCACACAAATTGCAATCATAGCCTTTTCTAAACTTTTTTTAATTTTTAAATCCACTTTATTGATGTATAATTTACTAACCAAAAAATGCATAGAGTTGGATGAACTTACCTACCATTTTAAGTTTATAGTTGGATGAACTTTGGCACATGCACACACTAATATAACCACCACATGATACAGAGCATTTCTATCTCCCCAAAAAGTCCCCTTATGCCTGTTTATAGTCAATCTCCTCCTACCCCCATACTCTCTGGCAATCACTGATCCCCTGTCATTACAGATTAATTTTCCTTTTTTTTAAGAATTTCACATATATGGAATCAAACAGCAGGTACTCTTCTGTGGCTGGCTCAGCATGTTTTTAAGATTCGACATCAATGGTTTTTTCCCTTTTTATTACTGAGTAGTATTCCATTTATATCTCTATAATGCAATTTTCCAAGCTTTTAAAGAGGACAAGACTTAACTTTAAAACAATACATAAAAATTTTTAAGAATACCATAATTTCTTTCTTTGGCAAGATAATTAGAACCTATAAATAACTCTGTAAAAAGTACAGATTCCCTAACCCTTGGCTTCAGAAATACAAGGTTTTGTTTGCTTTGTTTCATCTCCCTATACAACAGCTTATTCAGTCAGATGGAAAGAAAAACGATAACCTGAGATTTCTGTTTACTGCCAGCTTAAGCTGTCATTTCTAGCTACTGAAGAACTATGAGGAAACTGTGCCCACGCAAATTTTTGTGTTTCCTGACTGCCTGCCCAAAAAGTAAACTTCAGGCCTCCAGTCTAATTTGGGTTTTGATCTTTCTGCTTCTTCCTGATTTATTCAGAATTTTGGATTCCATGCTGATTCCTGAGTTACCACCAGAAGGATGCAATGCGATTGCCCTGAAAGTGGGATTACCCTGAGAAGTCCTGTTTAGAAAAGAAAATAAATAAACCGTCTAAATGTTGTTTAATCTAAATGCCCAAATCCCGCAGGACTACTAGTGTTTCTGGGGAATACAATCAGGGAAACACTGCTCTAATAGATATACAAAGTATATACCTCTTTCAGTACTTAGCTTCAAGATGGTTGCCTACCTGTAATAGGTGTTTGTATCCTGCATGCAAATTGTCCACCACCCTTATCCCACTGCTGGGCACAAAGATGAAAAAAAAAGAGGTTCTGAAAGATCATGTGACAAGGTCACCACTGATTTCCAGCTACACCTGGGTTGTGAAATGAGGAACTCCAATGCTCACAGATGCAAAATAGAAATCTTTGCACCCCCACTCCCTGCCCCCACCCCTCTACTCATGTCCCAAACAGGTCTTTACAATAATCACAAACGCAGGCAGCAGCATCTTCTAAAAGGCAAGGGCCTGCAGTGAGAAGACAACTTCCTGACCACACTGCCTCATTAGCTTGGTGCTCTGAGCCCATCACCAAGTTCTTGTCCTGTTTCCTCTTCTGTCAAATGAGGAGGCTGGGCAAAAATAAGCTCCCAGGTTCCCTTCTGTCTGAAAAACTTTAATATGAATCTCATAAAAGAGCCATGATTCCAGGACTGAAATAAGAAAAGCTGCATATTTTTTGAAACATCACAGAACTTCTAAGCAAGGCATCCAAAATTCTGACAAGAAACATCAGTCTCAATTCTCTATTCATAATTCTTGACCATTGTAGCCTCTAAATA
Organism: Choloepus didactylus; assembly: GCF_015220235.1. Lineage (NCBI taxonomy): Eukaryota > Metazoa > Chordata > Mammalia > Pilosa > Megalonychidae > Choloepus > Choloepus didactylus. The sequence goes on from NC_051313.1 coordinate 42,131,817, forward strand.
AATTCTTTTGTCCATCGATTACTTCTTTCCCTTCCTCTAATTCGAGTATTATCTCTCAAAAAAAAAAAAAAAGGATTTAAATTCTGTTAATGGGTTCCAGGCTTCACAATTAACTTCACATTGTGCCTGTTTTGTTTGTTTCTTTTTTTTTGGGGGGGGGTGCTGAAAACTGATATTTAGGCCATTTCATTATTATGACTATGGTACAGAACAAGACTTTCTTTGACTAAGAGTAAATCTCTTAATGGCAAAAGCAATATAGTGAGTGAAAAAGTTCCTTGAGAAAAGTACCACCTGCTTTTGCAATGGTTCATCCGGCAACATACTTTACTTTTGATTATTCACGAAATTGGAAAGGATGGCTTAAGTTGGTCTAAAATTCAATATAGGAAACAGAATTTTTTAACACACTTGCAATTAGAAGGCTTTGTCTTAGAATCAGCAGAATGCAAAACTGTATAATCCAAAAGCTCCTTAGATTTCCCAAAAGCATCTAAAGAGAGCACTGCTTTCCAAAGTATTAGTCACAGAAACGGGCTCAAACGCTGCCTGAGTCGTTCCTCCAGCCCTTAAAGGCAGCTAAAGCAGAGGTTCCGCCCCTGGGCTGGGCTGCAGGGAAATGGGCCTGCAAGTCTGTACTGGACCCTGGAGGAGGGTGCGTGGCTGGGGAAGAAAGCCTGCACTCTAAGAACAAAAGCCTGCCTCGCGGATGAAGCGCTTTCCAAGACAGTCGCGAACAGTCCAGCCGAGAGAGAACGCTAGCAGGAGTGTGTGTGCAAGCTTGCTGTCCTCCTTAGCACTGAATGTCCCCAGCACTCGGAGAGGAAGTAAACAAAGATCCGGGCAGTACGTGAGTCTGGGTGGCCCCAGGCAGCCGAGGCCTGGCCTTGTCTAGACTCCGGACTCGGAGGCAGGAGGCCCTGACGTCAGGGAGCTCCAACGCGTGGGCTGCATGCGACCAGGAAAAATTACAAAGGGCAGTTTAAATGCAGCCTGTATTTCTCTCTACCACTTAGATTTTTATTTTCAAAAACAGTAATTTTCCAAAGTTAGGCTGGAACAAGGAAAATAGCTACTTGTGGAACAGTCCACAGAATAGTACACAGGCACCAGGATGCTATCCATCCTTTTTCCCAAGACAGAGCTGCATCAAACCACCCCACCCCATGTGAACAGAAACGGGTTACTACTGTGTCTTAGGAAACAACCTCAGGAGCGTCAAATTTTAAATGTTCTTCTGCAGAACCTAAAACACTATGTTTACTTAGTAAATGTTAAGGAACTAAGATGCTGTCATTACTTTCCATCAAAAATTGTAAGTATTCTTTCAAGCAAAAACATTTCCAGTAGTCACACCAGAACGAACTGCTTGTTTTTTTTGTTTTGTTTTGTTTTTTGTTTTTGCCTAGTTGCAGAAAATAATCCTAGCACAGCAGAAAGCAGTGCTAAAACTCTAGCATCCTGCTGAGGCTCTGAGTGTGAGGGCAAGCCCCAGTCAAGCTCTGTATCTCTCTGTTGCCCAAGAGGCCCAAGCCACACTTGCCCAGCCAGCAGGGCACTACATCTTGACTCACCGCAAAGACAGCCTCAGTGTGCCTTGTCTAAGTCAGATGGAGGAAGGGAGAAGGCACTGTCTGTATGTGTATCTCATTTAGTACAGCATATACATTCTTGTTGACAGTAACTGAATTCCTGAAATTGATTTTTTTTAATGTATCAGCTCATTAGTCAAAGAAATATAATTGTACAACACCCTCAATTTATCTTTATTTGGTTAATCGTAATTTTTCATAGTTTAGCTTTAAAAAAAAAATTATATCCAGTCAATGGTTCATGTAGATGAATCAGCAAACTAGCAAAAAGAGTATATGCCCGAGTGCAGAGCAAAATGTGAATTGATTTCTTCTTAAAAATATATTAAAGAATAGTCCAAAGGTAATCCAAGTACTTAAAAGACAACTCACACCACTCATCTCTACCTCTGTTGAATTTATCAATTTAAAGATGATAAAATACATTCTTAAGTGAGAATACAAGTAACACAATTGGTTAGCAGACTGTCACAGAACACATAGCTTTTAACTCAAAGTAGTCTTTGAGTAGTCTTTAAAAGTAGTCTTTAAAATTATCTTCATTTTAAAATGGACTTTTACACTTATGCAGGTCCCTTTTGCTTTACTGCAAACAAGGAGTGTTAGGAAGGACAGCTTAGACCAACAAACTGCCAGAGGAGGAGACTGGAGGGAAGAGGCAGCCCTTCTCCAGCCTGTGTCCAGGTTAATGACACTGGTGTGGAAACACTGGATTGAGTCATCTCAAAGTGCTGGAATCCTTAGGTTTTCTATAAAATAGTTATGTATATCCTAGGACTACTTAAAACAACACAGGTGGGCAAAAGGAAAGTTCCAGGTTCCAGAACCAAATGTACCATCAGGCAAGTAAAGAACTACGGATAACCTCAGAGAGAAATTGAACGTTTCATCAGGAGTTTCTGATGACAATGCAAAAGCAGAAGAGTTCATTGTATTTTAAACAATGCCTCAACTGTTTGCAGGAACAGGGACTGGTCTAAAAGGGAGGAGAGAAAAAACAAGGATAATACTGAACCATAACTTTCACTTCAAAAGCGAAGTATGGGAGGGGAGAGAGAGGGAGAGAGGGAGAGAGGGGGAGAGGGGGAGAGGGGGAGAGAGGGAGAGAGGGGGAGAGGGGGAGAGGGGGAGAGGGAGAGAGGGAGAGAGGGAGAGAGAGGGAGAGAGAGAGAGGGAGAGAGAGAGAGAGAGAGAGAGAGAGAGAGAGAGAGAGAGAGAGAGAGAGAGAGAGAGAGAGAACAGATACATGATACATTTTTGGATCAATCTGTCCATTTCATGTACCACAGGTGGGCACACAAAGCTTCCAGGCTGCCTGACACCCCACACCCATCACTCCTCATAGCTGATGTCCCTCAGTGGAACCACCCGACTCCCCAGAGCCACTCTGTTCTGCCCTTGAGAGCAGCAGGCTCAAGATCCCTTTATCCGATGCCTGGAAGCTTGTTCCAGCCCCAAGCTCCTGATCTCGGTGCCAGGACCTGTGACCAAAGCAGAGCAACCGGGGAGTGGAGCAGGCAGAGTGGATCCATAGTCCCGCTCTGCCACTCAGAAGCTGGGTGAGCTTGGTAAACCCGTCCATCAAGTAAATGCCCGCTGAGCCAATCAGGGGCCGGACCCTGCTCTGAGCCTCAGTTTCTTCAGCAGTTAAAAAAGAGTATCTCCTTTCAGGTTTATTGTGAGGATGGCGCACATGCATGTTCATTCGATTTCCTCATTGGCATCCCTTCTCCCCTCGAGTCCCTTTCCTGAGTCTTGTCTCACACCTGCTGAAGCCTGCTGGAAGGTGAGGTGCACTAGTGCTGGGCAACGACCTACCTATCAACCCCCTGCTATTCCTCTCAACCCCAGTCCCTGCAACTTCTTTTTGGTAAAGGTAACCATCCCAAAGAACTGGACCCATCCTGCTGAGTCTACAAGTCCCAGTTACTCTCTAGGTCTGACCCCATAAACCCCCAATGAAACTGCCTGTACATCAAAAAAGGATTTACATGGCTAGATAATGGACATAAATACACCACTGAGGAAAGAGTGTGCAAATAAACAGACTGGCTCATTCTCTTCAATGAGCAAATTTCAAATATGAGAATGTCATCTATGTCAGTGTTTAGAGGCAACGATGAAGCAGGGAGCCTGCTGAGAAAGTGGGAAGTGGAACTTAAACTGGAGGAAAGCAATGGACACATCTTGCAAAGGCTCCCAGCTGTCTTGGAAGGGAAGAACACAGCCACATGCTGCGGCAGTGCTGAGGGAGGTGGCAGAAGGCCCTCTTGGAGAGTGAAGGAGGGATGGACATGCTGCCCACTGGATTCCGAACTCAACAGTGAACAGCTGGTCCCCAGGACAAGGAGTCTGTGAGTTCCAACCAACTTTGAGATCTATCAGGCTTGGATTTAGGCTCTTCCAGCAGAATTTAAACTCCAGGTAGGAAACCTCTGCTCCCCAGTAGCTGGGACTCTTCACGGCTTGGAGACTATGGAGACAGCAGTGCTTAGTGGCAAAGCAAGAAACAAAGCCATAGATCGTGAATTCCACTTCTCATTTCAGAAGGGACCAGTTTTATGATCCTATGCAGGCTACCAAGCTTCACTTTCATCACTATGAAATGGAATAAGATTCCTGTCTTTCACTTCCCATTAGAGTGCTTCTGAGGCTATTCAAGACTCCTTCGGAAAAGCTATCATTATCATCATTATTCTATTAGTCTACAACATCCTAGGTTTTAGCCAAATGAAAATCTAAACCATTTAAATACACGTTGGAATCAGTATCATCCAAAGTTGGCTCTACTTCCTAGAAAATGCAAGTTTCCAGATGGCAAGATTCTAGGTGAAATCATCAAAATACTATATAAGTGCCACATATTATTATGTGCTTTCCACTCATTATATCGTCCAACACTCTGTGTGTTAGGGATGAGCCAAGTTATCTCTTTTACAAAAAGCAGACTCAGTATTCTGTCACAGTTACACAAACAAATAGCAACGCCAAAGGGAAAGGAAGGACAACTCCCACCTTCCTCTACTCTGAAATCTATCAAGAGGGCTCTGTGTTTTATCACTTTTCCTTAAGGGTTGCAAAAGTTCTGCGTGGAATTCTTTGATTATTGTAATACTTTTATCAACAAAAAATGAACTCCAACAACACCCTGTATTGTCAGAAATTTCACTGTCAGAGGATGAAAATGATGAATGGTGGGCAGAGATGCATGCCAGGCTTTGCAGCTCAGCAAGGCCACAGCAGCCTTCTGTAGGGCAGTCTCCCAAGAAATAGTAGAGTTTTCTGTTTGCATGTCCCTGTAACTCACTACACCGTGAACTCATCAAAAGCAATGCTACTTCTCAGTCCATCTTGGTATTCTAAGCTTTACTACGTTTGCTGAACAAAAGTAAATGGATGTATAATCATGGCAGTGGCCCAGGCAGCACATCCCCATGCCCTGTCCCCAAATGACCAAGTCACATGAGCCCCCGACATGCATACCTTCCCCTGGGGTCAGGCTTGGGCCCTGACCCAAGCTACAGAAGCCAGCACCACTGCCCCTGCTGAAGGACCAGAACTTCCAGTCATCTGTGACCAAGAAAACCATCCACAGGAGTTATATTCAAATAATTTGCTGTATTTTTTTTTTAATTTCATCTTTAAAGCACTGGGAAGTTAATTCAATACAGCATTAGAAATCCCATTTGCCACAAACCTTTGGATAATCAGTGTGGAGGATGAAATCAAGTTAAGTGTCTAGAGGTGGCACTTTCACTCTTAATGCCAAAGCCAAAGAAATTGCTCCTTCCAAAGGCTGTCAAACGTCTCCAATGTCTAAAGAATTGTTCAGCATTATCAATCAGATGTTAATGGTTATAGAAAGCTGCTTTCTTGGGTTTAATTCCCAGTAAAAGATATCCAAGTCTACCAAACGATATTTAACGTATGGGCTACCTAGCTTTCTCCTTCACTTCCACGCATCATGTGTTCCAGAGACAAATCGCAATCTTGCTGGCCTGCTTCCCACATCCAGAAAATAAGATGTTTAAGATGACTGCTATATTTAATCTAAAAGTAGCTGGTAGGCGCTTGCTTAAATGGCTTATAAACAAATGGCCTATGCCAAGCAAATAAAGAAAGGTCAGTTTCTCCTTTTCTTGAGGGGCTTGGGAGTGCAAGAAAAATATTTTGTCCCTATATGAAGGGTAAAACTCTTTTAGTATACTATTCCTAAAATAGCCTACATTGTTTTAGGGCTTTTTCTTAGAGAGTGTGTAGCCTATATTTTGAAGTACTGCAAAAGTTTTATCTTTATCATTAATCTCAGGAAAAATGGAGACATTTCTTATTTTTCATGCAGATGAGAAATACCAGACAACCAACTTCTTTTCACAAAGGCCTGGCAGCAAGCCACAGGTCGTTTTTCACCAAAGAGTGATAATGGGGGAAAGATGGAACATAAAGTTTCCTATTTCTTTCCTCTCATTCCTTCACCCCTCAAACACTGGGGACTTTGGGAGATTCAACTGACAGACAGGATGCCTCTCTTGTTTTGACAAAAAAAGAAACGATTCCTAATTCTGAACTCCAGGAGAGGTACTACCAAAACAAAGGACCACCAAACAACATTGCTGTCATCCTTTTTTTAATTCCAGTATAGGGAGAACTGCAATGGTTCATCCTAAGGAGCCTCAATGGTTCCATGACTGATATTAAAAGCAAATTCTGTCTGCATTTCTTAACTTTTTATTTTAAAATACTTTCAGAGTTACAGGACAGTTACAAAAATAATACAAACCCCATACAGAGAATTCCAGTACAGCCCTACCCCACCAGACCCACCAATTCTAACATTTTGCCACATTTGCTGTATCATTCTATCTATCCATCTATGAATCCATTTTCTAAACACTTGAATGTAGATTGTACACATCATCCTCCCTGAACACTTAATACTGCCACATACATTTCCTAAGTACAAGGATATTCACTTATGTAACCACCTTAAGAGCCATTATCAAGTTCAAGAAATTTAACATTGATATAAAGCTTATAGTCTATATTCCAATTCTTTCATGTGCCCCTTTGAGCCTTTTTCCTCCTGTGCTAGATACCATCCAGGATGACATATTGCATGTAATTGTCACTGTTCTCTTTAGTTGCTCTTTCCCTTTTTTTTTTTTTTAAACCCAATTGTGGGAACATATATCCAACAAACACTTTCTCATCTCTACCACTCCCAAGCATACCATTCAATGGGATTAAGAACATTCATAATATTGCAGTATCCTTACCACCTTCCATTACTAAAATTTTCCCACCTCTGCAAAGAGAAACCCTACAACCATTATATGCATTAACTCCCCATTTCCCCTGCTTGCCCCCACCCCCTCACCCGGCAAACTGTACTCTAACTTCTGCCTCTATGAGCTTCCACATTCTCTAACATTTTCTTTGCAATGACCTCGGGGATTAAATTTAACATCCTAAACCTATCACAATCTCATTTGCTTTGATACTAACTTCAATAGCTTATGTAAACTATGTTACTGTACCTTTCCTTCTCCCCACCTTTATGTAATTCTTGTTACAAATTACATGTTTATACATCATGAATCCAAAACCACTGATTTCTCATTACATTTTATGCATTTGTCTTTTAGATTGTGCAGGAAGTGAAAAGTGGAGTTACAAAACCAGAAATACAAGAGTACTGGCATTTATGCTTACCCATGTCACTACCCTCATGGGACAGCTTCATTTCTTCATGTGGTTTTCATCTATTGTCTAACATCCTTTCCTTTCAATCTGCAGAACAACCTTTAGCATCTCTCCTAGGGCTGCTCTAGTGGTGGCGAACTCTCCCCATCACCTCGTGTTACCTGAAAGTATCTTAATTTCTTCCTCATTTCTGAAAGACCGTTCTGCCAAATACAGAATTCTTAGCTGGCCATTTTTTGCTTTCAGCACTTTTAGTATGTCATCCCACTGTCTTCTTGTCTCCATGGTTTCTGCTGAGAAATTGGCACTTACTCTTACTGAGGCTCCCTTGTATGTGACCTGTTGCTTCTCTCCTGTGGCTTTCAGAATCCTCTCTTTTATTATCGTTGACATTTGACAGTTTGATTATAATATGCAATAGTGTGAGTCTATTTGAGTTTATCCTGTTTGGCATTTTGTTGAGCATCTTGTGTATATTCATATCTTTCATTAAATTTAAGAAGTTTTCAACCATTATTTCTCTATTTTCTCTGCCCCTTCCTCTCTTCTCCCACCGGGACTTCCGCAGTGCATCAACTGGTACCCTTGATGGTGTCCTACAGGTGCCTCAGGCCCTGTTCACTTTTCTTCATTCTTCTTTTTGCTCCTCAGACTGAATGATTTCAATTGTCTTATCCTCAAGTTCTCTGAATCTTTCTTCTGCTGTCTCCAATCTGCTACTGAACCTCTCTATGGAATTTTAAATATCTTTTACTGTGGTCTTCAATTCTGTTTTATTTCTTTTCATAGCTTCCATCTCACTATTGATATTCTCTTTGCATTCATCTACCATTTTTCTGATTTCCTTTAGTTCTTTGTCCATGTTTTCCTTTTGCTCTTTAGGCATATTTAGGACCATTTAAAAAAAAATTTGTGTGGTATGTCCCAGGCCTCGTCCCCTTTGTTGATAGTTTCTAATGCTTTCATCTTTTCCTTTACCTAGGCCCTCACTTCCTGTTTCTTTGTATGTTTTGTGACCTTTTGTTGAAATCTGGACATTTTGATATTTTAATGTGTTATCACTGGAAGTTATTCTCTGAAGCCTCTTTTCCTCAAGTCTGTATCCAGCTATTATTATGATAGAGCTTTCTTTCATTGCCAGGAGCTAACAACAACAACAGGGGGAAAAAAAAAAAAAAGAGGAAAACACCTTTCCCACTCTTTGTAGATATACCTGTGAAAGTGCTCTCCTTCAGAGCTTATCCATACAATGAGTTTAGAGAAGAGCTCCAGGCCAAGGTGTAGGAGCCTCTCCACGCTTTTTGCCCCAGGAAGGCAATCCCTTGCCCCAGGCAGCACAACTTGACTGCTCTCCCATAGCATTCTGTAGATTTCCATAAGCTGCTTTCTACACACTGGGCAAGATCCAGAACACGAGTCCCTCAAGCCATCCCCAGACCAAGCTGCCAGACATACATGACATACATGCTCCCAGTATGTGCAGGAGGGTTACTCTGCTCCTTCTGGAACCAGAACCAGGGATCTACCCTGGGAGCGTGGGCCAGGTCTCGCAGAGCTGGTGACAGGTGGGGTGGGGGTGGGGAGGCCAGCCAGGAAGCCAGGACATCCTACTGTTTTAAGTGACCTTTTTCTTGTTTCAGGCTCACCCTGTTCCCACAGTCCTTTAACTGTCTTGTGGAGTTTTGATAAAGATGTCTATGCCAGTTCTTGCTGGTGTTTCAAAGCTTTTGAGGAGCCCTGAAGCATCTCATTCCACCATCTTAAATGAGGAAGGGCCTCTTAGCTTTTTAATTGCAAAGTGTAATAATTAATGATACTATTTAACTGGGAGTCCATGTGTGTTGTTTGATAATGCTCACTGAAGAAATTACATAATGGTGTAACTTGCTTAAACCCAGCCATTGCCCCTAATATACCATCACAATCAGACACCTACACCCTCCAACTTGTGCCAAGGTATTTTTGTTGGGCTCTCTCCTATGCTACTAGAGACCATCCAACAACCAAGCAAGTGCCTGTCTTCCTCAACTTGGCCACCTTCTCCTCCTGCTTCCCTCACTCAACATCTGCTCACTGCAGTCACCTTCTTAAACAATCACAAGCAATGTCCTAGGCCTTAAAGCGTGAAGCAGATCCAAGGGAAAGAATGAAAACTAGACCCAATTGACCTGTCAGCTTCCAAAGTCAGGCTAAGTATGATGTGGCTGTTCAACAAGTAGTGGTATACAACTAGGCCTCTTCCACTGCCACAGGAGAGGACAAAAAAGAGAAAGCAGTGATTACAGGGAAGTTTAGAGGCAGTTCAGAGTGATAGCATCTTTGTGCCTCATTTCTAAATTCTGTAAAATACGATCTGGGCTGCCCTTCTTGGAATATCACTTACATCTGCCTGGAGAAAACAGGCAGCTTGAAGAGTACCATCTGAAAGAGCAATTACACTTCACAGGGATTACAAGTGGTAAAAGCCTTTAGTGTTCAACTTAAAAGCCCATCTACAACCTAACATTCAAGTCTGTTCTTTACATGGTCTCTGAAATGGTGACGAGCCAGGTGGAGCAGGTCTGCCTCAATTCTAACAGAAGATGATGCAAACTCCTGTCCTTTCTCTTCTTTTAAACCAAAATGAGAAATAAGATAGGAAAAAACAGCTCAGTGAGGTCTCAAGGAGTATTACAAAGTCAAAAATCCTTAAAGCTTGGATAAATTCTTGATTTTGGAGTTTTCTGAGTCAAAATAGAGGTATCCCACCTCTCTAACACCAACTGTACTGCCTTGGTCAAGCCACTTAACCATTCTGTACCTCTGTTTTCTTAGCAGTGTCTGGCACATAATAAATGTTCAATTACCAGCAGCTTTTAGTTACAGCCAGGAAAATTCTGGGTAAACCTAAGGCTGTGGCTACATACATATACACTTACTGTCACCAATGCAGATTTGAGATTTTTGTTTTTGTTTTGTTTTGTTTTTGATAAAAGTTTTCCAACTTCAATTACAACTTTCTCTGATGCAGCAGCATGTGGAAGTTTTGAGCACAAGAACCTTCTTTTCAAAACCAAAGAACTCCTCTACAGCCTCTTAAAGGGGCTATTCATTGTGGGGTTGAGCAGATCACGTCACTTGTTACCATCTTCAGATCTGGGCTGCAGGAGCCAAGGACCCAGGGACCTTCTGAGCTGGGAGCCAAGCCTTCTATAGTGCTGCTGGAAAGACTTTTTCTTATGAGCCTGTTTGGTTTTGAAGGCACTTTATTCCTCTGTAAATGCATCTTTGATGCCAGATCCTTTCAAGATGCTCTCCAAACCTGCAAACACAGGCTCATCACCTGGAAAATCAAAATGGAAGTGCAACTGACATATGTTTACATATTTCATCTGTGAGCAATGGCAGCCTTGGAACACGTCCCTTTGTCCCAAGCACTCCACGTTCCTGCCAGCTGAGTCTGACTGGCTTCTGATCCTTGGACTCTAGTACTCTCCTGGAGTCCAATTTTGAATGCTCCTTACGGTGTCAAAACGCACAACATTTAGGACTCTCCTCCAAACTCCAGCCCCAGACATAAGTCTCTCAGTGCAGCTTTCCTCACCATTGCATGGGCCTTCTGATGTTGTTCCAACACCTGAATCTAGGTTCTTGACCCTCCCCAAGAATCTTGATGAATCTGGGGAGAGAGACTTGCTTGCCCTACCCATTCCTTAAGAAAAAACCCCAGATTGCTGCCCACTGAAGCAAAGCACCCAAGCCATGTCATCTCAGACACAGCTTCATGTAGGAAGACGTATACTACTAAGAGCAGATAGAATTTGTAATCCAAACTAGTGCTGTTTTTTTTTCTTATGTCAGATATAAGAGTATTTATGAATCTTGGGCAACATTCTGAAGCAGCTGCTAGGAGGTTCTGCCATGAACTTCCAGTCCTGGCCAACCCACTGTCCTTAGCACTATTTATATTCCTAAAGCCATCAGCTATGTTTGATATGGCCGATCATAAGGCCTTGCTTTAATGGGCTACAGAATCCAATGATACTGACGAGCAGCAAGAACTTGTTTTGATCTTTACCTGCCTTGGCCTTGTGGTGGGCAGGCGAGGAGCCTTTTGGGACTCTGAGCCAAGACAGGTTGCCATCTCCCCACCACTACCTTGCCTCTGACTTCATCATGAAAGCTGTACTTTCCCCTTCACTTAACTAACCCTCTTACACACTGATTACACCCAGCACATTTTAATCTTATCTTTCTCCCACATGTCCGTCTGGGGGATGAGTCAGTGTGACTACTCTTCTCCCCTGTCTGATGGTCTTAAAACCAGGAATATCCCCAGAAGACAGACAGACAAACAAACAAACAAAAATAAGTACGGGAGAAAAGGTCACAAAGCAACAAGAATCCAACCTCAACCTAAGTCCTTGGGGCACAATATACACACTAGGATGTGCACCTGGTTTCCTCTGTTCACCTGAGTGGTGGCTCCGTTGTTGTTATCCAAGGAAGTTGATACCCTTGCTCTGTACTGAAAGCTACGGATCCACAGGAATCTGTGGGAAGACTAGAACAGAGGGCCCAGTCTTTGTTACATTTCAACAGATACCACCACAAGATGCCTGTTACTTGTTTCCCCTCTTGTCAGGATTCTGATGCCAAGACGGCATGAGAATTTTGATTTTTGACTCCTAATCTGTCACCAGAGGAATTCCACAGACTCAGCAAATGTCTTAAAGCAGTGGCTCTCAAGCTTCAGCTTGCAGCAGAATTGCCTGGAGGGCCCGGTAAAATACAGATTTCTGGGTTCAGTGTTTCTGATTTAGAATGTTTGGGGTGGACCCCAAGAATGTGCATTCCCAACGAGTTCCAGGTGATGCTCTGGAGACCACACTTTGAAATCCACTAGTTTAACGTGTCAGAATATGGTGAAATCCTCTAATATTAAATTAGGTTGCACAAAAGAAGGGTAAGTTTATATGTCTCAGTTTTCAAGTCTTACGCAATTACTTGAAACAGCACCATCTCTTATGAATTCTTGAAAACTGCAAAACAAGTTAACTAGGGTCCAGAAGAGACTAAAAAAATAAGCGGGAGTTGGGAAACTTTAAAGAAACCACATACATTTACACAAAAGAAAGTAGAGGAGTTCAGTTAAACATAGTTTAAGTAATGATGCCCTTGCCTTAGAAGTCAACTGTCTTGGATTCCAACTCCACAGCAATCCTTTTATAAGGCGCCCCTAAGAAGTGAAACAAACTCCATCTTGTAAAGCTTCTAATGGAGAAGGTAGAAATAGATCTAAAAGTCAAAACTAAAATGGCTGATAACTTTCACAGCCAAAAATCTCATTTCTCTAAGACAGTGGTTCTCAATTCTGGCTGTACATTATAACCACCTGGGGAGCTTTAAAAATACAGATACCCAGTTCCCGTGCCCAGCTCATACCACAATCTCTGCTCACATTAGTGGGAATAAAAATCTAGAGATGAAAATCCAGATGTATTCCCACTGCATTAAAAGTTAAAATATTCACCAGTTTAAATTTGATTGGAAAATTAAGATGTGAATAAAACTGCATCTTAAAAATGAGAAATTTGTAATTTTTGATAAAAAATTAATTTGTTCAATAGTTATTTTAAACCCATTTTAGAAGACAGAGAAGTTTTCACTAGCACCACAAGTCAGCTTTCCTAATTTAACACATGGTATTTTACTTATTCAGTCCTGGATGCCCACAAATTAACTCAAAACATTCCCTGATGTTGTGAGACTATCAGAATAAACCCCTCCTTTTCTCCAAAACAACACCTACTAAGTGATGCTTACAGTCAAGTGCCAAATTTCACCTTAGCAATTGACATAAAGGCTGAATGTGATAAAGCCTAAAATATGACCCAAATCACCTAGCCTTTCACTTGGAAACAGGTATCTTTCTTGGAAAGGGAGGAATCTAAATTTTAGTGCTGATTTAGATAATTCATTTCAACAGAGGACTTGCATCTATTCAAATGGAGGCTGTAAACGATCTTTATTGGACACAGCTGGCAACAGAAGGCCTGATCTAGGCCACTAATTTCAAGAAAGGGTATACTAGCTCACCTAGGAAGTTATCTATCAGAAGCTTGCGAGCCCAAATGTGTCAAAGCAAGCACACTCACACCAGAATCAGCTCGAAGATAACTTTAAAATATCAGGTCCAAAACATTTTCAGAAGTCCATTCCAGGCTTCTCTGAGTTACACAAACACTGCACCTGATCTAACTGACCATTACTCTTTTAAAGAAATTCAGAAAACTGTTTAGGTTCAGAATTTCAATTTTTACTTAAAAAATTTATTTTGGTTAAAATTTTATCAGGCTATGGGCCACTGTTTATTTGCATGATAGGTACATATGGTCAATTAGTGCTGTTAGTGGGATGACTACCATACTGAAAAATAAGTAGTGCATAAAGGTATGTCCCTTCTCATCCTACCAAATGAACATTCTATTGCCAAAAGGAAAAAAAAAAAGTTCTCAAACTCAGACTTAGACCCAGATGCAAATGTATGAAGGGTAAGATTAACAAGCACTAGATTTGGAAAAGAATGTTAAGTAATAACTCTCTCCATACCTACAGAAGTGAGTTTTAAATTAGGTAGAATTCTTTTTTTTTTTTTTTAGTAATTTACCAACATGACAAGTTCTAATGCAGAGATCTAGAGAAATCATTTTACTTTCTAAAACCATTACATACAGAACTAGAAAAAAAAATTAAACTACATCAATTTATCTTTTTTTAAACTGAGTAAATAAAAATTTTTTAAAAAGAGAAAGGAAAGAGAGTGAGCAGCGGACTTTAAATATTACTCAGCCCAAGCTTAATATGAAAGATAAAACCAAGGCTTTTAAAATCAATTATTTGGACATTTCAGGAAAAAGGCAGTTTTGAGATTTGAATTATCTGAATTAAAATGACTTAACTATCCATTTGATCTTGTTAATGTAGTACCAGTTTTCAAGGTGACATCAAACAAGCTCTATTGGACATAATTTTATGCCCTCCTAAAACTCCAGGTTTGTACCTTTAAAAGTCCACCTTCGCTGGCAGCTGCCTCCAGCAACACCCTCTCCCCGCCCCCGGCTATGTTCGGTTATCAGGCAGAACCTTTCTGCCAGCTCCACATTTATCACTGTGTTTCAGTACGTCCTCTGGACACCGTCCAGACGCAACTTACCCAGCTTTACTATGAAACTTAGAGCTCTGAATTTTTTCCAGTGCACACAGAACAACACCGGGATGGTTAGTATTTCTGCTAGACACATTTTTATCTTAGGGCACATGGGGAATGGCAGTCTTGTAGCCTATTAAAACCACCATTTTAGGGCCCCCTCATACATATTTTCACCTTGAAGACAAAGCAGCAGGCTCTTCAGTACAGATAAACACTAACCCCGCCAGCAACTTGCATTACACAACATTTTCTGTTTCTGTCTTGGCAGCCTGCCTGTAAACCCGTTAGTAACTTCATTGCAAAGAGGTAACTACATCGCAAAACATTTTTAATACCTTTAATTATGAGATCTGATTTGGTAGCCAAACTTCTACGAGGAACTTCTTGTAATTTTTTTTTCCTGAAATCCATTTTTCTTGGTGTCTCTGTCTCAATTCACCTGCCTAACCTGAAGCCCAAGACAGATATCCTGTTCTCTCAGAGACAATAGCCCAACCCAAAAGATTTCTACACACCATGTACTACTCTATTATCTCTCCGTAAATAGTACACTGTATTTGACCCACAGTGAACTGCAGTCACACAAGGCCATGACCAAACAGAAAGAAGAATCCCCCAAACCAACACGCTTCTCACAGAATTCTCAAGTCATTCCCTCTGCAACACCACTAAAAAGTCCAGGATCTGTCTCAATTCTTAAAAGGTATTAGCACAGGCAGCAATCAAGGGAAGGAGCCTAAATCATGGGTTCAAGCCCAATCCCCCAGCAACAGTTACCAGCCAGCCACGGCTCTGAAGACAAGCATTCAAGACAACACTTCTGAAGGCTAAATGTGAAGATCAGTGGTTGACATATGTGAAGAATGCAGCACATGGTATGGTAGAAACTTTAAAATGGCAGCTGCTTAATTTTTCATTGTTGTACCCCCAACCCAAAGCCCCCCATCCCCACTCCAGGAGGCAGTAGGGCATAAAAGAAAAGGCTAAAGCTCCAGAGTGAGAGAATCCCAAACAAGTCAGAGATATAAAAACCTGGCTGTGCTCTTGGTACATAGTAAGTGCTTAATAAATTGTGGCTATTATTATTAATATTATAACTCAGTCCGAGAATGTCCTCTTTTTATTGTTAACAAGCAAGCTGAGTTTCTAATATAACTCTGGCTCCCCTCCCCCAAAATATCATTTTGAAAGAGGGGGGACGTAAGGCTGACGTCCCAGGTGGGTGCGACTTTAAAGGAACCAAGCACCGGGGCTCCAGACAGATGCTGGGTTGGAGAAACTACCATCACTGATGACACAGACCTGATGTGGCTCCATCTTCTCAAGCTCTGGCAGGGAAGGGGGAATTCTTCCTTCATCACTCTTCTTGCTCTGAGACTCTCCAGCTCCTCTCTCCCCCAAAGATTTACTGTTGTAGACCAAAGCCCTCGGCCAGACATTGGGCAAGCACAGCCATACCACCAGCCTCACGAAGCAAGCCAAGAAGACATTCAGTAAGGCAGGGAGGAGAGGGACAAAGCCCAGGAGACACCCTATTAGAAATGGGAGAGAGGGACAAGCGTGGTATAAAGCATAAGTGCTAGCAGTTCTACCTAAGAATTCAAGTGAATTCATGACCCTTTCTGCCCTCACAGACCAAAAGTGGCCTATGAAGGATAATTAACAGTTTAATTGAATTTTAAGGAAAGCTGCTTTATTCTTTTCATCTACCTGCAACCCTGCCTATCCCTCTCTCCCACCCCTAAGCTCCCTTATAAAAATAAACCACCACCACCAAAATATGGGAGCAAAGTGGAGGGAGAAGACAAATTAGAGCATTCTGGTACTACAAAAAATTTCAAAGTTTTAATGTTCAGTGGGTCCATGACTACTAAATTTGAATTGGAAATAACGTACTTGTCTTTCTCTCACCCATGGGAAATTGCGAAGCCTTGGAAAATAGCAAAAGTCCCAATTAAACTATCACTAAAACACGGAACACTCCACTGATTCCAAAACTTGACATATTCTATAAAAGTTCTGTGTTAGGTACAGATGAAGATTCACATGTATCATCAGGAGAAGAGTGGCAAAAAGATGAAAGTCAGGGGAGGATGCTGCTCAGTTAAAAGTGCTCTCATTTAACTGTCTGGGGATGGGAAGTAGGCCACGGGCCCTAGAAGGCCAAGGTGTCCTTTAAAAAAGTCACCTTAGGTTTTTAACCCCCAAATTATCCTTTTCTAATGAGACATAAGCCTACATGAAAGCACTATATATCAGAGCTCTTTATTTTTAATCAAAGTATTATTTTAGCTGTGTGGGAAAGAAAATACTTGAGATTAGCTTAAAGACCTGTGTACTCCCTCTGCTGGCTCTGAATCTAAAATAAATTCTCAATGGCTTCAGGAGCTAAGTTATTAATTTCACTGACATCTAACAAAAAAATATATATATGATGTCTATTCTCCCACAAAGGTCTTTGAGAAATAAACAAGAAATTCCAAAACACTGAAAGTCGCCAAAGGCATCTCTGTTGGATTTATCTAGCTTCTCTCCAGAGGGAAGCTGACACATTTTGTTATTTGTTTGGGGGAGGGAGGGGAATATCAGTACCCGCCTGGGTCTTGCCCCCTACGCCTTCCCTGCCCTGGGCTCACTGCCCCACTGCAGGACGAGGGTGCATCTGGACACCCTGGCACAGTGGGCCCCCAGATGATAACCAAGCTTCTTCACATTCACCTCCTACCACCGGCCCACAGCCTATCGGCAAAGTCAGTTGGTTTCACTATCTTATTGTTATCCCATAATAAATAACTGATGTCTTACAGGGAAAAAGTCTCAAGATTAAAACCTCAAAAAAGCCTGAGTGAAAAGCGGAACACACACACCCTGGAAAAGGCCGGCCTGAAACATACTCCAAGCATCCATTTGTATTTTACCAGGAAGGAGCAATACATCACAACATCCCTTCTTTTTCCCATTGGGAAAAATGAGATACCGAGAAATGAAGTTGTTTGGTTAAGAATAAAATGGTTAAAGATGAGGCCTGTCTGGGCAGCGACGTTATCAGAACCGAGGTCTTCTAGCATAACCACTAGTCTAGCGCCTACTCAGAAACCTCTAACTCAGAAGCGCTGCAGACATGCAGCCCGGCCCTGAAATGGTCTGTCTCAAAGACAACTTGCCATCTCTTCTTCCTTTATATGGGACTGCTATTTTCCAATTCATGGATGTAAAAACACATCTGTGACTTATGGCCCAAAATGTAGAACATGACAGAAAACTTATTTTACTTTTACACAACAGCTTTGCTCCTGTAAGAAATGGGTACATAAACTTGAGGCCCAACAATTCTAAGGTGAATCTTTCTACCGAGTTCATAATGTGCATGTCAGGGCTGCTGAAAGAGGGGTGCACCTATACAGGGCAAGCTTGATGTGACCTTCCTATTAAGTAAGGAAAGGTCATTTCCAAGACCAGGCTTCCCTCAGTTTCTGTGGTGGGTAATGACAGGCACGTATAAAGTTTTTAGGAATGTCTACACTAGGAAAACACTGCAGGAAATCCCAGTGACTGCAGAGCATCATTTCACATTTGCACTACATCATACTAACATCAATGCTAGGGAGGGCCTAGAATGTATGCCTCCTTCATAGCTGCAAGTATCCAGAAGACATGTCATGGTCTCATTCCTGAGTCACATCATCCCCTTTCAGTGTTGAGTCCCAGAACAAGGCCATCCTCACACGCCAAAGTCACCACATCCAAAAAGCAGCTGCAAGTATCAAATGTGCTCGTTTGTCTAGAAGAGATTTCAAGGCTCTTACTCTGCACTTGGGAATATACAAGAATCATGGGAAATTGCAAAAGAAACGGGCAGGAGTCATGGAGTGGGAAGAGCAGCGTAGGGTTCAGAGAGAAGGCGCTGTCAGCAAGGTGAGCTGAGAGCACGGATGGAGAATGCTAAAAGAGAAATTGAGCTACTCCAGTGCCAAGAATCAGCTTAGGGGGTGGGGCAGAGGAAGGCGAATGAAGTCCGAGTTTACAGAAATGGAGGCAAACAGTTGTGAAACCACAATGGTCAGCAGCAGACACTGCAGAACAGGGGTGCCCTGGGTTCATGCAGACACACTCTTAAAACTCTACACCTCTGCTAGTTGTGTGACCCTGAGCCAGTCACTCACAGGCCCCTGGCCTGTCTCCTCACTTATGAAATCAAGTAGACAGAGGATCTTGAAGTCCTCTTAGTTCTGAATTTTAGGCAAGAAGCACTGCAGATGAGTCGGCTGTAAAAGGCTCCACCCCACTCCACAGGGAGGCCAGTCCACACCAGGCCCCAGAAGATAATGTCCCAGCAGTCCAGCGTCACAGGTGTGCTCCATCGAGTCTAAGCCAGACAGTCTTGGGAAAGCCTAAACGTCTCCCCAACAGACCCAAACTACAGGAGCCAGGTGACAGTGATCTTGCATCTCCAAAGCACGCTCAAAATGATCTGTAGAGAGCTGAAGCCCAGCTCCAAGTCAGAGTTCAACGCTAATCTAGCCAATTGCCAGTAACTTCTCCACAGAGAGCTGAAGCATTGAGGAAAGCAGAAGTACAGATGTAAAGGCAAAGAGAACAGACAACAAAGACAAGTTCACAAAGCACAGATCTGCACGTTCATTTTCTGTCTCTCCCCATCAGAATGTAAACTCCTCAGAACTGGAAACTTATCTGCTGTGTGCTACTACTGCATCCCTAGGGCCCAGCAGAATGCCCAGCACACAGTGTGCCTTCAATAAATATGTGAATGAATGAAACAGCATGTGATACAAATGGTAAAAAGGATTTTCTCTTCCCAATCTTTTACTCACTTACCATACATGAGCTGTAACTCCCCCTGATACTAACCCTCCTTCATATACATGTTCCCCAGCTCCTTCTACAGGAGCAAAATCCCAGAGTGGCTCTTCATACACCCTGGATTAGGGAGGCAGTTCAAGTTGAGGTGAGAAATGAGGAGTGAAGAATAGGATCAAGTCTATTCCCTACAGGCAAGATGCATGTGTATAAAACCAAAACAAATTCCATATTCTCTCTCAGCCCTGGGAGTCTGTAATCTGAAGCATTGGCAACGGTATATAGGGTTCCCAACCAGAAGGCACTGGCCTGGACGGGCTTATCTTTGCACTGTCATCAAGATCTTTGGATGGATAATGTCTGCTAAACTTTTTCCAGATCAAGTAAATGAATTTGCAGTGGCACAAGGCCTCTTCATTAATTTTCCAAATAAAAACACATGCAGGTTTAAGTAAGAATCACAAGCATGGTATTAAAAGTTCAACTACAAGATGTTCTTCTATGGTGCCGTTTTCTTAAAATAGAACCCTCCTAAAATCTCCTAAAAATAAACCTGCTGTACTTTCATTTCATTTTCTATGAAGGAGATAAACATACCAAAACAGCTTCATTTTTAAAGAACCTCTCAGCTACATGGGGCTCAGAGATCAAAGTCTAAATAAAAGGGGACAATTTCTCCATTCCATTGGTCGATAATACAGCTTTGAAAAAGAGGAAAAACAGCCCCCCTAGTGTACTGCTGCCATAGGAAGAGGAAGTATATTCGTTGAGAATCACTGACGAAGACAGCACTGCCAAAGGAAATTACAAAACAACATTTTGGCAACAGGGGCCAAGCAGAAGGCAGAGTCTTCAAAAAAGGTCCTTAGTTAAGAATTACTCAAAAGGTGACTGAGGTCATAAGTACAAGCTAGCAGGGAGTTATTACGACTTTGATATTTTTGAAATTTCAAAACATTTTTAAATAAAGAGTAAGGCTGCTGTCAAAATAACATTTTCTTAATACCGTATTTTGAAAAGGAACTGGATGCTTTAATCTAAAGCACTGGAACTGGGAAGACATAACTAAGCACTATGTGGCAGGTCAGCCCTCATCTCTTCTTACCTTGGAAAGAAGCTACAAAAGTACACTTTCTACATGAAGGAAGACAGTCTCTCAGAGGATCCCCTCCTCTACAGAAGTGGAGGAAGTAGAAGTCTTCATGCAGTATCCTACATTTGTGAAATTGTGGAAACCACCACTGAAAGTCATGGCTGCCTAATGTGACCCGTGGAAAATGCAGGTTTGAAGGTTTTGGGGAGTAAGTGGAAAACAGGCCATACCGAGGTAAACCCTGGAGACCCAGAGATTCAAGGTGCTCCTCTGTAAACGGAGGTCTCCCAGAGGCAACAACGACTAAAAGGTAAAAGGTGTAGTGCAAGGAAGCTTAACCTGACTAAAAGAAATGGGACCTTTCCCCGTCTTAACCACATCTGATTATTCATTTCTACTCACATGCCTGAGGTAAAAAAACCTATGAGACAGTCATCACCCTCAGAGCCCAGTACGCATCTGAAAAATGTAAGTTAACAGAGGGCTTCCTCTTTATGAAAATGCCATCTTCCTCACCACTTTTATCACTTCAGGGTTCCTAGGTACATGTGCTCATAGGCACTGGACAGCTATGCAAACATGATATGCTCGGCCTCCGTCAGTACTCGTCTCACCTTCCAAGGATGAAAAGGCTGAAATAATAACCAAGATGTTTTTAGACTGAGATGCAAATGTGCTTTACAGAAAAGCAACTTCTACTCATGATTACCCATTCCTGGGAAAAAAGATCGATTTAAAGGGGGAAGCAATGTGACAAACAAATACCTCTAGAACCCTGAGTACTAATTATCTCTGTACTCACTAGCTGTGTGAAGCTGTTCACCTATAAAATAAGAAGATTAGACTAGATTGTCAAGCCACATCGAGGCTATATACATTAGAATCATCTGGAAGGAAAGGAGAGAGAGAAAAGAAAAGAAAGGAAGGAAGAAAGAACAGCAATGCTAAACTACATACTGGCCCAATTAAATGAATATTAAATTATACACACACACACACACACACATACACACTCCCCAGATGATTCTAACATGAAGCCATGGTTGAGAACCACTGGTCTAGATTCTGATCTTCAAGATCTTCAAGATTCTTAGTTCTTTTAGCCTATGATCTTAGGGTGATAACTCTAGTTAAAGGATCTCAAAATCCAATGGTTCAAAGAGCCACAAAGAAGTAAGGCCTAGTCCCTACATTCTGTGCCCTACATGCACAAAGGACTGGAGAGGCTAACCCGAATTCTAGACATTTTTAGAAGTTATAAACCCTAATGCATAACTCAGAATGAAAGTAGTGTGGTTTAAATGCACATGCATGCTTCCAAAATGACTAATCACCGTAGGAATCAACTCCTGAAACCTGGACTCGTGGAAATGGGTCACAATTAGCTCTTGACCTCTCCCTTTCCCTCTTCTTCCACCCCCACTAAACCACAAACACAAAAAGGTTGGCTATTAGTCATAATCAGAGTATGAAACCAGTCACAGTTTCACAGGGCCTTCTCCATGATCAAAGATTTGGAAGTTCCTGCACGGCTGCATATTTGATGAAGGTAATCTTACAAAAACCCTTTAACCAAATTATATCTCTATAATGTTCTAGGCTTGGCTGTCACCAGATAGAAAGAGAACATGTGTAAAATTTTTAAAAATCAGAAAATGCATGTCTTGTATTGAACATATTAGGCCTGAGAATTTTTATTTACAATATTTCATAAGGTTTTAGTTAAAGAGAGATTAGATGGAAGGAAAAATGAAACCATGAGACAAAAAATGGTTATGACATAAAACCACAAAGTTTATGACTAGGCCCAAAAGCTCTATTGCAAGTCCTGCAAGCTATACAAAAACAGAACTAGCCAAGTCTCAATTCATGGCTTCTTTTGGTAATACCACTTTCTCACATAAATCTTCTAAAACCTCAAATGTTATTAAACTATCATTATTTTCAACTATAAACATAATAAAAGTTATTTGTGAAATTAAATTACTTTTATAATCTTAAAAATCATAGGAAAGATGAAAACCCTATGTTAACTTTTTAAGTGAAAAGTTAGCTACTTGTTAAATAACAGATTCTCTGTACCAAATTCAAATCATACAGGATTAAACTTATGTGAGAAATTTATAAAATATTCCTAACTCCCAATCCATCTTCTGGGGTCATGTAAACTCACTCCTTCCTGACACTGTAAGTAGAAATTAACCCCTGCCATCCACTTGGAAACCCAGTTCTAAAAGGTGTAACATTAGCACTGCTTTGAAATGGAACAAACTCTCACTCTTTCTGTAAACAGCCCCTGCATTACACAAGTGGCAGTCCTTCGAAAAGCAGCAAAGTCAAATCAAATATAAAATTCATAATATGTCAGAGCATTTGTTAAAGGAAATGAAACAGACCTGTGGAATAAGATTAAAGCACATGTGTTGTTTTTAAGGTATCCGAACAAGACTTCTCCACTTCTAGCCATTAAGAAGACAAGAGCGCTGTTTGCAAGGTTTTTCCAAAAGTAAATTAATACATCTGGTACACTGAATTCTTTGGCTTTTCATATGAAGGCTCCTCTCCAGTGCTCAGATCTCCACCAAGCTTAAACTGTTCTCATTTCCTACACCTACTGGAGGCCAAGAAGACTCCCCAAAGACAATGAAAGGATAGAAGAAGGAAGCAACTACCTCTCTTAAAAAAAAAAAAAAAAAAAAAAGCTAAATTGCAAATAAAAGAAACTGATAAGCGATGTCCACCTCCATCAGTGCAGGACTCTTTTACCTAGTACTGACCCATTCCTAGCTGGGAGAAAGAGACATCCCAGCAGGGGCAGAGGAATTAATCTCTTTGGATACCCAACTGCAGGAAGTCATTACATCATAGGCCTTTCCACACCTCTCTCCCTACCACGTGTTCGGTGCCCCCAAGAGGCTGGAAAGAACAGTAGAGAGTCTCCCTCAGGTTCACTTATAGGTAGAAGCCATTACCGCCCGATTCTGCCTCCAAACCTCCTAAATGAAACGCAGGCCCCGCGTCCTCCTCACCTGGCCTCCTGCTCCCCACCCCACCCCCACCTGCGCAAACAGCGCCAGAATGCCAGGCCTTGGAACCAGACGCAGGTGCCGCCAGTCCGCGCTGCGGTGGCAGGGCTGGCCGGTTTCAGGCCTCACAATATTTTAGGCTATTCAGGGGCAAGCTTCCTTAATCTGAGGATTAAGGGTGTAGACACAGGTAAGGAAACGGCGCCGGCTAGGAAAAGGTTTGCCACCATTGCGTCTTTAATGGGATCGATGTGCCTGTGAGAATTAGCCACAAACCCGGAACTTCGTCCCGAGGATTTCATCTAGCCAGTGACGACGCACCAAGGTCCTGAGACAGTCTGGAAGCCACACATCCAATCCTCCTCCAGGCACGTTGCCCAAACACTCCCCACGCCCCTTCACTCCACACGCAGCGCTCGCCGCACCCCCTCTATAGTTAACTCCTTCCCAAAGTTGGTCTCGGACTTACCTTGTCGGTCCTGTCCCGGGATCCAGCAAATTTACTCCCGTCCGTCTGTCCTTCCCTTGCCGCGTCCCTGGCCCCTTCTCCTCACCTGGCCAGCGCGAGGCTTCCCCCAGGGGCTTCCTTCCCTCCCTCCGCGGCCGTCCCCGGGTACCCTCCTCCCGGCGTCACATAGAACCCTCACAGCCTCACCGCGGAGGCTACCGCTGCCAACCCCTCTCCCTGGCGCCCGCAGGCGCGCTCCGACTACTCCGAGGCGCGTCTCGCGCTGCGCAGGAGGGCCGGCGGGTCCGGCCGCCCGCCCGGGTGGGTACGCACCTTCCAGCCGGCAGAGCTGTTGCTGTCGCCCTTATCCTTGAAGTAGGGCACGCAGCGTACCATCCACTCGTAAATCTGGGACAGGGTGAGCCGTTTGTCCGGGGAGCTCTCAATGGCGCGGGTGATCAGGTCCGCGTAGGACAGGTTCCCCCAGGCGTTCCGCCGCGACGAGCATTTCCTCGGCTGCCCGGAGCCTCCAGGCGCCCCCGGCTGCGGCAGCGGCAGCGGCTGCTGAGGCTGCAGCGGCGTCTGCGTTCCCCCGCTCAGCGCACCCGCCGTGGGGACTTGCCCGGCCACGGGGTCCTGCCCTCCCGGAGCCAACAACCGGGCCGAGTCCTCAAGGAGCAGCCCGGAGACCAGCATCCTGCTCCCGTCGCCGCTGATCGCCATGGCCGAACCGGCCCCGCCGCCACCGTCCTCGTCGTCTTCATCGTCCTCCTCCTCGGGGATCATGGAGTCGGCAGCCGCCTCCCCCGAGGGCTTGGCCGGGCTCGCCTGAAGCTCCGGCCTCTGCAGGGGCCACGTACAGGAGCGCGGCCGGCTCTGAGGCTCGAATTCGGGATCCAGCTCCACTTCGAGCGGAGAGAGCGGGGCCGGGGAGGCCGGTACCTCTGCCATCTTCGCCGCCCGCCCGCGGCTCGGGCTCTCGCACTCTCCTCTCGCGCCCGGGCGGAGTACGGCGGGGGAGGGACGCAGGCGCCGCGAAGGCTCCGGGGCCCCGCCGCCGCCGCCGCCTGGGGAAGCACGAGAAAACAGAGGAGGAGAGTGGGTTATCC
Source organism: Choloepus didactylus (assembly GCF_015220235.1). Lineage (NCBI taxonomy): Eukaryota > Metazoa > Chordata > Mammalia > Pilosa > Megalonychidae > Choloepus > Choloepus didactylus. Next base: position 42,156,798 of record NC_051313.1, read on the forward strand.
CGGGCTAGAGCCCAGAGCTCCGCGAGTCCTCGCTCGCCCGCCACCGCCTCCGAACCGCGCCGCGCCCGCCTCCCAGGAACAGGCAGACCTGGAGACGTGAGTCCAGTGAACCTGGCGCAGCAGACGCCGCCCCCTGGCCGGGCAGCTGGGGAGACGAGAGCGAATCGACGGCCGCGCCCGGGGCAGCCCCCTCTCCTGGCCGCCGCCGCCACCACCGGATCCGCAGGTCTCTCCCGGGCTAGGTGGCTGGGCGGGGTGGGAGGAGGGGCGGGGGAGGGGCGCGGGCCGCGCCTTTATAAGGGGCAGCAGCGGGAGCTGGCGTAGCCAGGCCGCTGAAGGAGCCAGAGCCCAAGCCGGAGCCGAGCGGGCGTGCGTTTGTTTATGTTTCGCTCCGGCCCGCTCAAATGCTTCCCGCGGCGCCGCCGCCAAACTCTGGCGTTTCGGCTCTCCTCCCCTTTCCCAGCCCTGCAGCTTCCGCGGCCCCCCTGTCGCTCCCCACCCAGCAGAGGGTCCCGAGCCCGGGGACGGCGGGGCGGCTGTTCTCCCTTCGCCCGCGGGCCGGAAGGGCGAACGTGGGTACGAGCGCAGACCAGCCCCCATCACTTCCAGAAAACAGAAAAGACGGAAAGAAAAGGGGAAAAATGCTCAGCGGTGTTCACAACGGGTCGACCCGAGCAGAAACCGCCACTTCGGGGTTTTGTGTGGTTTATTTTCTCGTGGACATGGTGCCCTCCGCCCTCGTCCCTCCAAGGAACGGGGGAGGGGCCAAAACCGACCCTAAATCCTCCAACTGGTCGGGAAGCGCCAAGTCTCCCGGGCTGCGAGAAAACCCGGACCAGCCCGTTCATCACCTCCTTGCTCCCGCTGCTGCCATCTTGACAGTTCCCCCCCTTCACTCAAGTCCGCTAAAAACACTAGTGGGGGGGGGGGGGTCGCACACAGAATCACGAAGAGGGAAAAGGGAAGCGCCTGGCCCAGCTCGGAAGCAGATCCGGAGTCACTGGGAAGGCGGCCGCCCTGCTGCACAGCTCCGGCGCCTACCTCGGTTCCTTCCCTTCAGGGACGAGGTGGGAGGACGCACAATCCCGCGCGGGCCCAGGGCACGGCGAGGACCGGGCGCGCAGCCTCAGCGAAGGGGAGACGCTCCGGCCGCCACCGCAGCGCGCCGGAGGAGCCGCCTGTCAGCCTGCGCGCCACCTCCTTCCACATTCCTCCTCCTCCTCTCCAACGAGCAGGGCGGCCGCGGCAGCAGCACAAAGTTATAGACACACGCAGGGAGCCTCAACCTAGGCTGACGGCGGGCGGGTCCCCGCCCAGGGGGAGGGCTGGGGCGGCGAGCCCGGGTGTGCTGGTGTGCGTGTGTGTGTATGTGTGTATGCGCGCGCGCCGGCGTGTATGTGTGTGCGTTCGCGCGCGCGTCCGCGCCTCCCGGCCCCGTGGGGACGCGGGCGTGGGTGTTGTGGCGCACGCCGCGGGCGGGGGTACCGCGGGCTCCCGCAGTCTTCCCCAGGGCCTCCAAGACAATAAAGCGCGGCGCTCGCCTTGTGAGGAGGGGGCGATGGTAGCGCAGAGCCCCAAACGTTCCGCGGATGCTGTCGCGTGGCCTCACTTGGTCCGGGCAGAACGCCAGGTATCCAGGGTCTCCGGCATGCGCGTTCACCCGCGGGGTCCGGGGCCCGCCCTGAGGTTCGGTTTCCCGTTAGAACCGGACACCAGGTAACACCCGAGACAAGATGCTAACCGCAGATGGCAAGGATTACCTCGGCGTGGAAATACTGGCAAGCGAGGATGTAAGTGCCTACAGGTCTTCGATAAACTGATACCTGCCGATTTGATCAGGCACAGGTTTACACTGGGTCTCTTACCTTGGACACTAGACGACAATCATGTTTAACTTTCAGTAGATTTCACAGCAAGAGAGGCAGAAGTATAATTAACTCAGAAGTAAAGCAAATTATTATTGCCCGTCCTTAAAGGCAAGAGCAGATTCCGAACAACTGTGAATGGGAAATACTTGAGTCTGATTTTTAAATGACAGCGAAACAACTGCTGTGCATTTTTTACTTCTTAAAAAGATATATTTCTTTAGGTTTAGAAGACCTTCACAAGTCCTTATCCTATGATCCGTGCCTAAATGGTTCATTCGTGCACTAAGAATGCACTACTTGCAACATGCACACGAAAAGTCTATCCACTTAGGTTCTTAAGTATATCCCCACCCCATCCCACCCCCCCCAACCCCCCATATAAAATCCTTCTTAGTCACTGGAAATATTTTAGAGACGAGGAGCGGGCTCCTCAACAACCCGACACACAAAAAAGTCCAGCCAAGCGTACGCAGGAGCCCGCCCACCCGGATGGCTCCGGGCTTTGCGCAGGGCCCGTCATTCAACTGACGCACGGCCCCGCCCCTGCGCCAAGCTAGTTCGACGCGTACAAACAGATGATGTCATTGTATCCACACGCGCGTGACCCCGGAGCTCGGCGCTGCGCCGCCATTCGCTACGCCGCTTACCCGTCAAGCCACGCCGCACGCTGACTGGCCACAGCCACCAAGCTCCAGGCCGCAGACGCCCCTCTCCGCCCCCCAGCAAATAATAAGCAATCGAGTAAAATTCTAAAGAAGGAAGGAGGGGAAGGAGGAAAAGAGAGGAAGAACCAGAAGCAAATTCTAAGCATGCTGACGGTGGAAGGGTTAAAAAGAGGGGACGCGAGGGGACGAGGAAGGGAGGGAGCAGACCTGGGCGACGGGTCCCGGCGCGGAGAGGAGGAGTCGGGAGAAAAAGTTGCAGAGCGCTGCGCGCCAGTAAGTGGGGGGCGCGCTAGGGCCCAGAAGCGGCCGGACTCCGAGCTCGGGGGTGGGGCGCGGCCCGCGGAGAGGGAGGAGACCGAGTAGCGCCTGGGCGGTGCGGGCGGAGTCGGCCGACACGTGCGGGAGGAGGGCGGGCGCGCGCCGCCCAGGCTCGCCGGGGGCGCGCGGCAGCGACAGCGCGCGCTTGTTTACCAGCGCACGTGGGTGTTATTTTTAAATGGAATGTTGTGCTGACGGCGCGGCAGAGTGGCGGGCGCGTGGGGCCGCCTGCACTGGCTGGGGGACGCGGCAGGACTAGCTCTGCGTCTGGTCACAGCTTCCCGGGCCGCGAGGCCATCTCCACTGCGCTCTTCTAAGCGTAGCCAGTGGCCTTGTCCGAGGAGTCTGATGAGGAGTTTCACGCGCAGTCTAAGCCGCACTGGAGACGGAGTGTTCCCGCCGCGGAACGCTGCCGCCTTTGCGCCGGGGCTCGGCTCCTGCATTCATATTCCGGGAACAAAGCCGCCTGCCTTTCCTTGCTCTAGAGGCCGCGCCAGGCCTGGCGCTGTGGCCATCCGATCCGGAGCAGATCGCACAGGCACACATACTCGCTGGCACACACAAGCAGCCCCCGAGGTGCACCCTCAGCATCCTGCGTGGTTTGCGCCCTCGTTACCTTGCTCGGGCCGACCTTCTCCGCATGTGTCTGTCTCCTGGGCCTGCGATGCTCTGCCCACGTACCAATACGTTTCTGCTATTTGAAGTTGTCTTTGGAAAGGAAAGTCTGGGGAGGAAGGCGCTGATGCGCGCGGCTCTACTCTTCCAGGGCCTGCCCCGCTGCGAACCCTCGCGTCTGCATTTGTTTTATAGCCTGACAGTGTGGAGAGTGATGTGAGACTTCAACTCTCGCCTCGAACGCCCATGTTCTGGGGGGGGTCCACTGGGCTCAGAGCATATTACCCAGTCTGGTATTTAGTTTGCGAGAAGAACCGGGAGGCTAGATCACCCAGGGATTTGCATCCTGATACCGCACAAGATCCAAAGAAATTTCCGTTGCTTTTTTAAAATACTTAACATACTGTAAAAGAAATCCACGCTTTTTCTTCCATAAAGCTGAGCAGTCCTTTGCGTTAGGGCGCAGATCTGCAGAAGTAGAAAGAATGTGTTTACACTGTCTGGGCACTCGGACCATTAGATTTTCGTTATAAACATGTTGGGTGTCTATTTACATACCCCAAGGACATTCAAAAAATGGGAGAGTTAGATTCGGTAGATTGAGTACATTTATGTATTAATTCAGCACCCTCCCACTGAGGAATGGGGGCAGGGACATGATAGAGCCATATCCTCAAAGAGGTTACAGTCTCAGTTGGGAGGGTAAGATGTTACAAAAAATACTTCAAGAGTATAAAAACAGTATCAGGCAAATACAAGTGGTCACACGTTTAGTGTTGGATAAGTTTCAGATGCGTTGAGGATCAAAACTTAAGATGGCAATGACTACAAACATTCAGCTTTATAAATGTGCATTTACCAAAAGAATTTGCTCTAGTAATTTGTCCCAATGGGCAAAGCTTTGAGAACTGTTTTCTCATATGTTCTCTTTTGGCCTGAAATTGCTTTGCTTTCCTTTTGTAGTAGCCCTTGGATCTTCTCCATTTCTTCCCACTGCCCTTTTTCCCCATCTCAAAACTTTGTGGTGTAGGAAAACCAAGTAAGGATGGTTGTTAATTGAAAAGAAAATAAAGACAAACACCAGCATTGCCTTTGAGATAGAATTTTTGGTTAAAACTTCCCCAACTTCTTGACTAATTTTATTCCGTTTATTTTGACAAACAATTTAAGATGGTAGTTGTCCACTTCATTTTTACATTCATTCACTGGCAGAATTCCTTTTTAAAGTTAAAAAAATTTTTTTTACCTGAATAAACAGAGTAAATTCACCACTTCAAACACCTGGCTTGAAATACCTAGGTGGAAACACCTCCATCTCTGAAGAGGCCACTACTCAGCACCTTGCCCAGTTCTCCTTGCTCCTAGGTCCACTGGAGCTTCCCTCTGACTCCAGAACCCAATACCCAGGAACTGAACATTCTGGTTCTTGGCAAATTGCTCATTTTCCTCTTGGATTGATTTCCATGTCCATTTCAACAATGAAACAGGAAACAAAAATATAGTACAAGCATCCTAACAAATATGCAAGCCTGCAGGAAGGAAGAAGGATCCCAAAGATACAGGTCTATAACCACTCCCTCTCCTGGGTCTTACACCCTCATTAGTCCCCTCAGCTGCCACCCCTCTCCTCAGCAAACTACTCACATGGAAAATTTCTTCATTGAACACTGTGTATCCTTTGGGGTGTCATTCCAGACAGGTTTCATCACCACCCTCTGAATATCTGTAGCTCCTGTCCTCTCTTCCCCTCTGCCTCCTCCAGGAGTGGCACACCTTAGCAAAGCCTCCCCAGGTCATCACAGTGAATGTCCTCTGGTTCATTTGTAGGGCAAAGCCTCCCCAGGTCATCACAGTGAATGTCCTGTGGTTCATTTGTAGTGCAAGTGTGTGAAAAAAAAAAGGAGTGGCCCATTCAAAAAAGGTTAAGTTTTATCTCAGATGGAATTGACAAGATAAAGTGGGAAGAATTCTGTTTTGGTGTTATGAGGTAAGGATGCTAGCCAGCTTCTGTCACTTAATATCTTCCAGGACCTGAGCTAAGCAATTTATTTGCAGTGATTAATTTAAGCCTCATACTAACCAGATGAAGTAGGCATTATAACCTTGGGATGTTATTGAACCATAGAGCCTTAGTTCCTCATCCATAAGATGAGAAAATACCTTCTAGGATTGCTGGAAGCATGGGATTAATTAGGAATAGAATACTTGGGGGGAGTGCTTTTAAAAACAGTGATACTTAGGCTCCATCTAGAACCAACTGAATTAGAATCTCTGGAGTTGGTGTCTGGCATTGTTTGTTTTTCAAATTAGAAAAGTTGTAGGTTTACAGAAAAATCATGTAGAAAGTACAGTTCCCATAGCTCCTCCCCACCCCATACACACAGTTTTCCCTATTATTAACACTTTGTATAGTGTGGTTCTTTTGTTACAATTGATGAAACAATGTTATAATTACACTATTAACTGTAGTCTGTAGTGTACATTAGGGTTCACTTGTAAAGTTCTATGCTGTTTTTAATTTTTTTTATTCTGGTAGCATATGTACAACCTTAGATTTCCCATTTTAAACAATTTTAAATATATAATTCTGTGGTGTTAATTACATTCACTATGTGCTACCATCACCACCATCCATTACCAAAACTTGTCCAATACCCCAAACAAATTCTGTACCAATTAAGCATCAACTCCCCCTTCCCTAATCCCTTCCTGGCATGGTTATTTTTAAACACATTTGCCAGATGAATCTAATAGAGTGGAGGTTGAGAATACTGTGCTAGAGGTCTCCCGCACACTTCTCCCTCCAGTGCTGGCCTTCAGTTATGATTAGTTTGGCTTCTGCTTAAGAATGATAAACAGACCCACTAACTGCACACAAGGGGACAGCTTCTGTGCACATAATATCTCAGTTAATCTCTAGAACAACCCACCTCTTGTTTTATAGGGACTTGCCCTAGGTCACACCACGAGTGCCAGGTTTGAGAGTTGAACTGAGGCCTCTTTGAATCTGTGGCATGTGCTCCTGCCCCCACCCTCACTGCCTCTCCAACCGTGTTTCTTTAGGTGGGCCACTGACCTGGACAAAAGGGACTGTAATGAGACCAGCAAACATAACCCTAAGTGCTTCCCCGACCAGTCTAAAGCCAGTGGTTATCTGGCCTAATCTGCCCCACAAGGTTGGGTTTTTTGGCTCTCCTAAGTGTTTTTATAAATCTTTGAATCTGCTGCCAACATTTTAAAAGCCAGATTTCTAGGTCTTGAAAAATTATAAGATCTGGTAACACTGGCACCATTACCCCTGGCAACAATTAACTGGCTTGTGTGCGCCAGTTCACTTCTTCCTCATCAGGCCATCTGCTGGCTGATGTCTGGGCATTTGACTTACCCACCCTAACTTGTGTCTCTAGTCTCTGCAAGGACATGCTGGAGCTGGCTCATGAAAGACAATCGTGCACATCTTTCCAACTCTGTTCAGCAAAGCAAATTGGTAGCTTGAAATAGACCATGTGGGAGTATTTACACTACAGAAATTGGCAAAGACTAATAATTGCGACTCTTTCTTCCCCCCGAGAGCCAGTTTGCCAGTGTACCATTGCTCCTACTCCAAGCCACTGTCTTGAATTCTGAGAAGGAAGATTTGTTCTCAATAGAAAGTGAAGGGAATGGAAGCAGTTAAGAAGCTGTTCCTGAACTCTGCTTATCAATTGATTATACATTATCTAATCTCATTTTTAAAGTACTTCAATTTAATATGGTGGAGTAGATACCCAGAACAACACTCTGGAGGAAAACTAAAGCTAGATAAGGCCGCCTTTAATTTTTAAAAATGAATCATTGAGTTGGAAAGAAAACAAGGAAACCACAGAGACCAAAAGCAGAGTTAAAGTGGGACCCTTGAAAAGTGAGAAAGCTAGGAAATCAGTCAAACAACAGTGTATTTGAGTTTCCATTTTCACAAGTGTCCCAGTTTGCTAATGCTGCCATTTTGCAAAATACCAGAAATGGACTGGCTTTTATAAAGGAAGTTTATTTGGTTACAAAGTTACAGTCTTAAGGCCATAAATTGTCCAAGGTAAGGCATCAACAATAGGGTACCTTTACTGAAGGATGGTTGATAGCATCTGGAACACCTCTGTTAGCTGGGAAGGCATGTAGCTGGCATGTGTTTGCTCCCAGGTTGCATTTCAAAATGGCATTTTCCAAAATGTCAGCTTTCAATGGCTATTTCAAAATGCGTCTCTAAGTTCTGAGCTCCTTCTGTCTGAGGCCGTATAAAGCTCCAGTGATTTAATTAAGACCCATGCTGAATGGGCGGGGCCACACCTCCATGGAACTAATCCAATCAATGGCATTGCCCACAGTTGGGTGGATCAAATCTCCATGGAAACAACCCAATCCAAAGGCTCCAACTTAATCAACACTAATATGTCTGCCCCCACAAGATTGCATTAAGGAACATGGCATTTTGGGGGACATAATACATCCAAACCAGCAGAAGTATGCAGGGTCTGAGAGAGAAGACAAAGCCTTAGACCTGTCCAAGAGCAGGAGAATAATTAGAGCCTCCCCTACAAAACCTGGAGTTCAGAGGGTCAAAGTAAAGGTGAATGTGATATTAACCTGCTGTGCCGAAGAGGACCCCAGAAAATAATTGTCTGGCTTAATCCTGGGCTGGATGGAGGAGTAAAAAAAAGTGTATAAATCTCCCTTGAGAATTTACTGCCATGGTGTGGTCTGCATGTAAGATTGTGATCCAAATTCATGATACCATGTAATTCAAAGACTTCATGAGACTGTACAGTAGTCACAGGTTTGTGGTGCTCTAAATAAACAGCAGAAGCCAACACAAATCCTCTCTGGAAGAATATCTTGAATCTAGGTCCCAAAGAATTCCCCCAGACCAAGTTTCAGGAACAGAAGCTCACAGTCAGAAAACACGAGACAAACAAGGAAGCAAGGTTCCCCAAGTAATAGCAGACAGAAACAAAAGACAATAAAGTCAGACACACATCTGGGTACTGGAATGCAAACACTGAATAGAAAATGTGTGCTTACCATATTTCAAGAAGTAAAAGAGTTTTAAAAATGTAAGCAAGGAATTAGAATCTATATTAAAAAAAAACTGAGTAGATTTGAAATCAAAGTACTTATTGCTTGATTTTAATTTTTTCTACCCCCTTAGATTTTAGGTCCTTGAAAACAGTGGCCAGACTGAATGCCTTGTAGGTTACTGTTTGCCAGATGAAGGAAGAACTCAACTCTTCTTTTGAAAGCTGATAGTGAGAATGAGAGCTTGGGACTCCATTATAAAAACCCTGTTGTGTGATCCAGCAAATCATTTCTAAAAGAGAGGAAGAAATGAGGGCAGAATTAATGGTAATGCTGCCAGCTGCCTGGCCCACAGCAGATGGTGGGGGGCCTTGTAAGTGGTCCATCTACCCCATTTCTCATCTTAGGAAAACTTGTGAAGCGAGCATGTGTCTGTGTCCACTTGTTAGAAAATCTATTTAAAATGCCTAGTAATTGGAAACTTAAATACAAATTACTTTAAAACATTAATGTGGTACTTAAAAGAAATCAAGGCCATATGGAACCAGTAATTACTGTTCAGAATGTATTGCATCTCTCTGGTGCAATTTGGCCTGTCCACTAATGTGTAAAGTTTTCTGGAACAGTCTGATACTAAAGCCACCACCAGGCTATAATCGAGGGCTTGGCCAACATCAGATCTGATTATTGGCCCTCTCACCTCTTCCATGGAAATGGGACAAACCTGTGAAACAGGAAGACTATAGAGGAAAGATGAAAAGTCTGGCAAATTTTTCAAGCCTGAGGTAAACATAGCTAAAATTCTCAGCTAGCAAGATAGGAGGCCTGTGCATAGGTCTAGGCAAACCTTGGCATAGAAGAGTACTGTTTCAGTTTGCTAGGGCTGCTGGAATGCAGTATACCAGAAATGGCTTTTACAATGGGGATTTATTAACTTACAATTTACAGTTTTTATGCCATGAAAATGTCCCAGCTCAAGGCATCAACAGGATGATACTTAGACTCTGAAGATAGGCTGCCAGCCTCCAGGAAACCTCTGTCACACGGGAAGGCATGTGGCCAGCGTCTACTTGTCCTCCTTTCCTGGGTTTCATTGCTTTCAGCTTCTGGCTTCAGTGGCTTCCTCTCTCAGCTTCTATGGGTCCTCTCTTACTTCTCTGGGGCTTTTTCCATGAGCTTTTCTTAATTTCATCTCCTAGCTTCTGTATGTGTTTTATCCTCTTATAAAGTACTCCAGTAAGAGGATTAAGACCCACCCTGGGGCAAGCCTCAACTGAAATAACCTAATCAAAAGATCCCACCTACAGGTGGATACCTGGAACTATCAAACTACAACCCAGAACCCATGAATCTGGAAGACAGTTGTATAAAAATGTAGCTTATGAGGGGTGACAATGGGATTGGGAAAGCCATAAGGACCAAACTCCACTTTGTCTAGTTTATGGATGGATGTGTAGAAAAGTAGGGGAAGGAAACAAACAGACAAAGGTACCCAGTGTTCTTTTTTACTTCAATTGCTCTTTTTCACTCTAATTATTATTATTGTTATTTTTGTGTGTGTGCTAATGAAGGTGTCAGGGATTGATTTAGGTGATGAATGTACAACTATGTAATGGTACTGTAAACAATCGAAAGTACAATTTGTTTTGTATGACTGCGTGGTATGTGAATACATCTCAATAAAATGATGATTAAAAAAAAAAAGAACTAACTCAATTGGTTATTAAAAAAAAAAAAAAAAAAAAAGATCCCACCTACAACAGGTCTGCACCCACAGGAATGGATTAAAAGAACATGATCCTTTCTGGGGCACATACAGCCTCCAGACTACCAGAAGTACCAAGTAAATTTTCCACAATCATTATGAGGATGGTATCTTTTGAGTTTGAATGTGATTTATTAGCGATGGTTCAAACATCTTAGAAGAAAGTTTTTCCTCTGTTGGGGGAACTTCCTCTCAGTCCAGTTCCTGGCTGAGCCCTTCCTGACTGCCTATCAAGTTAGGGGTCCTAGTGGTGTGGGTGGGGCGGGCTTTGTGAACCCTGTCTGCCCACCCCAAGAGATGGCAGTCAAGGCATCCAGCCTGAGACCATGCCCAGGGCCATCAGGGTTTTTACTAGAGAAGCAATTCTGATCGGTGGTCGGAGCCTCTGTCCTCAGAAGGTAGTTATTCTCCACGTGTTAGACAGGGCTCACCTTCACTCCTTTCCCACTCTCTGGAAGAGTCGGCATTCGTTTAGTATCACTGATCTGTGTCCTCTTAGGGGCTACTTATGCTATTTTCTGGAGAGACAGCTGATGCTGCCAAAATGGGTGACAGAATCACTGAGACATATGAAAGAAGGAAGTGTCTCGGCCTCCAAACACAAGTTATTTTATGAAAGCATAATGTCTGAACCTCACACATTCACCCAGCAGAGTCCTTTTGCAATTTTGCATCTCAAGTGTGTAATCTGAAGATTTTTTTTTTTTTTTTTACATTTAAACTAATGTTTATAAAATCATTATTTTGGAAACTTGATGAAGCCAAGTGAATAATTCCATAAATGAACACCATCTCTAGACATTCTGGAGTACTAACTAAACCTAATCACTTTTGGTCCGATCTTTCTATTCTCTATGGAGAATGAAACTCCCTGGGAGTTTATGGGGATTTTGCCAACCAGTAAAAAGATAAGGTTTGAGCTGAGCCCTTTTCTTTTCACTTGTGCCATGAAAATATGTTGTTGAAGAAGGAATGGGTTGTCATGACAACTGTGGTTACAGGGGTCATGACCTCCATGGAGTCAGGAAGGAGGAGAGGCTATGCCCTCCATAGGCTGGCCTTTCTCCCATGGATGGGCAGGACAGGATGGCCCAGCAGCCACGGGAAAGGTCTGTGGCCTCAGAAACCACTGTCAGCTGTCCTCGCAGACCTGGGAACTCTCTGCGTGAGGGTAAAATCAAGTTTCTTGACCTGCTAAATAGAGACTCAGACCTGATCTAGGGCAGCTGCAGGCGGAAGGAAGAATTCCATGAGGCCCCGTCTGAAAGAGGCAGCCATGCAGACTTGTTTTTTTCCTATATACCCCATGTTATTAACAAATTGCTCTTTTCAAACTAAATGACACTCAAGTGAACAATTAAAATTGCATTCCTTTCTCAAAAGTATAAAAACTAGTTTATATATATTTTAAGTTAGCCCCCTTTCACTTTTTACAGTATGTTGATACTGAAATTGGGTCAGGTCAGAAAGTCATATATCACTGTTGCTTAACTTCTGGATTCAAGAAATTCTTAGAAGATGAGACTGTTAGGTTGAAAAGTTCCTTCTAGAAGTCCTTAATGCGGCCCTACCTAATGCTACTTCATTCTCTCAGATATAAAACATGTTTATTAACCTTGAATCTTTCAATTTATCCAATATGAAACAAAGGCATAAAGAATATTGTAAAAGACCTATTTTTACTTGTCCTGTATCTATGAGGGTGCTACTCATTTCCTTATTCCACATATACTTTCTCTCTTTTTTTCACTTTTTATTGAGAAATATAACACATGGAAAATCACAGAACAGTTTACAGTTTACTAACAGTGTACAGTTTAATGAATGATTATAAACAGAAAACCCATGTAACTACCACCCAGGTCAAGAAATAGATCATTGCTAGCACCATAGAAATCCCTGGGATCCCCTTCCCCATCAAAACCCTCCTCTACCTGGAAGCAATCACACTCCTAACTTTCATAGTAATCATTTCTTTATTTTTCTCTATAGCTTTCCAACTAAACAGTATAATTTAGTTTTGCATGTTTTTGATTTTCAAATGAATGAAATCATATGCATATGTTCTTTTGTGTCTTGCTTCTTTCCCTTGATATTAGGTTTGTGAGAGTCATCTATGTTGCTGTGTGTTGCTGTAGCACATTCATTTTCATTGCTATATAGTATCCCATTTTATGACTAAACCAAACTTTATCCATTCTGATGTTGATGGCTAATTGGATTGTTTCCAGTTTCACGCAATTTCAAGCACTGTTGTTAGGAACATTCCTGTGCATGTGTGCATGTGTTCAGTGTATACTTAACAGAGGAATTTCTGGGTGATAGGTGTGTGCATCTTCCACTTCACTATTTAAGGCCAGCTGTTCTCCAAAGTGGCTGTACACTTCACAGTCTTTCCAGCATTGTATGAGGGTTCTCCTTGTTCACATTCCACTAATACTTGGAATTGTTGAATTAATTTTGTATTTTCCTCTCTTAGTGACGGTGGATTTAAACAATTCAGATTTAATTAAGATTTATTGAGCCGCTACTGGGAAGCAGTGCCTGCATTAGGAGTCCATATATACTTAATCCTCATTAGGGCACAACAGCTCTGTAAAATAGATAATGTTCTCCCTATTTCATAAATGAGGAAACTGAAGCTTGACCACAGACCAGAGGTTTTCCAGACGAGACTCTGACAGAGCACGAACTTGAACCCAGGTCTGGCTGACTGCCAAGAGCACGCTGTCTGCACTACTGCTCAGCCCCCTCGCTGCGCCCCCCAGCACCTTACTCCCCATCTTCATCTGGAAGTCCGAGGGCTGGATTGGAGGGTTTTGCCAACCCAGTCCCCTCACCATCCCCACCCAAGGCTGCCCACAAGGCCCTCACTGGGGCCCATCCTGGCTCTGACCTCACAGACACCTGCTTTAGCCAACAGGGTTCACCACCTGCAAGGAGTATTACAGGCAGGTCATGCAGCACCGCCCAACAGAACGACTTTCTCTCATTATAAAGGATTTCCTTGAAACACTCCTTTAACTAGTCTATTTTATTTCATTTAATGCCCAGAAGCCCACTTTTTTGTCTTCAGCCTCCACCTTAGGGGCTTCTCCAAGCTGCTGGCCTTATCCTCTGGGGAAGTGGGATCTTCCCTCCCAGAATCTGAGCTCTTTGAAGGCAAAGACTGTATCTGAAGCCTTTTTTTTTTTTTTTTTTTTTTTTTTTTGGTTAATAGACCATTTTCTTAGAGCAGTTTTAGGTTTACAGAAAAACAGAGCAGGGAGTAGAGAGCCCACGTATCACCTCTCCTCCTACCCACAACACAGCTTCTCCTTTATTAACTCTTGCATGAGGTGGTACATTGGTTACAATTGATGAACCAGTATTGATACACTAACATTAACTAAAGTCCATAGTTTACATTAGGGTTCACTCTGTATTGTACAGTTCTGTGGGTTTTAACAAGTGCGTAATGCATATATCCATAATTATAGTATCATACAGAATCATTTCACTGCCCTGAAAATTTCCCATGCTCCATCTGTTCATCCCTCCCTCCCTTCCCTGGAACTTTCTATAGTTTTGCCTTTTCTAGAATGTCATATAGTTGGAATCATACAGTATTAGCCTTTTCAGACTGGCTCCTTTCACTTAGTGATATGCATCTATGGTTCTTCCATGTCTTTTCATAGCTTGATAGCTCATTTCTTTTTATCACTGAGTAATATTCCATTGTGTGGCTGTGCCACAGTTGTTTATCCACTCACCTATTGAAGGACATCATGGTTGCTTCCAAGGTTTGTCAATTAGGAGTAAAGCTGCTATAAATATTTGCGTGCAGGTGTTTGTGTGGACATAAGATTTCAGCTTATTTGGGCAAATACCTAGAAGCACAATTGCTGGACCGTATGTTGAATGCTCAGACCAGGGACCAACAAGGGAGAAAGAGCACAGGGACAAAGAAACAGGGCTGCTGTGCTCTCTTCTGCCCTCAGCTCACCCATACCATTTCACCTGCCTGAGTCTCAGGTTCCTCTTCTTTAAAACCAAAGGACTGGACTAGAGAACCTCAGAGGCAGCTTCCTGCACTAACATCTGTGACCCAAAAAGACAGTTATCAAACACCTTCTGTGCACATCCTTTTACAAGCAAAACTTCTGGCCCATATTGCAGGATACATGGGTAAAATGCCACAGGGCTGTCTTATTTTCCCTTCTTCACATGTTTGTGGGTGTTTGTTCTCTCTTGTTTACCTGTTTCTTCCATTAGATTTAGTTCTTGTTTAGCAAGGACCAGCTCTGCTGCTCCCAAGAGACTGGAAGCTCAGTGAGGCCAGGAAATGTGTCTTACCTGGCTTTGTGTACCTGGCAGATAACAGGCACCCCATAAATGTAGAAGGGAGGAAGGGCTGATTTTAGGACTTCTCCACCTGTGCTGTCACTGTGCCCAGAGCCACAGTCCCAGTCCATAGGGGGCGCCATTGGCTCTGATCCTTTACTTAATCAGGAAGTCATTGGAGCTAGAGAAAATTATTTTACTTGAAGCTTTTGCAGTTGCCTATTGTAATCATGGCCCTGATAAACGACAAGAAACAATACCTGAGTGAAAAGGAGGAGGTAAAAAATTATAATAAAGTTACCAAACTCAATTTGTTTCTAACCACAGAAAGCCTATTGCTCTGGGAGATCCTTATTTCTGCTGAAGTGTGTTTTAGAGGAGCTCTTTAGGAAGATGTCATTTTCTTTATCTGAGTCCAGCTCTGAGCTCTCCTAAACTTCCGGGTGACCTGGGGTTTATTATGGCTATGCCCCGATTACATTTCTTCCCATAGCTGCCACCATGTCCCTCACTCAAGAGTAACATATAATTTTTTGTGTGCCAACAGTGTTCTCCTGTGCTCAGCCAGGGGGTTCTCTTGGCAACCCTTTGTACTCTAGACTCAGACAAGCATTTGGACTTCTGGGCCTCTTCCTGGGGGGCAGGGAGTGGAAAGCACTGTCCACCATTCTCCAACTAACTAAAGTCTGACCACTGGCTCATCTTGGGGGATCAGGCTGCTGATACACTTTATCTTTACCACTTCCTGTGAGGTATCCAGAGCAAGAGGACTAATCCCTAGGTAGAGAGGTGAAATCTTATTTCTTTCAAAGTGCTGCAATTCTTGGGCTGTTTCTGATCATAAGGTTTCCTGTGCTGGTTTGGATGTATTATGTCCCCCAAAATGCCATGTTCTTTGAAGCAGTCTTGTGGGGGCAGACATATTAGTGCTGATTAGATTGGAATCCTTTGATTGTTTCCATGGAGATGTGACTCAATCAACTGTGAGTGAAATGTTTGATTGGATATTTCCATGGAGCTGTTACCCCGCCCCTTCAGGGTGAGTGTTCATTGGATCACTGGAGTCATATAAAGGAGTTCACAGACAGAAGGACCTCAGAGCAACTGAGAATGACATTTTGGAGAGGAGCTGCAACCGAGACAGACAATTTGAAGACAGCTGTTGGAAGCTGACGCAGACATCTTGGAGAACCCCATTTTGAAACACAACCTAGGAGCAAGCAGACACCAGCCACATGCCTTCCCAGCTAACAGATGTTTTCTGGATGCCAATGGCCATCCTCCAGTGAAGGTACCCAATTGTTGATGCATTACCTTGGGCACTTTATGGCCTTAAGACTGTAACTTTGTAACCAAATAAACCTCCTTTATAAAAGCCAATCCATTTCTGGTATTTTGCATTCTGGCAGCATTAGCAAACTGGAACATCTGCCTTTCTCGAGTTGGCTGGGCATTGGAGAGCTTCCAAAGGAAGGGCCCAGGTGCTGAACTGCTAGATAGCCATAGGCTCATCCTGAACAAGGGTTTGGGGACCCGGGATGGTGGCATCTGACCACGGATGACTTGACCATTACCCTACTTTGGAGGAGAACTGTCCTCAGCTCTCTACCTGGCAATGCCAAAATCAGGGAGGAGCTGAGGTCCTGCAGGGGAGAATGAATGAGGGACGGACACTCTTCATCCTATTTTTGCACCTTCTGCCTCCCTTGAAGGTGCTCATCACCGCAGTTGTTGGTGTGTCAGGCTGCAGTGCTGATTATGGCAACCACCTTCCTTCCCTTCCCCTCCCGTTCCCCCCCCCTTCCTTTTAGGAGTCCCCAGTTATTCAGCAACGCTTCTGGAGAGGACCACTGTGTGTGGAGAGTGGAGTTTTGCGTCAAGTGCCAAGTAACTGCCTGCCTTTGCCCCCCAGCTCTCAGTCAGCCAATGTTGGGCTAATGCCAAGGCTATGAGGTTAAACTCTGTATAGAACAATTTTTAAAAAACCCAACTGTAGCCTTCTTAAAGGTAGGAAAATATCTTAGCTTTTTTTTTTTTCCTCCTCTCTGATTGCCAATTATCCTCATTCCTAGATCCCTGGCTTCCTCTTCACTGGAGATGAGGCAAAGGAAAAATGCCAATACTCATTAGCAAGAGGATTCTGCCTTAGTAGATGATGGGCTGGATGTCTTTGTATTTTTTGCCTTAGCTGACCTGTAACTGCTGTTATAGGAATGATTCAGTTCGGGGGAAAAATGTATCTTTTTAAAAAGAGATGAACTACATAATAAAGCCCTTTAATTTTTTTCTTGGTTTTATAACCATTACCTCCCTCTTTCTAATGTTGCATAACTTTTTAAAAATTGAATAGTTTCCAAAAAATGAATCATCTTAGAGATGAGACCCAAGGTTGAAGCATTTTTCTGCTGAAAGGATAGTTTTTCAGAACAATCTGAGAAGGTAAAACTGGGGCTTGCCAATGGAGACCTCAGTCAGCATTTGTGCCCACATGAACCCTACATTTAACCTGGGTATGTTGGTCTACTTTGTGTCCTGAGTCAAATGCTGTCCTAATAATCTTAAGACCACTTGCCACTGCCATCCTTGCTGGAAGCATCTGTGCAATGCTGTTTGACATCAGTCTTTCTATGGGGGTTGCTATGGATTGTCACTGGGCGCCTTGTTGTGGGCGCCTCATTCATGCTGCTGCCAGCTGCCATGGTCCCCTGGATCCATGCAAAATGGCCCATGTCAGGGCACCCCTGTGTGCCTCCAGCTGCACAGGAGAGCCATCAGGCTGCTCTGCAAGCCAGCAGCTGGGCTGTGCATCTGACTGCAGCCTTCTTCACATTTCCAGAGGCTGCCTCCACCATCTCCACCAACGCCTCCCTGTTCCAAAGTTATTTTGTACCAATGACATGTCTTCATTTTAATTCTCTTTCTCAAGTTCCTTCCACTTGAACCACCAGACTTTCTCCAGGTGCCCATTCCACAAAACGCTTCTGCTGATGAATGAAGGGCTGGGTTTTAGGCTAGGTTTTCCAGTTTGCCTGAGAGCCAGCGTTAGGCTACTCTGTGGCTGCAGCTGGGGAGAACCAGCCTGGCCAAGTCTGAGCACTGCCTCCTTCTCTAATGCTTCTACCCTAGTAACTCTAGGGTCCTCTGGAGTTCAATTTAATTTTCACCTCCCAGGATCCACGTGTAAGAAATATGAAGGGGCAGGATGAGAACAGAGAACTTTGCTGACGTCTCAAGAAGGATTTTCTGTTAAAAATGAAAAATGTTCAGTGAACCACAGTTATGTTGCTCATGTCACGGCTTCAGAAGCCAAGAAATAACAACAATGTTTATGAATAGATGAAGTTACTCCCTAGAAAGAGAAGGAAGACGAAACTGGCTGAGCAGCTGGCTAGAGACGGTGCCCTCCCACGGCACTTCTAGGGCAAGGAAGAAGCTCTAAACACACCGACTCCAAGTTTCCCTGTTGGGGACACTCAGATGTCCTCAGAAGAGGATGAAATTCAACACAGAGGACCAGGAAGAGACAGTCTATAATTTCCACACAGAATCATGTAAAAAAAAAGGGTGGTGGTGGTGGTATTCAAATCAGAATTAAGGTTCTTCCAGTCATCTCCACTGAGCCTGTGAAACTTGTGCAAGACTGTCCTCACTTCACAGGCGGGACAGGGAGGCCGACAGGAGTTGATCAGGAACAAGGCTGAGATCTTAAACCACAGCTCCTGTCTCCAAATCTGTCATCCCCAGAATCCTCCTTTATGAAGAAAATGTCTTTCTTGCCTGCTGCCAGCCCCTGTCAAGGGGCAGCTTTTTCTGGCAGATGTCTGTAACTCAGGTGGTGTCACAGTCTCGCTTGAGGCAGCCTTAACAAGAGAAAATCATCAGAACTGGAGGCAGGCTTGGAGACCATCCCAAGGTCCACAGCCACCAGCCTACCAGGGCATCTTGTGTCTGCTCGGAAGGTTCCGGGGGGTCAGACGTACATGGTGCACAGACACGAATCTTTCCTAGAAAACCATCTTTCATGCAAGAAACTCAGGGCACTTCACTCCGCTCTTACCTGCTCTGCACCGCGAGGTGGGTCACAACCAGCACCTCGCTTTTGCAGGTGGAGAAAGGGACAGAGCAAGAGAGGAAAAACCAGAAACACAGTATCCCCTTCTTCTTGAGGCTACCATCTTCATCAGACATCACAGCATCTAGTTGCTTTTGCCAGCACCCTTTATTCTGTTTTACAGTGAGCGCTAGAAAAAAGGAAAATATTTCTTTATGTACTGACTTACGCAGGAGGACAAGCTGGCCAGGTGGAGCAGGTGTCGCCAGCGCCGGCTTCCGCCCGAGTTTACTAATCTCCTCCTGCCATCTTGTGGCCTTGAGCCGCGTGTACACGCGGATTCTGGTCGCTAACTCCTTCCTGTGTGCCTGAGACTTCCCCGGTGAGCATCTCTTCCAGCACCTTCCACGGCGTGTTCTTTAAGTTACTTCCCCCCTCGGTTCACCTACAGATAATGGTCGCCGTGACGCAGACACCCGGCAGTTTCGTTCCGTTAATATTTTATGGCTCACCAACAGGGTGCCGGGTGCCTGCAAAGTGGGTGCTCAGAAAGATCCAGAGAAATTCATCAATATTTATTTTAAAATATACTTAAAATACTACATCTGCAAGGTCTCAGAATACACCCCCACGCCTCTCCTGAAAACCAGGCTGTTTCCAGGCTCATCCCTCCCCTTCTCGGTCTAGGGGATGGGGCCAGTGATTTCTTCTTTCTTTTCCACATGATGAAATGAAAGCACCTAAACGTGACAAGGTTAAAAACCCTGTATCATTTTTATTTCAAATACAATTTTAAAATTAAACTTTGCGCATGTTCTGAGATCATTATAGATTCGTATGCAGTTATAAGGAATAATACAGGGAGACCCCGCGTACACTTCCTGTGAACACTGATACAGTCAAGGCACAAAAGGATTCCATTTACTCAAGGATCTCTCCGTTGCCCTTTATAACTGTACCCAATTCCCTTCCCGCCACACCCACCCCCTTCTTATCTCCTGGCAACCGCTAATCTGTCCTCCATTTCTATAATTTTATCATTTCAAGAATGTCACATAAATGGAATCCCCTTTGGGGATTGGCTTCTTTCACTCAGCATAATTCTCTGGAGATTCAGTCTTGTGGTTGTGTGTATCATCAGTCTGTTCCTTTTTATTTCTGAATATTATTCCATGGTACGGATTTCTCACAGCTTGTTTAACCAGTCACCCATTGAAGGACATTTAGGTTGTTGGCAGTATTTGACTATTAGGAATAAAGCTGCTATGAACATCGTGAACAGGTTTGCCCAGAGGTGCAATTGCTGGGTCATATGGGACTTGCATGTTTAGTGTTTTAAGATGCTGCCACCCTGTTTTCCAGCGGGGCTGCACCATTTTGCATTCCTATCAGCAATGTTTGAGTGATCCAGTTTGTTTGCATCCTTGTCAGCATTTGGTTTTGTTGGTATTTGTTTATTTATCTATTTATTTATTTTTTATATAAATAATAAATAATATATATTTTTATATAAATAATATAAAAATTTTATATATAAATATAAATAATATAAATGCTGCTGTTAGTTATGTAGTGTTGTCTCGTTATGGCCTTTCCTTAATGGCTATCGATGTTGAACATCTTTCCATGGGCTTATTTGCCTTCTGTATATCCATTTTTGGTGAAATGTCTGCTCATGACTTTTGCCCATTTTCTAATTGGATTGTTTGTTGTTTTACTGTTAAGTTTTGAGAAATCTTTATATAGTCTAGGTACTAGTTATTTGCTGGATGTAGGGTTTGCAAATGTTTTCTTTCAGTCTGCAGCTTGTCTTTTCATCTTCTCAATAATCTTTCAGGGAACCAAAGTTTTAAATTTTGATGAAGTCCAATTTGTCAAATTTTCCTTTATGGATTGAGTTTCTGGTGTCAAGCCAAAGAACTATTTGCCTAGCCCTAGATTCTAAAGATATTCTGTGCTTTTTGCCTAAAACTTTTGTCTGTGGTCCATTTTGAGCTATCTGTTTATCTATTTATTTATTTTTGGCCTGTAGCTGTTCAATTGCTGCAGCACATTTGTTGGAGAACTTATTCTTCTTCCATTGAATTCTTCTGTAATTTTGTTAAAAATCAGTTGGCTTCTTTGTGCGGTTTTCCTTCTGGGTCTTTTATTCTGTTTCACTTGTCTCTGTGCCTGCCTGTCTCTCCACCAATACCACACAGTCTTGATTACTGCAGTCATGTAAGTCTTGAAATTGGGAAGACTGAGTCCTTCCATTTTATTCTTTGTTTTCAAAATTGTTTTAGCTTTTCTAGTTCCTTTGTTTTTCCTTGTAAGTTAGAATAATCTTATCTGTAGCTACAAAATTCTTGCTGGAATTTTGATAGGAATTGCATTAAATCTGTGTATCAATTTTCAGAGAATTGACAGGTCCTCTGTGTTAAAACGTTTAATCCATGAACACAATATGTCTCTCCATTTAGATACATCTTCTTTGATTTCTTTCATTGATATTTTGTAGTTTTCAACAAGCAAGTCCTGTACATGTTTTATTAGATTTACACCTAAGCATTTCATTTTTAAGCAATTATTAAAGGTATTGTATATTGTAAACTATATACAATATTGTATATTGTCATTTCAGTCCCCATGTGTTCATTGCCAGTATATAGAAATGCAGTTGACTTTTGTATATTTATCTTGTATCCTGTGACCTTGCTGAATTCACTTACTAGTTCTAAGAGGGGTTTCTTTTGTTTTTTTTTGTTTGTTTGTTTGTTTGTTTTTTGTAGATTACTTGGAATTTTATGCTTGACCATCATATCCTTTGCAAATAGGGAGAGGTTTTTTTTTTTTCCCTTCCATTCTGATCTTTTTGCCTTTTGTTTCCTTTTCTCGCCTTACTTCACTGGCTAGAACTTCCAGTACTGTGCTGAATAAGAGTCACGAGAGTCACCATTTTGAATAGTATAATGTAGCAACTCTAGAAATCAGACTCTCCCCACTCCCCGGGGTTTGTTGTTGTCGCTGTTTGTTGTTGCTGTTGTGGTTTGGTTTGGATAGTGACTTTTCTGAACTAGTTCTGTCAAGTCTGTATTCTTTGTCCTGTCTGGCCACTGAAGTCTTTGCTTGGTTAGCTTAATGGTCAGCTAATGACTGGAAAGATATTTCCTTACGTATCTGGAACCAGTAAGTCTCCCAGCTCTGCCGAGGGGCTCTGTGGGCTTGTTCGGGCACATCTTCAGGATTAAGCCAGGCAGTTTACCACTCTGCCTAAGCTTTCACTTCCTGCTTGCACAGGGCTGCAAGGCTAGCCAAAGGTGAGAAACTAGAACCTTCTCAGTTCTTTCCTGAGTGTGCACACAACCCTGGGCAGCAGGTGGCCTTCTAGAGCCCAAGGAATATGTCAGAGTTTTTGCAAAGTCCCTGTGGACATCTCATTCTCTAGCTTTCCCTTTTAAGCTTTTTGATTATCCTACTTTTTGCCTCAAGCCTGTTATCCACTGCCTCGGGCAGCTGTGATGCTCCACAGTTACCTCTGATCATTTTAGACAAATGTTCCCAGAGAAAAGGCTATTTGCCCTAGTTGAGTTCTGAGCCAGCTCAAATAAAACAGCCTTGTGAGTGGGGTCTTCCAGGGAACCACTACACAGGCAAATAAATGATGAAAGTTCTCTGGGAATGGGACTTTGAAGGAGCTCCAACCCATTCTTCCCCCTCCAGTGGCTGACAGCCTGCTGGTTTCGCTGCAGAGCTGTTGGTTTTAAAGGCCACAGCAAAGCTGGGGAGGAGGGACTGGAAAGGGCAAGTGAAAACTGCAAAGGTCGCTGTTCTCACCAAGTCTGAGCTGTTTTTCTTGAATACATGTTCTCTGGCTGCTACAAGCCTTTGATTAATTTCCAGAGTTCTGAAAAGTTGATTCTAACACATTTTGCCAGTGTTCTAAATGATTTTATGGAGAGAATTTTCGAGACCCTTGCTCTGCATTTTCACTGACATCACCTTCTGATTTTGCTTAATATCTTCTATTTCTTTGCTGAGACTTTCTATTTCTTCTCTGAGACTCTATATTTTTTTTTTCATTTGTTTCAAACATGCTTTTAGTTTCTTGTGGAAACATTTTTATAATGGTAGCTTTAAAATCCTTGTCAGTTATCCTAACCTATCAGTCATCTAGGTGTTGGCATCTATTGATCTTTCTCATTCAATTTGAGATCTTCCTGGTTGTTGGTAGGACAAGTGATTTTGATTGAAACCTGCACATTTTGCATATCATGTTGTAAAATTCTGGGTCTTATTGACACCTTCTGTTTTGGTTGGCTTCCTCTGACACCTGTCCATCAGGTGACAGAGGGGGCACACCACCTTGTTACCACCAGGTGGCGGTAGAAGCCATGTTCCCCACTTGGCCTGTGTTGACACTAAGCTGGGGTTGGGGTGGGGTGTCTCATTACTTCTGGGCAGTCGTGCAAGGTCGAGCTCCCCATGTGGCCTCCACTGACACCACGGGAAGGGACACAGCCTTGTTAACTCTCTGTGGTGGTGGAAGCCCTGACTCTCCAGTGGGTGTCCCAAGATCCCACCCCCGTGGAGGCGGGGGCGTGTCTCGTAACCACCACATGGGGATCAGCGTCCCGACTCCTACCCGGCCTTCCCTGATGCCACCCTGGCGGGGTGGTTGGGTTTCCCTGCTACAGCCTGGTGAGAGTGGAAGTCCTGGCTCCGCATTGGCCTTTACTGGTGGGTGGGTGGGTGGGGCGATTGGCAGGAGTAGAGCAGTTATTGTCTAAAAGTTTTCTGTCTGGCTGTCCCTTTCCTAGCCCTTTAGCTAGAAAGAGAAGACTTTTATTGGGGCTTTTTTTTTGATCAGTGCCCATTGGTGTTTCTAGGTGCTGACGTCTTCAGCTCCAAATCTGGGTCACATGAGGCAAAAAGAAAACCTGGGAACTTACCACTGGGTCATTCCTTGAGCCCTGGGGTCCCTAGCCTGTCTTCCTTCTTTTCTCCACCTTTCAGAGTTGTCTTATGCTTGTGTTATACATAATGTCAAGAGTGTTTAGTTGTACTTAGCAGAGTAGGGAAAGGTATGTCTCATCTATCTTCCAGGAACGACATCCTCAGTTCTCATTTTAGAACAATTTGGATGATTTTTGTATTCAGTATATTCTAACTCAAAGTATATAACATAAAATAATTGGCATAACTGGTGAAATCTCTTGTAAAGCTCTATGAATCTATTCTTAGTATATAGATCTGTATTTCAATCTAGGTAAGTCACTTTGGGCTCAGGAGTGACACGGAATGGTGAGGCCAGCCCAGAGAAGGTGCCATTCTTCCCAACCCAGCCTGGCCAGGTCCCAAGTGCCACAGTCAAAACCTCAGTCCTTTGATCTTTGATTCCATGCTTTGTCCCCCATGGAATTAAAAAGATTCTCTCCATTGGACAGGCCAATCAACTTTTTCTAAGAGGGTTCCACCCAGCCCTTTGCTGAGGAAGGGGCCCCAGACTGCTCCAGAGGCAAACGGGATCATCTCTTAAACCCCCCACCCCTGCTGATGGGTCTGAGCTGGTCAGTTTGGAGGCTGAGCAGGCCTGAAAAGCCCTATCCGATTAGGAACAACAGTGTACAGTGTAAAGCTAGGCTTTAGGGTGGAGAAGTACTAATCAGATAGAGGGTTGAGCTGTTGTTTTATCAGGAGTAGTGAGAAGTTGCAGAGAGAAACAGACACCATGCAAGGAGCACTCTGACCTTAAGGCAGAGTTAGCAGCACCCTCAGGCTGAGAGGAGGCCACCCAGCTCTTTGGATCCCAAACAGCCTAGCAGTTCAAGGTTGCAGATACTGATAGCAATCATGTATTGACCACCTACTCTGTATCAAACATCCTGCTAAAGCCCTTTTCAAAGATGATCTCATATAACCTTATGAGGTAGATATTACGATTATAACTCACAGAGGTAGGAATGAAAGCTTAGAGAGAGATTTAATTAACTTGCTCAAAGTGGACCTGAGTCAAAGCCAAGTTTGCCTGACTCCAAAATCTGTGCTTTTAAATACTCGGTTCTATGTTCTCTTACTGCACCCCCCAACTTCCTCCCCTTACTTGATATGGAATGAGTGATTCTCTGTCCCTGGCAACCCTCACCCTTGAAGGGAAAATCCACTGGAACTATCAATCATTTACACTTTAGTATGAAACAGGTACAAAAATACTAATTGTCTGAGGGCATCGAAAAGTTACCGAAAAGAGAGGACATCAAATGCCAACTTTTAGTAAATTGAACTTTTGCTGAAATTGGGTGGTTGAAATGCCCGGAGAGATGGGACCCTACCTTCAGTTCAGCTTTGTTCTGAAATACAAAGCTCACCATGCTTCAGGACAGACTTATGAAGAAGTCTTCCTAATGTAATCAACAAGGCAATTCTCCCAGTACTGTCACCCATAACATTCCAGCCACGCCTATGATGCTTCCATTCCACAGTTTGGTCACAGTTATTATTATCTGTTCTAATTGGGACTTTTTATGTTTTGAGTAACATCAAATGTCAACAACAACAACAAAAACATGAATTTCTTGGCTAATATAACTGAAAAGTCCAGAGGCAGGGCAGACTTCAGGCATGGCTTGATCCAGAGGTTCAGGGTCCATTTCTCAGTCATCCTTTCTACTTTGCTCCCTTCTGTTTGTTGGCGTCATTCTCAGGCTGCCAACTCACTATCGGTGCCAGGCCAGGCCTTGTAACTGCGTGCTACAGAGTCCAGAGAAAGACAGGAAGTACCCAGAAGATTGAGGAAGCTTCTTGGCTAGAAGCCCTTAGTAAATATTTCCCTGTGTCTGTGTGAGGCCCAGATTGGCTCCTGTGCTCATTCCTGAGCAAATCACAGTGCTCAAGGGGATGGGTCCTCTGACTGGCTGAAGCCAAGTATGGGCCATTCCTTGAGCTGAGTGCAGTCAGAATCATATAGCACATATGGTTGCCACAAAATGGGGTGGGCATTCTTCAAAGAAAATTGGACCCTGAGTTTTGATGGAAAAAGAAGAACTAGATGTTGGGGAGGGATTATATTAGTAATCTTCCAATATTTTCATCATACACCCTAATCAATAACCATGTAATGCATATTTACTTATAAATTATAGACCTATACATGCAATATACATGTACATTACAAGATATATTTAAATATTAATATAAAATATATTTAAAAGGCTGAAATTTATGATATTTTATTTATAAAATTTTATGATATTTTATTTATTATTGGGGTTCAAAAAGCTTTTTGCTCTTGAGGAAAATGTGATTGGAAATGCTTTTTTGTCTTTGAGAAATCTTAGTTTAATACTTTGTGATTTAAAGTTCTGGTTTTAAGTTTAACTTATTCCCATACTGGGTTTCAGTGGCCGACATAGCAGAGACATCTTCAACTAAGATACTGATATGTGGATCCAAATTGAGAAAATTGCATCAATGGCTGTACTTACTAGTTCATGATACTAGTTTTTCCATTCCATCTACCACTTATGTAAAGTGATTTTTTTCCCATTTTCTTGACACAACTTAATATTTAAGTTGTACTTAAGAATTAAAGTGAAACATATTTTATTTTGCATTTTTAACAAGTGAACCTTTAATTTGGAAGACTTTAAAACTTTATGTTTTGTAAGTGTGCAGATGTGGGAGTTTTTATAGCTAACACTTAACACCAGTTTTGGCCACAGAACACATCATGATGCAACATTTCCGGACAAGTTCTAAATGTTCTCTTTGTAGGACCCATTACAACTGCTGCAAGGTGTCTTTCTCACCCTTGTCAAAAACATCTCCATCCCTTGATGGAACTGATTTCAAAAATACTTGTTAGCAGCATATTATTGAACCACTTATCACAATAGGGATCAGCAAACTTAAAGCAATTAGTCTTTTGTTTGTCAAAGAAAAATACATGACTCATCTTTAAGTCCATCAATGTTTTTAAGCACTCGTGGACCAGTCACATGGCCTCAGCTGTCTGAAAGTGGCCCACAGAGGTGCTACTGAGAAATGAATGAAACATAATTCCTGCGCTTGGTGCTGGTCACGTGCTCCTGCGGCGTCTCTTCCCTTCCCTCCCCGCGGTCTGGCAACTACTGCCCCACTAGTACTTTCAGTATATTAGTCTTGACCCGTCTCCCCAATGCCATGGATTTCTAGGCTTCTTAAGAGCAGGGCCTGTGCATCGTCCTTCTCATCCCTCCTAAGGACCTAGCCCAGACACAGCAAAGCTTAGCTGCTCCATGACATTGAATTAATAGACTGCTTCAATTCGGCCAAAATATGAACCTTCCTAGGTGCCGATTCCAGCGCCGACCCGGACAGGGCAGGCAGAGATGAGTAAAACCCAGACACCATTCTTGAGGCTTCCTGATGTACTGGGATGAGGGATGTGCAAACAAGGACTGCATACAACCCACGGCAGAATGAAACAATTGCTGTTAGAGAAATACAGGCTGTAGAAGAACAGAAAAAAAGACTCTTGGTGCTGATTCATTCTGGGTGAGAGGATTGAGAAGGGCTTCCCAGAGGAGGTGGCATTTTGTTCAGTGGTGTAGGTTTTTGTGCAGTTGAAGCAAGGGAGAAAGAATTGAGAAAAGATGATGAGGTGGCTTAGGAGATGTCGTCAAGAAGGGCCCATGAGGGGAAATTACAGATGGAGGAGGAAGGAATCACCCTGTAACTCTCAAGAACAAACTAAAAGCATGTATAGGTGACCGCCTGGGACCTGACAATAGTGCCTCCTGCAGAATTCCAGGCACATTGGGGAATTAAATATTTTTACCTAACTTGGGGGAAAGTCATTAGATGCAGACTCGCAGATGTTTTTCCTTCCTCCCATGCCCCTCATGTGGTCTTGCCTTAGGATCCTTGCACAAGCTCCTCTCTGTCTAACATCCCCAACCCCAGGGGCCACACGCCTGGGTCTCCCACGTCCTTCAGGGCTTCGGTGGCTCTGCAGGGGCCTTCCCTATCCCCTACTCAAGGGAGCTGCAGCACGTCCGTCTTGTCGCCCATCTTCATTTCTGTCTCAGCACTCATCACACCCTGGCATGTCTTGTTTATTTTATATTGATTTTTTTACTCTGTTCACACACAAACACACACACACACACACACACACACACACACACACACACAGAACAAAAGCTCTGTCAGAGCAAGTGTCAGGGTTGCCGTGATCACTGGCCACAAATATTGAATGAATGACTTTGCCCCACGTCCTCTTAAAATGCTTTGTTATAAGGTCAGTTTGGTGAAACAGCCTCACTTGAAGTTACCCCCAATCCACTTTTAGGAAAAAAATCAAAACTGAAAAAGCATATGAAAATAGAGTAGGAATTACTCCAGGGAAATCTGGGGCAGGAAGTTGCCAGGTGGTTTTGGTTTAACCCCTGTTTAAATCTAATTTGCCTCATTTCCCTCACTTTATTAAAAAAAAAATCTTACTGTGTTTTATGCACCTCTGAAAGCTGTCTTAAGAAAGGTGGTAGAGCTAATAAATATATTTAAAATACTTTGGGGATGTGACTTCAAGTATTTGATTTCTCCACAAATTTCTTTAAAAAGATTAAATGCTACTCAGCGTGAAGTCCCTGTTTCCCAGTTTTAGCCAGTCATCAGGTTGACTTACAACATTTATTAAAAATACAGATTTTTTAGGCCCTTCCACTAAAGTTCAAATTCACTAAGTTTGGTGTGGACCCCAATGATCTGTAGTTTTAAACAAGCTTCCCAGGCACTTCTGATGGCTCACTAAGTTTGGGGAACCACATAATAAATTATCCTTTTCTAAACAACCAGAAAGCAATATCAATGGTTAACTCTACTGACTGAAAGCTCACTACTGTGAGAAAAATAGTCAATGAAGTGAAAGATTTTGCTTAAAATTCACTGCTTAGACTGTTGACCTCTTTGACCAGACTCTCCCCCTATGTGTCAGACACTTTGGGGTGTGCTCTTTGGGGTCCCTTGGGTCACTGAGGCCCCTTATTCCTCGGACCCTGCCTGAGAGGAGGGTGGGGCAGCTCCATGTTGTGTGCTGGGGCCCCTGACAGCAGTGCCCCAGCTGGGGACAGCCTGCCTGTGTTACCCTCCAGGCAGCACGCAGGCTCTGTGCACCCCTCTCCTTGTGGGAAGGGGCTGCTACACACACAAACACACACACACACACACACACACACACACACACACACACCAAGTGACTGTAACTCAGGGTTCTTGACCTGGGGTCCACGGGCCCCTGGAGAATCCAGGCCAAGGCCTCAGAGGATCTGGATACAGAACTCGGATGTGAGGCTTTCAGCCTCAACTTCTCCGTGGAATCCACAACCTTGAAAGGTCAAGGCCGCGCTTAGAGAGTGAACCGGTTTCCACACATCATCGTGGTGCAAACGGGCCTGCTCCTTTGCAGTGCCCTCTCCCAGGTGATGTGCACTGCAGAGGACTCGAGTCCGCCTTCCCGTCGGCTCCCTCACGCTGATGGGCCAAGGTGCACAGACGCAAACACAGAGGCCAGTGCATCGGTGGTGGCCTGGAGGCCGGCTGAGTGGGAGAGCAGAGCTCCCCAGGCCAGGTTTGGGAATGGGGGAGGAGGAAGGGGAAGGAAGGAGGAGTGGAGGGGAAGGGGTGGCATCCAGCCTACATCTGTGCCTTTGTGTTCACCGGGAGATGAGCACCTCTAAGCCAAACTCACCCTTCAGATGTCGGCCTCTAAGCTTCCCTGCGACCCAGCATCTCTCTGGAATGTGAAAGTAATCATAGATAACAATGCATACCTAATGAACGCCTGCTCTGTGCCAAGTGCTTTGTGGAATTAGCTCTAATCCCCTGCAAGGTAGGTCATCTTTCTCCCATTTTACAAACCTACAAGTGAAGGTTAGAGAGCTCAGGGAACATGCCTCTATTAAGAGACAGAGCAGGCATTTCATCCCAGGTCTGTCTGACGCCAAATAGCAAGCTAAACCTCACTGGACAGAGGAGGAAAACCAAGGCCCCAAGGAGCTGGGTTTTGCCCCCTCCTGGAGCTGGAACCCGAGCTGGTGTCTCCTGGTTCCTGCCCAGCCACTTTCTAGCTCACGGGGAGCTTGGAAAGAGCACGAAGGAAAGCTGAAAGGAGAAGCCATGCTCTGCTTAAATGGGGCAAATGCAGGCTGTGAGGTGGAGAACAGGTTTAAGGACCCTTCCCCAACCCTGGGGCCCAATTTCTAGCCTCGAGGGAGAGTCCGAAGGGCACAAGCTGGGGACAGACCTTGGAGAAGAAGGTGCTGTCTGAGCCCAGGGTCAGGGCAGGCCTGGAGGGTGGCCATGGGTTGCAGATCCAGCGTGAGTAGGGGTCCAGGTATCGGGGGTGAGCTCACCCATACAGCGGGTGTCTATTTTGCCCCAAACCTAATGTTACACTATATCATGGTTCGAGGATTATTTTTGTGCTGTTAAATCTGATTAAGTCAGTACCACAAAAGTATAAGCAATTATTTTTAATTCTACGGACTATGTTACTCTAATCAACAGAAATCAACTGATACTTCTTTAGCAATTGAATTTAATATTCTGCATGTTACAGAGTTTGGTTAAAAATATGATAGGCTATTAGTACAAAATAAGGGGCACATTTTGATGATAGCAGTTTTTACACTATGTACCCTAAATTTTGGGTTCTAAAGATAAAGTGTTAAGTCCGGGAGACCAAATTACATCCCATTTCTCTCTGAACATTCAGAAGAATAACATTTGAGTCATTACATCTCCCTCTTCTGAATTTCCAGAGCACTTAGTAATTTCTCCTGATACTTATCACACTCTGTGCTGTATTAGAGCTTTCTCTACACGCATTTAGTCTCCCGGAGAGCAGGGACTGGTTCTTGTCATCCTGCAGCTCTCCTCCCCAGCACACAGTGTCTCTAGTCTGTCCTTTCTCTGCCTTCCATTAAACACCCCGCTGACTTCAAGCCCTCGGTGCTCTGGGCATCTTTTCATGTGTTTATTGGCCATTCGTATCTGTACGCTATTTAATCCAATTATAAAATGTTAGACTTCACAGAAAAAAAATTCACAAGTGAGGCCCAAAGAGGTTAAGTGACTTACCCAGGGTTAGGTAGAAGCAGGTCCCAAACACACCCCTGCCTCCTAACCGGGGCTCCCTTCTGGCCCCACACTGCTCCTGCTGTCTGGGTTTCTTCAGGGGCCAGTCCAAGCCCATGCTCCAGTGTTGCTTGACTTCGTGCCCTGCCTTTGCTTCTTTGCTTGGATCGATTCCATCTCTGAAAATGGGTTTGTCTGGATGCAGACTTTATACTTGGGCAGATGTTTTTTATAACTTGAAGCTATTCAAAGCTTTAAACAGCTGATGGCTGAGCTGTAAGCAGAAAATGATTGGAAGCAGCTTTCTTGGCCATCTCAGTGCCAGGGAGGATGGGTTTAAAGTCATATGATAAATTTAAACCTGTCTGCCTAGTATTTTAATTGTGACCAAGAATGTAGAGACAAAGTAAGGAAATATTTAAAGATTGAGGAATGCAGTGGGGTTGGTGGGGACAGTTATCTATATGTATGACTGTTGGGGTTTGGGGAGATATAGAGATGTGCTGATATTGTTAAGCTCTTTCAGGGACCCCCATGTGGATCTGGAGGTAAAGGTGAAGAGAGTAGCCATTCTTAGCATCAGTTCTCAGGCAAGAGACTGAAATGGGAAGGATTGGCCAAGAATATAGCCAAGAAAGGCTAGATTATGCAGTGATAACAAATGACACCAAAAATCTCCTGGGTTTATTGTGGGAGATTGAATTATGTACCTCTTCAAAAGACACATCCTTAATCTGTGTTCCTGTGGGTGTGAACTCATTTATAGATAGGGGCCTTTGAAGATGTATTACCAGTTAAGGGGTGGACTCATCTGTGAATAGGATCTTCTAAGATCCTATTTTGCTTTGGCAAAACTGAATCAAGATGAGACATAATTCATATTTCTGAAGGCCTTATAAAAGCCAGAAGTCAGAGAAACACAGGAGGAGGTCAAGGATGTTCCCATATGATGGGAGGTGGAGATGAAAGCCAGGGAACCTCAAGGATAATGGCAAGCCAGCACTAGGACGCTACAGACATTGGGGAGACTTGGCCTTGCTTTTGGACTTCTGGCCTCTAAAACTGTGAGCCAATAAATTCTTGATATTTAAGCCAACCCACTGTGTGAGTTTTGTCTTAGCCTGGCAAACTAAGACACTTATAATGCAATTTTATTTTTTGCACATGTGGAGTCCACTGTGAATTTCCAGACAGCTGTTTTCCATGTGGTAGCCTAGCAGTCCAGGATGCTTTCATCTTAGGTGCATCCATCTCACTGTGATATTTTCAGGTTTGCATGGCAAGAGAAGAGAGAACTAGAAGATCTCGAATCAGCTTCATCTTGAAAGTAATACATGTTACCTCACTTCCATGCACAACCAACTACCCAGAACTAGTCCAAAGGCCCTACCAAGGGGCTGGGAAGTGTGATCCTTCTGAGTGCCTGGAAGGAAAAGAGAACTGGATGTGGGCAAGCTTGAGGATTGTCTACCACAGCAGGAAAAGGAGATTCTTCCGGGACCTTTCTCTTCCTAGGACAGCACTTGGAGACGTCTTTGTGACTCTGAGAGTATTTCCTTGTGGTAGGGGATAGAAAAGGTGTCCAGAATATGGAGGTGAAGCTGGAATGAAGGAGAGCTGAAAGCTGAAGATGACCAAATTAAAATTTTATTAGCCAGCTCATCTAGACTCTAAGTATTTTCTGAGTTTATTATCTGTATCCCTCAAACATTACTGGGTCTTTGTGTTAGCTGAGATTTGGGGAAACTGAAAAAGAATGGCTGGGGTAGACTATGAGAAAGGTGATGTTGGAGGTGGGGTGGGGGGTGCATGTTCCAACCAGGTTGGCACCTCCAGTCAGGAGAGCCTCGTTCTTATGTCAGTCCTGCCGATTCCAGATTTTACCTTGATTTGGATTGGGGCCCTTTCCTTAAGAAACAATTTGATCAATATATAGAATCTCCTATCAAAATAACCACTTTTACATCTTTCTATCACACCTAGCATCTAACAGAGTGCCTGCCACGTAAGCAGCATTCAAAAAATGCTTAT
The DNA here is from genome assembly GCF_015220235.1 of Choloepus didactylus. NCBI lineage: Eukaryota > Metazoa > Chordata > Mammalia > Pilosa > Megalonychidae > Choloepus > Choloepus didactylus. The sequence continues at coordinate 42,189,579 of NC_051313.1, forward strand.
TCAATATATGAAGGAGCAAACGAGGAATGATAACTATCAACTAACTACAGTATCTCAGTCTGCCTGGTTCTGTAAGACTCCAAAGTTACCCTCAGCCCCAGGGTGATAACGAAGACTGGGGAGAATCCAGAACCGCTTCTGGAACTAGAGAAACACTCAGGACAGGCCCAGAGTCCTTGCATCACATCTGCTCACACTGCTCCTATCTTCAGACTGTTGGATTTGCCATAATTCTGTGCCATTCATTCCATTTGTTCCATATTTTAACTATCCTGATTCTTACCTTGACCATTTCTCAATCTTGCATCACCATGATTCTAATGTCTATCCCTTTCTTTTTGTTCCCAACATCACCAGCCCTTGTCAATTCATAGAAAATTGCAGCTGCCTGAGTGCCTGGGACAATATTGTTGCAAGAAGATATCACAAGAGTGGAGAACTGGGTTGAGATCAGCACCATTTTAGACATACGAGTTCAAGAAACATTCAAGAGGAGAGATCAAACAGGCAGCTGTACAGCTGGAAGTGCAGAACAGGAGACTGGGGGAATCAGGGATGGGAATATGCTTTGGGGAATAACTGGCATCGGGTAGTATTTGTAGTTGCGGAAATCAAAAGTGTGAAGAAGATGATCTGTGTGAAAGTACTTAGTGTAATGTTGGATGTTGTTCTTATGATTACCACTTTTAAATGGATCCAGGAAAGAACTCAGGCAGGTAAGAAAAAAGGAGCCAGAAGCCTTCAGAAATGGAGGAGCTGAGAGGTAGGAGGAAACCCAACTGTTGGTCCATGGAAGCTAGAGAAGCGTTGTAAGGGTGGGGCTGGGATGGTGAAGTGCTGAATGCTTCAGAGCAGGGAGAGTGGTAAAGGAAACCAAAGCAAGGCCTCTGCATGTGGTGATTAGAAGGTCAGGGTTGGCAAGAGTGAGAGAAGCTTCAGTAAGCAGACTGGTCACCATCACAAATTCCATCCAGCTGAGCCACGCCCCTTGCCCTGACCTCTCACCCTCCCAGTTGCCTTACCACTGGGCCCCAGCAAGCTCACTGGAACTTATCCCATTAGCAGTAAACTCAACTTTGTTGGACCTGAGATTCTTTCAATGGGAAAGTCAAAACTGTTCTTCATAATAATACTAAGCCATTATTTGCCTTTCTCACAATCATTCTCTCACAAGTATACAGGTGTCTCTTCCAGAGGCTACCTGATGTGTGATAATGACAACTGATTAAATGCAGAAGTAGATGGGAAGATCTATTCTATTCTATTAAGCCAGATAGGTGCAAAATTCTCAATTTTTTTGAAAATAAGTTATTTTTCATAGTCCTATTTATGTAACATGCAATGAGCGTCTTATAGTTACTTTAAATAAATAAAATCAATATTTAACAAGTTCTCAGTTTTAATTTTTAATACAGTAAAATATGGATATTCATACACACGAATAAAAGTTTTTTGGGATCGGCAATAATTTTGAGAGGAAAGTGGTCCTGAGACTGAGTCCCTTCCTTTCAAATCTCAAGCTCCCCTTCTCTGAGCACACCGTGTGAGCCTTCCTCTCTTCCCGTGCCCACCCCTCCCACCCACTCTTCTGCTGTACTCTGACACCCCAGCCTTTCATGGCTCACCAGCCTCTCACCAGCACCCTAGTTTCCCACCCTGCATAGACTTTCTAAAATATCTCATTGCCAGTCCCCAAAATGTCCATTGTCTTTGCACCTCCCTTGGGTCGCAGTGGGTCGGGGCAAGCCTGGGGTCTGCTGACTGGTTCCATCAGCCCTGGCGCTGCCCCCCTTCTGCTGGGCCCTCGGGGCTCCATCCCTGATGGACCCCTCATCATTTTCCTTCAAGTTCTTGTCTCAACCACTTTCCACTCTGCCTTCTTTTTAGGGACTTCTGGTGCATCAGGTTGTGTTGATCACACTCCTTGGTTTATGACACACTGACATCATTTGTCCCTCAAAGGCCCCCATTTGTTTCTTCTTCCTTTATTGTTCTCTTGCCCAATCTCCTTTCTCTCCTCCCATAAGCATCCCCTCTGGTGTATTTATTTTGTTTCCCGCCAATGTATCTTCCATACATACAATTAGACTTTGTGTGCCCTACAAAAATACTTAGTGGTGTTTTATGTGTGGATTTCTGAATTTATATTAGTAGTATTGAATCTACATGGCTTTTGAGGTTTGTCCATGGTGCCACATCCAAATCTAGTTGATGCTCTGGCTACTGCAGAGGATTCATGGCAGGCAGAGTCTACCTTGCTTAGCCATTTGTTGATGCCAGTTTTCTCATTAAACAAAAAAGTGGTTCCAGTGGTACTGTTCTGGTTTGCTAATGCTGCCGGAATGCAAAATACCACAAATGGATTGGCTTTTATAAAAGGGGGTTTATTTGGTTACACAGTTACAGTCTTAAGGCCATAAAGTGTCCATAAACAAAGGGTACCTTCACTGGAGAAAGGCCACTGGCATCCAGGAAACCTCTGTTAGCTGGGAAGGCACGTGGCTGGTGCTGCTTGCCCCCAGGTTACGTCCCAAAATGGTGTTCTCCAAAATGTCTGCATAAGCTTCCAATGGCCATCTTCAAAATGTCCATCTCAGCTCCAGCTCCTACAAGCTCCTTCTGTCTGGGCTTGTATAAGGCTCTAGTAAACCAACCAAGGCCCGCAGCGAATGGGCAAATCCACACTAATACGTCTGCTCCCACAAAATTGCATTAAAGAATATGGCTTTTTCTGGGCAACATACTATATACAAACCAGCACAGGTACTAAAACCTTCTTTTACAGAATTATTGTTCAGGTAGTACTACAAAGTTTTGCCAGCAACGGTGATTTCAGTTCCAGGCCCTTGTACATTTCCCTGCACCCCACATCTCTGCTATGCAGCCTTCAAGGCCCACAATGGATCAGAAAATGGGGCTCTCATTACTGCTGCAAGGAAGACCACAGACCACAGGATCTGGATCTAGAAAACACGGGTTTGGGTTACAACTCAGCCACTCAGTGGCTTTACTTTGGACAAACCCCTTAACCTCCTGGTGCCTCCATTTCTTCATGGGAAATAAGGATAATTACACCCTCTCAGATAATTGCTGTGGATGAAATGATAGAGTTAGAGCAAGTAATTTGTAAACCAGGAAACAATACCCAGTTAGCTATTGCTGTAATTGTTAGTGAGGGTGGAAAAGGAAGGCAGAGAGTCTAAGGCAGCAAGGAGAGAAGCAGGCACTGGGGGGGCCCAGGGAAGACCTTAAGATGACCTGGGCACCAGTCACCTTGGCTCCAGGACCCACGAGCCTCACAGCAGCAGCCTTTGCTCCCTGGAACGTTCCCAGGGCAGGAGTCAGTAGAGCCAGCTCTAGGCCCAGTTCTGTCTACCAACTGACTGTGAAAAAACTTCATCAACAGCCTGATCAGTGGTTCTCAACCCTGGCTGCACATTAGAATTCCATGGGATGCATTAAAAAGTACTGATGCTGGGGTTAGTGTGAAATCCCAATATATCCCAAAATAATTTGGGCAGAGAATAAAAGTATATTTGCAGGGTCCCCTGAGGAACTCGGGGAAAATGCAGAAACGTTGGACGTCCCCACCTGGGTTATTACTGATATTCTCACAAACATTGAGGACTTAACAATTTACAAGGCTGAGCCCTCGATCTTGGGGCTTGCCCTTATGAAGCTCGTTACTGCAAAGGAGAGGCTAAGCCTGCCTGTAATTGTGCCTAAGATTCTCTCCCAGAGAACCTCTTTGTTGCTCACATGTGGCTTTCTCTCTAAGCCCACTGGGGGAGGCAAACTCACTGCCCTGCCCTCTACATGGGACCTGACTCCCAGGGGTGTAAATTTCCTTGGCAGTGCAGGATATGACTCCTGGGGATGAGCCTGGACCCGGCATCATGGGATTGAGAGAATCTTCTTGACCAGGAGTGGGAGGCAAAGTGAAACAAAATAAAGTTTCCGTGACTGAGAGATTCCAAAAGGAGTCGAGAGGTCACTCTGGTGGACATTCTTATGCACTATATAGATAACACTTTTTAGGTTTTAATATATTGGAATAGCTAGAAGTAAATACCTGAAACTTTCAAACTCCAGCCCAGTAGCCTTGACTCTTGAAGACGATTGTGTAACAGTGTAGCTTACAAGGGGTGACAGTGTGATTGTGAAAACCTTGTGGATCACACTCCCTTTATCCAGTGTATGGAAGGATGAATAGAAAAATGGGGACAGGGACTAAATGAAGATTGAGGTGGGCTTGGGGGGGAGGGATAATTTGAGTGTTATTTTTTACTTTCGTTTTTTATTCTTATTTTTATTCTTTCAGTGTAAGGAAAGTGTTCAAAAATGGATTGGGGTGATGAATGCACAAGTATATGATGGTACTGTGAACAGCTGATTATATACTGTGGATGATTGTGTGGTATGTGAATATATCTCAATAAAACTGAATTTTTTTAAAATATACAAACTAAAAAAATACTGATGCTGGGGTGCTACGTCTGACCAATTACGTCTGAATCTCTGGAGTTGGGAACTAGCCACAGAATGTGCAGTACTGAGAACCACTGTTCAACCCTGCTCAAATCTTGCTTTTTTCTGTCAGTTCATCCCACTGACCACTAGATGGGGCCCTCTTCCCGGGAAATCTTAGATGCTCACTAAACAGATGCAACCATTCATTTTCTGTATTGAACAATCCTGGAAGAATGAATTTGAATTTAACAACCTTCACAGCATCTTATTAAGCCAGAATTCTGTGCCCTTGGTGTCTAGCTATTTAATTTGTACCCTTTCCCTTCTGCTAGGAACAATATGGGGGAGGGATGTCTTCTACTGTTTTGAGTTCCTCAAAAGGCTCCAACGCAAAGCAGACTATAGGCATTTATTGTCACTTTATGATCGTAATCATTAGTATAGATAACAACCAATATTTGCTTAATCCTTTGCCATTTGTGAAGTGCTTTTCACCAACTATCCTCAAAACAACTTTATGCAATGGGCATTAATAGTCCTATTTATAGATGAGAAAAGTGAGGCTCAGAGCACTACCTTGTTCAGGGTCACAAAGACATAGATGCCAGAGATGGGTTCTTCCTGAGCCCAAGCCCTTCCCACTGTGTTGTGATAAGAGCAGGTACATCATAGAGAAGAGTAGTCAACAGCTGTGTGACCTGAAAAGCACAATCCTGAGAGAGGACACTTCACAGGACAACCTCTAGAAAATATCCTAAGTAAGCAAGTCAGACAGATGCCCTCCTGGAATTTCAGGGCATGACAGGCAAAAGGTCAGTAGACGGTGTCTGACCTGGCTCTCAGCATAGGTAATGGATGTGAGGTTTCTAGAGATGCTCACCAGAGTCAGCAGATGCTCAACAAGAGGGTGGGTTTTATTATTTACAGTTTTCTCTTCTGGAAAAATGAACTGCTATGCTAATGGGAAAAACTAATCTGAATTTTGTCTTAAGAAAGAGTTGTCAGCTCATCTCCAAAGGAATTCTTTTGTACCATCAAGCGATGTCTTGTGAGGTTAGTGGATCTGATGATCACTTACAACATCACTTATAGCCCTGCTGCCAGACAGCTTTCTGTCATCAATCGGGAACCCATCAGAGACCCAGCACCCCAGTCACTCCGGGTGTTTTTTTATCTCAGTTGAAGGGCTGCGAGGGTAGCTTCAAGTGACTTGGATTAGGAATATTGTTTTCAGGACAGAGGTAGTTCAATTGGAAGTTTAATAGATTAAATTTTTCCATATCAATATGTTTTCTATATACATATATATATTTTTAGATGCTAGGGTATTAGAATAGCTAGAAGGAAATAACTGAAATGGTAGAACAGTACCTGTAACATTCTTTGAAATTGGCTCTGTATCTATTCATTAAATTGTGCTTTGAAAGTTAGCACCTCTCTGTATATATCCTGTATGTCACAATAAGGAAAGAACTGAAACTGTGGAACTGTAACCCATTGCAGTTTTTGAAATTACCTTTATAACTGCTTGTTGAGCTTTATTTTGAAAGGTAACACTTTTCTGTATTTATGTTATATTTTACAATAATGGAAATGACTGAAGTGGAACTACAACCCATAATTTCTTTGAAATTTGCTAACTACTTGTTTAATCGTGCTTTGAAAGTTATCAGTTACATACATAACAGTGATTAAAATTTTAAAAATGCATTAAAAAATAAATTAGTGTTTTGATCATTACTATTCCAATGTACATCTAAGCAACTCAATATTCTGTTTTATCTCTTACAGATAAAACAGCTTACAAGCTTGGCACACAATAAACACTATATGTTTATGAAATTAAGTAAATAATATTAAATAAATATATGGATAGATGCACATCCATTTATATATTTTACAAGTGAAGTTTTAATTTTTTCAAAACTCCAAAGTGATTTTTAAATGGCTTGTTGCAGGCTTATATGTAGAGGAAATGTACTTCAGGAAAATTAAAGGATTGCTTTATGATTAGAAATTTGAAATCTCACTGAAAATGCATACATTTGCTTAGAACAGTACTATAGTCTTTTTGGCCTTATAAACATCAGAAACAGGGTTAAAATTCTTTAAGTCCAGCACATTTTTCTTATTATTATTCATGTCAGCAAATAAGCTCATCCACTGCTTACAGAAATACAAACGTAATGCAGTGATCAGATTTTTCCTTCCTTTCTTCTATGAAACGTTTTCCTTTTTTTCTACTTGACTTCTTTTAAGTCTGGGAACTATTAATCATATTGGACGGCAGCCCCTGACTCACGGCATTTTCCCCCAACTGCAGAGGACTTTGTCGGTCTGATTTCTAGCGAGTGGGAATGCTCCACAGCCAGGCTCAGCCCGAACCACCATCTTCAAGTATAAATTTAAAGCATTCAGAAAAGCAGTGTTTGCTCGGAGAGATTTTATGCAGCCCTGGAGAGGAAGATCGGAATCCCGAGAATATCATCAGGGAGGGACTGGGAAGAAAAACACACGAATTAAAACAATGCTTTCCAATCTAGGGGTCGTTTCTCACGTTTCCTTTTGGCATTAATTTTCTTTGAGTAGAACTACCATCTTGTTTTCTGGAACCTCGGCTATACTTTACAACTTTGGCTTCTTTCTTGCGTGCTATTTGATGAAACAGACTTTGTGGAGAAGACACAAGGCTTAAAGTTGAACCCTCTTAGGCCCCCACGGCCCTCCCTGCTCGCCTCTCCCGGTACCCAGGCCACTCCCCACCCAACCCCTGCAGCCCTGCTCCCTGCAGGGACCCCACCCAGGCTCCCAAAGCCTCTTCCCCTGGGCCTCTCCCACCAGGCCAAGGGAGCAGGGGAAGGAGACTGGAACGTGCTCCAGTTACTCGGGTGGAGCCTGATCTACAGTTTCACCCTACAGAAACAGTTATTCAAAAGGGGTTTAAGTTCTTTAGTACTAAAATTATAGGGCATCTCCACTGAGAATTGCATCCACTGTGCATTGAGCCAGGGCCCTAACTAACTTTCTATCATTGTTTCTATGGAAAAATGAAATTTTAGTTCCAAATACCTGACCTCAAAAAACCTTTTACAGCAGAACTTGAGACTAAGAGGGGGACTGTTTTAAATATACCCACACACTGAGGGACAGTTCCTCTTTCCATCAGTCAGGCTGTCCACCTGTCTGTCTGTCTGTCCATTCAGGCATACTGTCTTTTTATTAACTTGCCAAAGAAATGTGCAAAGCAAAAAGCTAAGTTTTCAAGAATGAAATTAAATATTTCATACTTATTGAGTTCAAAACCAATTGCACTGTAAATTCATCTTCACAGTTAAAACAATAATGAAAGCAATATTAAAATGATTTTTATAGTGAGAGTAGGAGGTGGTATGGTATAACAGGAAGTACATGAGTTCTGCAACTTCAAGTTCTAAATCTTGGGTCAAACTACTTAACTTTCCCAAGGCTTAGTTTCCTTATCTCCAAACTGGGATGATTATATTAACTTTATAGGACAATTTTTTAACTGAAATAATGTAACTAGCTAGTATTAAATCTGACACATAGTGGCTATTATCTTCTATCCTTTCTATTACTTAGCTTCTTTTGAACTCACTGCACTTCACCTCAATAGAAATATTTCTAAAACACATAGATTTTCAAAAGCCCTGATTTAAACTTTTCCCTCTACTTGGGTATGCCATCCATCTACCTGTTTGACTTAAAATAAGCAGAATGTCCAAAACAAACTAATGTGGATGGATTTTTAACTAATACATTGAATAGGTTCAGAGTTAAGTTATCTTGATGATTGTTGTCCTGTGTTTGAACTGACTCACCTGCGCCTAATGGAAAAAAAAAAAGCTTGATTTTCACAAGAATTTGTGGATTTCGTGTTTTCTCTTTTTCTTTTTCTTTTAAGGAGAGATCTAGACTCTCTTCACAGCCTCAACCAAGGTCCTTTTTCTGACAAGCATTAGCAAAGTCAGGCTTTACTTCAATGAATCGAGAAGTGACCTCAAGGTAGGTAGGACAAACAAGATTTTACATACAGTAAGTTTGTCAACCGTTTTCCTGTTTTACGTTGGGTCCATCTTCCCGCAGAAGCAGCAGCCAGGGAACGGAGGTGGGGAGTCAGGTAGTGGGGTGCAGCAGGCTGCAATGAGAGCAAGTGCCAATCTGCAGAGTGGAGGGACCCACGTGTCTGCTGCAGATGAGCAAGCAGGCTTGGGGCATCTGACTCGGCCCCCCAGATGCTCCCAGTGGCCACCATTCCCTGCCTTCCCTCCTCCCCACCCCCACTCCCACCCCCAGCCTACGGGCTGCCAGAGGTGGGACACCCGCCTGCAGACCAGCCGGTCGGATGGAAGTCAAGACCTTACTCCACATTTGATGGTGCCATGTCCTCAATTTCTTCCACCAACTCTGAGTCTGCTTGAGATCACATCCTTCCTGCCAACTTGATTTCGAGGTAAAAGAAACCATAGTTTCCGTCATGAGGGAAACTGAAGGCCTGGGAGGTTTATTATCATTTATGGCCCCCCCAAATTCACTGTATAAATCCATATTCCAAAACATGATTCCCTTAGTTTGTAATATAATCAGAAGGTTTTCTTTGTTTTGAACTGAAATGTAGGCGTTTTTTCTTTCTTTCTTTTGCCCTCTCTCTGTCCCCCCTTCTCTTTTTTTTGTGTTTTTCTTTCATTAAAGATGTGTTTCTATCAATGTGACCACCATGCAGCCAAAGCTCAGACACATCCAGACACGCTGCATTCAGCACGTACTTGTGTACTCAGGTAATTTAATATGAAGCAAAAAAGTCTGGTCTTAATTCAGGAGTGCTGATTATAATTTTTGTAGAGCAGAAATAAGGCCAAATAAATAGGCAAAGAGTAGACTATAAAAATGGCTTTAACTTACTAATCCACTACATCTTTGACAGCAATTTTAGAGGGAAATGGTCCAGAGGACAAAGTGCCTAATTAATGATGAGAAAATGATTCCTTCACATCCCACAATGAAGAGCTCTCCCTGCATCAATCCTTTGTCCAGAGTTTTATTCATGTGAAAGTGGCGGGTGCTTCTTGCTTCTGTCCCCTTCATTCCAGTACTGCTCAGTCTGCATTTCTGTGAGTCGGGAAATTGTGCGCTGAAATGCGAAGATTTCCTCTTCTCCGGTAAACATGGCAAGTCTTTCTACTGAGTCCTGGTTAGGGGAAAAAACCCAGTACCAATCAAAACCAAGGCATATGAAAATGCACAGAACTAAGTACTGAGTTGTAAAATAACAATTAAGGTTTATAAATTTTTTCTATATATTTTTTTCATAGACAGTCTCTTAAAATAGACCAGAGGATCAACTAATTTAAACAGACAGGCAGGCAGTACACAGAACAAAATGACCAGGGAAAAAAGAATTAAAAGGGAAAAGATTAAAAGAATAAATAAAGCTGAAACTACAGAAAAAAAAAAATCCAAATATGAAATTTTCTTTTCCAAATGAAAGTTCTCTGCAAAAATCTAAAGAAAGGAAATGCCAGACAGAAAAAGAATACTTTCTCCAAAAGTGCACGCCAGAAGCAAGTATCCGCAAAGAACTGTAGTTCTGGCAAGTTAGGAAGCGGCCAATGCACTCTCCTGAGGCTTCCTGGGCACGCTTACGCCCCTGGGAGGGGCCTGGGGACAAATTCTGAAGAGCATTTTCAAGCGGGATGGCCAAAAGGTCTGCATGGGGTCCTGGGGTCCTGCAGAATGGGCCTGGGGTCTCACTTTGCAATGGCCAGCAGTGCTTTTGGTCCTGAGCCCCTGGGACACTTGATCCCCCACAGGGGTCCTGTCTCTGTGAGACCAGTTAGCAGTCGGGGGCTGGTGACACCAATGCAAGCGCCTGGGTGGGCTTTGAATTTTCATCTCTTTCCTTAGGGGTTTGCTGCTATGTTCTTCCAGAGAAAAATTCTGGATTCCTAATCCATCTTCCCCACTGATGCACTGACGAAACTTCCTGACCCTGAGGTCACCTCCCCTGATTTCTTCACATTTTATTCCCCAAGTGCTGAGCTTATTTTTCCCTGTCCCTAAAGCCTGCTTCGAGGGGGCAAAAGCTTGAAAAGCCAATGATTTAAAGGACTTTAGAAGTGGAGATGATGTAGCCCTACCTCAAGTGTACTTTTCCACATTGTCAAAGACAATATTTGCATACAACTATTGCTCTTAGAGAAAGCACTGTTTCAAAAGGCCACAGCACATGGGTTTATAAACAGCTATTTATTTCTACATATAAGGTTTAAGTAATCTATTTTGAAAGCATGTTGAAAATTCACTTTTTAGAGGATTATCAGCCTTATTCTCCCAATTCCTGAGAATGCATAATTTCTGTGCAGGTCTACAAGGAACTGTTGTTTTCTGTTTTGTTTTGTTTTTGTTTGCTTGTTTGTTTTGTTTTCCCATTTCTAATGGCCTTTTGCTCCTGGGGTTAGAAGCATGGGGCTTCCCTCATTCTCAGGGTATTTACAGATAGTTTTAAAAAATTCTACTAATAATTACAACTGTCTACAGCTGAGAAATATACTCTGTAATGTTCTTACAGAAGAAGGAAATGCAAAGTCACTTTTGCTTGGCCTGGGGTACATCACCAGCCTCTAAGCTCCAGGAAGACTGGGCCAGCATCATTCTGTTCCCTACAGTGTCCCCTGAACCTGGCATCCTCAGGTGATCCATAAATGTTTGCTGAGTAGAGATTAATCACGGACTTCATTTTAAGCCAGCGGCCTTGCTAGGCATGCCATGGTCCCAGAACAACCAGCCCACACACTTGGATACTGTACTGTGCAATCCACAAATCCAGCAAACCTGAAGAACATCCAGAAAAGGTAGCGTGATGTAGTGGAATGAGCCTGGAAGCAGACACAGGTGCCCTGGCATCCATCCCTGGCCTGCCATTAATCAGCTGTGTAACTGCAGGCCCCTTAGTTCACCTCTCTGGACTTGGTTTTTGTCATCTGCAAAAGGAAGGCTTGGCCTGCATGGTCACTAAGGTCCTTGCACTCTGAGATGGTAATTCTCTGTCTTTAGTGATGTTGAGAATAAATGTGCTGCACTGGCTTTAGAAGAAAGCAGCAAATCAACGGTTAAATGTATATTGCATCCCTTCTTCAAAACATAGCCACGGTATCAGACCAAGACCAATTAAGCTGTTTTATAGTAAAAAGAGATTATGCTAATAATGCTTACCTGGCTCAGCCCCAAATCATCCATCAATATTCTGCTTTGCTCCAACTCACTGTCATGATGTTGATGCAGAAATAAGCTTGATAGAGGAGCCGATGCAGAGCAAATTATGCGCACCTGAAATAGAGGAAAATGAAGAACTGGTGTTTGTTACTTCTTACATACATCATTTCACAAGCTGAAGGTAAGAACAAATCTCTCACAAAGAAAAACCTGTTTGTCAGATCTGAGAGCTCATATCTTTGTTTTTAAAACGTCTATAATTTTTATAATAGTTTGTGTCTCTAGCATGATCTTCTTAAACTGCATGGTGCTTTTCAAAATATTCCCACACATCTTACACTGTCTGGTGAAGAAGGGAGCAGAAGTTTTATTAGGAAACTTTAGGCCTGGAAAGGTCTGGGCTCGTGATGCCAGCCCGGATCTTACAGTTCTAAGTCCAAAGCTCTTTCCCTTATTCCCCAATATTGACAATGTATACATGGCTGTTTGGAGCCAGTCTCTGTGTGCATTAAAGGTGTCCCCAGATGCACCATAAAGAGGGCACCACTTTGTCACGAGGTGACGGCTAAGTCCAGTGCAAGGTTATGTAATTATACCCTATGTTTCCAGGACTACATTTATATCAGCATCCTGCCAGGATAGTCTTCAAAAAGACTAAGAGTCACATTAATGTTTTTGATTACACAAGTATTTGAGTGTATATATGGGATCATATAATGGAAACAGCTTTTGTATCTTTTATAATGCCCATTTGTTTAAGTACATAACACATTCTTCTTGATTACAAAGAGTCCTGAGTTCATTTTCAGGATTTGCAGCTACCTTTTAAAAATCATGACTTAAATAAATACACCAATACTTTAAAATAAAGTATTGACATTTGAAAAAGTCAGTTGGAACTGACTTTTTCCATACCCAAATGGATTTCTACTTCCTCTTCTAAACTCTTTTAATGGCAAATGACACTTTTTTTCATTGTTTGGACAAGAATGCCCATTATTTCACAAATTTTCATGAGTACATTTTAGAATAATGTCTGTTTAATATCCCCAGTTTCTGAAATGAGATCACTTAAACTCTTTAAAGAAGAGTATACGATTTAAAGTATAAAGTTTAGTTAAAGCATATGTTAGGAAACTGGTTCAGGAATTCCATCATATGCCAGATAAATCTTTTTTCCTCTAAGAAGTGAAAAAGTAGGAGAGGTAGGATTAGAGACTGGGATAGAGGGATGGGGGTCAAAAGCTTTCTTTAAGGCGTTCGTAGCTCAATTTTATATATATATAATATATATATATTATATATATATATAAAATAATATTTTATCACTGCACTCTAGGAACCACTTGCCAATGCCTCTCCACTGCTTTCTTCTTGAAGCATTAGCCCTCTAGAAAAGAGTGCCCATTTCCCGCCTCACTCCCTTCACTCTGCACCCCACACAGTGATTGCAAAGCAGTCTTTGGATGAGCGACTACAGAAGGTGACCACTGAGGACTGATGGGACTTGGTCCCCTAGCTCAGCGTTCTCAGCCCCCTGCCTCTCCTGCCTCCCAGATCACGCGTGGGCTGGCCCGTTGGGAGCAGGCAGCAGACTTTGATGTCACTCCCTACGGCACGCTCGCCCCTCAGCCACTGCACCACAGCCACGCTCAGGCCCATCACAGGGCCCTGCTGCAGACTCCCTGCCTGCCCGGTTACGCTGTGTACCCTGCATGTGGAGTTCGACCATCACTGCTCTCCGCGTTTATAAGAAGCACCTGAGGCACTTGGGAAAACGCCGGTTCCAGACCCCACTCTGGTCCTTTTGCTGAAGGGGTGAGAGGGGTGGGCCCTGGGATCCAGATCTTAAGCAGCCCAGAGGATTCTGATGCCGGTGATCCTCAGCGGGACTTCCTGGACGCACCCCCTTCCAATGGATCAGTCAGTCCTGCCCCACTGGAGTCTCACAGCGCCACACTCCTCTCTCCTTCCTCCACAGCGATGATATTGCATTTGGTTCCATGGACATAAGATCAATATTTCTCTGACACTATGTGGACTATAAGCTCCATGAAGGCAGGTACCATGTCTTGACATTGAATTTCTAGCACATAGCACTACACTTGGCATAATAAAGGTTGTTGAATGAATGAATAAATGGAATATTAAAATCTCATCTCTCTACCTAGCAGATTCTGTTACTCCCTCAGAAGTTCCCCCTCCCCTGGAAGTTCCTTCAATGTTAGAATCACTGTTCTATTCCTGCCCAAGGAATAAAAGAAAATTTCTATATAACATTAGAATAGTATTGAAATTAATTTGAAATTGTATTTATACTTCTATTGTAAATCTGCATTTACTGATATATACTATTGGTGGTGGCTCACATTTATCAAGAGTTTACTATGTGCCAGACAACGTTCTAAGTGCTTTACATACCCATTTAACCTTCACAACAAACTTATGAGGTAAGTACTATTATTATCTCCTTTTCCTAGGGAAGGAAATCGAGGTGCAGAGAGGTTAAGTTGGTATCTGACAGAGACAGCCTGGCCCCAGTGCCCACTCCTTATCCACTAGGCTATACTGCCTTGATGAATGGGCAATGGCTCTGCAATTCAGGCTAAAATGCAGCTCTTTGGGTAAAATAATCCACCAGCAAGACAGTATAATACTAGCTCTTAGGCTTTCTGGGTCATAGGGAGAGAGAGCTCCAATACTGAGGAGGGTCTTTCACCCATTCTCTCATTTGTTCATTCATTGTTCACTGGTCAATCATTTACTCATGCAACAGTTATTTATTGAGTACTCACTCTGAGAAGGGCATTATGTTGTACACAATCATAGATGGAGCCCATGATCTGTCTGGAAGAATGATGGAATCCAGTGGTATAGCAGAATGTTTTGTGACAGGAGTTTACTGCACTATTGCTGCCACTACTAATTACAGTAGTACTCATATAGCACGCAGCTTGGGCCAAGCATTGTTTTAAATGCTTTATACGGATGAGCTTATTTAGGCCTCACAACCACTCTATGAAGTAAGTACCATTATTACTCCCGATTTGCAGGCAAGCAAACTAACACACAGAGAAGAAAGTGTTACTAGAGCCAGAATTCCAGCCCAGGAAATCTGGCTCCCGAGTCCAAAATGTTTAGTTTTGAGAAAAAAAGTATTATATCCTCACCTGGGAATCATAAAAGGTGTCGATGAGAGTTATGAATCTTCGCCCTTCAGTCCTCTTTGCCAGTGTAAATTGTGGAATGTTTCGTAAAAATACTGTATCAAAATTATTTGATAGTTCCAAATAGTCACTGGCTCCAAGTGGCTGTAATTAAAATGAAATAAATAATAGAAAATTAGAATAAACTGTTTCTGATTGCCTTTGGATTAGCTTAATTTGTAAATGCCTCTCTTCTCTGTCAAGATGGGATGTGGTGATAGCTTTGGGATAACCTGATCAAAGGAGGCAGTGTTTTCAAAGTGGGAGAGTGGGCTAAATGCTTTTTCCTCATTCAGAAGGACACTGAGAGTATGCACTGTATGGCCTTAACAGTGATATTAAAAAGGGACAAGAAAGAAGACGAGAGTGTGATGGAGAGTGGAAGACTATCTAGCCAGGGCCTCAGTTGGTGTTCAATCTTTTTATTCCTTTTTAAAATATATTACTGTAACACAGTTTAAACATGTCTTAACAAACCCTCTTCCCAAGACCCAACTGCTAACTGTCACTATCATTAATGAAGCTATTTTACAACGGCATGCTGAATATTATTGCACAATTTTGAAATGATGTCACTGGAAAATATTTTTAGTTTAATCTGAGGCATAATTATTCACATGCAATGTAGTAAACTTGTTAACGTCCATGGGAAACACCAGAAGGTTTTAATGGCCAGCAAGTAGCCCAAGACCTCAAGCACCGTCTGGAGGTCACCTCTGGAGGTCACCTCTGGATGTGAGGAGGGTACGGGGCTCCAGGTCTATGCAAGTGCCACCCACTGATGGGAAGTGCTGGTTCCCGAAACACGAATTTAACTCATGAAAATTATGAAAACTATCTGCAAACACATTGTACTCATTTCAAGTTGAGTGTGGATGAGCAGCAGACCAGGAGCCGAGATTGGGGAGGGTTTGGGGTCCCTGCTAGAGTCGGGAGAAGCCCAGAGACTGACTTCCTCTGAAGGTTCCTCTGAAAGCTCCCAGATCTCCATCACCCATCCCTAGGAATGGGCGACTGAACTACCTCAGTTTCCAGCAGAATCCATTGATACTCCTCCCTGTCCAGAAATGTCTCCCTCACTTGAGAACTCATTTGCACTAAAAATCTCTTCTTTCAGAAATGCAGATACGGCTAAGTACCTGGGAGAATTAGGGAATTGTGAGGATGGGTATGGGAGGGGAGTGGGGAGGGTAGTGAGTCATTCTCACCCTAATATCCATTCATTTAGGCCCCCCACGATCCTAACATCCAGCTGAAATCAGTTATAATCAGAGCAGGGGAATTCTCATGGAGGGGGGGAGAGGTAAGGACAAATTAAGAAAGTTGAGCTCTGGAGAAGTGGTTCCCTCATGAGACAGCAGCTCTGAGAACATAGAAGTTACAGGACCTATAGCAAAAGGGCACAGAATCTGAGAGAAAGGGCACAAAGAAGGACCTGACTCCTTTGGAAATCTGCTTAGAGATGTCCCTGTTTCCTCTCACCAACCAGATAACAACTGGGGACAGAAGCAGACAACCCTTTTCCTTTCCCATTTTCCTTCCCTGGCTGGACGGTCTCCATCTTCAGACTCAGAACTTGGCTTTAGCTGACACTCCACTCACCTCAGCCATGTAGGGGTTTGAGTGTTTGCATTTTTATTGGGTTTAACCCTGTTCTTGCAAGGGAACCCAGCTGTCAAGCCTGAGCTGGACCAGGAGTGTGGCACAACAAAACAGCTAAGAGCCTGCCTGGGTTTGAATCTTCGGTCTGTTGCTTATTAACTGAGGGCCTTTGGCAAGTTATGTCATCTTTCTGTTCCTTAGTTTTCCCATCTGCAGAGTGAGAATTTGATTCCTCCCTCACAGGATTGTGAAGCTTAAATGGAAACACACGTACAGCATTTAGCTCCGTGCATGGGGCATACATCAGCACTCAAACCATGTTAGCAGCTCTTATTGTTACCGAGTGCAAACGGCTGGGCTTGGTACAAATGAGTTGAGGATGTAAAGAAATGTTCTCATCGGCACCAGTAAGTTTTGCTCCACCACGAACTGCATCCAAGCGCTAAATCAGCCTTTGTGCATTTGCCTGTCTCCAGAGCCGTGGAAGATTCAGTGCAATTCTTCTACACCTGCCCCCACCCCCACCATGTAATGGCAACAATTCTTAAAAGGGAGAGAGGGGGACAGCGAGGGGGAGCCTTTCGTAAAAAGGATAACATATCGTAAGATTCTTGTGCTCTGAGGGTGACACACACTACTTTGTTGAGGTAAGAATTTAATGGCTCACTTTTGTAAACCAGAAAGTATGTGTAAAAATGTAAAACCTCATTTTAGGTATGTACTTTTTGTAGGGAGGTATAATTAAGCTCCCTCTTTATGCACAGATGTGATTTCTATCAGTGTAACTAGATGCCCAAAGAAAATCATTATCAGAAGTGCACTGAAGAGCCTAGGGCAACGGAAAATCAGAATTTTGCCTGCTCAGCTGTTTTACAAATTATTATACCTTTGTCAGTGGGTTCTGAATTTGCCATTGTATTAGCAAATATCCCTTTCCCCCAAATCCCTAAAACAATTATATGCTCAGTCATGTAAAAAAACACAAAGCTTGATATAGTTATCTATCCCTTTTAAAAACAATGGCCATTAAAACAAGGAGAGGTTATCAGTTGCCAAAAACAATCCCAATTTGGGTAATATTACTTTTTTAAAATACAAGAGAAAGAAGAATGAAATGTATTAATAAAAGAAGGAAGTCTTTGATAAGGAATCAGCTTCCATAGGATTAATTTAACATATGAAGTGCTCTTCTTAGTAAATATTTAAAGAGTGAGTTCTCTTATATTGGTTTTGTTGTTGAAGTGTCTGAGAAGTAAGACTCAACCTTTCAGAATTGAATTTGGTGAGATGTGAGAGATTCTTGTTAATTAGGACTGTTATTTTTCATTAATCAAATAAGTCAAACAGTTGGGAATGACAACAAGGTAGAGGCTGTGGAATCGCTGGTTGTGTCACTTCCAGTCATGCGACCTTGAGCACATCTCTCTGAAAAAGGAGAGCAGAGCAGGTCCTATCCCACAGGCTTGTCCTGAGGATTTGCTGTACTGACTACATGTAAAATCTCACAGTAGGGACTGTCACACAGTAAGTGCCCAATAGACATTAGCTATTATTTCACAGAGTTCATGTGAGAAGTAAATGAATGGTACATATATAGTACACTAGTTGGCATACAACAGACATTCAATAATTAGTAGCTATGATTTTATTAACTATTAAATAAACATTTCCCCCAGATAATGAAGCCTGGTAGCCTAAACATTGCCTTCCGTCTGCCTATGCCTTGCTCCTCAGGAGGTAGAAGCAGCTGCTCCCTCTGGTCTGTATTTGCCCTCCCAGCACTTCAGCCCTCCATGAAGTCATCTGTAGATGACAAACATATCTTCTGCCCCAGGCTCTCTCCCTCACACCTGCCTTGGTAATACCATCAGTAACAGGTGGGAGAAAAATCCCCAGGCCACAAAATGAATGAACAGCCCCTAACCCAGGACAATGGCACACAGTAAGGGCTTATTTGTTGAATGAATTATTGAAAATTTGAGTGAATAAAAAACAGCATAACCTGGGGAGCAGGCCTGTTCCTACTATTAAACCCACCCCCCCCAAAAAAAACTGAAACTCCTGAAAAAACCAAACCCTTTCTTGGTTGGCCCAAATCCCCCATTCCCAAGGCAAGCCTTTATTGCCTCTCCTAGTACACACATAAGAAAATATCTAGAAAGATATAGACCAAAATGTTGACAGTGGTTATCTTTGGGTGACAGAATACAGACAAACGTTTTTCTCTTTTATATTTTTTGGATTATTTTCCTGCAGTTGTGTTACTTTTAAACAGCAAAAATGATAGTCAGTCATTATTGTAATGGACGTGTTATCATTTCCTTCTCATCTGTGTAGGATCGTAATATTAATTCTGACAAGGACATTTCTCTTTTTCTCCTGTGAAGTTTTCTTAACCCATAGAAGTAGAATTTTTCCAGGCACATTTAAAAAGAAAACAAAATGTAAGTTAAATATTTTCTCCTTTAAAGTTCGGCAAAAGGATAAAGGATTTGACATTTGGGATGAAATCTGACTTCAGTCATATTTAGCATTCAACGAATGATTCTTCACACTAGGATGCTAAGAGAAAGGCAGGGGGTGGTGCAGAATGGTAGGATTCCCAAAGAGCTCACACTGAGCTTGGGAACATGTTTGTAGGCTTGAACTCACCCTCACGTGTGCGTGATGTTCATGCATTTATTCATTTGTTCACTCACCCAGTATTCATTGGGCACCAACATTTATCGAGAGCCCTCTATGTGCCAAACACTGCAATGACCTGGAGATTCAGAGGTGAACAAGATGGAGAAGACCCCTGCCCTTGTGAAATCTACATCCTACTTGGAGGTGGGGGAGGAGGCACAATGAGAAAGTTGACAAACATGTGGTTAATTGCAGATGAAGAGCGACTTGTGATGTGACTGAGTAGGGACTGGCTGAGGGCACAGATGACTCTAGCTGGGCTGTTGAGGGAACGCCTCTTTAAGGTGACAGCTAAGTTGAAACTTGAAGGATAACAAGAAGGAATATGTTTTAGGGATTTACCTTGGACAAGAGCTATAAGCAGAGACTCCCAAGCCATCCGGTGTCCCATCACTGCTGCTGTTCAAGGCTTTTGTGCCCCACCCCACCGGCTACTGGATGACCACACACAAGTGGAAACTTTTGGATTCCATGTTAGCACTTTTTCCTGTTAGTGTTTATCACCTCTGGTTCCCACCAATGGACACCACGGGGATTTAGAATGGATTCAGCCCAAATGTTTTCTCCCAGTAAAGGATTGCTGCTGAAGACCTGCTTCTCCCTCATCTCCTTTGCTCTGGAGGAATATCTGAAAGGATACTGTTTTAAATAGTAAGTTTATCTTTTATTATGAAAACAAAAAATAATTAAATACCCACAATTACATGTCCTAACATAGCAAATATTACCTTTTTAGAGGATTTCCTTCCAGTATTTTTTTCTAGCATTATGTTTTACATAATAATGATTTTAATTTGCATGCAATTTTTAATCCTCTTTTCCAGAAAAAATTAATGTCTTTCTCTATATTAAGTAGTTCTTATAACTATCCTTTTAAATCATATTCATGAATAAAGCATAATTTACTTTTCTATTCTTGAACATTTAAATAGCTTCTGATTTTTATATGATATATAAAACTATAAAATTATATATAGTTTCTTTTACATATAATTATTATATAACAATTCAATTCAGAATTTTCACACACATGGCTTTTTCCGTATTTAAAATTTTTCCTTCAGGAAGATTTCCCACACTGGATATAAAAATTTTTATGGTTCTCCATATCAACTGCCAAATGGACTCCCAAAATGGTTGTATGAATTTATAATACTCCTAGTAATGTATGATACACCTTTTCCAGTACTGAGTGGAAACAAATTTTCATAAGTATATTTCAAATGTGCCTTAGCATTGCACAATATATCCCAAAGTGTTTACTACTTATTAAATGATTGTGATGAGTTCCTAGAACACTTTTAAGGATGAGGACAAGATGAAGGGCAGCTTTTAAGAACACTTTGGTTATTCATTGAGTCATGCCTAGTTCTAGGAATTTTTTAGACATTGCCTCTTAATCTTTACAATTTTCCCTGAAAGAGAGGCATTATTATTCTCATTTTACAGACAAGGGAATATCAATATGAACTTGGGAAATAAAAAAGAAGGCTACACGGCTAATAGAATGCAGAGCTGAGTTCTGTATGTTTCGGTTCCAGAAAAATAAAAGCAGAAGGAGACCAAATTTCTTTAGAAGAGGCTTTAAGGGGCAAATAAATATATTTCTGCCTTACTGATAAGACTGCAAGTTTCTTGTATGCAGAGCCCATTTTCTATTCATCACTGCATCTCTGAGCCTAGCACCACTCTCAGTACATAGAAGGCCACTTAATACCTTATCTACAGAATGAAAAGCACACAGGTGTATGTCCTCTACTTTTTCCAGCAGCAATTCTTGAATTTATACATAGAAGAGGACCAGGGGTGGCAATCTGGCTGGAAGGCATGGTGAGGGACATGTCTAGAAGTTATGTTTGCATGGGGCATATACCTTGATTATTTACATTGTACTTTATTTCGGATGGGTTTGAAGGGGCTGATGGAGACTCAAAGAAGCCAAAGCCAATCCAAAATGCCTCTATTAATACAGATAGACTAGATTATTCTATAGTAAAAAAAAAAAAAAAAATCCTAAAATTCCAATGGCTTTAAAACACAAAGGGTTATTTCCTGTCCATTGTGGGTCAGTGAGGGGCTCTGCTCCATGTGGTCCTTCAGGGATCCAAGCGGCAGAGACTTCCCCATCTTGTGGCTACACCATCTGAACACAAGGTTACCTTGGTCTTCTCGGCCTCCTTGGTCACTGAGGCAGGGGAAGAGCACCAGCCATGAAAGACTTTGGCCTGGGCACAGAACATGTCTGCTCCTAGCTCATTGGCAAGAACTAGTCCCATGGCTCTGCCGAACTGCTAGGGGGCAAGAAAATGTAATTCTCCCATATCCCCAGAGGAAAAGAGAACCAAAAATGGGAAACACTGGGAGTTTCTTCTACACCATCTCTTGGCACTGCCACGGATCCTTTCTGCTTAGGATATTTCTAATTTCTTTTCAAATACTAAGACAAGACAAAAAAAAACACACACAAAAAAAGTTTCATACAATGCATATCTGTGTGAATTAGAAGAACTAGAAGAACCACTGACAACTAACAGGATATTCAGCCAGAAACCTAACTCTAAAGAGGAAGGACATCTGGTTCCCAGGAATACAGACTAAAGGACGGCATGGTGTCCTCAATGAGGGAGAGAATGTGTGCATCTCTCCAGAAGTGAATCTCAAGATTTCTTTAAAATCAATTTGTCTCATCAAAAATGCCCTTCTGCCAAGGATACACGCATTCCCAAATGCCTATGCTTTAGAAAATTAATGATATATTTTCATGAAATAATACTATCAAAGAATTCACAAACTTTGGATTAAAACGGCATCTAACCGACAGTCCCTGAAACAGCTATTCCCACTTTTCTTTAAAATATCTATAATGATAAAAAAACTGATGAGAACTCTCAACATCACAAACTCCAGTTAAGCGGAATAGAGTTAAACTGAAAATCACAACTGACAGCCAACATGTGCGTTGCAATATCAACAGAGCAAAACCACAGACCTGAAAGAAGATGGGGAAAGCCTTCATCTCTTCCTGGACCAGTTCTCAACTGCGAGCAGTTTTTGCCCCTGAGGGGACATTTGGCAATGTCTGGAGACATGGTTGACTGGCTTGACCTGGGGAGTATGGTGGGGGTCAGGGGACTGCGCCTGGCATCTAGTGAGTAGAGGCTAGTGATGCTACGAAACATCCTCTCAAGCACAGGACAGTGCTCCCCGCAACCCAGAGAATTATCTGGCCCAAGATGTCAGTAGTGCTGAGGGTGAGAAATCTTGCCTTAGAACAAGCTTATAGCATTGATATTCTTGCCACCTATAAGAACTGACAGTGCCTGTATGATCCCTGAACTTAGGGGTCCAGTATATCCTAAATCTGTCAGGCTGGAGCTCTTCACTTTAGCACTGGGTCCAGCCTGGTATTTGGCTGTTATTACAAAGCAAGAGTTATTATTTCCAGTTGTTCAGAGGTGACTGACAGCAGTTTCCAACTTTTGGTTCACATTCTGGTAAATGAAGCCAAACAATTCGGTGATTGCATTTGTGTTGGGGTGAAGCTGGAATTCATTGGTCTTGAAGCCAACTGCAAATTTTCTCTAGTTTACTCAGGACTTTGAGGTCTCAACATTCATCAGGTAGCTTGCCAGCTAGTCCTCCTAGCCAAGCATCAGCGTTCCCCAGATCAAAGGGATAGTAATATCAGAATCCGCACCAAAACACAAGGTATGCTTCCATATATATCCTGTCTTAATTTTAGCAATTCCCCCCTCCATGTAATCTCAATAATTAGTGCTCCTTGTCAGTGTTCCTTTTCTCCATAAATGTCAAAGAACATCCAATCCATGTGTACACGTGTATTGCCTCTGCTCCATTTTCTCTCTCTCCTCTCCTTCTGGGACCTCTAAATGAACCTAGGCTAAATGTCATATTCTTCATGTCTTGTCCCCTCTCTTTTGTATATTCCTTCTTTTACTTCTCCATGGATCATTCTGGATAGTTTCCTCTGACCTATACACTACTTCACTATGTTTCTCTTTAGCTGTATTTTATCTGTTCTTATGCTCATCCATTGAAGTCCCAATTTTGGTTACTGCACTTTATAGTTCTAAATTGCTATTGGTTCTTTTTCAAATCTGATGTGGTTTTTTTTGTTGTTTTTTTTTTTTACAGTCTCCAGATCACTACTAAAATATTCAAGCCTGGCTTTTTATCTCCTTGAACATAATAAGCCTAGTTGCTTGGAATATGGATTTATAATTGCAATATCTGGAGTTCTCAACTTCTTTGTCTGTTGGTTTTTGCATTTAGCCATTCCAAGCATCAAACCTGAGTTTTAAAGTGTATGTTCATGGAGGCAAGTTTCTCATTACAAATTTGAAAAAATTTTATTTGAAAGTTTTATTACAATTCAATAGTTGATATATTTTAAAATATATTTTAAATTTAGTTTCTTCTCATGCTTATATAATATAGAGAAATGATTAAAAAAATATTTTCACCAAATCAAATATAGACCTTGCCAAGTCATTTTGCACCATTTTTGATGTATGCCATACTGATTGCTGTGACCAGGATCCCCTAAATTGGCAACAATGTTGCCACTACTCATTCCCTCTTTTCTCTAGCATTCAGTGTTTAAAGATGTTTCGAGTTTTCAAATGCATAAACTAAAAATCTCTCTTGAAAATTACGATAATTTTAAACCCATTTAAAATGCTTTCGGAGACCATTATAGTAATGGCTCCAATTGTTCTTGCCTCCATGAACACACCTTTTGAATTGTGACTTTCCAGCTGTCCCACTGAGAAAGAGCATCTATCTGCCTGATTCTTCAGTCTGGGCTGGACTTGTAACTTACTTTGTCCAACAGAATAGGGCAAAAGTGATGATTTACCATGTCTGAGCTTAGATCTCATGAAGCTTTGCATGCTTCTATTTGCTCTTTTGCAACACTTAAGCTATCCTGCTGGAAGAGAAGAGGATATAAGAAAGAGAGCCAGTTTTCCGAGCTGAGATCATCCTAGTTTAGCCTATTGCCAGCAGACCCTCAAACAGATAAGAGAGCCCAACCAAGATCAGCCAAGTTGACTACAGGTGCCTAAGTGAACACAACAGAGATGAAAAGAACTTCCTTGCTGACCTGTACACTAGAGAGCAATAATAAATGTATATTGTGTTAAGCCACCGAATTTAGGGGTGATTTGTTACACAGTGATAACTAATTGATACATTTATGCTTGCTACAGAGATTGACTCAGAAAAGCCCATATTTTAAAAGTCAGTATAAAAAGTCCAGCACCTGTAGAAAAATAGGAGCTAGCTTTTGAAGTAAAAGAATAGTTTTACATAACTGATAAGTGTATATGAATACATAAATTGTATTTATGTTCAGTTTTTTAATTGATTTTGGAATTTTCACAGTGTAGTATAACATTTATTTTCAAAAATAAAACTTACATACTGTGTATAGAAACAAGAAGAAAATGAGTCATAAAATTAAGTGGTATCTTTGTAGAATGAAAGAAAACATTAACTCAAAAGCAGAAAGCTAAAGGGAGTAAGGTGACATGAGGACTGACTGTAATAAAACTGAAATTGTAAGAGCATTCCAACATAAAAATGTATAAAGAATTTGAAAAGACAATACATGGGAGAAAAAATATAAGAAGTGTAAGAGGCTAATAAATTAGAAGTATAGTCAAGCAGATTCAAGTAGTAACCAAAGAAAGACAAATTAAAACAAAAATGATACATCATTTTTCACATAGCAATCTTACAAAGAAAAATAAATTACACTACTCAATGCTGGTAAGCATCTAATGAGGCATCCACTGCTGCTAGAAGAGTAAATTAATTCAGTTGTTCCAGAAAACAATTTGTTGGATTCTATGAAGAGTCCTAAAAATATAATCATAATCTTGACCAAGACATTCTACTTCTAGAAATCAATCTGAAGGAAATGAACAGAAATTTGACCAAAGATTATACACAAAGATATTTATAATTATGTAAATCAAAAAGCAACTTCAATATCTTACAACAAGGAATGGTTCAATAAATTATGGCACAGTGATGGAATGGAATAATATATTGCCAATAAACAGTGCTTATGAAAAATATTTTATATGGAAAATGCTTATGATAAAAAGCAAAGTGAAAAAAGCATAACGCAAAATTATAACTGTATTAATGTATCCATTTTGCTCAAAATTTGTATGTAGAAAAAAAGCTATAAGTAAATATATCAAAACCGTTAATTGATATCTTCAAATGGTATGGGTAGGTATGTTTTACGATCTTCTTTATTTTTTGGATTTTTTTTAAAGATTTTTCTGTACTTTCCAAAGGGGAGAGAAACAAAAAGTATGACTAAAAAGAGAAAAAAATAGAATGATGTTGCAGTGAAACAATTTTGAATATACCCAATAAAGTATCAGTGGCCTACATACTTTTTGTTTTTTGGCTACATACATTTTAGTCCCCCGCATCTTTCCTAATAATGCTGAGTGAATGTGTAAAATAATCAACACATATCAATGTACTGAAGATCTCGGGGGGCCACAGTCTATTTAATTCAAGGCTGCCACCTTTACTTCACTGTACAAGACTGAGTCCAGCAGGATCAGCACAATCTTATTCACCTCAGTGTCCCCAGCACCTAGCAAAGATCAGGGAACAGAGTCCTGCCTAATACATGATTGGTGAGTAAATGAATACACCATCACCAAGTCTTCTTCAAAATCAATTTTAACGACTAAATGCTTGGTAAATACAGGGCATTGTATTAAATCCTACAATGACTTTGCAAAACACAGAGAAGACACATTTCCTCACTCTTTGGACCTCACTGACATACCACTGAATTGCATGCACATGGTATCTACAGCAGTTGCAAATATTTATACTATTGTTTTGCACTAGCTGGTCCTCCTATGTAAGCAAACCATGACATAAGACATTTTCTGAAACCATAATTGATATTGTGAATTCATGCAGTGTGCCCCATGAACAATGAAAACATGGTTATTTTTGAGTACTAAATGGCACTTCAGTTAGTAGCATCCTTCCCTGAGTATGTTATTCTAGCTCAAAATTCAAACAGCATTATCTAATGCAGATTCTTTTTATGATGGATAATTATGACATTCTCCATCTTCCTACCTGAGTAATTAAAAAGTTTAATAGTCTTTGATGTGGCTGGTTATCTGAATAATTTTCTAAACAGGAACAATTAAAATCCACTTATTCTATGGTTTGTGCATTCTTGGCTATTGTTTCAAATTCTTTGTTTCTGTGGAAACCTGATGAAAACTTAAAGAACTTTAAATCTATAATGAGTCTGCAAAGAGCATTTGTTTTCCTTAATTACCAAGATATACAGCTGGATTATATGTAGCACAGTTTCTCTAACAAACTTTTAGGAATAGAGTTTGCTTGCTGCTTCCTTCTCCTGTGTAAGAAACGGCACAGCTGTCTCCTTTAGTTAAGACCTGGGGGCAAGGAATGGGGATTTTCTCAAAGCCACATCAACCTGAAATGCATCAATGTTACCACCAGACTACCTTCTGCCCTGAAATGAGTCCGAGATCCACTTCAGGATACATGGCGGAGCTGTCAGCTTGAGTTTCTTTTTTCTCCGGTTAATGCTTGTTCTGCCACCATTATTTCAGCTCAAGTAGGATGATTACAATTTCAAGCTCTGACTAGATTATACCGTTCTAAGGGCTACTCTTTATCTATATAGACACCTCTTTATAAATTCCTGGTAATGATACCCTGATGGCTCCTCATTAGACAAGTGTGTGTGGCATCTTGCTTTGTTTACACAGAAATGACAATAGCTTATGTCTTAAAGAGAAGTGCCTTTTAATAATAAAATAAAATAAAATGCTTGAATGGAATTAGAATGAATGTGTTCTTTTCAAAACAAATTAAAAATACTATATGAATTGATGTTCAAACAACTTACACGTGCCAAATTAACAAAGGTAAAAATTAGAAAAACAGAACTGAAATGTGTGTATTTGCAGAGTAAATAATTTCCCAAGATTGGTCATATGGCACTTCAACACGAGGAACCTCATTAATATGAAAACCTTAGCACACAGCTGAGAAATATCTCACCATTCCAGAAAATTCCACCAATTCTTTACACATTCTACTTCAGAAGGTAGTTTTTTGAGTGCTGAGGAAAAGGTTTACTACTCAACATAATCAGTCTCAAAGGCAACGGGCTAGTTCTACTGAAATCTGCCAGAACTTGCTAAACTCTCTATCCCCTCTTTGGCCAAATATTAGTTAATACAGGACTTCTTTGGGTGGGCATATTTTTATTTTAACAGAGAATTTGTTAGAAATGATGACCACAAAAAAATCAAAGTGGCAAACCAGAGAGGGATTCACCCTTCCCCACCCCTACCTGCCTGTGCATAAAGCACGTAAAGCTAGCCTTGTGTATGTAATAGAGCGCCAAAATTCTGGAGATGCCTAATTCTAGAGACCCTGAAACCAACACATTTCTCAAACAACAAGCCACATCAATTCAGATCTATTGAGTGCCTAATACGTGAAAAACATTGCGCTTGGCTTGTTCCTAGATTATTTCCAGTTATTTGGCAGGGGTGAAGAATCCCAAAATTGGCATAAAAACATTTGACTTATAGCCTGCAGTATAGAAAAGCAGTATAGAAAATGTGGAGATAGGTTAAAAACACATTAGAGGAATATGAAGTAAGAAATCTTTATCACTAACATCATCACAGTCATTAATAAACATCGGTGAATGTAAGCATCGATACAGCTTCAAGGCAATACATAAACATCACAAAAGATTCTTCATAAGACAGTAAAAATTAGTGGAATGGGTTATAACAGCCACCTGGAATTGTGTAAAGCAGACTATAATTTGTTAAACAATTAGCTGGTTTCTGATTAGGATGGAGTGTCCAATTGTCTAATAGACATCTAAAATTTGGGGGAAGTTGAGAGTTGCTCCTTTTGGAAATGGGATGAACTGGGCTCAACTGTGCCAACAGAATTAACAACAGTGAACAAGTTAGTGTAGCTCAGAGCCCACCCCTCAGAGAGGCTCCCACGTACATCTAGTGTTAGAAAGTCCTGCTTATATACTTTATCCAGCTTAAGCTTCCAGTTTAACATAGTATGAAGGCTAGTCAGAAAGCAGCCTAAAATCTATGAAAAACAGGGCTGCTGCTTTGGTTAGTAAGGCTGGGAGACCTTGGCTAAATAACCATGTCCCAGGATCTACCCTCACCATGAGATCATCCGGCCCGGTTAGACTCCCCTACCAGTGCCCATGGTAGCTAAAGTTTCCGAATTAATGTAATGAGAGGTTTAAGCTTTAGATTTTATAAGAAACCATGGGAACACTTTAGAGTAACAGGTTTGGTTTCTCCTGCTAAAATCTGCTTAGCTTCAGGCCAATCCTAAGCAAACCAGTTTCTAGAAAAAAGGGAACAACATAGGTGAACTGAAAAGAGCATTATACTGAGCATTTAGCCTAATAAAAGAATCCATTCTCTCCATAGCCAGATACATAGATAGCATGGCATTTTCAAAAATATGCCATATGCCTATGCATGTGTGTGCATAATTATTTCATTGGTTATTTTAATATTTTTTAAGGAGCTTTTAGTTGGAAGGTATTTAGTTTAATGTGATCCTCTACTGTATAATTAACCCTTTAAAATCAGAGAATGAGGAAAATTTATTATACCTGCACAGATAGTCCTTTGAAATTACTAATTTAAATACTAGCAATCCAGTAGACTGCGGAAAAAAAAAACTGGCAGGGTGAAGAAAAGTGGCCCAACTGTTGCTAAAATTATTTCACAAATTCTTTATATTAAAATACGGCTATCAAAACTCCCTTCTAATATTTCACCAGAAAGGGATTTCTTTAGCTAGTTCAAAACAAATGGAAATTTAAACATTATTATCAATGCCTCAAAGTGCTATGATATCTGGTTGTACAGACTACAAAAGGTAATAAATGGGTGCAGCCAAGTTGGAAAAATGTTTTCATCCTTTTGTTTTCTATTTTTGACTATAATAATCTTAATTGGAAGGTACACAATAACGATGAAGTAATTAGTAACAACGTTATTCTACCTGAAATCATTGCATTTGACCACTAACTAACATTTGACCACTAACATAACCAAGTCGTCGTGAGCATCCCCTCGGTAGAGGGCAGTATTTGCTACATCTCTGTGGGAAGAAAATGTGGTAAATTTGCTTGACTTTTAAGATCTACCCAGAAGAAATTCCAAAGCATACCCATATGATGCAAAGTCAGGTTCTATACCTTTTCATACCGGTCTTGCATTTCCATGTGAAATGAAAGGACAATGAAAGCTAACTTTTTCCTTTGGAAATCAGAGCTAAGAGGTATGAAAAGTGACATCTAGGACACTTTAAAAAGAGAGAAAAGTCTTTTGAATTAGCAAGAAATTTAAATTTGAGAGTTATAACTTCTGATACATGAAAGTCTTGTAAATGCAGGGGTCTCTGAACTTTTGTTTTTGTTTTTGTTGTTGCTGTTTTGGTTTGTTTTGCTTTTCTGTCTGAGAGTCCACTTGGGAGAAAATGAATTATCTTGGGCTCGAATGTTTGAAAAGCCTAATCAGAGTTGGAAAAGAAGTGAATATCAAAGAGTTATTATTCTTCCTCCCACTCTTTCTGTTTTCCAAATCATGGTAACACTCGTGAAAATCCTAATTCATATTCTAAAGATATTGAAAAGGGAATCAGAGCAAGGCTGAGTGCTCCTCTGGCTGCTGGAGTCACAAAGGGCCAAATCCTTCAAATTATGAATATGACCCAAAGAATTCTTCATTCAGTCTTCTTGCCAGAAAACACAACCTTGAATTATCTGCTGCCCAAATTTTATTAAAAGATTTAACACTCATGAAAGGTCTGAACAACATGAGTCCAATCTCTAAACATTTAAAACTGTTTCTCCGAATCAAGCCAGATAGTAAAGACAACAGCTTACTTGTGGGGCACCTTTTTGACTTCTATAACACTTGTTTCATTGAACTGGACTTTGTCATTATGCCCCCCAGTTTGCATATAAGAATCTGTACAATACAATCTCATATGATGGCAGAAATGGTGCCGAGGAAACTGTCCACTGTTTCACAAGTTCCTTTATGAAAGACTTAAGTGACAGAAAAATCTTCACTTCCTCTGTGTAATTGATTCGCTTCTATCTTCTTACTGAATAACCTAAATCTCCCCTTTGGCTGAAAGGAGGCTGAGAATTGATGCAATTATTCAATTTTAAGGACTTTGCAGAAATTTATGACATGGATTTATGTATATTAATTTTTCTGTCTTCCAACTTAACTATCTTCTATTTTCTATTTGCCCTGATTTTTTAAAAAAAATATATTTATCTAATTAATTTGCATGTGTATGTATCTGTATACATGTACACACAAATATAAGATAATTTTTGGAATCAGATAGGGCATAAATACATGCTAAATTATTCTTTTTCTATTTCTTTTTTAAAAACAATATCTTAAACTTTTTTATTCCCTACCAAAGACATAAATTTTGTCTGTTTCTTTCATTTTCTACAATTTCCAACTTGTACCTGTATTAATACTGCTTTAATCTGCTAAAGACATTTACTGATTGCTTTCCCAAATCTAAGGATTATATAGTTTAATATAAATATATATATCACATATCTTTGTAAAAATTTGACAAAATCAAATAAGCATGCCTTGTCTATGCTCCTCCCACTACTAATAAAATCTGATTTAATGATCAAAAATTCTTGGTTGTCACTCTTTGGTTACATTAGCCTTCCTCCTGAACTGCCACTCAATTTTTTACATAATAACATGCAATAGAAAAACCAAAAAAAAAAATCTTAATTTTATCCTTTTTTGATGCTATAAAGTAATATGAACTTTTTTTAATGAAACAAATACATCCAAAACTCAATACATTCAAATGTGCTGAGTTTCCTTTAAGGTGACAGTCACCTTGGAAGGCCACAGTTCATTCTTCTAACCATGCTGCCATTGCTCAAGATACCTTTAAAATTCTTTTGAGATTGCCTTCAAAGTCAGCTGCATACTTTCTATTATTGCCTTAAGGACAGATTTAATTTTTGGATATTGTTAAGTCATTTGGTGCCAAATAATGGTTAAGGACAATCTATCTTGGTAATACTTTAAAAAAACAAAAAACAATGTGTACTCATAAAGTTAACAGTGTGTGCAACAGATTAACTCTGAATGCAATTCCAAAAGAGCCAAACCTAAGAGCTTTTGGGCAACGCTGGATTGCTGGAATTAGGAAATAATCTTCAAGCACAATCACTAAGCAGGGTAACATTCATTTAACTGTCTATGTTCTGACATTATTTGTTTAAAGCGAACATTCTGATAGTGAGAATTTATTCCTTTAAAGCATCACTGTCAAAGTCAGTACTATACCAGTGTTCTGTTAGAAATTAATTCTCCTTACTTTATGAATAAAGACTACTTTTAAAAATCTGAAAGTAAATGTTCTGGTTTGCTAATGCTGCCGTTATGCAAAACATCAGAAATGGATTGGCTTTTATAAATGGGGTTTACTTGGTTACACAGTTACAGTCTTAAAGCCATAAAGTGTCCAAGGTAAGGCATCAACAATTAGGTACCTTCACTGGAGGATGGCCAATGGCATCTGGAAAACCTCTGTTGGCTGGGAAGGCATGTGGTTGGCGTCTACTTGCTCCCAAGTTGCATTTCAAAATGGCCTTCTCCAAAATGTCAGTGTCATCTTTCAACGACTGTATTCAAAATGTCTCTCTAAGGTGCTCCAAGCTCACTGTTTGTCAGCTCTTTTATATGGCTCCAGTGATTCACTCCAGACCTACCCCAAATAGGCAGGGTAACACCTCCATGGAAATTATCCAATCAAACATCTCGCCCACATTTGACTGAGTCAAATCTCCATGTAAACACTCAAAGATTCCAACCTAATCAACACTAATACGTCTGCCCCCACAAAACTGCATCATAGATAATGGTGTTTTGGGGGACATAATACATCCAAACTGGCACAGTAAATAACCAGTTTATTTGCCTCCAGGTTTTTAAAATCATTAACTAAAGATAAAGTAATTTGAAATCTCTAAGGTACTAAAAAACAAAACAAAAACCCCAAGTGTAATAAAAACACATCAAGAACCAAACTACAATTTCTGAGCTGCATTGTTTATTTTGCTGCTTGAAACCTAAGTGACAGTATGCCACTATAATTAACGGATTTCATCTAAACCTTTCCTACACTGTAGGTACAGAAATATATGGACACATTTTTGGAGAACTGACATTTTGCAAAATGCAGCAAACTGTTTATACATGAGAAAAGGAAGTGTTCAAAAGGGTATGCATTTAAAGTTATTGCAGGTTATGTGTGAGAATTTCTGCAGGTAAAACATGTTTAAATTTAACCAACAGTAGTGTGTTAGTGTATTTTAAATCATGACAAAAATCTTCTCTCTGGTCATGTTGCCCACAATAAATTACTATGATACTGTATGTTTAGTGAAGATGTCAATACAGCATAAATCCC
Source organism: Choloepus didactylus (assembly GCF_015220235.1). Taxonomy (NCBI): domain Eukaryota; kingdom Metazoa; phylum Chordata; class Mammalia; order Pilosa; family Megalonychidae; genus Choloepus; species Choloepus didactylus. The sequence goes on from NC_051313.1 coordinate 42,222,359, forward strand.
ATGGGATTTTGGTTTTCTTCTGGAGATTAAAGCTGTTTTTCTTGGGATAAATTCTATTTCTTTCTTTCTTTTTTTTTTCCTTAGTTCATGTTTTTTATTAATCCACACATAATTACTTGTCTTCTGGTTTGTTGAAGCAGTAAGTCAGACAACACTTGCCACAGTAATGTCTGTCAAAGTGGCTGACTGTAAAACTCCAGTACCACCTCCATCTGAAGGGCACTCCCAATAAAGGCAACTAATTTTGCCATTCTCATCCACCTTATAGTATTTCAGGACAGCCAGCTTAACCTTCTTTCTCTTATGCTTATTCTTCCTGGGAGTAGTGTAAGACTTCTTCTTTTTCTTAGCACTACCACGAAGTCTCAACACAAGACGAAGAGTGGACTCCTTTTGAATGTTGTAGTCAGACAAAGTACGTCCATCTTCCAGTTGCTTGCCAGCAAAGATCAGTCTCTGCTGAACAGGAGGAATTCTTTCCTTATCCTGGATCTTGGCTTTCACATTTTCTATTGTATCCGAGGGTTCATCCTCAAGAGTGATGGTCTTTCCTGTCAGAGTTTTTACGAAAATCTGCATCTTGGTGGCGGCTCCATCACAGATGGCGGATCGAAAAGCAATTCTATTTCTTTTTAATGCTTATTTAGTTACTGTCAATTTCTTTCCTGAATTTCCTGCATTATCTCCCAATCTTTTCCTAATCTTCCCCTTCATTACCCAGCTGCCTTTTTTAAAATTCATCTTATTGAGATATATTCACATACCATGCAGTCATACAAAACAAATCATAAATTTGATTGTTCACAATACTATTACATAGTTGTGCATTCATCACCAAAATCAATTCCTGACATCTTCATTACCACACACACAAAAATAACAAGAATAATAATTAAAGTGAAAAAGAGCAATTAAAGTAAAAAAGAACACTGGGTGCCTTGGTTGGTTGGTTGGTTGGTTTCCTTCTCCCAATTTTCTACTCATCCATCCATAAACCAGACAAAGGGGAGTGTGGTCCATATGGCTTTCCCAATCACACTGTCACCCCTCATAAGCTATATTTTTATACAATCGTCTTCAAGATTCATGGGTTTTGGGTTGTAGTTTGATAATTTCAGGTATTTACTGCTAGCTACTCCAATTCACTAGAACCTAAAAAGGGTTGTCTATATTGTGCGTAAGAGTGCCCACCAGAGTGACCTCTCGGCTCCTTTTGGAATCTCTCTGCCACTGTAGCTTACTTCATTTCCTTTCACATCTCCCTTTTGGTCAAGAAGATGTTCTCTATCCCATGATACCAGGTCTACATTCCTCCTGGGAGTCATATTACACATTGCCAGGGAGATTCACTCCCCTGGGTGTCTGATCCCACGTAGGGGGGAGGGCAGTGATTTCACCTTTCAAGATGGCTTAGCTAGAGAGAGAGGGCCACATCTGAGCAACAAAGAGGCATTCAGGAGGAGGCTCTTAGGCACAATTATAGGGAGGCCTAGCTTCTCTTTGCAGCAACAGTCTTCCCAAGGGCAAGTCCTGTGGTAGAGGGCTCAACCCATCAAACCACCAGTCCCCTATATCTGTGAGCACATTACCAGCTGCCTTTTTTACTAAAACTAAGATGCTTTGTTTTCCTCAGACTATACCAAAAGGTATGCAAGATTTTTATATCTCCATGTAAATGTGTTTAATAACCTACAGTTGACAATATTTTTCGCATACTTTAAGGTTGAAAAGCAGTAAGATTAGGTTTTGAAGAGCTGGGGCTTGTGATAGATCCCTATTAAGGCCTTCTACAAAGTAATATCCAAATCCCAAAATGTTACCAATCTAGTAAATTCTTCCACTTAAAAAAGTTCCTCAATAAAATGGTCAGAAATTTTGCATTGTTTCAATTGTGACTTTGATTCCACCATACTGGGACCTTGGCTCTGTTTTCTTCCCCCAACTCTTAAGATAAAACATTTTCCAACCCAATTCTGACCACTCATCTCTTCCCTTTTCCATGTCAGTTCAAGTGATTTCATTGACTCCCTCAGCTGCACACTGACACATCTCGTTAAATGACTTCCAGGTCTTTATCTTCACTCCTAGTTTCCAATGTCCCTTCTTCTACCTCTGATGTTTCAGTTAAGGGTCCTGACACTCTGGACAGTGTCTTCTTCTCAACTCTGATCCCCCTCGACATCCAATCCTACAGATTTCTCTCATATTCTTCTTGCTCTGTCCAATCTAGCATGCATTCCAGGTTTATGCACCAGTCAAGGGGACATTAGGAGTTGAAATCTGGTCCACGCTCTTTCTGCCAAGCCATGCATCCTGGTGACCAGCATCCACCTAGAGGAAGGGGCACCCCTTTTTCACAAAAAGGCATCATTTACTCCCTTCGCTCCACTTCCGTCTGGAGGAGTGCCTTTACCTAATACACTCAAGGCTCTAAATAGATAGCAAGAGCCTCAGTCTTACACATCATCGCCAGATTATCCAAACCAGTTGTGTTTAAAAATAAGTAAATAATGACTAGTTTGTTTTATGCTGATGAAGGTTCTAATCCAAACTGCCCTCCACACTGACTTCAACCCATCTCACCTGTTTAAGCACACTATGTGCCTACATAGTACCCAAGCTGCAGCCATGACTTTGAATTTCTCTGGATATAGAATTCTGGATTGTCAGGTTGTTTTTTCCAGCACTTTAAAAATAATGTTTCACTGTTTTCTGGTCTCCATTGCTTCTAATGAGAAGTCAGTCTTCAATCATGTTGTTGTTCTCTTGGCTGCTTTGACATTTTCTTTATCTTTGGTTTTCAGTAATTTCATTATGATGTGCCAGGAGTGATCTTCTCTGTATTTATCCTGCTTGGAGTTTGCTGAGATTCTAGAATCTGTAAATTTATTTATTTTTTTAACTAAATTTGGAAATTTTTCCATTATTTCTTCAAACAATTTTTTTCTGACCCATTCTCTCTCTCCTTTTCTTCTGGGATTCCAGTGACATACGTGTTAAACCTTTTGATATAGTTCCTTATGTCATCAGGCTGTGTTCTTTGTTTTTTTTTTGAAATATCTTCCTCTTTATTCTTCATACTGCATCATTTCTATTGTTCTGTCTTCAAATTCACTGACTCTCCTGTCACCTGCAAACTGGTATTATGCATACAGAGTAATTTCTTAAATTTCTAGCCCTAGAATTTTAAATTTTTGATTTTAGAATTTCCATTTGGCTTTTTTTTTTAACACTTTCTATTTATCTGCTGAGATTTACTTTGTTCATTCATGTCTAGTATATTTTCCTTTACATCACTGAATACAGATATAAAAGCTACTTTAAAATCCTTGTCTCTAATTTCAACCTCTCTGTCATCTCAGGGTCAGTCTCTGCTGATTGTCTTTTCTCTGGAAAATGGGCCCAATATTTCTGTTTCTGCATACTCCTTGTAATTTTGGATCGTATTCTGGGCATTGTGAACAATATGTTGTGAAGACTTGGGATTCTTTCATATTCCTCCAAATATTGCTGATTTTTAATTGTTGCTTTTTTTTAGCAGGTAATTAAGTTGGCTGGTCTCAAGCTCCAAAGTTTATCTCCCCTGTGACAGGCAACAGCAGAAATATCTGTCCAGTTTTTTAGCCTTATGCATGTACAGTTCCCAGTTAAGTCAAAGATTTGGGCAGAGTTTATATGAAGAACTTGGGGCTCTTCTATTGCTTTCTCCTTTTACTTTCCAGCCACTGAGGTCACTCAGAATGCTCTCCACTGGTTCCTCAAGCCAGGAACACTGCAGGTTTCTACCGAGTTTTAGATGGTCTGCATGAGGCCAACTGTGATCTGGTCTCGGGTGAAAAAGTATAAAAATGAGAAATTCACCCAGCATCCACCCAAGTGTCCAAGTGTTGCCTACCCTCCACTTTCCCCTGCTTTTGGTTGCTCACCGGTGCCTTCCAGAGAGTTGTTTTTTAAATATTTTTTTCCAGAGTTTATAGTTGTGTCTAATAGGAGCTACTCTGTAATTAATGAGGCTGGACCCTCCTGAGTCTGCAATTATTTGAATTTACTCTGTAATTTCGTATCTCTGTGTCTTTCATAGAAACATAAAACTTCAGAGGAGGCAGGGACCACAAAGGTTGCCGTCTTGGCCCTCTATGCTCAGGAACAACCACACTCCCCCCACCTCCACAGCAGAATCCTCAACAACTAATACACCCTCCAGTCTGCAAGGCCAAATTTCTCATTGAGGCCCCACAGCATTCTGGTCATACAGATCCTGTAGTACTCATCATCAATTGCTAGTTATATATGTACTGACCACGTTTTCTCTTCTAAATTAAGACTGTGTAAATGGGGAGAATGACTCTCATTCATCTTGGTAGCCCATGCAGCACCTAGCACCATAACAGCCCTCTACTAAGTACTCAGAAAACATTTGTTGAATGACTGCACAGAAGTGTCATAAAATATAAAAATGGTAGGCCCCATTTGTTACCCAGCAGAAGACAACTTAAACAATTATCTAGCATGTTGGTTTATCTAGCCAAGTTTCCTCCAAGAGGAGATACAATTTGCTGACCCACTGGAATTTGCTGCTGAAATTTCCAAGCTCCCCTGGAATGTACTGTCCTATTAATCCTCCCAAAACATTACTTTATGTACCATGCTCCAGCTCAAAACCTGAAATGATTCTGTGTGTGTCATGGCAAGATGTCTACATTTCTCTGTCTTGTTATGGCAGTTCTGAGGTTTTCAATCTTATTTCCCTTTTCTCTCCAACACGCTCCATGCACCCATTAGACAAATATCTTCTGTCACCCCTGAAACAGGCTGTGCTTGGCTTCAGCTCATGGTTGAAATACAGTCACTTTGCTCACCTCTATCCTACTCACTTTTAAATGTTAAGATCAATTTCCTCCTTAAATCTCATGTCTCCCTGGAGCCTTCCTTACTTTTAATTCCTGATGCATTCATAATACTCAACTAAGGAGTGAAGCTCTTTAAAGTAGACTGTTATAGCTGAAAGAAATCACAGAAATTAGCTGGTTACATCATACAGAGAGGTTAAGTGACCGGCTTAAGGCCATTTGGCTACACAGTTTCTGAGTATGGACTGGAATTTAGTTCTTCTGACTCAGTTGGGCCTCTTTACAGATTACCATACTGTCTGGCATTTGGTTCCTATTATTTACTTTAATACTGTAAAGTCTTGGAAAGAAACTTCTTAAACTTCTTTCATATTCTTCATAAAATAGTGGCATACAAACATGGAAGCACTTCACAATAAGTTCATCGAATCAATGTAACAATTTGGGAGGGGAATCTTACATGGCGTATATTTCTTGATTAACAATAAAAGATAAAAGAGCTAAATAATATTTGATCCTAAAATACATGCAAATCTTGGAATTCCTGTGATACTACAGTTCATTGCTAATATTTTCTCAAATTATTTGGCTTGACTCAATAATACCTCCTCATTTCTTCAATAAGCTACTTTAGGAAACAAAAATAGTAAAGTCTAACAATTTCTAAACTTTTTTTGGTAAATATATCTCAAAATAATAGACTATCTAATGAGATGTATCTTCTTGAATATTCCAATTGGCCATGTACTAAGTAATTACTAATTATGAGTTAATGGGTTTAATCTTGTGGGAAAGTACTTTGAAGTATATCAAATCATAAACTCCATGATGGGAAACAAATACTTAAAAATTACTGGATCAAAGAATTATTTGATTAAAAAGAAAAATTTTTTTTGTTTAAAAAAAAAAGACAGTTGGTAGGTAAACATCAGAAAAGCCATCAGAGTTAAAGCTGTTTTTTAAAATCAAAAAAGTACTTTGAAAGTATTTATCAGTCATGTTGATTGGTTGGTCTATATATTTTCTCTCAATGCTTTAGTAATCATTTCATCTTATTGGTCTTCTGTTTCAAGAACTATTCTCAATCATTATTTAGGGCTGGGATGCATTTTTTATTAAAAGTCAAGTAAGATAAATTACTCTAAATTTTTTTAATCTATTTTTTTAAATTAATTATCCCTTTAATTTTTAAATTTTTATTCATACTTCTTAATCACTGTCTGAACAAGTAAAGGACATATTCATCCCAAAGATTGAAGCAAATATTAAATATTAGTTTGTCATACATTCCTAGAGCAGAAGTAATTTAAAAAGGAATAGGAGGAGTTGCATCTATTAGGAGCTGTATTTATTCAAAATAATTTTATTCCTGAGACAGAGGTCGAAGGTGACCAACCATTCCCGCACACTCGCTTTTCCCTTGAGACCCTCTGAATCCAAGGTCCCTGACTCCTCATTACCAGGACCAACATGTTCTGAAACCATTTCATTAGCAGCACCACACAAATACATGCACAGAGAATGAAAGCAAGTTTCCTCCCTCAGAGATGCTTCAGGCAGCTCGGTCTGAGGAGTCCATGGCTTGCAGAGTTGACTCTCTGCAGCGGCACCGTCTAAGGTATGTTCTCCCTCTGGTCTGGAAATGGAAGCTGGGCCAGACTGTCCAGCACACAGTTTGTTCTATAATAGAAAACCTGCCAAGGGAAGAAAGTAGGAAGGTGTCCTCTATTGACCCAGATTTTCTTTATTCCTTTCTTTCTTCACCCCACCCCACCCCACCATTCATCAGGGAAATGACCACAGTTATTTTAAGTGGCTACGGTTTTCAGATTTCAAATCCAGCCTTTCTTCAAAGGCATTTCTTTTAAAAGTCTTTTCTCCTCTTATCCTTTAAAATAATAAAACATCAACAAAACATATAAAAACACAGCAACAATTTTAAAACCAATACACAGAGATTGCTTTGGAAGATACAAATCACAATCAACAATTAGTAAAAATGAATCCTTTGGTCCAACCTTACAGAGAATTCTATTTTTCTCTTTTGTGCAAAATTTCAGAAAATGAAATGAAATCGAGTAAGAAGTTACTTGTACATATCTTACCTTTATAAATCAAATTATGGAACAGGTTACTTAGGAGACTTTACTCTAATACCGTCTTTATAATTCTGCAGGTCATGTGAAACAGGCTAGATGTAGGTATATATGTTGATATTTTACAGCTATCTGCATATGCCTTATATTCCTTCTCACACATCTTAACTGCATCCCCAAAATTGGCACTGCAAGGCAACAAGAGGCCCAGGATATTACAGGGAGGTTGAATGGTAAGATAAAATGACTTTTTTTAAAAATTCAATTTTATTGAGATATATTCACATACCATACAGTCATCCACAGTGTACAATCAATTGTTCACCATACCATCATATAGTTGTGCATTCATCACCCCAATCTATTTTTTTAACATTTTTCCTTGTACCAGAAAAAGTGAAAAAGAATTAAAAAAAAAAGTAAAAAAGAACACCCAAATTACTACCACCCCATCACCCTATTTTTCATTTAGTTTTTGTCCCCACTTTTCTACTTATCCATCCATACACTGGATAAAGGGAGTGCAATCCTCAAGATTTTCACAATCACACGGTCCCCCCTTGTAAGCTACATTGCTATATAATTGTCTTCAAGAGTCAAGGCTACTGGGTTGGAGTTTGGTAGTTTCAGGTATTTACTTCTAGCTATTCCAGTGCATTAAAACCTAAAAAGGGTTATCTACATAGTGCATAAGAATGCCCATCAGAGTGACCTCTCGATTCCATTTGGAATCTCTCAGCCACTGAAACTTTATTTTGTTTCATTTCACATCCTCCTTTTAGTCAAGAAGATGTTCTCAATCCCACAATGTCGGGTCCAGATTCATCCCCCGGAGTCATATCCCGCGTTGCCAGGGAGATTTATACCCCTGGGAGTCAGATCCCACGTAGCGGGGAGGGCAGTGAGTTGACCCTCTGAGTTGCCTTAGCAAGAGAGAGAGGGACACATCTGAACAACAAAGAGGTACACAGGGGGAGACTCTTAGGCACAATTATAAGCAGGTTTAGCCTCTCCTTTGCAGTAACGAGCTTCATAAGGGCAAGTCTCGTGACAGAGGACTTGGCACATCAAACCGGCAGTCCTCAATGTTTGTGAGAACATCAGCAACAATCCAGGTGAGGAAGCCCAACACTTCTGCATTTTCCCCCCAGCTCCTCAGAGGGGCCCTGCATATATATTTTTATTCTCTGTCTAAATTACTTTGGGATGTGTTGCTATTTCACACTAACCTATGCAAACCTACCAGGTCTCACTTCCTATTAAAAGTTCCATGCAATTATGGTATTTGAACAAACTATACGAGTTAAATTGTTTAGGAAATACAGATCTTGCACCAACTAAACATCTCTTCTCTTGGTCTCACATGGAAAGATAAAATGACTTTTGAGGTGCCTTCCAACATCAAGACTGTGCCTTGTTCACTTAAGAGTTGACTAAAAACGTGGGCAAGGAAAGAAAGAGGATAAAAGATCTGGGGCTTACTTTTGGCATTAGATTTATATTCCTCCCTGCAAGAATCTGACCTATTCTCTACTAACATCTTGCACTCTCTTTTCTGCCATATCTGTCCTATGCTTTAGCCAGGCTGGTTGCCTTATTTGGACATGGTATTGGCAGAGTCAGCATATTTGGGAAATGATGCTACAAGAATGGTTTTTGCTGTTGGGAAGGTAAAGGGCCAAGGAAATTCCTGGGCTGCCTCAGCTGTGGTGATTAATACCCTTATTCCCTGATGCTAATCACCACTGTTGGTATCCAAGCACCATCAGCCTTGACTCTTGGCCAAATAGTAGAAATAAAAGCTATTCATCCTTTAATATTTACTAAGTGTACCAAGCACAGGCTATAAACCAGAAGTAGTTCCCAATCAGTGGTTTAATCTGGAATACATGAAACCAAATAAAGCATAAAAGAGATGGGAAATGTCCTTTAACAACACCCCCAAGAGATACTCTTTAGTATTGTCTAACAATGTGTAAGGTAATAGGATATAATCAAGATTAATAGACAGATGAAGGCCAAAAACCCTTATCTGAGGGTACTAAGAACCAAAGAAGAAAATGTACAAATAAGAAGTTGATAGTGAACAATGTGGATAACCATGCATATGCATCAAATGATACATTTTTCTGCCTAGACTTTTTGCAAACACACCTGGCCACCCGTCATTATTTTTAAGACGCAAATAACAAACTGCTCTTGTAAACAGTTACTTGTGAGCACAGTTACCAAATGAGAGAACAATTTTCTGCAGGTGTAAAAATTACACTTCTCAATAAGCAAAATTCAGGTATAGTCAGTTTACTCATTAAGCCTTTAGAACTTCATTTTGGCTTGCTTTCTTTGGATACGGTTCTTTCATTTTTAGTCCACAGAAGTTTAACCCTAAAGCAAGTGGTTTTCAAACTTTTTGGATTCAAGACCCTGTCACACTCTTGAAAATTATCGAGGAACCCGTATAACTTTCGTGTGTGGATAATCTCTCCCAATATTTACCACATTAGAAATTAAAGATGAAAACATATAAAAATATTATTAATTCAATTTAAAGTAGCAATGATAAACCCATCACAGTAAATCCATTAAATTAACATAAATAACATTTCTATGAAGAACAATGATATCATCCAAAATGAAAATGATTTCGTAGGGAGAGCGGCATTGATTTACATTTTGCAAATCTCTTTACTGCCTGGATTCTCATATCTGCCTCTATACATAATCTATTTGGATATTTTGTTTTTGTTAAAGCATATAAGGAAATCTGACCTCACATAGATATGTAGGAAAAGGGAAAATTATTTTAATAATTTTAATAATTATGGATATTCTTCTTTGATGGTACCTGAAAATTTGAAAAGAACTTCCTTCCAAAGAGTACACTAAGGGGAGGGGGAGGGTAGCAAGGAAAAGTAACTTTACAGTGGAGAAACCTGATGAACACCCCCTCTGCCAGGTGATCAAGGTTCACATCAACAATGATCCCTTGATATGTGATAGAAATATATCTCTGTGCTTTTCCTCCCCAAAGCCTATAATCCCAGGCTAACATGAGAAAAACATCAGACAAATCGCAACTTAGGGACATTCTACAAAATACCTGAATGTACTCCTCAAAACTGTCAAGTCATCAAAAACAAGGAAAGTCTGAGAAACTGTCACAGTCTGGACACAGTAATGTAGTAGCCTGGATGGGGTCCTCAGACAGATGAAGGACATCAGGTAAAAACTAAGGAAATCTGAATAAAGTATACACTTGGTTAATAATGATATATTAATATTGGTCCATTAATTGTAACAAATGTACCAAACTAATATATTAATAATAGGGGAAATAGGGTGCAGCGTATATAAGAACTTTCTGTACTATCTTCCCAATTTTTGGGTAAATCTAAAACTTTTCTAAAATGAAGTCTAATTAAAATAAAATTAAAAATTAAAAAAGTAGTATTTGAAATTTTGACAATATTTTGAATTCTGTCATATTAAAATCCATTGGTGTTTCTACTGTAAGTGAAATTAACAATGCTGAGTGTAAGTATGGTTAAAAGGGGAAAGGCTAGGGTTGTGTATGTCACAATGATTATGGTTAATTTTACAAATATAAGAAAGTTCTTATATGAATTAGAACAAATGTACATCACTATTACAAGGGTTAATGACAGGGTGGTATATGGGAAAAATACAATTAATGCAAACCAAGGACTATAGTTAACAATGATATTGTAATTTGCGTTCATAATTTGTAACAAAGGCGCTATACCAAAGCTAAGCAGCAATAATAAGGGGGTATAAGGGGGATGGGATTTTTTTTTTTTTTTTTTTTGGAGAGATGAGAAAGTTCTTACATCGATTGTGGTAGTGAATGCATAATGACATGATTATGCCAAGAGCCACTGATTGTACACTTGGGATGGACTGTATGGTGTGTGAATAAAACTGTTTAAAAACATCCATTGGTGTTCCACTTTAAATGGATCTTTTGACGTTCATGATTTTGTAAGAGCCTAGATCAGTTATTGGAAAAGATTGGTTCAATGAGTTAAACGGATCTTCCAAATGTTTCCAATTTCAAAATATTACATTTGTTAATATCACCATCAATCTCATCAGAAAAATGTGTAAGTACTGAGAAGCTGTCAAGCTTATGGTGGTGGAAACAAGCTTTCCAAAATCCTAATATTCACTTGTATACTCAAATTTTATCACTGTCAACAAATACTGTTGTTTTCCTTGAAGTGACAGACTTTGTTCATTTTCAAGGAAATGTCTCTGCCAAACACTTTGAGAAAACATCTGCCAACTCTGAACAACCATAGTTTGTCACTCATTCTTTCAAGTAAAAATGGTGTTCCTTGAAAAAAAAGTGACCAGTTCAGCTTGCGACTCAAACAATTGCACAAGTATTTCTCTTTGAGACAACCACTGTTAAATAGCAGGAGTGTTTTTTATGTACTTCCCACTTTATCACAAAGACTATTAAAAAGACATGTTCCCAAGGGTTGAGATTTAACAAAGTTCATAATTTTTTACCGTTTCATCAAGGATTTTCTTAAGTGGAACTGGATCTTTTTTTTCACCGTGAGTGCATGATGCCAGCAGATTTCCCCACCATTGCTTTTGCACAATTACTGTAAATGACATCACAGTGAAAAAGATAAATAATGTCCTAGTATTATTATGGAAAGTTTTGACCTCAAGACTTCTGAAAAGGGTTTCAGGGGCCCTTGGGGCTGTGTGAAACACACGCTAAGAACCACTGACACTGCCCAGATATCCCTGAAGGTTAAGACAGTGATCAAATGAAGGGAGGAGTAGCAACAAACAAGACAGGATTTAACAAAATGTTATGGATACTGAATCATTATATAAATATTTTTTTTAGTGTCTAGTGTATTAGAACATCCAGAAGGAAATAACTGAAATTGTGGAACTGTAACCCATAACATTCTTTGAAATTTTCTCCATAACTTTCTTCTTAAATTGTACTGTGGAAGTTATCATTTTCCTATATACATTTCACAATAAAAAAATGTAAAAAAAAAAACAAAACACTGACTTAATAAACATATTTCTAACTTCTCCACTACCCTCTGATTGAGCCAGGTAAATGTGTCAATGTAAGGAAAGGAAACTTGACAACTCATCAATGTCTACAAAAACGAACCTGCTTCACTTTCCTTTACTGCCGACCTTCTATGGAGGGAAAGACAGGACACACTGAGAACGAACATGTTCTCCTTTGCCCTCCTACAATTTTCTAAGGTAGTGCTTCTCAACCTTTTCCACATAATAGCAGGTGGAGAAAATGATACTATTTTTATGAAACCTCACAGAGATGAGGCTGTCTAAGGCTTGAGGCCCCTAGCCTGAAGGCAGAGGCCCTATGTAACCTTCAGGAAGAGGAGGCGTCTGTACTGATACGCCATTCCCAGTGGGTATGCGAAAGCACGTGAGTGGGACAGTTCCGTACTTAGGGTCTCAACAAAGAGTGGGGCTCTCAAGACTGAAGAGTGTCTATTCCGCAACCAGATGTTTGTGCCATAAAAGACTCAAAGCTCTGCTCAGATGTGAGTTTACAATGTATCCCATTGTACTTCATGGTAGATCTATGTGGAGACACAGAAGGTTCCCTGGCTTGATAGGTTATACAGGAAGGCTGCCTCCTAAGCATTGTGTGCCTGAAGGCGGGCACCAGGCTGGGAGAAGGCCAAAGCTTTGGGTGCCTGAAGGCAGGCACCAATTTAGATAAGGACATAGCCGGGCTCCTTCCGTGCTCCTGTCTCCTGCTCCTGCTGTCTCCTGTCTAGTCCCTAAGAGATTGTCCCTTGAGATCAAAGACATGCAATCACACCTTATGGCTTTAGAAAAAATGCACCCTCCCTGAAATACCTGAAAACAGTCACATAGGAGACCACCTTGTATGCTATAAAAACCTGTAGGAATGAATAGAATAAAACTGTCTTTTGCATGAACACAGAGACAGAGTTGGCTCCCTTCTTTCACAACTGGTGCCCCGTGTGAGGAGTTCTAGTCCTGACCACGACATTTGGAAGCTGCGCAGTAAGTAAAAGCAAGTTATCTTGCGGTGGTTCAGTAGTTTTGGCCACTCAACGATATGGGTCAGTCTCTCAGTGTTCCCCAGTGCCGGTATGTTTTAATTTTACAGCAGCTGCTGCAGACTAGTGGAGCTTCTGTTTCAGAAGATAATTTGTACTCTTTATTACATGATTTTGTTCAACATAACCCTTGGTTTCCTGAGGAAGGCACATTAGACTAAGATGTGTGGGAGTGCATTGGACAAAATTTAAAGCGCCACTTTGAGCAAGGACAAAAAGTTTCCTCTAAAACATTTACTACATGGGCTCTTGTTCACACTGCCCTGGCCCCTCTTCATATTGCCCAGACTGAGAGTTCTGAAACTGAGGCCCCTGAAAGAGAAACCGTTGCTCTCTCCAATGAATGCCTCCTACCCAAGCCCTCGGCGCCCATACCGCCAGCTGATAAAGGCGGTGGGGAAACGACCATAGCCTCACGCCCTCCCCTTCCTCCTTTATCGCCACCACCGCCTCCTTCCCTCCCTAGAGGTGCCGCACCAATTTTGCAACGCTGTCTTCGCAAGGTGGTATTAGCTGGCAATCTTGTTTACCCCATTATACTTAAACAGCTGCCTAGAAATTTTTCCTAGAGTACCAGGACTGGGAAGTTCAGGTGAAAACGCCCGCCACAGACAAACACCAAACGCATCTGAATTAAGGTAGCTTTGCAATTCAAACTTTCCCTGTGCTGGGTAAATGTGTAATTTTTTGTTTATTGTATTCACTTTGCTTTCTTTTGTTTCAATTAGTCTATTGTGTATAAGGCTAATTAAGCTAATCCAAGAGTCGTGCATGCAAACTCAGTGGGTTTCAGCTCCACTAACTATAACCCCAAATTTGTAGTTCTCCTTTTAAATTTTGTGCAGTTTACACAGTTTGCATTTGTGTGAAAAACCAGTGTCATAAAATAATATCTCTACTGAGGAATCTGATAAGAACTTTAACTTCCTCTCTCTATAAAAAATGTTTTGTTTTAAATGTTTAGCATCATTCTAACAAGTTTGATTTTGGTGGTAATAGCATGTTGTATAGAAGGTTTGTAACGTGGAAAATTTATTTCTGTAGTCAAGGTTGAAAGACAGGTACAGAAAGCTGCAAAAAGTTTGTAAAAACAATTATTTCTGTGGTCAAAGTTAAAAAATGGTAAAAACTAGTAACAACACTGCTTAACAATAAAACCTCAGAACTTAAAGAAAAGAGTGGTTTTATAAAACAAAATAGCATTAAATATTTTCACCACCACACAAAGCAGTAATTAATATTCAATGTTGTGGGTATGTGCCTAATAATTCACAAAATATAAACATTCCTCACCGTATTGCAAGCTCCTCACATTAAGGTCTCCTGCTGTTTTTATTAAGAAAAAGGTTTTCTTAAATTATTGCAGTGTTATTTCTTAATAAAAGGCTATAGAAGTGTTTTTCTAAATAATCAGTATAGGATGCAAAAAGTCTCTTTTATCAAAATAACTCCTTGCACTTAATATATGTTAAGTTTATCATGTCCTTGGTTATTTAAAAATACTGTCTTCTCACTTTTAAAAAATCTAAGTCTTTTCCTTAACTTTAACTAAATACAAAAAATATATATACTGTTTCAAACCTAATAACTTTTAACATTTTACTTTCTCAAGTTCAAACCCTAAAGAATATCTTTTTATTCCCAACAGTTACAAAGAATTTGTTCTTTCACCTTGGAAAATAAATAAACTACTAAAAATAATTAAATTCATGTAATATGTTATAAATTGCAAAAAAAAAAAATGTTTAGACAATGTTATAAAAATTAAAAACTTCTAACCTTCTTTTGGTTACTAATGTGCATAACATCAAACAACAATGTAATACTGCCAATTATAATTTCAGTTATTTTTAAAAGGTTATCTGTCACAAAACAGCCCAATGGAACCCTGGAGCCCACCGTCCTATTTCCCAGAGGACCGACGATGCTGTGCTATAACAACTGTACAAAGAAGATACCTCCCAAAGCTAACTCCAGTGCGGATAGACCAGCCTAAGAAGACATGGCGCCCGTTCCCGGAACCCCCATGATATCCCTATAAATGAACTTTATGTCATTACACCAAACTATAATCATAATAAAAAGGGGGGAGATGTGGAGACACGGAAGGTTCCCTGGCTTGATAGGTTATCAGGGAGGCCGCCTCCTAAGCTTTGTGTGCCTGAAGGCAGGCACCAGGCTGGGAGAAGGCCAAAGTTTTGCGTGCCTGAAGGCAGGCACCAATTTAGATAAGGACATAGCCGGGCTCCTTCCGTGCTCCTGTCTCCTGCTCCTGCTGTCTCCCGTCTAGCCCCTAAGAGATTGTCCCTTGAGATCAAAGACATGCAATCACACCTTATGGCTTTAGAAAAAATGCACCCTCCCTGAAATACCTGAAAACAGTCACATAGGAGACCACCTTGTATGCTATAAAAACCTATAGGAATGAGTATAATAAAACTTTCTTTTGCATGAACACAGAGACAGAGTTGGCTCCCGTCTGTCACAGATCTAGAATTTTATAAAGATTTAATGCAGAACTTGTCCGGACCATTTTCAGATATAATGTAGAGATTAAGCACACAAAAGCTGACTCTCAGACATCCAAGGGGTTCAAGCCTTGGCTCTGCCACTTACTAGCTGTGTAACCTTTGGGAAAGTGACTTAACATATCTGTGCCTCAATTTCTCCATCTATAAAATGAGGACAATAAAAGTGCCTACCTATTGTAAGCATCATATGACTTAATACATATGAAGTACTTAGAATGATACCCGTTATATTGCAATGTTAGTTGTTATTATTATACAGGTGCCACAGGGTCTCCTACTTTGGACTGCTTTTCTGAGCATGACAGTGTTGAATCATAGATTTGCAAAAAAACAGAATCCTGGAGATACCAAGAGGCTAGATGTTAGCCTGCAGAACTCCTGATCTGAGAAACAGTGCTTGAAGCAGGAAGGGAGAGAGGTGTGCGAACAGAGGATGCCCTAGGCCTTTTAAAATTTTCCTTAAGGCACATATCAAGAGCTTCCAATCGAAACCTTCTTTCACATGAAGACACCAACAGAGAGGATTCTCCCTAATATATTTATAAGTTTATAAATACTTTATTTTTTCTTGGAAGGGGCCATGGTTCAAAAGTAATAGAGACCGTCACCCCCTCCACTACTTGGCGTAGGTGTTTTGTGGTGGTGTCAAGAGGGGTGGCTGGGTGAGTCTTGGGCTTCACAGGCCTCCAGGACACCAGGATAAGCTATTCAAAGCTGGGACTGTTGCAGACACACTGAGTGCCTGCTCCTTTACATTGAGATGGACATGTTTTTTACTTTACTGAGCAATTTTGGACAACTATTTAGCCTTGCTCATAGAACATTACAAGTAATTAAGAGTTTTAGACTACTGTGAAGCTGAATAATTTCAAGGGTCCTCTTCATGTAAGTATTCAATATCAGAGTTGCCACAATTATAAGGTTGCAAGGAAAAGCAAAATCATCTTAAGAAAATTGTCATGAAGGAACTGACCACTTAAAAATGTAGCTATTACTCAAATACCCCTCACAGTTTAACTGTAATAGCTAGCCCCCAACCCTCCCATCTTGTCAATGTCATTTGTCAGTTATCAGCACTTGCCCGATGTAGTAAATATTCCACAATTGCAATGTAGATAAAAGGCAAACCCATCCTTACAAAGCCACTGACAAATGAGGACCTGGCCCACTTGAAGAAGAAAAAATAAATGAGGGTAATGACATCACAAAAGATTCAAAAGAAAATAATTGAAATATTAATGAATTAATAGAGGAATTTGGAAAAACTGATGAAATCCTTAAATATTTTCATAAAAATCATTTTCTATAGGACTGAACAACCAAATTCTTAAGCAAAGGATGTAGTATTTTATTATCTTACAGTTTAGTTCATTGTGGCTATTATAATCTATATTTTTGTCAAATAAGATAAAATCACTTATTGTTATGTGTTACTTTCAGTTTTTAACCTTCTTTCTGCCACTCCTATTCAGTAAGTAGACTGTCAAGATTTTGCTCTCTGATAAGTGGATTTTCCTGATACTAAATCTCCTCAAATAAAGACCACATTTTTTAAAAATTAGGTAAATACCCAGTATCTGCTCCAAGAGACCATCTTTACCTTATCACCCCACGATTCAACAGGTCTGTTCCCTCCCTTTCCCCACTGGGTCCCGTTCTGTGGTAGGAGGAGGAACCTCATCTTCCAGCTATAGAAGATTTTTCTCAAGTTTCTTTCCCTGGCAATGAGACTTGTAAACAGCTAAACAGAAGCCTTAATAAAATTTTGCCTGGAGATATTAGGTTACAGGGCCTTAATAAGATTGATCTGTACCACCTATATCGACTGACTAACGAGACTGTCATTACCCACCTGTTAGAGGATCCAAACGGCAGATACCTTACTGGTTTGAAAGCACTTTATTTCTATAATAGCAACTGCAGGTTGAACTTACCTCTCCAGCTTAAAAATTATAGATTTACACTGGTTAGAAGTAGTTAAATCTTTTCTAGCTTTTAAGAAAAGTACTCATAAAGTGGCTGGCAGGTATAAATAAAGACTCTCTCTTCCCCCTTTCTGAAAAACAATTTTCTTTTAGTTACCTAAAAGTTAAGATAAATTAGAAACCAGCTGGAATGAAAATTTATACATGTAAGTCAAGGAATTATGCTTCAAGTTATGTGTGATTTGGATATTTTGTCTCAAGACTCACAAGTGATAAATACATTGAATATCCACTGAGGAATCAGAATTCCAGAGCTTTCAAAAGACATAATTCATATCTACAAAGAATCTGTAATCAAGGTGCTTCTCATTTATATGAATTGGGTGTATATACATTCTTTCTCTGATGAACATGTTATTTATTATATAACATAGATGTCCCAGTTAAATAAAATCCACTTCCATTGACCCCAGCCCAGACAGGTCAGATATTGTGGCACTACCAGGTAGGCAGTAAGGATGAGAACTGGGAATCCTTTCATGTCACACTTCCTTAGATCACAGAACTATTCCTTCAGCTTCCTTTTCCTACATAGTAACCTCACTTCAATTTAAAAAAAAAAAGAAAAATTCCTTATGTTTGACTTTTATGAAATACCCCTAAAGCTGATTTTATTTTTTGCTTCCAGCAACAGTTGACAATTCTCTCCGTATTTCTAATTTCGCTTTACTTGCCTCTGAGTGCAAATCCTGTGCCAATATCTATAAAAAGCACATGGCATAGACAGATGAGTGTTTCCGTTAATGAGACCTTAAAATCAGTTCTGACTCTGTGAATAGTATTTTAAAATCTCAAACAGGCAGAAAGGAAAACATGAAGTATTTTAACATGTGCAAAGGCCAATGAGTCTGGGCGTGCTCGGACACTTACTCTCTCACACAGCTCTTCAAATGTGCAGTCGGCAATGGTTCCACAGGCTTTATTCAGCCGCAGCTCTCTGCCTCGCACTTTTAGAATCCTTGGTCTAGTTACTATGGGAACATGAACAAAGACTCAATCTTGTCTGGATAATTACTCTAAAATTCATCTCTTACAGATAGGAAATGCATAGCTTGATGAATAATAGCACATGATTCAACACATAAATTAGACAAAATGCTGATACAATGACTGCCACTTGAGCATGGCATCAACCCATATACAGCAATGGAACTTATTAATTGGTCAGTGGAGATTGGGCATTGTGTTCTAAATGTATTCTCTTTCAAGAGAAATTAACTTACGTACAATCATTTTGTTTCTGAGCCAGCTCATCAAACAACTTATCCATGACAGCCTCCACATCAGCTTCACTTGTGCTACAGTGAAAAGAATAATAGAATATGAAATTAATAACACTTGAAGCCAACATCAAACAGCTGCCTGAGCCTGCTTAGCTTTTTGCCCATAAAAAAGAGAGAACAGGATGTTATGCTCTAAATACAAACATTAGATTTAGAATACACTTAAAAGCAGAGAATATTAACTCTCAGGTAGATGATTCTGCCTTATTTGCATACACTGAAAGACTTCTGTGCTTCTAGCTGTTTCCAGTAATGAGACGATACAGGCAGAGTAAATCCATTAATACTATGTGTACACAATGAGAAGAAAGGCTTCTGGCTCTCTCTTGCATGCAAAACAAGAGCAAATAGACAAGGCAGTCAAGCATCCAGCAAAGTACTCTTTGAAATCTCTACCAAGAGGGTACATGTTAAATTAAATATTGAAGCTGCATTTAAAAAAAAATCAAGCTAAGCCACTGACTGGGAGGATCAAACATCCAGAATTAAATTACTAGCTTGGAAATCTAACTTGATCTGCACATCAATAACTTTATCAGACTTCTAGTACAAGGCAGTTATAGACCACACAGCTTCTCTCAAAAGTGTCCTTGTTGGAAATTCAAGAAAACTCTCTCCTTCGTGATGCCCAACACCATGGCTATTAGGAAGTTGGTCTCATCACAGAATCTTTTGTATTCTAATTGGAAATCACCATATGGTTTAGGGACCCACATATATAAATGTGATAATGCTGTGGCCTTTTTTCCTCTCACATTTTTTTTTAAGGAGGGGTTGATAAATTAGCACCATCAATAAAATTAAATAACTGACAGAAGAAATAAACACTGTTAAATTAAAATTTTCAAGTAAATATGTAAGTTTACTTCAACTCTACATACAAACTTATACAGGATGACCTACCAATACGCTTAATTTTGACACACCAATCACTCTTGCCTAGGTGTGGAAGCAATTAAACTCAATTCTTAATAAAGTCTTATTGAAAATTAATAAGACAGACGTTTTTTCTTTAGATTAAGCTTAAACTAAATCTAAACTAATTTCTCCCTTGAGATATTAATCGGGATTGCAAGCATCTAACATAGGTAATTGCTCAACTGTTTTAAAGCAAATGCCTTTAAAATGCAACAAAACATAATCGATATGAAGGATTTGGAATTGTCACATTCCATGCCACACAATTCTTCAAAAGATCTTAAAAATATCATTTGCAATGGTTAACTTTGCAAGGAAAATTTTGAGTTACATAAAGCTTTGTATGGCATTTGAATAAAACAGTGTTAAAATAATAAAATGGCATTAAAGAAAGAGTGATTATAGAGACTAAAAACAATTTTAAAGGTATAAAGAAATCATACTAGCCAGTGTAAATGTCAATGACCATGCCAAGTACATGTAAGTATACATGGCTCTGCCAGCATCATTTCTGAGAACTCATTTGGGAACGTATCCACCATGCAGTGGCATTATATAAGCATAATTGCTAAAGAAATGAGCTGCTTTTTAAGGACTATAAACAGAAAAGGGCAATGTCAGTCACCCAGGACATCTGCTGGCTGTGGAAACCTCTCTTCACGATAGGCATGTTACCCAATAGAGAGGGAATACTGAATTCTGAAAAATAACCAAGAGAGAAGACAGGCAATTTTCCAAAAGCATATTTGCAGAATAAACAATTGCTTACAAACTTCCTCAGTGGTGACTTCTTTTTTTTTTTTTTTTTTACTCTCTAGTATACTATAGTAATAAAATGTGGCCTGATGTAACTTCGATCAGGCCACATCTTCCAAGTCATCTGCGAAATTACTACATGTGATTTTCATGTATGGTGAAATTGCAGTTTTTTTAATTATAATAGTATCTAATATGAATTCTATTATATCATTTCTGAAAGTTACTCAGAAGTTACAAAATGCAAAATAAAAACTTTTATTAGTGTTAAGTGGTTTAATAATAAATGTTCATAAAACATTTGTTCCATAAATTCTATGGAACTTACAACTGAACAAGCCATTATCTATCCTTAAGTCAACTCATCCCTCAGCGAGTAAGTTTTACTTATCTTCTGGAGGACAAGGACCTCATCTTCATATTCTGTCTTGAAAGCAGGAGGGCCTAGTGTGTGTGTTTGTTTTACATGTACCTATATTGATATAAAATAATTCAGGGGGGCATGAAAGCAATCCTTACCAGAAATGAATATATTCATAAGCCCTTAACAAATAACTTGTAAGAAACACAAGTCTTCTCACATTCCACTCAAACTTCAGATTTCCCTACTTAAAAAGATGCATCAATCAGAGTGGATTAATTTTTTTAAGGATAATAATTTAAAAAGAGGAGAAATTAAAATTTGCCTGCCTATCCTAGCCTAAAAGACTCAGAGTTTTGTTTATTATCCAGATTCAAACCAAGTTTAAACATATGTGAGTATGTTTTGTAAGTCTAGTGAAAATGGTAGATGATTTTCAACTATTTCAGTGCATCATACAGGGAACAACAAAAGTTATCATTTGTTAAGCTACTAACAGGTAATCTATGTGTATTACCGCCACCTCCCCAGGTTGTGTATGTTCTTATTACAGTTTTACAGAAGAGAAAACTGAGAATAAGAGAGTTGAGTCACTTATCTAAGATCTGAATACATAAAAATTTAAATTTTCTTTATAATAAAGTATCATAAATAAAATAAATACCCAATGTCAAACTGGGAAACATAGTGGCAGCATTTGCAGTACATAATTAATATTTTCAATGTATAAAAAATTCCTACAAATAAAACAGTTGAAAATCCCAACAGAAAAACTGGCAAAGGACCTGAACAGATAAACTGCATAAACAGCTCAATGGGCAAGATACATATGTAAAATTTTTCATTCTCAGTAATAATGACAAATGCAAAATAAAACCACAATGTGCTATTCTTCTAACCAAATTGGCAGAAATAAGGAAAAAGATAAAATATCCCAACATACCAAGGTATGAGAAAAAGCAAACTCTCATGCACTGCTGGAATGGTGTAAAACTGGCACAAGATTTTCAGGGCAAGCAAATAATATGAAATGAAAGCCTTAAAAAACATGCACATACTGTCACCCAGCTATTCCACTCACAGGAATTTCATCAATGCAAATAATAATGGTTAAGTACTACAAGGACCCTGTATGTGACATCAAAAACGTGAAAAAGAATCTAAATGTCCATTGATGGATAATTTAGTTAAGTACATTTGGATATGTCAATGGAATATGATGCAGTTTTTTTGAGTGGAACTTTTTCCTCTCACCCTGGAATTTTAGTTAAGGCTCAAAGTTGATTGTTGGAAGTACTAAGTACCCCCAACTATCTAAAGAGAACTGCCAAAGAGCCACAAATAACTGTTTTGTAACCATGGTTAAATAAGCAGGAGAACCAGCCCTACTCCACTCGCCATCCCTCCACCACCACCACCACCATTTACTCCACCACAGTGTCTTTATAAGGAGGGAGAAGGGGAACAGGAGTCACTATCCTTTGTGTCCAGTATTTGTGATAAGAGCCTTCCCTCTCCCATCGTCTCGGGAGGGAAGAGGGTGATTTACTTTCCCCAAAGACAAGTAATTAGGGGATGAGTTCTCTAAGACAATCTCTCGGAAAGACTAGGGGAGCCTAGAAGGAGAGACTGGTATTGCTTTCCTTAGGTGGAGGAGAAAGATCTTCCTAGATAGAGAAAGCAGCAAGTTGGAGGTGGGATGCTGAGCCCAGATGAAGCAAACCAGTTCTTACTAGTAAACCCTCAAAAGGCTCAGCACTACCAGATACGTAGGAAGGTACAAGTAAGGAGTTGGGCTGGGAGCAGGGCATTGCTTTAAAACAAGACAACAGCAGCTCCTTAGGTTCCCTCACTCTAGTTAGATAGCCAGATTCCAGCCATCCTCCAGCAGAAACTGAGAACTTGACTATCTGGGGCAGTTTCAACTATGAACAATGGGGGAAAGACACCATACTGAAATCTTGCACATTAAACAATGAGCCCCTACCTCTTCAGCATCCAGAACCCTACCAGCCAAGCTTCTATCTCAGAAAGTAGAGTGAAAGATTTATCTCTGGGGGGAGACAGAACAGCCAAAAGAAAGACTTGCACATACTGACATTTGGGGGCTCGCCAATGAAAAAAAATGGCCTGCCACCTCATCACTCTCCAGAGAAGCCCACCCACTATCAAAACCCTGCCTAGAAGTGCTGGAAGTAGGGAATGAGATATTAAGGCTTAATTGGCACAGAGTTTCTGTTTGGGGTGATGGAAAAGTTTTGGTAAAGGATAGTGGTGATGGTAGCACAACATTGTGAACGTTAATATATATCTGAATGTGGTTAAAGGGGAAATTTTAGGTTGTATATATGTTACCAGAGTAAAAATAAAAAAGAAAAAAAAAAAGAAAACATAGGACAGTACAACACAGTGAACCCTAATGTAAACTATGGACTATAGTTAATAGTAAAATTTAATAATATTGTTTCATCGATTATAACCAAGGTACCATAAGAATGCAAAGTGTTAATAGGGAAAACTATGAGAGGGATATATGGGAACTCTGTATTTTCTGCATGATTTTGTATAAACCTACAACTTTAAATTTTTTTTAATTTTTTAAAAAAATAAAAATATAGGACAAGAGTAAAAAAAAAAAAAAAAAAAAAAAAAAACCCTGCCTAGACACACAGGATATGTAGTCAGCTTCTTAATGCCTCATTTTTAAATGTGAATAAACAATCAAGTATCTCCAGACATTTAAGGAAAACCCCAGGATAAAATAAAAAGAACATTAAAAAATAGAAAAAATACAGAGAACAAAAGGTAAAAAAAAAAACAAAAAAAAAACTCTAATACCTCTAGAGATAGAAAAAAGGTATTGCATCCAAAAAACAACAGCAAAAGGGGGAAAAAAAGGATGGTGTAAACCAAAATAACAATTACAGGGCTCTAAATATGACTGCCAAATAAAAAAAAAATATTCAGGAAAAGGATTGGAAGATAAAGTTGATGTTATCTTTCAGAAAACAGAGCAAAAGGATGGGAAAAAAAGGCAGAATAAAAGAAAATTCAAAGATTAATCAAGGCATTTCAATATCTAACCAGGAGGAGTTCCAAAGAATACAGAGGGATAAAAGAAGGAAAAGAATTAAATTAAGTCTCATAGAACTAAAGGATATGACTTTCTAAGTTGAAAGGATCCAATGAGTATGCAGCACAAGGAATGGGAGAAAAAGCTTACTCCACATTATCCTGAACTCTCAAGACTAAAGAGAGAACATTCTAAAAACTTCAAGAGGAAAAAACAGGTCAAATGTAAAAGATCAAGAACTAATGCCCATCAAACTTTGCAACAGCAATAAAAGAAGCTTGAAGATAATGGTATAACATTCTAAGAGAACATTATTGGAAAACTATTCGTGCCTAATTAAACTATTAATCAAGTGTGAAAGTAAAATAAGGACATTTTTGGACATGTGAGCCTTCAAAAAAAAAAAAAAATATTTCCCATGAACCCTTCTCAGGGAGATACTAGAGGATTTGCTCTGTCACAACAAAGGAGAAGAGTTCTGCTTCTAAAAGAACTAGGTAAACTCCACCCCAATTGACCCCCTTGCTTACAAACAACTACTAAGTATGGACAAAATACAAAATAGGTGCCTGAAGTCTTGAAGAGTGAATGGAGCAGGCAGATTCTGAACAGGAGCTAACTCTTGGCAGAAGGGAAAATATGGGATGAATTACCCATTTTTTACAGGTGTCAGACTGAGGACAGACAGATGGAGGTAGTACTGTGCAGGAAACTAAAACTCCAAGAGAAAACCTGCAGTCCTGGACTGAAGAATCAGAGTTGGGCTGGGGACAATCACACAGCTGAAGAGTGAAGAGGAATCCCAGAAAAAGGGTTTCCAATTCCTCAATAGATATTAATCTTGAAACTCCTGAAATTATAAGTTATTCTGTATTTACCACAATACTTTATGTGTTTTCAAATAATGAGTGCCTATAATAAGAAACAGTGAATCATTTTTCTATGCTAGGGTTATAATAAAAGTTACAGAGATTTTCTGTAATATAACGATACATTAATAAATACCTGGCTTATTACCATTATAAACCAATACACTGTGACAAGATTGTATCTTGCAATAACATAAACATGATCTCTATCTGACAAAAACATTTGAGAACAGGAAATATTAACATAAAATAAATGCTAAATTAAATGATTTAAATACCAAAATATTTAATAAATTTAAGTTATCATTTTTAAAATGAAAGATTTTAAAACCAAAGTATTAATTGCCCTATCCAATAGTCCTAATCTTTGCTTGTTGACAAATATTCCAAACATAGAAAAATACATTTTGTTTTGCACTGACATTGGAAAACTGCTAAGACTGTGTTCATAAACCATTTTCAAGTTGGGTGTTAGAGTACCTATTGCTTATATAAACTTATCTCCATTTTGAACAATGAAAATATTTTGTCTACTTATCCTGATTTTGGTGTTTTTTTTTTTAAATTGATATCACTTTTGCCATTTCAGATTTTAGATTAATTTCTAATTTCATGTTCGAATATTCCACAACATTCACATCTTCTTCCCTTTGCATTTCTTCTGCTAAAACATTTACAAAGAATTATAGCCTATTGTGAATATTCCAACACTGGAAAACACCAGTAGTTAGGCAGTAGTTAACTAATATAACATCTGTGTATCCTAGCAAGGTTAACAGTACTTTGACCAAATCAAATATCAAAATTGCTAATTTAAGGACTTATTTTGCTTCCAAATCTTTCTTAGAATGTCACTCATACAATCTGTATATTATGTATATAAATTTATTAATATTTATTTAATTTATAAGAATGTCCCACCTTTAGCAAATGACAGGACTATCAGCATCCTTAAAACAATAGCTACAAGCAAGACTGGCTAATCAGACTGTGACTGCTTCCCTTCCATATGCTCCTGTCTCACTTCCCCAGAAATGTCAACCTTAATCTTTGACTCTACTTGCCAGCCTTTTCTGCTCTCGCTTTCAACTTGATGTCAGTGGAGTCTTAAAAATAAGTCTCTATACTAATTACTAAATTTCAACTCTTTAAATTATTTCTTTTTCTGTTTTCCCAATTTCTTGACTGATATTTCTTGGAATTCAGAAAAACATACAGTTCCCACACTGGAAGGAATTCCTGTACAGAAACACTAGAAGAGAGTTAAATGGGAGAGTCCCAAATTCTGCCCAAATCTCTGTCTGATTCCTAAACCACGCATATGCAGGGCAGACTCCAAGCAAACTATCTAAGGATTTAAAAACTGAGCTGAGATTGATGTTTCATCCAGAGACAAAGTTTGCAGTTTGAGTCCAACCAAGTTAATTGCTTGCAAAAACAAAAACGTGAATACTTTAGGTAAATATAATAGAATTTAGAGTCTCCAGGACAAAAATATTCACAGGATACCATCCAAAATTACTCAACATATGACAGAAACAAGAAAAAGTGATGCTTTATCATGAAAAAAGGCAATCAACAGAAATTGACCTTGACATGACCTAGATGTAGGAATAAGCAGACAAAAGATTTAGAGAAGCTTTCCTAAAAATTCTTCCAAGATGTGAAGGAAAATATTTTTGTAATAAAGAATAGGAAATCTCAGGAAAAAACACAACTAAAACCAAAATAGAACTAAAGTTCTAGAACTGAAAACACAAGAACTAAAACTAAAAATTCACTGGGTAAGCTTCACAGCAGAATGGAGAAAACAAAGGCAAAATTTAGTCAACTTGAAGGCAGATCAATAGAAACCCCATCTGAAGACTAAAGAGTAAAAGAGACTGAAAAAAAGAAACATAGCTTCAGGGGTCTAAGAGACAACAAGTCCAACATATATATAATTGGAATCCCAGAAATTCGAGAGAAAGAATCAGACAGGAAAAAGAAATTTAGAGAAATAGAGGCCAAACAGTTTCCAAATTTGCTGAAAGGCCTCATTCATGATAAATATGAGAAAACCAGGCCTAGGTACTTTACAGTCAAACTGCTGAAAAATAAAGAGAAAATCTTGAAAGCATCCAGGGCGGGTTGGGGTGGGGGTGGGGGGACAGTGAAACAACATCTTTAAAATCCTAAAATAAAACAGTAGGAGAAAGTGCCAGTTTGAATGTATTGTGTCCCCCAAATGCCATTATCTTTGTGGTCTTGTGGGGCAGAAGTTTTGGTGCTGGTTAGATTTGCTTGGAATGTGCCCCACCCAGCTGTGGGTGACGATTTTGATGAGATGTTCCCATGGAGGTGTGGCCCCGCCCATTCGGAGTGGGCCTTGATCAGTGGAGCCATATAAATGAGCTGACTCAGAGAGAGGGAACTCAGTGTGTGCAGCTGTGAGTGATGTTTTGAGGAGGAGCAAGCTTGCTGGAGAGGAACGTCCTGGGAGAAAGCCATTTTGAGGCCAGAGCTTTGGAGCGGACGCCGGCTGCCTTCCTAGCTAGCAGAGGTTTTCCAGACGCCATTGGCCATCCTCCGGTGAAGGTGCCCGATTGCTGATGCGTTACCTTGGACGCTTTGTGGCCTTAAGACTGTAACTGTGTAGCAAAATAAAACCCTGTTTTATAAAAGCCTATCCATCTCTGGTGTTTTGCATTCTGCAGCATTAGCAAACTAGAACAGAGAGTAAAACAGAAAAGAGAAAACAGGAACTTGAACCCAGGGGAGAGAAAAAAAGAAATTCCCAGTATGGGATGATAAATAAAAGTGCCAGGACCACAGTTATCCAGAAGACCTAGAAAACAATCAATCCAGATTGAAGAAGGAAATTGAGGGTCACAGAAGGATTGTCTCCAGGAAGGAAAAAAAATGGAACTGACATATTTCTTAATGTGTTAGGATTATACTGAGAGGATATTTATAGCTCTTAAGGTAGAATTTGGAAATTAATTAGTGATAGATCAGGACTTGGAAAATCTAGCAAGTTGTTTTACAGCGGGAATTTTAAATTTTACTTGTAAAAAATTGCACAAGAAAGTGAACGTAAAATCATAATAAAATATGTTACAAACTCTGAAAATTATAGTTGTAATAATGTTAGCATCAGATATCAATTTAAACCAAAATGATGAGTAACTATGCTGGAAGAGTCAGGAAAGTAAAAGTATTTATGTAGAGAGGGGTAAGAGATTTAAATTGTCATATTCTATAGAGGAAAGTCAACAGATAATGTCTAACATTGAGAACAAATTTGCATGTTACTCAGGAAAAGTGAAGGGAATTGAAAGTCATTTCCTCTGGGAAGTTGGACTGGGGTGAAGAAGGGTGTGGCAGGTGATTGCTTTCTTCTCTTAAAAGCTTTACAGTACTATTTGAACTTTTAAAGACATAAAGTTAAATGAATTACTTTGATAAAAAGAAATATCAAATTAAAAAACAAAGATTACAAATGCTGAAATAAAAATAATAATATATTTTATAAAAATAAGATTTCTAAGTGAATGGTAGTTTTACACTAACCCCTGCCTTGAATTATTACCTGAGTGCTCCTCCTCCGAATGTAAGGAATAACTTTCCCCTTTCTTACAGTTTCTAATTTTAGGAGTAGCTGTCATGTGAAAAGCTGTTATAATGCCTTCTTTTTAAAATTGACTATAATATGCATACAGAAAAGTATATATATCTTAAGTGTACAGCTCAATGAATTTTCACAAAATGAACATGGCTATATAACCAGCACCCACATAAAGAAATGGAACTTTACAAGCACATCAGAACCTTCCCTTATGTTCCTTACAGTCACCACCCAACTGCAAAAGGTAACCATTATTCTGACTTCTAACAACTACTGATTAGTTTTGCCTGTGGTTTTAGTTTCCTGGGCTGCTCAAGAAAATACCAGGAAATGGGTTGGGTTAAACAATGGGAACTTTTTGCTTATGATATTGAGGCTAAAAGAAAGCTCAACTTAAGGTGTCATCAAGGCAATGTTTTCTTCCTGAAGACTGGCTTTTCGGGGCTGGCTGCTGGTGATCCTTGGTCCTGGGCTCCTCTGTCACATGGCAACGCACATGGTGGCCTCTCCTGGCCTCCCCATTCTCTTCCGGGTTCCACTGAATTTCAGCCTTTTGCTTCCATAGCTTTCTCTCTCTGTGTCTGAATTTCTTCTGCTTATGAAGGACATCAGTAATAGGTTTAAGACCCATCCTGGCTGAGTTGGGCAACACCTTAACTGAAGTAACCTCATCAAAAGGTCCTACTTAAGATGGGTTCACACCACAGGGAATGGATTAAATTTAAGAACATGCTTTTCTGAGGTACATACAGCTTCAAACCACCACATCTGTTTTTGAATAGTTTCCATAAATAATTGTATAAATTTCTATATAAATGGAATCATATGTCTGGTATCTTTCACTCAATACTGTATTTGTGACATTCATCTATACTGATGATGCCTGTAGGAGTAGTTATTTTATTTCATTCAAAATATCTCAATTTATTATCACTTATCTCTGATAAGCATTTGGATAGTTTACAGTTTGGGGCTACTATGAATAGTGCTACTATAAACATGACAGTACGTGTCTTTTGGTAAACATATGCATGCATGTCTGTTATATAACTAGGAGGATACTGCTGCTCATGGGGTATATAGACATTCAGTTTAGGAGATACTGCCAAACACTTTTCCAAAGTGGTTGAACCAATTTATACTCCCAGTAGCAGTGCATGAATCTTCCATTTATTCCACAGCCTTGCCAACACTTTGCATTTTCCATTTTAGTCATTATGGTGGGTCTACTATGAATGCTTTTATAATGCAAGTTGCCTCAAATTATTTTTGATAGGTGGGGCATAAAAATTCAAGTATAATGAATGAAATGGTTAACCCAGAAGCATTTTCTTAATAAAACAGCACTGATAAAACTAAAATTTAAAAATCCATTCTAAAAGCACCTAAGATCCCTTGACTTTTTAAAGTAGGAAATGTCAAGAACATAGCTTTATTCCTCAAAGTAAAAACTTCAGTCATAGAAAATACCTTTAACTTAAAAAGGGGGGTGGGGGGGAACATTTACCACAGAGAAAAGCTGAAGTGGCAGCAGTAAGAGTCTATAACTCCAGGCCCTCTTGCCAGTTTTCCACTTAAACCATTTGAAAGATAGCAACATTAAGTTATTACACTAAAAATCTATACTCAGAAATATAAGCATGTCTGGAAAGAAGGACAAGGATCAGCTAGTTTGGAAAAAAAAAACAAACCACAAGCATTTGTCTGGTATACTCATAAAATAAATGCACAAAAAATATACAAGGATAAAGATTATAAAAATACAAATAGTGATTAAAATTAGACTTAAATAAAAACAAAACTGGAAAACATTGCAAACCAACCAGTAAAATTGGAGGAGGCAGAGATATCTGGTAGCCAATTGCAGTTGCATGGAAAGATAAAGAAATCTTTTACAGCATAAAGATAAATATATCATTTACAACATAAAAATATCATTTTCAGCATAAAGATGGCACCAAATTAAACATGATTTTTCAGTATAAAAGGGGAGCTAAATTCAGAGTTTTCTTTTGGAGCTCAAGAATATAATGTCACAAAGCATGGAAGAAAATATTCCACTCAGCTTGGGTAGTTCTATTTTAACCACAAAGAGGGATGTCTTAAGGAAGGGTGACTTAGGTAGTGTCAAAATGTTCAGGAGAAAAGAAAGCAATTAAGCTCCGATGCCATGAATCATATCCCCTTTCCTCTCACAAAGGGATACAGAAACATAAACTCCTACAACTTATAGAGTAAAAAAAATCTAAGTAATTTCCTTGAATTCCTGTGAAATAGGTGGACTCTAGGTAATTGTCCCTTCAATAGGATGCAACCATATACTGGGCAGATAAGATGAAAAACAGAAAACCTAGCCACAGATAACCAAATGACCACAGTAACAAAATCAGCCATTTCTAATGAGGAAGCAGAGTCACTCTTTTCAGATGATTTTAGGAGATGGAAGGGAGGGGAGCCTGAGAGGAGCACAGACGCCTTTTCCTTTGTTCTGCAATGCCCTGGTAAAATCCACCCATTTCGTTGCTTCTGTCTGCTTCTGTTAAGATCAGAAACTGCAGCAGAGGGGTAGCTTTCTATGTTCAATTAGCTAGTACCACTGTGTCTTTAAGTCAGAAAAGCCCTGGAAGAGACCAATGTTTAGTTGCCAGGAAATTTGGCACCAATTCCTCCAGGGTCCTATGAGTACAGTACACTGGATTAAAAGCCTGATTGCTTTGCGGATATAAGAATCATAATTTATTTTTCCATAGTAAATTAGTAAACAGACAGGAAAGTAATCAGTTATTTCTGTTTTGAGAAAATTTCTACAGCTGAAATTAGGCATTCAACATAAAACTGAGATTCAAAGAAACAGAACATGTCAAAAAAAAAAAAGACCTTATTATTGCTGGATCATTTGAAACTCTCAACAAAAATTCCAAAACACTTAGAGTCTTCTGGAAGAGGGTCACACATGAATTTAAATGGAAATTAATTTCTTCAAGAACCTCCCACTTCATTAGGATTGACTCAGTGGAACAGAAGGCTACCCACACTTTGCCTCTTTATCCTTTTTAAAAATCAACAGCTTGTTAAGGTATCAACAAGTAGAATAGGGTTGGCTTTCCTTGGTCCCTCTCTCCACATGTTCTCTATTCCACAGAGCCAAAGTTGATTTGGTGAGAGAGAAATTTCCCCTTCCTCTTAGAGTTACTGTGCCAAACTTTCCTGGCAGTGAGCCTTCTCACTCTGCTGATTACTTGTACATTCATGCTGTCCAGCTCTTTGTCCTCATACTAAACATAATCTGGGGCTGGAGGCAGGTCTAAAATTAAGTTGGTTTATACTTGCCTTACTGTAAAACAGACCTGGTTGCATTTCAAATCCTGTAGGTTTGTTTTACATAACAGAATCAGTTGTTAGAATGGATTTTGTCCCTAGTCTTTATCTTATTCTCAATCACTCAAAGGCTTAATTGACTGTTCAAAGATCTATTTCACTCTCTAAATTTCCCACCCTTCTCAATCATCTAAAGAGTAAATTACTTGGTTCCATTAATCTTGACCTGTGTATAATGCAGAAAGTGGGAACTAGCACCTTCAGTTCTCAAATACTAGACCTTAGCCCCTCTTTTCAGCCACAAAAGCTATAAAACATTTCTATCAAATTTATATATTGCATTTCCCCAGAAGTGGCATCATGTGGAATTGCAACTTGGTATACCCAAAAATATTTTTTTTTCAAAAATAAAATTCAGAAAGGCTATATGACTGAAGATTTTCAAAAGCTAATAAAGATGAAAAAGAAGTTGGAGAATAAGAAGCTCTAAACTCTCTTCAGGGGAAGAATATGATCACATCAACTTGGGAATAGGAAATCAGTGAGTTTTAAAGGTTAATAAAGATATACAGGCAGTAACTAGGGCCCTAGGACTTTTACCAGATCAACTTTTCTTATGCTGAAGATTGACCTTTAGTTGTAACTGTGATCTATTTGAACATGAAATAAAAAGGAGATAAGGAGATCTAAAAACATTCTTATGTGTATGTATATATATAATCTACTTACTTACATATAGTATGTATATAGCTTAGCTGACTGATATTTTACTAGATGAGTGCAGCCATACAATTGGATACTTTGTCAATGTGTTCAGCTGGAAATGATGGGCCAGTTCTATTCTGGTTGTGTCTGACCTCCTAGAAAATGCACACTCCAATATGCTTTGATCAAATTAAAGTTCAACAAAGGAATGAAAGATAAAAGGTGTGATGAGCTGTTAGATGGAACTCTGTATCAAAATCTACGAACTAATTCTGCGACTGTACAACTTTCTAGGCTGTGCTTCAAATAGTTTCAAGTCCTTGAAATTAATTGTTAATTCAGTGGTCCTTGAGTTAATGACTAATTAATAAATATTTACATGTTTATCCAAACTATGTCAAATTGGACAATTTTGTGATTTTAACAGACAAAAAAGAATAAACAGACTACCTGACTATTCCCAAAAAAATAAAAAGCAGAAAGTTTTTTTAAAAGAATATATGGGAATAAGTTTACAATGTCACAGGGCCTCACTGATTTATAAAATATCAACAAAGTTATTATTAGTTCTTATGACGAAGATACTCTACTATGCATCTTCTCTTCAGAACCAGCTTATGGTTTCCAACCAAAGAGCCCTCTTCCTCCACAAGTAGTCTTGGACCACATATTCATTAGTATTATTGATCTTGTAATGCATACAACATTTTATGTAGGAATATACAATGCTTCATTGTGTATTTAAGACAACATTTAAGTACTTAGACTTTATATTCCTCATAGCCATAAATAGTTTTTCACTAAGAAAATAACTCAAGAAAATTTAGTAAAAAAAAAAAGCTTACAAAAAATTAAACTATTACTGTAGAAAATGCTCGATAGAAAAGAAATAAATAAAGGAAGAACAGAGGAACAAAAAAGACAAGACATACAGGAAACAAAATTAAAATGACAGACATAAATCCAACTATTTAAATAATATTAGTTGTGAACAACAAAAAAAAAGGTTCTAGAGATAAAGAAGGACATTTTATAATACTAAAAGGCTCAATCCATCAGAAAGATGTAAAAATTATAAACATATATCACTTAACAACCAAGTCCCAAAATATGTGAAACAAAGGCAGACATAATTGAAAGGAGAAATAGATGATGCAACAATAATAGTTGGAAACATCAAAACCCAACTTTCTATAATTGATAAAACAACTAGGAAGATAAACAAGGAAACAGAAAACTTGAACACCACTATACACAAACTAGAACTAACAGACCTCTATATAACATTACATTCAACAACAGCAGAATACACATTCTTCTCAATTTTACACAAACATTTTCCAGGAAAGACTACCTCTTAGGCCATAAAATAAGCCTCAATAAATTTGAAAGGACTGAAATTATACAAAATATGTTCTTTGGCCATAATGGAGTGAAATTAGAAATTAATAACAGAAAGATATTTGAAAAATTTACTAATATGTGGAAATTAAACAATATACTCCTAAATATCAAATGGGCAAAAGAAGAAATCACAAGGGAAATTAGGAAATATTTTGAGACAATGGAAATGAAGCTGCTACATACCAAAACTTATAGAATGCAGCTAAAGCAGTGCTCAGAGGGAAATTTATAGCTAGAATGCTATAAATTAAAAAGGAGAAAGATCTTAAATTAACAACCTAATATTCCACTTTAAGATTACGGACAATGAAGAGAAAACTAAACCAAAAGCAAGTGGAAGAAATGAAATAATAAGGATAAGAGTAGAAATTAGTGAAATAGAATAGAAAAAGAATAGAGAAAATCAAAGAAACCAAAGCTGGAAATATTAAATTTTCCCACCTGGGGAATTACTGATATTCTCACAAGCATTGGAGACCACATTAGAAGGCCAAGCCCTCAATCTTCCGGCTTGCCCTTATGAAGCTCATTACTGTAAAGGAGAGGCTAAGCCTACTTATAATTGTGCTTAAGAGTCACCCCCAGAGAACCTCTTTTGTTGCTGAGATCTGGCCTCTCTCTCTCAGCCAACTTGACAGGTGGACTTGCTGCCCTCCCTCCTACATGGGACATGACTCCCAGGGGTGTAAATCTCCCTGGCAATGTGGGACATGACTCCTGGGGATGAGCCTGGAACAGCGTCATGGAATTGAGAAAGTCTTCTTGACCAAAAGGAGGAAGAGAAATGAAACAAAGTTTCAGTGGCTGAGAGATTTCAAATGGAGTTGAGATGTCATTCTGAAAGTTATTTTTATGCATTACATAGATACCACTTTTTAATTTTTAGTGCATTGGAATAGCTAGAAGGAAATACCTGAAACTGTTGAACTGCAATGCAGTAACCTTGATTCTTGAAGATGACTGTATAACTATGTAGCTTACATGGTGTGACTGTGCAATTGTGAAAACTTTGTGGCTCACACTCCCTCTATCGAGTATATGGACTTTTCTACTGTAATAGTTTAATTTTTTGTAAGCTTTTTTTTTTTCTAATTTTCTTGAATTATTTCCTTAGTGAAAAACTATGGCTATGAGGAATATAAAGTCTAAGAGTAGAAAAATGGGAACAAAAATTAGATGAATAATATGGGAGTTGGGGGATAGAATGTTTTGGGTGTCCTTGTATTTTTATTCTTTCTAATTTATTTTTGGATTAATGAAAACATTCAAAAATTGATTTTGGTGATGAATGCACAGCTGTATGATGGTACTCTGAACAACTGATTGTACACTGTGGATGACTGTAGGGTATGTATGTTGCAATAAAACTGAATTGGAAAAAAGAAACAAATCCTTTGCCCCCTTTTTAACTGGGCTGTCTGTATTTTTGTTGTTGAGTTGTAAGAGTTTATTACTTATTCTGGATATTAAACCCTTAGCTGATAGATGGTTTGAAACTATTTTCTCTCATTCTACAGGCTGTCTTTTCACTTTCTTAATAATTTTCCTCATTGTACAAAAGTTTTTAATTCTGATAAAATCAAATTTGTCTATTGTTTCTTTTG
This sequence comes from Choloepus didactylus, assembly GCF_015220235.1. Classification (NCBI taxonomy): domain Eukaryota; kingdom Metazoa; phylum Chordata; class Mammalia; order Pilosa; family Megalonychidae; genus Choloepus; species Choloepus didactylus. The sequence goes on from NC_051313.1 coordinate 42,257,838, forward strand.
TTGCTTGTGCTTTCGGTGTCATATCTCAGAATCTACTGCAAAATCCCAGGTCATTAAGATTTACCCCTGGGTTATCTTCTAAGGGTTTTATAGTTTTTCCTCTTCCATTTAGGTCCCTGGTACATTTTGTGTTGATTTTTGTACATCATTGTGACGTAGGGGTATAACTACATTCTTCTGCATCTGGATATCCAGTTTTCCTAATACCATTTGTTGAATGGACTATTCTTTCCCCATGTCAAGTAGCAACCTTGTCAAAACGCAATTGGCCATAGATCACAGAAAAGTAGGGATAGAAAGGAACTTTCTCAACATGATAAAAGTCATTTATGAAACACTCACAGCTATCATATTCACTAGTAAAAAGCTTAAAGCTTTTTCAAGATAACATTTTGGGTACTCAGGGTCCACTGCAGTTCCATATAAATTTGAGGATTGGTTTTTCAATTTCTGGAGAAAAAAGCACTGAAATTGTATATTGCTTTGGGTAAAACTGACATATTGACAATGCTAACTCTTCCAACCTGTGAACATGAGATGTCTTGCTGTTTATTTAGGTTTTCTTTAATTTCTTTCAACAGTAGTTTGTAGTTTCAAGTACACAAGTTCTTCTGTATCCTTATCTAAATTTATACCTATTTTGTTCTTTTAGATGCTATTGGAAATGGAATTGTTTTCTTAATTTCCTCTTTGGATTGTTCATTGCTAGTATATAGGAACACAATTGTTTTTTGTATGTTGATCTTGTACCCTGTCACTTTGCTGAATTCATTTATTAGCTCTTAATAGCTTTCTTGAGATTGCTTTGGGTTTTCTATACATAAGACCATGTTTCTCTACAAATAGAGGTAGTTTTACTTCTTCCTTTTCAATTTGTATACCATTTATTTCTTTTTCTTGCCTAATTGTTCCAGCAAGAATTTAGTACAATATTGAATAGTAGTGGTAAAAGTGAGCATCCTTGACTCATTCCTTATTTTAGAGGAAGCGTTAAGCTTTTTACTAGTGAATATGATAGCTGTGAGTGTTTCATAAATGACTTTTATCATGTTGAGAAAGTTCCTTTCTACCCCTACTTTTCTGAGTATTTTATCCGGAAAGGGTACTGGATTTTGTTGAATACCTTTTCTGCATCTATTGAAGGAATCATCTTTTTCCCCCCTTCATTCTATATTTGTAATGTATTACACTGATTGATTTTCGTATGTGGAACCACCCTTGCCTTCTTGGGATGACAACTCCCACTTGGTCATGGTGTATAATCTTTTTAATATGTCAATGGATTCAGTTTGTTAGTATTTTGTTAAGGATTTTTACATCTATCTTCATAAGGGAACTTGGTCTATAATTTTTTTTTCTTGTAATATCTTTACTAGGCTTTGGTATCAGAGTAATGTTGGCCTCTTAAAATTAATTAGGAAATATTCTGTCCTCTTGAATTCTTTGGAAGAGTTTAAGATTTGGTATTATTTATTCTTTAATGTTTGGTAAAATTAATCAGTGAAGCCATCCAGTCCCAGACTTTTCTTTGGTGGGAGGTTTTTGATTATTGATTCAATTTCTGACTTATTGTACAGTTCCTGAGGTTTTCTATTTCTTCTATAGTCAGTTTGGTTAATTGATGTATTTCTAGGAATTTTTCCATTTCTTCTAGATTATCTAGTTTGTTGGCATATGTTCCAGTTTGCTGATGCTGCTGGGATGCAAAACACCAGAAATGGATTGGCTTTTATAAAAAGGGGGTTATTTGGTTACACAGTTTCAGTCTTAAGGCCATAAAGTGTCCAGGGTAGCACATCAACAATCAGGTACCTTCACTGGAGGATGGCCATTGGTGTCCGGAAAACCTCTGTTAGATGGGAAGGCATGTGGATGGTGCCTGCTCTGGAGTTCGGGTTTCAAAATGTCTTAATCCCAGGACGTTCCTCTCCAGGCTGCAGCTCCTCTTCAAAATGTAACTCTCAGTTGCTGTTGGGGCATTTGTCCTCTCTTAGCTTCTCCAGAGCAAGAGTCTGCTTTCAACGGCCGTCTTCAAACTGTCTCTCATCTGCAGCTAGTCTCTCAGCTTCCTACATTCTTCAAAATGTCCCTCTTGGCTGTAGCAAGCTCGCTCCTTCTGTCTGAGCTTATATAGTGCCCTAGTAAACTAATCAAGGCCCACGGTGAATGGGCAGGGCCATACCTCCATGGAAATTATCCAATTAGAGTCATCACCTACAGTTGGGTGGGTCACATTTCCATGGAAACACTCAAAGAATTACAATCTAATTAACACTGATACATCTGCCCACACAAGATTACATCAAAGATAATGGTGTTTTGGGGGACATAATACATTCAAACCGGCACAGCAGACAATTGTTCATAATATTCCCTAATAATCCTTTTTTTATTTCTGTAAGGTCAGTAGTGATATCAATACTTTCCTTTCTGATTTTAGTTATTTGTATCTTTTCTCCTTTTTTCTTTGTCAGTAAAAAATCACTTTTCTTGATTTTTTTAAAAGAACTTTTTATTTTGCTTTTTCTCTCAATTCTTTTTCTATTCTCTATTTCATTTATTTCTGCTCTAATCTTAATTATTTCCATTCTTCTGCTAACTTTGAGTTTACTTACCTCTTGTTTCTATAGTTCTTCAAGACATAAACTTAGGTTATTAAATTAAGATCTTTGTTCTTTTTTAATATAGCCATTCATGGCTATAAACTTCCCTCTGAGGACTGCCTTTGCCGCATCCCATAAGTTTTCCAATGTTGTGTCTTTGTTTTCATTTGTCTCTAAGAATTTCCCAATTTCCCTTGTGATTTCTTCTTTAACCTGTTGGTTATTTAAGAGTGTGCTGTTTAAATTTCCACATACTTGTAAATTTTTGTTTTCCTTTTCTCTTCATCCCATTGTGGTCAAAGAGGTAACTGTTTATGATTTTAATATTTTAAATCTACTTAGACTTCTCTTGTGTCCTAACATATGGTCCATCCTAGAGAATGATCCAAACACACTTGAAAAGAATGCATATTCTGTCATTGTTGGCCAAAGTGTTCTATATATGTCAGTTAGATCCAGTTGATTTATAGTGTTGTTCAGGTCCTCTATTTCCGTATTGGTCTTCTGTTTAGATGTTCCATCCAGTATTTAAAGTGATGTATTGAAATCTCCAACTATTATTGTACTGTCTACTTCTCTCTCTTCAATTTTGTCAATGTTTGATTCATATAGTTTTGGTGCTATGCTTAGGTGTATATATGTTTATAATTATTAAATCTTCTTGATGCTTTTACTGATAAATAATTCCTTGTTTTGTATCTCGTAACAGTTTTTGACTTAAAGTCTTTTGTATCTGATTTAGTATAGCCATCCCTCTCTTTTGATTACTATTTGCATGAAATATTTTTTTCATCTTTTCACCTTCAACCTTTGAAAGATCCCTTGTAAACAGCATATAGTTGGGTCAAGTTTCTGTGCCTATTCTGCCAGTCTCTGCCTTTTGATTGAAGAGTTTAATCCATTTACATTTAGAAAAATTACTGATAAGGCAAGACTTATTTTTGCCATTTTGCTCATTGTGTTTTGCAAGTCTCATATCTTTTTGTCCCTCCTTCCTTCCATTACGGCCTTCCATTTTGTTCAGATGATCTTTTATAATGATCCATTTTGAATCTCCTATCCTTTCCTTTTGTGTTGATCTTTTAGATATTTTCTTTATCATTACCATGGGGATTACATTTAGCATACAAATCTATCACAATTTATTTTGGGTTGATTCCAACTTTATTTCAATAATCTACACTACAGAGTACCTATATCCCTCCATTCCTTACATCTTTATGCATCATGTGTCCAGTAGCAAAGATTTGCTCATGTTTTTTATGCATTGGAATTTTCAGATTTATAGGAAAGGACAGCATTACAAATGAAAAATGAAATAATACTGCCATATACATTTACACATATTGTTCCTTACACTGAAATTGAAATAATAATAAATGATGTAATGAGATTTTTATTTCTTCATCCAGCATCATGATATTGTCTGGTGTCCTTTCCTTTCAGCACGGAAGACTCCGTTTAGCATTTCCTATAAGGTAGGTCTAGTGGTAATGAACACCCTCAGGTTTTTTGCATGTAAATGTCTTATTTTTGCCCTCATTTTTTAAAGACAACCTTGCTGGGTGTATTATTTTCCCGTACCAGGTTTGATTGGTTGCTTTATTTTTTTCCCAGCACTTTATGTCCTCCCACTGCTTTCTGGCCTCCATGGTTTCTACTGAGAAAGTGGATGATAATCTTATTAAGGACACCTTACATGTGACATGTCACTTCTCTCTTGCTGTTTTTAAGATTCTGTCATTGTCCTTCAACATTAGACAGTTTGAACATAATGTACCTCAGTGTAGATGTATTTGGGTTCACCCTGCTTAGCATTTGATGAGCATCTTGGATTTGTATATTCATATCTTACATGAGATTTTGTATGTTTTCTGCCATTATTTCTCCAAATATTAATCTGGTCCTTTACCTTTCTTTTCTCCTTCTGGGACTCCTGTGATGCATATATGAGTATGCCTGATGATGTCCCACAGGTTCTTTTTTTTTTAAAGCAATTTTATTGAGATATAATCACATAACATACAATCATTCAAAGTGTACAATCAGTTGTTCACAGTGTCATCATATAGTTGTGCTTTCATCATCACAATCAAACTTTGAACATTTTCATTACTCCAAAAATGAAATAAAAATTAAAAAGAACATCCAAAACACCCCATTCCCCTCCTCCCCCCATCGTTCATTTACTTTTTTAAATAAGTTTACTGAGATATATTCACACACCTTACAGTCATCCACAGTGTACGATCAGTTATTCACAGCACCATCATACAGTTGTGTGTTCATCACTAGAATCAATTTTTGAAACTTTTCCTTACTCTAGAATAAAAATAAAAGCAAAAAAAAGAACACCTAACTCTTTCCATCCCTTCCATCCCATCCTATTCTTCATTTAATTTGTGTCTCCATTTTTCCACTCATCTGTCCATATACTGGATAAAGGGAGTGAGCCACAAGGTTTTCATAGTCACACAGTCACACTATGCAATCTATATAGTTTTACAATCGTCTTCAAGAATCAAGGTCACTGGGTTGCAGTATAACAGCTTCAGGTATTTCCTTCTAGCCATTCTAACATGCTAAAGGCTAAAAGGTGATAAATATAGTGCATAAGAATACCCTCCAGACTGACCTTTAGACTCCATTTGAAATCTCTCAGCCACTGGAAACTTATTTTGTTTCATCTCTGTTCCCCCTTTTGGTCAAGAAGATCCTCTCAATCCCACAGTGCTGAGTCCAGGCTCATCTCCAGGAGTCATTTCCCGCATCGTCAGGGGGATTTGTCCCACAGGTTCTTCAGACTCTTTTCATTATTTTTTTTTCATTCTGCTCCTCAGCCTGGACAATTTCAACTGTTTTCTCTTTGAGTTCACTGATCCTTTCTTCTGCCTCCTCCAGTCAGCTCTTGAACACCACTTCAGTTATTGTACTTTTGAGTTTGAGAATTTAAACTTTAAAATTTCTATCTCATTATTGAAATTATCATTTTGCACATATATTGTTTCCCTGATTTCTTTTAGTTCTTTGTCCATGTTTTCCTTTAGTTCATTGATCCTATTTATGAGAATGGGTCTAAGATCTTTGATTCGTTATTCCCAAAACTGCCCTTCCTCTGGAATATTTTCCAATGAATTATTTTTTTTTCCTGTGACTGGGCCATACTTTCCTGTTTCCTTGTATGTTCTGTAATTTTTTTGTTGAGAACTGGACATTCTAAGTATTATTTTGTAGCCATTCTGGAAATCTAGTTCTCCTACTCTGCAGTCTACCAGAGTAAGAACAAGAAGGAAAAAATAAGGAAAGAAAGAAAGAGAGGGAAAAAGAAGAAAAGAAATACTAGCAGCCAGACAAAACCAACCAAGAAAAGAGAGAGAGAGAAAGAGGTACACTGGCTCCTTATGTCCCTGGAGATGATAGTTTAAGGCCAGAAGATGCTGCTTCTGAGAGAAACTGAGGCTAGTATCTTTGCTGAGCTCTCAGGGAGTCATCAGACTAAACAACCCCATAAAGAGAAAGAAGAAACCCAACCAATGAAAAAGTGCACTGGGACTTTAAGTCCTTGTAATACTGGTGTGAGACCAGAAGCTGCTGCTGCAGAGGCGTGCTGAAACTAAGGTGAGAGTCTATGCTGTGCCTCTAGGGATCTGCCAGACCAGGAAATGCCCACACAGAAAAGGGGGAAAAAAATAAACAAAAACTAGTTCTTTATGTCCAGGTGGATGCTGATGGGTAGCTAGAAGAACTGCTGCCTCACGGCCAGCTTCCACACTGGTCCTTCACAGATCCCCCAAACCAAACTTGACCCTCAACCTCAACGTTTAGAAGAGATTTCCTCTGCCAGCTGGCCCCAGTTGGACCACATTGCCAAGCGGCAGCCATTTCCACAGCAACTGCCTGTGGGGCTGAGCAATGGGGGCTGACACTGGCTCATGCTCTCACTTACAAAAGCTGGAGTCTTGACAGCCTCTTGCTTCTGTCTTGACAGCCTCTTGCTTCTACTAGCACTCCTATAGCTGTTATAAATATCCATCCTAGTTACAGGGCTATCACCCAGTTAACTCCAGTCACTTTTTCCAGCTCTTTCATTTCTCTAGTGGAGGGAGTGATTTGTAAAACTTTCTATTCTGCCATTTTGTACCTGTGCTCCCAAAACAAAGACTTTTTGAAACATATAAAATATAAGAAAATTAATTACCAACAGACCACAACTATAAGAAATCTTAAATAAAGTCCTTCAGGAAGAAGGAAAATAATACCAGATGAAAATTTTGATGTATATACAGAATAAGAAGTGGTAAATATGGAGGTAAATGTAAAAGAAATTTTCCTTATTTAAAATATCTCCTTAAAGGATTTTTGACTATTCAGGTAAAAATAATAACAATGTATTACAGGCTTTATAATATAACAAAATAATAATGTATATAATATTATGTAATAAAATACATAATTACATAATAAAATCATATAACATAATAAAATAAAATGCATGACAACAATAGCACAAAGACCAGAGTGGAAAAAAATGGAAGAATACTGTTACAAGGTTTCTTACACTACATCAAAGTGGTATAATAATAATAGTCAAAAACAAACTGTAATAAATTAAAGATGTTTACTCTAAACCTTAAAGCAATCACTACAAGATAAAATGAAATTAAAAAGATATAGTTAATAAGCTAAAATAAGAAGTAACATGGAATTTTTAAAAATAATACAAAAGAAGATAGAAAAGGAGTTAAATAGGAACAAAGAATAGATAGGACAACAGGAAACAAATAGTGAGATGGACGATTTAAACCCAACCATATCAATAATCATATTAAATGTAAATGGCTTAAATGCCCCAATTAAAAGATAGAGACTGTTAGATTGCAAAGAAAATAAATTCCCAATCATGTGCTGCCCACAAGCAACCCATTTTTAAATATAGAGACTGTCCTAGATGTATGTAAAGTGGACAGAGACTGGTGAGCTGTATGTTTTAGTTACTCCTCCAGGAAAGTAGGTAGAAAGCCAGGAACTGCGTGGACTGGACACCACAGAGCAATTTGACTTTGGGCATACTTCATACAACACTCATGAAAACGTGGAACTGCTGAGATCAGCGAAATCTGTAAGTTTTTGAGGCCAGGGGACCCGCGCCCCTCCCTGCCAGGCTCAGTCCCGGGGGAGGAGGGGCTGTCAGCTCCAGGAAGGAGAAGGGAGAACTGCAGTGGCAGCTCTTATCGGAAACGCATTCTACTGATTCAAACTCCAACCATAGATAGACTGAGACCAGACACCAGAGAATCTGAGAGCAGCCAGCCCAGCAGAGAGGAGACAGACATAGAAAAAAAACAACACGAAAAACTCCAAAATAAAAGCGGAGGATTTTTGGAGTTCTGGTGAACATAGAAAGGGGAAGGGCCCTGAGGCGCATATGCAAATCCCGAAGAAAAGCTGATCTCTCTGCCCTGTGGACCTTTCCTTAATGGCCCTGGTTGCTTTGTCTCTTAGCATTTCAATAACCCATTAGATCTCTGAGGAGGGCCCGTTTTTTTGTTTTTTTGTTTTTTTAATCCTTTTTTCTTTTTCTAAAACAATTACTCTAAGAAACCCAATACAGAAAGCTTCAAAGACTTGCTATTTGGGCAGGTCAAGTCAAGAGCAGAACTAGGAGAGCTCTGAGACAAAACGCAATAATCCAGTGGCTGAGAAAATTCACTAAACACCACAACTTCCCAAGAAAAGGGGGGTGTCCGCTCACAGCCATCATCCTGGTGGACAGGAAACACTCCTGCCCATCACCAGCCCCATAGCCCAGAACTGCCCCAGACAACCCAGTGTGACGGAAGCGCTTCAAATAACAGGCACACACCACAAAACTGGGTGTGGACATTAGCCTTCCCTGCAACCTCAGCTGATTGTCCCAGAGTTGGGAAGGTAGAGCAGTGTGAATTAACACAGCCCCATTCAGCCATCATTTCAGCAGACTGGGAGCCTCCCTACAAAGCCCAGCAGCCCAGAACTGCCCTGGGGGGACGGCACTCACCTGTGACATAGCACAGTCATCCCTCAACAGAGGACCCGGGGTGCATGTCCTGGAAGAGGGGCCCACTTGCAAGTCTCAGGAGCCATACGCCAATACCAAGGACTTGTGGGTCAGTGGCAGAGACAAACTGTGGCAGGACTGAACTGAAGGATTAGACTATTGCAGCAGCTTTAAAACTCTAGGATCACCAGGGAGATTTGATTGTTAGAGCCACCCCCCCCCGCCCTGACTGCCCAGAAACACGCCCCATATACAGGGCAGGCAACACCAACTACACACGCAAGCTTGGTACACCAATTGGACCCCACAATACTCACTCCCCCACTCACCAAAAAGGCTAAGCAGGGGAGAACTGGCTTGTGGAGAACAGGTGGCTCGTGGATGCCACCTGCTGGTTAGTTAGAGAAAGTGTACTTCACGAAGCTGTAGATCTGATAAATTAGAGATAAGGACTTCAATTGGTCTACAAATCCTAAAAGAACCCTATCAAGTTCAGCAAATGCCACGAGGCCAAAAACAACAGAAAATTATAAAGCATATGAAAAAACCAGACGATATGGATAACCCAAGCCCAAGCACCCAAATCAAAAGACCAGAAGAGACACAGCACCTAGAGCAGCTACTCAAAGAACTAAAGATGAACAATGAGACCATAGTATGGGAGATAAAGGAAATCAAGAAGACCCTAGAAGAGCATAAAGAAGACATTGCAAGACTAAATTAAAAAATGGATGATCTTATGGAAATTAAAGAAACTGTTGACCAAATTAAAAAGATTCTGGACACTCATAGCACAAGACTAGCGGAAGTTGAACAACGAATCAGTGACCTCGAAGATGACAGAATGGAAAATGAAAGCATAAAAGAAAGAATGGGGAAAAAAATTGAAAAAATCGAAATGGACCTCAGGGATATGATAGATAATATGAAACGTCCAAATATAAGACTCATTGGTGTCCCAGAAGGGGAAGAAAAGGGTAAAGGTCTAGGAAGAGTATTCAAAGAAATTGTTGGGGAAAACTTCCCAAATCTTCTAAACAACATAAATACACAAATCATAAATGCTCAGCGAACTCCAAATAGAATAAATCCAAATAAACCCACTCCAAGACATATACTGATCACACTATCAAACACAGAAGAGAAGGAGCAAGTTCTGAAAGCAGCAAGAGAAAAGCAATTCACCACATACAAAGGAAACAGCATAAGACTAAGTAGTGACTACTCAGCAGCCACCATGGAGGTGAGAAGGCAGTGGCACGATATATTTAAAATTCTGAGTGAGAAAAATTTCCAGCCAAGAATACTTTATCCAGCAAAGCTCTCCTTCAAATTTGAGGGAGAGCTTAAATTTTTCACAGACAAACAAATGCTGAGAGAATTTGCTAACAAGAGACCTCCCCTACTGGAGATACTCAAGGGAGCCCTACAGACAGAGAAACAAAGAAAGGACAGAGAGACTTGGAGAAAGGTTCAGTACTAAAGAGATTCGGTATGGGTACAATAAAGGATATTAATAGACAGAGGGGAAAAATATGACAAACATAAACCAAAGGATAAGATGGCCGATTCAAGAAATGCCTTCACGGTTATAACGTTGAATGTAAATGGATTAAACTCCCCAATTAAAAGATATAGATTCGCAGAATGGATCAAAAAAAATGAACCATCAATATGTTGCATACAAGAGACTCATCTTAGACACAGGGACACAAAGAAACTGAAAGTGAAAGGATGGAAAAAAATATTTCATGCAAGCTACAGCCAAAAGAAAGCAGGTGTAGCAATATTAATCTCAGATAAAATAGACTTCAAATGCAGGGATGTTTTGAGAGACAAAGAAGGCCACTACGTACTAATAAAAGGGGCAATTCAGCAAGAAGAAATAACAATCGTAAATGTCTATGCACCCAATCAAGGTGCCACAAAATACATGAGAGAAACACTGGCAAAACTAAAGGAAGCAATTGATGTTTCCACAATAATTGTGGGAGACTTCAACACATCACTCTCTCCTATAGATAGATCAACCAGACAGAAGACCAATAAGGAAATTGAAAACCTAAACAATCTGATAAATGAATTAGATTTAACAGACATATACAGGACATTACATCCCAAATCACCAGGATACACATACTTTTCTAGTGCTCATGGAACTTTCTCCAGAATAGATCATATGCTGGGACATAAAACAAGCCTCAATAAATTTAAAAAGATTGAAATTATTCAAAGCACATTCTCTGACCACAATGGAATACAATTAGAAGTCAATAACCATCAGAGACTTAGAAAATTCACAAATACCTGGAGGTTAAACAACACACTCCTAAACAATCAGTGGGTTAAAGAAGAAATAGCAAGAGAAATTGCTAAATATATAGAGACGAATGAAAATGAGAACACAACATACCAAAACCTATGGGATGCAGCAAAAGCAGTGCTAAGGGGGAAATTTATAGCACTAAACGCATATATTAAAAAGGAAGAAAGAGCCAAAATCAAAGAACTAATGGATCAACTGAAGAAGCTAGAAAATGAACAGCAAACCAATCCTAAACCAAGTACAAGAAAAGAAATAACAAGGATTAAAGCAGAAATAAATGACATAGAGAACAAAAAAACAATAGAGAGGATAAATATCACCAAAAGTTGGTTCTTTGAGAAGATCAACAAGATTGACAAGCCCCTAGCTAGACTGACAAAATCAAAAAGAGAGAAGACCCATATAAACAAAATAATGAATGAAAAAGGTGACATAACTGCAGATCCTGAAGAAATTAAAAAAATTATAAGAGGATACTATGAACAACTGTATGGCAACAAACTGGATAATGTAGAGGAAATGGACAATTTCCTGGAAACATATGAACAACCTAGACTGACCAGAGAAGAAATAGAAGACCTCAACCAACCCATCACAAGCAAAGAGATCCAATCAGTCATCAAAAATCTTCCCACAAATAAATGCCCAGGGCCAGATGGCTTCACAGGGGAATTCTACCAAACTTTCCAGAAAGAACTGACACCAATCTTACTCAAACTCTTTCAAAACATTGAAGAAAATGGAATACTACCTAACTCATTTTATGAAGCTAACATCAATCTAATACCAAAACCAGGCAAAGATGTTACAAAAAAGGAAAACTACCGGCCAATCTCCCTAATGAATATAGATGCAAAAATCCTCAACAAAATACTTGCAAATCGAATCCAAAGACACATTAAAAAAATCATACACCATGACCAAGTGGGGTTTATTCCAGGCATGCAAGGATGGTTCAACATAAGAAAATCAATCAATGTATTACAACACATTAACAAGTCAAAAGGGAAAAATCAATTGATCATCTCAGTAGATGCTGAAAAAGCATTTGACAAAATCCAACATCCCTTTTTGATAAAAACACTTCAAAAGGTAGGAATTGAAGGAAACTTCCTCAACATGATAAAGAGCATATATGAAAAACCCACAGCCAGCATAGTACTCAATGGAGAGAGACTGAAAGCCTTCCCTCTAAGATCAGGAACAAGACAAGGATGCCCGCTATCACCACTGTTATTCAACATTGTGCTGGAAGTGCTAGCCAGGGCAATCCGGCAAGACAAAGAAATAAAAGGCATCCAAATTGGAAAAGAAGAAGTAAAACTGTCATTGTTTGCAGATGATATGATCTTATATCTAGAAAACCCTGAGAAATCGACGATACAGCTACTAGAGCTAATAAACAAATTTAGCAAAGTAGCGGGATACAAGGTTAATGCACATAAGTCAGTAATGTTTCTATATGCTAGAAATGAACAAACTGAAGAGACACTCAAGAAAAAGATACCATTTTCAATAGCAACTAAAAAAATCAAGTACCTAGGAATAAACTTAACCAAAGATGTAAAAGACCTATACAAAGAAAACTACATAACTCTACTAAAAGAAATAGAAGGGGACCTCAAAAGATGGAAAAATATTCCATGTTCATGGATAGGAAGACTAAATATCATTAAGATGTCAATTCTACCCAAACTCATCTACAGATTCAATGCAATCCCAATCAAAATTCCAACCACCTACTTTGCAGACTTGGAAAAGCTAGTTATCAAATTTATTTGGAAAGGGAAGATGCCTCGAATTGCTAAAGACACTCTAAAAAAGAAAAACGAAGTGGGAGGACTTACACTCCCTGACTTTGAAGCTTATTATAAAGCCACAGTTGCCAAAACAGCATGGTACTGGCACAAAGATAGACATATAGATCAATGGAATCGAGTTGAGAATTTGGAGATAGACCCTCAGATCTATGGCCGACTGATCTTTGATAAGGCCCCCAAAGTCACTGAACTGAGTCATAATGGTCTTTTCAACAAATGGGGCTGGGAGAGTTGGATATCCATATCCAAAAGAATGAAAGAGGACCCCTACCTCACCCCCTACACAAAAATTAACTCAAAATGGACCAAAGATCTCAATATGAAAGAAAGTACCATAAAACTCCTAGAAGATAATGTAGGAAAACATCTTCAAGACCTTGTATTAGGTGGCCACTTCCTAGACTTTACACCCAAAGCACAAGCAACAAAAGAGAAAATAGATAAATGGGAACTCCTCAAGCTTAGAAGTTTCTGCACCTCAAAGGAATTTCTCAAAAAGGTAAAGAGGCAGCCAACTCAATGGGAAAAAATTTTTGGAAACCATGTATCTGACAAAAGACTGATATCTTGCATATATAAAGAAATCCTACAACTAAATGACAATAGTACAGTCGGCCCAATTATAAAATGGGCAAAAGATATGAAAAGACAGTTCTCTGAAGAGGAAATACAAATGGCCAAGAAACACATGAAAAAATGTTCAGCTTCACTAGCTATCAGAGAGATGCAAATTAAGACCACAATGAGATAACATCTAACACCGATTAGAATGGCTGCCATTAAACAAACAGGAAACTACAAATGCTGGAGGGGATGTGGAGAAATTGGAACTCTTATTCACTGTTGGTGGGACTGTATAATGGTTCAGCCACTCTGGAAGTCAGTCTGGCAGTTCCTTAGAAAACTAGATATAGAGTTACCATTCGACCCAGCGATTGCACTTCTCGGTATATACCCGGAAGATCGGAAAGCAGTGACACGAACAGATATCTGCACGCCAATGTTCATAGCAGCATTATTCACAATTGCCAAGAGATGGAAACAACCCAAATGTCCTTCAACAGATGAGTGGATAAATAAAATGTGGTATATACACACGATGGAATACTACGCGGCAGTAAGAAGGAACGATCTCATGAAACATATGACAACATGGATGAACCTTGAAGACATAATGCTAAGCGAAATAAGCCAGGCACAAAAAGAGAAATATTATATGCTACCACTAATGTGAACTTTGAAAAATATAAAACAAATGGCTTATAATGTAGAATGTAGGGGAACTAGCAATAGAGAGCAATTAAGGAAGGGGGAACAATAATCCAAGAAGAACAGATAAGCCATTTAACGTTCTTGGGATGCCCAGGAATGACTATGGTCTGTTAATTTCTGATGGAGATAGTAGGAGCAAGTTCACAGAAATGTTGCTATATTAGGTAACTTTCTTGGGGTAAAGTAGGAACATGTTGGAAGTTAAGCAGTTATCTTAGGTTAGTTGTCTTTTTCTTACTCCCTTGTTATGGTCTCTTTAAAATGTTCTTTTATTGTATGTTTGTTTTCTTTTTAACTTTTTTTTCATACACTTGATTTAAAAAAGAAGGGAAAGTTAAAAAAAAAAAAAAAAAAACAAGGAAAAAAAAAAATGCAGTGCCCCCTTGAGGAGCCTGTGGAGAATGCAGGGGTATTCGCCTACCCCACCTCCATGGTTGCTAACATGACCACAGACATAGGGGACTGGTGGTTTGATGGGTTGAGCCCTCTACCACAGGTTTTACCCTTGGGAAGACGGTTGCTGCAAAGGAGAGGCTAGGCCTCCCTATGGTTGTGCCTAAGAGCCTCCTCCCGAATGCCTCTTTGTTGCTCAGATGTGGCCCTCTCTCTCTAGCTAAGCCAACTTGAAAGGTGAAATCACTGCCCTCCCCCCTACGTGGGATCAGACACCCAGGGGAGTGAATCTCCCTGGCAACGTGGAATATGACTCCCGGGGAGGAATGCAGACCTGGCATCGTGGGACGGAGAACATCTTCTTGACCAAAAGGGGGATGTGAAACGAAATGAAATAAGCTTCAGTGGCAGAGAGAATCCAAAAGGAGCCGAGAGGTCACTCTGGTGGGCACTGTTACGCACACTTTAGACAACCCTTCTTAGGTTCTAAAGAATTGGGGTAGCTGGTGGTGGATACCTGAAACTATCAAACTACAACCCAGAACCCATGAATCTCGTAGACAGTTGTATAAAAATGTAGCTTATGAGGGGTGACAAGGGGATTGGGAAAGCCATAAGGACCACACTCCACTTTGTCTAGTTTATGGATGGATGAGTAGAAAAATAGGGGAAGGAAACAGACAAAGGTACCCAGTGTTCTTTTTTACTTCAATTGCTCTTTTTCACTCTAATTATTATTCTTGTTATTCTTGTGTGTGTGCTAATGAAGGTGTCAGGGATTGATTTGGGTGATGAATGTACAACTATGTAATGGTACTGTGAACAATCGAAAGTACGATTTGTTTTGTATGACTGCGTGGTATATGAATATATCTCAATAAAATGAGGATTAAAAAAAAAAAAAAAAGAAGAAGACATAATGCTGAGCAAAATAAGCCAGGCACAAAAAGAGAGATATTGTATGTTACCACTAATGTGAATTCTGTGAAAAATGTACAATGTTTTATACTGTAGAATGTAGGGGACCTAGAGATACCAATTAGTGGAGGGGGAATGATAATCTAATAAGAACAGGTAAACTATGGAGGGTAATCTCAATGTTATGGGAATGCTCAGGAATGATTATGGTTTGTAAACTTGCTTGGATATAGTAAGATCATGTTGGAAGCAATAGAGTTATTTTAGGTTTTTTTTTTCTCTTATTCCTTTGTTTTCTTAGGGGTTGTTAATTTTCTTGGGGTATGGTAGGAACATGTGGGAAGCAATGTAGTTATTTTAGATTATTTGTTTTTCTTACTCGTCTGTTTGGACATGGTTTATTAATTTTCTTGGGGTATGGTAGGAACATATTGGAAGCAAAGTAGGTATTTTAGGTTATTTGTTTTCCTTAATCCATTGCTTTGTTTGAAATGTTGTGGGGTTTTTTTTTTGGTTGTTGTTTGCCTGTTTGTTTTTAATTTTTTGATAAAGTTAAAAAATTGAAAAAAAATCAGTAGAAAAATGGGAGTAAAAACTAAATGACAAATAGGGTGGGATGGGGGGAGGGTTTGGGTATTCTCTTTTCACTTTTATTTTTTATTCTTATTCTGATTCTTTCTGATGTAAGGAAAATGTTCAGAAATAGATTGTGGTGATGAACGCATAACTATATGATCATACTGTGAACAGTTGATTGTATACCATGGATGTCTGTATGGTTTGTGAATATATTACAATAAAACTGAATTAAAAAAAAAAAAAAAAAAGAAAGACTGTCCTAGTTTGCTAATGCTGCCAGAATGCAAAACACCAGAAATGGATTGGCTTTTATAAAAGGGGTTTAGTTGGTTACACAGTTACAGTCTTAAGGCCATAAAGTGTCCAAGATAACGCATCAACAATCCAGTTACCTTCACCAGTTCTTTATGTCTAGGTAGATGCTGATGGGTAGCTAGAAGCACTGCTGCCTTACAGCCAGCTTCCACACTGGCCCTTCACAGATCACTGCAGGATGGCCAATGGTGTCTGGAAAACCTCTGTTAACTGGGAAGGCATGTGGCTGGCGTCTGCTCCAGAGTTCTGGTTTCAAAATGGCTTTCTCCCAGGACGTTCCTCTCTAGATTTCAGCTTCTATCCAAAATGTCACTCTTAGTTGCTTTGGGGGCATTTTTCATCTCTTAGCTTCTCTGGAGCAAAAGTCTGCTTTCAACAGCCGTCTTCAGTCTCTCATCTACAGCTCCTTTCTCAGGTCCTGTGCGTTCTTCAAAGTGTCCCTCTTGGCTGCAGCAAGCTCACTCCTTCTGTCTGAGCTTACATGGTGCTCCAGTAAACCAATCAAGGCCCATGATGAAAGGACAGGGCCACACCTCCATGGAAACTATCCAGTCAGAGTCATCACCCACAGTTGGGTGTGGTGCATCTCCATGGAAACAACCTAATTCAAATGTTCCAACTTAATCCCCACTAATATGTCTGCCCCCACAAGACTGCATCAAAGAACATGGATTTTTCTGGGGGACAAAATATATACAAACTGGTACAAAGACATAGATAAATTAAAAGTAAAAGGTTTGAAGAGATAGATATATCAAGCAAACACTAATTTTAAAACGCTGAAGTGGCTATATTAATATCAGACATATAATTCAGAACAAGGAATATTACCAGGGTTAAAGAGAGTTATTTCATAATGATAAAGGGGTCAATTCATCAACAGCACATATCAGTTCTAAAGATTTATGTACCTAATAATAGAGTTCCAAAATACATAAAGCAAAAACTGATGGAATTGTAAGGAGAAACAGATAAATCCACAGTTATAGTTGGAAATTTCAACACTTCTTTCTCAATAATTGATAGAAGGAGTAGACAAAAAATCAGTAAGGATATATAGGATTTGAACAACTCTATCAGCCAACTTGATAAAGGATATTTAACAACATTCCATCCAATAACAGCAGAATACATAGTCTTCTCAAGTACATGTGGAACATTCTCCAGGAAAGATCATATTCTGGGCCTTAAAACAAGTCTCAAGAATTTAAAGGGATTTAAATCATAGAAAGTAGGTTCTCTGACCATAATGGATTAAATTTAGGAATGTGTAACAGAAACATATCCAGAAAAATCACCAAATGTTCAGAAACAAAGCAACACACTTCTAAATCCATGTGTGAAAGAAGAAATCACAAGGGAAAACATGACATATTAAAATGTGTGTGATGCAGCTAAAGCACTACTTAGAAGGAAATTTATAACATTAGATGCTTGTATTAGAAGATCAGAAAATCTAAAAGCAAGGATCTAAGTTCTACATTAAGAAGTAAGAAAAAGAACAAATCAAATCCAAAATAAGCAGAAGGTGAGGAAATATTAAAGCAAAGTAAAAAACTAGTGAAATAGAAAACAGAAAGCAAAAGAGAAAATCAACTAAAACAAACGCTGTTCCTTTGAAAAGATCAATAAATTAAAAAAAAAACTTCAATCAGCATGATTAGGATAAGAAAATGGAGAAGACGCTTTATCTTTTTTTTTTTTAATTTTTATTATGGAAAATTTCACACACATACAAATGTAAACCAAAATTTGAATGTAAACAAATTGAGAAAAACATGTTTTTGTAATGAGTGATAACTAGACATTTGTGCGAGAACATGATATGAACTGGCTTGATGTCAGCCAGAGGGGTACTTCCTATAAAAACCCAGTGCAGACACCATTTCAGTGAGCATCAGGTCAGATGGGGGTTCATACCCCCCACTCTGATTCCTGGCTATGCCCCTGCTATGTGCCTGCTACGCTACGAGATTTGCTTTCACTGACATCACTGCAACCAGACATGAGCTTTGGAACTTACACGGAACGCCACGACAGTCGTGACTCCCAAGGCTTCTCATTAAAGGTACTGCCTACTTTCTGCCAGCCCTCAAGTCAATGGACTTCGGAGACTCTGGTATCCTCCACCTTCAAATATGTTGTGTGCCCTTGACCTGGTTATTGCACTTATGTTACATAGGCAGTTTGCTTGATTAAGCAAGCAAATAAACTGCATAGAGCATTCAAACTAGAGTCATGCTGAATTTGCTTTCAAATGCTGCATTTACTTTCTATTTCGATCTGCTCTCAAGTTTGTTACAACTACATTTACAGGTCAGATTATCTTTGGAGTAGATAAACCAATTTTTCTTCTATGTCATGATATGAAGAAGGAATAAAATTTAATTTGCAAACATCAAAAATGATCCAAACATCTTCCTCCTTTCCCAAGACTGAAGGATTAGCCAAATTAACAGCCTGAACTCCAAGAAAGTAGGTGGCTCCTCTAATTACCAGAGGCAAAAATTCTGTCCCTTACCCTCTGAAATTAGACCTCCGGAATGCCTAGTCCTGCTGAAGGAAGGGAAAACGACCTTTGATTTTGCACTGATTGACAGTGAGCATGCAAGCATATGCTAGGGTTTGTACCTGGTAATTGTACCTGGTGAGTAGGCAGGCACATGGCCAGAGTCTCCACAACAGTCAGGATTTACCAGGAGGGTAGTCAGTATAACCCCCTCTCCTCCCAGGAATGACAAAGATAACCTGATGGGCTCCTCATCCTGATCAGGTGTTTTCTTTCACAGCTAATGGGCCCTCAAAGGTAGGAAAAACTTAACCAAGTTCAACTAGGAAAATGCTATGTTGTCTTCTGCTTTGTGTAACTTTCTCTGTATGGATACCTTTCTGTATCCTTTGCTGCTAGAGAAATTTTATATTCTTTAACGCTATCTGTGTATTTCCTCATCAGTATCATCAGTGCTCCATTGTGACACCATGCAAAGTAATGTCAGAAGTAGGAATAATATGAATGTGGCAGGCTCAGCTAGATGAGACCATCCAGGGAACAGAAAGGAAAGGACTATAGCTGGTCCATCTTTGCCATAAGACCATAAAAACCTTGTTGTACATGATGAGAGAGAAATTGTTTCAATGGGATATGCACACTGCCTGACTTTTGGCAGACTAGCACATGGTCCTGAAAACAAACTGCATGATAAAAGGAAGCTGGGCTAGACTTAATCATTTTCAGGTTGCTTCTTTAGCAGGTGTTTAGAGGTTCTTCCAAGGAAATTGAAACAGGAAATGACTGGTCTGGCAGTCTCTAACAGCTAAGAAAAACTGAGACTGAGATTGAAACTGGAGATTTCAGCTTGGACAGAAACACCTGGAATGGTAACAATGGAGCGTGGGAGAAGGGCCCAAGATGTCCTGGAGACCCTACTGAATGGGAAGCTAGCAACTTTCCAGGAAGAAGACAGATCTCTGCCAAAGTTTTAGGTATGGGAAAATATACGAATCGAGCTAAGACACATTTTTAATTTTCAATGATATGGTTCTCCCAGTTTTCAACGATATGGTTCTCCAAGGAGAAAAGATGTGTATAGGAAATATCAGTAGGTAAAAAGTAAGAAGCTTTTAATTGCAGGGACATGTGTTTTAATGTCTATGAGCACCAGTCTTTGTCTCCACAGACCTTTCTTCTAAAACAGAGTAATAACCTGGAAACTCTGTGTTCTGTACCAGCTGTTTTTTTTTTTTTTAATGGTGTTCAAGTATATATATAGTCTCAAAAATGATTTTGTATTTGGAATAGGTGTTCCCTAGTGGAAAATTAAGAATACTTGAGACATGAAACTTCCTCTGGTAAATGTATTTAAGAAAAAACTTTTTGAAATCTGTAATCTGTTCAAAAGATGGATGAACATGTACTGTGAATATCTGGGCTGTCTGAGATGTTGCAATTTACATTACTTATAATTTTCAGGATGATCCATAGTCCCCATATACATGAAATTGAAATAGTCTTCAGACAATTTAATTGAAGTATTAAATAACTGAACAATGTGCTGTAGATGTAATTTTGTAGAAGTGGTGGATGACTTCAGGGGATAGGAGCCAAGCAAAATAAAGGGAGAGAGCCTGGCTTCTTTAAGGTTAAAAGTCTGATAAGTGCCTCCTGTTGGGGGAGACAGTCCTCCCTGTGTCTCTCCTGGTGCTCCTACCCATCTTGCAGAGTATGCCAAGAATGCAAGTCCCTAACTCTCTCTCAAGGTTGTTTTGCAGCAAGCAACCTTGAGAGATGAGGCAATGTCTTCCTCAAGACAAAAAGCAGGCTTGCTTACTTTTGGTTATAATGTGGCAGATGCCCCAGCTCATGGGTCTTCTCCTATAATATGTAAAACCCCACTGCCTATGTGGGCATCTACCTGGTCCCTCCAAGCACGCATCTGGGCCCTTTGTGTGGGACTTGGGAACAGACCCAAACATGCTGATACTCACACTGCTAGCTATGCTGAGAGTAATAAAACTCTTTGTCTCTGACCCAGGTCTCTTGTAAGTCTTCTGCCAGCATCCATGAACTAATAACAGGCTAAACCATTAGCTTGTAAGTATGGTAAAATCAAATGTCACAACCCATTTGGTTTGGTTTAAAATCTTTGCTTGAGGCTGTGGCTTATAAAGTAGGGGTCAGGTGTTTGTATGTGTATATGTGCATATGGTGGGATATGATGTTTGAACAGGAAAACCCTACCACCACCACCAGTTCTTTCAAAAGACCTAGCATCAAGAAGAAACTTACTAACGCAGCTCCTGAATGAAAAAAAAAAGAGACAGAAAGTGAAGGGTGAGATGACGGTGACTTGACCTCCTCTCCCCAGGAAATCAGTAGCCCTTCACAGAAGTGACAGCAAAATGGCCTGGGTAGCATCCCACAGAGCCCTGAGTAGTGGTGTTTTTGGCCTGAATATGGATGCTCATTGCATATGTAAAGTGATAGCCTCTGGTACCACTGGCATCCAAGCAAAGTGCCAATCTGAAGCAATTAAATTCCTCTGGAATGCATGGGATAGGGCCACCCTTGACACCAAAGAGTTCAGAATAAATCACTAGTCCAAGACCACACCCAGATGCAAACAGGAAGCCCAATGTTTGATCAACCTGTTGGGATTCTAGCAAATCATATTCCACACTTGGGGACCTTACTGGGTCCTATCCACCAAACCATCAAGAAGAAACTGACTTTATGCAAACCTCTGAGGTGATCATGTAGTTAAGCATAGAA
The DNA here is from genome assembly GCF_015220235.1 of Choloepus didactylus. Taxonomy (NCBI): domain Eukaryota; kingdom Metazoa; phylum Chordata; class Mammalia; order Pilosa; family Megalonychidae; genus Choloepus; species Choloepus didactylus. The sequence continues at coordinate 42,279,370 of NC_051313.1, forward strand.
TGAAAAATTGGACAACCATTGGTGTTCTAATCTATCAAAAAGTTTGAATATTTTCACTTAAACTCTTTGTGGCTTATAACTTGCAAAATTTAAATTCTCTTGGGTGAATTTGTTCTTGTGGAAACCAGACAATATTATAAACTATAGAAATTGTTCTGGGTCAAATTTTTTTTTTATAGTTTTTAAAGTCTCTGGTAAGGCTTGGTATTAATTAGATTCCATTTTCAGACAATGAATACTTCGAGTCATTTAAAGACCATATATGGAATTCTGCTTGTATGAATTTCTGACGTACTACTTGGTGCTCTAGAGAGAGGTTAGAGTTTTGTTTTTCTTTTCAGGTAGTTGGTGCTCCAGTGAAATTTATAAGGGGGTAATCTGGTCTTGCATATTCAGGAACCAATTCTAGATGTTTGGCACGAGGGTAAAAAGAGAAAAGAAAGAAACAATGGAGGCCATAAACCAAACACATGCTTTAATAGGACAATATATAGCATGGTACATTAAGATGTGTTACAGGAAGAAAATCAGATGAATATGTTTTCTTATAAGAGCAAGATAAAAAGAAACTTAGTTAAATTGGATATATTAACATGACCTCAGGACATCTTTTATTTTTTTGACTTGGTCTTGAAAGAAGTTCTATCCCAGTGCTAATGTGAAACAATATAATATACATCTCTAGCAACCCATGTTGATATCTCATATTATTCTCCCACCTCAAAAATGACTTTAATTCCTAATTCTCCCCAGGGATACACATCACACTTACCCTCTGACTGGGGTATGCCCCAAGGCTCTCTATTCTTGATTATCAGACTACTCTCAACCGCTATTGACATTAAAACCATGAACAAACCTAACTTCCTTGAGGATTGAGTTAATTTATATATTTTTAAGAAAGAGGCTCTAGAGTTTCATGGTGTCCTTTGTAGATTCTAGTCTCCTGGACTCTGGGACATTGTTTGCTTCTGTTTTCCCCCCAGTACATGCTTTGGGTTCAAAACAGAATTTCATCGTGATAGAAATGCATTATTTTATCAAGAAGAGGAAGGGCCAACCCAGGGTAGGTCAGAGAGAGGAAATGGCCATCCTCCAAGCAAAGGCAGCTTTTCCATCTCCTGTAAATGTCACTGAGACTTCTCTAGTACTACACACATTTCATGATTCAGACCCAGACTACCATCTTTCTTTAAGGAACTTACCATAAGAAAAATGTTTTAATTCCCCCATAAAAAGATACACTTAGTAGGAAACTGAGGGTACAAAGGATTATCTCCTTTGAGAAAGAATAAAGAAACTAAAAATAAATTAATTTATAAATACTGGAAGATCAAGAAATAGAAAGCAAAGAATCAGGGAAAGGTTTCAAGTACCAGAAAAACAAACAGACCAGAAAACACAAACATAAAAGAAATCGGGGGAAAAAAAGTCCAAGTTAAAGCATGAAAAAAAGTGTATTAAGAATTTTTTAAAATTATAAAGTACTTTAAAGACAAGGCACTTAAGGGCAGATGAAGAACCTCCTATAATAATCATCAGAATCTGAATAATAAACTAAAATTGTCCCCTTGGTACACTGTAAAGTATGCAATTTTAATTACGTGATTTTTCTAGCTAATTTCTGCTTCAAAAACAGTAAAGTACTTCTGCTTACAAGGTGGCAGAGAAAAGAACTTTACTGAACCTCTCACATGCACGTTGTCATCAAAATTTAAATTACCAGCAACATGCCTTTTAGTTAAACCAAAATTAATCCTTAGACAGATCTACTTACAGAGCACCCACTATGTGCCAAACACCTCCAGCAAAAAGAAACAACAGTTTTCATTTGTAAAGCACTTTTTTTTCCTTCTTAGGTTCTAACAAATGACACTTTTAACCAAACTATATTTGTTATCGTTAACTGCCTGTGCTGAATCCATCTAGTATTACCAATTGCTTCTAACCAGGAAGAGACCTAGTTTTTAAAAGACAAAATACATCCAGTTGTACTTGTGTATATACATTTTACTTAGTTATGTATGGAAGTTAATCAACAATGGTAAATACAAACAGACTGTCTGGCAAAATGAGAAAACAATTTTGGGGGAACAAAAATGACAGACTTATCAGAAGCTGTCCACAAATAATTAATTACTTTAGCACAATAAAGATATTATTTTAATATGAGAGTCTCTTATGAGAGGATACTCATTACTTTCTAACCATCTGTCATCACTCCTTCCCCCCCAAACTAATTAAGGTTTCTTCCAATCACACATTAAAAGTGATGCAATGCGGACGGCAAAAAGCAGTTTAAAGAAGTCAACATTGTAACATTTTACAGTTTAAAAATCCCAGCTTCAGAATTAGGCTTTCACCTTCTAGTAATTACCTAGTTTATTTTTCTCATCTTTTCCTGATTCATTATTAGATAGTAAATGTACGAAAATAAAAAAATAAAATAAAATAAAATAACTTACAGGTAGTAGAGTTTTCCTGCTGCAGGAAGTACCCTTTTCCGGTAATCTATCCCAGAATCTAGCTGTACCGTATTACAGTGTTCCTATAATCCAAACACATAAAATGTCCTTTTAAACAAGTGTGGCTCAGAATTAAAATGTGTCTGCTATTCTATTCTTTTCTTTAATTTTTGAAGATTTCCCTCAATAGAATAATATCGTGAGATTAGGACAAAACAATAGAACTCACGTAAGATTCATAAACCTGAAGTTGCAATATTAAACACATATAAAGCAATAAAATAACAGTGTAAAAACTCTACCAAACCAGTCCACCAGTGCCATCAGCAAATTCCCCCAAATAGTGGCCTTTAGTTTCTGTGGGGTTTTTGTTTTGTTTTGTTTTGTTTTTAAAGCCCCATTTCTGTTACCCTGAAGAGCAGCCAGATGCTATCAGGCTATTGTGACTATCACGGGTCTTCGGCATCACAAAGGGGGAGAGACAGTCTAAGTGGGCTGGGCCATTTTAAACCAAACGACCGTATGAAAATGATGCCATCGATACACCTGGCCTTCACTTCTCCATGACTGCTGCTGCCCTTGTCCAGCCATCAGTGTCCTTCAGAGCCCCTTCCTGCTGTGGACACTTCCCTTCAGCCTGCGTGGTCCTGTGCCACTGACATCCTTCTCTTCTCTCAATTACTCTGTCTTTCCATTCCCCCAGGATGCATATGTACATGCACTTGCATACACACACACACACACACCCCAAAACTTACTATGGAAACAAATGAACTTTTGCTGTACCTACCTTGGTCGGCTGGATATGGGGGTTGGGGGGTGAGGAGTGAGGAGGCATATGTGTGTGTGTGTGTGATTCTAGAATGATTATGAGCAAGGTTTTCAGGACAATTCAAGAAACATCTACAGACTAACCCTTTTCGTTTGCATTCAAAAGGAAAATTACTTTTTTAAAACTTATAAGGCAAAATTAGTTTTTAATGACTTTACTGATTTTATCAATGAAAAAAATGCATTTCCCAAACCTTTTGGGACAAGGTAATTATGGCAGATTGTATTTTCCAAAGATGGGTGCAATAAATCTCCATCCCAACATGTTCTTCTTACAATGTGACTAACATTCCAACCACCAAGAAGTGGAGTCTATGCCCCCCTCCCCTTGAATCTTGTGACTATGGTGGAAATGATGCTGTGCGATATTCGGTGTGGGTTTCGAGGCAGCTGCTAACTTTTTGGCTGGAAAACTTGTTCTGGAACCCTGAACTGCCAGGTGAGCATCCAGCTACTGGAGGCCACCATACTCTGACAAAGCCTAAAGTAGCCCATGCAGAGAGACAACCTGGATAGGCCCTGAGACCACATGGAGACAGAGACATCAAACCAGTTCCCAGCCGTTCCAGCTCGAGCCACTGTTGTACCGAGAGAGCCAGACCTGCCAGCTGAGCCCTCCTCAAATTCCTGACCCACAGAAACCAGAAGAGATAATAAAACAATGTCGTTTTAAGTCTCTAAATTTTGTAGTGATTTGTTATGTAGCAACAGATAATCAGAGCAGTACTATCTGGGCACACTTGAGAAGCAGCACCATTTGTTCTCCCTGAAACTGCATCCTGGGCTATACTGCTATGCACAGGCTGAGGGCTCTTTATCTTCGCACTAGAGGGAAAAGATTGTACACAGGGAGAAGGGGCACAGCAGCCACAGAATACAATCCCCTCCTCCCTTGCTGCAGCTGCTAAGGGGCCCCATGGAGTTAAAGAGGGTGACTGATTATCCCAATTTACCCGGGACGGAGGGATTTCTCTGGATGCAGAACTTTCAGGGCTAACACCAAGACAGTCCTGAACAAACTGGGATGATGGGCTCACCATTAGGGGTTGAACTGTATCTTCCTCCAAAAGATATGTTGAAGTCCTAACCCCTGCTACCTCAGAATGTGACCTTGTTTGGAAACAGGGTCATTGCAGTTGGAATTGGTTAAGAGGAGGTTGTAGTGGAGTAGGGCAGCCCCCTGGCCCAGTATGACAGGTCTCCTTATAAGAAGAGCCCGGAGACAGGAGAAGGCCATGTGACAACGGAGGCAGAGACTGAAGTGCTGCGGCCGCAAGCCAAAGAATGCCAAGGATGGTGGGCAAATCACCAGAAGGTAGGGAGAGGCAAGGAAGAAGTCTCCCCTGTGGGTTCCAGAGGGAGCATGGGCCTGTCAGCACCTTGTTCTTGCACTTCTGGCCTCCAGAACTGAGAGACAACTTCTGTTGTTTTAAGCCACCAAGTCTGTGATACTTTGTTATGGCAGCCCTAGAAGACTAAGACAGTCCTACCCTAGGAGTCAAGACCCAGATAACTGGGCTGGAAGGCTGGTATAGGCAGAGCATTTTAATTTATATATTAGCAAATTGTGAATTTCATTGGTATAAATTAATCCTCAAGAATCTGGTCTTCTAGGGAGACCCATACAGCTGGGCTTTGGAACTACATGTTTGAAAAATGACCCCCTAACCTAATAAAGTCATGCTGCCTATACTGTGTGGCTTGGGCAGCCAGTTGGCCTCCCCATATAACATGCTAGCATTCCAAAATGCTCAAACCCATTCCAAAGGCCAGGTCTCCACAGCTGGGCCCTGTAAGCCATCCCACCAGAAAAGAATACAGCAGTGCTTAAATACATGCATTCCACATCCCCTTGCCTCAGATGATCTGTGTTTAAAAACATACCAACAATCAAAACAAAACAAAACAAAACAAAACAAAAGGTGTAGCCATATACCTCTCTTCTCCCCTTAACGTTAATGGAGTAAACCTGGGAAAAGAAATGCTTCCTCGCCCCTTTCCTTTCTTTAATTGCACCCAATGCAAAGAAAGAAGGACACACACACTTGTTAAGCAGTACTTCTTTCTCTCTCTGAGGGAAACGTTTTTCTATCTCTTATGGTAAGGAAGGGTCACTGATTCATAAGCCAGAGGATACAGCTATACCGTAGAAAGTAGAATATACGGTATAGCAAAGTACACTTCAAATAAATGCATTTCTCTGGGTTCTCTATTTCTTTTTAAACTACAATTTATCTGGTAAGACTTTAATATTCCTAATTTAGTCAAAAATTTTTCCTCTTTTATTTTTACTATTAAAAAAATAAGGCTAATGGACGTTATACAAGCTTTAATTTATCCTTCTGGGTAACTAACTTCTCTATCATATGAGTGATTAAACCCTACAAAATGATTGCATTTGTACATTCACTAATCACCACCAAGGAAAGCCTAATCAGTAGCAAAAGAACTATAACTGGAGCCCTTAGATGTTAGTTCTTAATTGTTTGAAAAACACTAACAACTGGTTTATATTTTTAAAGGATAATAAACCTCAGATTTTTAGATTTTACTCAACCTAGATTCTTCAAAACACTTTGCAATGAGGTGGAGGAGGGTAAAAAGTTATTTCCAAACTGAGAATGAATCTAGTCAAAAGGGAATGATCTCTAAGTAATTCCCTAATTTCCAAGGATATTTACAAAACCTGTGACCTCTTATCACCAACCAATTCAAATGCACAAAATTAATCAGCCACCAAACTAAACTTATTTGGAAATAGTTTGTATATCTATGTATACAAAGGACAAATACAATTACACAACCCAAAAATGCAACTAGGAAATTTAGGGAAGAAAAGGAGGGAGAGTAACATACTTTTGTAAGCATACTCATGAGTCTTTGATATGGGACAGAAAAATGTACTTCTAAGAGAATTACATTATAGCAGTTTACATTTTCCTCAAGATCTATTGTGTGTATTTTTGAAAATTCTGAGACATTGCCATCACAAAACAATTTTTTAAAGCTTCTACTATGACTTTTCCATTCCCAATGGGAACAAAAGAGTAACAATAATAAATATTGTGGGAGAATTCTTTAAAACCACAACTTATTAACCTCTTAAGCAAAGATTAAAATAAAGATTTGTCTACCTTAAATAATTTTTATTATAAAAGTAATATTGCTTAACTACAGAAAATTTGGAAAAAGAAGGGAAAAAAAACAACCACTTCTCACTTTTAAAGTCAATATTTTATGCTTTATCTAAATGATGACATTATTAGAAATCTAAAGGATCAAAATTATTGGGAGTTTTTCTTGATAATATTCAACTGATTGTTTTTATAATTTTTTAATAAGTAACCTGTAAAAGTAATAAATAGTTGAGACTTTCTAGTTCCAAGAAATAAAATATTTAAACCACTAATGACTATCTTAATTCTTAATTCTCTAAAATGCATCTTCTTTAAACTAAAAAGGTGATCCATGCTCAGGTAAAAGGTACAAACAATATTAAAAGTAGAAAAGTAGAAATGAAAACTTCCATCACCTTCCCAGAAAAAAAAAAGGTTTGATATATACCTTATATCCTTCAAGTTTTTCCCATATACAGACATGATGATAGATTGATAGATGATCACTGATAGAACATCCTATACACACTGTTTTAAGCTTAGCTCTTTCTGATTTCTTAAAAGTTCTAGATCGAAATATAGGAAAGCTATACCATATACTGTAGTACTTCATTTGTTAAGAATACACTTACACAAGTAAATGACAAGTAAGAGATAAGCAAAATATGGAACAACAACAACAAAAGGTGGGAGATTGAGTAGGGAAGGGTCTTTAATTTTTTTCTCTTTATTTGAAGCAGCTATACATTCTAAGATAACTATGAGCTACTACTTCTAAGCTTAAGCAATGATATATAAAAATACAACACACAAACTTACACACTTTTAAGCTTTTATAATTTAAGTATAACAAACACAGAAAAGTACACAAATCATTCAGTGACAAGTTCAATCAAGAAATAGAACATTATGGGCACTTAGAAGAGCTTTATATACATGGACTCATATAATATGTATTCTTTTGTGATTAGGTTCTTTTGTGCCTGAGATTCATCCATTTTGTTGTGCATAGCTGTAGTTTACTGATGGCTTTATCAATATGATCATATGTGAATATACCACAATTTATTGATTCATTCAACTGTGATGGACATTTGGGGTATTTCTCATTATTAGCTCTCACAAGTAATGCAGACACAAATAGTCCTGCACCTGATTTTGGTGCATGTGTGTAAATGATTTTGTTGGGTGTTTACCCTAGAAGAGGAACCTGCTTAACCTTAGGGTATGAATATGTACAGCTTAGGTGGATATTGTCTGTTTTCCAAGGTTTTCCAATTTACACTCCCACCAGTAGTGTATGAGCATTCCTAAGTGTTTGTTTGCTGCTGCTATATAAAAATACAATTGATTTTTTAATATTGGCCTGGTATCCAGCAACGTGGAAACTCACTTATTAATGTAATCTTTTGTATATTGATATTCAGGATGATACTAAAGATGTTCCATATCTTTTGTAAATATGATACATTTAATTTATATCACAAAAAATGTATAATTAGGATTTAACAAATTCCTCACCAAATTCAACATTTACATTTTGGGTCAACCTAACAGACATTATTAAGCCGGGTACAGCTCTGGTTCCTAGGCATACAGTGATGAATAAGATACAGCTTTTGCTCTGTAGAATTCTGTAGAATTCAGACATTTGCCTCAAGTTACCATTTCCTTCTCCTCCCAAAAATAGATATAATTTTTCAAAGTTAATAAATCCTCTGCCCATTGCCTAGCTGTGTGTTTTAGCATATTATTTAACCTCTTCAGTGTGCCAATTTTCTCCTACATAAAATAAAGGAATTGAATTATGATCCCTTTCAGCTCTACAATTCTTAACACTACTATTGCTGAAATTCTCTTGCTTCAGGGCTCTTCAGGGCTAAGTTCTTCTTCTGGTTGATTGCATTTTGGAGTAGACTCCAGCCTCATAGTCTACCTCAAGCTACTTCGGGTTCCTTTGCTTTCTTATCATTTCATACCCCAAAGCAAATAAAAACTTCCTTTTTCCTACGACCCCACTCTTACTTCCCTGGCAACACCAGTTGTCTCTCAGGTTTAAAATACTCACACCCTATCAACTTAGTAGGTAAGGGCTTCATCCCTTCTCTTTATCAAGCATTTTCAAAATTTCTCCCCCAATTCAAAAAGCAGAAAAAAGAAGACATTTACCAATTGTGAAATACCTATTATGTGTCCCAATTATTCCGGGCAACTTGCATTTATCTCATATAATCCTCACAATAACCACACCAAGGGCAAGGTATTAATTTTTTTAATCCCCGTATTATAATTGAGGAAACTTAGAACCAGAGAAGTTCTCTTTAAAAAAAAAGAATCACTAATAGTCTACCTTGTTCCATCAATAAGCATAATGAGACGGCACTAAAACAAAAAACTGTAAGAAGCTGAAAAGCACATCTACATTAAAGTGTTTGTAAGGTGAGCCACAAATCTGACTCTTCCTGCAACCACAGTTTAAAGGGGAACATAGTAAATTTACAGTTCACAGAGCTCCCAAAAAGGTCACCAAGTTTGTAGGTGGCTGAGCCATGAGTTGGCCAGGTCAGTCTTGCTCCAAAATCCATGGTCTTTCCACCATGTCACACTGCTTTATTAAACTGCAGCCACAGGATCATTTTTGTCTAACCCTACACAATTTACATGATTAGTTTTCACTCCCTGACCCCTCCCTCCCTATTCCAAATTAATTACACCTGCACAGTGTAAATACGCTAATTACTCGTCTAAGGGTCCTACTATATGATTGTATTATGATTTCCTTTAGGTATTAAGTCCAAAACTGTGTATGAGATAAATGCACTTCATACTAAAGTCTACAGTATAGTGCGTTATATGATAATGAGTTTCTAACATATAGGATCTTTTCTGTGTTTATTTAATTCATCTGTCCAACTCATCGTCCACTGTTTTTATGACCTTTACTTGGTCATTTAAAGCAATGCTGTCAGCATTGGAAGGTAAACTTCGAAGAGCAGAGACTGCATCTGCTTAACTCACTGCATGGCACTGGGTACTTTCAGGCCCTGAAAGCAGGATTTGAGTCTGATGGTGATGACGATTTCTCCTTTCTCCTGGGTGCAGAAAGGAAAGTACAAACTATTCTCTGACAATGACTCTCTTCTACAAAAATACACACAAAGTTACTATTCATGTTTTCAAAGGTCCCATTACAAGACCAGCACAAATAGTAAGAGAATTGGGGTGTAAATAAATGGGTCCATCTTTAACACCAACATCATCATAACAGCAAACCCTGATACAGGGTTTACCACGTGCCAGGCATATTCTAAGCTCTTTAGATACGTTCCTCTCATTTAATCCTCTCAACCACTCTATGAGGCATTATTATTGTCCCCGTTTCGGAAGATAGATAAGGAAATTAAAACACAGAAATGTTAAATAATTTGCCCATCGTAAAAGAGCTCAAAAGTGGCAGAGTCAAGATTCAAACCCAAAGATTTTGGCTCCAGTGTTCATGTGCTCTACCACTTGCCAGAGTGTCATTATAGCCCAGAATATGTCCAAGCAACCACAGCCCTTGCAAGTTTTCCTATAATGATCAGAACAGTAGAAACAGATTTGGGGTTTCAAGCCTGTAAGTTCCGTGAGAGAAGGATCATGTCTGTGTTGTTCACCATTATATGCCCAACACATAGCACCATGTCTAGTACATAGGGTCCAGTACATAGTAAATATTCTTCCATGGAATGAATCACTAGCAAACACATGTATAATGCAAAGCGTAGGTGCAAGTCAAAGTCAGGAACCACAGAAGTCCCCTAGAGCAATCTCTTTCCTCAAGCAGTTTTTGTGACAAAATGGACCATTCCCCAGCCAGGTTTCTGCCAGCTCTGAGGTCAGAAACTGAGGAAATGGCAAGATTTCAAATAGACCACAACTTAGGGTTCACAGCCCATCACTGCCTACTCATCATCAAGCCTCACCACCCACATCTGAGGGCTACACACTCAAGCAACTACATCAGGGAAATATTTTCTCCTGGGAGGTGGAATCTTACACCCAAAAATGATGGCTGTACAAGTTCAAAATCTTCAATTCCTCAACTGTCTTATCTTAACATTCTTTTCAAGATACTCTTTCATTTTGATCTTGAGCTATGGGGACCTCCATGGTTCCCACACCTATGGTAACTGATCTCTTTACTACTTAGCTGAGTTTCTTCTCTCAGCTGAATAGCTGGAGGACTGATTCAGTGACTCCTTTCCTCACAGCCCCGGAACTTACCAACTCTGGGGGCACAGCCTGGGTTCTCCCCATATGCCAATCCTGTGTCTCTCAACTCTGGATACTCACTTTTGCACAGCTTCAGAACTGAGTTCTTCATTCACTGTTCTTTCTTCTTCCAGTAATGAAATAAAATTTAATGACGGTTCCTAAACTCCTTTTTTGGATCTCTAAAATTTTCTTTGTTTTTGCAAAACTCTATCTCCCTCTCATTTTACTTCCTCACCTTCTAGCATCAACAGCCAGTATCTGCATAGCATGGAGGTCCTAACAAATCAACAGCAACCTCCAAAGCCTCTCTCGGAAAGTGAGACCTCCAAGCCTCCCTCTTTGGGACACTGTTTCCTCTTGCACATGTTTAGCAAACATCATTATAGCTGTTTTAGATTGAGTTGAATGCACCTGATTATTTCATGATGACTTCTGGCTAAAGGTAGATTTTCATCACAGTCGAAGTGAGAGAACAGTAACACAAAAAGTAATTTGAAGATGTTCTTTTTCACTTTAATTTTTATTCTTATTATTTTTGTGTGTGTGATAATGAAAATGTCAAAAATTAATTTTGGTGATGAATGCACAACTATATAATGGTACTATAAACAACTGAATGCACACTTTGTTTTGTATGACTGCATGGTATGTGAATATATCTCAATAAAAATGAATTAAAAAAAACAGATTGATGAAGAAACCTTGAGGGCACTACATTGAGTGATATAAGTTGACAAATAAGGACAAATATTGCATGGTCTCACTGATATGAACTAATTATAATATGTAAACTCATAGACATGAAATACAAGTTACCAGAATGTAGATCGAGGTTAAAGAATGGGGAGTGGTTGCTTATTATGAGCAGAATGTTCAACTAGGTTGAACTTAAATGTTTGGAAATGAACAGAGGTGATGGAAGCATGTTATTGTGAGAATAACTAACAGGGGAATCGTATGTGAATATGGTGGAAAGGGGAAGAAGCTTAGAGTCACGTGAGTCACCAGAAGAAAAGTTGGAGGTTAAAAAATGGCAATGTATAAAACAGTGAATCTTGTGGTGGACAATGTCTGTGATTAACAGTACAAATATTAGAAATCTCTTTCATGAACTAGAACAAATGTATGACATTATAACTAGAAGTTAATAATAGAGGGGTATATAGGGAAAATATATAACTATTGCAAACTATGTATTACAGTTAGTAGTATTTTAACATTCTTTCATCAATAGTAACAAATGTACTATACCAATACTATGAGTCAATAATGGAGGGGGGGTGGTTATGGTATGGGAGGATTTGAGTTTTCATTTTCTGTCTTTATTTCTTTTCTGGAGTGATGAAACTGTTCTAAAAATTGAAAAAAAAATAATTGTAATGATGGATACACAGCTGTATGATGGTACCGTGGGCAACTGATTGTGCACTTTGGACCTTTGGATAATTGTATGGTATGTAAACAATCTCAATAAAATTAAATTTTAATAAAAGAATAAAGGCAAAAGATCAGAAAAAAAGTAATTTGAAGATAGACAAGCAAAAAACCACTGTTTATAAGATGTACTTATAAGAGATACTTAGCTAGGGAATAGAGGACTGTAGGTCCAAAAGTAAGAGAGACCCTAACAAGGCAAGATCAGGAAATGCCCTCCTTTCTGACTTAAGTGAAGAAAATATCCATGTACCATAGAAGGTGTTCAATAAAATTGCTCTGGGGGAAGAATCCTCCAACACTATTATCTGAAGGCTGCTTATTAATGAGATCAAGGGATTTCATGTAACAATAAATTCCTGTAACAGTGTAATTGGCCAAAACCACTTGTTAACTTACGGATTGTAATATGTAAAAGAATTTGTCAAAATGACAATGGGAAATGTAATGACAAATTCTAAAAGGAGAGTGAATCATCATGAAACCTAGAAAAATAAAAGGCAAGGAACAGCAAGTTTTTGGCATGCTGTTCAAGGAGAGATCACCAATCAAACCCTTTAGGAAAGAAAGATCAGGCTTTCCACACTGTGGTTTATATGTCCTTAAGAATACCTGACTCCTCCATTCTAAAACTGAAGGCTCACTGAGCAATCTTCTAAGAAGCAGGCTGACATCAACACCTTCATAATAGGAAGGAGCCATTGCTTCCTACTCAGTCTCTTAGGGAGAGGTCTTGTTTGAATCAGTCTCCTCAGAGACCACTGCGGCCCTCACTTTTCTATCCGTTCATCCCACAAGTATTTACTGAGTGTCTGCTATGAGTACAACTCTGTGCAAAGGGCTGGGGATATGTTGGTGAATAACAGAATCATGGTTGCTACTCTCATAAAGCTTCCTGCCTAGCAGAGAAGACAGATAATTAAGAAATCAGAGGATGACAGTGCTATGATAGCAGCAGAACAGGGTGCTATGGAACACTCAGCAGAAACAATTACCTCGCAGGAAGTGACAGTTAAGCCAATTTAGCTAAGGGAGAGAAGTGGTAGGGAAGAATGTTCTAAACTTGGGAAATAAAACCTATGAATATGTAGATGCAAGAGAGTCTTGGTTCATTTGGGATCTAAAAGTAGTTTAGAATAAAAGAGTTAGGATGCTTTCAGTTACATGAATCACAACAGTGGCTTAAAAATAGCCAAAACCATCCTGAAAAAGAAGAACAAGGCTGGAGGACTCATATTTCCCAATTCCAAAACTTACTACAAAGCTACAGTAATCAGAACAGTGTGATAATGATGTAAGGACAGACATACACTTTTCAACAAATGGGGCTGGGAGAGTTGGATATCCATATCCAAAAGAATGAAAGAGGACCCCTACCTCACCCCCTACACAAAAATTAACTCAAAATGGACCAAAGATCTCAATATAAAAGAAAGTACCATAAAACTCCTAGAAGATAATGTAGGAAAACATCTTCAAGACCTTGTATTAGGAGGCCACTTCCTAGACTTTACACCCAAAGCACAAGCAACAAAAGAGAAAATAGATAAATGGGAACTCCTCAAGCTTAGAAGTTTCTGCACCTCAAAGGAATTTCTCAAAAAGGTAAAGAGGCAGCCAACTCAATGGGAAAAAATTTTTGGAAACCATGTATCTGACAAAAGACTGATATCTTGCATATACAAAGAAATCCTACAACTCAATGACAATAGTACAGACAGCCCAATTATAAAATGGGCAAAAGATATGAAAAGACAGTTCTCTGAAGAGGAAATACAAATGGCCAAGAAACACATGAAAAAATGTTCAGCTTCACTAGCTATTAGAGAGATGCAAATTAAGACCACAATGAGATACCATCTAACACCGGTTAGAATGGCTGCCATTAAACAAACAGGAAACTACAAATGCTGGAGGGGATGTGGAGAAATTGGAACTCTTATTCGTTGTTGGTGGGACTGTATAATGGTTCAGCCACTCTGGAAGTCAGTCTGGCAGTTCCTTAGAAAACTAGATATAGAGTTACCATTCGACCCAGCGATTGCACTTCTCGGTATATACCCGGAAGGTCGGAAAGCAGTGACACGAACAGATATCTGCACGCCAATGTTCATAGCAGCATTATTCACAATTGCCAAGAGATGGAAACAACCCAAATGTCCTTCAACAGATGAGTGGATAAATAAAATGTGGTATATACACACGATGGAATACTACGCGGCAGTAGAAGGAACGATCTGGTGAAACATATGACAACATGGATGAACCTTGAAGACATAATGCTGAGCGAAATAAGCCAGGCACAAAAAGAGAAATATTATATGCTACCACTAATGTGAACTTTGAAAAATGTAAAACAAATGGTTTATAATGTAGAATGTAGGGGAACTAGCAGTAAAGAGCAATTAAGGAAGGGGGAACAATAATCCAAGAAGAACAGATAAGCTATTTAACGTTCTGGGGATGCCCAGAAATGACTATGGTCTGTTAATTTCTGATGGATGTAGTAGGAACAAGTTCACTGAAATGTTGCTATATTATGTAACTTTCTTGGGGTAAAGTAGGAACATGTTGGAAGTTAAGCAGTTATCTTAGGTTAGTTGTCTTTTTCTTACTCCCTTGTTATGGTCTCTTTGAAATGTTCTTTTATTGTATGTTTGTTTTCTTTTTAACTTTTTTTTTCATACAGTTGATTTAAAAAAGAAGGGAAAGTTAAAAAAAAAAAAAAAAAGAAAAAAGACAAACAAGGAAAAAAAAAAAAAAAGATGTAGTGCCCCCTTGAGGAGCCTGTGGAGAATGCAGGGGTATTCGCCTACCCCACCTCCATGGTTGCTAACATGACCACAGACCTAGGGGACTGGTGGTTTGATGGGTTGAGCCCTCTACCATAAGTTTTACCCTTGGGAAGACGGTTGCTGCAAAGGAGAGGCTAGGCCTCCCTGTATTTGTGCCTAAGAGTCTCCTCCTGAATGCCTCTTTGTTGCTCAGATGTGGCCCTCTCTCTCTGGCTAAGCCAACTTGAAAGGTGAAATCACTGCCCTCCCCCCTACGTGGGATCAGACACCCAGGGAAGTGAATCTCCCTGGCAACGTGGAATATGACTCCCGGGGAGGAATGTAGACCCGGCATCGTGGGATGGAGAACATCTTCTTGACCAAAAGGGGGATGTGAAAGGAAATGAAATAAGCTTCAGTGGCAGAGAGATTCCAAAACGAGCCGAGAGATCACTCTGGTGGGCACTCTTACGCACACTTTAGACAACCCTTTTTTAGGTTCTAAAGAATTGGGGTAGCTGGTGGTGGATACCTGAAACTATTAAACTACAACCCAGAACCCATGAATCTCGAAGACAGTTGTATAAAAATGTAGCTTATGAGGGGTGACAGTGGGATTGGGAATGCCATAAGGACCAAACTCCACTTTGTCTAGTTTATGGATGGATGTGTAGAAAAGTAGGGGAAGCAAACAAACAGACAAAGGTACCCAGTGTTCTTTTTTACTTCAATTGCTCTTTTTCACTCTAATTATTATTCTTGTTATTTTTGTGTGTGTGCTAATGAAGGTGTCAGGGATTGATTTAGGTGATGAATGTACAACTATGTAATGGTACTGTAAACAATCGAAAGTACAATTTGTTTTGTATGACTGCGTGGTATGTGAATATATCTCAATAAAATGACGATTAAAAAAAAAAAAAGGACAGACATACAGACCAGTGGCATAGAACTGAGAGTTCAGAAATAAATTCACACATCTGTTCCAATTAATTTTTAACAGGGTGCCAAGTCCACTCAATGGGGAAAGAACAGTCTCAATAACTGGTGCAGGGAAAACTGAATATCCACATGCAAAAGAATCAAATTGATAAAATTGGACCCCTACCTCACCTACTATACCAAAATTAACTCAAAATGGATGAATGACCTAAATATAAGAGCTAAAACTATGAAACTCTTAGAGGGAAACATTGGGGAAAATCTTAAAGACCTTGTTCTAGGCAATAGATTCTTAGGCTTTACACCAAAAACACAAGAAACGACAAAGGAAAAAACAAATTGTGCCATATGAAAATAAAACACTTTTGCACATCAAAGGACATTATTAACAGTGAAAAGACAACTTGCAGAATGGGAGAAATAGTTGCAAATTATATATGTGATAAGGGCTTAATATCTAGAAATATAAAGAACTCCTACAGCTCAAAAACATCCAAATTAAAGGAAGCCTTGAATAGATATTTCTCCAAAGAAGATATAAAAATGGCCAATAAGCACATGAAAAGATCCTCAACATCATTAACCATCAGGAATATGCAAATCAAAACCACAATGAGACACCACTTCACACCCACTAATGCGGCTGTTATTTTAAAAACAGAAAATAACAATGTTGGAGAAGATGTGGAGAAATGGGAACTCTTTTACATTGCTGGTGGAAATGTAAAATGGAACAGCCACTATGGAAAACAGTATGGTGGTTCCTCAGAAAGTTAATCACAGAATTATCATATTACCCGGTTGATCTAGTTTCCTCACTGCTAAAACAAATACCATACAATGGGTTGGCTTAACAACAGGAATTTATTGACTTCCTTGGCTTTTCTGTCACATGGCAATGCACATGGCAGTATCTTCTTTCTTTTCCAGGTTCTGTTGACTTCTAGCTTTTGGCTGCCCCCTGTGGCTTCTCTCTATGTCCAATTTCCTGTGCTTATAAAGACCGCAGCTATATTGGATTAAGGCCCACCCTCATTCAGTTTGGGCACACCTTAATTAATAACGTCTTCAAAGATCCGATTTACAAATGGGTTCACACCTACAGGACCAGCGTTTGGGACATGAACATACCTTTTGTGGGGCACATAATCCAAACCCCAACACCTGGCAATTCCTTTAAAGAATATACTCCAAAGAATGAACGCAAGGTTCGGTAAATAAAGTTAAAAAAAAAAAAAAAAGAATGAACGCAAGGACTCAATCAGATACATGTACACCAATGTTCACAGCAGCATTGTTCACAATAGCCAAAAGGGAGAAGCAACACAAATGTCAATCAACTGATGAACAAGTAGATAAAATCTGGCATATACCTGCAACGGAATACTAGTCAGCTATAAAAGTGAATAAAGTTGTGATACATGCTACAACATGGATGAACTTTGAAAATATAATGCTAAGTGAAGTCAGACCAAAAGAACAAATATTATATGATCCAACTTATATGAAATATCTAGAATAAGAAAACTCATAGAGACAGAAAGTAGATTAGAGGTTACCAGGTACTGGGGGTGGGGCAGTGGGGAGTTATTGCTTCATGCGTAAAGAATTTCTGTTTGGGGTGATGAAAAAGTTTTAGTAACAGAACGTGATGATGGGAGTGTAACACTAAAATTAATAAATGCCACTGAATTGTATACTTAAAAATAGTTAAAATGGCAAATTTTATGTTATATATTTATTACCACAATTAAAAACAAAAAAGAATGGCCCAAAAGGGAGCCATGGAAGCTGGCAAAGGCCTGCATAAAGGACCTTTTAAGCTACCTTAAATAGAATGGCCTATTCAATGGAAGTAATTTAAGTATTTAGGAGACTAACAAGCTCAGATTTGAAATTTTTAAAATAGAGAAGAGGCTGGAGATGGGGCAAAAACTGGAGGAAGATCACCCAATAATTAGCAGGTGCTGGGAAAAGCCAGGAAAGATCTAACAGTGGCTTAGGGAGGCAATAAGGACAAAGAAACGTGAATAGATAGAAGAGAGATTTAAGAGGAGTCAATGGAGCTTGATTGCTTTAAACATTGAGAATGAAGGAGAAAAAGTCAAGAGGCCTCTGGGTTTCTGGCACGGGCAACCAGGTGGTTATAATGGTGCCATCCACAAAGACCAGGGACACTGGAGGAAGGAGGAGGAGGGTCCTGAGTGGCATGCTCAATCGGAGGTTCTCAGGACTCCTCCAAGTGCAGACATCCAGCACAGCCTTAGGTGTTGGGTCAGGAGTTCCAGCAGATGAAGCCCCCCAAAGACAGTGAGTTAGCAGCCATCAGCACACTGTGTCAGTTAAAATGCTTTCAGTTGAATGTTTTATAAAACCAAGTCAGCTGAGCTTAAACAATAAAAGGGATTTAGTGGCTCACATAACTGAAAAGTCCAGAGGTAAGAAACAGTTTAAGCAGGATCTTGGCTCTTTTCTTCTCCTATCTGTCAGTTCTGCCCCACTCTGAAGCAGGGTTTCCACAGGACAAAGGGATAAGAAAGAGAACATTTCCACAACCATGGAACAAAAGCCATGAGCTCCGCTGATTATGCTGATTATACCCACCACAACCAGTAGCCTGGGAAATGGCATAAGCTAACCGGTTTTAGGTTTGAGTTTCTTGAACTTCAGGTGATGGGGATGATGGAACTATCCTGGTTGCTTAGACCAGTGGCTCTCAAAATTGGCCACACATTAGTTTCACTTGACAAGCATTTAAACCATACCATGCCCAGGCTCCACTCCAGACATTTTGAGTGGAAGGGTTTGGTTGCTGATTGTCTCTTTGGTTTTAAGTTCTCAGGTGATTCCAATGGGCAGCCAGGGTTGAGAAGCCCTAGCTTAGCCACATCAGGCAACACTCCCATCAGACCACCCAAGTCACATGGCTACTACACATGGCTATAGCAGAAAGGTGGAACAGATGTCAGGGAAACATCTACAAGTTCCACCACAGGTAGAAACCAAAGCCATGGAACCTCATGCTTTGGGGTTTATGATCTTAGAATCACAGAGCCAGAAACTAAAAAGAAAGCCACCAGTACTCTGCAGGGGAGTAAAAGACATAAAAGTAGATAGGCTGTCAGGAACTATCTGAATAAACAAAGGAGAAGAGGAAGTGCTAAGAAAATAAAGGATCAAGCTTAATGCGGGCTTGGAAAATGTTCTACAGTTCTACAGCTAGAGTAGTTTGATTAAAGGAAGAGGGTTTGAATATATCTGCCTTAAAAATAAACAAAATGAAAACTATGAATATGTGCAGAAGGGACAGAAGAAGACACGGG
The DNA here is from genome assembly GCF_015220235.1 of Choloepus didactylus. Classification (NCBI taxonomy): domain Eukaryota; kingdom Metazoa; phylum Chordata; class Mammalia; order Pilosa; family Megalonychidae; genus Choloepus; species Choloepus didactylus. The sequence continues at coordinate 42,298,512 of NC_051313.1, forward strand.
CAATAAGATAACACAGATCAGTCCCAGTGTACGACTTCAACATCTAAAACTAAATGACCCTAAAAGTTTATAGAGTTAGGTTTCAGCTCGTATTTCATATTGTAAATAAGGTTACAACCTTAACGTTTTTGAGCACTACTATGACTGGGAACATCCATCTTCTTCTGTGAAAATGAGTTTCTGCATACGACACTATAAATATTTTCAAAGTAACTAGATCAAAAAATTAATAAAGGTAAAGTACCAGCATCTGATAGCATACCTGCCCAAACTACCAAGGGTGGCTTTGAAGCACAGCACAAACAGTTATGGAGTTTCCTCTCTCAGTGTTTAGAACTCAGATGTGGAACCTCGGTGCTTCAAACACACCACCATTCTCACCACCTATAAAAGGAAAGGTGAAACATCTCACTGGGGCAACAGCTACTGCATAACCTGTTCTTGTTCAGAATTCCAATGACTTACTTTGTCTTCCACATTCTCTGTTTTATTAGAAAATATTTAGACTCTAATAAAGCATGGTATTTATCATCTTTAAAATATCAGACAGGAAATTTTGGAGAACAAGTATCTATACTGACTTTGTCAACTTGGTCAACATCTTCAGTGCCATTAGTTGGCATCCTAAATAGCTATGTGCCAGAATGGTGGGCAAGTGAGAATTGATGGTGACTTGTCCCTATACTACTCAAATTGTTTTGGTATAGGGGTAGAAAACAAAACAAAGAATCCTGATGTTGATATGAAGAGTTACTTCTGTTCATCAGAACAGCGGTAACATTTGAGCCATGGAAACTTTCATAGAGCTTATGTGTTTCTATTTGTTATCCAGAAGATGCCCCACTGCCATTTAAATCAGCAGACAAACCGTTAGTCACAGACATCTTTATAAAACTGTCACAGAAGAATTAAAGTGATAATAATAGCTGTATTCATTGAGCATTTAATTTTATCATCTTTAAAAAATAGGATTATTGGTCCCAGTTTACTAAAAGTACCCAAAGTGCAAAAAGGTCAAGTATTCTGATCTCTATTTGTCAGCTCAAAGGTGACAGAAGCAGCAGCTAAATCCAGGTCAGCAGACTATGTATTCTTAAACACTAAACATACCTTCTATGTTCAGAATGAGGAACAGAATAAAAAATTCAAAAATTCCACTACCCTTAAATATTTTGGTCATTATGATATTGCAAAAGCCTGTTACTGACTCAATACATATAAGCAACATTCAGTAACCTTCCCAGAAATTTACAAAAACAGATTAGTTTAAAAATACACAGTAGTTGCCATACTACAAATTACAAAGCAGCCCTTTAAAAAAATGTATTAGAGTTAGATTTGATATCAAAAGACCTCTGGGATATTTCCAAGGAATAAAACATGACTCAAATTAAAATATATTTATTACCCCCATTAATCTACAGAAAAAAAAACTATATATTTCAATTTATATACAGATATGTATGCATATAAATTTACAGAAAAATGCTTGAAACGATATTGTTAACTTCCCTCCCTTGGGGAGGGAAATAGGAATGAGATTGGGGTGGAGGGTAGAGGGATATGGAAGAGAGAAGAGTAGTGAAGGGGGAGCTTTCAATATTTAGTGTATACTTTTATGTGATATTTGGATTTTTCAACCCACCATGCACTCTGTATCACTCATGAAATTTTACAAAGTAAAAAATCGGAAAGAACTCCATGTATTGCCCCTAAATAACAGGTACTCAGAAAAAGCTGACTGCTGTCTTATTGACATCACAGCCATTACACATTTCCAGTTCTGTCATAACAAACAAGATTTTAATTAATATTCCATTCTTCTCCCACTGTTTACTTTATGCAAGAAAACCAGAGTCCTCATTCCCGAGGGGAAAAATGAAAAACACAAAAAAGACGTATCATGCAGGCTGCAAAGAAGTAGATGCCCAACCTTTTGGAGAATCTTTTTTACAACCATGTTACCAAAAACACAACTGAAGCTCCTGTAAGCTTTCATTTTCTCCCACAAAAAGGAACTGTGTAAAACATCTCCAGACAAATAGGAATTACCCTCTATAAATGCAGCTTTGCAAAAGCTATTTTTCAACATCCAATAAATTTACCCACAAGATTTTCCTTCTTCAATGGGGATAATCATAGGCAAGCAATAACTTTTCTATCTCTCTCTATATTATATATATATATCCACCCATGCCATATTTACACAAATTCAATAATGCATATGATTAATTCACACTAAAACAACAACTGCTGGAATAACAAAGAAAAACTAAATCTCACTAAAATATTTAGCTTAATAAAATGAGCCTTGCCTATTTTCAGAGACTTTATTGTTAAGGGTTTTGGTATCCAGGATAGCATTTATAAGTGCTATTTGGTTCCATTCTTTCTTCTTTGTATTTGCTCAACTTTTTGTCATTTCACTGTTCATTAGCACTTTCATTTGAAGATGAAAAGGGGAAGAGAAAGAAGACAAATTCAGTCAATCTTGCAACTTACTGTCTCTGATAAAAGATCTGTAGAGTAAATTTTAAGCTATCAGCTAAAACAAGATTTAGATATCACTATATTTAATTTTTTCATTGTGGATGACACAGGTAGATTGTGCTTTTATAAAAGAAACATAAAGATCTCCTTATTGTTAAAAGTGTACACAAAGACAATAAGATGTATAATATGTAAATATAATGAATATGTGTGTGTGTGTGTGTGTGTGTGTGTGTGTGTGTGTGTGTGTGTGAACACATACATGGTACAACATAGTTTGGTGGAAAGAACTTTCAATAAAAACCAAGAAATCTGGGTTCTTGGCCCCACTCTGCCACTAGCTGGGCAATTTTAAATAAGACTATCTTGCATGGGTTTCAAATGCCGCCACTGTATAATGAGGAGGTGGAATGAGTGTTTCTAAAGTCCCTTCAAACTCTGACTCCCTGTGAGTACATGCATATGCACACACATACACACACACACTTATTCAAGGGCAAGGCTGGAACTCAGCTAGCACACATCAATATGGCTCGACTGGTTGCTCACAGCCCAGTTCTGACTGGTCTGCCATTGCTGTACCAGTAGGTAAAGAGTTTGAATGATCGTCCTTTTTTATAGGCACTCTATGAATTATGAAATGTTTAATATGTATAACCCTCAGCTTGCATTCCGCCTTCCACCCACAATGAGGTCATTTCAGAAGTTAAATAGGCTCTCTCAACCTCTAGTTGGAACCTGGGGAACTATCCCTTTCCTACTACTTTTCCCCATCCTCAGAGAAAGAGTTTCTACATATGCCTGCTCTTTTTCTCAGCTTTAGCTATTCATAACTTATATTGTTCCACATCAGGTAGCTTCTATATGCACTGAAAGTATTTTTAGCTCTTTTCCTCTGCTCTCCCCTTCTCTGTTCTAAGCCTTGCCCAGTTTTCTCAAGAAAATCGCTACTTCCTTCTAGCTGGAGGAAAAAAAATAAACCATAAGCATGATAACCAAAACTGATGACAAGGATACATCCATACAAAGAAAAGAAAAGGCTTAACAAAGCTCCAGTTTCATCAGTCTCTGAAATTTGTAAACACATATGGGAGTCCATTCAAAATTCAGGTAAATTTCCATCTCATTCACTCACCGCCCACAATCTCCAGCATTAAAGAAGATAGAAAACATTTAAAATTTGTATTTTAATCACAATTTATTGATTTAATATAAATTTTATAAAATTACTAGCATTGAAATTCCCCAACAAATAATCACTCTTTCCTCACTCTATAATATTTTTCCTTGCTATATTATAATTATTTGTTGGCATGTCTATTTCTCCCACTAAAACATCCTAATTTCCTTAACATTAGGATTCCTCTCAGGACTGTATTCATCATTGTATCCCCAGTGACTACGCACTTTATAAATACAAGTTGGAATCTGAATGTTGCTTTCTTCTACTTTTCCTCACAAGGTATAATATTTGAGCTACTTGGGACAATCAGATGTCTATAGAGTAGCTACTCTTGTACTTTAACATATATTTAAACATTATTTGGGGAAGAAATCTATTAGAGTTCAAAAGACATAATTTACAAGTAAACTTCTAAAACTTAATCTTCTTGAAAATGTGTAGCATCATAAGGTCATTAGCAATCTTGTAGTTCAAACCCTTCATTTTACAGATGAAGAAAATTTAAGTTCAAGTAGGTTTTAGCGACTTACCCAAAGTCAGCAACAAGCTCAAAAAGGACTTCTTTCATTCTTAACCCATTGCTTTCTCTGCTATATCACGGAAACCACACAAAAATGTGGTGTGTGTGTGTGCAACTGTGTGTGTATGTGTGTTTTTCAACCCACATTCCTCTACTTTCTATTGTTAAGAATTTTAAAGATTTTTCAAGTTATTTTAGATAGTCTGTCAGAGTTTACTCAGTTTATCAACTACATCTTTATAATATGAATCCTAGTAAGCATTATTGGCTGACAAATACACTATAAGGACTTCTACATGTCTTTAGAGACAAATTACCAAGTATGCATTTAATAATAAAAAACAAGTTGAACAGTAACTACCGACAGTAAGAGTACATTCTGACTATTGATCAAGAAATCCTTTTAATGGCTTTTAACTTAAGTGCCAATCCACATTTTTATCTTATGAATATATATTCAGAGAGGACATTGTCTTAAAGACCTATTACATATACTATTTAACACCAACTTAAAAATGGAAAGTGTAGGTACAGTCAATAGCAAATGAATAGACAAAGCATTTTGCACCAAGCACCCTAACATGTTATTTTTGATAGAGAAAAGCTAAATTCATTATAGCAGAAAAAGATTTCTTGGATATCTTGAAGCCTCAAAAACTTCACCAAACCATTGTTCAATGTGCACACAGTTTGTGTCTTCATGCTCAGATGTTGTTGAAACAGCAGACTTAAAAGAAATAATGTCAATGAATCCTACCAAGCACTATACATGACCTCTGGGGTAATTAGCAATCATTCAAAAGCAACAAGACTAAAATGTTCTATTCTTTATTACTGTCAGCTCTTATCTTGATCAGCATTTTAATAAAGATGGTTCGTTTCTAAGACAGTTTCATGAATCAGTCATAATTACATTCTGACATGCAGTGAATAGTAAAGCAAAACTAAATATCACTTCATCAACCTTTCTAACCTTTATGCAAGTATTAACTGTAAATAATTTTTACACAATCCTACAACAGAAAATCTGCATATTTCTTAGCTTTGTACATACTTTACCTCCAATGAGTTCCTGTGACCTATACCTGAAAAACACAATCAGCCATAATTATCCAGTTTTGTGAAATGTTCAGGTGTTGCCTTTCAGAGTTCAAATCAACTTCAAGTATAAAAGGCTACTTTATTCTACAAACGGCCCAATATGCAAAATGGGTTAAGTAGCCAAAAGCATCTCTGAGCATGTGGCTTGAAAGTTCTATCCAGAATCAAAATGTCATAAAATACACTAAAGCAAAGCAACACACATAAAAATAGGTTCATAGATTACACATTAAGGAATGGATCACTGATGACTACTGCAAAAAGCCATATAATTAAAATATGTTAAAAGAAGAATATTAATTAGAAGGAAATCTGAGTACTTAAGTGTCTATAAGGCAGATTTTTTTTTTAGTATAATTCCAAAATAGCTGATGAAAGAGGCTGAAAATTTATCAGAAATGTAAAACTTACTTTGAGATATTACTCTGATATTGTGGATAATGTGCAAATTGTTTCAGCTCCCCTCCAAAAATGCATTATTTACATTAGATTTTAGAAATAGCTAATTTATCTTTTTACTAAGAACCAATTTTTAAAAAATATTTTAGATAGTGACTATAATTCAAGTCTCAGAATGAATTGATGCTGCATTTCAGTGATTTATTGTTTCAGGTCAAAATAAATGCAGGCTTCCTCAAAAACAACTTTTTTCTTGCCAATATAATAAATGGACTATTTTGGACACAAAGCTAGGTTCTCAAAACTGTACTTGAACTATGTCTCTCAAATAAACAAAATTTGGGATAAATCTACCTAGGTAATGTTTTTAAACAAACTGTTTTAAAAACTTCAATACAGTGAAATAATATTTACCATTTTGTGTAATTTCAAAGTTTAAAAAAGAACTTATTTCCAAAAACATATCTCAAATTATTCCCTATGTTTTCTTAATCATTTTATTACAAACTTTACTACTTTGTTACTGATTTGAAAGGCAGAAAGGAACATAGCGAGCATCTTCTATTTGCGATCAAAAACACAAAAACGTGAGTCTTCTAAATGATAATGTCTGTTTAACTTTAATGTTTAACTTTCTTGAGGCATTATTTCTTTCTCTTATTGGAGGTGCAAGCAAAGAAGGGAAAAGAAGTGTTGATTTAAGAAAACAGATTTCCCAGAAAGAAGAAAACTGTGATTAAGATTTAAACAAAAGCTAAAGATGGCTTCCTCTGAGCCCCGATGAGGTCCGCTACCTCATTACTAACAAGTGAAAACTTGTGATGTATTTTGTTTCAAGAGAATCCAAAAGTCCTTGCTGTAAAGCAGACAGGGGGGTGCAGGGTCCATTCACTCTTTCTGTATCACAACCATTATGTAAGAAGTATAAAACACTGCCTTTATGCTGCCAAGCCACAATGACTCTTCCCACATCAAAGGATTTTCCCCACTAGGGTTTTTTCTTCAAAATTTATTCAAGCTAAGGGCAGAGAGACAACAATTCATACGCGCTAATTACGCCTAATTATCTATTCCCTTTTCTGACCGGCTTCGGCCAGTGTTATTTGCTATCTGGATTTCTCACAACCTCCCTTTGCCCTGTCCATCCAGCCCAACAGTAAAGGCTTTGAAGAAAACAGTTGTGGCTTTTTTAGAGTTTTCTCAATATAGAGTTCAAGCAAATTAAATAATTATTCTGTTAGTTTTGACACATTTATGTGTTAAATATGAGGACCTCTTGGTTAATTTGGCAAATTCCTCACATCTCTTCATGGTTGGAATCATAGTAACACCCTCTCTTACAGGAGCTTCTCCTCATGCTTTCTTTTCATGATCTAAATGAAATGTTTATTGGATTAAAGTTCTTCTCTGCAGACCTCCATGGTGGCCTGTGACAAAGAGCTTAAAAGTTCTATTAATTGGCTTGAGTTTTCAGGGAGGGGAAAGGGAGAATTTTATTTCACATTACATCACTAGCCAAGGAAACTGCCACGTGTAATTAAACTAATTTATCTCATGATTCAAAGAATCAACTGGTTCATATTTAAGACACTTTCTTTAAACCATTTTTGTCATCAAAGAATTGATTTCTTGTAATTTAACCAAAAATAATTATGAATTATTCTAAGGGAAGAGAATTCAGGACCTAAATAGCACATAGTTTACATGAAAGAAATAGGCTTTGTTTTCAGTTAAATACAAACATATGATTTATATATTTCATGGGAAATCTTTATTTTCATTTCATATAAGACAGTAACATATAGTACTATTTTATAAGGCGTACACCCAAAATTACTTTTCCATAGGGAGGCCCTGGCTAATGCAAAGTCTACATTCTGGCATGAAGATGAATAGGAATTATATTTTAAATTTACATCAGAACAGTTTTTACTCTAGATATTTATTAACTTCAAGGATGTAGCACAAAAACACCATTACAAATAAAGTTTAATGCCCATTATTATAACCAATTTTCCTCAATATATTTTCTCAGATATATATCAAATAGGTTCATTTATGAAAATGCATGGAGTAGATTTCCTTTATTTATTTAGACTAAACAGTTGATAATTATAGGGGTGTTTTACAAGTCAAATGGTCATTTTTGTATTTTAAAATATTAAATACTAAAAATCAAATGAACACTTCAATGATTTGTGGGGGGGAAGCCGCAATTCTTTTGAATCCTGGAGTTCAGTCTGCTACTTGTATTGTGTCTTTTGTTTCTTCCAATCTTAAGTATTAAAAAGCCAACTCATAAGTAAAGACATTATCACCCTAACAAAGGGTTAATCCCTGCAAGGCTGACTCAGGTGACAATACCGTGGAGGTCAGTGAGGCTGACACTGACCTCAAAGGCTGATTCTGATTCTTCAGCACTGGGAAAGTTCCAGCATTGAGAGTCATAATGAACAAGCTGACAAATCAATTTCACCAATGAAATGAGAATCATGGCAAGAAAAAACAGCACATATACATTTAGCAAGTCTCTAAATCCTAATGCAGGTGGCTGGACAAAGGGTGAACACTGAAGCATTTCATCTAAGGGTGATAAACTGTTTTCCTAAAGTTTATAACTGGAGATCACACCATAGTAATATTTTCAAGTAGTTCACTATCAGTATAAGAATGCTTGGCAAAAATTCCTCATGAAACAAAAACATAAAAGCTAGTTTATACCTTAATTTTTTTTTTAAGTTTTTGATAAAGGATTCACAAAAGTTTAGAAAGATTAACATCACAAAAGTTTAGAAACATTAACAACCAAGTAGAAGAAATGAAGTCATTACCCGAACATTAAACAAATATTACAAAAATAGTAATAACAAAACTATTACTACCTTAGTTAATAAAGTACTTTTACATGTTGCATATTTAGAGCCAATAAATATTAAATGAAATCAGATTTACGATGCTTTCCAAATGGAAAGCTCTATATAGGAAAAGGAGAATTCATATTTATGAGGTAATGCTGGTATCTTATTTTTCTCTAATTTTTTTCATCTAACTGAAATTCATTGAAGAGAAAATTATATTGCAGAATGCCTTATTAGTTGTTTTTGACCAGCTTACAGCAATCATTTCAGAAATCTACTAATCGCCTACCTCATTTAATTTTAAACAGATATAAGAAACTTAAGAAAGACAATCACTTTGCTAACATGTCATTGTGAATGAGACTTAAAGTACTAAATTAATGGTATTAGAATCTATCACTGGATGGCAAAAACACTACATGCAATCTTGCACAGGAATATTTCCCACATGGGGGATTATTTTAAATTGTCTATACTTTTAAACTGATTAATAAATTCATAAGAAAATTAATGAAATTCACAATGAGAACTTTTCTAACTCTAAAAATTATTTATAGCATTTATCTCTTTCAAGGCTCATTATGTAATAAGCCAAACAAAATGGTTTATGAAGGCGTAAGTGATGGGGTGAGCAAATTGATTTATACCCAAAAATAAAGCACCTGTCTAAAACATCCTGGATTGCTGTAACTTGATCAGATGAGAACAGCAATGCTTGCCAGCCAATCTAATTATCAAGAAGGCCAATGGCCTTCTGATCGAAAATATCATCTGGTCCTATTTTTCTTTCAACCACGATAATTTTAAATAATGTTCACAATTATTTAACAGTGAGATCCTGTGCAAAGAACATTACTCAAGGAGTGCCCACTTCAGAAAAATTATTCTTTTTTAATGTATAAAAATGAAGTCATTTCCAAGAAAGTAGATCCTAACAAAGCTGGTATTTCTCAAGTTTCTGGATTATTTGATAGTGAAATTGGACCACCTCCTTGCCTTTTGGTTCACCAAGCTTTCTTCCTTCTGTCAACATTTATCCAGCAAGCTCTTGAAATACCACCATCTCCGAGACCTTGCTAATGAACCTATGCTAACACATGATTTCCACCATACAAGCCATTGGTAGAAAAAACATGTGCTATTTACATATGTTATTTTAAACAGCTGTTTGTCTCTGAGTCCTTTGTATGTTTGTGTACATCAGGGGGTCAGCAAACTTTTCCTGTAAATGGCTAGAGAGTAAATGTTTTAGGCCTTGCAAGTCATAAGTCTCTGTCCCAACTACTCAACTCTGCCACTGCACTGTGAAAACAGCCATCAAGTTTTCCAAGAAAAACTTGATTTACAAAAACAGTTGCAGGCAGGATTTGGCCACTGGCTACAGTTTGCTGACCTCAGGTATAGATTATCATCGTCTCCTTGAACACAGTGCAGTGCAGAGACTAAGATGCGTTAAATTTTAGGGAACCATGCTATGTGGATACCAACAAATCCTTCAGCAATTTTATTTGTTCACACACTTTAAAAGAATTACCTAAGGTTTATTACAAAAGCACAATAAAGATTCTTTAAGAACAAATCAATAAAATCAGAATACTATGTTATACAATTAGCAAGAAGTTTCAAGCTGAAGTATAGCCTCATGGAAACAGGCACAATTATAAAATTAGCCGTCTTTTAATATAAATGAGGTAACATTAACTACCCAATGATTTTTTAATTTACCTAATACAAAACATATCTTGCTTTGCTTTTTGTTGTTTTTTTTTGGGGGGGGGGGGGTCTGAGTTTTAAAAAAATCTCTAAACTTCAAATAAACAGAAGAATAGTGGCAGCTATTTTCTTATGAATGTCTCAATAAATTGTCAATCATGGAATTTTAAATCTATAATTCGCATGTTTCTGGATCTTTTCCATGTGCCTTTTCCTCCAAGTTGAATACCCTTTCCCACTGTGCCTGCTAACTTTTCTCTTTCAAGTCTGAATTTAAGTATCATCAGCTCTTTGGTAATATCCCGGCATGTGCCACTTCTTCTCCTCAAAATTGCTAGTGTGGGTTAGGGCCACTTTTTTATGCTCTTTACCATTCTGTATGTTAACTCAAATACAGAAGTTATCACATATTATAGTCAAATTTTTTATTGTCTAACTTATAGACCAGACCAAGGCAATATTTAATCAGATTCAATGACTACCACAATTCTTTTCTTATCACAACATCACCATTTGTATTAATCTTGACTGATGATATAAAATCTTAAAGTAGTTTTCTCATGAAGCTTTATAAAGACTATAATTCCTAAATTACTATATATCCAAAAACATGTATCTGTGGGCTTAGATGTAAATGACAACCTAGCTGAAAAGAGGTCACTTTATTTTTTTTTTTAACTTCAATATTGTAAAAACTATCCAATTATATTATAGAATTTTGTGATGGACAAGTCTCAGGATAGCTTGCTTTCTTTTTTCCCATTGTTTTTTCTTCCGTGTGATTGTAGGATTCTTTTGTTATCTTTGAAGTTCAGTTGTGCACAGAAAAATTGCTTAGTCTTGATGGGGTGAGGGGAAATACATAGTGAACATTTTGAATCTGGAGTTTTCTTCTGTTTTACTTTCATGCTCTCTTTTAGAAATATGAATTATGTGAATGATCTCTGCAGTCTGCCTTCCATATTTAGCATCTTCTCTCCAACAGTTTTATCTCTATTCTAGCTTCATTTTGCATGATTTTTCTTGTCTGTCCTCTTTATCACTGACTTTTTCAACAGCATTGATTCTATAACTTGATTTTTCTAAGATGCTTTGCATTTTTTTAATGGGTTTAGCCTTTAGTCTATTTTTTCATATAATATTATAGTTATTTCATCTCTGATCTTTTATTTCACCAGTATCATGACTTCTTTAATTTCTGAAACAGAAAAGTTTTATCTGAAAAATGCTCCCATTTCTTGAGGTAGTTCATTTTCCAAAGTATATTCCTCAAGTGGTTTTCCTTGTTGATTCATGTCTACCTCCTCCCCCTGTCCCTGCAGTTTCCTTCCTCTGTCTGCTCTTCCTTTTCTATGCATGGGGCTCACAGTCAATCAATTTTGCTTACTGCTGATTTCTTAAATTTGAATAGAAGTAGTCATATCCAGCTCTGCTGGATATTTCCAAAGAGTGGGCAAATCTTTACTTTAAAAATGGTTTTAATTATAAAAATAATACAAGATTAAATAATGGTACAGGTGGGTTGGGGATGAGCAAAAATCATCAAGCAGTTGGGAAAACACAGCTCTAGATTCAACATATATCAGCCAAGCACCAGGTCATCCCAGAAGAGATGGAGATGCCTCCCAGGAAAGAACACAGCCTAAAGGAGGAAAGTGTTACAGGTCCTGGGTCAGCATGGGTGGGGGAAACCTGACCCTGGCATTTACTTCCACCCCCAATCTCATGCCTGGGGCCATGGCCAAAGAGCTGCAAAAAAGAACAGGTAAAAATGAAAACAGCTTTCCCATGCTCTGGACCTCTCATTTATCTTCATTGGTTTACTTTCCAATGCACCTTTGGTTTGTAAAGAAATAAAATAAACTAAGGTGTAATTAAAAAAAAAACTTTAAGAAAAACAATACAAGATTGTTCCAGAAATCTTAGAAATGTATAAAAGAGAAAATTAAAATCTTACTACTTAGAAATTAGTCCTATTAACATTTTCTCAGATATTTCCTTCCATATTTTTCCAAACACATATTGTTTCCAAGGCTGAGATAGTAATGGATATACTCTTACAACATATATTCACATCTGTGAGCATCATTCTACATCACCGAAAGCTTTCTGAAAATATCATTCCAAATATCTATGCCAAGACCCATCATGAGGCTGTACCATCATGTGCATATCTATTCTCTAAACATGTGAGAAGAAGATGTAACAAAGTCTCTGTGCCCAATACTACTTCTCTATAGTTATTCCATTTATATTTATGTACCTGTGGTAAAATATGGCTCTGAATTCCTGACAAAAAAAATCTGTCTTCCTCTTCTCTACAATTAAAAACTAAGAAAGAGAGTTATGCTTGTAGCCATGACCAAGTAATTGGAACTGGTGTTTTCCCTCCTGCCACAATTCACCAGAACAGTGGACAAGACATGAAACAGCTGATATCAGACATACAGTGGGCAACAATGGATAGCAATCCCTGACATATGGGAAACAAACCAGGCAGGCCCTGTGTTTCCCATGACTTTCTGTTTAGAGACACTTTCTAGACTGTAGCACAGAGAGAGGAAATCCAATTAGGGTACAGCACTCTAGTGAGTTGAGGAGACTCAGGCTGGAGTTCGGGGAAGCTGAAGCTGTTGGAATTTACATGGTAGAGTTCCATAGAAAAACAAGCTATGCAGAGAAAGAGCTACAGAAATCTGTGATCTTTGTCTGAATATTAAATCACACATGCATAGAGTGAAATTCCACAAAGGTGAGCATAGAACAATCCAAACAAGGCTCGGAGATATTAGTGTTCTGACCAGTTAGAGCAGGGAGACTTCAATGAACACCAAGGGGATTCAGTAGAGAACCTAGAAGAGCCATGCTGAGAAGGCGGCCTAAATAGCCCTAGAGTAAAGGCTACTCTAGACTTACCCTAACAAAGCTCAAAAACAAGCCTCAGAAGGATCAAGCTGATATTCAAGAAATTTAATCACTTGCCAAATCAAAATTCAATACTTTTAAAGGAAATAATGGAGACTATGTATAATATTCATAATGTCACCATCTAATCACAAATTACTAGACATATAAAGAAGCAGGAAAATGTGACCATAGAAACAAAATCACAAATGACACAGATGATGATGATGATGACAATGGACTTTTAATAAGGACTTTTAATAAACTGACTTCTGCTTCTGGGAAGATGGAGTTGATGTACTTTTCCCTATTGTTCCCATTACATACAACTAAAAACCTTGGAAATTACATATAAAACAAACAGAGGAAGAAAATGAAAGGTAGAGAAAAGAAAAAAGACCAGGTAGGGACTCTGAGACCTGAAGGACATACAGATGGGTTCTCTGGGTTTTCTCTTTAAGTCATATATCCCAGACTCAGAGCTGATGAAACCAACAACCCATAAAGGTAAATGGACATAGACAAGCAGCAACAAAAGCCTGTTCTTTAGCCAAAAGGCCAGGAAAAGGGAAGTCTAACAAGACAGAAAAATTTTAGACAATAATTGCTTACCATTCCAAAAGCACAGGAAAAGCCGTGGTGCCACCCCACCCCTACCCGCAAAGGCTGAGAGAGGAGCCTAGAATTCTACCCTTACAAGGCTGCAATGAGGCTCAACAACACTCTTCCATGCAGTGACACAGAAGGCCAATGTGGGAGCTGGAACCTTCATTCCTGCTAGACAATAACTTGCACCCACTACTTGCACTCCCTCTGCCAGCAGTAACAAGTAGCCACCACTAACACTCAGCTGTCAATGGAGACTGTTTAGGGATGCCGGACTTCTACCTATACCTGCCAGTAATGAAGCAGTGCCTCCCCTCTTCCTGCTGGAGTAGTATCAAAAAAAAAAAAAAAAAAAAAAAAAAAAAAAAGCCAGCTAAAACAGAACATTTAAATAAGATCCAGAGTCTCATGACATACTACAAAAAAGTCCAGGTTTCAATAAAAACATCACTCATAACAAAAACCAGGAATAGCTCAAACTGAATGCAAAAAGACATCAATAGAGGCCAACATTAAGATGACACATATGTTAGAATCATCTGACAAAGATTTTAAAGCAGCCATGATAAAAATGCTCAGTGGGCATTTATAAATATTCTTGAAGCAAATCAAACAACAGAAACTTCTAGGAAAGAAACAGAAAGTTTTAGCAATGAAACAGAAGATACAAAGAAGAATCAAATGGAAATTTTAGAACTAAAAAATACAATAACCAAAATAAAAAGCTTAGTGGATGGGCTAAACAGCATGAATTGGTTAAATAGAGTGGAGAGAAGGCATAATCAGTGAACGTGAAGACAGAACCATAGAAATTGCCCAATTCAACAATAGAAAGAAAATAGACTGGGGAAAAAAAAAAAAAAGAACATAACCTCAAGGACTTGTGCAACTGTAAGAAACAATCTAATGTTTATGTCATTGGAGTCTTAGAAAGGGAGAAGATAGAGAGCAGAGCTGAAAAAGTATTCAAATAATGGTTGAAAACTACCCAAATTGGGCAAGAGACATAAACCTAAAAATTGAAGAAGCTGAGCCAACCCTAAACAGGATAAATTCTAAGAAATCTACTCCAAACACATCACAATCAAACCCTTCAAAGTTAAAGAAAAAGAAAAATTCTTGAAAGCAATAAGAGAGAAATGAACTTTACCCTGAGAGGCAAAACAATTCAAATGACAGCAGATCTCTCATCAAAACCACGGAGGCTAGAAGAATGTAGCACAATATTTTTCAAGTGCTGAAAAAAGAACTGTCAAACCAGAATTCAATACCCATCGAAAATATCCTTCAGGAATTAAAAGAAAATCAAGACATTATCAAATAAATGAAAATAACTTGTTGCCAGCAGACCTACCCAAAAAGAAGTTCTCTAAACAGAAAAGAATAGATAAAATAAGAAATCTTGGAATGTCAGGAAGGAAAAAAATCTGTGAGTAAATACAGAAGACTTTCCTTCTCCTCTTGAGTTTTCTGAATTAAAACCATTTTTAATGGTTGAAGCCAAAATCAAAACACTATCTTATGTGTTTCTAAGTGTATACAGAGGAAATAGTTAAGACAGTTATATTATCATCAGGGAAGAGTAAAGGGACATCAACATTTCTATACTTCACTTGAACTGGTAAAATAATACCAGTCAACTGTAATAAATTATATAGTCTACTGTGATATCTAGAAAATTCATTTTAAAATGTCTACAAAGAGATATATACTTAAAATGAGACAAATCAAAATGGAATTCTAACATATGTCAAAGTAATTCAGTGAAAGGCAGGAAAAAGAAACCAGGGAACAAAAAACAAACAAACCGAAAAACAAATATTAAAATGGCAGACTTAAGCCCTAACATATCAACAGTTACAGTTGTATCTACATACACCAATTAAAAGACAGAGATTGTCAGGGTGGATTAACAAATATGATGCAGCTATAGGCTGTCTAAAATAAACTCACTTCAAATATAATGAAAAGGGTAGACTGACAGTAAAAGGACAGAAAGAGATCTATCATGCAAACATTAATGGGAAAAAACAAAGCAGGATTGGGTATATTAATTTCAGAGGGGAAAATAAAGCAAAGACAGACAGGGATATTACATAATGATAAAGGGTCAAGCTACCAAAAAGACATGGTAATCTTAAATGTGTAAGCACCAAACAACAAAGCAGCAAAATATGTACAGCAAAATCTGATAGAACTGAAAGAAGAAAGTAATAGTGTAAAACATGGTAAATAGGTGGACAAAAATGATAAAGACTGAAGACAAAGTCTTTATTCTCAGAATACATGATTGTCTATACAGAAAATGCTAAGGAATATACAAAAAAACTGTTAGAATTAATAAATGAATGCTGCAGAGATGCAGAATACAAGGCCAAACAAAATTCAATTATATGTCTATCTAATAGCAACAAATAATTGGAAAATGAAATTTAAAAAATAAGATTTAGAACAGAATCAAGTTTAGGATTAAACTTAGTGAAAGTTATGGAATACATCTACACTAAAAACGACATAAAATTGTTGAAATTAAAGAACTAAATAAATGCAGAAACACTGCATGTTCATACAATAAAAGGCTCAATATTGATAGGCTGTCCATGTTCCCAAAATTGATACACAGTTTCAACTAAATCTGAATCAAAATCCTGGAATTCTTTTTTATAAAACTTAAGCTGATTGTACAATTTTTATGGACATGCAAAGGAACTACAAAAGCTAAATCAATTTTTGAAAAAGAAGACAAATTGGAAGACGTATACTACTTGACGTCAAGACTTATTCTAAATCCACAATAATCAAAATATTATGTTACCACTCAGAATTGAACCTCAGAGCACAGCTTACTAAGGGAACGCTTATTGTAACGGTCCCTAGATTATAAGCTCTTACAGCAGTCACATCTTTTCCTGAATTGTAATGGCTATCTCCAGATTCCAAGATGCTGATCCCTTCGTGTATAACCTGATTGATCCCTGGAACTTTGGGTATCTGTGTGACACCTGAAACTCAGAGTTAGAACTCAGCAGATATGAATGTCAGTATTAGCACATACAGAAACTGTTTAAAAAGGTGAAAAAGAATCCAGATCTCTACTAGAGATATGAATGAAGCAGATGTGGATAAGACTAGAGAAAATTGGGCCAAACAGTAAAGGACAATACTGACTGCACTTTAAAACTTCAAATTCCATGTAAGACCAAGGGAAGAGATGTTTAGTTGGTGCAAGATCTATATTTCCTAATCAATTTAACTCGCAAAGTTCATTCAAATACCATAATTACATGGAACTTTTAATAGGAAGTGAGACCTGGTAGGTCTGCACAGGTTAGTGTGAAATTCATACATCCCAAAGTAATATGTACAGAGAATAAAAATATATATGCGGAGCCTCCCTGAGGAGTTGGGGGAAAATGCAGAGGTGTTGGGTTTCCTCACCTGGATTGTTGCTGATGTTCTCACAAACACTGAGGACTGGCGGTTTGATGCACCAATCTCTCTATCATGGGAGTTGCCCTTATGAAGCTCGTCACTGCAAAAGAGAGGCTAACCTGCTTATAATTTTGCCTAAGATTCTCCCCGAGTACCTCTTTGCTGCTCAGATGTGGCCCTCTCTCTCTAGCTAAGCCAACTTGGCAGGTGAGCTCACTAACCTCCCCACTATGTGGAACCTGACTCCCAGGGGTGTAAATCTCCCTGGCAATGCAGGATATGACTCCCAGGGATGAATCTGGATCCAACATCATGGGATTGAGAACATCTTCTTGACCAAAAGGGGGATGGAAAATGAAACAAAATAAAGTTTCAGTGGCTGAGAGATTCCAAATGGATTGAAAGGTCACTCTGATGGGCATTCTTATGCACTATATAGATAACCCTTTTTAGGTTTTAATGCATTGGAATAACTAGAAGTAAATACCTGAAACTATCAAACTCCAACCCAGTAGCCTTGACTCTTGAAGATGATTGTATAGCAATGTAGATTACAAGGGGTGACAGCATGATGTTAAAGCCTTATGGATCACACTCCCTTTATCCAGTGTATGGATGAATGAGTAAAAAAAATAGGGACAAAACACTAAATGAAAAATAGGTTGGGGGGTGTTTTGGGTGTTCTTCTTTACTTTCATTTTTTATTCTTACTTTTACTTTTTTCTGGTACAAGGAAAATGTTCAAAAAATAGATTGGGGTGATGAATGCACAACTATATGATGGTACTGTTAACAATTAATTGTACACTTTGGATGACTGTATGGTATGTGAATATGTCTCAATAAAATTGAATTTAAAAAATATTATGTTACCAGCATGCAGACAGACATATATATCAAAAGAACAGAATAGAAAGTCTAGAAATAGACCTACTCATATATGGTCAATTGATATTTGATAAATTTGTAAATGTAATTCAATGAGGAAAAAGATACTCTTTTCAATAAATGGCTGTGAAACAACCGATGTCCACATGGAAAAACCTGAATCTAAGTGTCCAGCCTTCATGCCTCTTTTAACCTCATGCTCCACATCCAATCCTGCTGCTGGGTCTAACAATTTTCTTGGTAAGCATTATGTTATTCTCAGTTTTGTTTTTCAAATAAAATTAATTTCAGGCTTTTATTAATGTATGCACTTCTTTATAGTATGAATATTGATGAAATTATGTGGGGTTTTTTTGGCATTTTTTTATTATTTTAGGGGAAATTCCAAAGAATGGAATGACTGTGTCAAAGTGGTTTATTAAATGGGATAAAATAGGAAGCAGCATTATTCTTCTCCATTTCACCAGATGCTTAGCCACATCTTTCTCCAAGCAGGTTCCATAACTCTCTAGTATCTTTCAGTTATAAGGTCAGAATTGGCAAACAAAAGCCATAACTCTAAAGGCTGGGTTCTTGTTACTGATCCCTCCCTGTGCTGGTTTGGATATATTATGTCCGCCAAAAAGCCATGTTCTGTAATGCAATCTTGTGGGGGCTGATTTATTAGTCTTTTGATTAGGGTGGAAAGTTTTGATTGAGTGTTTCCATGGAGATGTGACTCACCCAACTGTGGGTGATACTTTTGATTAGATAATTTCCATGGAGGTGTGACCCCACCCATTCAGGGTGGGTCTTGATTAGTTCACCGGAGTACATAAGAGAGCTCAGGAGCTGACACAGAAGGTGACGCTTGGAGACTGCTGGAGATTAAGACAGAAGGATGTTTGGAGATGCTAAGTTAAGAGATGAAGCCCAGAATTGTACCCTGGAGAACCTAAGAGATGACCCCCAGATGCTTAGAGAGAAACAGTCAGGGAGGAAGAAGCAAGGATGCATACGAGCTGAGAGAGAGGAGCAAAGACAGAAGCCCAGAGGCATTCAGGAGAAAGCCATTTTGAAACAAACCCAGGAGCAAAGGACCAGCAGATACCAGCCACATGCCTTCCCAGCTGACAGAGGTGTTCCAGACGCCACCGGCTGTCCTTCAGTAAAGGTATCATCTTGTTGATGCCTTAGTTCGGACACTTTCACAGCCTCAGAACCGTAACTCTGTAACCTAATAAACCCCCTTTATAAAAGCCATTTCTGGTATTTTGCAAAACAGCAGCATTAGCAAACCGGAATACTCCCCTTTAACACTTCAGTACAGTTAAAATGACTAATTTTGAAAGTTATCATGTACTTTCAGGTATTAATAAACATACAGTCTAGAAAAAACTGAAACAACCATTCTCACATACAATTAAAAGCTTCCCAACATCCTCCCCCTCCTTAACTCCAACCCAGCATGGAGGGAATTGAGGTAATAAATATCTGACCTCATGCTCTTCCCACCCTCTGATCTGGTGCCTCCCATTGACTAGAAGGCAGTGGGCATGGCAACCCACTGACGCAGCCCATAAAAGTTATCGTCCTGAAGCATAGGACAGTATGGAAAGGGTGGAGAATGAATCTGGAGAGGCAAATGGAAAATATCCAAGCCATAGAAAAAAGTTTAAAAAAACTACATTTAATCAGAGTCTAATAAAGAGGAAAGAAAAAGAATGGGGTAATATTTAAAGAGATATGGCTGAGACATGCCCAAAACTAATGAAAGATATTAATCCATTAATTCAAGAAGGCTAAGTAAATCTCAAGATAAATATTTTTTTACAAATACCATAGAAATGTCATAGTGAAACTACACAACACCAAAGATGAAGTAGACAAAAAGACTATTTTGAAAAAAGTGATAGACTGATAACTGACTTTTCAACAGCAATAATGGAAGCCAGAAGACAGAAGAATGTTATCTTCAATGTCAAAACAAAAATACAGTCAACAAAGAATTTGATACCCAACAAAAATGTATTTCAAAAATAACAACAAAATACAGACATTGCCTTTTCACAAAGATGGTGCCGAAAGCGAATAAGGAAGCCCATGCCCCTCCCAAAACCAAAGCCAAAGCAAAGCCTTTGAAAGCCAAGAAGGCAGTACTGAAAGGCATCCACAGCCACACAAAAAAAGAAGATTCGCACCTCATCCACATTCTGGTGGCCCAAGATGCTGCATCTCAGAAGACAGTCCAAATATCCTCAGAAGAGTGCCCCCAGGAGAAACAGCTTGACCACTGTGCCATCATCAAGTTCCCCCCAACCAATGAGTCAGCCTTGAAGAAGATCGAAGACAACACCACACTTGTTTTCATTGTGGATGTCAAGCCGACAAGCACCAGATCACGCAGGCTGTGAAGAAGCTCTATGACACTGACGTGGCCTAGGTCAACACCTTGATCAGGCCTGATGGGAAGAAAAAGGCACATGTTCAAGTGGCTCCTGACTGATGCTCTGGATGCTGCCAACAAAACTGGGATCATCTAACCTGAGTCCAGCAGGCTAATTCTAAATATAAGTTTTTTGACCATTAAAAAAAAAAACCAGGGAAAAATTGAAAGATTTACCATCAGGCTCTCAATAAGAAAAGTCAAAAGACATAGTTCACACACAACGAAAATGATCACACATGAAAAGTCTGGGATACAAGAAAGAATGAAGAGAGGCGGGGCAAGATGGCAGATTGGTGAGGAGTATATTTTAGTTACTCATCCAGGGAAGTAGGTAGAAAGCCAGGAACTGCGTGGACTGGACACCGCAGAGCAATTTGACCTTGGGCATACCTCAAGCAACACTCATGAACACGTGGAACTGCTGAGATCAGTGAAATCTGTAAAGTTTGCGTGGCCAGGGGTCCCGCACCCCTCCCTGCCAGGCTCAGTCCCGTGGGAGGAGGGGCCGTCAGCACTGGGAACAAGAAGGGAGAACTGCAGTGGCAGCTCTTATCGGAAACTCATTCTACTGATCCAAACTCCAATCACAGATAGACTGAGACCAGACACCAGAGAATCTGAGAGCAGCCAGCCCAGCAGAGAGGAAATAGGGATAGCAAAAAACAGCAAGAAAAACCCAAAAAGAAAAGCGGAGGCTTTTTGGAGTTCTGGTGAACATAGAAGGGGGAAGGGCAGAGCTCAGGCCCTGAGGCTCATATGCAAATCCCGAAGAAAAACTGATCTCTCTGCCCCCTGAACCTTTCCTTAATGGCCCAAATTGCTTTATCTCTTAGCATTTCAATAATCCATTAGATCTGCCAGGAGGGCCCCTTTTTTTTTTTTAATCTTTTTTTTCTTTTTCTAAAACAATTACTCTAAGAAGCCCAACACAGAAAGCCTCAAAGACTTGCAATTTTGGCAGGTCAAGACAAGAGCAGAACTAAGAGAGCTCTGAGACAAAAGGCAATAATCCAGTGGCTGAGAAAATTCACTAAACACCACAACTTCCCAAGAAAAGGGGGGCGTCCACTCACAGCCATCATCCTGGTGGACAGGAAACACTCCTGCCCGTCGCCAGCCCCATAGCCCAGAGCTACCCCAGACAACCGAGTATGACGGAAGTGCTTCCAATAACATGTACATACCACAAAACTGGGTATGGACATTAGCCTTCCCTGCACTTTCAGCTGGTTGTCCCAGAGTTGGGAAGGTGGAGCAGTGTGAATTCACAAGCCTCATTCAGCCATCATATCAGCAGACTGGGAGCCTCCCTACACAGCCCTGCAGCCCAGAATCGCCCTGGGGGATGGCACTCACCTGTGACATAGTACAGTCATCCCTCAACATAGGACCAGGGGGTGCAAGGCCTGGAAGAGGGACCCACTCGCAAGTCTCAGGGGTCACACACCAATACCAAGGACTTGTGGGTCAGAGGCAGAGACAAACTGTGGCAGGACTGAAATGAAGGATTAGACTATTACAGCAGCTTTAAAACTCCAGGAACACCAGGGAGATTTGATTGTTACAGCCACCCCCCCCCCTCCCTGACTGCCCAGACACACGCCCCATATACAGGGCGGGCAAAACCAACTACACACGCAAGCTTGGTACACAAATTGGACCCCACAAGACTCACTCCCCCACTCACCACAAAGGCAAAGCAGGGGAGAACTAGCTTGAGGGGAACAGGTGGCTCGTGGGCGCGACCTGCTGGTGAGTTGAGAAAGTATACTCCACGAAGCTGTAGATCTGACAAAGTAGAGATAAGGATATCAATTGGTATACAAACCCTAAAAGAACCCTATCAAGTTAAGCAAATGCCAAGAGGCCAAAAACAACAGAAAATTTTAAAGCATATGAAAAAAACAGATGATATGGATAACCCAAGCCCAAGCACCCAAATCAAAAGATCAGAGGAGACAGAGTACCTAGAGCAACTAATCAAAGAACTAAAGAGGAATGATGAGACCATGGCACGTGATATAAAGGAAATGAAGAACAGCAAGGCACAGGATATAAAGGACATCAAGAAGACCCTAGAAGAGCATAAAGACATTGCAAGACTAAATAAAAAAATAGATGACCTTATGGGAATTAAAGAAACTGTGGACCAAATTAAAAAGATTCTGGATAATCATAGTACAAGACTAGAGGAAGTTGAACAAAGAATCAGTGACCTGGAAGATGACAGAACGGAAAATGAAAGCACAAAAGAAAGAATGGGGGAAAAAATCGAAAAAATCAAAATGGACATCAGGGATATGATAAATAATATAAAACATCCAAATATAAGACTCATCGGTGTTCTAAACGGGGAGGAAAAGGGTAAAGGTCTAGGAAGAGTATTCAAAGAAATTGTTGGGGGAAACTTCCCAAATCTTCTAAACACCATAAATACACAAATTATAAATGCCCAGGGAACTCCAAATAGAATAAATCCAAATAAACCCACTCCGAGACATATTCTGATCACATTGTCAAATACTGAAGAGAAGGAGCAAGTTCTGAAAGCAGCAAGAGAAAAGCAATTCACAACATACAAAGGAAACAACAAAAGACTAAGTAGTGACTACTCAGCAGCCACCATGGAGGCAAGGAAGGCAGTGGCATGACATATTTAAAATTCTGAGTGAGAAAACTTTCCAACCAAGAATACTTTATCCAGCAAAGCTCTCCTTCAAATTTGAGGGAGAGCTTAAATTTTTCACAGACAAACAAATGCTGAGAGAATTTGCTAACAAGAGACCTGCCCTATTTCAGATACTAAAGGGAGCCCTACAGACAGAGAAACAAAGAAAGAAGAGAGAGACATGGAGAAAGGTTCAGTACTAAAGAGATTCGGTATGGGTACATTAAAGGATATTAATAGAGGGAAAAATATATATGACAAACATAAACCAAAGGATAAGATGGCTGATTCAAGAAATGCCTTCACGGTTATAACGTTGAATGTAAATGGATTAAACTCCCCAATTAAAAGATATAGATTCACAAAATGGATCAAAAAAAATGAACCATCAATATGTTGCATACAAGAGACTCATCTTAGACACAGGGACACAAAGAAATTGAAAGTAAAAGGATGGAAAAAAATATTTCATGCAAGCTACAGCCAAAAGAAAGCAGGTGTGGCAATATTAATCTAAGATAAAATAGACTTTAAATGTAGTGATGTTTTGAGAGACAAAGGAGGCTACTACATACTAATAAAAGGGGCAATTCAACAAGAAGAAATAACAACCATAAATGTTTATGCACCCAATCAAGGTGCCACAAAATACATGAGAGAAACACTGGGAAAACTAAAGGAAGCAATTGATGATTCCACAATAATTGTGGGAGACTTCAACACATCACTCTCTCCTATAGATAGATCAACCAGACACAAGAACAATAAGGAAACTGAAAACCAAAACACTCTGATAAATGAATTGGATTTAATAGACATATACAGAACATTACATCCCAAATCACCAGGATACACATTCTTCTCTAGTGCTCATGGAACTTTCTCCACAATAGATCATATGCTGGGACATAAAACAAGCCTCAATAAATTTAAAAAGATTGAAATTATTCAAAGCACATTCTCTAACCACAATGGAATACAATTAGAAGTCAATAACCATCAGAGACTTAGAAAATTCACAAATACCTGGAGGTTAAACAACACGCTCCTAAACAATCAGTGGGTTAAAGAAGTAGCAGCACAACACTGTGAACATAATTAACGGCACTGAATTATCTCACTGAATGTGATTAAAAGCGGAAATTTTAGGTTGTATATATGTTACTAGAATAAAAAATTTTAAGAAAACCATAGGACTGTACAACACAAATAAAGAACCCGAAAGTAAACCATGGACTATAGTTAATAGTATAATCATAATACTATCCTTTCATCAATTATAACAAATGTACCTCACTAAGGCAAGGTGTCAATATTGGGGAGAGGTATTTGGGAACTCTATTTTCTATATGAGTTTTCTGTAAACCTACACCTTCTCTAATAAATTTTTTTTAAAGTAAAAAAAAAAAAAAAAAGAAGAAGAAATAGCAAGAGAAATTGCTAAATATATAGAGACGAATGAAAATGAGAACACAACATACCAAAACCTATGGGATGCAGCAAAAGCGGTACTGAGGGGGAAATTTACAGCACTAAACACATATATTAAAAAGGAAGAACGAGCCAAAATCAAAGAATTAATGGATCAACTGAAGAAGCTAGAAAATGAACAGCAAGCCAATCCTAAACCAAGCAGAAGAAAAGAAATAACAAGGATTAAAGCAGAAATAAATGACATAGAGAACAAAAAAACAAAAAAGACAGGATAAATAACACCAAAAGTTGGTTCTTTGAGAAGATCAACAAGATTGACAAGCCCCTAGCTAGACTGACAAAATCAAAAAGACAGAAGATACATATAAACCAAATAATGAATGAGAAAGGTGACATTACTGCAGATCCTGAAGGAATTTAAAAAATTATAAGAGGATACTATGAACAACTGTATGGCAACAAACTGGATAATGTAGAGGAAATGGACAATTTCCTGGAAACATATGAACAACCTACACTGACCAGAGAAGAAACAGAAGACCTCAACCAACCCATCACAAGCAAAGAGATCCAATCAGTCATCAAAAAGCTCCCACAAATAAATGCCTAGGGCCAGATGGCTTCACAGGGGAGTTCAACCAAACTTTCCAAAAAGAACTGACACCAATCTTACTTAAACTCTTTCAAAACATCGAAGAAAATGGAACACTACCTAACTCATTTTATGAAGCTAACATCAATCTAATATCAAAACCAGGCAAAGATGCTACAAAAAAGGAAAACTACTGCCAATCTCCCTAATGAATATAGATGCAAAAATCCTCAACAAAATACTTGCAAATTGAATCCAAAGACACATTAAAAAAATCATACACCATGACCAAGTGGGGTTCATTCCAGGCATGCAAGGATGGGTCAACATAAGAAAATCAATCAATGTATTACAACATATTAACAAATCAAAAGGTAAAAATCAAATGATCAAAGCATTCGAGAAAATCCAAAATCCCTTTTTGATAAAAACACTTCAAAAGGTAGGAATTGAAGGCAACTTCCTCAATATGATAAAGAGTATATATGAAAAACCCATAGCCAGCATAGTACTCAATGGTGAGAGACTGAACGCCTTTCCTCTAAGATCAGGAACAAGACAAGGATGCCCGCTATCATCACTGTTATTCAGCATTGTGCTGGAATTGCTAGCCAGGGCAATCCGGCAAGACAAAGAAATAAAAGGCATCTAAATTGGAAAGGAAGACGTAAAACTGTCATTGTTTGCAGATGATACAATCTCATATCTGGAAAACCCTGAGAAATCGACGATACAGCTACTAGAGCTAATAAACAAATTTAGCAAAGTAGTGGGATACAAGATTAATGCACGTAAGTCAGCAATGTTTCTATATGCTAGAAATGAACTAACTGAAGAGACACTCAAGAAAAAGATACCATTTTCAATAGCAACTAAAAAAATCAAGTACCTAGGAATAAACTTAATCAAAGATGTAAAAGACCTATACAAAGAAAACTACATAACTCTACTAAAAGAAATAGAAGGGGACCTTAAAAGATGCAAAAATATTCCATGTTCATGGATAGGGAGGCTAAATGTCATCAAGATGTCAATTCTACCCAAACTCATCTACAGATTCAATGCAATCCCAATCAAAATTCCAACAACCTACTTTGCAGACTTGGAAAAGCTAGTTATCAAATTTATTTGGAAAGGGAAAATGCCTTGAATTGCTAAAGACACTCTAAAAAAGAAACACGAAGTGGGAGGACTTACTCTCCCTGACTTTGAAGCTTATCATAAAGCCACAGTTGTCAAAACAGCATGGTACTGGCACAAAGATAGACATATAGATCAATGGAATCAAATTGAGAATTCGGAGATAGACCCCCAGATCTATGGCCGACTGATCTTTGATAAGGCCCCCAAAGTCACTGAACTGGGTCATAATGGTCTTTTCAACAAATGGGGCTGGGAGAGTTGGATATCCATATCCAAAAGAATGAAAGAGGACCCCTATCTCACACCCTACACAAAAATTAACTCAAAATGGACCAAAGATCTCAATATAAAAGAAAGTACCATAAAACTCCTAGAAGATAATGTAGGAAAACATCTTCAAGACCTTGTATTAGACAGCCACTTCCTAGAGTTTACACCCAAAGCGCAAGCAACAAAAGAAAAAATAGATAAATGGGAACTCCTCAAGCTTAGAAGTTTCTGCACCTCAAAGGAATTTCTCAAAAAGGTAAAGAGACAGCCAACTCAATGGGAAAAAATTTTTGGAAACCATGTATCTGACAAAAGACTGATATCTTGCATATATAAAGAAATCCTACAACTCAATGACGATAGTACAGACCCCCCAATTATAAAATGGGCAAAAGAGATGAAAAGACAGTTCTCTGAAGAGGAAATACAAATGGCCAAGAAACACATGAAAAAATGTTCAGCTTCACTAGCTATTAGAGAGATGCAAATTAAGACCACAATGAGATACCATCTCACACCAATTAGAATGGCTGCCATTAAACAAACAGGAAACTACAAATGCTGGAGGGGATGTGGAGAAATTGGAACTCTTATTCATTGTTGATGGGACTGCATAATGGTTCAGCCACTCTGGAAGTCAGTCTGGCAGTTCCTTAGAAAACTAGATATAGAGTTACTGTTCGATCTAGCAATTGCACTTCTCGGTATATACCCGGAAGATCAGAAAGCAGTGACATGAACAGATATGTGCACGCCCATGTTCATAGCAGCACTATTCACAATTGCCAAGAGATGGAAACAACCCAAATGTCCTTCAACAGATGAGTGGATAAATAAAATGTGGTATATACACACGATGGAATACTACACGGCAGTAAGAAGGAACGATGTCGTGAAACATATGACAACATGGATGAACCTTGAAGACATAATGCTGAGCGAAATAAGCCAGGCACAAAAAGAGAAATATTATATGTTACCACTAATGTGAACTTTTAAAAATGTAAAACAAATGGTTTATAATGTAGAATGTAGGGGAACTAGCGATAGAGAGCAATTAAGGAAGGGGGAACAATAATCCAATAAGAACAGATAAGCTATCATGGGTAAATTTAGCGTTCTGGGAATGCCCAGGAATGACTATGGTCTGTTAATTTCTGATGGGTATAGTAGGAACAAGTTCACAGAAATGTTTCTATATTAGGTTACCTTCTTGGGGTAGAGTAGGAACATATTGGAAGTAAAGTAGTTACCTTAAATTAGTTGTCTTTTTCTTAGTCCCTTGTTATGGTCTCTTTGAAATGTTCTTTTATTGTATGTTTTTTAAATTTTTTTTTTTCATACAGTTGATTTAAAAAAAAAAAGTTTAAAAAAAAAAACAAGGAAAAAAATATGCAGAGCCCCCTTGAGGAGCTGGTGGAGAATGCAGGGGTATTGGCCTGCCCCACCTCGATGGTTGCTAACATGCCCACAGACATAGGCGACTGGTGGTCTGATGGGTTGAGCCCTCTACAACAGGATTTACCCTTGGGAAGATGTTGCTGCAAAGGACAGGCTAGGCCTCCCTATAATTGTGCCTAAGAGCCTCCTCCCGAATGCCTCTTTGTTGCTCAGATGTGGCCCTCTCTCTCTAGCTAAGCCAACTTGAAAGGTGAAATCACTGCCCTCCCCAATACGTGGGATCAGACACCCAGGGGAGTGAATCTCCCTGGCAATGTGGAATATGACTCCAAGGAGGAATGTAGACCAGCATCATGGGATGGAGAACATCTTCTTGACCAAAAGGGGGATGTGAAAGGAAATGAGGAGGCGGGGCAAGATGGCAGACTGGTGAGCTGTATGTTTTAGTTACTCCTCCAGGAAAGTAGGTAAAAAGCCAGGAACTGCGTGGACTGGACACCACAGAGCAATCTGTCTTTGGGCATACTTCATACAACACTCATGAAAACGTGGAACTGCTGAGATCACCGAAATCTGTAAGTTTTTGCGGCCAGGGGACCCGCGCCCCTCCCTGCCAGGCTCAGTCCCGGGGGAGGAGGGGCTGTCAGCTCCAGGAAGGAGAAGGGAGAATTGCAGTGGCTGCTCTCATCGGAAACTCATTCTACTGATTCAAACTCCAACCATAGATAGACTGAGGCCAGAGACCAGAGACTCTGAGAGCAGCCAGCCCAGCAGAGAGGAGACGGGCATAGAAGGAAAACAACACGAGAAGCTCCAAAGTAAAAGCAGAGGATTTTTGGAGTTCTGGTGAACACAGAAAGGGGAAGGGCGGAGATCAGGCCTTGAGGCGCATATGCAAATCCCGAAGCAAGGCTGATCTCTCTGCCCAGGGCACCTTTCCTTAATGGCCCTGGTTGCTTTGTCTATTAGCATTTCAATAACCCATTAGATCTCTGAGGAGGGCCGTTTTTTTTTTTTTTTTTTTTTTTTTTTTTTTAAATCCTTTTTGCTTTTTCTAAAACAATTACTCTAAGAAGCTCAATACAGAAAGCTTCAAAGAATTGAAATTTGGGCACGTCAAGTCAAGAGCAGAAATAAGAGAGCTCTGAGACAAAAGGCAATAATCCAGTGGCTGAGAAAATTCACTAAACAACACAACTTCCCAAGAAAAGGGGGGTGTCCGCTCACAGCCACCATCCTGGTGGACAGGAAACACTCCTGCCCATCGCCAGCCCCATAGCCCAGAGCTGCCCCAGACAACCCAGTGTGACGGAAGTGCTTCAAATAACAGGCACACACCACAAAACTGGGCGTGGACATTAGCCTTCCCTGCAACCTCAGCTGAATGTCCCAGAGCTGGGAAGGGGGAGCAGTGTGAATTAACAGAGCCCCATTCAGCCATCATTTGAGCAGACTGGGAGCCTCCCAACACAGCCCAGCAGCCCAGAACTGCCCTGGGGGGACGGCACTCACCTGTGACATAGCACAGTCATCCCTCAACAGAGGACCCGGGGTGCACAGCCTGGAAGAGGGGCCCACTTGCAAGTCTCAGGAGCCATACGCCAATACCAAAGACTTGTGGGTCAGTGGCAGAGACAAACTGTGGCAGGACTGAACTGAAGGATTAGACTATTGCAGTAGCTTTAAAACTCTAGGATCATCAGGGAGATTTGATTGTTAGGGCCACCCCCCCTCCCCGACTGCCCAGAAACACGCCCCACATACAGGGCAGGCAACACCAACTACACACGCAAGCTTGGGACACCAATTGGGCCCCACAAGACTCACTCCCCCACTCACCAAAAAGGCTAAGCAGGGGAGATCTGGCTTGTGGAGAACAGGTGGCTCGTGGACGCCACCTGCTGGTTAGTTAGAGAAAGTGTACTCCACGAAGCTGTAGATCTGATAAATTAGAGATAAGGACTTCAACTGGTCTACAAACCCTAAAAGAACCCTATCAAGGACAGCAAATGCCACGAGGCCAAAAACAACAGAAAATTATAAAGCATATGAAAAAACCAGACGATATGGATAACCCAAGCCCAAGCACCCAAATCAAAAGACCAGAAGAGACACACCTAGAGCAGCTACTCAAAGAACTAAAGATGAACAATGAGACCCTAGTACGGGATATGAAGGAAATCAAGAAGACCCTAGAAGAGCATAAAGAAGACATTGCAAGACTAAATAAAAAAATGGATGATCTTATGGAAATTAAAGAAACTGTTGACCAAATTAAAAAGATTCTGGACACTCATAGTACAAGACTAGAGGAAGTTGAACAACGAATCAGTGACCTGGAAGATGACAGAATGGAAAATGAAAGCATAAAAGAAAGAATGGGGAAAAAAATTGAAAAACTCGAAATGGACCTCAGGGATATGATAGATAATATGAAGCGTCCGAATATAAGACTCATTGGTGTCCCAGAAGGGGAAGAAAAGGGTAAAGGTCTAGGAAGAGTATTCAAAGAAATTGTTGGGGAAAACTTCCCAAATCTTCTAAACAACATAAATACACAAATCATAAATGCTCAGCGAACTCCAAATAGAATAAATCCAAAAAAACCCACTCCGAGACATATACTGATCACACTGTCAAACATAGAAGAGAAGGAGCAAGTTCTGAAAGCAGCAAGAGAAAAGCAATTCACCACATACAAAGGAAACAGCATAAGACTAAGTAGTGACTACTCAGCAGCCACCATGGAGGCGAGAAGGCAATGGCACGATATATTTAAAATTCTGAGAGAGAGGAATTTCCAGCCAAGAATACTTTATCCAGCAAAGCTCTCCTTCAAATTTGAGGGAGAGCTTAAATTTTTCACAGACAAAGAAATGCTGAGAGAATTTGCTAACAAGAGACCTGCCCTACTGGAGATACTAAAGGGAGCCCTACAGACAGAGAAACAAAGACAGGACAGAGAGACTTGGAGAAAGGTTCAGTACTAAAGAGATTCGGTATGGGTACAATAAAGGATATTAATAGAGAGAGGGAAAAATATGGCAAACATAATCCAAAGGATAAGATGGCCGATTCAAGAAATGCCTTCACGGTTTTAACGTTGAATGTAAATGGATTAAACTCCCCAATTAAAAGATATAGATTCACAGAATGGATCAAAAAAAATGAACCATCAATATGTTGCATACAAGAGACTCATCTTAGACACAGGGACACAAAGAAATTGAAAGTGAAAGGATGGAAAAAATATTTCATGCCAGCTACAGCCAAAAGAAAGCAGGTGTAGCAATATTAATCTCAGATAAAATAGACTTCAAATGCAGGGATGTTTTGAGAGACAAAGAAGGCCACTACATACTAATAAAAGGGGCAATTCAGCAAGAAGAAATAACAATCGTAAATGTCTATGCACCCAATCAAGGTGCCACAAAATACATGAGAGAAACATTGGCAAAACTAAAGGAAGCAATTGATGTTTCCACAATAATTGTGGGAGACTTCAACACATCACTCTCTCCTATAGATAGATCAACCAGACAGAAGACCAATAAGGAAATTGAAAACCTAAACAATCTGATAAATGAATTAGATTTAACAGACATCTACAGGACATTACATCCCAAATCACCAGGATACACATACTTTTCTAGTGCTCACGGAACTTTCTCCAGAATAGATCATATGCTGGGACATAAAACAAGCCTCAATAAATTTAAAAAGATTGAAATCATTCAAAGCACATTCTCTGACCACAATGGAATACAATTAGAAGTCAATAACCATCAGAGACTTAGAAAATTCACAAATACCTGGAGGTTAAACAACACACTCCTAAACAATCAGTGGGTTAAAGAAGAAATAGCAAGAGAAATTGCTAAATATATAGAGACGAATGAAAATGAGAACACAACATACCAAAACCTATGGGATGCAGCAAAAGCAGTGCTAAGGGGGAAATTTATAGCACTAAACGCATATATTAAAAAGGAAGAAAGAGCCAAAATCAAAGAACTAATGGATCAACTGAAGAAGCTAGAAAATGAACAGCAAACCAATCCTAAACCAAGTAGAAGAAAAGAAATAACAAGGATTAAAGCAGAAATAAATGACATAGAGAACAAAAAAACAATAGAAAGGATAAATATCACCAAAAGTTGGTTCTTTGAGAAGATCAACAAGATTGACAAGCCCCTAGCTAGACTGACAAAATCAAAAAGAGAGAAGACCCATATAAACAAAATAATGAATGAAAAAGGTGACATAACTGCAGATCCTGAAGAAATTAAAAAAATTATAAGAGGATATTATGAACAACTGTATGGCAACAAACTGGATAATGTAGAAGAAATGGACAATTTCCTGGAAACATATGAACAACCTAGACTGACCAGAGAAGAAATAGAAGACCTCAACCAACCCATCACAAGCAAAGAGATCCAATCAGTCATCAAAAATCTTCCCACAAATAAATGCCCAGGGCCAGATGGCTTCACAGGGGAATTCTACCAAACTTTCCAGAAAGAACTGACACCAATCTTACTCAAACTCTTTCAAAACATTGAAAAAAATGGAACACTACCTAACTCATTTTATGAAGCTAACATCAATCTAATACCAAAACCAGGCAAAGATGCTACAAAAAAGGAAAACTACCGGCCAATCTCCCTAATGAATATAGATGCAAAAATCCTCAACAAAATACTTGCAAATCGAATCCAAAGACACATTAAAAAAATCATACACCATGACCAAGTGGGGTTCATTCCAGGCATGCAAGGATGGTTCAACATCAGAAAAACAATCAATGTATTACAACACATTAAAAACTCGAAAGGGAAAAATCAATTGATCATCTCAATAGATGCTGAAAAAGCATTTGACAAAATCCAACATCCCTTTTTGATAAAAACACTTCAAAAGGTAGGAATTGAAGGAAACTTCCTCAACATGATAAAGAGCATATATGAAAAACCCACAGCCAGCATAGTACTCAATGGTGAGAGACTGAAAGCCTTCCCTCTAAGATCAGGAACAAGACAAGGATGCCCGCTGTCACCACTGTTATTCAACATTGTGCTGGAAGTGCTAGCCAGGGCAATCCGGCAAGACAAAGAAATAAAAGGCATCCAAATTGGAAAAGAAGAAGTAAAACTGTCATTGTTTGCAGATGATATGATCTTATATCTAGAAAACCCTGAGAAATCAACGATACACCTACTAGAGCTAATAAACAAATTTAGCAAAGTAGCGGGATACAAGATTAATGCACATAAGTCAGTAATGTTTCTATATGCTAGAAATGAACAAACTGAAGAGACACTCAAGAAAAAGATACCATTTTCAATAGCAACTAAAAAAATCAAGTACCTAGGAATCAACTTAACCAAAGATGTAAAAGACCTATACAAAGAAAACTACATAACTCTACTAAAAGAAATAGAAGGGGACCTTAAAAGATGGAAAAATATTCCATGTTCATGGATAGGAAGGCTAAATGTCATTAAGATGTCAATTCTACCCAAACTCATCTACAGATTCAATGCAATCCCAATCAAAATTCCAACAACCTACTTTGCAGACTTGGAAAAGCTAGTTATCAAATTTATTTGGAAAGGGAAGATGCCTCGAATTGCTAAAGACACTCTAAAAAAGAAAAACGAAGTGGGAGGACTTACACTCCCTGACTTTGAAGCTTATTATAAAGCCACAGTTGCCAAGACAGCATGGTACTGGCACAAAGATAGACATATAGATCAATGGAATCGAATTGAGAATTCAGAGATAGACCCTCAGATCTATGGCCGACTGATCTTTGATAAGGCCCCCAAAGTCACCGAACTGAGCCATAATGGTCTTTTCAACAAATGGGGCTGGGAGAGTTGGATATCCATATCCAAAAGAATGAAAGAGGACCCCTACCTCACCCCCTACACAAAAATTAACTCAAAATGGACCAAAGATCTCAATATAAAAGAAAGTACCATAAAACTCCTAGAAGATAATGTAGGAAAACATCTTCAAGACCTTGTATTAGGAGGCCACTTCCTAGACTTTACACCCAAAGCACAAGCAACAAAAGAGAAAATAGATAAATGGGAACTCCTCAAGCTTAGAAGTTTCTGCACCTCAAAGGAATTTCTCAAAAAGGTAAAGAGGCAGCCAACTCAATGGGAAAAAATTTTTGGAAACCATGTATCTGACAAAAGACTGATATCTTGCATATACAAAGAAATCCTACAACTCAATGACAATAGTACAGACAGCCCAATTATAAAATGGGCAAAAGATATGAAAAGACAGTTCTCTGAAGAGGAAATACAAATGACCAAGAAACACATGAAAAAATGTTCAGCTTCACTAGCTATTAGAGAGATGCAAATTAAGACCACAATGAGATACCATCTAACACCGGTTAGAATGGCTGCCATTAAACAAACAGGAAACTACAAATGCTGGAGGGGATGTGGAGAAATTGGAACTCTTATTCATTGTTGGTGGGACTGTATAATGGTTCAGCCACTCTGGAAGTCAGTCTGGCAGTTCCTTAGAAAACTAGATATAGAGCTACCATTCGATCCAGCGATTGCACTCCTCGGTATATACCCGGAAGATCGGAAAGCAGTGACACGAACAGATATCTGCACGCCAATGTTCATAGCAGCATTATTCACAATTGCCAAGAGATGGAAACAACCCAAATGTCCTTCAACAGATGAGTGGATAAATAAAATGTGGTATATACACACGATGGAATACTACGCGGCAGTAGAAGGAACGATCTGGTGAAACATATGACAACATGGATGAACCTTGAAGACATAATGCTGAGCGAAATAAGCCAGGCACAAAAAGAGAAATATTATATGCTACCACTAATGTGAACTTTGAAAAATGTAAAACAAATGGTTTATAATGTAGAATGTAGGGGAACTAGCAGTAGAGAGCAATTAAGGAAGGGGGAACAATAATCCAGGAAGAACAGATAAGCTATTTAACGTTCTGGGGATGCCCAGAAATGACTATGGTCTGTTAATTTCTGATGGTTGTAGTAGGAACAAGTTCACTGAAATGTTGCTATATTATGTAACTTTCTTGGGGTAAAGTAGGAACATGTTGGAAGTTAAGCAGTTATCTTAGGTTAGTTGTCTTTTTCTTACTCCCTTGCTATGGTCTCTTTGAAATGCTCTTTTATTGTATGTTTGTTTTCTTTTTAACTTTTTTTTTCATACAGGTGATTTGAAAAAAGAAGGGAAAGTTAAAAAAAAAAAAAAAAAAAAAAAAAAAAAGAAAAAAGACAAACAAGGGGGAAAAAAAAAAAAAAAAGATGAAAGGAAATGAAATAAACTTCAGTGGCAGAGAGATTCCAGAAGGAGCTGAGAGTTCACTCTGGTGGGCACTCTTATGCACAATATAGATAACCCTTTTTAGGTTCTAATGAATTGGGGTAGCTGGTGGTAGATACCTGAAACTATCAAACTACAACCCAGAACCCATGAATCTTGAAGACAATTGTATAAAAATGCAGCTTATGAGGGGTGACAATGGGATTGGGAAAGCCAGAAGGACCACACTCCCCCTTGTCTTGTTTATGGATGGATGAGTAGAAAAATAGGGGAAGGAAACAAACAAACAAACAAATAGACAAAGGCACCCAGTGTTCTTTTTTACTCTAATTGCTCTTTTTCACTTTAATTATTATTCTTGTTATTTGTGTGTGTGTGGTAATGAAGGTGTCAGGGATTGATTTTGGTGATGAATGTACAACTATGTAATGGTACTGTGAACAATCAAATGTACGATTTGTTTTGTATGACTGCATGGTATGTGAATATATCTCAATAAAATGAATATTTAAAAAAAGAAAGAATGAAGAACAGAAAAAACAATAAATGTTTGGATAAATCTAAATAAATATTTACTATATAAAACAACAATAATCAAGTATCAGGAGGTTAAAAAAATATATAAACTGAAATAAATAAAAATATAACAACCCAGGAAAGAAGTAATGGGAGTTAAAGTATGCTAAGGTCCTTGTAACATCACAGAGGTATGTAAAGTAGTTATCAATTTTTAACTTTGATAAGTTAAGTGTGCATACTGTAACTACTAGGGCGATGACTAACAAATAGAAACAGAGTATATATCTCCAAACTAATGGGAGAATTGGGAGGGAGCAAATGGAATGATAAAAGCAATCAATCCCAAAGAAGGCAAGAAAGGAAAGGGAAATAAAAAGCAGTGCAAGTGTGGGCAAAGAGCCCATGTTTAGTACAGTGATGAATTTATACCCAAATACATTAGTGAGTTTATTAAATATAAATGGACTAAATCTTCCAGTTAACAGATGATTATTAGCTTGGATTTTTTTTAATCCAAATATATGTTGTTTAAAAGAGACTTTAAAAATTAACCACATGGGGGCGGATAACATCATCACATGGTGACGTAAACAGCTACTAAAAACTCCTCTCCAGAGATTCAACCAAAAAAAGGACAATTATGAAATGTTTGACACTCTGGAGGAGGATATAGACTGGAGAAGGGCTCTGCAGATGCCAAAATGAAGAAAGAGAAGAAATATCAGGTATAAATCTTCTGTCCCAGACCAGCATGTCATCTCCCCTCCCCCACACTCAGTCTCCATGTGGGAAAGGCACAGAATCAGCATATGGGAACCCTCCCACCAGGGACACAGATTTTAAAATCTCTCACAGCAGGGAGATATACCCCCACTGTTTGAAGAACTGAGGGACAGGAGAGGACAATTCAAGGCCCAGGTCAGTGACAGCCAAAAAGACTGAGAAAATGTGGACAGACACTGTTTCCAGTCTTAGGTCTGAAAACCCTACCCCACCCTTGAGGAAAGCAGCAGCGAGTGGCCGTTTCCCTGCCTTGAGGACAGCTGGAGTACTGGATCAGCTGAGGAAGTATTCTGCCACAGGTCTAGTCCCACATCGAGCCAGATTTTGACTGGCAAAGTGAGGGCATAGAAATCCTGCAGTTTCAGCTCACCTGTACAGATGCAGCCTGTGCTCAGAGGGAAAGCAACCTGTGAGGATGATTAAGTTACTGAACAGTGCCATCTGCTGAACTCTCTGGAAAGTGCAAGAACTCAGACACTTTATTAAGTGGAGCTGGTCTACATGCCCTGCACAGAAACCCAGTCTGGTTTAGGCTAAGAAATACAGACAACCCAACTATCAAAGCAGGGCTCTAAAACAAACCCATGCTTGCTGACCAGTGGAAAACAGAGCACCACTGGAAGCCAGCAGATCTATACTACCCACACAGTGAACTTGCTGGGGTGCCCAGTGCCTACCTCCCATCTCTGTGGCAGGCCACAGTGGGTGCCTAATTTTGGGGGAAGACTGTGGGGCAGATCCAATCTGACAACTGGTCAGTGAGAGAAACAAAGAAATATGGAGATCAAAGAAAACCAACAAGAAAACCCAAGGCAAAAGAGAGAAAACAACCTCCAGAATAAACTAATCAAGAAAATAAGATGCCTAGACAGCAAAAAATCACAAGCCACACCATTAAACATGAAGATACAGCCCAGTAAAAGAAACAAACTACCACCTCCACTGAGATTCAGGAGTTGAAACAACTAATTAAATATGTTCAAACAAATATGCTAAATCAAATCAACGAGTTGAAGGAAAATGTGGAAAAAGAGACGAAGGATATAAGGACGACACTGGGTGACTGTAAGGAAGAATTTGTGAGCTTGAAGAAACAAATGGCAGAACTTATGGGAATGAAAAGCACAAAAGAAGAGATGAAAAACACAATGGAGACATACAACAGCAGAGTTGAGAAGCAGAAGGATTACTGAACTACAGGACAGGAGATCTGAAATTCTACATACAAAAGAACAGACAGGGAAAAGAATGGACAGATATGAGCAGAGAACTGAATGACAACATGACAACATGACAACATGAAGCACATGAATATACATGTTATAGGTGCCCCAGAAGGAGAAGAGAAGGGAAAAGGGGCAGAAAGAATAATAGAGGAAAAAATCAATGAAAATTTCCCAACTCTTATGAAAGACATAAAATCACAGGTCCAAGAAATACAGTGTACCCCAAACAGAATGGATCCAAATCGACCTACTCCAAGACACTTACTAATCAGATTGTCAAATGTCCAAGACAAAGAGAGAATTCTGAAAGCAGCAAGAGAAAAGCATCACGTACAAGGGAAGCTCAATAAGACTAAGTGCGGATTTCTCAGTAGAAATCATGGAGATGAGAAGGCAGTGATATGATTATATTCAAGATACTGAAAGATAAAAACTGCCAACTAAGAATCTATATCTGGCAAAACTGTCCTTCAAAAATGAGGGAGAGTTTAAAATATTTACAGATAAACAGACACTGAGAGAGTTCATGAACAGGAGACCTCCTCTACAAGAAATACTAAAGGGAGCACTACACACAGATAGGAATAGACAGGAAAGAGAGGCTTGGAGAAGACTGTAGAGATGAAGATACCAGCAGAACATAGAAAGAGGGTAAAGATCAGGTATTTGATGCTGAAGGAGTACAGAATGTTCAACAGAATTGATTATATAGATACAGAAATTGATAACACAATAGTGGGTGATGGTAGCACAATATTGTAGGTACACTGAACAAACATGACTGTGAGTATGGTTGAAAGAGGAAGGTTAGGGGCATGTAGGACACCAGAAGGAAAGACAGAAGATAAAGACTGGGACAGAATAACTTAGTGAAACCTAGAGTTGTCAATGATTATGACTAAATGTACAAATATAAGATTGTTTTTACATGAGGGAGAACAAATGAATGTCAATTTTGCAAGGTATTGAAAATGGGATGGTATTAGGGAAATAATACAATCAATGCAAACCAGAGTCTATAGTTAACAGTAGCATTATAATATGCTTCCATTAATTGTAACAAAGGCAATATACCAAAGTTAAATGTCTATAAGAGGGAGATATAAGGGAGGGGTGTAGGATTCTTGGCATTGATGTTGTTGTCTAACCTTTTTATTGTATTTCATTTTAATTTTATTTTTTCTTTTGTTGCTTTTTAGTTGTCATTTTTTTTCTTTTTCTTTTTTTCTCGTTTCCTTTTTTGGCCTCTTTCTTTGTGGAAGAAATGGAAATGTCCTCATATAGATAGTGGTAGTGAATGCATAACTATGTCATTATTCAGGGAACCACTGATTGTTTACTTAGGAGGGAATGTATAGTGTGTGAAAAAAAAAAGTCTAAAAAAATAAACAGAGGGATACAAGTACTGGAGAAAATGTGGCAAAAGGGATGGACATAATCACCACTGATGGGGAAGTAGAATGGTGCAGCCCATCTGAAGGGCAGTGTGGTGGTTCCACAGGAAGCTAAGCATGGGGTTGCCATATTGCCTTGCAACCCTGTTACTACATATATACTTGGAAGGACTGAAAAGAGGGATATGAATGGACATTTGCATGATAGGATTTATGGTGGCAGTATTCACAATTCGCAGTGGCTGGAAGTGACCTAAGGGTACATCAACCAATGAACAGAATAGCGAACTGTGGTATATACATACAATGGAACACTGAGCTGCTACAAGAAGTAGTGAAGTTATGAGGTATGCAATTAGGTGAATGGACATTGAGGAGAGTATATTGAGTGAAATAAACCAGAAATTAAAAGAAAAACATTATAATGCCTCACTAATATGGACTAACTATAATGTGCAAACTCTAAAAATTGAATCTGAGAGTATAGGTTATCAGGAGAAGGCTTATTGTAAAGGTTCCTAGAGCGTAAGCTGTTATAGCAGTTACATCTATTCCTGAGTTGTAAGGGCTATTTCTAAATTCTGATTTGCTGAGCTCTTGTGTATAACCTGGTCAATCCCTGGAACTTTGGTATCTGTGTGACACCTAAGACTCAGAGCCAGAGTCTGGTAGCTATGAATGTCAGCATTACCCCAGACAGCAAATGCTAAAGAGTCTGAAAAAGAGACTTCAGTTAGATATATGAGTGAAGCTGATTTGGTTAGAACTGAGGTAAATCAGACTAAAGAGTAAAGGATGATATTGATGGTGTTTTAAAACTTCAACTTCTATGTGAGACCACAGGAAGAGATATTTATTAGTTGCAAAATCTGTATTTTTTGTAACACACCATATAATTTAACTTGTATGGTCAGTTTATTCGAACACAATAATTACATGGAACTTTGAATAGGGAGTGAAATCTGGGTTGGTTTGTATAGATTAGTGTGAAGCCCCAATACATCCCAGAGAAATTTGGGCAGAGAATAAAAATGTATTTGCAAAGCCCCCTTGAGGGACTTTCGGAGAATGTGGAAATATTGGACTTCGCCACCTGGGGAATTCCTGATATTCTCACTAGCATTGTAGACTACCAATTTAGAAGGATAAGCCCACTCTATCTTGAGACTTGCCCTTATGAAGCTTGTTACTCCAAAGAAGAGGCTAAGCCTACTTACAATTGTGCCTAAGAGTCACCCCCAGAGAATGTCTTTTGTTGCTCGGATGTGTCCTCTCTCTCTAAGCCAAAGCTGCAGGTAAACTCACCGCCCTCCCCGCTACGTGGGGAGGGGGGCCATACATACTCCCAGGGGTATAAATCTCAGCAATGTGGGACATGACTCACAGAGATGAGCTTGTCCTTGTCATCATGGAATTGAGAAAGACTTCTTGGACCAAAAGGGGGAAGAGAAATGAAAATAGTGAAGTTTCAGTGGCTAAGAGATTTCAAACAGAGTTGAGAGGTCATTCAGAGGTTATTCTTATGCATTATATAGACATCCATTTTTAGTTTTTAGTACATTGGAATAGCTAGAAGGAAATACCTGAAACTGTTGAACCGCAACCCAGTATCCTTGATTCTTGAAGATGATTGATAACTATCCAGTATGGACAGATGAGTAGAAAAATGAGGACAAAAAGTAAATGAGTAATAAGGAGAATGGGGGGTATGGGATGTTTTGGGTATTATATTTTACTTTAATTTTTATTCTTATTCTTTTTTGTGTGTGGTAATGAAAATGTTCAAAAATTGATCGTGGTGATTAATGCACAACTATGTAATGGTACGGTGAACAACTAACTGATTGTACACTGTGGATGACAGTATGGTTTGTGAATATATCTCAATAAAACTGACTTTAAAAAAAAGTAACCACATGCCTTTTTCTCTCTGAGCCAAATTCTGCAAATAAACTCATTACCCTCCCCTCTATGTGGTACATCACTTTCAGGGATGTGAGTCTCCCGGGCAAAGTGGGACATGACCCAGGGACGAGCCTGGGCCTGCATCATGGGATTAACAGTGCCTTCTTGACCAAAAAGGGGAAAAGAAATGTAACAAAATAAGGTTTCAGTGGCTAAGAGATTTCAAATAGAGTCAAGATGCCATTTTGGAGGTTACTCTTATGCAAGCTTCAGCCAGATATTACAGATTGCCACAGTATGTCAAGCCCCAACCAACAATATTCCTGTGAAAATCCTAAAGAGAACACAGGGCCCTAAGACTATAAAAGTTTTTCTTAGTAAGTTTATTTTCCAGAAACTTAAAACCTCCAGATTGTTCCTATGCCAGATAAGCCCTGAATCGTAGAGGTACCAGTCTTTCCAAGAACATCGAGTTGCATTCCCCTACCTCATAATGTCAACACCCCTTTTCAACATGAAGGAAGTTAGAATGGTCACTGCCCAAATATCCCTGAAGACTGGGAAAATGATCAAATGAGAGGCAGGAGTTGTAACAGAGAAGTTAGGATTTAACAAATGATTACAACTACTGAATCATTATATAGATATTTCTTTTTAGTTTCTAGTGTATTAGAACAACCAGAAGGAAATACCTGAAATTGTGGAATAGTAACCCTGTACTATACTTTGATATTTGCTCTATGACTACCTGTTAAACTGTATTTTGAAATGTATCACTTTTATGCATATACGTTATATTTCACCATAATAAATGTTTAAAAATTTTTTTAAAATTAACCACAAGGAAAGGTTGAAAGAAAAAGAATGGAAAACATTTTTTTTTCTTAATTTCCAACTACCAACCAAAAGAAACCATATATAGCTGCATATAGATTTTTAAGGTAAAGAGATTACTAGAGTTAATGAGGGTTACAACTTAATGATTTTTTTAAAAGTTCTATTCACAGCAATAGCCAATAATTTTAAGTCTGTATGCAACTTGTAATATCAGTCTCAAAATACATAAGGTAAAACTGACAGAAATACAAGAGAAAGCCACATTCATAATCATAGTGTGAGATATTTTCCATAAGCCTCTCAGTAACTTATGGGGAAAAGAAATCAGTTAAAATGGAGATTTGAACATCATAATTAACAAACCTGACCTAATGGACATACATAGGACACAACAACAACTAGGGAGCACTCATTATTTTCAAGAATACAGAGTGGTATTTATAAAAATTGGCCATAAAGCAAGTTTAAACAAATATGAAAGGGCTAAAGTTGCCCAAGGCATATCCTCTGACCACCATGCAATTAGGCATTTGTTAAGAAAACAGTAACAAAAGGATAACTCACAAAGCTACATGTTTGGAAATTAAGATACAATTTCTGGATAACCCATGAGTTAAAGAAGAAATCACAATAAGAATTAGAAATTACTTTGAATTTAATGACAATGAAAACGCTAAGTATCAAAACGTCACGCATGCAACTAAAGCAGTATTTAGAGAGAATTATATAGCCTTAAATGCATTAAGGAAAGAAGAAAAGTTGAAACTAATAAGATAAAAAAGTTGATCCCAATCAGTTAGAAAAAGAACAGTCAAACTCAAAGTGCAAGCAAGAACACAATAGGACCCTCCATATTTCAAAGATATTGAGTATTATATGGAAGGGTCTGTTTTGTTCCTCTTTGCTTTGTTACAGGGGTTGGTTTAGGAATGTAGGAAGGCTTCCTAAAGGAAGGGTACCTGAGCATTTTCTATATCCTTTCCAGTCTTTTAGCTTAAATAGCGTGTTAGTCCCCTTCAACTTATCTTATGAAAATATTATCTTATAAAAATACTATTATTTATTAACTAAGAGCTTATAAATTTGTGTTTATCCATACCTATTATAAGTTACAAATTTACTATTATTTGGTTTAAAGAGGAGAATA
Source organism: Choloepus didactylus (assembly GCF_015220235.1). NCBI lineage: Eukaryota > Metazoa > Chordata > Mammalia > Pilosa > Megalonychidae > Choloepus > Choloepus didactylus. The sequence continues at coordinate 42,341,699 of NC_051313.1, forward strand.
TCAAGGAAAAAAATGGATTTTACAATGTACTTGTCTATCATCTCTTTTTATTAAACTATCATCTCTTTTTATTAAACTAAGATTGTCTGTTTTAAGATTGACTTCTGCTATACATTTCTCCCAGATGGGCCAAAATTAAGGAGTACCAAAAACATATGTGAATAGGCAAAATATCATTTAAATTAATATGAAACACCCTTTCCTTATAAAGTAAACTTCATATGCCTAACCAGAAGAGCTCCAGGGAAACCAGCTCAAGCGTGCAGCAGGCTAGAGTTTTTGTTACATGCGAGAAGTCTTTTGAATAAATCAGACATTTGATAGATCTTTTCTTATATAATCTAGTATTGAATTTCCTGGGCATTTCAGCTCTTGTTCAATTTTAAATTGTGGATTATTCATCCTTTTGATTTTTCTTCTCCTTCAAAAAAAATTAAAGGTGGAAAAGTGGAAGGAAATTATATTCAAACTGGCCAATTTAGTTGCTTATTAATAGTGCTATTAAACATTGAAGTATGACAAATTACTGGCAAAAACAATAATAAATAAAAGTGGGTTGTTTTTTTTTTGGGGGGGGGGGAGTACAGCTAGACAGTTCCCTGAGAAACCCTTGACTTGTTTCATTCTGTGAGCCTCCTCTTCTTATGTTTTTTATGCTATATGAAGATACTATATTTAGTACCTATTTTTCTTAGCCACCCTGTTTATATTTTGGTATCTACATACACCATAATACTTTGGATTCCTGGCAAGGAGAAAACACTGCAAATCCACCCTCTTCCCCAATTGAAAAACATGAATATAAAGGGGAAAAAATTACTAACAGCATAAATCTTCAAAAAAATACTTTTCCCTGCATCTATAAATATCTCAAAGAAATTAAAATCCACTGGGAACCTAAAATTGGTCAAGGAAACAGATGTTTGAATTCTCCTAAGTATAGCACCAGGAATAAAGTTTGGCACCAACAATAATTCCAACTGAAGTATATTTTAAAAGATCATCTGACTCTCTTTAGAATATTTGAAGCTAAAATGTTTTTTACTCCTCCTTCTTGGTAAGAATTTAGTGTTTTGTAAAAATACAACTTTATCTTTTCTTCAGATATGTTGATATGGACTGGGAAAAAATTATGTACCTAAGAATTATGAGAATTATATTTTGGTAAGTAACTATGCTTCTACACTCCACTTTGTGTTACAGGTATTTGTGTGCATTTTATGTCCCTGACTACTTTATAACTGACCTGCAAACAAGAAACAGATTATTTCATGATTATATTATCCATTATGCCTAATGTAGCACTTTGCACATTACATACCAGTAATACTGGTAGAATATGAAATTATTGAAAAACCATGTAAAAAATTACTTAAAATTAACAGTGAAAAAGGAGGCTATTTTATCCTTAATCATATTGTAATGAAGACTATTTTAAACTCTATGCAGTGATGATGCAAATATTTAAACTATTTATGTGCCTCAACTTGACATAATTTCATGATAACTTGATGGCAATCACATTTAAATATATTAGAATATTTTTGTAATAATGGTACTCTAGAATAGCAACTTTAATAGATGGGAAAACATGTTAATAATGGCCATTAACCTGCAGGAAACAGGGAACATTAAACATTTTTTTCAGAAATAAATGTATAAGTTTAAACATTCCACTATAATATTTATGCAAACCTCAAATTAAAATTTATAAAATGCAAACTATCAAATGTTTCACTTAGAGAATAATTTAGACTACATTTTGTAATTTTTCCGATGTTCACATGAATGAGTGCTATATAAAAAAGGTTATTTTCCCCTTTAGTGCCTTTCACTATCACTCTTTAAATATCACAATGAATTCTGCTTTAATGTCAGACCAAGGCAACCCTATGAAAACCCTTGATTATTAATTAATACAATATCAGTCAGCAAATACAAGTAAGTGATTTTCCTTACCTTCAGGACAGCTATGAATGGTACAAAGTTAGCTCTTTGGAGTCCATTTTTATAGAGATCTGAGAGAAAAAACTGGTATTAGCATTTTAAAACTTAGCCTAAATCATAATGTTAGTTTATCAGTTAGCCTGGCAAATAAAGCTTTCTACTGATAAAAAAGATAAAGGAGCAAAAGGAAAAAGAACCAAAATTGATTTCTATTCTCAACCTACACAAAATTCATTACAATCTTAAGAGGGAAAGATGAACAGTCACAGAAAGGACGTCAAAAGGCATTTGGTTGAATTAGCTTTAAGCTGCAATAAAAAGCAATAAGAGAATTTGGAAGACATACAATATCCTTAATCAATAACCCAATACAGGAAAATGTTTTTAATACTTGAACATAGGATTCTACTGGTGAAGGAATCATATTCTCCTTGTTCTCAGTCTATAATAAAAATTCTCAGTAAATGATTAAAAGTTATATAGTAGGATTACCCTTTTAAGAAAAAACATTGACAGATAGAACTGAGCAAGTATTTGAATCAAGGTTACATATCTGACATTCAAGTCCTTGCCTTGATGCCACTTCACTTTAAGATAAACTGTCTAAAAATTAAAACTATGTTCTTAAAGATTGTACATTTAATGCAATTATATACCCTAAACAGGAAGTATGTATTGCCTTAGAAAGGTGTTTTATAGATATGTATGTGTCACAGTGTGTGCATTCACACACACATGCACACATATAAACACATATTATCAAGAATTAAAAAGTAGAAAGGGGCAACAAATTTTAAGCTCTGCACATTTTTCTTCAAAATTGGAGACTACTTCAAAATTTTTTCAAGAAGAGGTTGAAATTTTATTGCAAATAAAACATTCCTTTTTTAAGTCAATCTATAGAATCAGAAAGTTAAAAATCAAAAGGTATTTATAAAAATGAGAACAATAAAAGTTTTCTCAATAATAAAAAACAAATTAGATTGTGTCAATTTTTTAGAAGTATGGCATTATGAGATATTCTCTATATTTCCTTATTTAGAGAAAATGTGATAACTAAGATAGACTTCAATGGCCACATTTACTTATGGAAATAAAATGTGGTCATTAGGAAACATTTATTCTCTTTAGAAAAATATTCATCATAACATCATTATAGTGAAGAAAGTATTTGCATAAGCTCTTTGGTTTAATTAAGGGCTAGAGGCTTCAATTCAGTTACATTTAAAATTTTTATTTAGAGATATCATGAAAAGTAAGATAATCCTGGCCTTGCTGTTAGGATTTCAAAATTCAAAATGAGATTTTTTTTCTTACAATCAATATCACTAAAGAGTAAAAAGGGTAAAATGCAGGAATGGGTTTAAAATTAAGTATTTTCATAGTCTTCCTGATTACCAAGTTGCTGGGGGAAGTGGACAAAAACATTACTGTATGGTAAGAGTTGACAGCCATGATTGCCAGGCAGTGGAAGGAATTAAAAACAAAATAAAATTTTAAAAGAAAAACACATACAATGTTTATTGCAGCTTCATTCATAATAGCCAAAAACACTAGTAGCCTTGTTCATGACAGCCCAAAACTGGAAACAATCCAAATGTCCATCACTAGGTAATTAAATATACCTGTACAATGGAATACTATTCAGCAATAAAAAGGAATAAACCACCAATACACACAACAAAACAGATGAATCTCAAACAATTATGTTGAGTAAAAGCAGCCAGACCAAAACAAGGAATACATACTGTGTGGTCCCATTTATAAAATACTCTAGAAAATGCAAACTAATCTATAATGACAGAAAGCAAAGCACTGGTTGCCTGGGGAAGGAAGAAGGAGGGTCAGCAAGGAGGGATGAAAAAAGGGCACAAGGAAACTTCTTTTGGGTGTGATAGAAACGCTCACTATATTGATTGTGGTAATGATGTCACAGATGTATACATAGATTGTACCCTCTAAATATGCATGTAGTTTAATGTATTCAATTATACCTCAGTAAAGCTGTTTAAAAGATTTATTTAAAAAAACAACACATATGCTACATTAATGAATATCAAAGAACACAGTGTTACAGAATTAAAACCAAGATATTATACTAATGAAAAGGGATCTATGTTAAGGTAACTTTTAGGTCTTACTTGAAGAAAAATATCTTTTTTTATGGACATATAAGACTCTGAGATATAGCTTAACAAGCATGCACCTTTTAGTAGATTAATGGCAATGAGAAATGTAAAGGCCCACTTGTAATAATCTTGATTAAAAGATTTCCACTCATCAGCAAAGTTAAAGTAGAATAACAATGCCTTTCAGTTTTGGAGACCAATTTTTAAAGGGTTAACTTTTTAAAAAATCAGCCCTTACAGGGATATATAATTCAAAAACATATGCTCTGAGAAGTATTTTTTAAATAAATAAAATTCATTTGGCTTGAAAACCTTTAGGTTTTTATAGACACTTAAGTGAAAAAAAGACTGCACTCATTAAATTGAAGAGATTTTGCAATTCAAATATTATGCTAATTATTAATGCAATAGATTCATCTCCTAAAATGTTATTTTGCTACCAAAATTTTTATATCAGTTTAATATTATTTTTCTTAGACATAAAGATTTTTTAATACATTTATATCAACATTTGTCATTATTTACTAAATACTGTTAAAAAATCCAGCAGAAGTTCTTGCCTACAATTTTTTTTAATGATCTCTAAACAAAGCTAAATGAGCACTTGGACATACAAGACAGAATACTGGAATTATGGGACATTCATTTTGTAGAGAATGGTATAAGGACCTCTAAATTCTCCACAGTGAATAACTATAATAATAGTTACAGAGGAAATGCATGCAAAGAGGATTTTTAAAGTAATTACAAGGACTTACATAAATGCTTTGGAGATTCACAAGGACATGGAGATCTTTTCCTTAAAAATCCAAGTGTCAAAACCACGAGGGTGAATAATGCTTATTTATATACATTCATATTCGTTTAGAGTAGGAAAAACTTTTACAAGAAGTAATTAAAACAACCATTCCTGTAAATTAGCAGAATAATTATATGCCTTTAGGGGACCAATCTTATTCCTACTTCCAGAAGATTTTTATTTATTATAAATTAAAACAAAAGGGTACCTTAGACCATTTAAGCAGCAATAGCAAATTAGCTTTCTATTTTTTTAAACTAGTAAGAGTTCAAACAGTATTTTACTAAATCTGTAGATAAAACAGCTAATAAAATTCTTACTTGATAGTATATTACAGTTTATATCCTGCATACATTCATGAATTCCTACCAGCCATCTGCTCCTGAAATGAATGCTGAAGACATAAGATAGGAACTAAGATTTACAGAATCCCTACTAGTAGTCAAGCAATGTGCTAGGCACTTTACATAAATCTTAACAACCCAACAAAGTAGATATTTCTAGTTTATGGATCCTAGCCAGTAACTGGTGGACCTAGGATTAGAGCCAAGGTCTTTAATGGTGCTAAAACTTGTAGACTTTTTAGAACCATGTTGTGACCAATGAGCTGACAGGCACACCCAGGCCACAGCTATGAAACAAGGTAAAAAGCAATACAGGTAAAGAAAGGATACAAGCTATGCTGGTTTGGAGCTGTTATGTACCCCAGAAAAGACTATATTCTTTTAATCCACTCTTGTGGGGACTGTATTGGTGGGTAGGACCTTTAGATTAGGTGTTTCCATGGAGATGTAACCCAGACCATTCAGGGTGGGTCTTAATCCCCTTGCTGGAGTCCTTTATGAGAGGATGAAAGACAGAGGAAACTCTGAGAGCTCAGAGAAGCTGAGAGAAAGGCCAGAGACACTTGGAGACAACCACTGAAACCAGAACCAGGAAAGAAGGACCAGCAGACATCACCAGGACAGAGAAACCCTGGATGCCAGCAGCCTTTCCTCAGAGAAAGTATCTTCCTCTTAATGCCTTAATTTGTACATTTTCATGGCCTTAGAATTGTAACTTGTAACTTAATAAATCCCCATTGAAAAAGCCAACCCATTTCTGGTATATTGCATTCCACCAGCTTTAGCAAACTGGAACTCAAGGTACAAACACACTATGCAGAGCAGGAAGCTAATCATTTTATCTGGCGATTCAAAGGCAGCTTTGCAGAGGTAACAACAGATTTGGACCCGAAAAGATTAGCAGGATGCCATCATGCAGAAAGGAAGGAATGGTATTCTAGGCAGAAGAGTCAGCATGAGCTCGTGACTCTCCCTCCACCTTCCTTTCTAATCTAATACAATCTACTGTTCAAAGGTCACATTACCTATCAAGCCAATCTTGAATCCACTATATTAGACACACTTTCAGAGTGGCCCTCCATGATCCCCACCTCCTGGTGTTCATTCCTTTGTGTAATCCCCTCCCCTGGAATTCCAGTGGAAACTGTGACTTGCTTCTAACCAACAAAGTATGGCAAATGTGATGGAATGTCACTTCCATGATTACATTATGTCATATAAGACTCCATCTTGCCATCAGACTCTCTAGAAACACTCCTTGCTAGTTTAATGAAGTAAATGACTATGTTGAGAAGCCCATGTGGAAAGAAACTATGGGCGGCCTCTAGGAGCTGCAGGCAGCTTCTAGGAGTTGAAGGTGACCTCTGGGGCTGAGGGTAGCCTCCACCCAACAGCCAGCAAGAACCCAGAGCCCTGAGTCCTACAGACACAAGAAGAGGAATTCTGCTAACAACTGAGTGAGCTTAGAAGTGGATTCTTCCCCAAACTTCAGAAGAGAATGACCCACAGAAACTGTGAGAAAATACATGTGTGTTGTTTTAAACTGCTAAGTGTGTGGTTATTTGTTACCCAGCAATAGATAGCTAATACATCCATCATTGGCCAAAGCAATCATGTTCCTCTGAATGCCGAAAAATATGTTAGTATTTTACTTATTATACCAATTACACACTAGTTTGTATTTCAAATATCTGTCATCTCCAAGTAGACCATAAGTTTCAGGAGGGCAGAAGCCATATCTTCTTCATCACAGAGCCTAAGGTAACATCTTACACATAATGGGCATTCAAGATATGTTTGTTAACAAGGGTATCATTTAAAAGCAGCGATTAAATTACAACAAAGGACTTTTGCTTCCAATCAAGGGAGTAACAGGAATCCAATTTACCATCTGAAAGAACTAAAAAATAGGGCAAAATATAAATGTTTGGAAATGGACAGGAAGCACGTTATTGTGAGAATAATTAACACTGGTGTGTGAATTGGTGGAACGGGGAAGTTTAGAGTCATGAATGTCACCAGAAGGAAAGCCAGAGGTTAAAACATGGGACTGTATAACACAGTGAATCTTGTGGACAATGTCCCTGATTAACTCACAAATATTAAAAAGTTCTTTCATGAACTAGAACAAATGACACTATTATAAGGAATTAATAATAGAGGGGCATGATGGGGGAAAGTGGACCTATTGCAAACTATGGACTATAGTTAACAGTGATATTTTAATGTCTTTCATCAACAGTAACAAATGTACCACACCAATACTAGGGGTCAATAATGGGGGGGGCAATAAGGGGTATGGGAGGATTTGGGTTTTCTTTTTTATTTTTATTTCTTTTCTGGTATTATGAAAATGTTCTAAAATTGATCATGAGTTTGTGAAGATACTGTGAACCAGTAATTGTAAACTTCAGATGGTTTGTATGGTGTGTGAATATATCTCAATAAAACTGCATTAAAAAAAAACAAAAACCATGCCACTCAGCTGTGGCCACTGCACAGACCAGACTCACTCACACACCTCGCTCAGCTTCCCTAGAACCATGTCTGACAAGCCCAATATGGCTGAGATTGAGAAATTCAGTAAGTTGAAATTGAAGAAGACAGAAATACAAGAGAAAAATCCACTGCCTTCCAAAGAAAGAACAGGAGAAGAAAGCAGGTGAACTGTCATGAGGTGTGTGCCACCAATATGCACTATACATTCCACAAGCATTGCCTGCTTATTTTACTTCTTTCAGCTGTTAACTTTGTAAATGTAAAGAAGTTGGATCAAGTTTAAATGACTGTGCTGCCCCTTTGCATATCAAATAAATAACTGACAAGTAAGGCCATGCCTGTCTCTCCCATGTTGGTGAAGGAAGAAGCTGGGCTGGACAACAGTGAATCTAGAGTAAAAGCAAAGCTGGCCCAAGATGCCCTACATGCTGTTAAATGCAGTTTAATCAGAGTGACATTTTGTTGTTGTTCAAATGATTTTAATTATTGGAATGCACAATTTTAAAAATATGCAATAAAAAGTTTCAAAAACTGAAAACAACAACAACAAAAACAGGCAAAATATATAAAACAATAGTTTTCAAGATATTGGATCAGGCTCCAAAAGATAGCTATCCCTGAGAGACGGGAAACAAATGAAGTAAGCCCTATAAACGACCCCAGCTTATTCCCTGGAGAGACCTTACAGGATGCTGCTCAGAGAGGGGAAACCCAGGCAGAGTCAAGTGGTCTCCCCGAATTGAGGAGACAGATGGAAGTTCAGGGAGGAAAAGGCAGCTAGAGTTCACAGGGGGCAGAACCAGAGAAGAGCAAGTTCCCAGTAAGAAAGCTCTAGAGATCGGCTGAGGGTCTACATTGTGTATGAGGACATTTCTCAAAGTCAGACAAGAATCATCTGGAAGAATTAGAGGAAACCATCACTGGAGCTCACACATGGTGGGAAATAGTGCCTGTTCTCACCAGCCAGACTAGAAAACCTCATAATTCATGGGGCACTGGACAGAGTGCTAAGATGGGGTTTGCCTCAGTAGTGGGTACAGATAGTCCTAGACTAAATGTTGTTCTGGTACTGTCAAACAATTAATAGCAAGACCCAAAAGAATCAAACTGTTTGTATCAAAAAAGAACAAAGCTCAAGAATATCGGTAGGCATACAAAAATATTGCACACCTAGCAAACTAAAACTTCCATTTTCTGGTATCCAATAAAAAATTACCAGATATACAAAGAAATGAGAAAACATAACCTACAATGAGGAAAAAAATTAACAGAAACAGACACAGGAATGACAGAGATGATAAATTTAGAAGGCAGGAACATTAAAACATCACCATAACTATATTCCATGTATGTGTTCAACAAGCTGGAAGAAATACTGAACATGTGAAACACAGACATAGAAATGTAACAAAAACAACCAAAGATAAACTTTTAGAGATGAAAACTACAGTATGTGAGATGAAAAATATGATGGATAGGAGTAACAGCAGATTAGACACTGCAGAAGGGAGTATTAGTGAACTTGAAGACAAAGCAATAGAAACTATCCAAAATGAAACCTAGAAGAGAAAAAGACTGAGAAAAAAATGAACAGAGAATAAGTGCATTTTGAGACAACTTCAAGTAGCCTAACATATAGGTAGTTGCAGTCCCAATGGGAAGGAGAGGAAATGGCAGAAAAAAATACTTGAAGAAGTAATGGTCAAAATATTTCCAAACTTGATGAAAACTATTAAACCACAGATCTAAGATGTTCAATAAACCCAAGCACAAGAAATATGGGGGGTGGGGGAGAGAACTACATCAAGTCATATCATAATCATATTGCTTAAAACTAAAGAAAACATTTTTTAAAGAAGCCAGAGGAAAAAAAGGCATTACATACAGAGGAACAAAGTAAGAATGCCAGCAAATTCTCATTGGAAAAATGAGCCAGAAGATGGTGGAACAACATCTTTAAAGGAAAAAAAGAAAAAAAACATCAATCTAGAATTTTATCCTGAACAAAACTATCTTTCACAAATGAAACTGAAATACAGACTTTTTTGACATACAAAAGCTGAAATAATTCATCACTAAAAGACTAGAACTACAAGAAATGTTAAAAGAAGTCCTTCAGGCAGAAAAATAATTTTGGAAGGAACCCTGAAATACACAAAGGAATGAGAGCACCAGAAATGGTAACTATGTGGGTAAATACAAGACATCATTATTTAAATTCCTTTAAAAGATAACTAACTTTTTAAGAAATAAATAAATAAATAAATAAAAATAACAATATATTGAGACACTTATAATATAGTAGAAGTAAAATGTATGACTACAATAGCACAAAGGCTGGGAGGAAAGAAATGGATTCATACAGTTGTAAGATTCTTACACTACATTAGAGTTGGTATAATATATCTTGAAGGTAGACTGTGATAAGTTAAAGATATAAACTATAATCTCTAAAGCAAACCCTAAAACCTTTCCTAAACAATCATAAAAATGAAATTATAGAGTACGTATTATTTTGTATAAGCTTCTTTAACTCAACAAGACCTTTATGAAATTCACCCATGTTATGTGTTCATTTCTCTTTATTGCTGAAGAGTATTTAATTTTATGAAAATGAAACAGTTTGTTTATCCATCCTCCAATTGATGGAGGAAAGGAAAATAAAAAAGCACTCTTCTCCACCAGGCAATATTCTCTTCTGGACACTTAACCTCTAAAGTATTCTATCTTTATTGAATGGCAGGCACCACCATCCATCCAGCTGTAAAAGCCAAAAATTTAGAAACTGTCCTTTCTCTTTCCCTCAATATCCAATCTGTAACCAGGTGCTATCTATCTTACCTCCTAAATCTATTTCAAATCTATCCTTCTTCCCACATCCACTGCCATCACCCTATACAAGGTTTCTCAGCTCCAGCACTATTGACATTTTTGGCTAGATAATTCTAGCCAAAATAGTTGTGGGGATAGCGCTGTACATTAAAGGATATTTTAGCAGCATTCCTGGCTTCTATCTACCATATGCCAGCAGCTCCCCCAGATAGCCTCCTAATACATCTCCCTGCATCCACCATATGACTGCTCCCCACCCATAACCTCTTTTCCACACTTCAACCAGAACAATCTTTTTAACTCTGACCTTGTCGGTCCCTGCTTAAAGCACTTCAACACTTCCCATTTCAAAATCCAAAATCCTGATTATCTCTTCACAAGGCCTAGCTCTCACTTCTCCAGATTCAACTTGAACCTCACTGCATCCTGCCTCTCCTCACTCTGCATTCCAGCCTCACTGGCTCCCTGTCAGTTCCTCAAATGGGCCATTCTCCCTCCAGCCATCATGCCTTCCCTCAACCCTCTGCCAGGAAGTTCTTCCCCCATCTCCTGTAGCAGTCTGAGAGTAAGTAGGTTCTATTAAACGAAACAAAGACCTATCTGGGAGCCTGGATCAAAAACTGACTTAAAGAAAAAGTTGAAGGCATTTTGATGGTTGGGAAAGAAGACACTCCTCATCTGGGACAGGGTAGGCAAAGATCAGTGATGGCCAACAAGAAAAAATGACAGAGGATAATGTGTTCAGAGTCGTGAGGTCTAGGTTTTAACTCCCAGTTCTGTCACTCACTCTCCAGGTGAACTGTTTCTAGTTTACATACAGTAAAATTAACTTTTTTTGGATGCATAGTTCTTTGAGTTTCAACACATGTAACCATCACCACGATCAGGATACAGAACAGTTCCATCAGCCCAAAAACTCTCTCCTGTGGCCCCTTTGTGGTCAAACACTTCCCCTGTCCCAACCCCTGGCAATCACTGATCCACTCTCCAGTCTTATAATTTTGCCTTTTCCCGATATCAATATGACCTTGAACTACTTACTTAATCCCTCTGAGTCTTGTTTTCTCACTCATGAAATTACCTGTATGCCATCTTTATTTTAAAATATTAAGTTATTGATGATGATTGTTCATCTGCTGCAGCTAAAACACCTGGTATATGGCCAGTATCCCTTCTAGAGTTCATATTTAGAAAAGGCCTTCAATAGGTTTCTGGCTATGCTCAATTTTTGCAATTCTGCATCTTAAACTTTCAGTCTTCCCCAGAAGGGCAGCTCCGCCTCTGATTTCTGCTGTAACTTTGTTCACTCCTACAAAGCTGTGAGCTCCAGAATACTTCTTAACCTCTCCTGTGGTTGTCCTTCCTCACCTTACACCACACCGTGGTAGCCTGAGCAGCCACCTACTATTTTCCTTTCAGCAGCCTTTGTTAGCAAGGGGATCTCCAAGCTTCTTCCAACACCTTGCTATTTATGAATGTAGGTTGTCATTGAGTGTTTAAAGGTAATACTGATGACACCAAGTCAACAAATCAGCTATAGTAGAGTCAAACCTCACCTCTGCCTCGATAATATTAAAAAGCTCACTGCCTCAGCTCATTGGGCTGCTACACTAGTAAATTGCAAGAATGCTGTACGTAACATTACATCGATTTTAATAAGTGCATCTGACAAAATCACTCATAATTCTCTTGTAGTGTTAACAACTTAGGCTTAACTATATAGATGCTTGAATAACTGGATCCAAAAACTATTGATTAAATTAGTTGACATCTCCCTAAAATACAGCGTCCAGTGGTATGGTATGGGGGTCTATACTTGGTCCTATTTTATTTACACATTTTAATCAATGAATGGCTAAAAATAAAGAAGCACGATTATCAAATTTACAAATGTCATAGTTAGAAGGGATAGCTAAAAAATTATGTTAGGATCATACTTCAAAAAGATTTCAACAACAATAAGACAAAACAATGTATATAAACTACAAAGCTGATTAGGAAAAAATCAACAACCCAAATACAGAATGAGAGAACCTAGTTTGACAGCAGTTTAGATCTGGGTGTATTAGTAGATTACAAATTCATTGAGTCACCACACTATTACACTGCTCAAATCAGGTTCACTAACGAACTCCATTAGTTCATTTTCACCTCTTAGCAGCATTTAACAAGGGTAATCATTCATCCTCTTTGTATCACTTGTCTTTTCCTCACTTGACACTCTCTAGGTTCTCTTCCTACCTCACTGGCCACTCATTCTCAGTCTTCTTAAGGACTGATTACTCCCAAATTTATATCTCCTGCCCAAACCTTTCCCTTGAACTCCAAACTTGTATATGCAACTGCCTCATCATCATAGAAACCTCTACTTCCACCCCCTACCCAAAGATGCTTTTCCTATAGTCTTCCACATTTCCCCATCCTTCCAACTGTTCAGGCCAAAACCTTTGAGTCATTCTTGATTCCTCTCTGTCTTTTCTTACCCTGTATCTACTCTATCAGCAAATTCTGTTTACTCTGCCTATAAAATACATGCAGAATCTGACCACTTCTCACTACCTTTCACTGCTCCATCCTCTGTCCCCAGGATTGTCCAAATAGTCTCCTGCATGGTCTCCCTACTTCCAAACTTGCTACCTCATCCCCACAGCCTGCTCACCAGACAAAAGCAGAGCAATCTTTTCAAAACATGTATTCATTCAACATTCATAGAACTAGTTATTGAGATCCATCTATGTGCCAGGCACTGTTCTAGGTGCTTAGAATCCATCTGTGAACAAAAGAGATAAAAATTGCTGCTCTCACATTGCTTTTGCATTCTGGAGCAAGACAGACAATAAAACATTAATACAGTGGGTTCATAGGTGCCAGGGGGAGAAAAAGAGAGCAGGGTAAGGGGGGAGCAGTGTCAGGGCAAAGGGATGAGTGATAGGTTCAAATAGGGAAATTGGTCTATGCTTCATTGGTGAAGTCACTTTTAAGCAAAGATTTGAAGGAGGTAAGGACTTAGCCATGCAGATATCTGGTTGAAGAACATTCCAAGTAGAAAGGAGGTTTTCAATAAAGATTTTTTGAAGAATAGGTCCAGTCTGGCTTCCATCTATACTTCTAGGCTTGCCTCTAAAAATCTTCCTAGTACACTACCTCCCCACAGCCCTCCCACCTCCATAAGGCAGAGCCAGCTGCATGGGTATATGCCCGGGGCATGACGGGCTGTGGGCTCACATCCCTCACATCTTTAAATCCCCAGCATGCCCATCGCAAGTTCTCCATGGACATTTACTTACCCAGTAGGACTGATATTTTAAAATCAGGTCTTCCCTACCAAAAACAGGGGTAACAGACTACTGCCTTCATTTTTCTTAAATTATAGTTTAAAAAATCCGTTAGCATTAAGTCTCCATAAAACATTTAATTGGGTTCCTTAGACCTTCAACTTTTCACAGGCTGAAAGATACAAGATTTGAAACTTGTTTTTATCTAAATATTACTCGTATTTTAATTCTTAAATACTTCCCTAATAAGCCGCAAATGCTTTTTTGGAAATGATAAATTAAGAGAAGTATTAGAAACTACTCACGCAAGCAAGCCTTAGGTCTTTTTCTAAAATTTAATTAGGAGTTGTCTTTCATCTTGTCAAGTTTCTTTTGTGGCCCATAAAACAACAGTTAAAGAGTCCTGCTTTTTTTGATACAGCACATATGACAAACTCACACTCAGAAAAAACAGAAAGTGCATCAAACACAGAAGATCACTTAGATTTAGCTCGCTAAGGACACTACCATTTTTCATATCAAAATACCCACTGATTTTTCAAATTGGTCACTTACATAGCTAATGATAAGCAAAGTGACAGATTTAGTAACACTATAAAATGAGCACAAAATTATGAACTTTTAAAAGCTTAATTGGATAAGACTAGCACAATGTTTGTTTTTACCTTCCGGTGGCCTGTTGGATGTTGCCACGACGACGACCCCGTTTTTGAACAGATTTTCAAAAAGCTGTTTCAGAATCATAGCATCAGCAATGTCAGTGACCTGTGGACAACAACACATTTGTTTTATTTTAATTTCACTTCTGCTCTAACAAATTTGCTAATGGCTCATCTTTTTTTATTTTTAAGACAGAAGTGAATTCCAAGAGAAAAAATTCTAATTATCATCATGAAGAAAAAAGCAGATAATTAAAAGCATAAAAGACTGTATAGCAACCTTTTAAACTTGACTCTTCTTTTTTACAAACCTATCATTTCTACACAAATTATCAAATGGTTCTGTTAACTTCTATGACAGAACTACAGGTGGAAAGCACAGATTATTGTCCCAAACATTTCAGAACTCTAATTAATTAGAACTATCATGACCAGCCCCCTCTTCCTGTCCCTGTCTACCCCCGAGACTCCCAAAAAAATGAGAAAGGAAAAAAAGAAAAAATAAATAAAATACACGGACTATTTGAGATTTCTAATACCTTTTTGGTAAAGGTCCCTGGAAAGGTGACTTTAAATGGCCATGGGACTTTAGAAATAAGGACAAGTAGCCAGCGAGACATAATCAGCTGCTGTTGAAAATAGAATGATATGACATAGATACTATTGTGTAATTGTTGCACAAAACAATTCAACAGATGGCCCATCACAAAAAATAAGCAATTTCATTGTTCTTTTTAAGTGCCTTCTATTACTGTCCATGAATAATCAAAAGGCACTGCAGTCACTTCCAGCACAGCCAGCCTCTGCTAACCTCCACAAACAAAATTATTTCTTCCATCAAAAAACCTTACAAGAATGGTTAGTTATGGTGCTTTAAAAAAATTACCCCTGGCCAACTAGAAATGCATAATGCAGATAAATTTTTCTAAGTTAGGTTACAGAGACACACATAACTACTCATCTTTTAGAAAAAAAAATTTTTTTAAATTAAAAATTTATAATTAAAAAGGAAACTTGATTTCTGTAAAAAAGCTTTTAAAACTCCATAAAGAAACACAACAATTAAGGATGGAAATATTATCTATTCAAAAATAAATGTATAGTGAAGGTTGATATTAATCATTCTAACTTCCCCCAAGAATATAATAACATGGGTTTTAGATATCTCCAATTTTAAAAATGTTTTGATCTTTCTTTAATAGCATATTTCAAATAATCTCAGTAAAACTTGCTTTATATATAATCACAAAATATATCATACTGTTATTTTTAAACCACGTTAGAGAGCACAGACACTAGTGGAATTCTTTCAACTAGATGAAAACACTCAAAGTTACCAATTAAATGGTTATAACACACCAAGTAACAACCTGGGTTACACAAGCCCAAAGCACCTTTCTCTTTACAACTGATATACTCAAAAGTTAAATGTTTTCATTCCCACCTCAACAGAAGAAAACAAAGCCAAGAAGTGGGAATGTGTGGATCTTTTCTTGCTGCCTCAGGGTATAACTTTAAAACATATTAACTCAAAAAAAAAACAAAACTGCTGCAAGTTCCATATAATAGAAAGACTTCAGGAACTTCCAAAGTGGCGATTAATATGAAAAGGAAAGTGGTGCTAGTATTATTTAAACTGGAGCTTAGGATCACTGTCAAATATTGCTTCCGCAAATACACCCAGAGAGAAGGTCCTGTTCAAATGCTCAAACGCCAGTGGCATTTCTGATGAGAGGACAGTACAAGCTTGCAAATTGGAGAAGCAACCTCATTTTAAAGTTGGATTCCCAAACCACTGACTTTCAAAAAGAATTACGTCACTTAAAATGCACCCAATTTTCAGAGAATAAAAATGTTCATTTGCTACATCACTGATGTTTTTGAAAAAATTTAAAATAGCTTTGATGCCCTAAGGCTCAAAAAGTGAAGGGACATTTAGCTTAAAACACAGTGCAAAGGATTAAACTGAAAGTTGAAGAAAGCAATAAAGGCTTGTGGCTGAGTTATAATTTGTTGTTTTTTGTATGACAGAATGTTTTTGCCCTATGGGAGTAAATTAACTTGGAGAAGCTATGGCTAATTAATACAGCAGGAGTCACTTGGTGTAGCCGGGTGCCAGTGTATACTCTTTTGATCTTGTCCCCGCACTTGTTCAGCTTTGCTGGGGAACAGTAATTTTACAGTATGAGTGAACAGAAGACAATTGGCCACACATTCTTGGAGCGAGGGTTTTTTCAGCACCCAGCATTTCATTACCACCAGGAACAAAAGAGAAGGCGACAGATTACCAATAAGGGTAGTCAGCTAATACAGAGAGTGGAGACATTTCATTAGCATTAAAGAGAAAAGATTTTTTATGACCTAGAGTTGCTTTCCATTCTGACTCACTTAAATAAAAAAGAAAAAAATCTAATGGTTAATTTACATGTGTAAGTGCTTGAGTCTCAGTCATCCACTGATTGGTACAGTGCCATGTAATGAGTGACAAACATAAGCATGCATTATCAGTAATTAGTATTAGCACAAAAATAAGCAACTATTTTTTATTAACAGTTTTTAATAGCCTCCCCACTTTATAAAAATGGCTAAAACTATTTTTTAAATGATATTGATAGTTTATAAAGGAGAATTTTGCATGATATTCTGCTCATCTGCCCATCAGCATTTTTTTTTTTCTGGACCATGTTAGTAAAACATCTACCCAGTATCCCAAAAAGAGACATGAAGAAATGTCAGTTTTCAAAAATTGATTTCTTTCAGTATTCTACTGTTTTCAGGATCATAAGCAGTTTAACAAGAAACATAAATATTCAAAGAGGACATAATGAAGACCCTGAAGAAAAGTTTGAGAATATTTCAGCAACTAAAATACATAAAAAAAAAAATCTACCCAAAAAGACATCTCAAACAAAATAAGAATAACATATCTGATACCACGGGTAAAACAGAAATGCTACATCTAGCATGGTGACCAAGCCAATGAGGAATACATTCCACAAACTTAATCTGAATGCAACTAAAACATAACATTAAAATTTCCTTAAATTCAAGAATACAAGAAAGAAAGAGCACATCCTTGTTGTTTAAGCAGAAATAATTCCCATTCATCTTTCTAGTAAAATAAATATATTAATTAACACCTTCTAGGGGCAAATAATAACTAGTTAAAAATCAAGGCTACTATGATTCAATTTTAGAAGTGAAGTAGTGATTGTAGCCATACTTGTCCTTAAGGATAAAGTGCCTAAAAAATTCTTCTCCAGTAAATCAGCAATGTATTGTACTAGGCTTAATAGGTTTAAGGATAATTTTTAGGTTCTATCAATAAAACATCTTCTAAAACCCCACCAGCTCTAGAGCTATATATTTAAACACATAATGCAAGGCTTCAAATCCCAGGCAGGACATAAGACATAACTATTACTAGTGATTAAGAGCATTGATGCTGGATTCAAACTGTCAGTTACCAGCTGTGTGACTTTAGACAAGTTACTTAACCTCTCTGACCCTCAATTTCTTCATAATATAATGATGGCAGTAATAATACCAACCTTGCAAAATTATTAAGAGACACATAGTAAACCCTAAAGAAATGTTAACTATACTATTGCCCATGTATTATACGTATGCTAGTATAGTTTCATATTATTTGTATGTAGCTGGATAGAATTTTGGCTGTAAATGGAACTATTTACAGCACAGTACGATGGTTAAGAACATAGGCACATAGAAAACACTCAATAAACAGTAGCTAATATTATTATGGAATAAATATAACAGAGGGAATATAAGCATTCCAATAAAGAAACGGGCAAAGCCTCAAACAGTTCATAAAAGATGGATTTAACAAGTAAGTTAACAAACATGGAAAAATTAATCATATTACTACTTAAAGAAATGCACGTTAAAACCATGAGGTACCATTTTTGATCTATTAATTAGACAAAAATGTTAAGATAATTTACAATGTTGACAGGAAAAAATGTGAGTTTAGGTTATAATATATCTTAGATTCTAGAAATGCTAGTATGTATAAGGGGAGTGGGACTTCCGGAGAACTAGTTCAAAAGTCATTGTTTGGTACGAGAATTGACTCATTCATTCTCATGCACTGTTCTAGACACTTGAGATACATCAATTAACAAAACAAAAATTCTATCTTCAAGCTTAAATTCAAACTTACACATTGTTTATAGACAATAAACAATAAACATAAAAAGTAAATTAGATAATATATTAGAAGTGATACATGTTATGAAAACAAAGGAGGGTAAGGGGTATCAGAAGTGTGGGAGTCAATGGCAAATTGACATTTTAAACACTGTCAGGATAGGCCTTGTTAAGCAGATCATTGAGCAAAGATCTGAAGAAATGAGGGTAACCTTATGGATGGATATTCTCCATGCAGAAGGAATATCCAGTGCAAAGGCTCTGCTCTCTGTTTTAGATTGTGTGGATATGGGGGACCCGAGTATGGCAATATTTTGGGTTATTCTTCTACCCTCTTAAATTTTAGAAGTGGGACAAGTTGAGTTTTGACTTGCAATGATCCAGGTTTGGTGTGCTGGGGAAGCTTCTACAAGATCAGTAAAAAATGGTCCAGGATATTGAAATTAAGAAATCCAGGCTGTGCTCAGATGAGTTCTGCTTTTAAGGGACATGCTGTCTTAACACTCTCTCGCTTTCCATGGCTCTTCTCAACTCTGAGTATATGCAGATATTGACCTTCCCTTACATGCAGCAGAAAGCTCCAAGGTTCAAGTTTAGAAATAAAAGAGCGGGACTATTGATTTTTTCATTCTAAAACATTCAGGCCAAAGTTGCTAAAGGGAAAATGGTCTACTACACTGTCAACTCTAACATCCTAGAATGTTACACTGAAATTTGGAGTCAAATAATAGCAATATATTTAGTATTTGGTCTTATTTTGTCATCTCTGCACATATTTTCTTCAGACTCCTGGAGGGAAAGAGGCATTTGGTATGTAACACCCAACTATTTTCTGTGGTTCCCTAATCAATGAAGAAAATAGGATTAGGAACAGTAAGGGACAATGAGTGAGGCTTTGCAAGTAGGAGATAAGGTCAGAAGGAAAGCAGGAAGGTTTGAACAGGGAGAATGACATGATCTTATATAACATAATCTTTCCCCACTTAGAGTTTAAGCCCAAACCAGGTTATCTGTTACCTGCAGCCAGAAGCATCCTAGTAGACACATCATTTCTACTCTTCTTGGGCCTCAGGGATCAGGTAATTCTCACTCCACTGGAGGTAATGGACTTTATATTAAAGGAGGTAACATTTCCTCACAATTACTTCTTATCAATGTTTGTCTCTCACAGACCACAGGAAAATCCCTCCTGTCCTAGCACTACCCCCCTTAATGTGATTCAGTTACTTTCTGTGTCTATCCGTTCCTGTCTCATTGCTAAGGGGGATCTTCTCTCTGTGCCTTTTAGTTCAATTTCATGACAGAGAGGATCTGATTGGCCAGTCTGTTATGGATTGAATCATGTCCTAATCCCTGGTCCTGTGAAGGGAACCCATTTGTACATAGGCTGTTCGAAGATCCTATTAGTTAAGGTAAGGCCAACTAGGCAATTCCCTCACCTCATCAAAGAGATATTGTGAGACTTAAATCACCCAGGGCCTACCACAGAGTAAGGACACAACAAATGACCATGCCCTACACTTAACAGTTCTTTGGCCTTTATTCTAGACAATCAAACACAGGAGTTTCTGCACTTGGCTACAAGAAATACTTTTTCAAAAACTTTGGGTGTGAAGTTCTATTTTTATGCTTATATTTAGTCCTTGTGGACTTGCTCTATTTTTATTCCAATAATCAATTGCTCTTATGAGTGTTACAGAAAAACCAACGATTACATTTCAGAGTCACCAAAGAAAGCAATCAGGTAAGGAGGAAATAATTCTTAACCTAGGGTATCTATTATTATAACACTGGGCATGATAGAGGATACAGAATAATTATAAGACACAGTGTTTGCCTTCATGACATATTTGCTCTTATATGCAATGAAGATACTTGTTCTTCATATGACGCTTTTTAAAAACTCAAGAATCTTTAAAGACATTACTTTGCAATCATTACATTATCACTGTGGTGTAGGAGAAATGTAAACCCATTGACTAGAACTTAGGGGTGGGCAAACTTTTTCTGTAGAAGACCTAATAGTAAACATTTTAGGCTCTGCAGGCCATATATGGGCTCTGTCACATTTTCTTTTTTCTTTTTTTTTTTTCAAACAAGCCTTTAAAAATATAAAAACCATTCTTTTCTCATTGGCCCTACAAAAACAGGTGTGGGTCAGATTTGCCCCATGTGGGCCATGGTTTGCCAAACCCTGCACTAGATAGTAAAATTGAAGCCATAAAAGATAAGATGTCAAATCAATTTATAAAACAATGATAAAACAAGGAGCAGAATTCAAATCTTCACCACTTCATTCAAAATACCATCCTACATCTATGAACAATCTCTAACTCACCTGAAATTCATCAAAACATAAGAGACATGCTTCTTCACTGATTTCTTCAGCTATGGGAGCGATTGGGTCATATGATTTAGCCACAAATCCTGGTTTCCTTTTTGGCAGACTCTGTTTAAGGTGATGTATCCCTTAAATGGATGACATTAAACACAAACTAAATATTTTATTAATAGCCTATTTTAGACAGCTATAACATATTTTTTAAATCTGTAAATGAAACTTTAATGTGGACATAAAGATTAAGTATAAATTCCATATACAATCAAATTTGCTATTGAAATTTGTCATATTTTCTATATCTCAAAATAAGTTGTCCAAATACTATTCTATTCCGGTGGCTGTAAGGAGACTTGGAGGTTATTCCACCTCCACTCATCAATCACCTCAGAGATGACAAAGTGACAAATAGACAGGGACAGATGAATTGATGGATTTTAGAGGCAGGCAGAGAAAGGATCCTGCCCATGTTATGTCTGGCTGTCTACTCAGGATGCTCCCTTGTCTTTAGTCTAATACACTAAAGTCACCCCTCCTCATTCATTCTGTGTGTACTAAATGCTGAAAGTATTAGAAGAAAAAAATGCTATGTTCCTGCCCTGGAGAAGTTATAGTGTAGCTGGTAGAAGATGTATAATGCAAAAACGATACAGCATAAAAACAATGACAAAGCAATAAAGCATACTAAAAATACCGAATACAAACATGCTAAGGTGACACAGAGTAAAGGATCTAATCAAAAATAACTTCTTGAAGCAGGTAAGTTTTTAACATTTCTTATTGATTCTTAGTACAAATAGAAACGCCTGACCTTCATATAGTAACCTCTGTTCTCTTATTTGGGAATATCGGATTTGTCCTTAGGACAACTCCAGACACATTACCAACTCTTTCAATATAGTCAAACAAACAAACAAACAAACATATGAAACTGGATAAAATCTTACTTGAAACAAAAATCTGACTTTTAAAAATACTGTATGTCCATTCAACTAGGAAAACGATTTCTGTGGTATTTCCTTGCTAAAAATCACTTCTTTCAGATAATTAACTTACTTTTGTGCACGTCTAGCATGAAACCATGAAAATGAACCCGTTTTTTCCTCTTCACTTCCACATAAGCATAAAACATGTCCATCACCATTGTTTTCCCTGTCCCTTAAAAATTAAAAAAAGAAAAAGAATATTATTAAACAGTATGCACTGATTGCTGTAATGATTGTTCATTAGCTTTGAGATAATGAAACCACAGTCTCTTCCACTGGAAAGCTTAAGACTATGTTACTTTTTTGGAAAGGGGTGTTTACTTCTTATGTTAAACTAGCTAAAAATAAAATGTTGATATTACTCTTTTCTCTTAAAATGCTGTTTTTAAGAAATACGACATTTACTTATAACAGAGGACCATTTCCCCAGAGAACTGTGTTTATAGACTGGCAAGATTCACAGATTATTTATCTTTCAGTCCTCTCTTCCAAAAGATACCAGTATTAATAAAATAACTTCATTAATTAAAGATAAACATATTGCCTCCATACTGAGAGTGAGGAATTGTCTTAGGCACTATGGGAAAACTCAAAAATGAAAAACATTAAATGAAAAGAAAGATGAACAATAAAGATGAATACCTCGCACAAATACTGAACATAAATAATATAGACTAAAGTTGGAGAATTGCCAATTATAACACTTCTGTTCTTAAAAGTTGACAATAGGACTCGGGCAAGATGGCGGCATAGAGAGGAGTGGAAGCTAAGTAGTCTCCCTGGAACAACTACAAAAAACCAGAAACAACTAGTAAATAATCCAGAATAACTGCGGGGAGACAAACGAGACCATCCATTCATCATACACCAACCTGAATTGGGAGGAATGCCCAAGAACACAGCATAAAATCTGTAAGTAAAACCTGCGGAACCAGATCGGGAGACCCCCTCCCCCATAGCCCGAGCTGCAGAGCCGCGTGGTGCCAGAGAGAAGCTCTCTCCCAGCAAGCGAATACAGCTCAGCTGAGCTCCAACTGGGGTTTTAAGTAGCGAGTGTGAACTACTCACTACAGGTACGCAGCCCCAAAAAACAGACAGAGGCTTTGGGTGACGACTGACCTGGGAGAGCCGGAGGGTTGCCTTGGACTGGGTCTGAAGGGGACTATCTGTTTCTTTTTTGGCTCAGTGGAGAAAGCCCCAGTCATTTTCAGTTTCCAGGGCTGTGACTCTGGGAAGGGTGGAGACACCACAAGCAGAGAGTGAGACCATTGAAATGCTAATGACCTCCACCTGAGGGGTCTGTCTTCTCTAGGAGGAAAGGGGTAGGGCCCTTTCCATTCAGAACCAGACCCCAGAGCCTGGGGGAACACAGCCATACCTCCTCACACCAGTCAAGAATTATAGGCTAACAGGCGTCACCTGCTGGGCAGAAAAGCTCAGTAACCCGAGGCATCAAAGGGTGGAGCAATTTTCTAAGACACACCCACAGGGAAACCAGATACTGAATATTTCTTCCCTCTGGGACCTGAGCCTGTTCTGGTCTGGGAAAACCTGATTTGGATAACCAAGGAAACCATGCCTAGACAACAGAAAATTACAACCTACACTAAGAAAAACAAAGTTATGGCCCAGTCAAAGGAACAAACGTACACTTCAACTGAGATACAGGAATTTAAACAACTAATGCTAAATCAATTCAAAAAGTTTAGAGAAGATATTGCAAAAGAGATAGAGGCTGTAAAGGAAGCACTGGACATGTATACGGCAGAAATCAAAAGTTCAAAAAACCTACTAGTAGAATCTATGGAAATGAAAGGCACAACACAAGAGATGAAAGACACAATGGAAACATACAACAGCAGATCTCAAGAGGCAGAAGAAAACACTCAGGAACTGGAGAACAAAACACCTGAAAGCCTACACGCAAAGGAGCAGATAGAGAAAAGAATGAAAAAATATGAGCAACGTCTCCAGGAACTCAAGGATGAAACAAAGTACAATTATGTACGTATCATTGGTGTCCCAGAAGGAGAAGAGAAGGGAAAGGGGACAGAAGCAATAATAGAGGAAATAATTAATGAAAATTTCCCATCTCTTATGAAAGACATAAAATTACAGATCCAAGAAGTGCAGCGTACTCCAAACAGAAGAGTTATGAATAGGCCTACGCCAAGACACTTAATAATCAGATTATCAAATGTCAAAGACAAAGAGAGAATCCTGAAAGCAGCAAGAGAAAAGCAATCCATTACATACAAAGGAAGCTTAATAAGACTATGTGCGGATCTCTCAGCAGAAACCATGGAGGCAAGAAGGAAGTGGTGTGATATATTTAAGATACTGAAAGAGGAAAACCACCAACCAAGAATCCTGTATCCAGCAAAGCTGTCCTTCAAATATGAGGGAGAGCTCAAAATATTTTCTGACAAACAGACAATGAGAGACTTTGTGAACAAGACACCCGCCCTACAGGAAATACTAAAGGGAGCACTACAGGGTGATAGAAGACAGGAGTGTGTGGTTTGGAACACAATTTTGGGAGATGGTAGCACAACAATGTAAGTACACTGAACAAAGGTTAACTATGAATACGGTTGAGAGAGGAAGGTGGGGAGCATGTGAGACACCACAAGAAAGGAGGAAAGATAACGACTGGGACTGTGTAACTTGGTGAAATCTAGAGTATTCAACAATTGTGATAAAATGTACAAATATGTTCTTTTATGAGGGAGAGCAAGCAAATGTCAACCTTGCAAGGTGTTAAAAATGGGGAGGCATTGGGGGAGGGATGCAATCGGCATAAACTAGAGACTGTAACTAATAGAATCATTGTATTATGCTTCCTTTAATGTAACAAAGGTGCTATACCAAGGTGAATGCAGATAAGAGGGGGGGATAGGGGAGGCATGTTAGACACTTGACACTGGTGGTATTGTCTGATTCTTTATTCTACTTTGACTTAAGGTTATTTTTCCTTTTGCTGCTTCCTAGCTGTCATTTTTTTGTTTCCTCTTTCTTTTGCCTCTCTACCTTCTATGACTCTCCCTCCTGCCTTGTGGAAGAAATGTAGATGTTCTTGCTTAGTATGAGCAGAATGTTCAATTAGAATGAACTTAAATGTTTGGAAATGAACAGGGGTGTTGGTAGCAAGATGTAAGAATAACTAACAGTGCCGAATGGTGTGTGAATGAGGTGGAAAGGGGAAGCTCAGAGTCATATATGTCACCAGAAGGAAAGACAAATACTAGAAATCACTTCATGAACCAGAACAAATGTATGACAATACAATTAGAAGTTAATAATAGAGGGGCATATAGGGAAGAACTATATACCTATTACAAACTATATACTACAGTTAGTAGTATTTCAACATTTTTTCATAAACAGTAACAAACGTAGTATATCAATACTAGGAGTCAACAATTGAGGGGGGTTGGTTAGGGATAGGGGAGGTTTAGAGTTTCCTTTTCTTTTTTTCTCTTTTCATCTTTCACTTTATTTCTTGTCTGGAGTAATGAAAAGTTTCTAAAAATTGAACAAAAATTAAGTGTGATGGATGCACAGCTGTATAAGGGTACCCAGGGGCAAGTGATTGTACACTTTGGATCTTTGGATAATTGTATGGTATCTGAACAATCTCAATAAAAATAAAAATAAATAAAAATAAAAACAAACAAACAAAAAACAAAACAAACAAACAAAAAAAAAGTTGACAATATACTTTTTTCAAAATGAGGCCTAATTGAAGAGATTCTGATATAGTCAACTTTCATAATTAAACTATCTAATTTTCAACTTCCTGAAACTTTCAAATGCTGCAGTTGTACTAGTCACCAAACAGTCAACAGCCTGAGCATTTAACATGGAAATGCACAGAAAGCCTTCTTCCTTCACAGAAAACCTAGAGCCTGGCAGCCAGTGCCAGCACACAAGCTCAGTTCATGCCCCGGACACTCCCGGCAGACCGGGCCAAGGCGTGCTGGTGCCTGTCTCATCTTCCTTACATCCTCCCCAGCAGTGCCCAGGCTCCCACCCCTCCCCTATCAGGACTCGCTGATTAGTAAACATCAAACGTAGCTCAGGAAGTAAGAAAATCGGAGTCTATCTTTTAAGCTTTCTTCCATTCCATGAAATGACTTTCAGCCATGACTTGTGAATGCCAGAAAGATTTTTTTATTTAAAAATACAAGTCACAAAACAGATTTTTAATAAAGATATGATTTAGACTGGAAAATAAGTCCTTACAAAAATATTTAGCACAGTACCTCCTGAGATAGTGAGTGACAACAGATTTTAAATCATTACATTTATCAAAAAAAAGTATATTAATAAATAAATTTTCAAATTCTGCTGCATAAAGCCTAGTATACTTATAGATCCAGAAAATGTCTGAAGGATCTAACCAAAAATGTGAATAATATATATTTGAACTTAATATTTGCTAACTCTTTTAAAGGAAATAGGTTTAAAATATAACGTGTGGCCTCTGCTCTAAACACAGTCAAACATCTGCATTTATGGAGTATCACCTGCATACAACAGCCCCCCAAAACAAGGCTTGTCCCCTTTTTATAGCAGAGAAACAGGCTGAGTGGCCTCAGAGTCCATGGGTCCCACAACAAGTCAGCAGTTGAGTTGAGATTTGAACCTCTTATAATAATAACCACAACAACATTAAAATGACAGAAGCTGGTATAAATATATTTGCATGTACATATATGTATGAGTGTATATATCTATGTTGTTTGCATACACACACACACACACACACACACACACAATCACATACATAACAAGGCCACGATGTAAAAGCTTTCTGGAGGTAAAAGCAAAAGGAAGGAATCATAAAGGAAAAGATTGACAGATTATGCTACATGAAACTTAAACTTCCAAATATCAAAAATCATCAGAAATAAAATGAATATCCTCACTCATTTAATCAGTATAATTTTACCGAATACCTACGATGTATGAGGTACTAGTCTACGTGCTTAGTATCTGGTAGTGAAACAAACTGACAAATTTTTCTGCATTCACAGAACAAGAGAGTTTAATCTTATATATCTTTAAGATACAAACAGTTCTTAGAAACTATAGTGAATATCTATATTTTTTCTTTGTCCTCAATCTCCTTTAAAAAACTGCCCTGTCTCTACTTAGTGTGATTCTGGGAGGGTCTCAATCACAGAGTGGGCTGATCATTACCAGGATCACTGGGCAGTGATCACCAACATGGTGTGTAACCCAAGTAGGGAGGTTTTAGGGGGCATTAATATGGATTCTGAGAATGAAAATAATTTCTTCTCATTTAAAGAGAGCCAACTGTAGGATGCCAGGAGATATCTTTCCTATAATATCAAAAAATCCTGACCAAGAATGAAGTCAACTATAAGGGAAGCAGAACCAAAAGATGAAGGGGGCGAGGAAGGCAGGGAAGGGGAGAAGGATCTCTGAAATATCATTTGAACTCATAGGTCTACCCATGACTGAATCAAATAATTACTTGACTTAACAATTAAATGAACCAATAAATTCCTCCTTGGACTTAACCAGTTCAACCTGGCTCTTTTTGTTTTTTAACTGCAACTGATAGAATATGGAACAATATGAAATTAATAGGAAAGAAAACAAAAGATGATCCAACTCAACAACAAAAAGACAAACAACCCAATTTTAAAATGGGCACAAGACTTGAATAACATTTCTCCAAAGAAGATATACCAATGGCCAAAAAGTACATGAAAAAATACTCAACATCATTAGCCATTAAGGAAATGCAAATCAAAACCACAATAAGATACCATTTCACACCCAACATTCTAGTGGGTAATGGATGGTAGTGATGGTAACACACAGTGTGAATGTAATTAACAGCATGAATTACATATTTGAATATGGTTAAAAGGGGAAATGTTAGGTTGTATATATGGTACAAGAATAAAAAAAATTTTTTAAAAGTCCATGGAACTGCACAACAAACAGTGAACCATGTTTGTTAAGCCATGGACTATACAGTTAATCGAACAAATCATAAAAATGTGTTTTCATCAATTTGTAACAAATCTATGACACCAATGCAGAGTGTTTATCATATAACAATACAGGAATTGTATGGGTGGTATAAGGGAATCCTGTATTTTATACATGATTCTTCTGCAAAGTCACAATTTCTCTTAATTAAAAAAAAAAAAAAAAAAACCTAGCCAGGACTAACCAAGAAAAAAAGAGATAAAACACAAACTACCAATGCCACGAATGAAAGAAGATAGTAGCACTATGCAGTCTCTAAAGACATTTAAAATAATAATGAGAAATTGTGGTAAAATTTTTCTGTCAATAAATTCAACAACTTAGAAGAAAGGCTCAAATCCCTTGAAAGACACAAATGACTTAAACTGATACAAAAATAAACTGAAAACTTAAATATCCTGTTTTCTAAAGAAACTGATTAATAATCTTCTCACAAAGAAAACTCCAGGCCAAAATGGCTCCACTGGTGAAAACTATCAAATATATTAAAACTAAATAACAGTAATATTACAAAAACCCTTCAGAAAATAGAACAGGTGGGAACACTTACCCATTCATATTATGAGGCCAGCAATATACAAAAAGGATAATACATCATTATCAAATGATATTTATCCCAGAAATGCAAGAATGGCTTAACATTCAAATATCAACCATTGTAATTCAGGAAGAGAAAAATCATATTATCATCACAACATTTGTAAAAAACATATGACAAAAGTCAACACACATTCATGATTTAAAAAAAACACTCTCAGGAAACTAGGAAAAGAAGAAAATTTTTTCAACCTGATAAAGGGCATACACAAAAAGACCTACAGTTACCATCATACTTACTAGTGAAAGATTGAACATTTCCCCCCTAAAATGAGAAACAAGGCAGGATGGCCACTCTCACTACTTCTATTCAACATTGTACTGAACAGAGGCAAGAAAAAGAAATAAAAAGCATACACATTGTAAAGGAAGAAGTAAAACTGTCTTTATTCACAGACAACATGACTGTGTACACAGAAAATTCAAAGGTTCTACCAAATAACTACTAGAGTTAATTGAATTTAGCAAGGTCATAGGATACAAGATTATCAAAAACTCAACTGCATTTCTAGATATCAATGGTGATCAGTTGAAAAATAAAAGTTTTAAAAAACATGCCACTTACAGTAGCATCAAGAAACAAAATACTGAGGAATAAATTTATCAAAGACGTGGAAGACCTCTGCACTACACACCAGAGAGAAATTAAGAAAGACCTAAATAAAAGAAGAAACATACCATGCTCACGGAATGGAGGACTCAATATTTTAAGGTGTCAATTCTCTCCAAATTGATCTATAGATTCAATGCAATCCCAGTCAAGCTCCCAATAGTTTTAATTTTTTTTTAAGAAATTAACAAATAATTCTAAAATGTATATGGAAATGCAAAGGACATAGAATAGCCAAAACAATCTTGAAAAAGAAACAAAGTTGGAGGATTCACACCACACCACAGGGATGCATCAGCAAAATCCAGGTTATAGGAAACCCTACAAGGCAAATGACTTGCTTTCCTCAAGAAATCAATTATATAGACAAGAAGAGAGAGGAAACCATAGATTAAAAGTAACCTAAAAGACTTATCAACTAATATCACAATGAAAACACAAACACTTAGGACACAATTAGAAATCTGAACAAGAACTGAATATTTAATGAAATTAAAGAATACTCTTCATTTTTAAGGTATGTAAATGGTAGACTTTGTATTTAATTTTTTATTTATTTTCCATTCATTCTTTCTCATTTTAATTCCTATCCATATCTAATTTTTCTCTACTCCTACTGGAGACTAGTAGACATACCCACGTAAGTATCAATATTTGACTTTCCTAAGCACCAAAAAAAAAAAAAAAAAAAGGTAGCAAAGCTCTTTCTAAAATGTAAAATTCTTTCAATGTGGCTAGGATATGCACCTTTAGATTTAGTATGGTGCACAAGAGCCTATAAGAAGCGGAATTTCAGAGATGCCAAAAAAGTTTCTCTGCCCAATATCACCAGGTGGCCAGCTGGGTCTCAAAAATTCTATTTGATATACCAAAGATCCCATGTAATTCTAACTCTTAGAAGCCTCTCTTTAAATGCAAATGTTCTGGAGAAGTAACCTATTAATCCAATAGCACCCACTAAAAACTTAGGTCGCTGAGAATACTTTGGATTACAAAAGCTTAGTATATATGTTACTAGAATAAAAATTTTTTAAATATATAAGACGTGTAACACAGTGAACCCTTTTGCAAATGATGGACTATCATCAATAGTAAAATTATAAAAATATTCTCTCATGAATTGTAACAAATGTACCACAATAACGTAAGGTGTTACTAATAGGGTGATAATGGGAACTTGGCATTTTATGCATTTTTCTGTAAATCTACAACTTCTCTAAAAAAAAGGAATAGCTTAGAAGCAGTTCATCTCTATTTAGTTAGAAGGCAGGCCCTGGGAGAATGGAGTCCAACACAGTTAGTTTAATTAATAGAGGAGAAAGTTTTCTCATCCTTTGGAAGCTCCAACATAAGAAGCCCTGGTGCGTGAAGGGCTGAAATGGCAGAAACAAACTCTAGCACTGGCATATGGTTATGGACACTAGAGACACTAGACCAGTGGTTTTTAAACTGCTACTTGCAACCAGAAATATTTTTTCATAAAATGAAATGAACAGAATAGGAAATAGAAAAGAAAATACAGTATCAAATTGTATCACATGTTTAAGGGTAAGTATTCTTTTGTGTATGTGCACACACTAGGTCAGGATGTATTTTTTCACAATGGGCAAAAATGTTTCAAAGCCATTGTACTTGTCTGTGAGAGCTAAGCGAGCAGAGGCTGTGTCTGCTTTTCTTCACTATTGCATCCTCAGAAGCAACACACTGCCTAGCACATGGCAGATGCTCAATAAACATGTGTCAAGTGAAGGCAAGGACAGGAGATGCTGAAAAAAGGTGGGGGTCAGAAAGCAAGGCTAAATTTTACCTACTTCACAATTTTGCTTTGGACTCTACCAAATCATAAATAAAACCTTGTTTTTCTCAAGAGAGGATTCTTACCAAGGGATAGATTAGCTAAATTTAAAAACTCCTTAAGTTCTAACTTTCAAGTCTGTAATTAGAAGCCAAAAGGGACTACTTACGAGCCCCGCCTAGTGGTGTCCTTTTCACAGCAGTCCCCTGCAGAAAAAGCCAGAAATAGCATCCTCTGTGACTGCCTCCAAGCCCAGCAGAACTAGGCTCCCCAACTTCTGACCTTAAAACCAGTCTACCTATCAACTGGTGAAAGTAGACTCCAGTTTCAACATGAACTAGACGAGGTTAAAACTAAGGGATTAGGGACCCATAACTAAAACACACTTTTATTCTCTTCCAAGTATACTGGAGAAACCATTAACCTTTCCATCACTGCTGCAGTCTGCCGTTCTACAGCTGAGAGCTTGCATATGAACGCCAGTTTTAAGGTCAGAATGAAGCCACAGAATGCTGCTACTACAGTGTTTGACTTCTGCATGAGATGTGCTGACTATTTTACCAATGAAAATACTTAGTTTCTAGGTTAGACCATGATAATAATGCCTTTCATTTATATATCAACTCTACTGGAGTGTTTAGGGTCCTTCAGAGTCAATCACCTCAACACCTATATGAAGAAAGAGTAAAGGAGGCACAAAAGGGTCTAAGCCAATTGCAGAGATAAGGAGTAGGAAGGGGACATACAAAGCAGACAACATCTTTCCCATCAAGTCTCCTTAAAATCTAATACCTGAAGAGGTCACTCTGGTGGGCACTCTTACGCACAATTTAGACAACCCTCTTTAGGTTCTAAAGAATTGGGGTGGCTGGTGGATACCTGAAACTATCAAACTACAACCCAGAACCCATGAATCTCGAAGACAGTTGTATAAAAATGTAGCTTATGAGGGGTGACAATGGGATTGGGGAAACCATAAGGACCACACTCCCCTTTGTCTAGTTTATGGATGGATGAGTAGAAAAATAGGGGAAGGAAACAAACAAACATACAAAGGTACCCAGTGTTCTTTTTTACTTCAATTGCTCTTTTTCACTTTAATTATTATTCTTATTATTTGTGTGTGTGTGCTAATGAAGGTGTCAGGGATTGACTTAGGTGATGAATGTACAACTATGTAATGGTACTGTGAACAATCAAATGTACGATTTGTTTTGTATGACTGCGTGGTATGTGAATATATCTCAATAAAATGAAGATTAAAAAAAAAAAAATCTAATACCTGAGCCCTTTCTGCCTTGGGGGCCTTTGCACTGCTGTGTGCTTGCCCTAAACAACACTTTCCTCCAGACATTCCAACGGCTCCTTCTTATCCTTCACAGGCCAGCCCCTCCCAGACCTCAGTCTCCCCAACTGGACAAGAGGTGTGCATGCTTCCAGGTATGACCCTAAACTTTGGCCCTGCCCACTCCTGAGCTGAAGCCGCTGAAGGGTCTGCAGCCTTGGGGAGAGGCCCCTGGAGGCCAAAGCTGGAGGCTCCAGGCTCCTGGATTATCTCATTCCATTTGTCACCATGCCCATTTGGTAGAAGACACAGGTTAATCCACTCTTCCCTGCCACTCTCCTGCCCAACCTGCCCCTGTTCTTGTGGGGATTGGAAGGTGAACCAAGACAGAAGGCAGCAGACAAGAAACACGACTACCTAGCTACAGCTGCCCTTTGACTTTGAGGTGGGAGTTGGATAGACCTGGGCTTTCACTCCAGGCTCCCTAAGGTCCATGCTATGTGCCTTTGGGCAACTTGATTGACAGTCGCCAAACCTCAGCAATAAACTGGGGATACAATCATTTAAAAAGAAAAAAGTCTAATAGCTATTTTCCAAGTCTAAAAGAGAAAGCAATAAATAAATACCTACCTAAATAAAGGCTCAAGATGACATTCTAAGGCTATTCTCCCAGAGTGTCCCCTAAAACGAAAATTTGACATATCTTTTATTACCTAATTTGTAAACATTCTACACTAAACTGATTACAGACACTAAAATATCTATCTCACTTCCTATTTCAGAATTCCTCTCTCCTCTCCTCTCTGTATTATAAAGTTTGTCCCAAGTTATCACACCTTTTTAATTCTCTCAAGCACTCAGATAAATTTTTATTGCACCTCCCTTTAATTGGTTAAAATGTCTGTATCTTTTGAACTAAAGCCCAACAACTTTCATATTTTTTAAGTGCTTTTGCAGAAGTGGAAGCAGTTGTGCTTTTCTAACCATCTCCATTTATGGTTAAGTATTTAAGCTAACAGGAGAAACAAAGATGTTGATTTCAGCAATGACTGAAGATGAGAGTGATGGAACAAGAAGTAGATGCTGTACAGAGGCAAAGAATGAGAGCTGACAGCAGGATGAGATCTGCAAGCAGAATCCACAGGTGCCGATACATAAAACTCATCAAGTTAAGCACCTGGTATAAATTGCTTTCTAAATAAGAAGTATATGTTGGTCTCAAAAATTTACCTATTTTCCAATGAACTAGAAAAAGAATAGTTTGAGCTTCTTTCACATTTTTAAGATCTGTAATTTTCAAGAATTTGAAAATTTTTAAGAGGCAATCTCTACATGAGTTCACTTTTGAGAACTAAATGATTCTTTATCACTGAATATTGAGATTCTGGTACCTAATATCTTATCTATAGATGATTTCTTTTCCTGAGATCAGTTCACTTAATACACTAAATAATGTTTGCACTCTAACATGCTAAATAATCCTGCTTTAAACTAGTTAGACAATAGGAGAAGTAAAAGCGAAGGCTGAGATATTAGATTACCTGTATCAGTAGCTGTAAGACAGTCATTTAAAGGCAGTAGTAAACAAATAAGAGGGAGAACAGTTTTATCTCTAAGACACTATAACTACTTATTCTAAACATTTTTTTTCTTGTCCTAAAAATTTTACTAAGAAAATAACCCCTGCCACCACCACCTCATAATGCAATTTGTTATGGCTATTGGGGATCCTGGAGCTTGTTTATAACTCTAGGACTGGTGGTGTGAAGCTTTATAGACCCCAGAAAAGTATGCTCTTAAGTTAACCCTGTGTGTATAGACCTATTGTAGGTGAGACCTTTTGATTAGGTTATTTCAATTGATATGTGACCCACCCCACTCAAGGTAGGTTTTATTCCTCTTACTGGAGTCCTTTATAAAAGGATAAAAACCACAGAAAACCTGAGAGATGAAATTGAGAGAAGCTCAAAGAAAAAGCCCCAAGAAGCTGAGAGACAAGGACATACCCACAGAAGCTGAGAGAGGGAGTCACTGAAGCCAGAAGCAACGAAACCCAGGAGAGGACCAGCTGACATCACCATGTACCTTGCTGTCTGACAGAGGTGCCCAAGCTCACTGGTAACCGGTCTTCAGAGTATTAGCCTATTGATGCCTTAATCTGGACATTTTCACAGCCTTAGAACTGTAAACTGTAAGCTAATAAACTTCCATTGTAAAAGCCAACCCATTACTGGTATATTGCATTCTGGCAACTTTACCAAACCAAAACAAGGACCAAAACTGATCTTGTTGCAAATAATTGTGTGTTTTGAGTATGACAATAAAAAAAATGACTGGCAAGCAAAGAGACAGTAAGGTCAAGTAAAGGAGAAGCCTCCTTCATGACATCAGGTGCCCAGAGAGAGGTTTAGGACCAGGAGAAAAGGAATCTGTTTGAGGGAAACAGAAAACAGACTATTTCAGCAGGAATGAGTCAGAGAAAAGGCAGAACATTAACTGATCAGGAAAATCTAGAAAGTAAGTAACAACTCAGATTTCCAGTAAAATGCAAGTCATTATACCCAATCTGTAGTACTGGGAGACCAAGGAAATGTTACTACTCAGGAGTTAAGAATATCTGCTAATAAGTGAAATAAAGATAATAACTAAATTGAGGATAAGGGCTTAGATTATGAGTAGAAATACTAGTAGTGGAAATTAAAAATAAAAAACAGCTTATTTAAAAAAGCATTAAGCTGAGTTAAACAGCAATGAATAATGAGATTTTGATATCTAATATCTTATCTATAGAAGATTTCCTTTCCTTAGATCAGTTCACTTAATACATTAAATAATATCCTGCACCCTAACATGTTAAATAATCCTACTTTAAACTAGTTACACAATAGGAGAAGTAAAAGTGAAGGCTGAGACATATCCCAAAGTAATTTGGGCAGAGAATAAAAATATACAAGAAGGGCCTCCCTGAGGAGCTGGGGGGAAATACAGAAGTGTTGGACTTCCTCACCTGGATTGTTGCTGATGTTCTCACAAACATTGAGGACTGCCGGTTTGATGTGCCAAGCCCTCTATCATGGGACTTGCCCTTATGACACTCGTTGTTGCAAAGGAGAGGCTAACCCTGCTTATAACTGTGCCTAAGAGTCTCCCCCTGAGTACCTCTTTGTTGCTCAGATGTGGCCCTCTCTCTCTAGCTAAGCCAACTCAGCCAGTGATCTCACTGCCCTCCTCACTACGTGGGACCTGACTCCCAGGGGTGTAAATATCCCTGGCAGCATGGGATATGACTCCCAGGGATGAGTCTGGACCCAAAATCATGGGATTGAGAACATCTTCTTGACCAAAAGGGGGATGGGAAATGAAACAAAATAAAGTTTCAGTGGCTGAGAGATTCCAAATGGAGTTGAGAGGTCACTCTGGTGGGCATTCTTATGCACTATATAGATAACCTTTTTTTTTAGGTTTTAGTGCAGTGAAATACCTAGAAATAAATACCTGAAACTATCAAACTCAAACCCAGTAGCCTTCACTCTTGAAGATGATTGTATAGCAATGTAGCTTACAAGGCGTGGCAGCGTGATTGTGAAAACCTTCTGGATTGCACTCTCTTTATCCAGTGTATGGATGGATGAGTAGAAAAATGGGGACAAAACTAAATGAAAAATAGGGTGTGATGGGGGGGGTTGATTTGGGTGTTCTTTTTAACTTTTATTTTTTATCCTTACTCTGTTTCTTCCTAGTGTAAGGAAAATGTTCAAAAATAGATTGGGGTGATGAATGCATAACTATATGATGGTACTGTGAACAGTTGATTGAACACCATGGATGACTGTATGTTATGTGAATATATCTCAATAAAATTGAATTTAATTAAAAAAAAAAAAAGTGAAGGCTGAGATAGCTCTGCCATCTTCTCCTACTTCACCGGGCCTCATCCTATGCCCTTGGTGGTAGAGGAGCAAGGAATGGAAATGAGAGTTATCACTGAGCCCAAACTGCGAAATTCTGTTTGGACCACCCAAAATTTATTTTAACACACTTACCAACATCTCCATAAACATACAGGCCCCTTGGAGGTTTGCTCCTTGTAAAAAGCTGCAAATTAAGAACAAATTATAAATCTCTAACATAGAAATAATTAAATATAATCACATATGTAGTGTTCCTAACTGTGCTACAGACAGCACTAAGAGGTTTATTATATACAATAAATAATAAAAGAAAAAATGATGTAAAAGACTGTGAAACCCAATTTAGGTTTCCATACAGTAGACAATAAGCTTAGTAGCCCAGACCCAGGGCTCCAAAGTCACACAACTTGCACTTCCATTCCTTCTATCACTTACTAATCAATCTTTCCCCTCTTTTCCATCTGGGCTCCCCAAATGATGGTAGCCTAGCTCACACTCAGCAAGCAAAAGATTAGAAGAAACTTTGTGGAGAAACTGAACCGTTCCCCGAAAAAAGACCCAAAGACAGTTAAGTGCTGACTTCTCACAAAGAAAGAGTCAGGTCCCTACCTGATCTGTTCAACTTACACTGAAGCACACCAGTCCACAAACCTCATAAGCTTTCAATCAGCTCTTTACACCTGAAAAGACACTGAAATGAATTGACAACCAGGAGTCAAAAGAAGTTTGAATAAAACTTCCAAGATGAAAGTCAGAGACCAGTGCAAATATACAGGAGAAAAAAACTCAGCAGAAACAGAGACTACGCAGACAGCAAAAGGAAACTTCAAAAATAAAATGGTAATCAATATGATTAATATGTGGAGAAAAATAAGAGAAGCTATTACAACTATAAAGCAAAAACAAAATGCTATTTTTAAAAAGGGAACATTAAGAACAAAAGAGAGCACTTAGAAATTTAAAATATGGTAGCAGAAATAAAATTTCAGAAAAAGGGTTAGGAAGATACATTTGAGAAAATGTTCCAGAAAATACAAAAAAAAAAAAAAATGAATAAACAACAAAATAAGAAGGAAAATATTAGAAAACTAGAGGATTAATTAAGGAAGTCCAACATCTGACAAAAACAAATTCCAGAAAGTGAGAATGGAGAAAAAAGAGGGAAAAGTTATATAAGAAATAATGCAAAGATTTTTCTTGGAAATAAAGGACTTGATTTCTAGTTTGGGGAGACTGACTAAATGTCCAGCACAATGAATGACATAAGAACCCATACCAAGTCACAGCAAGGAAACTTTAGAACATCAGGGATATAAAGATCCCACAAACGTCTAAGGGTAGGGGGAGTGGGAGGGAAAAAACAGGTCACAGCAACAGAAAAAGACTGGAATGAAATCTGAGGAAAATGATTTCCACTCTAATCTATTCCATCTGTCCATCAGAAGTGAAAATGGAAAGCTGACATTTCAGACATACAGGGCCTCAAAAAAATCTCCACATAGTCTTTCTCTAGTAACCAAAAAAGAGGAAAATATAGGCTCTAGGAAACAAAAGAGCGCCCTGGGAAGGGAAGCCCTGGTAAGACGAAGGGTTGCTCCAGCAGCACAGCGGCAGCAGGTCAAGAAGAGCGACCAAGTCCAGACCCAAACAAGGATGCAGAGCTCCAGGGAAGAAAGGAAATGGAACCACTCTTTACCAAGTATTATCAACCTAAATAACCATCGTGAATGTTCTGTTACTCTTAGAAGTGTAACTTTCAGTCTCTGCAGCAGTTCCCTTCCCAGATGCCTCATGCAGAAACCAAGGTAAGCCAGAACAGAGAGAATTCACAGGGTAAAAGCAGAAAGAAGGGAAGGTTACGCCACTCAGCACCAACCACAGCAGTCAATATTTGGGAAGAGAACATTCTCAAAAGATACATATTCCAGGATCTAATCCATAGAGATTTTGTTTTTGGTTTTGTTTCTTAATTCGTGGACTCTCTCCAATCTGCCTTAGAAATTTCTCTCACTTCCCTATGCCTCTTTGCTTTCTCTGCTAAACCCAGCCCCCAACTCAAGCGTGCCCTTTCTAGACCTCACGCTGGTTTGAGCCAAGCGAAAGGATTCTCTATGCTTTGATTCTGTCAGCTGGGATGACGTCCCTGTGTTTCTTTGTATGTTAACTTTCCATCTATTCTTAAATCTCAACTGAAAATATTTTTCCATTCCTGCCAAAAGCTCTTAATTTTTCTTGTTTTGTGATTTTATATGAACCAGTCTTGGGCATTGGTTATTCTATTTTCAACTTGCCAGAAAACACATCATGCTCTTGAACAATTTTAGAACAGCTTCAAACTGGAAAACTTGATAAAGTCTAACAAACACTACATTCTATATATTAGAAATCTTTTAAAAGCAACATTCATATTAGGTAACTGAGAGTGTCACCGTTTAGTCTTCTCTAGGACTGCTCAGATGTTATAATCCATGTATACAGAATAAGTGAAGTTCAAAGTCAAAAAAATTAACAAAGGTGGAAAAACAAAGATGGCACAGAGAGAACTCAATGCTACTAACAAAAATAGCAGTCAGGGCTCTATCTCCTATTTCACCCGCCCAATAATGTGTATTTTGGAAAGAACAAGAACACTTTGGGCAGATATTATATTATATATTACATATATAATTTATGTTATATTGTATAATGTTATGTATTATAGTAATATTTAGAAGATGATAAAGGGATACTGTTGTAGAGTACCAAAGAAGATCCATCCAATCTAAGATCACAAACACCTAACATGACATGAATCCTATTTAAGATGTAGATTTTACTCCAGATAAATTGATAAACAAAATGGATACACCTCTAACAATAAACACATTGTGTACTTCAAATATTTTCAACTGGAGACACAAACTAATTTTATCCTATTAAAATTTTAGTCTTTCAATAATTATTCAAATTATTTTAAGGAATTTAAGAACCTATTCAACATCAAATGGAGAACAATAACACTACTTAAGAAGGCTGTAAAACGGGCCCTGAAGACGTTTTAAATTCTTTTTTATTGATTTCAGGGAAAGTCAGGTTCATACATTTTTCTCCAAAATGACTGTAACCTGAACCCACATGATTTACATGACCCTAATTTGCATTTTCTCACAACTTACTGTTTTTGTTCAGTTCCATTAAATTTCCTTTTCGTAATGCTTCAATTTCCTGTAATAGGCTCATATGCCTCAGAAATACTTACCATGAACTCCACCCTTGCAGAGTCTCACAGCTTCGATGCTGCGTCTCCATAGAGCTGCCCCCCTCCATGACCATCCCACAGCTGGGCTCTCTCCATTCTCCTCCCCATGACCCTCCATTTCTTGTTTGCTGCCTTAGGCCCTCTCTAAGGATGGACATAGGTTTAGGTCTAGGAAACAAGGCTCTTGTGGAAGACAGAGGAGCTTGGGAAAAAGGAGGAAGGATGAAGTGAACAACTGTATGTAGAACCACTCCCTTCCCCTATACCCTTCCAGGCAACACCCCTAGAAGACAGTTTCTAACCCTAGGAAAAATACCCAAAGCCTCTCAAACCAATACCAAGCTCTTAGCGTTCCATGTATCAGCGGGTCCTTTCAGCCTACTTGATGGAGCCTACAGACCACACAGAACACATCCCTCAAAGTTTCCAAATATTTCTAAATTCTAAAGTTTCCTATTAAAGTTTGAACTTTAAGACTAAAACAGGATGTCCTCATGGCAGGGGTAGGGTCTCAATCAACCTAGCATCCCAATATACACACAGTAGACTCAAAAATCAGGTATTAAATCAATACCTTAATGAACTGCAGGTGATGGTAAGAAATGATGAACCACTTTCTTAAAACTCTTACTCTTAAAAGGAAATCATGAAATCTGTATGCAGACTACACGCAGAAACAAAAGACGAAAGCTGCCCTGTTGTTATTCAAATCTCCCCCCTCACTCCTGGTATTGACTTTTGTTCCTGCCTTCTTTAGATGGCCCTTTTGATGACAGCAAGGACCAAAGAGAGCAAAGGAGACAGAAAATTGCCCCAATTTCCAGCATCAAAACCCAATTCACACCTGGAGAATCAGCACTGAATTTCCCAAATGTGGAGCCTCCTTCCATGTAGAAATGGCCACCAGGTAGAATAGCTGAGGTTATATGGATGTGTGGACATCTAGTTTATTTACACAACAAGAACTGCAATGGAGGGAATTAGTAGTTTCCAAGCATGTTGGCTCAGTAGCTTTATATACAACCCCCAAACCATACCCTGTCCTGTGATTATAGGTTATTAGCAAATGGAAATTGGTTTCATTGCCATGAACACGTTGAATTTAATATATCACATAATTTTGACACTGATGAGACCACAGAAATCCATCCCTGAATGTCAATAATAATAATCCATCCCAGAGAAGTTGAGTGACCCACAATAATCCACTAAATAAAAATTCTAAAATGGTGATTTTTGCAACCATTAACAAATACAAATTTGAGACAAGAGATTGCAATTTCTCCTGTGAATAAAAAGACTAAGTCAGACAATCAGGAATGAATTTCACATCATACATTTTACCACTTTCAGGTCTAAACGTCTGGAATCGAATCAAAAGGCCTGACTTTAACAAATATTTAACAGACGTATAAATCTTTAATTTGTTAGTCAACTGTTATTCCTCGCTGTGGACACTAGCTGTTTAATTTGTTATTTTAAAGCCCCAAAGCAGTGAACTGTGGTGTATGCATACAATGGAATATTGCACAACTGCAAGGAGTGAAGCTATGAGACACACGACAAGGTGAACGGATCCTGTAGACAGTATTTCGAGTGAAGTAAGCCAGAAAAGACAAGACAAACATTATAATGCCTCACCCATATGGCCTAACTACAATGTATAAACTCAGAATTGAATCTTAGAACACAGCTTATCAAGGGAACACTTATTGTAATGGTCCCTAGATTGTAAGCGCTTACAGCAGTCACATCTATTCCTGAATTTTAATGGCTATCTCCAAATTCTGAGATGCTGATTCCTTTGTGTATAACCTGGTAGGTCTCTGGAACTTTGGGTATCTGTATGACACCTGAAACTCAGAGCTAGAGCTCGGCAGATATGAATGTCAATATTACCCCATATGGCAACTATTTAAAAAGCTGAAAAAGAGCCCAGACTTCAATTAGAGATATGAATGAAGCAGATCTGGTTAGGACTAGGGCAGATGAGGCCAAAGGGTAAAGGATGATACCGACTGTGTTTTAAAACTTAGGCTTCTGTGTGGGACCAAGGAAAGAGATTATTTGGTTCAGGATATATATCTTCTAAATCACCCTAAATAATTTGACTTCTACGGTCAGTTTATTCAAACACCATGATTACATGCAGCTTTGAATAGGAATTGAGATCTGGTAGGTTTGTACAGGTTAGTGTGAAAAAGCCTTTACATCCCAGAGTAATTTGGGCAGAGAATAACAATAAATATGCAGGGTCCCCCTGACGAGCTGGGGGAAAATGTGGAAATGTTGGACGTCCCCACCTAGGTTATTACCGAAATTCTCACAAACATTGAGGACTGACAATTTGGTGGGCTGAGCCCTCCATCTTGGGGCTTGCCCTTATGAAGCTTGTTACTGCAAAGTAGAGGCTAAGCCTACTTGTGGTTGTGCCTAAAGCATCTCCCCTAGAGTGCCCCTTTGTTGCTCAGATGTGGCCCTCTCTCTCCAGCTAAGCCACCTCGGCGGGTGATCTCACTGCCCTCCCCCCATGTGGGACCTGACTCCCAGGGGTGTAAATCTCCCTGGCAACACAGGATATGACAACGGAGCATGAGCATGGACCCAGCTTCATGGGATTGAGAAAATCTTCTTGACCAAAAGGGGGATGCAAAATGAAACAAAATAATGTTTCAGTGGCTGAGAGATTTCAAATGGAGTTGAGACGTCCCTCTAGAGGGCATTCTTATGCACTATATAGATATCCCTTTTTAGGTTTTAGTGTATTGGAATAGCGAGAAGTAATGATTCTTGAAGATGACTGTATAACAGTGTAGCTTGGGATGACAGTGTGATTTTGAAAACCTTGTGGCTCACACTCCCTTTATCCAGTGTATGGATGGATGAGTAGAAAAATGGGAACAAAAATTAAATAAAAAATAGGGTGGGGGGGGATGATTTGGGTGTCCTTTTTTACTTTTATTTTTTATTCTTATTTTTATTCTTTCTGGTGTAAGGAAAATGTTCAAAAATTGAGTGGGGGTGATGAATGCACAACTATACGATGGTACTGTGAGCAGTTGATTGTACACCATGGATGATTCTATGGTATGTGAATATATCTCAATAAAACTGAATTTTTTTAAAAAAGTGATAGAAGAAACAACCCAAATATCCATAAATTGACAAATGAATAAATAAAATATGGTGTATTCATTAAAAAAAAACCAAAGGACAGAAAAACTGAACAAATAAAGTTTGAGGCTGGAAACTAGAAAGTGGTGTTGAATCATACACCTTGAGTTAATCCAGGCATTCATGAGCATACTTTCAAATAGCCATTAGTTCTACTGTGACATAAATCAACCACTTTGTGTTTATTACTTTAACCACAGCCATGCACACACAGGGGCTTGATGAATGCCTTGAGGTGACAGTGACAACAATGGGCACCTAGTCAAGGACCACCACGATTCCCAGTGCATCAGAAGAGGAGACATTTCCATGGCCACATCAGCTTCGGACAGAGGTCCCGCCAATGTACCACAAAGAGGCTTGGTGAAATATGGAGGGTTCTGTGCAAACATCACACCACTAGAAAAAAACACCTCAAAGGCATGGCTTCTTTTGGAAGTTATCTTTACATATGTCTATCATTTCCCTCCCCAACATCCATTCCATTATACTTTATACCCAAATGTGCAGCATCCAGGACTTTTAGGTAGGAATAATCCCACTCCCAGGTCCACCTCCAGTAACAGCTTGATGGATTCAGGGGTGGACTGTGACCTGAGTTGGATCAAGCAGGTTTCTGTTGTTCAATAGTTAGGGAAAGAGAAGCTTTTGTCTTCTGGGCTGTATGGTATGCAAATATGAAAACAGCTTCCTACTTTAGATAAGCCAACCTAAAGACAAAGCCAAGAAAGGCAGGAGGGCAAAATCAAGACCTAAAAGAAATGGAGTCAAGACTCTAATACTCTGCTCCTCGAGTATACTTTACCTCTGGACTTTTCAGTTACATGAGTCAACTGATTATTTGCATTGCTGAACCCAATTTGAGATGGATTTTCTATTATTTGAAATTTAAAGCATCCTAACAGATGCTATATTTTTCATTTGGCCATGCTAGTGGCCTGATAGAAGTACATAAGAAGTATCTATTTTCAAGAGAAAAGTTATTGTTGATTACATAAAATAATTTTTTAAAAATCTATCCTTTCTCTATTTCTACTCCCAGATGGCTAGTACCTTTGTAGCATAAAATGTAAAAAACCACAGAATGTCTTATGAGGCAGAGTCAAGGACGTGTGAGTGTGTAACAGATGGGGTCTAACTTCTTTTATTAAATACTTTCTACCTGCCAGGCACATCGAACCATTTCTATGAAGCAAGGTGAGTTTCCCAAAGTATGCTCCATAAAACATTACTTCCACATTATGTTTATGAGTTAATTTAAAAAGAGACTTACATGTTCAAGATGGGGAAACACTGCATCACAGGAAGAGTTTAAGTCTTTACTACAGGATTTCTCAGTCTTTGGTATACTAATGGCATTGCGATTCTCTGAAGGAAAGTTGTACATATTGTATTTCCCAAATATATTTGACCACAGAACACTTTTCTCAAAAAATTATCTCATGGGACTAATAGTTCCACTTGCAGGAAATGATAC
Source organism: Choloepus didactylus (assembly GCF_015220235.1). Classification (NCBI taxonomy): domain Eukaryota; kingdom Metazoa; phylum Chordata; class Mammalia; order Pilosa; family Megalonychidae; genus Choloepus; species Choloepus didactylus. The sequence goes on from NC_051313.1 coordinate 42,385,794, forward strand.
ATTATGCCAATTTATTAGATTCAACAAATATTGAGCATCTACTATGTGCGTCACATTGTATAAAGTGATGATGGTATACACTGGTTAACAAATAAGTGTAATCCCTGCTTTCATGAATCTTACAGCCTCATGGTGGATGACAGAGAATAAAAAGCAAAGAAATAAAATATAGAATTATATATGTGTGTGTGTGTGTGTGTGTGTGTGTGTGTGTGTAATTTAAAATAAATTATAAATTAAAGCATGCTATGAGAACAACCCATGAAGACAGAGGGCTGAAAATAGTGTGGATACTATCTTAATTTAGTTTAGCATTGAATTTAATAGGGATGTTAAACCCACTGACTAGTTTTGAAATTCCCATTTCATCACAGTCTAACTATCTGATCAGAGAGACTGTCCTCAAGCTTAGGAGACTTATTACAATCACCTAACTCAAAAGAGAGAATGATTAAAAAACAGGTGTCAAAAGAATGTCATCAGAACTTTTAAAAATAATATGACTATATTGCCAAATGTCCAAGAAGGAAATTCACTGGTGTCACCGACGTTTGGGGTCCTTGCTGTTATGCATTTGGTGATCTTGAAAATGAGCCCCTCCTAAAGCTCCCCAAACCACTAAATACAGTAAAAATTTCTGTTTTGAATCATATGCATTTAAAAAGCCATTCTCCCCAGAAAGAATCTTTAAAATATAGGGTTTATATTTTTAAAAATTAACTACCCAATTATTAGTTTATCAAAATTTTATGAGACTAAGTCAAATGCAAAGAATGAATCTTGATTGGATCCTAGACCCAAACACACATCTATACACATCATACACATTTTGGGGACTATCGGAGAATTTGAATGTGGGCTTTATATTTAGGATTGCCAGATAAAATATAGGATTCCCAGTTAAATTTGAATTTCAGATTGACATGAAATAATTTTTATACATAATGTCCCAAATATTACATGAAACACAGGTATATTCAAATTCAAATTTCACTGGATGCTCTACATTTTTATTTGATAAATCTGTCAACTCTATTTATATTAGATATTTTAAATCAATGTTTAATGTCTTGGGTGTGATAATGGTATTATGGTTATACAGACTCATGCCCTTGCTGTTGAAGATACATAACGATGGATTTAGGAGTCAAGTGTTATGATGTTGCAACTTACTTTCAGATGATTCAAAGGAAAAAAAAAGGTATTTAGAGAGAGATATGGCAAAATGTTAACCATTAGCAAATCTAAAGCAAATTGTTGAAATTTTTAAAAATGAGTTGGGAAAAAAATCAAAACAAAATTTGGTAAGATGACTACTGTTATTACCTTTACTTTTCAATTAAATCTAGGCTTTCTAACACATACCAAGAGCTATTCCAAAAATATCAGCATATTTGCATTTTAGACAGCTGCTTTCAAAACTGTTACCAAATCCATTCCTTCATTTCAACCGCTGCAAACTAAAAGCAAACTTGTCATCCATCATTCCAAATATTTTGATTTAATGATTTTAAATGTATCCTTTGTTTCCTATTATATTAAAATTATAGAATTAAAAATAATCAAAGGTGATTCTCATAAAAATTATAAATTATAAAATAACCTGTTATTTGCCTTCCTGGAATACTATCCACCTGCTACCCTGGAGTTATTTCTATTAGGACAATTAGATAATGAGGGTGGTGCTGTTAAAATAAAGTGTTGTTTTCAATTTGTTTAAAATGTAGGAATACTACTTTTCCTGTTTCTCCCCACTCCCCCCACCATTTCACTATTATCTACCAAAATGATAGAATCAGAGACAATGATTCTAGTTGGATTGCTGAGTATAATTACATCTTTTCAAAACTGGCATTATATCATTCTCAGCATAGACCACTTTTTGATAAAAGTAGATCACTTCAGTTTCTAAAAAGATGTTTAAAAACTAAAAGCTGAGCTATATGTTAGCACCCACAAATTCTCTTTAAATGAAAGTCTTTTTTTAAATACCTTTAGCTGATTTGCAAAAGAACCTTCTGCAACCTAAAATACATCAATTTGTTCAGTTATGAGAATAATTAAGCGTATTTAAGTATCTAAATAACTAGCAAGGAGTGGTGCTTAAACCTTTAAAACAACTAGGGTATGAAATAGCTCAATTTCTGACTACAATAGAATTTAAAGATGCAAATGACTTCTTCAGTTTCTCATGCATTCAAATAATAAACATTTATAAGGCCTTTATGTGCCTCTGGGAGACAAATAACAGGAGGCAATTTGTCCAGCAAATCCTTTCATGTACACTCATTCCTAAGTGACATTCTCATTCTAGCCTAGTTCAGGTTAAGCTATGCCAGATCTCATCTTCCCCAATCACCCATTAGTTCAGAGAGGTGTCAAAGAGTTAAGTATAATTCTCAAACCAATCTGGAGGTCATCGAAAGAAAGACATGGAAACTATCCCTTAGTTTGAACCTGATGAGGTTCTGAATTTGAGGAATTAAACTAGCTTTCCAGGCATCTTCTGGCTCAGCTCAGAACTGAGGGTAAGGAGGCAGTGAGAACACTTAACACCTTTGCAGAGACATGTGGACATAGGAACTCACACAGACACCTACCCTTTCACACGGACACACAGACTGGCTCAAGGGCACCACTAGAGGTGCATTCAGAGTTAACAGAGAATTATTTATGGATCTTCAATGATGGCTTTGTCACTTATTCATTCATTCATTTTTTCATTCATTCCACAAACATGGTTTAATCATTCTGAGCATCTCCTTTGTGCCAGGCAGTAAGCTGGGTTCCACAGACCAAGACGACCCAGAAAACAAAGACGCAGTATTTACCAGAGGAGCATGTGGTCACCAGGTGAGCAATGTGAGAATGGACATAACAAAAGGATAGGTGGCAGACTTAGCAAAGACCCAGAAGCAAAAGAAGGTCCCAGTTGTGTCCAAGGATTTGCAGGTAGCTCAATCATGACTGGAGCACTTATTGTCAGCAGGGGAAAATGGCAGATGAGGCTGGCAAGGGGCAGGGACCAGAACTCTAAAGGACCTTGAAACACGTTAATGCATTTGTACTTAAGCAGGAGAATGGCATGATCAGATTTATGTGTTAGAAATATCTTTCTTTAGACAGTGTGGAGAATGGGTTGAATGGTGCGTGTGGTGGTTTGGAGACGTGTATCCCAAAAAACATGTTCTTAAACTTAATCCACCCCTGTGGGTGTGAACCCATTGTAAGTAGCACCTTTTGATGACATTACTTCAGTTAAGATGTGGCCCAGCTCAATCAGGATGGGTTTTAATCCTATTACTAGAATTCCTTATAAGCAGAATGAAATTCAGACAGAGAAAAAACCATGGGAAGCAAGAAACTGGAGGTCAGCAGAACCTGGAGGAGAAGGGTGAGGCCAAGAGAGGCCTCCATATGCACTGTCATGTGACAGAGAAGCCCAGGACCAAGGATCACCAGCAGCCAGCCCCAGAACTCCAGTCTTTGGGAAGAAAGCATTGCCACGATGACACCTTGATTTGGACATTTCCCAGCCTCAAAACCATGAACCATTAAATTCCCATTGTTTAACCCAACCCACTGCATGGTATTTGCCTGTGCAGCCAAGAAAACTAAAACAGGGAAACTGAACACAAGGACACCTCTAAAAAAGAGAAAATGGTGGCCTGATTAAAAGTAATGGCAGGGGAGAGTGCAGAGGGAATGCATTTGAGACATACTGAAAAGATACGCTGGTAAACTGGCTGAAATCAAACTGGGAATGGGGCTCTGAGGAGACAGAGGTTGATGTAGCTCTTTTAGAGTGGGATACGAATTCAAGGAAAACAAAACAAAAAGTTTCAATGAAGAGAAGAGGGAACACTGAGCAATAATATAAGCAAGGTGGTTCTTTAATGAGCTTCTCCTCTTTAACCCCTCCTCCCTGATCTCCCAATGATAGCTGTCCCAGTTGCCAGGTAAAGACATGGTTCTAGGAGAAATACCGTGGGTTTCTGTGTGCGTGCATGTGTGTGTGTGCGTGTGAGTGTGTTTCAGCAGGGCAGAGGCAACTGTTATGGATTGAACTGTGTTCCCCAAAAACGACATTTCCCTGTCCCATGAATGACCCCATTTGGAAACAGGACCAGTGAAGATGTTATTACTTAAGATGAGGACAAACTGGAATAGGGTGGACCCTTAATAAAATGACTAGTGTCCTTACAGGTAGAAGAAATTTGAACACAGTATGAGAGAGACAGAGACGGCCACGTGACGGAGGCAGAGATTGAGTTTTGCTGCCACAAGCACTATATAATCCTCTATACTCCTTCTATTTGTAAGAAGCAAATGTGGAATTTGTAGAGTCTAGAATTACATTATCGCCTCCAAAATCATAATTCCCTCAAAATAACAGAAAAATCAACCAGAACATTGAAATATCTCAAATTACACTTAAAAATATTTTTATTATAGAACATTACAACAGGCTAAACTGGAGAAAATATTAAATAGCTGGTTACCCACCACCCAGCTTTATCAAATCTTTATATTTTGCCACATTTATTTCAAATTTTAAGTAATAAAACACTAGATTTTTTCCTCCTCAGTCTTAACAACTCTGAATTTGAAGTTTATCATACCCCATGCTATGCCACATTGCATTTTAAAAATATACTCTGGGAGAAACTAAGATGGCGGCTAGGTGAGACAGGGCAAAAAAACACCTCCGTGAAAAACACTAGATAAAAACCAGAAAGTGACCCAGAGTACTGGTTACAGCGATGCTCCAGCTGGACGAGGTCTGCTAGTACCACAGGGGCCATATACTTGGTGAAACCGGGAGTCTGCATTCTGAAACGAGCGAGTAAGCTGGCTGGAAGACCCGCAGCCACGCGGCGGTGTGGGGAAGCCAGGGGTTGGCATTTGGAGAGCGACTGGTTCTTTTAAAAAAAAAAAAAAAAAGAAAGGGAAAAACCCAGGAGTGGCTGCAGTTGTGACAGTGGGAACCACGCAGTAAAACACAGCAAGAGGGGGCTGGGCCGGCCTCTCGGTGTCTGGCCTGGAAGATAGCCCACTGCAGATACCCTCAGGGCTGGGGGAACGGAGGGGAGAGCGGGAAGCAGAAAGAAACACCACAGCTTGCAGCTGGCACCCCAGAGGACTGGATAAACTCCTGCCCGGGGCCGTGCCCACAGCCCAGAGCTCCGCCAGTTGTCCCGGAGCTAGAAAGGAGGAACCATGAAAAGAGGTGGGGATTGAGACTCCCCGTTCGGCCATCTTTGCATCAGGCTGAGAGCGCCCCTGCACAGCCCGGCAGCCCGGGGCTTCCCTTGAGGGACAGCACGCACTGGTGATGTAGCACAGCCTTCCCTCGGCAGAGGTCCTGGAGGATCGCGGCTGAGGGGGGGGGGGGCCCGCTCGGAGAACCCAGGGACACTAAGCCAACTCCGGTGGTTTGCGGGACAGTGAGAGATAGGGTCTGGGGCTGAACTGAAATGAAGGCTTAGACTCTTGTGGCAGCCTTGAATCTCCAGGAACCTGGGGGATTTGAATATTAAAGCTGTCCTTCCTCCCTGGCCACCCGGACACACGCCCCACATTTAGGGCAGATGGCTCCAGCAACACACCCAAGCTGAGTTCTCCAACTGAACCCCACAAGAATCATTTCCCCACACACCGCGGGGACAAGGTTGAGAACTGACTTGAGGGCTATAGGTGACTCACAGACACCATCTGCTGGTTAGTTAGAGAAAGTGTACACCACCAAACTGTGTTTCTGAAAAATTAGATTGGCATCTTTTTTTTACAACTTGAAAGAACCCTATCAAGCAAAGCAAATGCCAAGAGGCCAAAAACAACAGAAAATCTTAATGCATATGATAAAACCAGACGATATGGAGAATCTAATTCCAAACACACAAATCGAAATATCAGAAGAGACACAGTACTTGGCACAATTAATCAAAGAACTGCAATCGAGGAACGAAAACATGGCAAAGGATTTAAAGAACATCAAGAAGACCACGGCCCAGACCATAAGTGACACAAAGAAGACCCTAGAAGAGCATAAAGAAGACATTGCAAGAGTAAATAGAAAACTAGAAGATCTTATGGAAATAAAAGAAACTGTTGGCCAAAGTAAAAAGACTCCGGATATTCAGAATACAAGATTAGAGGAAGCTGAACAACGTCTCAGCATCCTAGAAGTCCACAGAACAGAAAATGAAATAACAAAAGAAAGAATGGAGAAAAAAATTGAAAAAATCAAAAGGGATCTCAGGGATACGATAGATAAAATAAAATGTCCAAACTTAAGACTCATTGGTGTCCCAGAAGGGGAAGAGAAGGGTAAAGGTCTAGAAAGAGTATTCAAAGAAATTGTTGGGGAAAACTTTCCCAACACAATAGAAATACACAAAGCATAAATGCCCAGCAAACCCCAAATAGAATAAATTCAAATAAACCCACTCCGAGACATATTCTGATCAGACTCTCAAATACTGAAGAGAAGGAGCAAGTTCTGAAAGCAGCAAGAGAAAAGCAATTCACAACATACAAAGGAAACAACATAAGACTAAGTAGTGACTACTCAGTGGCCACCATGGAGGCAAGAAGGCAGTGGCACGATATATTGAAAAGTCTGAGAGAGAAGAATTTCCAACCAAGAATATTTTATCCAGCAAAACTCTCCTTCAAATTTGACGGAGAGCTTAAATTTTTCACAGACAAAAAAATGCTGAGAGACTTTGCCAATAAAAGACCTGCCCTACTTCAGTACTAAAGGGAGACCTACCAACAGAGAAACAAGGAAAGTAGAAAGAGATATAGAGAATTTTAACAGACATATATAGAACCTTACATCCCAAATCACCAGGACACTCATTTTTCTCTAGTGATCATGGATCTTTCTCCAGAAGGGACCATAAGCTGGGACATAAAACAAGCCTCAGAAAATTAAAAAAAAAAAAAATTGAATATACTCAAAGCACATTCTCCAACCACAATGGAATACAAATAGAAGTCAATAATTTTTGAATTGTAACTCCACTATTTACTTTCTACATGGGATAAAATACACAAACTCTAATGACAAATCAGTGGTTTTGAACTCAACATAAAATATGTAATTTCAGAAAACTATATAAAGGTGGGGGGAAGGAGGAGTATAGGAACATAGTTTATGTGTCCTATTGAAGTGAAGGTGGTATCAAAGAAAAACAAGATTGTTATGGATTTAAGAGGTTAATTTTAAGCCCCACAGTAAACACAAAGAAATTATCAGAGAATATGACCATAGAGATGAAAAGTGGAGTATGGGTTAAGAGAAATGGGGGAAGGGGCAATGGGGAGTTAAGAAATGAGTGTAGGGTTGCTGTTTGAGGTGAAGGAAATTTCTAGTAATGGATGGTGGGAAGGTGATAGCATTACAACATTCTAAATGTGATTAATCCCACCAATGGAATGCTAGGGAGGGGGTGGAATGGGAAGATTTAGGCTGTATATATGTTCCACAATTGAAAAAAAAAAAAAAGACAGTCAAAATAGATGACAATTGAATGCCAACGATGAACCTGGATGGGATTGGAGGATGGAGGACAGGAGGCTTAAAGGGACACAGTTGAGACATAAGGAAAAGGAAATACAGAATGTAAGCTTTGTATCATTGTTGAATCTCTTGTACTTCTTAGTTGTGCTTAATGGGATTGCATAAAAGAATGTTCTTGTTCATGGGAAGTGTATATGTGAATTATAGTGTTTGTTCAAGGGTGTGAGCAGCTAGCTCTCATATGTTCAGAAGACAGAGCAATAGATGATGGATGATAGACAGGGATGGAGGGAGGGAGGGAAGGAAAGAAATAGCGATGTGACAGCATATTAAAGTTGGTGGATTGGGCTATCGGAGGAGGTCAGGGTATGATGGAGCTCTGTGTATGGGGTTAGTACTGTTTTTGCAACTGTTCCTATAACTTTGAATTTATTTCAAAATAAAAATATATATATATATACTCTGATGTATTTATCCATTCTTGTGGTATCTGCTAGTTTTCCTCCCCAAACAGACTTTCCTTGGTCTATTTTTCTACTGGTTTATTTGGCTTTTTCTATTATTTTGTAGTTCTGTATATATTTTAGATAGCAATCCACAGTTACTTATTTCTGATGCAAATATCTTCTCCCAGTGTATGTCTGCCTTTCCACTTTTTTTATGGTGTCTTTTGTTGAATAGAAGTTTTGAATTTTAATATAGTCAAATGTATCAGTTTTTATCTTTATAATTTAGGCTTTTGTATCCTGTATAAGGAATTCTTCCTTTTCTTCAGTTCATAACAGTATTTTCCAATACTGTTAAACAAGGAGTTTAAAATTTCACTTTAAATTTAGGACATGAATTTCATGGAACTTATTTTTGTGTTTCGAAAGGTCGGTACCAATTTCACTTTACTTTTCATACAGATAATTAATTGTTCCATCCCTATTTATTGAATAAATCATCTTTTTCCCACTGATTTGCAGGGCCAACTCAATTGTACATCAAGTTTCCATGTACATCTCTGGACTTTATATTTTGTTCCATTTGTCTACTTGTCTATGAAATGGGGCAGTAAACAGTTCTGTTGACTAGAGGCAGGTATAGGTAAAGGAAAGTAATGAGAGATTAGAGTGGCAAGTCCAACTAGGTACAGTTCAAACAGAACCCTGAATATAATTAATGGTGTCCCATCAGCCCTCATACCTGGTCAGGTAGCAGTCATCTACAGCAGGGGCCAGTGAGTCAAATCTAGCCGGCTATCTGTTTTTGTAAATGAAGTGTCATTAGAATGCATTTATGAGAATGCATTTCTCTATTTTCTGTGGCTGCTTTGGGTATATAAGCAGAACTGAGTAGTTGCAACAGAGCTCATACAGCCCACAGAGCCTAAGATATTTACTGCCCGGTCCCTTACAGAAAATGTTTACTGACCACCGATCTAAAGACCTTATGATAATCTCAGCACAGATTCCATGGTACTGATGCTTTTGGCCTGAAAAATTCTGCTGCCAGAACCAAAGTAGCCAGCTTTGGTTGATAATAACAGATAAAATTCCGATCTTCAACATTATAAAGTAGGACTATGTGTGTCTTCTTTAAATTCATTTTAAGGGATTTGATAAAAACATTTGCATCCATGTTGGTAGCATAATTTCACCTTTTAGAACCATGACAAAACTGAAGACATAATTGAATATATTGGTTAATTATTCTGGAGTCTGAATCAGGCCCACTACAGTCTGTTTCTCATATTTTAGACTGTAAATGTCTTTGGCCAATGTAGTTTAACCTCCAATCTCACTTCCCTACAGATGCCTTCTTTGGGTTAGGACATAATGCTTCTGCTTCAGCTCTCATAAAATTTTGATGTAAAAAACATTCATTTAAAAATATTTCTGGTCTTTGATAAAGCTATAGTTATAGATATTGTTCTTTTTGTACTATTTGTTGCTTATGATTTCCAAACAGATAAAGTTCCAGGGATCAGGAAATAAAAAAATAAGTCTGCTATAATGAATGTTTAAAAATCCATATGAAAAACAAAGTCAAATGCCCATAAAATAATAAACCCTAAACCCTAAACCCTAAACCACACCACTCAACCTACTTTTTATGCCAGTTCCAAGAAGAGGAATGGAGAGAATAAGTACTCACTCCCTTAGCAGGAGGAAAGAACGGAAGAACTGTGGAAAAAAACAGCAGACTGCCTAGAGGCTCTCTGAAGAACCTTGGATAAAAATGAAGATCCAGACAACGAAGTGTCCCTACATCTCCTGAGAGAAAAGTCCACAGTCCAGGCCTCCCAGGTACCCTGCTCACAACCTCCAAGTGCCAGGAGCCAAGGAAAGAACACATCAAGATCTGAGATTTGGCCTGATTTAAGGCAGGGCAGTTCCTTCTATCTTCTACCTGCATGGTTCTTGAGAAGGCAGCAAGGGAGAGAGGGAGATACACATAAGAGACAGTAGGATGTAGAAGGAAGTTGGAAATAATAATTTCTCATTAGGGAAAAACTGAAAATTATTTGATGAAGAGCAGGAGAAAAAGGAAAGGAGTTTTGTGGCTCCCAATTCCCAGGTCTCTTGGACTATGATGTCTCCTCCCAAGAGATGAAAAAACCCAGCTGCCTGTGTACCCCTGATTAATGGAAATAGAGATTTGCAGAGTAGTTCCATACTCTATTTAATTTCTCCCTCTCCCTGACTCTAGAAATGCTTGATTTGGCTGTGTAAAAGTAATTCTAATTACAGTGATTTACATGAACTACTTACCATTTATGCCTAATTATCTCACAGCACAATAACAATTATGCATATATTAAATGTGTCAGATTAACCTGGTTGTAAGTTTTATTTGATAACAAAAGTAAAGTGTTCATAAATGCCCATTCTTCACAGTTTGTTGCTCAAAAGCATGGTCATCTGCTCATAACTTTTTTTATTAGAGAAAACACTGTTAAGTATGTAAGTGAAAGCAGCCTAATAGTCTGCCACCAATTGCTTTTCATTGAATAATAAATCTGACATTTTGTGAAGAAGGTGCCTTCTATTTCACTATTGTAGCTTAGGCCTGTGTAGAAAGTTTCTTAGGAGTAGAAAGAGGAAAAAAAAACTCCACCATAATAAATGTTTAAAAATCTATATTAAAAACAAATTCAATGGGGGGAGGAGGGGAATGGAATGTTATGGATGTTCTTTTTTATTCTAATTTTTATTTTATTTTTTTTGGAGTAATGAAAAATGTTCAAAGATTGAATATGGTGATTGTGCCAGTTTGAATGTATTATGTTCCCCCCAAATGCCATTATCTTTGATGTAATCTTGTGTGGGCAGACATTATCAGTGTTGATAAGATTGTAATTCTTTGAGTGTTTCTTTGGAATGCGCCCCACCCAGCTGTGGGTGATGAGTCTGATTGGATAATTTCTGTGGAGGTGTTGCTCCGCCCATTCAGGGTAGGTCTAAGTTGAGTCACTGGAGCCATATAAATGAGCTGACAAACAGAGGGAACTCAGTGCAACTGTGAGTGACATTTTGAAGAGGAGCTACAGCCAAGAGGAACATGTTGAAGAAAGCACAGGAGCTGCAGACGAGAGACATTTTGAAGACAGCCATTGAAAGCAGACTCTTGCTCCAGAGAAGCTGAGAGAGGACAAATATCCCAAGTGCAAATAAGCGTGACATTTTTGAGGAACTGCAGCCTAGAGAAGAACGTCCTGGGAGAAAGCCATTTTGAAACCAGAACTTCAGAGCAGACGCCAGCCACGTGCCTTCCCAGCTAACAGATGTTTTCCGGACACCATTGGCCAGCCTCCAGTGAAGGTACCCAATTGCTGATGTATTACCTTGGACACTTTATGGCCTTAAGACTCTAACTGTGTAACCAAATAAACCCCCTTTTATAAAAGCCAATCCATCTCTAATGTTTTGCATTCCCGCAGCATTAGCAAACTAAAACAGTAATCAATGCACAACTATGAACAACTGATTGTACACTTTGAAGGACTGTATGTTATGAGAATACATCGCAATGAAATTGCATTTAAAAAAAAACAAAAAAAAAAACAAAGTCAAATGCCCATAAAACAATAAATCCTATTTACCAGAATTAAGAACTCCACAAATAAAGTTTTCCTGTCCACAGAAAACCTAATAGCCCCAATGTTTCTTCTCTGATAATTAGCATAGGTTTATTTTTAGAAGAAATAGGTCTGTGGCATCTATAGAATCTGCAAAAACTAAAGCTTTTATATTTGTTTTACTCAAATTAAGTTAGATGTTTGAGTCTTTTTTCAATGCTTTAAAGATTTGGTGGGCTTAAGAAACTACAGGAAAAATACCACTACAAAGAGATGTTGCTCTGACTATAAACACTTATTCACATATGCATTAGAATTTAACAAACATGAACTTTCATTAGACACATTTGAAATACTACTTGGCATGTCAAGTCCCTTGCTGACATGAGTTTATGACTACACAATAAAACCAGGTTATTCACAAGACAGGCCCATCATAGCCAACCAGAAATCAAAGGTGGAAGAATGGGTGAATACACTTAAGAAGAGCCAAACAATGATTTTAAAGGCAACACACACAGACACACACACACACACACACAAAACACTTGTGTTGAATTTGTAACCAGACAAGTTAATGATTAAAAGACATGTGACTGGGTGGAAGTTCACCAAGCAACATAAAAAAGATGAGCTTTAGGGAGGCCACAGAGTGGGGAAGAGGGAAAAAATATTGTATTTCCAAAAGAGGGAGGACAGGAAGGGGAACGAGATACAAAATTCATGAAAGCAATTTAACTCTCAGATATGCAAAAAATCCATTTAACCAAAACACCTTATTTCCTGGCTATGACACAGAAACACATTATTTTATTTGGAGGACTGCCCAGATCTCAATCTGTAATTATGTATACAGTAAATAAGCAGTCTATACTTTCCAAACGTTTTAGTTGTTCATTCACCTATAAACTTTTGGAAATAAGGAGAGTTGGGGAAAAGGAGAAAGGCAGGTCATCAAAAGGAATAATTCCTCATTACTTGCTATAACCATTGTGCTGGACTGGCCAAGGAGAGGGCCTGCCATGCTTACTGACGGCTTCCAAGGGATCTGCCTTGCTCCTGGGAGCATCCCAAATGGTATCTTATACAGAGATCCGATCTGCATGCTGGCCAGTGGCCTCCAAAAAACCTGGTGTGAGTGCTCTGCCTGAACAGGGATGAGGTGATTGGTTGGCCTATCAGATTCTCACTTGGGAATTTAAACTGCAGATACAGGGTGCAAATTAAGATGCTAGTAGAAAGAACAGAAGTACAAACAGACATGGGAGAAAGGAACAAAAGAGTGAGTTACGTGAAGAGCAGAGAACTGGAGTAAGAATCTATGAGCACCTGCTCCTAACACCTATGAAGTCGTCAAAGCTTTCAGAGCCACAACTGTGGCTGAAAGCCAGCTCAGGCTCCACCAGGACTGGCTGTGTAATGGGGATGTACTTAATTGCTGTTTTCACAGGTTGTCTTATTCAATATCCCAATTTCTTTCTATATCCCAAATGAATCTCTATTCCTTGAACCAAAAGATTCCAACACAATGATAGCATTTTTCTTTATATAAAAAATTATTTAATTATACTCTCTAGTGTTTTTTAAAAAGTAAAACATTTTATTAGAGTTTTTAAATAAAATACTAACATATGATGTACAAAGCCTATCTTCCGAAGACTTTACAATAAAATAATATTTGAGAGGGGGGCTTACGGGAATGGGGCATTCAGTGAAAGGAAAACTAATTTCTCAGGTTGAATTATATTCTAACTGTTACCACTATTAATATCACTCATAATTTGAAGATGATAGCACTTATGACCTTGGCTTCTACTATGGAATAAAGAATGCAAATTTTCCTGTTGTCTCAGGATTTGGGCAAAAGCTCAAAACTAAGTGCGGTCGCGGTTACTGCTTCTAGGGGGAGTGGCGGCCGGTAGCTGAGCCCTCAGCTCTCGGGGCTGCTTAAAGGGTACCGGCGGCGGGGGCTCTTTCCCGGAGGCGAGGGCGAGGCGGAGGACTTGGCCGGGTCCTCGGCGGGAGGCGTGCAAGGTGTGGAGGGCGGCGATAAGGACAAGACACTCTTCATCCAGTAGGAGTATGCGCCAAAGAGAGAGAGTCCTTATTCAGGGGTGCTTACAGGTTATATAGGCTGGTAAGAAGGGCAGGGCTGGAAAGGAGGTGAAGTAGCCTTAAATGGCAATACTGAAGGGAGAGGGGCTAGGATTGGTTCTGAGAGGACGCAGGAGCCGTTGCAGCGGGCGGGAGTTGTTCTGGCCACGGTGCATGTGCGCTGGCGGTGGCAGGAGTTGCCTTGGCACAGGGGAGTGTGCGGGCAAGATAAGGAAATGGGGAAAGGGCGGTTGGGAGAAAGGCGGTTTCCTCCGGCAAGCCTCCCCTGCCAGTGGCATTTTGGGTGAGGAAAAGGGAGCTGCCTTGACCTCGCTCCCCAGGCTCGGGGGGGCTGCAGAGGGCACTAACGCCCGTACCTACTACCCTCCCCAGGGGGTGATATCAGGTCCCCTGGCCCAGGCCTGGTAAGTCGAGGTACAAGCTCAGTCACCCGCAACTAAGGACACTGGAAGACAAGTTCTCTCACGCTACAAAGAGAGGCACCAATCACATAAATTTTAGGCAAAAAAGATAGCCCTAAAACCAAAGTAGGACTGAAGAGGATGATGAAGGCAGAAAGTTATTAGCTAAAGAAGGAGGGCTGCAGCATTTCTCCCAGATTTACCTCATACCAGGTGAGGGGGTTTCCCAAGAGGAGCACCTAGAGATTAGGCTGGATGCTGGCTCAGGTGAGGAAATCCCACAGAGCAGGGTGTGGAAGAGTACATGGAAGAACTTGACACGTGTCCCAGGAATATGGGGGCATACAGGATGACAGAGAGGCGCCTGCTTCTTGTCTGCAGAAGTCTGAGGGCAGGAGGCTGACTGAAGCTGCCCAGGCTGTAGGGGTTGAAGGAAGGGGATGTTCTATTTCCTGAGGCCTACGCAGACACTAGAGCTGTCCTGAAGGGACCCGACCCAAGAGGGCTAAGTCCCAGCAGAATGACATGGCATGAGGTTACCACTAGAGGCATAAAAGGTCAGTCAGGGCCCCGTGCAGTGTGGAGGCCCCCTTGGGTGGACATGAAGAACCCACCTATGTGCTCCTCAACAAAACAGCCAACAGGTTTTATGGCTAAGAGAATTCAAATAGATTCAAGAGGTTGTCCTGGAGGTTACTCCTATGAAAGCCTCACCTAGAAATGCCAAAATGACCACAGTTTGATAAGCCCAAGTCAACAATAGTCCCATGAACCTTAAAGAATACCTGGATCCCTATCCGAGACTCTAAAGTTTTCACTAATTAAGTTTATTCTTCAGAAACTTAGATCTTTCAGAGTGTTCCTATGACAGCCAAGTCCCAAAACCCAGAGGCAATAGCCTCTTCAAGAACATCAACTAGATATGCCCCCTTTGCTCATAAAGTTGACGCCCCTTTTTCAACATAAACAGATTAGGGTGGTCACTGCCTAGACATCCCTGAAGATCGGGAAAGTGATTGAACTAGAGGAAAGGGTAGCAACAGACAAGATGGAATTTAACAAAGGATTATGAATACTGAATATTTATATAATTCTCTTTTTCTTAGTGGCTAGGTTATTAGAACAGTTAGAAGGAAAGAGTTGAAATGGTGGAACTGTAACCCATAGCATACTTTGAAATTTGTTCTGTAGCTACTTGTTAAATGGTAATTTGAAAGCTATACATTTTTGTATACATGTTGTATTTCACAATAAGGAAATAACTGAAACTATGGTACTATAACTCTTAATGACTTTGGAAATTTCCTATATATCTACTTGTTAAATCATACTTTGGAAGATACTACATTTTTGTATATATGTTATATTTCATAATACACAAACAACTGAAACTGTGGAATTGTAACCTATAATATACTTTGAAATTCACTCTCTACTTCTTAAATTGCACTTGGAAAGTTGTCAATTAAAAAAAATGAAAAATAAATAAATAAATAAAAAGCCAGCAGGTCAGTTTCTACGACAAAAAAAAGGCCCCAACAGCTAACTGGTCACTTATAAGACTCTGCTGTTTCATTCTAATCATCACGCCCCTCACTCTGACCCTGGAGAAGCCAGGCAAGCAGAGAAAAGAGGAGGAAAGGGGGAAGAACATATCACTCCCCCTTCTCCATTCCTGATCCCCAGGTCAGGTCTAAGCTAGAGGAAGGGGAAAAGCTAATATTTTTTAATACCAAAATTTGAGGCTATTTGAATTCCTAAACATGAAAGAAAGTTACTGAACATCAAGAGTTCAGGAATGGAGGTAAAACAGGGCTTGTTTAAAAGGAACCTGTGGGAAATTTTCAAGCTGCTTCATGATTGTGTCCTACTGCATTTGATGCATTTTATAAAATGCTTACACTTTTAACTATTCAATCTTTAATATCACACAAATCTCACCTTTGAAAAAAGGCCTTGTGCCTCAATCCTGTATCCATTAAGCTCCTCATGTAATTTCTGCAAACACTGTATGACTCTTCTTTGATGGCTGTCATCTTTTAGCTCGTGAGCTTTGATCAGGAAGTCGTAGTGAGCCAGAGGTCCACGGCAAACAGCCAAGGCTTTCAAATAAGCCCCTGTAGCAGCAGTAAGAGACAAAGTTTCAGGTGTCTGAACTGTATAGGCTGCAAACAAAAATATATATAAAATTTTAGACTTTCTTAAATGAAGATATTTCCTACTAGTCTACATAAGTTTGTTAATGGTCACATTAAAATGTTTAACCAATTCCAAGTATATATATTTGAGCAGTTTTTGTAAATATCATTTTGATTACAATAATAATATAAAATATATTTATAATTGTTTTATTCTAATGGAAGGAAAGAAATCTAAAAACTATAAACTATCATTGCAACCCTTCTCCTACCAAGGCTAACCGGCTACTGAGTCTCTGTTTTGCCTCCACTCCATTGGGTGGTGCCCTTCTCTAAGTTAGGCCTAACTCTGTTACAGATTAAATCACGTCCCCCAAAGACATGTCCAAGTCCTAACCCCCAGCCTGTGGATGTGAACCCATTTGTAAAGAGAATCTTTAAAGATGTTATTAGTTAAGGTGAAGCCAAACTGAATCAAGGTGGGCATTAATATAATATCGCTAGAGTCCTTACACACAGAGGAAATTTAGACACAGTAGGAGACAGACAGGAGGGAGACAGACAGGAGAGAGACAGCCATGTGACAGAGGCAGAGACTGGGTTATGGATTGCTGCCAAGAGCCCTACAGACTTCAGAGAAAGCATTGTCCTGTTGAACCTTGACTTTAGATTTCTAGTCTCCAAAACTATGACAATAAATTCCTGTTGTTTAAACCAATCAGTCTGTGGTATTTGTCATAGCAGCCCTGGCAAACTAAGACTGGTTCTTAAACACCAAGGCAGAAGAGGCAGATATTTTAGAATAGGGACTTACAGACTAGTCATGAAGAGTTTTCTACTGTCCCTTTATTCTCTAAACATAACCAGACAACACATATATTACCACATTGATTTCAGCCTTCGGCTTATGAGATGTCTTCCCTTTTCCATAACTTTTTTGGAGGTGGAACACAGAGGATCTATACACAATAGAGTATTTGCTTCAAAGCAGGGTGGTGTTCTGATCCTCTGTTTTTAGTGTCTTCTGGGACAGAAATGATTTGTTGTGGCGAGGTCCAGTCATAACTCCATTCCTTATTTGGACCAGATTCAGTGAGCAGGTAGGTCCCTGTCTTAGTTTGCCATAGTTGCTGTAACAAAGTACCTCCCACTTGCTGGCTTAAAGAATAGGAATTTACTATTTCCCAGTTTTGAAGATTGGAAGTCCCAAATCGAGGTGTTAGCAGTGTCACGCTTTCTGTGTACTCTATAGGGTTCTGATGGTGGCTTGGTAGCAATCCATAACTCAATCTCTGCCTCTGTCACATGACCATCTCTCTCTCATCTGTCTCCTCCTACTGTATCCAAATTTCCTCTGCTTATAAGGACACTAGTCTATTGGATTAAGGCCCATCCTGATTCAGTTTGACCTTAACTAATAACATCTTCAAAAAACCTGTTTGCAAATGGGTTCACATTCACAGGATCAGGGATTAGGTCTTAGACATGTCTTTATGGGGCACATGATTCAATCTGTAATAGACCTCTATTTTTTAGAAGCAACAATAAACAGCTGCAACCTGGCACATCTTTTGGACAAAGATTTCTCAAAGGTTCTTTGCCAGTTGTTTCATTTGTTTCGGTGAATATCATGTTTCCTTTGTTGCAGTAATATGAAAATTGCTTACTTTAGAAAAACTTAACAATCACAATACTATTTTCATCTTTTTCCCAAGAGGGGGAAAAAAAGTCCTTCAATATAGCATGAATGTTGGGAATAGGACAGGGGTGTCTTTAAATATCTGTCCTCCCTTCCTGAACAAAAGTTTTAGCTGGACACATGGCTGCCCAGTTAAATGGAGACCACAAATGAGGCTAGGGTTCAATTTTGAAGCTGGAGGCATACATTCAGGGTTACCTAAAAGTTCCCAACCATTTGAGATATTTACCAGAGAAAAACACTGTCTCCACCCACTCCTTTAATTTTCTGGAGTCAACCAAGTGAGAAACCTGAGAGTAATACAAATTTCCTTTACCTCCATCCCACACTCTCTCCCCCAACCCTCAACAAGGTTCCCAACCAATCAATCATCAATGGCCCATCAATGGGCTATTAGTCACCTCCCAGCCTCTGATCACCTCCACTGTCCCCAAATTTGCCACTAAACTACCACATCTCTAAAATATCTTCCACAAACTATAGGAATGATCTTGCTAAAACCCAAACATGATTTTATCACTGCTTTCTTAAAATGCACCTCATCACTTAAAGGAGTGTTTTTCAAACTTTATTTTAACAGCACCTTTTTTACATACAAAATCTTCCATGGAATCTAAATTTATTAAAAAGGAAAAGTGGAGAGAAGGGGACAAAGGATCCCACTCCCTTGACATGCCCCTCTTCCCATACCCACACCAACCCTATTGCCCAAGCAGTGTCTGAGACTAATTTCCTGCCTTACAGGATCACATTAAGTGTGGATAGTGTGCAGAAGAGAGTTAACTTAGCAGGCCTGAGACTGCTCTTCCTAATACGTCTGGTTACAAGGTTGGTCAGGCAGGTTCCCACCAAACCCAGGACAAGAGTGGCTCACTGTGCCTAGAGTATTTGTACAAATGATGTGGCTTATGCTGAGCACCTGCTTTCTTTTGGGGAGTCTGGAATTTCAGTATGTGCCTTTGTGACCAGCCCCCAGTATAAGCCCTGTGTACTGAGTATCTGTTGAGTTTGCCTGTAGACATTTCACATGTTGTCACAATTTGTTGCTGGAGGAATTAAACATGTTCTGTGTGACTCCATTGGGAAAGGGCTCTTGGAAGTTTGTGCCTGGTTTCCTTCGGACTTTGCCTCATGAGCCCTTTCCCATGGGTAGAACTAGATGCTGAGTCTTGTGAATCACTGAACCTGGGGATGGTCTTGGGGACTCCTGACACGGATAGTATCCTCATCCTGGGGTTCAAGGCATCCATTATATGATCCCACCCTGCCATTTCCAGACTCATTTCCCACTACACTTCAAAATGCATCCATTGATACAAGAGATGATTGAGTACCTACCACATGCCAGGTGATGGGAAATATCCAAGTTTTGTTTCATTTTTGTTTTTAGGTTGGGATTGAAGGGACAAAAAAATTGAAGCAGTAATGTATAAAGATTATCTGGCAGTAGCACATAAAATGAATTTGGATACAGAGACTGGTTATAAAACCATTCTAAGTGAGAAATAATTAATTGCCCAAATTAGGAAGAAAAATGGCAGAAATGTTAGAGAACTGAGCAGTATGGAAACTGTGAGGGCAGAATCTACAATGTGGTCTGCCCTCTAGCCAGCTCAAACATGCCCCATCCTCTCATTTCAGAATCACACCTTTGTTCATACAGATTCTCCTACTTGGATACCCTCCTCCGCTAATCTTCTGCCAGCCTCATTTCTGCTCCACCAAATCCTACCCATCTTTCTAGGTTCCTCAGTTTCCTACCACCAACTTCCAAATTCACCTGTATCTTCCCCCATCCTTCTCTCGTTCCCTTAGGTTAAGAGCTATTTCCCCTTCTAACAAGGGCTAATTCCTTTCCTTGACCTCTGATCAATAGCTTTCAGGCTTTTCTGGACTTCATCTTATGTCATCATCCAACACACACACACACACACACACACACACACATATAACTGAAGTAATAAGAGATTTAGTAAAAGTATGAAATAGTAAGAAAAATAATGTTATTATGCATAAAGTATTCTGGAAATTTTATTTTTTTATTTTTTATTTTTTGAATGCTGGACAAAGAACCACTAGATTTGGTTACATTAAATGCCATATGTTTTACTCATTTACCTTTGGATTTCTCTCTCCCCACTAGAAAGTATGCTCTTTGAGGGCAGAAATTTTTATGTTTTGTTCAATGTCATATCCCCTATGAACAGCACCTCGTAGTTAGGAAGTGCTTATGAAATATTTCTTGAATCCCCAACCTTCCTACCTTTTCAGAGATCTCATTTTCTTTGTTAACCACCTCTAACCTATGTCATCAACCTTCCCATCTCTATTGGTCCCTTCTCATCTTAAATTAACAACAACAAAAATCTCCTTGACCCCACAATCACGGGACATCTGTCCTCCCTTCTACCCTCATGGCCAAACTACCAGAAAGAGCTGTTTTGCCTTTGCAGCCCCTCCCTCACAACCTGCTCACTTCTCCACCCACTGTGATTGGGCTGCTCTTGAGCCAGCTTCTGCCAAGGTAACCCATGGCCAGTTGCCAAA
Organism: Choloepus didactylus; assembly: GCF_015220235.1. NCBI lineage: Eukaryota > Metazoa > Chordata > Mammalia > Pilosa > Megalonychidae > Choloepus > Choloepus didactylus. The sequence continues at coordinate 42,406,285 of NC_051313.1, forward strand.
TCCAGCAGCTACTCCCCAGTCTTCCTATTCCTGTTTATAATCATACAAAATCTAATTTTTAAAAGTTATACATAGGAAATATCAGGGCTTTGGGCAAAGTACATGGTATCTGCCTTTGGAGAGGCTCAACAGCCTTTGCTTATACTTTTATTTTTACTATTCTGACATCTTTATTTAGTAGTAAAAACTTCATTTCCATTTTTCAGAAAAGGAAACCAAGGCACGCTGAAGATAAGGCATCAATTCAGCTAGTCGGCCAAGATGAAAAAAAAAAGAAGCAATCACTCAGGCAAGATGCTTGAGGCTGAGAAGACTGGCCAGCGTAGGCCTGGATAGCAGCTGGATAAATTGAAACACAAAAGGCTTCTCAAAAGCTGCACTAAATTAAATCTGTTACTACATCATCAGTGTACACAAATTATGATGCTGCTGCCATATTATTTTGATTTGTATTAATTTGTCTTATTGTCCTCCAATGGACAGTGGGAAAATGCCATTCTGAAGTTCCACACACTAATCTACATAAATGGCAGATTTTGAAAGACCAAAAAGTTTGCATGTTTTTTCTAATATGTCAATTTTGATTGCCCACTTGCTAAAAGATTTAGTTGATATCTTGGTGTCCTAGCAGCTGAATAAATCTACTATAACGTCCTAAATGGTATTTTAACAATTACTCCCATTCTATTTAGTTTTACCTTCCCAAGGGGGGGCAAAAATGAGCCTCCTCAGGATTTGAGTATATTTCTGATTACTTCAGTTTTCCCCAGGTTTTTAGTTTTTTTATTAAAACGTCAATTTGGAATAAATAAAATTCTTCTGAAGTTCTGCAGTCTTGAAGTCTATTCTAATATGTTCCACTTAACTAAACTCATTCCATTAACAAATAACATAATAAACCACAGCTATGCTCTTCTTAATGGCACATGATAGCTTACAATGCAGAATGAAAAAGGCAACCCAACGGCACAATTATAAAAGAAATGAGAATAAGACATTTTGTCACTAATAGCCCTAACAAGAATTGTTATATAAACACAAGTCCTTTTTTGAATAAGGTCTTGACTTACGGTCCATGAGAGGATTATCAGAGTTGGAAAGTCTATAAACCTCCAAAAATTAAAAGAAAATCATGTGCACATATTTTTTCTGAGGCAAAACCTCTAAATATATTACAGCCTTCTTCAGATTTTTAAACAGGTCTGTGAACAAAAACAGGTTAAGAACCACTGTTTCAATAAACACCCTTTATCCCGTGTATGGACAGATGAGTAAGAAAATAAAGACAAAAAATAAATAATGGGAGGCCTGGATAACAGGTATGGGCTGTTTTGGGTGTACTTTTTAATTTTTATCCTTATTTATTTATTTTTCTGGGGGGAGTAATGAAAATGTTCAAAAATTGATTGTGGTGATGACTGTACAACTATATGATGATACCATGAACCACTGATTGTACACTTTGGATGATTATCTGATATGTGAATATATCCCAATAAAATTGCATTAAAAAAAAAAGCAAAACAAACAAACAAAAAAACAAAATAGAACCACTGTTTTAAAAGGTATTGTCTGAATGCACAACTATATGATGGTACTGTGAACAACTGATTGTACACTTTGGATGATTGTATGGTATGTGAATATATCTCTATAAAATTGTAGGAAAAATATAAATAGGGGTAAAAGTGCTGGAGAAAACATGGAGACAGGGATTTACCTATATACTGTTGATGAGGAGGCAGAATGGTGTAGCCTTTCTGGAGGTCAGTGTGGTGGTTCCACAAGAAGCTAAGTATGTGGGGGCCATAAGGTCCTGCAACCTCATTATGGGGTATGTACTTGGAAGATCTGGGAGCAGAGATATGAATAGACATTTGCACATTGGTGTTTATGGAGGCAGTATTCATGATTTGCAGTAGATGGAGGTGGCCTAAGGGTACACTGACTGAGGAACAGAATGGTGAACTGTGGTGTATGCATACAATGGAATATTGAGCAACTACAAGGAGTGAAGCTGTGAGACAAGCAATGAGGTGAATGGATCCTGAAGACAGCATTTTCAGTGAAGTATGCCAGAAACAAAGGCAAACACTATAATGCCTCACCAATATGGACTAGCTATAATGTGTAAACTCAGAATTGAATCTTAAAGCACAGCCTAACAGAGAAGTGATTATTGTAATGGTCCCTAGACTGTAAGCTCTTAACAGCAGTCAAATCTATTCCTGAATTGTAATGGCTATCTCCAAACTCTGAGATGTTGATCCCTTGGTGTATAACCTGATTGGTCTCTGAAACATTGGGTATCTGTGTGACACCTGAAACTCAAAGCTAGAGCTCAGCAGATATGAATGTCAGTATTAATACATACAGCAACTGTTTTAAAAAAAAAAAAAAAAAAAAGCTGAAAAAGAGCCCAGACTTCAATTAGAGATATGACTGAAGCAGATCTGATTAAGACTAGAGCAAATAGGGCCAAAGGGAAAAGGTTGAAACTGACTGTGTGTTAAAACTTCAACTTCCATGTGAGACCAAAGGAAGAAATGTTTATTTGGTGTAGGATCTATATTTTCTAAACAATGTAACTTCTACAGTCAGTTTGTTCAAACACCACAATTACATGGAACTTTGAATAGAAAGTGAGATATGGTAGGTCTGTATAGCTTAGAGTGAAATAGCAACACATTCCAAGTAAATAGGGCAGAGAAGAAAAATACATATGCGGGGCCCCTCTGAGGAGCTGGGGGAGGGTGTGGAGGTATTGGACTTCCCCACCTGGACTGTTGCTAATGTTCTCACAAACACTGGGGACTGACGGCTTGATATGCTGAGCCCTCTGTCTTAGGGCTTGCCCCTCTGAAGCTTGTTACTGCAAAGGAGAGGCTAACCCTGCTTATAGTTGTGCCTAAGAGTCTCCCCCTGAGGGCCTCTTTGTTGCTCAGATGTGGCCCTCTCTCTCTCTCTAAGCCACCTTGGCAGGTGAACTCACTGCCCTCCCACCTAAGTGGACCTGATTCCCAAGGGTGCAAATCTCTCTGACAACACAGGATATGACTCCTGGGGATGAATCTGGACCCGGCATCATGGGATTGAGAACATCTTCTTGACCAAAAGGAGGATGCAAAATGAAACAAAATAAAGTGTCAGTGGCTGAGAGATTTCAAATGAAGTCGAGAGGTCACTCTGGTGGACATTCTTACACACTATATAGATAATACTTTTTAGGTTTTAATGTATTGGAATAGCTAGAAGTAAATATCTGAAACTATCAAACTCCAACCCAGTAGTCTTGACTCTTGAAGACGATTGTATAACAATGTAGCTTACAAGGGGTGACAGTGTAATTGTAAAAACCTTGTAGATCACACTCCCTTTATCCAGTGTATGGATGGATGAGTAGAAAAATGGGGACAAAAACTAAATTAAAAATAGGGTAGGATGGGGGGGAATGATTTGGGTGTTCTTTTTTACTTTTATTTTTTATTCTGATTCTGATTCTTTCCGGTGCAAGGAAAATGTTCAAAAATAGATTGGGGGCGGGGCAAGATGGCAGACTGGTGAGCTGTATGTTTTAGTTACTCCTCCAGGAAAGTAGGTAAAAAGCCAGGAACTGCGTGGACTGGACACCACAGAGCAATCTGTCTTTGGGCATACTTCATACAACACTCATGAAAACGTGGAACTGCTGAGATCAGCGAAATCTGTAAGTTTTTGCGGCCAGGGGACCCGTGCCCCTCCCTGCCAGGCTCAGTCCCGTGGGAGGAGGGGCTGTCAGCTCCGGGAAGGAGAAGGGAGAATTGCAGTGGCTGCTCTTATCGGAAACTCATTCTACTGATTCAAACTCCAACCATAGATAGACTGAGGCCAGACACCAGAGACTCTGAGAGCAGCCAGCCCAGCAGAGAGGAGACAGGCATAGAAAAAAAACAACACGAAAAACTCCAAAATAAAAGCAGAGGATTTTTGGAGTTCTGGTGAACACAGAAAGGGGAAGGGCGGAGATCAGGCCTTGAGGCGCATATGCAAATCCCGAAGCAAAGCTGATCTCTCTGCCCTGTGCACCTTTCCTTAATGGCCCTGGTTGCTTTGTCTATTAGTATTTCAATAACCCATTACATCTCTGAGGAGGGCCGTTTTTTTTCTTTTTTTTTTTTTTTTTTTTAAATCCTTTTTGCTTTTTCTGAAACAATTACTCTAAGAAGCTCAATACAGAAAGCTTCAAAGAATTGAAATTTGGGCACGTCAAGTCAAGAGCAGAACTAAGAGAGCTCTGAGACAAAAGGCAATAATCCAGTGGCTGAGAAAATTCACTAAACAACACAACTTCCCAAGAAAAGGGGGGTGTCCGCTCACAGCCACCATCCTGGTGGACAGGAAACACTCCTGCCCATCGCCAGCCCCATAGCCCAGAGCTGCCCCAGACAACCCAGTGTGACGGAAGTGCTTCAAATAACAGGCACACACCACAAAACTGGGCGTGGACATTAGCCTTCCCTGCAACCTCAGCTGAATGTCCCAGAGCTGGGAAGGGGGAGCAGTGTGAATTAACAGAGCCCCATTCAGCCATTATTTGAGCAGACTGGGAGCCTCCCAACACAGCCCAGCAGCCCAGAACTGCCCTGGGGGGACGGCACTCACCTGTGACATAGCACAGTCATCCCTCAACAGAGGACCCGGGGTGCACAGCCTGGAAGAGGGGCCCACTTGCAAGTCTCAGGAGCCATACGCCAATACCAAAGACTTGTGGGTCAGTGGCAGAGACAAACTGTGGCAGGACTGAACTGAAGGATTAGACTATTGCAGCAGCTTTAAAACTCTAGGATCATCAGGGAGATTTGATTGTTAGGGCCACCCCCCCTCCCCGACTGCCCAGAAACACGCCCCACATACAGGGCAGGCAAAACCAACTACACACGCAAGCTTGGTACACCAATTGGGCCCCACAAGACTCACTCCCCCACTCACCAAAAAGGCTAAGCAGGGGAGAACTGGCTTCTGGAGAACAGGTGGCTTGTGGACGCCACCTGCTGGTTAGTCAGAGAAAGTGTACTCCACGAAGCTGTAGATCTGATAAATTAGAGATAAGGACTTCAACTGGTCTACAAACCCTAAAAGAACCCTATCAAGTTCAGCAAATGCCACGAGGCCAAAAACAACAGAAAATTATAAAGCTTATGAAAAAACCAGAGGATATGGATAACCCAAGCCCAAGCACCCAAATCAAAAGACCAGAAGAGACACAGCACCTAGAGCAGCTACTCAAAGAACTAAAGATGAACAATGAGACCATAGTACGGGATATGAAGGAAATCAAGAAGACTCTAGAAGAGCATAAAGAAGACATTGCAAGACTAAATAAAAAAATGGATGATCTTATGGAAATTAAAGAAACTGTTGACCAAATTAAAAAGATTCTGGACACTCATAGTACAAGACTAGAGGAAGTTGAACAACGAATCAGTGACCTGGAAGATGACAGAATGGAAAATGAAAGCATAAAAGAAAGAATGGGGAAAAAAATTGAAAAACTCGAAATGGACCTCAGGGATATGATAGATAATATGAAGCGTCCGAATATAAGACTCATTGGTGTCCCAGAAGGGGAAGAAAAGGGTAAAGGTCTAGGAAGAGTATTCAAAGAAATTGTTGGGGAAAACTTCCCAAATCTTCTAAACAACATAAATACACAAATCATAAATGCTCAGCGAACTCCAAATAGAATAAATCCAAAAAAACCCACTCCGAGACATATACTGATCACACTGTCAAACATAGAAGAGAAGGAGCAAGTTCTGAAAGCAGCAAGAGAAAAGCAATTCACCACATACAAAGGAAACAGCATAAGACTAAGTAGTGACTACTCAGCAGCCACCATGGAGGCAAGAAAGCAGTGGCACGATATATTTAAAATTCTGAGTGAGAGGAATTTCCAGCCAAGAATACTTTATCCAGCAAAGCTCTCCTTCAAATTTGAGGGAGAGCTTAAATTTTTCACAGACAAACAAATGCTGAGAGAATTTGCTAACAAGAGACCTGCCCTACTGGAGATACTAAAGGGAGCCCTACAGACAGAGAAACAAAGACAGGACAGAGAGACCTGGAGAAAGGTTCAGTACTAAAGAGATTCGGTATGGATACAATAAAGGATATTAATAGAGAGAGGGAAAAATATGGCAAACATAATCCAAAGGATAAGATGGCCGATTCAAGAAATGCCTTCACGGTTTTAACGTTGAATGTAAATGGATTAAACTCCCCAATTAAAAGATATAGATTCGCAGAATGGATCAAAAAAAATGAACCATCAATATGTTGCATACAAGAGACTCATCTTAGACACAGGGAAACAAAGAAACTGAAAGTGAAAGGATGGAAAAAAATATTTCATGCAAGCCACAGCCAAAAGAAAGCAGGTGTAGCAATATTAATCTCAGATAAAATAGACTTCAAATGCAGGGATGTTTTGAGAGACAAAGAAGGCCACTACATACTAATAAAAGGGGCAATTCAGCAAGAAGAAATAACAATCGTAAATGTCTATGCACCCAATCAAAGTGCCACAAAATACATGAGAGAAACATTGGCAAAACTAAAGGAAGCAATTGATGTTTCCACAATAATTGTGGGAGACTTCAACACATCACTCTCTCCTATAGATAGATCAACCAGACAGAAGACCAATAAGGAAATTGAAAACCTAAACAATCTGATAAATGAATTAGATTTAACAGACATCTACAGGACATTACATCCCAAATCACCAGGATACACATACTTTTCTAGTGCTCACGGAACTTTCTCCAGAATAGATCATATGCTGGGACATAAAACAAGCCTCAATAAATTTAAAAAGATTGAAATTATTCAAAGCACATTCTCTGACCACAATGGAATACAATTAGAAGTCAATAACCATCAGAGACTTAGAAAATTCACAAATACCTGGAGGTTAAACAACACACTCCTAAACAATCAGTGGGTTAAAGAAGAAATAGCAAGAGAAATTGCTAAATATATAGAGACGAATGAAAATGAGAACACAACATACCAAAACCTATGGGATGCAGCAAAAGCAGTGCTAAGGGGGAAATTTATAGCACTAAACGCATATATTAAAAAGGAAGAAAGAGGCAAAATCAAAGAACTAATGGATCAACTGAAGAAGCTAGAAAATGAACAGCAAACCAATCCTAAACCAAGTACAAGAAAAGAAATAACAAGGATTAAAGCAGAAATAAATGACATAGAGAACAAAAAAACAATAGAAAGGATAAATATCACCAAAAGTTGGTTCTTTGAGAAGATCAACAAGATTGACAAGCCCCTAGCTAGACTGACAAAATCAAAAAGAGAGAAGACCCATATAAACAAAATAATGAATGAAAAAGGTGACATAACTGCAGATCCTGAAGAAATTAAAAAAATTATAAGAGGATATTATGAACAACTGTATGGCAACAAACTAGATAATGTAGAAGAAATGGACAATTTCCTGGAAACAAATGAACAACCTAGACTGACCAGAGAAGAAATAGAAGACCTCAACCAACCCATCACAAGCAAAGAGATCCAATCAGTCATCAAAAATCTTCCCACAAATAAATGCCCAGGGCCAGATGGCTTCACAGGGGAATTCTACCAAACTTTCCAGAAAGAACTGACACCAATCTTACTCAAACTCTTTCAAAACATTGAAAAAAATGGAACACTACCTAACTCATTTTATGAAGCTAACATCAATCTAATACCAAAACCAGGCAAAGATGCTACAAAAAAGGAAAACTACCGGCCAATCTCCCTAATGAATATAGATGCAAAAATCCTCAACAAAATACTTGCAAATCGAATCCAAAGACACATTAAAAAAATCATACACCATGACCAAGTGGGGTTCATTCCAGGCATGCAAGGATGGTTCAACATAAGAAAAACAATCAATGTATTACAACACATTAAAAACTCGAAAGGGAAAAATCATTGATCATCTCAATAGATGCTGAAAAAGCATTTGACAAAATCCAACATCCCTTTTTGATAAAAACACTTCAAAAGGTAGGAATTGAAGGAAACTTCCTCAACATGAAAAACCCACAGCCAGCATAGTACTCAATGGTGAGAGACTGAAAGCCTTCCCTCTAAGATCAGGAACAAGACAAGGATGCCCGCTGTCACCACTGTTATTCAACATTGTGCTGGAAGTGCTAGCCAGGGCAATCCGGCAAGACAAAGAAATAAAAGGCATCCAAATTGGAAAAGAAGAAGTAAAACTGTCATTGTTTGCAGATGATATGATCTTATATCTAGAAAACCCTGAGAAATCAACGATACACCTACTAGAGCTAATAAACAAATTTAGCAAAGTAGCGGGATACAAGATTAATGCACATAAGTCAGTAATGTTTCTATATGCTAGAAATGAACAAACTGAAGAGACACTCAAGAAAAAGATACCATTTTCAATAGCAACTAAAAAAATCAAGTACCTAGGAATAAACTTAACCAAAGATGTAAAAGACCTATACAAAGAAAACTACATAACTCTACTAAAAGAAATAGAAGGGGACCTTAAAAGATGGAAAAATATTCCATGTTCATGGATAGGAAGGCTAAATGTCATTAAGATGTCAATTCTACCCAAACTCATCTACAGATTCAATGCAATCCCAATCAAAATTCCAACAACCTACTTTGCAGACTTGGAAAAGCTAGTTATCAAATTTATTTGGAAAGGGAAGATGCCTCGAATTGCTAAAGACACTCTAAAAAAGAAAAACGAAGTGGGAGGACTTACACTCCCTGACTTTGAAGCTTATTATAAAGCCACAGTTGCCAAAACAGCATGGTACTGGCACAAAGATAGACATATAGATCAATGGAGTCGAATTGAGAATTCGGAGATAGACCCTCAGATCTATGGCCGACTGATCTTTGATAAGGCCCCCAAAGTCACCGAACTGAGCCATAATGGTCTTTTCAACAAATGGGGCTGGGAGAGTTGGATATCCATATCCAAAAGAATGAAAGAGGACCCCTACCTCACCCCCTACACAAAAATTAACTCAAAATGGACCAAAGATCTCAATATAAAAGAAAGTACCATTAAACTCCTAGAAGATAATGTAGGAAAACATCTTCAAGACCTTGTATTAGGAGGCCACTTCCTAGACTTTACACCCAAAGCACAAGCAACAAAAGAGAAAATAGATAAATGGGAACTCCTCAAGCTTAGAAGTTTCTGCACCTCAAAGGAATTTCTCAAAAAGGTAAAGAGGCAGCCAACTCAATGGGAAAAAATTTTTGGAAACCATGTATCTGACAAAAGACTGATATCTTGCATATACAAAGAAATCCTACAACTCAATGACAATAGTACAGACAGCCCAATTATAAAATGGGCAAAAGATATGAAAAGACAGTTCTCTGAAGAGGAAATACAAATGGCCAAGAAACACATGAAAAAATGTTCAGCTTCACTAGCTATTAGAGAGATGCAAATTAAGACCACAATGAGATACCATCTAACACCGGTTAGAATGGCTGCCATTAAACAAACAGGAAACTACAAAAGCTGGAGAGGATGTGGAGAAATTGGAACTCTTATTCATTGTTGGTGGGACTGTATAATGGTTCAGCCACTCTGGAAGTCAGTCTGGCAGTTCCTTAGAAAACTAGATATAGAGCTACCATTCGATCCAGCGATTGCACTTCTCGGTATATACCCAGAAGATCGGAAAGCAGTGACACGAACAGATATCTGCACGCCAATGTTCATAGCAGCATTATTCACAATTGCCAAGAGATGGAAACAACCCAAATGTCCTTCAACAGATGAGTGGATAAATAAAATGTGGTATATACACACGATGGAATACTACGCGGCAGTAAGAAGGAACGATCTGGTGAAACATATGACAACATGGATGAACCTTGAAGACATAATGCTGAGCGAAATAAGCCAGGCACAAAAAGAGAAATATTATATGTTACCACTAATGTGAACTTTGAAAAATGTAAAACAAATGGTTTATAATGTAGAATGTAGGGGAACTAGCAGTAGAGAGCAATTAAGGAAGGGGGAACAATAATCCAAGAAGAACAGATAAGCTATTTAACGTTCTGGGGATGCCCAGAAATGACTATGGTCTGTTAATTTCTGATGGATGTAGTAGGAACAAGTTCACTGAAATGTTGCTATATTATGTAACTTTCTTGGGGTAAAGTAGGAACATGTTGGAAGTTAAGCAGTTATCTTAGGTTAGTTGTCTTTTTCTTACTCCCTTGTTATGGTCTCTTTGAAATGTTCTTTTATTGTATGTTTGTTTTCTTTTTAACTTTTTTTTTCATACAGTTGATTTAAAAAAGAAGGGAAAGTTAAAAAAAAAAAAAAAAGAAAAAAGACAAACAAGGAAAAAAAAAAAAAAAGATGTAGTGCCCCCTTGAGGAGCCTGTGGAGAATGCAGGGGTATTCGCCTACCCCACCACCATGGTTGCTAACATGACCACAGACATAGGGGACTGGTGGTTTGATGGGTTGAGCCCTCTACCATAAGTTTTACCCTTGGGAAGACGGTTGCTGCAAAGGAGAGGCTAGGCCTCCCTATATTTGTGCCTAAGAGTCTCCTCCTGAATGCCTCTTTGTTGCTCAGATGTGGCCCTCTCTCTCTGGCTAAGCCAACTTGAAAGGTGAAATCACTGCCCTCCCCCCTACGTGGGACCAGACACCCAGGGGAGTGAATCTCCCTGGCAACGTGGAATATGACTCCCGGAGAGGAATGTAGACCCGGCATCGTGGGATGGAGAACATCTTCTTGACCAAAAGGGGGATGTGAAAGGAAATGAAATAAGCTTCAGTGGCAGAGAGATTCCAAAACGAGCCGAGAGATCACTCTGGTGGGCACTCTTACGCACACTTTAGACAACCCTTTTTAGGTTCTAAAGAATTGGGGTAGCTGGTGGTGGATACCTGAAACTATTAAACTACAACCCAGAACCCATGAATCTCGAAGACAGTTGCATAAAAATGTAGCTTATGAGGGGTGACAATGGGATTGGGAATGCCATAAGGACCAAACTCCACTTTGTCTAGTTTATGGATGGATGTGTAGAAAAGTAGGGGAAGGAAACAAACAGAGAAAGGCACCCAGTGTTCTTTTTTACTTCAATTGCTCTTTTTCACTCTAATTATTATTCTTGTTATTTTTGTGTGTGGGCTAATGAAGGTGTCAGGGATTGATTTAGGTGATGAATGTACAACTATGTAATGGTACTGTAAACAATCGAAAGTACAATTTGTTTTGTATGACTGCGTGGTATGTGAATATATCTCAATAAAATGATGATTAAAAAAAAAAAGGGAAAGTTAAAAAAAAAAAGAAAAAAGAAAAAAGACAAACAAGGAAAAAAAAAAAAAAGATGTAGTGCCCCCTTGAGGAGCCTGTGGAGAATGCAGGGGTATTCGCCTACCCCACCTCCATGGTTGCTAACATGACCACAGACATAGGGGACTGGTGGTTTGATGGGTTGAGCCCTCTACCATAAGTTTTACCCTTGGGAAGACGGTTGCTGCAAAGGAGAGGCTAGGCCTCCCTGTATTTGTGCCTAAGAGTCTCCTCCTGAATGCCTCTTTGTTGCTCAGATGTGGCCCTCTCTCTCTGGCTAAGCCAACTTGAAAGGTGAAATCACTGCCCTCCCCCCTACGTGGGATCAGACACCCAGGGAAGTGAATCTCCCTGGCAACGTGGAATATGACTCCCGGGGAGGAATGTAGACCCGGCATCGTGGGATGGAGAACATCTTCTTGACCAAAAGGGGGATGTGAAAGGAAATGAAATAAGCTTCAGTGGCAGAGAGATTCCAAAAGGAGCCGAGAGGTCACTCTGGTGGGCACTCTTATGCACACTTTAGACAACCCTTTTTAGGTTCTAAAGAATTGGGGTAGCTGGTGGTGGATACCTGAAACTATCAAACTACAACCCAGAACCCATGAATCTCGAAGACAGTTGTATAAAAATGTAGCTTATGAGGGGTGACAATGGGATTGGGAAAGCCATAAGGACCAAACACCACTTTGTCTAGTTTATGGATGGATGTGTAGAAAAGTAGGGGAAGGAAACAAACAGACAAAGGTACCCAGTGTTCTTTTTTACTTCAATTGCTCTTTTTCACTCTAATTATTATTCTTGTTATTTTTGTGTGTGTGCTAATGAAGGTGTCAGGGATTGATTTAGGTGATGAATGTACAACTATGTAATGGTACTGTAAACAATCGAAAGTACAATTTGTTTTGTATGACTGCGTGGTATTTGAATATATCTCAATAAAATGATGATTAAAAAAAATAATAATAAAAAAAAAAATAAACTACAACCCAGAACCCATGAATCTCGAAGACAGTTGTATAAAAATGTAGCTTATGAGGGGTGACAGTGGGATTGGGAATGCCATAAGGACCAAACTCCACTTTGTCTAGTTTATGGATGGATGTGTAGAAAAGTAGGGGAAGCAAACAAACAGACAAAGGTACCCAGTGTTCTTTTTTACTTCAATTGCTCTTTTTCACTCTAATTATTATTCTTGTTATTTTTGTGTGTTTGCTAATGAAGGTGTCAGGGATTGATTTAGGTGATGAATGTACAACTATGTAATGGTACTGTGAACAATCGAAAGTACAATTTGTTTTGTATGACTGCGTGGTATGTGAATATATCTCAATAAAATGATGATTAAAAAAAAAATAGATTGGGGTGATGAATGCATAACTATATGATGGTACTGTGAACAGTTGATGGTACACCATAGATGATTGTATGGTATGTGAATATATCTCAATAAAACTGAATTTAAAAAATAAAATAAAATCTTCACCAGAAAAAAAAAAAAAAAAAGATTAGGAGACAGGTAAATGCCAAGCCAGGATCTGAAGTTAAATGACCCCAAACCACTGGGATGTCTCCCTCATTAAAAAGACTACAATACAATGGCAAATGAAGGCTGTGCTCCCATTCATGGTAGCCAGACAATAGCAAATCAAAATACAATCTTCTCTCAGATCCTCATATCTGAAGTACCTGCTCCTCCTGGGTCTCCATCCTCCTCAGGCCTGGCTAGAACTCTACTCTCCATCACGGGTCAACCTGCCTCTGCTAATAAATGGGACTCTTCCCAAAACCACTATTACAGCAGCTTTTTCTACTAAGAGCACAAAGTTTAAGTGTTGGAGAGAAGGAATTCTTTTCCATATAAATGCATATATGCATATATATATAATATATATTAAAATTTTTAGAATTTTGACAAACAACTATATTTATGTACATATTTTAGGGCTTTGAGTACAAGATATTAATATATTTGGCACTAAATGAAGATATAAATGACCTAGCCCTCAAATTTGAAGATAACCCAATGTTAGGAGACAAATCAATGTTGGATCACAATCACAATTCAAGAAGATGTTGATGAGCTACAAAAGGTGGATGAAACTACCAACATACAACTTAACTGGGATGGTTTTAGGTTCAAAAACTTAATTATACTGAAAAGAATCCATTGAAAAACAAGTAAATAAAAGAATTCAGCATTAAACAAATTGTTCAAAAAATTATAAAGAACCAATAGAGCACAAATCTCTATAAACAATAAGAAGTCTAGAATAAAGAAAAATAATATTAACAATCAATTTGTAAGGTCTATATGGCTATTATGAGTAATAATGCTGTGAACATTCATGTACAAGTTTTTGTATGAACATATGTTTTCAATTCTCTTGCATATGTACATCAATTTTTAAATGGGCAAAGGATTTGAATAGACACTTCTCCAAGATATACAAATGGTCCACAAGCACATGAAAAGATGCTCAAAATCATTAGTCACTAGGGAAACGCAAATGCAAACCACAATGAGATACCACTTCACACCTACTAGGATGGCTTTAATAAAAAAGACAGACAATATTAAGTGTTGACAAGGATGTGGAAAAATTGGACCTGCATTGCTGATGGGAATGTCAAATGGTGCAGGTGCTGTGGAAAACAGTTTGGCAGTTCTTCAAAAAGTTAAACACAGATTTATATGCCCCAGCAATTCCACTCCTAGGTATATACCCAAGAGAAGTAAAAACACATAATCACACGAAAACTTGTATATGAATGTTCACAGCAGTATTATTCATAATAGCAAGAAAGTGGAAACAGGCTGCAGCCAGGAGGTACACTTTGAAGAGAGCACAGGAGCTGCAGATGAGAGACGTTTTGAGGGCGGTCGTCGGAAGCAGTCTCTTGCTCGGGAGAAGCTGAGAGAGGATGGGTGCCCTGGGTGCAACTAAGAGAGACATTTTTGAGGGGCTGGGGCCTGAGGAGGGGCGTCCTGGGAGAAGGCCATTTTTGAGGCCAGAGCTTTGGAGCGGCCGCCAGCCGCGTGCCTTCCCAGCTAACAGAGATTTTCCGGACACCATTGGCCGTCCTCCAGAGAAGGTACCCGATTGCTGATTTGTTGCCTTGGACACTTTGTGGCCTTGGGACTGTGGCTGTGTAGCCAAATAAACCCCTTTCACAAAAGCCAAAAAAAAAAAAAAAAAAGTGGAAACATCTTAAATGTTTGTCAACTAATGAATGAATAAACAAAATGTGACATATCCATACAATGCATTACTATTTGGCCATAACAAGGAATGAAGTACTGATGCATGTTACAACATAAATGAACTTCAAGAACATTATGCTAAGTGAAAGAAATCAGTCACAAAAGACAACATATTATATGAGTCCCTTTATATAAAATGTTCAGAAAAGGCAAATCCATAGAGATAGAAAGTAAATTAGTAGTTGCCAGGGGCTGAAGGCAGGAGAAAATGGGAAATGACTGCTAATGGATATGGGATTCATTTTTGGGATGATGAAAATGTTCTAGAATTAGTTAATGGTAATGAGTGCACAACCTTGTGAATACACTAAATATCACACACACACACTTTTTAACAGGGTAAATTTTATATGTGAATTATATCTCAATAATAACTGTTAATAGAAAAAAAAAAATCCCAGCAGGAAGAAAACACTAACAATACATATGTTTACAATATATACATCAGACCAAGTCCTCATATCCAGAATACAGAAACCTCATATAATTCACTAAGAAACAAACAATGCTATAGGAAAATGGGCAAAAGACTTGAAAGGACTTGTCACAAAATAGACTATCGAAATGTTAACATACACATGAAAAGACATTAAACCTCACTAGTCAGCAGGGAGAAGGAAAATAAAATCAAAATGAGGTATCAGTACACACTTAGTGGAGCATCAATACCAAGTGTTGGTGAGGATGCATGGCAAATGAAATCTCAATCACCGCTGGTGGTAATATAAATTGATACAACCACTTTGGAAAACTGTTCAGGCTTATCAACTACAAATGAACCTATGTGTGCTGCATGCTCCAGCAATTCTGCTCTTAGGTATATACCCAACAGAAATGCATACACATACACACCAAAATATATGTGTAAGCATACTGAAAGCAGTACTATTCATATAGCCAAAACTGGACACAAAATTGATATCTAAAACTGTAGAATCAACTTTAAAATTGTGATATAATTATACAATGGAAAATTTTAGAGAATGAACTACTGCTAAATGTAAAAACATGATGAATCTTATAAACATAATGTTGAATGAAATAAGCCAGAGATTCTAATATAAAATTCAAAAACAGGCAAAACAAATCAATAATTATAAAAATCAGGATGTTGATTATCATTGCAGGTAAAGGGCTAGTGACTTGGAGGGGGCACAATGGGAGCCTCTGAGCACTATAAATGTTCTATTTCTTGATCTAGGCTGTATTTACACAGATTTCCTTATGAAAATTCAACAGGCTTTACATTTATTTGGGCATTTTTCTGAATATTATATTTCGATAGCAAGTATAAATAAAAATAAAGGTTACAGTGGTTGTCTTTTCTGTGTTTTCCATATTTTCTACTATGCACATGTAGTGCTTTTATAATTAGAGAAAACAATTTATTTCATAAATAGGAAAAAAATTAATCAAATACAAACTGGAAAGACTTGTCTTAACAGCCCCAGGAGTCTTAACTACCCATAGGTTAAGATTAGATATGAATATGACCTGACTATCTAAACTTAATACAACAGGACATAGAGAGAGGTAATGGACCACACTGCTCTAACCAGACCGTACCTGAAGGAAGGTACTGAGATATGGGGGTCACATTTTCCAAGTGACATTCAGAAAGTAGACTGTAATATCAGGAAGGGAAGTAATTCAAGGATCTAGAAACCATATCGTGAGACTTGATTGATGGGCTAAGGGACAGCTGATATTGAGAAGAGACTTAGCAATAGCATCCCAGCACCCTGTGTTTAGTATATAGTGGACACCAAGAAATAGTTGCAGAATGAATGAATGGGAGAGATATACTAGGTCTTTAATGTTTTAAAGACTGTAAAATGGAATTGGGACAAGGTAGCACCCAACAATTTGGTAAATGAATGATTAAATGAGTGAAGAAATGAATGAGATATTTTTAATCTTGATGTGTTTAAAGGGCTGTCATGTGGAATCAGGACTAGAGTAACATACATTACACCTGAGAAAAGATTCAAGATGAACTGGGAGAAGTTACAGAAAAGTGCAAATTTCAGCCTTTTTCAGTTAGAAAAAATTTCTAAAAATACAGCTATACAAAAATGAGTAGGATCCTCAGAAACAGCTATGGCAGAAACTCCCTTGTTTGACTACCTCACCCAGAGGTCCTCTTCAACTCTAATACTCTGTAATTCTCCGAAACCTTATCTTCTTATCTTGCTGTACATCAAGTAATTCATATTACTTAAATTGTTTGAATACAGTGACCATTTCTTACTGAATGAAGACAGTTTACCTTAATGATCGAACTACGTATTATAAATCAAATTCAAACAGCTTTTCCTGAAACATCATGACCAAAGCAAAATTCATAATTTCTCAGAAAATTCAGGTGTTCAGAGTATCTAGAGAAAAGATGGTTATCTCTAGGAGAACAAAACAAAATCTCTGGGTATCAACAGAGGCCTTTTGAACAATCTCAGAAAACTCAAAACTGCATTTTCTAGAATTCAAAGCACTGAAATCAGACTGGGCCCTTGGCCACTGTTAATACAAGTGAGCCCTCTCCAGAATTAAAACAGTTTTAGTAATTCTATATAGAGCTAAGTTCATTCCATTTCTACTCACTCACTGGAATCCATAGCCTCTGGCATTTTAATATTAATATTTCAATTATTCCTAGTATAGACCCACATTATACAACATTTCTTAGTTTTCAAAGGATTTTCTCATATAATAACTTATTTGATCCTCATAAATGACTTGTGAGGAAGGGAGAGTTAGGATAATTAATCCCATTCTACAGATAAGGAAGTGGAAATAACAAATTAAATGATTCATTCAGCACTGCAGAATTAAACCAAAATCTAAACTGGCCTTTCCAGTCACATTTTATTATTCATCTGCTATCCCATATGTTCACCAGTCCTAACACAGAACTGATAAAAATTCTTCAAAGTAACAGTTATAGAATAAAAGGAGCTTCACTTCTTCACAAAGAAAAAGAAGATTGTTGCCAAAAAGAACACACGCTGATTTAAATAAATCAAAACTATAAGGAACTGAGATTTCCAGTTTAAAATGTTTACCCAACTGCTGTGAGAAAAATGTACAATCAGGAAAAGCACTTTTAATATTTCTAAAGGGCTGAATTAAAATTTCAGCTGTAAACTTCATTACTGTAATTAGATTTTTAATGCATATTTATTAAACATCCATTCAAATACTGTGTTCACAATTATTCATGAGTTATTTTACATTTGTGTTGATTTTAACAGAGTGCAAACAGTGGCCACTGACCAGAAATATTCTCCTACAAAGACAGGAGCACATGCTAGGGTCATAGGCAGCCGGTTTATACTCTATTATGTTTTAATCATACCTGAAAGATAACCACTTGGCTTCTCTTTTGAAAACTGCAATGGTCATCACTGACCTCAAAAGTCAGATGTAGCAGTGACATTAAAGACCTATGTTTGATTCAGTGATGAATCAACAGAGTACAGAATAGAAGAAAATCAAATCTTAATTAAACTCTTTCTTTAGAAAAACAACATAAGCCATCATCAAGGAATGCAGCACAAGATGATTTACTTTATTTATAAAAGGCTGATTTAGGGGCTTTAAAAGGGTGCTTTTGATTTAAATAGAAAAATTATGAAAATTAAAACTAAATGCTTGCTGGTTATCATCCTTTTCCTTTAGAAGCTAGTTAATCTTAAATGTGCCATTGTGTATAACTTTACAAAAGGAAAAAAAATAGTACTTTAAATTTCATGATAACAAATCAGTAAAATACTGCCTAAAAATCTGAATAAAGCTATTCTGAAGTAATTATAGACATGGCCCAGCATACTGAGTAACTCCTTAATATTCATCCTGTTCATAACACGATCTGCTAACGAGATCTAAGGAATTTGTTTTCTTTCAAAAGATAAAGAAAAATGATTAACTGATCTATTTGTTGTATTAGTTTATTTTAAATTTTATACACTCACCCAAATATATAAATGAAGATTTTAAAATACGGAAGTCTATAGGATTTACATTTAAGATATAAATTGCATTATAAAGATATGAAGGAACTGCTATAAAAATTAAATGTTTGGGCTTTAAAATTTGTTGGGGGGGGAAAAAACCTTGTTGTAAACTACCACCTGGTCAAGGGATGGATAGATAAGGTGTTGACAGAGTAGCTTCTGGGATGGGAGCAACGGAGAGAAGAAATAAGAAGGGACAGACAGAACAGTGAAAGGAAGTTATTGAAAGAAATTCTGGAAATAAAGCATTAGCCACCTCCTGGAGGGTGGGAGTAGAAACTGAACCTCAATAGAGGACTTTAAACAAGGGAAACAAAACACGGGAGGAACAGAAATATCCAAAATACTTTTAAGGGAGAGATTAGGACAAATGTCACAGGTTAGAGAAAGATATGAGTGACCTAAGAAAACAAGTGTTGGAAATATTCAAGCACAGGCTAAATGAACTTTCATCAGAGAATTTATAAAGCATATTATTGCACCAGGCTCACAGCTGAATCCACCAATTTCAAGGACCTTTGAAACCTATTTTGTGAAAAGATAAATCCAAAACTAGTTATATCCCATTTATATATCCATCATTTACTTAAAGAGAATGAAGCTCTGGTGGCATAAATTTGTGCTGATATATAACGGGTCAATAATCCATTTCTGGGCTTCTCAAGTCCCTTTTTACCAGTTCTTCTCTTGGACCCACCCATCAACATTTGCCCCCTCTCTCCACCCTAGAACTACATTTAGGGCCTAGCTATGACCATGTAATAAGTTGTGCTGTGCTAAAAAAAAACATTTTTTTAAATCTAAAAAAAAAAAAAAACCCTCTGCATTCTTATGAGGTTAGGCATGAACATTCTTTTCTAATACAATAATAACTGTTAATGGAAATCTAAGAAACATGAATTTTCACATAAGGGTATTCATCTAATGGGATAATAAAAAGTAAGTCTAAAGTCCATTTCTTAACCACTAATCTGTAGTACTAATAAATTATACCAATTCAAATGACCAAGGGGGGTTAGTTCTACTCACATTAATACTTAACCTTGTGATGAGAAAAAAATAGCATAGATTTTCAAATTGGGGCATAATCTCCTATGTATATATACTAAAGAAGAGATTGTGGAGTTAAAGCTCAATATGAGTCATCATTTCATAGTGACACCTAAAAACAACACTGAGACAAGAGGACACTATCTTAAAAAAGAAATCACAAGATATGACCCTTATAGTAACTTACTTTTATGAAATAAATTGTTTCTAAGGATAACTTAAATAGAATTTCAGATATGCTAATTTTTTGACATTTAGAAAATCTAGAGACATTGTTCTCCTTGTCCTCTCTCCTACCTCTCCCATGGCCTCTCTAACTTATCTCCAAGAGGTCCCCTTTTTCTGCTCATAAAATGCTTTTCTCAGGACTCACCTTCAGCTTTTTCTCCCTTTCACTTTACAAATCTTCTCAGTCTAGTTCTTCCATTCTCATGACTCTCAACAGTTAATATTTCCTTGCTAAATCTCGATCCATACCTCCAGCAACTAACTAGACTTTTAATTATATGGAACATCATTTGCACTTCATATTTAATAAGTCCAAAATAGAATTTCCCCCTAAAATGTCTCTGGCCCTGTTTTGTTGTTGTTTGGGTTTTTTTTTTTTTTTTTTTTTTTTTTTTTTTTTTTTTTTTTTTTGTCTTCCCTTGATGGATGGTGATGCCATTAAATTACCCAAATTAGGGAGCCTAAATTGATCTTAACTCCTCCCTTTCCTTGTCTTCCCAAACCTGTCAATTCTACCAAGTGTCTGCATTTCGTCTCTCAGCCGCCCTGCTCTCCATCTTCACCACAGCAGGAATTCAGGCGCTGAACTGCTCTCGCTGAACTACCTCCACTTCCTCCTAACTAATCAATCACTCAGCTGCCAATATTCCCGACGCAGACATCCCCAATCTATTTTTCAGGCGGCCACAAGAATAACCTTGCTAAAACAGATCCAATCACTTTTCTTAAACTTACACCAGCTTCCCACTGAGCCTCGATATTCTCACATAGTACACAAGATTCTTCTCAATTAGGTCCCAGTCCCCCTTTCCAACTTCATCTCCAGCTGCTCTCCCCTAGGGACAATAAACCAATAACATCATGTACAGGTAACTTCCTCCCTCATCAAGCAGAGCTGCTTCCTGCTCTGTAGTCCTACAACATTTCTGATGGGATGCAATCATGGTATGCATTATTAATGTTTGCTGTTATATTAAGGAGCAAGTATTGTATAGAGGTTAAATTTGTGGTTCTAGACAAAAAATGCCTATTTTCAAATCCCTATTGGGTGGCCATGCCTGAATTTTCATCTATAAAGTCAAGATAATTTTTATAGGGTTGTTAAGAAGATTAAACTATGACACCAGAACAAACTGCTAACAGAAAGCCTGGCATGTAGAAATGGCTCAATAAATGTTAATATCATAACTCCACATCTTCCTTCCAAGATTGTGAACTATTCAGGGCCTGGAACCTAGTGTTACTCATTTCTCCCCTCACTTAACACAAGATCCCAATTGAATTAGCAATTTTGAGGCATTTTCTACCCACGCCACGGCCATTCTGATTTCCAATAAAATGCCTCTCCTCAACTATCTGGAGGATGAATAATTATTAAATGAAGATACACTTAGACATAAAAGAGAACAAGCAGTAAAATCAAAAGCATATATACTTAAGTTACTAGGATACCAAATTTCACTCTCATTTGTTTAATAAATGTAATAACGGAATTACACATGCCAAAATGGAATTCATAATGTCATATTTCCTAAGGGGTCTACAGTTAGACAGTTGATTTGGATAATCAGCATTTTAGGATTCCTAAAGTTTTCACAGTTCCATTTTCCAAAATGTCTTTGAGCCCAGAATGTCATTAAAGCTTGGAAGAAACATAAAAACAAATTTAAGAATATACTGCTCCTTTTTTTCTGGGTTCAAGTGAGAGGCTTTTAATAGAGATTTTAGAATTGAAGAGCTCCATGTTCAGGATTTCTTTATCACCTAACATGTCAATGTTCAGAAAGCTTGACTAAAAGAAGCCAAACCCAAAACCCAACCCACTCAGCATTAACACATACCTCTTTTCTTCTAGTAGAATTTTACTTGAAATATTGAAAAGAAAAAGAAAAAAAAAAAAAAAACCCTAATGGGTTAAAACAAATCTAACACCCACTCTACATAGATAAAAGCTTCACAAAGACCAACTGAAGTAATCCAGAGATAAAACTGAATTGTGCAGATTTTCAATGAAGTCACCAAACAGTCATATAACACAAACAGAAGTCAATTACATACACAGTAGGCAAGCCCTCTAAGAAATGTGCCCAAAAAGCGTTAACCTTTGTTTTGTGCCACCTTGATGACGTGCACACTTTATTTTTCAGACATTTTTAATAATGTGTGTTCTCTACCATGTGGTAATGCTTTGGTACTATTCATATAAGATCGCTTATCCTGAAGCCTTGCCATTTCCCCAAGAGGAGTTTTGATTCTGCTTTAGAAATTTCATATAAATTAAAATCTTTATCAAATATTAATATGGAGGGAGGTAACACAGGATGCAACATATATAGTCAAGTTAGTTCTCTGTATATTTAGTAATTACTTTCTCTTTCAAGGTATTTGCTTAGTTTGTCCTGCTTAATATTTCAGTAGTACAGGTTTGAATCATCAGAACCTTGACAAGACCTTAATATTTCAAAATTATTAACAAATACCTCTAGGGGTAAGGCTATATTATTGAATCAGGACAATTTACTATCATGAGGGAAAACAAGTGTAGCTAGCCATCTTTAAAAATGCCCCAACCACTGCTTCTCAATATACAAGACTAAAACTACATTTGGTTTATCATACAGCAAATCCCATCTCTGTCCCCTGAAATGCCCCTAATTTATTCATGAGAAGAGGATTTAAAAAATAATAATAATAATAAGACTCAAAGAGCACTTCACAGCAGCTTTCAGCTTTCCTATGAAATACTCAGCATCTTAAATGTTATATACACTTCTCTTTTTCTTTTTGTGAGCTAGATAGACACTGGCTTCAGAGTTTGTGGAACTGGGGCAGGGGGGCGGGGGGGGAACAACCCATTCAAAACCATTTTAAAAATTGTCTTTTGGCAGAACAGCAAGTATCCAAGTTAAAAAAAGGAGGGCCCCCCCATGTGGGACCTGAATCCCAGGGGTGGAAATCTCCCTGGCAAGGCAGGATATGACTCCTCCTGGGGAAGAATCTGGACCCGGCATCATGGGATTGAGAACATCTTCGTGGCCAAAAGGGGGATGTGAAATGACACGAAATGGAGCTTCAGTGGATTTCAGAGAGATTTCAAATGGAATCGAGAGGTCACTCTGGTGGACATTCTTACGCACTATAAAGATAACACTTTTTAGGTTTTGATGTATTGGAATGGCTAGAAGTAAATACCTGAAACTACCAAACTGCAACCCAACAGCCTTGACTCTTAAAGCCAATTGTATAACTTACAAGGGGTGACAGTGTGATTGTGAAAACCTTGTGGATCGCACTCCCTTTAGCCAGTGTATGGATGGATGAGTAGA
Source organism: Choloepus didactylus (assembly GCF_015220235.1). Lineage (NCBI taxonomy): Eukaryota > Metazoa > Chordata > Mammalia > Pilosa > Megalonychidae > Choloepus > Choloepus didactylus. The sequence continues at coordinate 42,429,548 of NC_051313.1, forward strand.
AAAATGGGGACAAAAACTGAATGAAAAATAGGTGGGATGGGGGGGATGGTTTGGGTGTTCTTTTTTATTTTTATATGATTCTTTCTGGTATAAGGAAAATGTTCAAAAATAGACCGGAGTGATGAATGCACAACTATATGATGGTACTGTGAACAGTTGACTGTACTCCATAGATGATTGTATGGTATGTGAATATATCTCAATAAAACTGAATTAAAAAAAAAAATAGGAGGGTCACTTTGTTGCTTTGTTGTCTTTAAAAAATTATTGTCTTGTTATTCCCCTTCTACGTAAACCTCAGTCACCACTCTTGAGTGGAGATGGGTAGAGGCTCTGGCCCCTGCTTGTCCAACTTCTCAGCAGCTGTTTTCTTATTGCTACAGCAAGACTTGAATACATGTGTGTCAATGAGGACTTCCCCAAAATGGCCTTTATAGATAATCCCACAACACAGTTTGTCTTTTCCAGAATGTGAGATCTAAAAAGGAGAAGACTGGTGTTCTCTTAGAGCCAGAAGCCATCTTAGTACCTGAGCCATCATCTGACTGGTTACTGTAACAAGGAGATTGGGCTGGGGAGGCCCTTGAGGTGGCATCAGAATTGTGACATTTACATTTTCTCTGCAGTTTACTGATCTGGTTGCTTTTTATCCTGTTTCCAGACAAGAGTTTTCACTTCCTTTGGTTTCAATATAGTCTTTAGACTGGGTCCTGCTTTTGCATCTACCACATAAGTCCAGGTGTGTTTTTTTTTGTTTTTTTGTTGTTTTGTTTTTTTGTGTTTTTCTTTGATCCTGCTGGCAGCTTCTTCCATGTTTTCACAAGCAAGACACAAGCACTGCAGATATCTCCTGAACAAGTCTCATGAAAACCAAAACACTTCTGAAAGTCCTTTTCACAGCATTTACTGTCGGTGAATCGAGAACTGGAGGACTTAGGCCTACAAATACAGAAGCCCTCTGTACTTCAGTATATCTTTGGCTTGTGAAAACCAAGCATCTTTTCTTCTGGGCAATAGTCTTCCAAAAGCAGCCGTTCCACCCACAATAAGATTTCCGAGGTGCGGAGTGCACGCCAGGCAGCCCCACTCTGGTCGCTCCCTCTTCCTCAACTGCCTTGTCTAGTATACTGTTCCTTTTCCCTCATTCATTTCCTTTTATCTATTGCCTTCTTTCATTTAACTTTAATCAAATACTGCACTCACACTACACTGTACACACAGATGTCATAAGATGAAAAAATGAAGACAAAATATAAAATGTAAACAGTAAATAACCCCCAAAAAAGAAAAAAAAAAGATGAAAGGAATAGAAAACAAACTTGTAAATCAGGGTTTAAATATTGAATAAAATTTCAACTTAAATTTTCCTTTTAATTTGGGGGAGGGGAAAAGGATCTTACATTACAATTTAATCAGCCTCTACTGTAACATTTTCATCAAATCACCACACCAAGAACTGGCTAAAATTTGAGTACAGGAGACAATAAGAGTGCAGGTTAATAGCAGAGCCTTTAGGGTCAGATGTTAAGTTAAACTCTTTACTTGAACCCAAAAGTTTACTACTTAATAGTCAATAACTTTCTGCAACCTTAGATTCATCATCCCCAAAACGAGAATAACACCAAGAGCAAAGGGTTATTTTGAGGATTAAATAAGATAACGTATGTAGAAAGTACTTAGCATCTCGCATGACACACAATAAGAACTCAATAAATCTTATATTATTATGTTCCTTAAATCTTAAAATCAATTTCCATAAATATGGTACATGCATAGAATGGAATACTATTTTAACAGTTTAAAACATGAGGCAGTTCTATATGTATTAACACAGAAGGAGCTCCAAGATATAACTAAATAAAAAATGCAGTGAACAGAAGTGTATATAATATGCTGCCACTTGTATTTTTTTAAAAAGATATATGTACATAGTATATACACAGAATTTCTGAAGGACTACATATGAAATTGTATCAAAGGTTGCCTCTGGGGAGAAAAACTAAGTGACTGGAGGAAAGGATTGAAAAAGTCTTACATTTTACCATATTCTTTCTTGTATCTTTTGAATTTTGTATCATGTGTTTTTATTGCCTATTCCAAAAAGAAACAAAAATAAAATTTATATTATGATCCACAGCTTATCCTACCAAAAGATTCCATTATACATTAAATGGATTATGCTGAACTTTGCAGAAAAACCTAACCTGATCTAATCATAGTTCTAGTACTAATTTCAATTGATAATGGTCAAAGACAGCTACACTTTTAGCTAAATCAGCCAATAATAATTTATTAAAGTATATCAAACTTTATTAAGGTATATCAACTTATTAAGGTATTTGGGAAAGGGGACGTTTGGAGATGAAAAAAAGGAAATGATAAATATGTAGATGGGAAAGATAATTAAGAATCTTAACTTCATTCATTCATTCCTTTAAAAAATATAACTGCCCACCAGGTACCAGCCATTGTGCTAAGAGCTGGGGAAACAATGACCATGGTCCTTGCCTGAGAGGAACCTACACTTTAGAGGGAGTATGAATGGAGCAGTAAAATTAACACTCCTGTAGGCTTCAAGAAATATGTAGAACTTCATATAGAATTATGATGAATATATGTTCATTGAATCGGTTCAATTGAATTAGTGAATGAAGCAAGCTAATAACAAAACGTATCCCACAGAAGCCCCCACTGGTTTGAAAAGAACATCAAGAATGAACCCTTAATCTAAGAATGCTTGTGGATTTGTTCCCAGAATCCCGAGGGCCAGCTGGGCCTACCCAGATCTGAGACTTGGCTCTAAGATCCAGGGCCGGGTCACCAGCCTCGAGAGCCTGGAAAGGCGCCGGGTGGAAGGGTCCCCAGGCCCCAACCCACACTAGCTTCCGTTCAAGCCTGGCACTCCCACACCTGAGTTCAACTGGTCAGTCCTCTAACACCCAGGACGAAACACGCTGTGGGTGGAGCACTGACTGATTCTGAAGACGAAAGTCACCCTGGGTGAGCTCCCTCAATGCTCAGGGTTCCTTCCCGCATAAGCATTACGGAAAGGCAAGACGGGCTGGAACTCTCAAGCAAGCCTCAGCTCCGAAAAACCGTGAAAATCGGGAGGCAGCCAGAGGAGACAGGAGGGGTGACCCCAGGAGCTGGCCGGGTCATATGCACAGACCCACAGGTCGGCTCGGCCTCCTCACGGCACAGTCACTGACCTTTCGAAAGGGGCTTCCCAGGGGCGGCGGCCTGAGAGCCGAGAGCAGCGGCCCGGGCCCTGCACCCAACAGATCTCCCTGTCACCCGGCTGGGCACTAAGGAGCGCAGAGTAACCAAGGGCGACCAGGAGACAGCCATCTTGAGTTCCGTACAAGAGCGGGGCGGGGCGGGGGGGTGGGAGGAGGAAAACTTTATTGAAACCCAAAACAGAGACGTTGGCACAGACAATTCCAACCGTTCTCGCTGAAGGATTCGCCCGAGAAAATGAAAGGGAGCAGCAAGGAAATGTGACCCCCGGGAACGAGAGGGGAGGGCTATACTCCTGTGCCCTTCCGTTCCCTCCGGCGCTGCGGGTCCGCACTACGACTCCCAGCATGCAATGTGCCGCAGGCGGGGGTGGGGCGAGGGGATGGGCCGCTGTCCTTAGGGGACGTGGCTACACCCGATGGGCGGGGTTGGGAAGAGTGGCTGCTCTCGGCCCCACCAGCAGGATCCCAAAATGTTATCCACGAACTTGAAACGTGAATATGACGTGTAGGCATGTCACCACCCCTGATTATTTTAAGATTGCCTACCTGACCGAGATTCAGAAACTTAAATAAAATGTAGATGGCCCTCATATTTTAACGAAATATTGATCTAACTTTGTACTTGGTAGTCCCAGTTTTTTTCTCCAGCGTCCAACCCATCTTTGGCAGAGTACCTGAAACCTGCTCCTACCACTTTTCCTTTATGAACTTGAATAAGAAATTATTTTCAATATGGAATATGCTCAAATGTTTTGAAAGAATTTATTGAATGACATTGGAAAAGGGACGGCCCAATATGAACTATTTATAGGTGGACAGAGTGGACATAGTAGGATGTTGCACCAGAAGGGGGACTTCTAAGTGATCTGCCCTAGTTAGATTTTTTTAAAAAAAAAACATGTTTTGAGGCACTATGCTAAATGTATTGGGGAATACAAATTGTAGTTGTGGCAGGCCCTGGCCTGAACAAAACAGACCTACAGACTTTGGGCACAGCAATCTGCCTGACCTAGGCAGCTAATTTTAACCTAGCATCTTTGTAAGCCAGTGAAGAGAAAAAGGGTAAATTGTAACTTTAAATGGGAAGTAAGCAGGAGGTGAGAAACTCTTGGTCTCAGGAAAGAGCAAGAATGTTAACAGATCTAGTCTACCTGCTTCCTAGCCCCAAAGTGTTATCACTTTTTTGGTTATTTACAAAGCCCCATCCTATAATTCTTTCCTTCCTGCACCACCCGTATGTCACAGGATGCTCTCCCATCCTTAGGAATGTCTTTGTCTTAAACCCTTTTATAACTGGCTTGCTGTCCTCTTTCAATCGCGGGACCAACTTCCCTGTGAAAGCGGTACCCACCGGGCAAGAAAAAAGGTGTTTGATTTCTGGTGATTTCTGCCTCCCTTTGAGTAAGTCCCAAATAAAGTTAATGTTTCAGAAAATGCTCAACGTCTTCTTTGGTCTTTTGACTGTGTGAGAAACATGCACTATTCCTAAAAAGGAATAAACATCCACCCAATTGTGGAGAAGAAAAGAATTTATTCACTATCTTGCAAGAACAGGCGGGCAACCAAAATGTGGGGGGTTGGCACCAGAACATAGACCCAGCACTGTTTATTCCATATGCCTAACTGGCAAGTCCCTCCTCTGTTTCTCCAGTGGCTGGATACTCCAGAGGTTACATTCTATTGGACAAGCCTAACTAGCTGGGCAAATTTGAAACATGCAGCCTGCCCAAATTGGAGACATTTGAAAAAAGTCTCCTGTGCAAACTTGAAACATTTGAATCAAGTCTCCACCCCTCTTTCCTTTGTTCTTTATCTGAGCTAGTTTGGTAACAACTTATGAAGCTATTTTAGGAACCTCTAACCCACCCCCCTCCAGTCTCCACCTTGCAAGGACAGTGGGCAGATAAACAGGAGGACAAGCCACCGATTATAGCTTGGCTTCTTGACCCTCTGCTATTCCCCTGAGCTGCCCCCACCCTGTGTGAAAGCTAAACTTAATCTAATTCTCACAACTGGCAAAGCCCCCTCGGGCTGTGACGGTAGTCAATCCAGTAGGAGGGATGCAGAATATGAAAAAAGACTAAAGTGTTGTGGGGTTCAATGACAGAAAAGAGCACTTTGGTTGGGAAATCAGAATGGCCTCCCAGAAGGGAAACAGGAGGTGAAGATCTCCCAAGAAGAGGGAATAGTGTGACCTAAAGCAGGCAGGAAGGCAAAAAAAAGCGTATCAGAAGGAAAAACCCAAGTTTCGTTCTGTAAAAACAAATAGTAAGACTAATATGCAGAGTTCCAATAAGTCAGGCAATAGGTCCATAATAAAACTGGTATTCCAAAGAAACAGGAGGGAGTCGCATGGCATAATAAGTTGGAGATTTCTTTCTTTACCAATGCCCTCAAATCATTTATGGAAAAAATTTATTTGATTTTCTCTGTTGAAGATAAGTCAATTACACTTACCACTAGTTTTCTGTCTTTAAACCCATTGTCTGAACTGACAAACCATTCCTCTATGCTACAGTGAATCATTTTGTTTTTCTTTTAACATCACTAATTTGGGGCGTGAAACTTTGTGAAAAACACCTGTTGAAAAATTGGAATTTCTTTCACTGTTTCTCCCTTGATTAACATATTTATTTTAGTCAGCAGACTTTCAGAGAGTATCATTTTGTTTGCTCTGAGAAAACTATTGCTTGCCTCCATCAATGACACTACCTTTTATTAGAGACTCAGCTTAATAATTATGGAAATGAAATATGCACGTCACAGTTTAATACCAAATTGGCAAGGAGAGCTATAGAAATTTTCACATTATCAGAAAAACTATTCAAAGTTAATCAGAAAATCATAAAGCATTATCTTAAACTTATTTAAAAATTTAAATCCTGGTTCGTCTCCCAAGAGAAAGTGGCAAGTAGTTCTGATCATGACAAAACAAGACTCAAAGTACCCAGAGAAGGGCAAGTAAAATGATGAAGGGAATGCGTAAGAGAATGGTCAATGGAAAACATACTAGAGTAGGAGCCAGAAGATATATTTGGGCTCTGGTTTTGTCACTAACTTCTCCCTTTCTGTTTTCCTTATCTTAAAGTTAGGATGGTGTCAGTTCTAGCTACCTCAAAGAGATTTTGTAAGTATTAAATGAGACAATGTAAATACACAGAGGATTAATCAAATACGCTTTTAAATAATATGCATAGGCAACATAGATTCATGATATCTGAGAACTGTAGGAATAAGGAATGCACCCTAAAGCTTGAAAAAAGTAGGGAGAAATTTTAAAATAAATAGAAGCACCATTGAACCTTAACACTTCAGATAGCAAACTTATGAAACACATAAAAGGCAAAACGAAACAAAAAACCTTCAAGTAGGATTTAAATAAATGAGTAGATGGTAATTCATAATCACTGTGGGTGATTTGGAATGTTTAATTTCCTCCAGCTCTAACACCCTATGATTCTCTGTCCTTAAATTCGTGAGGTTGCCAGCTTAGAGGGCAACCTTCCCTAACCACTATCAGACAGACTATGAAGATGTAGGTCATCAGCATGAACCAGCCCAGATACCATTTCCCAATACTTCTGCTATTGCTGTTGTTAAGAACACTTCATTTGGTGGAAGGAGATGCCCTAATATCTGATTCCCACCTCCACTACTCCTACTAGCCTACCTGTAGCTTTCTCCAACTCGGTAGATGACAACTTCAGTTGCTCAGGCTATTCATCATGGCAGTCATCCTTCACTCTCTCTCTCTCTAACCCATATCGAATCCTTCAGTAAATTTCATTGGCTCCACCTTCAAAATATATCCCGAATCCTGTAATTTTTCACTACCAACATTGCTACCATGCTGGTCCAAGACACCATTATGTCCCTCTTGGATTATTGGAATTGCCTTTTGGTCTCCTTTCTTCTACCTTGCTGCCTACAGTCTGTTTCCACGTAGCAGCTAGATTTTTTTTTTTATTTTAAGTCAAATCATGCCATCCTGTCTTTAACACCCCTGTCACTCAATTTTTTTTTCATTTTTTTACTGTGAACTTTAACATATATACATAACAGTGATAATATTCAATGTACAATTTCACAAGTAGAGAGCAAAACTCAAAGAACCAATTATTAAAATAACCTACAGGCCTCACAATCCAGGCTCCCACTATCTTTCTGATCTCATCTCACACCACTACCCCTTCCCCTGGGTTCAGTCTAGCCACACTGGGTCTCCTGCTTATCCTGGAACTCACCAAACCTGCTTCCACATGAAAGCCTTTGCATTTCTGTTCCTTCTGCCTCCCCCAAGATACCCACTTGGTCATGACCTCACTTTCTTACGACATCTTCTTAGTAAAGCCTTCCCTAACCATGTGTGCCAGTTTGAATGAATTATGTCCCCCTAAACACCATTTTCTTTGATGTAATCTTGTGTGGGCAGGCATTATCAGTGTTGATTAGATTGCAATTCTTTGAGTGTTTGCATGGAATGCACCCCACCCAACTGTAGGTGATAACTCTGATGAGATAATTTCCATGGAGGCATGGCTCCACCCATTCAGGGTGGGCCTCGTTCAGTGGAGCCATATAAATGAGCTGCCAAACAGAGGCAACTCAGTGAAGCTGTGAGTGACGTTTTGAAGAGGAGCTACAGCCAAGAGGGATACTTTGAAGAAAGCACAGGAGCTGCAGATGAGACACAGTTTGAAGATGGCCTTTGAAAGCAGACTCTTGCTCCAGAGAAGATGAGAGAGTACAAATAATCTGAAGTGCAACTAAGAGTAACATTTTTGAGGAACTGCAGCCTATAGAGGAACGTCCTGGGAGAAAGCCATTTTGAAACCAGAACTTTGGAGCAGACGACAGCCACATGCCTTCCCAGCTAACAGAGGTTTTCCGGACACCATTGGCCATCCTCCAGTGAAGGTACCCGATTGATTAGCAATCACCCGATTGCTAAAGTGTACCTTGGACACTTTGTGGCCTTAAGACTATAACTGTGTAACCACATAAACTCCCTTTTATAAAAGCCAATCCGTCTCTGGTGTTTTGCATTCTGGCAGCATTAGCAAACTAGAACACCATGAAATAAAATTGTAATCCCTCCTTGTGCTCCTATTCTCCTTCCCAGCCTTATTTTCTCCACAACACTTTCACATCTGACATAATACATACTTTACTAATTAATTAGTTTATTGTCTGCTTTTACTGCTCTTCCTAGAACTTAAGCTACACTTGGGCTGAGATTTATGGCTGTTTTGTTTACTGCTGTATCCCTAGAACCTAGAGTAGTGCCTAGATTAGTAGGCACTCGAACAATATTTGCCAAATGACTGAAAGAGTATTAGTAAACACTTACCGGTTTAGACTTTCTGCAAAAAAAAGTAGACTACCTGCTTCATAAAATCAATGATGCTCCTAGTATCTTGAGTCCATTTTAAAGATACAAACAAACAAAACACCATTAACTCCAGTGCCCACGTTACACCAGCAGCAGCTTTCTTTTCTTACCAGAAGGAGCCCCCAAGGGAAATCTTCCCTTTCAGGGTGGCCAGTGAGAGGGAAGTGTTTTTGTTTGATAGAGGAAAGTAGACCCTCAGATTGAGGTTCTTGACTTTGAAGAGTTTACCAGGAGCCAGGGTCGGGGTAGGGAATGGGAAATTAATCCTTAATTGATACAGAGTTTCTGTTTGTGATGGAAATGTTTTGGCAATGGATAGTGGTGATGGTAGTACAACATTGTGAACATAATTAACACCACTGAATTAAATATCCAAATATGGCTAAAAGGGAAAAATTTAAATCATATATATGTTACTAGAATAATTTTTTTTTAAATTATAGGACTGCACAACACAAATAGTGAACCCTACTATAAACTATGGACTACGGTTAATTGCATAATTATAATAATATTGTTTCGTCAATTGTAACAAAGGGACCACACTAATGCAACGCGTTAATGAAAAGGAAAATGGAAGGGGGGGAGGCATGTATGGGAACTGTATTTACCGCATGATTTTTCTTTAAACCTACAACTTCTCTAATTAAAAAGAAAAGTGCTAAAACACACACACATACACTATCAAACTTAGTATCACTGCAGTAATTGAAACACAATCCAAGAGCCCTTGTTTTCCCTTTATTTATTTATTTATTTAGCCAATGTACATAGTTCCTCATAATTACAGGTTCTTCTGATTTAACAATGAAACACTTTAGATATACAAAAAAACACTCGAGTTCATTTGAAGACACATAAAGGAATGGTTTCACATGAAAACCATTACATACGGCATTTTCTAGAGTTGGTCAAACATCTAAGTTTTGAAATTCCATTTATATTTAAAGATTCCTAAGCAAAGATATAATTTTAGGTTAATTCTCTTACTTTCAACAAACTAAATAAATATGCCTAAGTGACTTGATAACTATGGAAAACATAGCTTTTAAACAAGATATACATAACTCAGTAATAGAAATTTATAAATTGATATAAAGTACAAATTTTGCTGCAAGCAGTCCATTCCATCTAATAGGTAAAAGTTATACATTCATTAATCTTCCAACAAAAGTTATCTCTTTTCCCTTGACTGAAACATTTAACTTGTAACTAGAGACTAGCCAAAGACAGAATTTGAAGTCAAGACCAGAGCTCACCTATTTATTTTCAACAATAGAGAAAAACTGGTTCCATTTGTTTTTCAGTATTGAATATCCTTTAACAGTTTTTTTTTATTTTAATCACACAATATGTCTGTATTTACCTATGTATTTCCTCCTTTAATATTCCTTACCTAATTTTTGAGGAGGGAAAAAATATCTTTCTTTGTATAATTTCTCCACATGCCCTTCCTACCATCTTTCATTTTAAAATACAGCAACCTGCAAAGGAGAGGCTAGGCCTCCCTGTATTTGTGCCTAAGAGTCTCCTCCCGAATGCCTCTTTGTTGCTCAGATGTGGCCCTCTCTCTCTGGCTAAGCCAACTTGAAAGGTGAAATCACTGCCCTCCCCCCTACGTGGGATCAGACACCCAGGGAAGTGAATCTCCCTGGCAACGTGGAATATGACTCCCAGGGAGGAATGTAGACCTGGCACCGTGGGACGGAGAACATCTTCTTGACCAAAAGGGGGATGTGAAAGGAAATGAAATAAGCTTCAGTGGCAGAGAGATTCCAAAAGGAGCCGAGAGGTCACTCTGGTGGGCACTCTTATGCACACTTTAGACAACCCTTTTTAGGTTCTAAAGAATTGGGGTAGCTGGTGGTGGATACCTGAAACTATCAAACTACAACCCAGAACCCATGAATCTCGAAGACAGTTGTATAAAAATGTAGCTTATGAGGGGTGACAATGGGATTGGGAAAGCCATAAGGACCAAACACCACTTTGTCTAGTTTATGGATGGATGTGTAGAAAAGTAGGGGAAGGAAACAAACAGACAAAGGTACCCAGTGTTCTTTTTTACTTCAATTGCTCTTTTTCACTCTAATTATTATTCTTGTTATTTTTGTGTGTGTGCTAATGAAGGTGTCAGGGATTGATTTAGGTGATGAATGTACAACTATGTAATGGTACTGTAAACAATCAAAAGTACAATTTGTTTTGTATGACTGCGTGGTATGTGAATATATCTCAATAAAATGATGATTTAAAAAAAAAAATAAAATAAAATTACAACAAAAAAAAAAAATAAAATAAAATAAAATACAGCAACCACCCCCAACCAATTCTAACCTCCCTCGACTCCACATGCAAATTTGTAATCTGGTCACCACCCCCAACTAATTTCTCTTCCTCATCACTCACATCCAATCATCCACCAATGACTGAAACTATCGTCTTAAAATGGCTTAAATCCAGCTTCTAATGTATTTCTGAGACTGGTGCAGTAATCTAAATCTGTCTCTCTCTCCTTTTCTCCAACCTGCTGCCAGATTTGTCTTTCTAAAAACGTGACTGATCTGACCACATTCCTTCACAGATTCTAAAGTTTCTATGCCTCCCTCCTATCTAAATGAAGTACAATGTCCTTATTACGGACCATTAGAAATTCAAGATCTGGCTCCTGCCTACCTTACCATCTTTTCAGCACGTCAAGTAAATCACCATGAACCTCTGTATGTATTATTCTGAGAAAACTGGAAAAGTGATCCTATCCACCCACCTCTTCCCTTTTTATTTCCTAAGTGTGTTCTGGCACTTTTTTTTTTTTAATTAGGAAAAATATATATTTTAATAAAAATAATTACAAAAACTGGTAATTGGATTTTAATATTTCCTGAGCAACTCCAAGTTTTAATACTGCATATGTATTTGGTATCCATCATTACCAAAAAAAACCCTTCATGTAGTACAGATATCTAGGCTTAATGAAAATATTTTATTTTTGGATCCTCTAGGGAAGCCGTTTTAAGATCCAGTGATCCTGAGAAATGAAATTAAGTGACTTATCCAAGATAACAGAGCTACTAGTCCTTCTTAAAGCTAACTTAATAGTTATAGAGACTGAAAACTTCAATAGTGACATGTCTTTTTAATGAGATATTTCTTGAAATTGCTCTTAAACCAGATCTATAGACAAACAAAAAAATAGACCATGCATGCCACCTCATAAGACTTTGGCACTCATTGAGGACGATCAGGAATCTAGTTTTGGTTAGCTGGATTTGATGTGAAGCATCTAGGCAATCAAATGGAAGGAAAGTTTTTTTATTCTATAGACTGCTTATTCAGAGGAAATAAATATGCAGCCAATCTTCAAAACTCAAAGATGAAACAATAAAACTATATGAACTCATTTGTTAATAAGTATTAGCACTTTCTCCAGGTGACCACACTCAGAATTAGCTATGATTTGGCCTAGTCTTCGAAGGAATCAGCTGGTTTCTTTTTCAAATAATCTTAAAGAGATTATATGGATAAGATTTAAATCAAGGTGAGTTTTATTTACCCAACTTTAATGACAATAGGGAAATTCTCTAGCAAGACTGTTCCAGATGATAAAACTTCAATACCATTTAGTCATGGGACATATCTAATTCAAAGAGGATCATTCCAACACTGAGCATCTTCTGCCAAAACCAGGACTAGGGAAAACTAAGGGGCTAGGATGAGGAAAGTGTCATGATACTGTCTATACACACCAACAATAAGGGCCCAATTTCCCAGCACGTATCTCACTTAGCCCAAGCAATTCTCATCAGCTTGAAAGGAAGAGATGTGCATCCACAGACAGAGTTTGCAGTATCCAGGGCTTACTCAGCAGGAATACATGCCATAAATTATGGTACCAGGCTTCATTTCTTTAGTCCAAATCAACCCAGCTGGATTTTGAACCATTAGTTGTTAGAAATAATCAACTGCCCCTTAAAATATCAAATCACTTGGCTTAATTTCACATATCAATCCTGTTGATTACCTAGGATAAACCAGAATTTGGGTTTATAGATTGATATGCAAGATGTGTAATATAGAGCTGAATGCTCTACCACCGTATAGCTTTGTAATATCAAAATACCAAAGTTTATTCCGTAGGTAATTTTATGCATAGCAAAGAAAGGAGCAGGAGATATAATTTCCCATGTTTCCTGTTCAACAATTTTTTTTTAAATTCTGTTTACAAGTACTGTTTTTCAGCTTTAATTTGATACTTTACTACCAGGTAAATTATCTTTTAATGTAATTACTTTTATATAATAATTATGATCTTGAAAGTCTGCAAAATGATTAAAGGGCATCTTCTAAGAAATAGATTTCTGGATTTGAATTATGCAATTTTCCTGCTTATAGTTTTGGTCTTATACCTAATTTATTATTATCATTATTATTATTATTACTATTATTAAATACTTGAAACAGCACATATAGAGGAAGACCTTTACAAATATCCAAGACTTTGAGGTCTAAAATATTTTTAATCACAGATTTCAAAAGTTGACACAAGTATATCTGTTATTTTTTTTTAGCATTTATTAGTTTTGACTCACTCTGGCATTTTATACACATCAGCACCTGTGCCCATTTAGCAAAGAATTTCAGTACAAATCACTCTGAATTGAATAGACATCTCTAAGAAGCATTACAATTGTTACAATATTTTTAGAAACTGAAACAAGGAAATAAACAACTTCAGTAAAAGTGATTTAAATAACAAATAACGTATCTTTATAAACAGCTTATCTCCTTGAGAACAAAGAATAAACAAGGAGACAAGGGTTTTTTTTTTCCCACTATTAAAGCAGATCACAATATGAATGGGTGAAATGTCATGAATAATTGGAGAAAATCACAGAGTAATCTTCGACAAAAAACATCTGATTTATTTAAATTGTCACTGTTTGTCTTATTAGAACCTTTATTTAACCTTGTTATCCACAGTACAGTATTCAAGAAGGCTTGTCAAAAATATACTTTGGAACTGACCATATTTTGAAAATTTTTACTTTCTCAGATGCAAGCTATGGAAATGTAAACCTCTCATGGCAACTATTTTATTCAGACCTAATTAATTGAAACTGTATTCGACTGAAATGCCTATGGAAACCAATATATGAATCTAAAACAACAGTAAATAAATTGAGTCTTTGAAACACTATATCAATATATTTAAGGTCAAGTTTCTGATCAAGAGGATCATCATGCATTCCACTACTCGATTCATCTGGAAAAAACTTTCATTCAATATCCTTGGCTCACAAACCTAGCCAAGAGACACCAAAGTCTCTCCTTATCATGCCATTCAAGACCTCGTCTAATGATTTCCCAGCCTTGTTCTTTCTTTCTTGACAAACCCATGTTCTTTCTTTCTAGACAAGTCCATGTACTTATTAAATCCAGGTATTTTAGGGCTTATCATGTGTCTGTCACTGTTCTACATGTTTTGCAACTATTAACTCTTTCAATCCTAGTAACATGCCAATGGAGTAGGTACTATTATCATCCTCATTTTATACACAAAGAAACCAAGACACAGATAGATAAAGTAACTTGCCTAAGGTTTTGCAGCTGGTAAGGATTTTCCCCATCTCTTCAACCAAGCCTTGATTAAATAAAATAGTGTTGCTCATAATACTGTCATCAAGTCAGAAACATTTGTATAAAATATAAAATAAAATTCTAGCCAAGAGATGTTTATAATATAAAAATGTACCGAGATAATAATATGTAAATTATACTCACGTTGATTATTTCCTTACTTTGTCTTTTTGTCGTTGAGAGAAGGGGGGAAAGTGGGTTTTGAGCCAGACACACATGGAGCTTGCAGTCCTGGCACTACCGCTTATAGCTGTGCAGTCTTAGGTGCGTCACTAAACCTCTCTGAGCCTCAGTTTCCTCATCTTTGTTGTGAACATTAGAAATAATATGTGAAAATTGCCTAACATTTAGTGTTCAATAAATGGTAGCTCTTGTTGTGAATGCTTAATTATATCTCCCTATTCAAATCTTTCCTTCAAGGCACACATAGAAAATTATATATTTGCCTAGTGCTAGGGCAAATGGAGGAGCTCAAGCCTAGAGCTTACTCCTGGCAGTGAGCTGCGAACCCCACTTCACAGGATGCTGGGTACTTTAATGAGAAAATTTTATAAGATGTAAAGAGTCAAATTTATTTATTAGTTTTTTCATTTATATTCATCCTAACATGTTACAGAAATAATATAAGGTGGCAAGTTAAACATATTGTATTAAACTCCTATTGTGCTCAAATAAGTGTTATTAGAATTAACAGACATGTTCCCTGACTTTTAGGAGCTTATAAAACCATTAGAAGATATACACCCCTGAAAAGAAATCTCACAAGGTAATCAGTTAAGTGCTACTAAATGAAATTTTTAAAGTAGTACAAAACAGCCTGACAGTTTCTCAAAAGATTAAACAGAGTTACTACATAATCCAGGAATTCCACTTGTAGGTATATACCCAGGAAAACTGAAAAGAATGTGTCCACACAAGAACTCACACACAAATATTCATAGTAGTATCATTCATAATGCCAAAAAGTGAATCTTTTGCATCTTAACATCCTCTTCTGGCCTGGCGTCTTACAGACTTCTAGTCTGAACAGTTCTCAGTTGCTTAGTATAGCACCTTCTCCGGGTCAACC
This sequence comes from Choloepus didactylus, assembly GCF_015220235.1. Classification (NCBI taxonomy): domain Eukaryota; kingdom Metazoa; phylum Chordata; class Mammalia; order Pilosa; family Megalonychidae; genus Choloepus; species Choloepus didactylus. Next base: position 42,444,885 of record NC_051313.1, read on the forward strand.
CAGAGAAACTGGGACTAATATTTCTCAAGTTCATTGGCTTCTTTACATTCCCAGTGCTACTATCTTAGTTTGTCAGTTTTGCAGTAAACCAAAAGTCAAATAAAGTCACTCCCTTTCTGTGGTTTCCCTGAGGATATCTTCAGCTTGCCTTTAGGTAACATCCAGAACCCTAAACATGGACTGTAATGCCTTCATGCCTTGTTCTTCTGGCCTTAGGGCTTGTCATTCTCCCTTTCATTCCTGTAATACTGAACTATGTGTAGCTCCCTAAGTGTGCCCTTCTCTTTCTTTCCTCTGGGCCTCTGCACATGCTTATCCCTATCTTTGGAATGTACCTTCCACACAGAGACACACCCAAATCACAAGCACTTTGTGAACACTGACTTCAGGTCTCAGTGTTGTCACTTCCTTCTGGGATCCACCCCCTACTGGCCCCCAACATCCTTTAAGACTGGACTATGTAGAGCTATTATCACACTTCACTGACATGGCTTGTATATTTTCATACCCCTATGACCAACTGAAAGATCCTAGAAGTAAAAACTGCGTATTACATACCACCTACCCTCCACCACAGGCCAGCATCTGCACAGTGCCCTGGTTCATTGTAGGTGCTCAGTATATATTTGTCAAATGAATGGTCAAGGTGTCCAAGAGTCCTAAGGGGACTGTTCAGTGAAAAAGATCACATGATGCCTTTGCTTCTACAGGGGGCTCTTCCCCCAGGCCCCACCAATCAATCCAATATATTTGACATTCTTGAGATTTTCTAGATTCTTGCTCCTCAAGGTGTGGCCGGGGAACCAGCAACAATTCCATTACCTGGATCTTGTCAGAAACACAAAATCTCAGGTCTCATCCAAGGGCAACTGAATCAGAATCTCTACTTTTACAAGATCCCTAGGTGATCTGTTTGTATATTAATGTTTGAGAAACATTGCCCTCAATCACTACTCAGTTCTTTACTCAGAAAGCTGGTAATCCATCTTCTTCAGAGAAGGAATGGAATTGCCTGGCTCCTAGTGTCCCTGTGGCTAAAGATCTTTTATTTCTACCCTGATCCAGGCTTACACTAACCTTACCAGGCATTACAAGTTTGAAATCCCTCACTCTGTATGAACGAGGCCTCCTATCTCAAAAGGAATCCTGTGCCTATGGCTTTCAGGAGCAAACCCCAGTGGAGGTCAATCAGATGACTAGGGACAGGACTTGCTCATTGTCAGGCTGCCTTTGACTTGGAAGTCTAAGTCTCAGGGTTTGGCAGATGTTATCCTCACCTTGGAGATTATATATTTGGGAAACCGAGATAGTCCCATGTGAGCAGAAAACAGGCACCCTTGTATAGCAGTATCACCAAGAGTTCCAGGGCCACTCACAGAACAATCTAGAGAGGGGTGGGACTCCTGAAGGGTAGGAGATCATACCCCAGCTGGGGAGACACCTGCCTAAGTTTACTTCTGTGCTGTGATGTCTCACTGCTAACAACTGTGCCCATTCTGGACATTTAAACATCAACCTAGTTCATCTGGGACTTGAGTGACCTTAACATCAGTGAGAAAGCTTTGGGCTGCAAGTAACAGATACCAACTAAGCCCTGGGAACACTGGCCTCTCCATTAATGGGAGGTGATCTGAGAGATGAACATGGGAAAAACGGTGGTATACAAACAGCCAATCTCTTTAACAGCAGTCTCCTAGAAAAGAAACAAAACAAAACAAAACTCTCTCTGCATTCCAGAATCCCAGGAAAGCTTCCTGTTTCTGCCTTCTATTAATCCCTTAAATCCATCACTCTATCATGGTTGAACTTGGTTGCAATTAGAAAATTTAATTATGGAGAATAAAGCTCTGGGAACACAAACTTCTAAAAGGTAAAAAAAAGGATGTTAAAAACAGACAGATGATAATGGTTGGAGAGGTTAGGCTGACAAAAGTCTATGTAAGAAAAGGATGGAAAAGTAATTGTTAGATTTAGCAAGAAAACAGTCATTGCTAATCTTGGCAAGGACAGTTCAGTGGAGTAGGAGGAGCCAGATCAGATTGCAGTGAATTGAAGAACGACTGGGAAAGAAGAGAAAACACAGAATGTAGATTATTCTTTCAAGAAGTTTGACAATAAAAAGATAGCATGGTAGCTTGAGAGGAACACAGAGGGGGGTGTTCTAGTTTGCTAATGCTGCCAGAATGCAAAACACCAGAATGGATTGTCTTTTACAAAAAGGGGTTTATTTGGTTACACAGCTACAGTCTTAAGGCCATAAAGTATCCAAGGTAATGCATCAACTATCGGGTACCTTCACTGGAGGATGGTCAATGGTGTCTGGAAAACCTCTGTTAGCTGGGAAGGCACATGGCTGGCATCTGCTTCGAGTTCTGGTTTCCAAATGGCTTTCTCCTGGGACGTTCCTCTCTAGGCTTCAGCTTCTCTCCAAAATATCACTCTCAATTGCTCTTGGGGCGTTTGTTCTCTCTTAGCTTCTCCAAAGCAAAAGTCTGCTTTCAAAGGCCATCTCCAAAATGTCTCTGTAAACTGCAGTTCCTCTCTCAGCTCCTGTGCATTCTTCAAAGTATCCCTCTTGGCTGTAGCAAGCCCGCTCCTTCTGTCTGAGTTTACATAGTGCACCAATAAACTAATGGAGGCCCACGCTGAATGGGCGGGGCCACAGGATTCCTTTTGAGATAGGAGGCCTCGCTCACACAGAGTGAGGGATTTCAACCTTGTAATGCCTGGTAAGATTAGTGTAAGCCTGGATCAGGGTAGAAATAAAAGATCTTTAGCCACAGGGATGCTAGGAGCCAGGCAATTCCGTTCCTTCTCTGAAGAAGAATAACCTCCATGGAAATTATCCAATCAGTTAACACCCACAGTTGGGTGGGGTGCATTTTGATGCAAACAACCTAATCCAAATGTTCCAACTTAATCCCCACTAATATGTCTGCCCCTACAAGATTGCATCAAAGAACACGGCTTTTTCTGGGGGACATAATACATATAAACCAGTACAGGAGGGATATAGATGGGTGTTTCTTTCCTTTTTTCTTTTTTAGTACATTAGGCCAGGTCTGCCAAGATGCAGATGCCAAGACAGGATTAACTGTGCAAGAAATTAGGGGAATGCTTATAAGAGAAAACAAGGAGGAAGCCAGAAAAAGCTGGGAGAGCCATACAAATTGAACATGGGTCTGACCTAGTCTGAAGGAGAGAAGGAAGAAATGAAGTTGCTTGAAATATCTTAGAATGCAGTGCAGTCCTAAGAAAAGTTCAGCAAGGCCACTGGGAGGCCTTGAGCCAATGTCATCTAGCAGGGAAGCTTCTCCTCTCCCAGAAATAGGCCTGCCTTAGTATCCCAGCAGTACTCAGTCACTGATGAAGCAGCCAATGGGAAATGTGACCTCAGAGCCAAAGCAGTAACAAGTTACAAAGCACAGCAACTGAGACCATAGGTTAATTATGCTTCCTATCTTTAGAGGTCAGCAAGGCAAATTTTCAGAACTACCACGAAGAGTAAAGAGAAGATACAGGAAGAAAAAGGGATAATTGATGGAGAAGAACTTGAAAAAAAATAAGCAATGATGGTTCTGAGATTGACACAACCAGCTTAACACAATCAGGTTTACCAATAATATGAGAGGCACTAAATCACAAAAAAAATATAACAAAAAGGAGACTTGTGTGTTTTGAAAGAAACACTTTGTAAAGCCTCTCAGAGTGGGGAGTGAGACACCTCAAAGGACGTGCCTAGGACACAAGACGGTCATTAACTTGCCTACTGAGGTGTAAGAGCGGAGTTACCAGCAGGCTTGTTTTGCTGAGTAGGGCACGCAAGCAGGGGCCCAGCTTGTTCCAGCATTGCCTCCAGTAGCACTTAGCCTCTTCTCTAAATAATACTGTAAACAAAAAAACTTAAGGGAATCAGTTTGGAGATGTGTTCAGCTAAAGTATTAGCCTCTCAGAAGCACCAAACTCTTAGACTGTCCAGGGAGCAACCCATGTGCTCATCTGCCTGTGACTGTGGAAGTAGAGAAGTTAGCCTTAAAGAGGAGAGAGATGATTGGATGTGCTACTAGAGCAGATGAGGATGAGTAGGGCCCTTTGTGTGGGATCAGCAGAGAGTTCTCAAGAGGGCCATTGGGTAAAGTCCCAAAGGACCTCAAATGACATTAACATCATCTCCAAAGTTATATATATAGTCAAGAATCACACAGAAATGAATGAGAAATACATTCCTCATTCAACTTTAATTATACTACAACCACCTCAAATCAGTGAGTAAAAGAGATTGTTTAATAAACGGTGTTGGGACCACTAGATAATCAAATGGGAAAAAAAAATTTAGATCCAGATTTATTCCAGATGGATCACATTTTAAATATTAAAAAAATGGAAACATAAATATACTAAGAAAGTGGAGATTTTTTTTATAATATAGGAGGAGGAAGTGCTTTCTAAGCATGATTCAAAACCCAAAAGCCATAAAGGAAAATATTGATAAATAAAACTGTGCTGGTTTGTATATATTATTTCCCCTAGAAAAAGCCATATTCTTTAATACAATCTTACAGGGCAATTGTATTAGTGTTGATTAGATTGGAATTCTTTGATTGAGTGTTTCCATGGAGATGGACTCAATCAACTGTGAGTGAACTGTTTGACTGGATAATTTCCAGGGAGGTGTTATCCTGCCCATTCAGGGTGGGTGTTAATTGGATCACTGGAGCCATATAAAGGCATTCACAGACAGAAGGACCTCAGAGCAACTGAAAATGACATTTTGGAGGAGCTGCAGCTTACAGAGACATTTTGGGGAATGCAACCCAGGAGCAAGCAGACCCCTAGTGAGGCTAATCTGGCCATTTAGAAGTTGGCAGGTGTGCTTGTTTGAATGTATTATGCCCCCCAGAAAAAGCCATATTCTTTGATGCAATCTTTTGGGGCAGACATATTAGTGGGGATTAAGTTGGAACATTTGGATTAGGTTGTTTGCATCGAAATGCACCCCACCCAACTGTAGGTGATAGCTCTGATGAGATATTTCCATGGAGGCATGGCCCCACCCATTCAGGGTGGGCCTTGATCAATGGAGCCATATAAATGAGCTGACAAACAGAGGGAACTCAGTGCAGTGCAGCTGTGAGTGACATTTTGAAGAGGAGCTACAGCCAAGTGGGACACTTTGAAGAAAGCACAGGAGCTACAGATGAGAGACAGTTTGAAGACGGCCATTGAAAGCAGACTCTTGCTCTGGAGAAGCTGAGAGAGGACAAATATCCCAAGTACAACTAATAGTGACAGTTTTGAGGAACTGCAGCCTAGAGAGGAATGTCCTGGGAAAAAGCCATTTTGAAACCAGAACTTTGGAGCAGACGCCAGCCATGTACCTTTCCAGCAAACAGAGGTTTTCCAGACACCATTGGCCATCTCCAGTGAAGGTACCCAATTGCTGATGTGTTACCTTGGACACTTTATGGCCTTGAGACTGTAACTGTGTAACCAAATAAACCCCCTTTTATAAAAGCCAATCCATCTCTAGTGTTTTGCATTCTGGCAGCATTAGCAAACTAGAACAGCAGGTTTTCATGATATTTACCACAGTACCAGAATCTGACTCTTTGGAGTTTTAGGTACTTGGTTTCATCATTTTCCTTAGAGGTGATGAGGTTTTATGGAGTGGACATGGGGGGCGGGGGATACATTAATCAAACTCACAAGAGATTGGTTGATAAAATAGAAACTGGATTTACTAACTGAAAATGAAAGATATAAATTAACTGATCCCACCAGGCAGCACCTCCTTTTCCCTCTAAGAAAGCCTTCATGGGAAATGAAATTTCTATTAGCAGACTATTCAGTGAACGCAGAATAAAGAAGAATGGGTAACCTTTTTTTTTTTAATAAAAAAAAAATTTTTTTTGAAATGGTTAATCTTGACTACCAGATGACCAGAGCCATGAAGCTGTGATAATTATGCACTACTGGAGAAACACTTCTCTCAAGGGGCCCACAGTAACACAAGTTACTGACAAATTATTTACTAGAATGAGGCCATTCAGGAAATGTAAAATTGGTTATATTTTTCTCTCTAACACCTTAGCCAGTCCTTAAGACTACACCTAGTTCAATCGCCAGACCCCCTTGAGTTACCAGCGTTGTCAGCCTGGTGTATATCCTTCCACACTTTTCCCCATTTGGATATCAAAAAAATACAAATATAAATGTACCAATATACACTTACAGAGTGTTGATTGTTACCCACATGGGATCCTACTGGTTAGATTATTTTGTACAATCTGCACATATAAATACCTCATGGAATTCCTCTTCTCTAATTCAACAAATAAAAATAGAACTATTTCTTTTAATAATGATAGAATTCTTCATGGTTTGAATGTACTACAATTCAAACATTTTCTTATTGATGGGCATTCAGGCTGTTTCCAATTTTTGCCACTAAAAACAATGCTGCACTTACGTCCTCATGTACTGTGGTCTCTTACAGCAAAAACTGGATTTAGGATCAAAGTGTCCTATATTTTTAATTTTGATAAATATTATCAATTAACTTTTCTCAAAGGTTGTGACAATTCATACTCATGTCATCGAAGTCTGAGTGCCTGTTTTCTTACTTTCTCCCTGGCTTTGGGTACTTCTGTTCTTTTGAACTTTTGCCAATCTGATGTGTAGAAAACAGTATTTCATGTTTGCTTTTATGTATATTTATCTGTATCTCAGTTTCCCGACTTGTAAAATGGGGATAATAATGGTACCTACTCTTAGGGTTGTTATGGGAATTTAATAAGAAATTGAAAAACACTTGGTACAATAGCTGTTCATATTCTTTGCCCATTTTTCTATTGGGTTGTCTCTTGTCAACTTATGGGAGTAAGAATATCGGACTTTTATTATTTTGTGTGTTCTGTATATAATTCCATAATTTTTTTAGTATAGCATCTTTTGCTATATAATTTTTATTAAAAATTTACAGACATAAACAACTACTTTTTTTCTCTAAAGCTACAGTTTCCTATATTGCTTAGAGAGCTCACTTACTTTAAGGTTATACACCTTTTCTCCTAAATTTTCTCTGAATATTTTTATTGGATTTTATACTTAAATATATGTGGTTTTTTTTAAGTTTTAACTATGCATTTTTTAACTTTATCAAAAAATTAAAAAGCAAACAATAATTAAAAAAACACTACATTTTATACAAAACCAAAACAAAGGAATAAAAAAAACACAAATAACCTAAAATAACTACATTGCTTTCAACATGTTTCTACCCTACCCCAGGTTTTTTCAAATATGATAAAATGTAGGGGACAAGCTTTGTGTCATCCTTGCCCCCAAACATCCAACTATTTCAACATCATTTCCCTAATGTATTGAAATGTTCTCCTTGTTCTTCATATTGGGATCTGTTTCTGTACTGTATTTTATACCAAGTCAAAATCATACTCTTGTTTACAGTGGCTTTATAGCAAGTCTTAATATTTGGTAAAGCAAGTCCCCCTTTAATTTTTTTCACTTTTATACCTTCTTAGCTATTCTCCAATATATGAACTTTAAAAAAAATCTTGTCGGTACCACATACACACCCAAGGAGGTGGGGGGAAGGGAGGCGAGGGCAAAAAAACCCACATAGGGATTCTAATTTCATTTAATCACTAATTTTGGATTGACTGACATTTTTCTTTTAAGTACTCCTGTTCAAGAACATGGAATCTCTATTTGATTAGGTTTTGGTTTATGTCCCTCAACAAAATTTCATAACTTTGATCCTATAACTCCTGTGCCTCCCTTGTTAAATTTATTCCTAGGTACTGTTCTAACCCAGCTTAGCCCTTAGACAGAAGAACATACCAGGCACGGAAGTGGACATGGGTTTAATTGGGACTTAGTGGAAGGAAATGATGGTCTCACAGTTGTGGTCAGTCGTGGAAAGTGAATTATTAGAAAAAGAGAGAGAGGATGCCAAGGGGGTGCAGCTTATAAAGGTTTGTGACAACAGAATTTCTCACAAGCTTTGGTTACAAACAGGATCTCTGGAGATTTAGTTACAACAAGCTCTTTTGAGATTTGGTAACTAACAGTGATTAGGGGAGGGAAATTTTGATGCTTTCCCCCCTGGTGGGGAGGAGCCTGCTGCCTATTCACCTAGGTGGCCCTTGTATCTCATAACCAAGGAGGGGGTGGGGCCTTGGGCCCTGGGTCCTCCCAGTTAATACTTTTGGTCGCGTTTCAAATGTGGTATTTTCTCCATCTCCATTCTAATTAGGCATTGCCTAGACAGAAGAAAGCTATTAATTATGTTCTTTACTCACATTCAGCCACCAAATTCTCTTGTCAATTTTAGCAGTTTATCCTTCTAGGATTTTTCTAGGAATACAGTCATATCTTCTGAAAATAAAGATAATTTTTATTTCTGATGTTTATGCCAGTAAGCTCTTCTTTACTGTGTGCTATCCTCTGTAGCCACTTTCCCACTTCAGGGCATTGGAGTTGCTGCTCAACACCTCCAAGAAATGAAACAGAAGCTTTCAAAGAATATCCTATGATTGTTCTATTAGGGTGTCACAGATGAGAACACAACACAGTCGTTCCTGGTCTCTTAGCTCAGTTCAAAGAGCTTGAGCTCACTGCTGTGATCATACCAGTCAAGAGACTGGTCCTGCAGGGAGTCCTATCTGGAAATACTTATCCCGATATTACCCATACTCTTTGAGGAATCTTTTTGGTTCTCTCTTTTTTTATATATCTTACCAGTAGAGGAAATAGGGTGGAGTTTGGAAACTCCTCAGCCTCCATTTTGATTCTAGGTAGCCTAAAAATGTATAACGGCTACTCCATTTTATTGTCTTATTAAAATACCTTAAATCCATAGATCAATGTTGAATAACAACTGTCACAAAGCCACTCCATTTTGTTCATTATTTAATAGCTATGGCTCAGAGAGGATTTCTCTGAGCATCCCATCTGAGTTTGCCTCAGTCACTCTCATATCATCCAGCTTTATTTTCTTCATATCACCAATTTACCAATATATCATAGCAGGTATATAACTTATTATTTGTTTGTTCATTTGTATCCCAACTAGACAGCAAACTTGATGAGATCAGAGAATTTCAGTATCTTACTACCCCTCTATCCCTAGTATCTACAGTGAAAACACCTAGTAGGCATTCAATAAATTTGCTGAATGAATGAACGTTGAGTTATCTGGAAAATAATCTACATCATGTTTAAGAAATGTCTTTCTATTCCAACTTTTCTTAAATGTTTTTATTAGGAATGGTTACTGATCTGGAAAATCTTTTAGTTTAAGGGGATGGAACAGTTTAAAGTGAATAGTTACTGAAGCGCAAGATATTAAAAACCGCAGAAATAGTTATGGGAATGTAACATCAATGGATAGAAACTTATACTTCTACCCTTTTACAAAAGTTTTGCTTCACAAAACAATGTTCAAAAATCTACAGTTGCTATTGACCCTTTACGTGGATGAAATCCACTTAATTCAGTCTGTTGTTTTTTCAATATTATAATGGTTTGTCTGAGTTCCATATAAAGTTAAGTAGAGATACGTTTACTTTTTTTTTTTTTTTTCCCTTTACTTGCTGGAACTTCGTGTGAAATCAAGAGAAAAGGTGGCAGGTCACCCAAATACAGGTGTCTACAATCTGTTATTTTGTTGTAGACAGATGACTTGTCTCCAAAGACTGTTTGACCTTTAGTGCTCTGATCTCGCAATTATTTCACTTCTCCACTTTATCGCCCCCAATTTTATCAACGTAGACACGTGTACGGTGACACTCGCAAGTTTAAGTCAAAATCATCATTTGAGGCATTAGCTAAAGGTTATCTAGAAAGGCATTTCCAGTGGTTGATAGTAAGACGGAGGCCAGATCCGTATAGTTAGTCGAGGCAGTTTTGTTTCGATTTGCGGCCAATCCTTCACTATCGTGTGTTGGAATTTGTTCCCGCAGCAATCAGGGCCCCGAAAAGACCATTTCCGGACTCCTAACCACCGCCAAAGACCGCGGCCGACGCAGAAAGACAGGAAGCGGCCGCCCCCGGGCCTCTCCGCCTCCCAGTGCCTCGGCTGCAGCCCGGCGGCGGCGCTCCCGCCCGGTGCTTTGTGGGCGCTGTAGTCAGTCGGGAACCCGCTCGCAACTACGAGTCCCGTGACCCCGCTACTCCTCAATTCCCCACAGCTCAGTTCCCATCCCCGGCCTCAACTGGGCCTCACGGGGCCTTGTTGCGGTGGAGCGAGTCAGCTGTTTCTCCCCTGGGCAAAAAAAGGCAGAGATCGGAAGGGTGAGGGGAGGAGCTTCGCGCGCGAAGTGAACGACCGCCCTACGTGCTCGTTCTCCTCGCGACCGCTGCGCGCGAGCCCGGTGTCCCCGCGTCGGGCGGCGGCGGCGGCGGCGGCGGCGGGGGAGGTGGAACGCAGAGGGGGTGGAGGGAGCCCGCAGCGGCAGCTTCTGCAGCAGCGAAATGGCGGAGACCGTGGCGGACACCCGGCGGCTGATCACTAAGCCGCAGAACCTGAATGACGCCTACGGGCCGCCCAGCAACTTCCTCGAGATCGATGTGAGCAACCCGCAGACGGTGGGGGTCGGCCGGGGCCGCTTCACCACCTACGAAATCAGGGTCAAGGTGAGGCCGTCTTTCCCCGCCCCTGAGAGCCCCCTCTCGCCGGTCTGGTCGCCCCCAACCCACGCGGGAGCGGATCCCCGTAGACGGCCATGGTTGCCCAGGCCCGGAGCCCGCTGGCAGGCTCAGTGCAGCAGCCCTGTTCCGCGGGCGGGCGGTCGTGGGCCAGGGTCCCTCTTCGTGGGGGGTTGTATGGGGCTGCAGGGGTACCCGGCGCTGGCCCTTGGAGAAGGTTCCCGAAGAAGAGGGCGTGGATTGAGCGCCGCTTGCCCGTCAAGCAGTTGATCTGAGAATGTCATTTAGGTTGTAAAGGAATAGATCTTTCGAGAACACAGCGGTTCACCGGGAAGGGAGTGAGATGTGACAGTGAAAGAGGGTTTGCGCAAAGTTGAAGCCTTCCCTGTTTTCTTTTCCGTGAGACACTTTTCCCAGAAGTGGCCAGGCCAAAGCTGGTTGCTCCAGGCCCTTTCCGAGCTACCAGAATAACCTAGGTTGTATAGATCTCCGAACAGAACTTAATGGGAGTTGACTGAAACCTGACAAATTTGGTAGGGTTGAGCCAAGCGTGAACGGTGATGGAAAATGATTGAGCAGTTAGGCAGGGCCTTAGCATTCTGGGCCACGCTCGCGCGGCTGGCAGAGGTGGGGCGTGTCGCCTACCTCACAGTCCAAAAGTACAACTGCTTTAAGAAAAGCCTATTTATTTAGGGATCTTGCTCTCTAATTTCAAGATTTGCACATCACTGAATGAAGGAATCAGCTGAAGTAGAAACACACACTTATAATTTCATAACTAGCATTTGTTGGCAATAAGTAATTCAGATGATTTGAAAGATGCTAATTGAGAATAGTGCTTCACTTTCACTCTGTAGCTCAGGATTAAAGAACTTGCCCATGTATGGAAGCAAGTGTTGCTAAAAATTAATTACATAAAACTAATCCAGCTGTTAAAGACAACAACAAATTACCTCATTAAAAAGTAAGCATAATAGGATTTTGGCTTTAGAGTAACTAAAATTTACATATCAAGTTACTATTAACATTTAAGTGGAGCAATTTCTCATTAACTTATGCAGCTTTTCAAAACAAATTATTTTTCGTGTAGCTTGTGTTGCAAAAAAACTTTCATCGTGAAACCCTAGTTTAATATATGAAGCTAATGTTACCTGCCACCCTTGTCTCCCTGTGACTATGCAAAATGTGAGCCATAAGCAATCTTCTTTTAGCGGAACTGCAAAATCCAGGCAGCAGTATACCTAGGAAATGCGCTCTCACATCAGCCTAGTGAAAAAGTGAGTTTTTTTTTTTTTTTTAACTTTTGGAATAATTTTGAATTGTCATAAATATGTGGCAGTTCACTAAAAAGCACTTCCTCTTTTGCTTTTATTCACCGGGCTTTCTTTTTTTCTTGTGTTAAAACAGCACTTGGTATTTCTGTTTCTAAACTTCCATAGCTAGTACTTCCTGTCATACAATTGAATCTGAATCTCCTGCCTACACTTCCTCCATTTAATAACTTTGTGATTTTCTTGCTGAGTGTATTATATTATTAAATGGATTCTGCTATGATAATTTGATTCTTTTTTATTACACCTGATACCTTATTACCAAGTAGCTATGTCACTTAACAGTTTAACACTTAACAGTTTGTTTATTGTAAATCTTTTATGTTTTAAAGAAAATAATCCTTTTTAAGAGTGATTGAGTTAGAAAATTAACAAATTATACACCTACACTGGTTTTAATTTTTTATCAACCAGTTTGTTGAATGCTAATGGATGTTATAGTCATCAATAGAGATGCCCTCTAAGAAAATGTAATTGAGATTCTAATGCTTATGAGGTCAATTGGGCTTTCTCTTAGTATATAACATGTTAACATAGAACTCAGGATACCATGTAGTAAAACATTAGGCCTTATTTCAACAGCCTATGAGTTTTGAGAGTGTGGAAAGGCCAGACAGATGAACAGGTTAATAATTCTGTAATTTTCTGTTACTGTTTTTCTAAACTTGTTGCTGCTCTTCTGAGCCCCTCCTGCCTACCTTTTACTATTGAATTGGTCGTGTGGAAAACGTTTCTATATTCCAGAGTTTGGGCCCTTAAACTATCTTATAGTTATTCTCCAATTCTGGTCCTAAGAAAAATGTCCAATTTTATAGCATTTGATTGAAATGACTCTAATTCACAGAGTAATTTTATCTGGATGGTGGCACTTTAGATTGCAAGTTTCCCAATCTCCATTTATCTTTTTGGTTTGAAGATAGTGTTTAAGACTATTAGGATCACTTGATTAGTATCTCTGGGCTTTTGAAAATAATTGGCCTAGTGTTAATGTTTTTCAAAATTGTTCTAATGGGTAGGTACAGCAGAGAGCACCATGAATGATTAAAGGTTTAGGAAAGCTCGTGCCAGTGGCAGAGGTGGGGTGTGTCACCTACCTCACAATCCAGAACTACAACTGCTTTAAGAAAAGCCTGTTCATTTAGGGATCTAAATTATTTTGGCATATTAAAGAGGAGGCTAAAAGGGGAATTCATTCACTGTCAATGAAGTTGTGCTATAATGTAACTTTAAATGCCCAGAGATTTTAAATTAATTAATATCTGCTGTTGTAAACAGAGGCAACTATTTGGAACAGGAGTGGAGTTCAGGATCTTTCTTGAGCTCTGAGATGGTTTGGGGTTTAAATAGAAAATTTATCACTTATTAGCAGGGTAAGGTACAATATCTAAACTCTACTTCCACTCTGTAAAATAGGTATGCTAAGAATAGTACCTATCTCATAGTAATAAATGAGATACTGTATACATTTTGTGTTAATACACAGTTGAATTACTAAAATTGTTATATTTCCTTTTCAAGAAACCTACTTGGTATGGAAATATACCTTCATTGAGGCGGGTATGATATAAAAAGACACCATCTTGTTTAGTACTTAACTAAATTGCCTTTATTTTTTATTTTTATTTATTTTTTATTTTAAATGGCCTTTTAAAGTCGAGGTGTATTAAAACATGAAGCTAAATAGCACAGTTGGCTGATTAAAGTTTTGGCAATGAAGATGCTCAGTAAAAGTAGCATTTTGACAGTATTTGCCATTCTGAACCTTTATAGGTGATTTTTCTCTGGGTCAGTAATTGAATCTTAAATTAGAACTCGTTAATAACCAGATTTGAAGCTGAGAAATAAATGAATTCTTAGCCTCATTTTTAGGATTTGTAAACATATATTATTAAAGGGACAAAAGAATATTTTAAAGAAGCAAGGCATTTTGATGCCAAAGGGCATCTGCAGAATCTCTCTATGTAGCCCTATCAGTTGGCCACAAGATCTCCTGATAACCATCTCTGCTGCCAGCTACAGCTGACTTTGCCAGGATCTCCATCAAAGAGAGGTATGTTGTGAGCTGATGAGGATTCTGCTCTTACCATCTCTTAAGATGGGACGTGGGAGGGTGGCAGTGACAATTCAAAAGTAGTCCTATTATTTGGGTTATTAGGGACTCTATCCTGTTCATTTTAACAGAGTAGGGAACTGTTTTAGTTTTCTAGCTGCTAAAACAAATACCCTACAGTGATATTTTAGGTTCCTTGGCTGCTCAAGCAAATACCATGTAATGGGTTGACTTAAACAATGGGAATTTATTGCTCACGGTTTTGGGCTAAGAGAAAGTCCAAATCAAGGTATCGTCGAGGTGATGCTTTCTTCCCAAAGACTGGTGTTCAGGGGCTGGCAGCTGGCAATCCTTGGTCCTTGGTTCCTCTGGTCACCTAGCAGTGGACATGGTGGCCTCTCCTGGCCTCTCTGTTTTTTTCCAGGTTCCATTGAATTTCAGCTTCTGGCTTTCTCTTTATCTGTTTTGTTCCGCCTATAAGAGACTATGGCCCATCCTGATTGAGCTGGGCCACACCTTAATTGAAGTTACCTCATCAAAAGGTCCTACTTACAGTGAGTTCACACGCACAGGAATGAATTAAATTTAAAAACGTGTTTTTCTGGGGTATATAAGCTCCAAACCGCCTTAAATGGGTTGACTTAAACAAAGGGAATTTATTGACTCACAGTTCTGAGGCTAGGAGAAGTCCAAAATCGAGGCATCAGCAAGGCAGTGCTTTCTCTCAGAGGACTGTGGCATTCTGGGGCTGGCTGCCAGTGATCCTTGGTCCTTGGCTTTTCTGTCACATGGTGATACACATAGTGGTGTCTTCTTTCTCTTCCAGGTTCCATGACTTCCTGCTTCTGGCTACTTTCCATGGCTTCTCTCCCTTGTGTCGAATTTTTTTTTGCTTATCAGGGCTTCAGTCATATTGTGTTAAGGTCTACCTTCATTCAGTTTGGGCACACCTTAACTAATAACATCTTCAAAGTTCTATTTACAAAGGGGATGTGTACTTGCCTTCTGTGGAGGACATGATTCAATCCTCAACAGGAACCAAGGCACAATAGGCTGTCTCTCATCCAAAATAAGTTATCTAATTAGTGTCACAGCCAACATTGGATCTGAAGTATTCTGGTCTTGGTCCATGGTTGCTTCACAACTGCAGTTTAGTTAATTAAAAACAGTACATTAAATATTTATCATTTATAGCTTAGTCTTGGGGCACCCTCAAGTGTCTGAATCCTTTGAAGGAAAGCCCAGTGTTGACACCCTTGAGACTTGGAAGTTGACTCTTCAGTAATCTACAGTAGGTAAGATGCACCCAGGAAAAATAAACAACTGATAAGAGCTTACTAGTACTAAGTGCTATTATGAAATTACTTGAAGAAAAAGAGTGTTACAATTAGCTAGTGATGCTTATAAAAGGCAAGCTTTTTGTTGTGTGTGTTAAAGCTGAAAAGTGAAAGGACGTATTGCTATCGCTTTTGTACCTCTTATGTGCAAGGCACTTGGCTAGGTCCTTTCAAACACACAAACACCCTTGTATGTCTCATTTGATTCTTGAGGTAACCTAGCAAAGGAGATGGTATCTCTGTTTTGTAAACGAAGCTGAGGTCTCTTGTGAGCCTAATCTCTTGTTACTCCCTCATTCTCATTTTATGTTTCAGCACTATGAACTGTTTTTATCTCCCAAATAAGCTGGGCTTCGTTGTAATAGCCAGGCCTTTGCACACACCTCCTCTGCTAAGAACAGCCTTCCTTTACCAGCCCCATGTGGCTACCACTACTTGTCCTTCAGACTCAGCCTTAATGTTTCCATTTTAGAGATTTTGCTGATCTCTTGAATCTAGACTTTATTTTCTTATGTGCCCATATTAGCCCTGTTAGAGCGCACTGTACTCAACATTGTTTGCTTCTCTGTGGCTTCTGTATCTTCCATGTTAGCTCCTTGAGGACAGGGGCTGTCAGAATCCCCTTTGTATCTCAACACCTGGCATTGTGCTCAACACGTAGAGACACTTAAGAATGAGTGAAGTTTGGGAAAGTTAAGTAACCTGCCCAAGGTCACAGCTATTAAGTGGCAGAACTGGGATTTGAAATCGAGGTTTTCTGATCTTCAGAATCCATATTTTCTCCTACCCTTTCTGAACATTCAAGTCACCTGGGAAGCTTTTGAAACCATCAAGACAGATTATTTTTTTACCTTGTGGTAAAGCTTGGGTGGTGATAGTTTAAAAGGCACTATAGCAAGTATACTTCTCTGATATGCAGTAAGGATTATCAGTGATATACACCATGCTGTCTGTCTCACTGAGGAATGACAAGCAGCAAAGGAGGAGAAAAACATGTGGAGCCACAATAGTTGATAGCTGTGACGGGGTGAAAAAAAATAGCTGATTCTGACAGCAGACAGGAAAATCAGTGACATTTACCAAAGACAGAAAGTTATTTTCTTGTGGGGAGGCAAGCAGTTGTCTAGATTCTAGCTGAAAGCATGCCAACCTATACAGCTTAGCTTTTTGGGAAGAAGGGGAGGCACAAGCTACATTCAACAAGCCAGGTCTTTCTGTCCCATCTTTCACCATTCACATCTGTATCCTTGTATAATAATTGTGAAAATAAGCCAGATGTCAAAAAAGATCAAGTATATTATATATCCATTTAAGAAAGAAATCTTTATTTTTGTAAATATTGCCAGTCTAAAGCCTTGAAGTGGAAAGTGTAAAAGTGCTTAACTTTTACCTATTCTGGTGACCTCATGTAATAGAGATTTTCCTTTGTTTTCCTCTCCTCACCTTTGTAATCATGTATACAAAAAAAAAAAGGACTTATTATTAGATAACGCTGATGTTTATACCATATCGTGCTGTACTTCCATCTAAGCAGAGCCAGCAGTTTGTGGAATATCAGATAAGAAAATTGGTGTCCAAGAAAAGCAGGACTATAATCTTGGTGCTGCTGTTTACTTACTTGATTCCTTAGTTAAAACACTTAAAGCTTTCAGCCAAAGTTCTGCTACCTTCAAGAAATATTTAACTTAGAAACTAGGAGTTTGGACATAGTAGTAAAATTTCATGTATGATGTAGTTTGTGAGAAAGATCCTATCAATTAGATTACAGTTTTGGGCTGTTCTAACAGAGACCTCAAAAATAAAGCAGTTTTGTTTTTGTTATTGTTTTTTTCTTTTGTAAGTCTTGGGGGCAGTCCAGGGCTGGTATGGTGGCTTAATTATCACATCACAACATCACGTCCACATAGGCCTGTTTCTGCCTTTGAAGGACACAACCTGGAAATTATCTATATCATTTCATTTCCTGTCCCATGGCCACACATACCTGCCAAGGAAGCTGGGAGATGTAGTCTAGCTGGGCAGTCATGTGATAAAGAATGGACCCTGGGCAACTAATAGGCTTTGCCACAAGTAGCAAGCAGGTGATTGGGATTTACCCTTCTAGCGTATGACTTTAGCAATGCTGATCATCTCTCTTTAATTCTTTCCTCTTTTGCTGATTCTAGAAATTTCAAAGTTTGGAGTAAAATTCATTTGATTTGCGTGAAATAAAATAGAGGTCTTACAAGTTTTTGTAGCCTTAAATGTCAGTGAGCTTTGATCCCTTCCTGAGAATTAATCTTGGTAAATAAAAAAGGAAGAGAGCATGAAGGCCTGTTACATCTGAAAGGGGTATACCATGGGGTTGAGGTGGGGTTAGAGGTACCTAAAATAGATGGACTTTTTTTTTTTTTTTTTGCCTCCAGTAGCTGTTTAAAACTAAACAGTTTTACTTAGGACCAACTTGTAGCTGACAACATTGGATGATGGAGTATATAGTTGATACCACTAAAATAAATGAGATCAGTGTCTCTGAATAGAGAAACACAGGAGATCTTAACAGCATTTTTGTAAAATTGCTATATGTCTAAACACTGTTGAAATGATTGCTCTCTAATTCTTTGCTCTTGAAACTTTGGCTTTATGACTGATACAGCACCTTTGTAGGCTTGGCTTTCCTAAAATTATTTCAGTACCTGTCACCTATGGCTTATTTGCTTTCTGTTTTCTTCCAGCATCTTTGTTTTATAGTAAGTTTGAGAATTCTAATCCATATAGAAGGACAGGAGTTCAACACTCCCCTGTTTGCATCTAGTTCTCAGTATCTCACCCTCTCTTGCCTTGACCATATTGGGCATCTTCAGCTGAAAACAGATAGGTAAAAATCTTGTTTATTAGTCATGTATGTATGTATCAACAGGTCTCTGTTTAAATTTTTACCCAAAGAGTCCCTCATACCACATAACTAAAGACATTCTTATGACAAGAACAGAAGTCAGCAAGTTGTGGATTACCAGGTTTTGTAAATAAAGTTTTCTTTGAAGACAGCCACCCCCATTTGTTAACATATTATCTTTTTGCAGTTGAGCAGTTGTGACAGCCTATAACATTTACTATTTGGCCCTTTAAGAAAATTTTGCCAATCTCTAATGTTTTTCATTATGTAGCATTGAAATAATGGAAATCAAAAGAAGCAATTGGGGAATCCAAATATCAAAAATGCCATTTAATTTAGGATGACAGTAGTAAATAATTGAGGAACTGGTGGCTAAATAGAACACTGCAAATTAAGGTTTTTTTATTCCAAATTCCTCAAATACCAATAAGGAGCACAATACATAGCCCTTTTGCTGGATGGTGAATAAATATTAAATACCCTTCTCTCTTTCTAGAGGCCCAGTTTTTAATTTGCATGTTTTTAATTGTGGTAGTGTGTGTGTATATATCATAAAATTTGCCATTCTAACTATTTAATTTTTTTGTTGGAGAAGTTGTAGAATTACAGAAAAATCAAGCAGAAAATACAGAGTTCTTATATCCCCTGTGCATCTCCCAACCCCCATTTCCCTTATTAATACTTTGCTTTAGTATGTTACCTGCTTAGGTTTGCTAAAGCTGCTGGAATATGCAGTATACCAGAAATGGGTTGATTTTTACAATGGGGATTTATTAACTTACAATTTACAGTTCTTAGGCCATGAAAATGTCCAAATTAAGGTATCAACAGGATGATATGTGGACTCTAAGGAAGGCTGCTAGCATCTGTGACACCTCTGTCACATGGGAAGGCACATGGCTGTCATCTACTGGTCCTTCACTTGGGTTTTGTTGCTTTCAGCTTTTGGTTCCAGTGGCTTCCTCTGTGTCCTATGGGTCCTCTGTTAGCTTCTCCTGGGCTGTTCTCTCCATTCTCTCCAAACTTCTCTGGATGTTCCTCAGCTCTGGGCTTTTTCTCTGTCTTTATTCTGTCATAAAGGACTCCAGTAAATGATAAAAGACCCACTCCAAATGGTGTGGGTCACATCTCAATTGAAATAACCTCATCAAAAGGTCCCACCCACAGTAGGTCTCCATGAACAGAAATAGTTTAAAAGAACATGGCCTTTTCTGGGGTACATAACAGCTTCAAACCAGCATACTATCTTTGTTGCAATTGATGAAAAAAATTATACTATTAACTATAGTCCATTGATGTTCTAACTCTGGAACATTGGGGTTCTCTGTTTATGTTGTACAATCCTATGTTTTTCTTTAGTTTTTATTCTAGTAACTTATATAGTAACCTAAAATTTCCCCTTTTAATCACATTCAAATATATAATTCAGTGGTACTAATTATATATTCACAAAGTTGTGCTACCAGCACCAGCCATTACCAAAAGTTTCCATCACCTTGAACAGAAGCATTACTTCCCATTCCTACCCCCACCCAGGCCCCTAGTAATCTCTATTCTAGTTACAGACTCGGTGAATTTGCTTATTCTAGTTATGTTGTACCAGTGAGATCATACAATGTTTGTCCTTTTGTGTCTGGCTTATATTTCAGTCAACCTGATGTCTTCAGGGTTCCTCCACATTGTAGCATATATCAGAACTTTGTTCATTTTTATAGCTGAATAATATTCCATTGCATGTATATACCACTATTTGTTTATCCATTCATGAGTTGATAGACACATGGGTTTACATCTTTTGGCAATTGTGAATAATGCCACTATGAACATCATTGTGCGAGTTCCTGCTTTCAGTTCTTTGGGGGTATATTCCTAGAAGTGGAATTGCCAGATTATGTAGTAATTCTATACTTTCCAAGGAACTGCCAAATGCTTATCCACATTGGCTGCACCATTTTAAATTCCTACCAACAATGAATGAACGTTACTATTTCTCTAACTGGTACTATTTTCTGTTTTTTAATAGTAGCCATTCTAGTGGATGTGAAATGGTATCTCATTGTGGTTTTGATTTGCATTTCTCTGATGACTAATCATGTTGCATGTCTTTTCCTGTGCTTATTGGCCATTTGTGTATCTTCTTTGGAGAAATGCCTATTCAGATCCTTTGCCCATTTTTTATTTGGGCTGTCTGTTTGTTGTTGGGTTATAGGAGTACTTTATTCTGAATATGAATCCATTTTTAGACATATGGTTTCCAAATATTTCCTCCCATTCTATAGGTTGCCTTTTTACTTTCATGATGAAGTCCTTTAATAAACAAAAGTATTTAATTTTGATGAAGTTCATTTATTGTTTCTTATGTTTTTGGTATAAAGTCTAAGAAACTATTGCCTAACACAATGTCCTGATGCTTCCCTGTGTTTTAGTTTTATAATTTGGGTTCTTACATTTAGGTCTTCAATCCATTTTGAGTTGATTTTTTGCAGATAGTTTGAGGTGGGGGTCCTTGCCAGTTTGGATGTATTATGTCCCCCCAAACACCATTATCTTTGATGCAGTTTTGTGGGGGCAGATGTGTTAGTGTTGATTAGATCGGAATCCTTTGATTGAGTGTTTCCATGAAGATGTAACTCAATCAACCATGAGTGAAATGTTTGATTGAATAATTTCCACTGGAGGTGTTACCACAGCCATTCAGGGTGGGTGTTAATTGGATCACTGGAGTTGTATAAAGGAGTTCACTTACAGAAGGAACAGAGGAACCAAGAGTGACGTTTTGGAGGAGCTGCAGCTAAGAGAGGATGAAACGCCCCAAGAGCAACATTTTGGAGAATGCCATTTTGAAATGTAACCAGGGAGCAAGCGGATGCCAGCCACGAGCCTCCTGAGCTAACAGAGGCTTTCTGGACACCAATGGCCATCCGTCAGTGAAGGTACCCCTTTACCTTGGACACTTTATGGCCTTAAGACTGTAACTTTGTAACCAAATAAACCCCCTTTATAAAAACCAATCCATTTCTGGTATTTTGCATTCCGGCAGCATTAGCAAACTGGAACAGGGTCCTTCTTCATTCTTTTGTATATAGTTATCCAGTTTTTCCAGCACTTTTTTTTTTCGAGACTACATTCTTTCGCCATCAAATGATCTTGGCACTCTTGTCAAAACTCCATTGGCCATAGATGTGAGGGTTTATTTCTGAAATCTCATTTTGATTACGTTGATCTATATGTCTGTCCTTGTGCCAGTACCAAGCTGTTTTGATTACTGTACCTTTAAAATAAGTTTTAATACCCAGAAATTTGAGTCCTCCAACTTCATTCTTTTTAAAGATGGTTTTGACTAATTGGAGCCCCTTACCCTTCCATATAAATCTGATGATTGGCTTTTCCATTTCTGCAAAGAAGACTGTTGGAAATGTGATTGGAATTGCATTGATTCTGTAAACCACTTTGAGTAGAATTGGCATCTTAACAATATTTAGTCTTCCAGTTCTTGAACACAGAATGTCCTTCCACTTATTTAGGTCTTTGATTTCTTTTAGCAGTGTTTTGTAGTTTCCTGTGTACAGAAAGCTACAAAACACCTTTATGTCCTTGGTGACATGTATTCCTAGATATTTCATTCTTTTAGTTGCTATTGGGAATGGACATATTTTCTTGATTTCCTTTTGAGAGTGTTCATTATTAGTGTATGGAAACTACTGATTCTTGCATGTTGATCTTGTACCATGCCACTTTGATGAATTCATTTATTAGCTCTAAGAGCTTTCTTGTGGATGTTTCAGGATTTTCTGTATACAGGATCATGTCAGCTGCAAATAGGAAAGGTTTTACTTCTTCTTTTCTGATTTGGGTGCCCTTTATTTCTGTTTCTTGTCTAATTGCTATGGCTAGAACTTCTAGTACAATTTTGAATAATGGTTGTGACAATGGGCATTCTTGTCTTCTTCCTGATCGTAGAGGGAAAGCTTTCAGCTTATAGCACTGAGTGTGATGTTAGCTGTGGGATTTTCATACATGCCCTTCATCATGTTGAGGAGGTTTCCTTCTATTCCTAGTTTTCTAAGTTTTCTAAGTATATATAATCTAGGGTGCTGGATTTTGTCAGATGCCTTTTCTACATCAATTAAGATGAACATGTTTTTTTTTTCCCCCTTCATTCTGTTTGTGTGGTGTATTACATTATTGGTTTTCTTTTGTTGAACCACCCTTGCATACCTCGGAAAAATCCCAGTTGATCATGGTGTATAATTCTTTTAGTGTGCTGTTGGATTCAGTTTACTAGTATTTTGTTAAGATTTTTTTTTATCTATATTCATAAGGGATATTGATCTGTTGTTTTCTTGTGGTATTTTATCTGGTTTTGGTATGAGGCTAATGTTGAGTTCATAGAATGAATTAGGGAATGTTCTCTCCTTTTCAATTTTTTGAAAGAGTTTGAGCCAGATTGGTGTTATTTCTTCTTGGAGCGTTTGGTAAAATGCCCCTTGAAGTCATCTGGTCCTGGGCTGTTCTTTTGGGGGAGATTTTTGATTACTGATTCAGCCTCTTTATTTTTTCTTGGTCTGTTGAGATTTTCTCTTTCTTCTTGAGTCAGTGTAGGTAGTTGGTGTTCTAAGAATTTGTCCATTTATCTAGGTTATATAATTTGTTGTGCATTTGTTCATGGTATCATTTTATAATCCTTTTTATTTTTGTGGAGTTGGTAGTAATGTCCCCCTTCCATTTCTGAGTTATCTGCATCTTCTCTTTTTTCTTTGTCAGTCTAGCCAGAGCTTTGTTGACTTTATTGATCTTTTCATAGAACCAACTTTTGGTTATGTTGATTCTCTGTTTTTTTTTTTAATTCTCTTTTTCATTTATCTTTCCTCTAAACTGTATTTCCTTCCTTCTGCTTGCTTTGGGCTTAGTTTGCCCTTCTTTTTCTAGACCCTCCAGTTGTGAGGTTAAGTCTCTGATTCAAGATTTTTCTTCTTTTTAAATGTAAGCATGTAGAGCTATGAATTTTCCTCTCAGCACTACCTTTGCTGCATACTATAACTTTTGGTATGCTTTGTTTTCATTTTCATTCATCTCGAAGTATTTCCAAATTTCCTTTGTGGTTTCTTCTTTGACCTATTGGTTGTGTAAGTATGCATTGTTTATTTGCCACATACTTGTGAATTTTCCAGTCTGCTTTCATTCTTTTGCATGTCAAGATCCAATTTTCCCGGCACCATTGTTGAAAAACTCTTCCTTCCCCAGTGAAGGTACTCGGCATCTGTTCCAGTTTGCTAATGCTGCCATTACGCAAAATAACTGGGATTGGATTGGCTTTTATAAAGGGGCTTTAGTTGGTTACAAATTTACAGTCTGAAGGCCATTAAAGTGTCCAAATTAAGGCATCAACATGAGTATACCATCACTGAAGAAAGGCCGTTGGCATCCAGAAAACCTCTATTAGCTGAGAAGGCATGTGGCTGGTGTCTGCTGATCCGGGTTGAGTTCCATCTCCTCTCAGCTCCTATGCGTTCTTCAAAATGTCTCCCCTGGGTACAGCAAGCTCCTTCTGTTTATGTGCTCTATAGGACGCCAGTGATTTAATGAAGACCCACCCTGAATGGGCAGGGTAACACCTCCATGGAAATTATCCAATCAAAGCTCTCACCCACAGTTGATTTAGTCACATCTCCATGGAAACACTCAAAGGATTCCAACCTGTACCCGTTTGTATATATTATGTCCCCAGAAAAAGCCATGTTCTTTGATGCAATCTTGTGGGGACAGACGTATTAGTGTTGATTAAGTTGGAACCTTTGGATTAGGTTGTTTCCATGGAGATGTGACCCACTGAACTGTAAGTGATAACTGATTAGATAATTTCCATGGAAGCGTGGCCCCGCCCATTCAGCATGGGCCTTAATTAGTTTACTAGAGCCGTATATAAGAGCTCAGACAGAAGGAGCTTGCTGCTGCAGCTTACAAAGACATTCTGAAGACAACTGTTGAAAGCAGAGTTTTTCTGATTTTTTGGAGGTACTAGCCCAGAGTTTGCCCTGAGAAGCTGACACAGAGACATTTTGGAAAATGCCATTTTGGAAACACAACCTGAGAGCAGCTAAGAGTGATATTTTGGAGAACTACTGCAACCTAGAGAGAAACTTCCTGGGAGAAAGCCCTTTTGAAAACCAGAACTCCAGAGCAGATGCCAGTCAAGTGCCTTCCCAGCTAACAGAGGTTTTCCGGATGCCATTGGCCATCCTCCAGTGAAGGTGCCCAATTATTGATGCCTTACCTTGGACACTTTATGACCTTAAGACTGTAACTTTGTAACCAAATAAACCCCCTTTATAAAAGCCAGTCCATTTCTGGTGCTTTGCATAATGGCAGTATTAGCAAACCAGAACACAACCTAATCAACACTAATATGAGTGCCCCCAAAAGACTGCATCAAAGAACATGGTGTTTCAGGGGACATAATACATCCATACTGGTACGGCATCCTTGTTAAAATGAGTTGGCTGTGGACATGTGGGTTTATTATGGACTTTCAATTCTATTCCTTTGTTCTATGTCTTTCCTTATGGCAGTATCACATTGTTTTGATTACTATAGCTTTGTGATAAGTTTTGGAATCAGGAAATCCATAAGTTGGAAATCCAAATCCTCCAAGTTTGTTCTACTTTTTCAAGATTGTTTTGGTAGTTCACAACCCTTGCAATTCCATATGCACAGTTTTTACATAGACTTCGTGAGTTATTAGATTGCATCTACCATTTGAATTAAAGACAGCCATAAGGATTTTGAATTTACAAGCCTTATTTTCTCACTTGAAGTCTTTTTATAAACTACTTTGAGTAGCCGTGGAAAGTAGAGAAAGTTGGTATAGATAAAACTCTAACAGGCAGCTTGTTCACCTTGGTTCAGAGTAAGTCATCAAGGTGGTGGCGAAATTGACTGCAGTCGGTTTTGGCCAGGATGATACAATTTGGATATTTTCTATCCCAGAATTAGTTTCTAATACCATATCACCATTTAATGTTTTGTGTTCTTAAATGTTAACCACCTATATAATGCAACAATATGCTAAAATACAAATGTTTTAAAATAATTTTTGAGTATGGTATTCATTGAACTCTTTTTTTAACTTTTTATCTTAGTAACATACATACAACTCAAATTTCCCATTTTAACCACTTTCAAATGTATAATTCAATGGTATTAGTTACAGTCACAATATTGTGGTACTATCACCAATATCCCCAACTTTTTTATCACCTGTAACAGAAATTTTTCGCCCATTAAGAAAATAACTCAGTTCTCTTTCCTGCTCCCCAACCCCCCACTCCCAGCCCCTGGTAACCTATAATCTCTTATCTGACTTGATGAAATTTGCCTCTAAACGTATGTCATATCAGTGAGATCATACAATATTTGTAGGTTTGTGTATGGCTTATTTCATTCAACATGTCTTTTTTTTTTTAATTAAAGAAGTTATAGGTTTACAGAAAAATCATGCATAAAATGTAGAGTTCCCATAGAATACCCTATAATTTAACACCTTGCATTAGCATGCTATATTTGTTACAATTCATGAAAGAACATTTTTATAGTTCTACTATTAACTATAATCCATGGTTTACCTTAGGATTTAACTTTGTGTTGTATAGTCCTATGTTTTTTGTTCTGTTTTTTTTTTTTTTTTACATTTTTATTCTAGTAATGTATTCAACCTGAAATTTCCCCTTTTAGCCACGTTAAGGTATATAATTCAGTGCTGTTAATTACGTTCAAAATGTTGTCCTACTATCACCACCCTCAGTTACAAAAACTTCTCAGTCAACTCAGAATGAAGCTGCACAATTGAAGCCTTAACTCTTCATTCCCTACCCCCACCCTGACCCTGGTAACCTGTATTCTGGTTTCTGAGTCTGTGGATTTGCGTATTCTAATTATTTTATATCAGTGAGATCAGACTCTGTCCTTTTTTATCTGGCTTATTTCACGCAACATAATGTTTTCAAGGTTCATCCATGTTGTCACACATACCAGAATATCATTCCTTTTTATGGCTAAATATTCCGTTGTGTAAAAATATCACAATTTGTTAATCCATTCATCTGTGGATGGACACTTGGGTTGTGTCCACCTTTTGGCTATTATGAATAATACTGCTGTAAACATTGGTGTACAAATACCTGTTTGAGTCCCTATTTTCAGTTCTTTTGTGTATATAAAAAGTACTGGGATTGCCAGATCATATAGTAATTCTGTTTTCAACTTGCAGAGGAACCACAAAATTGATTTCCACAAGTGCTGCACCATTTTACTGTATCACCAACAGTGTATCAGAGTTCCAGTTTCTCTGTATCGTTGGCAACACTAATTGTCTTCTGTTTTTTTTTTTAATAATAGCTATTCTAGGGGGATTGGAGTGATAGCTTATTGTGGTTTTGATTTGCATTTCCCTGATGACCAGTGATATTGAGCATCTTTTAATGTGCTTATTACCCATTTGTATATCTTTGTTGGAGAAATGTGTGCAATTCTTTTGCTTATTTTTTTAAAATGCAGTTTTATTGAGATATAGTCACATATCCTACAATCATCCATAGTGTACAATCAACTAATCACAGTACCATCATATAGTTGTGCATTCAGCACCAGAATCAACCTTGAACATTTTCCTTACTCCAAAAATGAAAATAAAAATGAAAGTAAAAAGGATCACAAAACATTCCATCCCCCCCCCTTTCCACCCTATTTTTCATTTATTTTTTATCCCCATTTTTCTAATCATCTGTCCACACACTGGACAAAGGGAGTGTGAGCCACTAAGTTTTCATAATCTCACAGTCACACTGTGTAAGCTACGTAGTTATGCAATGGCCTTCAAGAATCAAGGCTACTGGGTCGCAGTTCAGTAGTTTCAGATATTTTCTTCTAGCTATTCCAATGGATATCACATAAAAATGCCCTCCAGAGTGACCTCTCTACTTGATTTGAAATCTCAGCCACTGAAATTTTATTTTGTTTCATTTTGCTTCCCTCTTTTGGTCAAGAAGATTTTCTCACACATTGCCAGGGAGATTTACACCCCTTGAGTCATGTCCCATGTAGGGGGGAGGGCAGTGAGTTCACCTTCTGCATGGTCTTAGAGAGAGAGAGAGACAGAGAGAGAGAGAGGGCCACATCTGAGCAACAAAGAGGTTCTCAGGGGGAGACTCTTAGCACAATTATAATTAGGCTCAGCCTCTCCGTTGCAGCAAGAAGCTTCACAAGGGACTGCCCCAAGATTGAGGGCTCATCCTACCAAATTGTTAGTCCTTAATGTTTGTGCGAATATTGTTAATAACCGAGGTGAAGAAGTCCAACATTTCTGCATTTTTCTCCAGTTCCCCAGGGGAGTTGGAGGGGGCTGCAAATATATCCTCATTGTCTGCCCATATTACTTTGGAATGTATCAGAATTTCACACTAACCTGTACAAACCTACCAATCTCACTTCCTATTCAAAGTTCCATGTAATTACAGTATTTGAGTAAACTGACCATACAAGTTAAATTATTTAGTGTGCTTCAGAAAATATAGATCCTGCACCAAATAAACATGTGTTCCCTTGGTCTCACACGGAAGTTGAAGTTTTAAAACACAGTCAATATCGTCTTTTGCCCTTTGGCCTGATTTGCATTAGTCCTAACCGGATCTGCTTCATTTATATCTCTAATTGAGGTCTGAACTCTCTTTCAGCTTTTTTAACAATTGTGTTACGAGGTAATACTGACATTCATAGCTGCTGAGCTCTAGCCCTGAGTTTCACCCATCACACAGATACCCAGAGTTCCAGTTTATGCACAAAGAGCTCAGCATCTCAGAATTTAGAGATAACCATTACAACTCAGGAATAAGATGTGACTAATGTAAGAGCTTACAATCTAGGAACCTTTACAATAAGCATTCCCCTGATAAGCTGTGCTCTAAGATTCAGTTCTCAGAGTTTACACATTATAGTTAGTCCATATTATTGAGGCATTATAGGGTTTGTCTTTTCATTTCTGGCATTCTTCACTCAAAATGCTGTCCTCAAGGTCCATTCAACTAGTTGCTTGTCTCACAACTTCATTCCTTCTTGCAGCTGCTCAGTATTCCATTGTACGCATATACCACAGTTCACCATTCTATTCATCAATCCACGTACCCTTGGGCTGCCTCCATCCATTGCAAATTGTGAGTACTGCTGCCATAAACACCAGTGTGCAAATGTCCATTCATGTCCCTGCTCTCAGATCTTCCAAGTATATACCCCATAATAAGGTCGCAAGGCCTTATGGCACCCACATAATTAACTTCTTGTGGAACCACCACACTGTCCTCAAGATAGGCTACACCATTCTGGTTCTCCACCAACAGTAAATAGGTACATCCTTCTCTCCATGTTTTCTCCAGCACTTGTATCCCTCTGTTTATATTTTTCTCTGCAATTTTATAATGATATATTCACATACCATACAGTCTTCCATGGTATACAATCAGTTGTTCACAGAATCATCATATAGTTGTGCATTCATCACCACTTGAACATATTCATTACTTCAAAAAAATTTTTTAATAATAAAAAAGGTTTAAAAAACTAAAATAGTGTTTGCCTTTATTTCTGGTGTACTTCACTCATGCTGTGTATAGGATCCATTCACCTCGTTGTGTGTCTCACAGCTTCACTCCTCGTAGTTTCTCAGTATTCCATTGTATGCATATGCCACAGTTCACCATTCTGTTCCTCAGTCAGTGTACCCTTAGGCCACTTCCACCCATTGCACATCATGAATACTGCTTCCATGAACACCAGTGTGCAAATGTCCATTCGTGTCTTTGCTCTCAGATCTTCAAATGACATACTCCATAATGAGGTTGCAGGACCTTATGGTCCCCACATAGTTAGCTTACTGTGGAACCACCATACTGACCTTCAGAAAGGCTACACCATTCTACCTGCTCATCAACAGTAGATAGGAATATCCCTCTCACCATGTTTTCTCCAACACTGTTACTCCTGATGTTTTTTCCTACAAAATTTATAGTTATATTCACATACCGTACATTTATCCACAGTGTACAGTTAGTTCATAGTATCATCATAAAGTTATAAATTTATCACCACTATCAGCACTTGAACATATTGATTACTACAAAAAAAAATTTTTTTTTAGCAATAATAGAAAAGATGATAAAAAGAAAAATAACATGTCAGTACAATACAATACAATAGTAAGGACAGAAAATAACACCACTACCAAGAATCCCATATCCCTCTCCTATATCCACCTCTCATACACACTTAGCATTGGTATATTGCTTTTGTTACATTTAATGGAAGCATATTACAATGGTACCTCTCTCTCTCTCTAACTGAGCCACCTTGGCAGGTGAGCTCACTGCCCTCCCTCCTACTTGGGACCAGACTCCCAGGGGTGTCAGTCTCCCTGGCAACGTAGGATATGACTCCCAGGGATGAATCTGGACCCGGCATCGTAGGATTGAGAATATCTTCTTAAGCAAAAGCGGGATGCAAAATGAGACGAAATAGTTTCAGTGGCTGAGAGATTTCAAATGGAGTCGAGAAGTTACTCTGGTGGACATTCTTATACACTGTACAGATAACACCTCTTAGGTTTTAATGTATTGGAATAGGTAGAAGTAAATACCTGAAACTGTCAAACTCCAACCCAGTAGTCTAGACTCCTGAAGATGATTGTATAACAACGTAGATTACAAGGGGTGACAGTGTTATTGTGAAAACCTTGTGGATCACACTCCCCTTATCTAGTGTATAGATGGATGAGTAGAAAAATGGGGACAAAAACTAAATGAAAAATAGGGTGGGATGGGGGGATGGTTTGGGTGTTCTTTTTTACTTTTAGTTTTTATTCTTACTCTCATTCTTTCTGATGTAGAGAAAATGTTCAGAAATAGATTGGGGTGATGAATGCATAACTATATGATGGTATTGTGAACAGTTGATTGTACACCATAGATAATTGTATGGTATGTGAATGTATTTCAATAAAACTGAATTTAATTAAAAACAAAAACAAAAACAAAAAACTAAAATACCATAAAATACAATATAATAATAAGGTCAGAAAACAACACCACTACCTAGAATCCCGTACCCCTTCCTTATATCCCCCTCTCAGACATTTAGCTTTGGTATATTGCCCTTGTTACATTTAATGGAAACATATTACAATGTTACTGTTAACCATAGACTCCAGTTTGCTTTGATTATGTTTTTTCCCCAATAGCATCCCTTTTTCAGCACCTTGCAATGTTAACATTCATTTGTTCTCCCACCTGTAATAACATTTTTTATTTGTACAGTTAGTCACCATCATTAACCACTCTAGGTTTCACTAAGTTATACAGTCCCCCTCTTTATTATCTATCTTTCCTTCTGGTATCATGCGTGCCCCTTTCAGCTTTATTAACAGACATCTTAGTTCAGTGTACGTAATGATATTGTGCTGCCATCACACAGTATTATGCTATCCATTTCTGGATCTATACAGTCAGTCTTGTTGAACATTCTGTACTCCTTCAGCATCAAATGCCTGATCTCTCCCCTTTCTATTTGCTGACAGCCTGTGTTCTCGGCTGTTGACTCTCAAAATTTGCTTGTTAATGTTAGTTCATGTTAGTGAGACCACACCATGCTTGTCCTTCTGTTTCTGGCTAACTTCACTCAACATTACGTCGTCAAGGTTCATCCACGTTATTATGTGTTCCATGACTTTGTTCTGTCTTACAGCTGTATAATTTTCCATCGTGTGTGTGTATCATTGTTTATGTGCTCGTCCGTTGATGGACATTTGGGCTGTTTCCATCTCTTGACAACTGTGAATAATGCTGCTATAAACATTGGTTTACAAATGTCCTTTTGTGTCTTAGCTTTCAGTTCCTCTGAGTATATACCTAGTAATGGAGTTGCTGTGTCATAGCAGTTCTGTACTTAGTTTCCTGAGGAACTGCCACACTGCCTTCCAGAGTGATTGCACCATTCTATATTCCCACCAACAGAGAATAAGTGTGCCTCTTTCTCCACATCCTCTCCAACACTTGTAGTTTTCTGTTTTTTTTTGTTTTGTTTTGTTTTGTTGTAATAATGGCCATTCTAGTAGGTGTGAGATGATTTCTCATTGTGGTTTTGGTTTGCATTTCCCAAGTAGCCAGTGAAGTTGAGCATCTTTTCATATGTTTTTGAGCCATTTGTATTTCCTCTTCATAAAAGTGTCTATCCATGTCTTTTGCCCACTTTTTTGTATACTTTATTTATCAAAAAAAGCACAATTCAAACAGATTAAAACAAAGGCATAAGAAAAACAAATAATGTAAAATAACTACATTGCTTCCAACATGTTCCTACCATACCCCAAGAACATTAACCAACCATAGTCATTCCTCAGCATTCCCATATCATTAAGAATAGTCTCCATATCTTGTCTGTTCTTATTAGATTATTGTTCCCCCTTCACTAGTTGCTGTCTATCTCTAGGTCCCCTACATTCCACATTTATTTTACCTTTTTCATAGAGTTCATATTAGTGATAACATACAGTATCTCTCTTTTTGTGTCTGGCTTATTTCACTCAGCATTATGTCTTCAGGGTTCATCCATGTTGTCATATGTTTCATGACCTCGTTCCTTCTTACTGCCATGTAGTTTTCCATTGTGTGTATATACCACATTTTGTTTATCCACTTATCTGTCGAAGGACATTTGGATTGTCTCCATCTCATGGCAATAATGCTGCTACGAACATCGATGTGCAAATATCTGTTCATGTCACTGCTTTCAGATCTTCTGGGTATATACCGAGAAGTGAAATTGCTGGATCGTAGGATAACTTGATATCTAGTTTTGTAAGGAACCACCAGACTGTCTTCTGGAGTGACTGCACCATTATACATTCCCAACAGCAATGAGTAAGAGTTCCGATTTTTCTGCATGTTCTCCAGCATTTGTAGTTTCCTGCTTGTTTAATGGCAGCCATTCTAATTCGTGTGAGATGGTAGCTCATTGTAGTCTTAATTCGCATCTCCCTAAGTGAAGATGAAAATTTTTTCATGTATTTTTTAGCCATTTGTATTTCTTCTTCAGTGAAATGTCTTTTCATATCTTTTGCCCATTTTATAATTGGGCTGTCTGTACTACTGTCATTGAGTTGTAGGATTTCTTTATATATGCAAGATATCAGTCTTTTGTCAGATACATAGTTTCCAAATAGTTTTTCCCATTGAGTTGGTTGCCTCTTCACCTTTTCGACAAACTCGTTTGAGGTACAGAAGCTTTTAAGTTTGAGGAGTTCTCATTTATCTATTTTTTCTTTTGTTGCTTGTGCTTTGGGTGTAAGGTGTAAGAAGTGACCTCCTAACACAAGGTCTTGAGGACATTTCCCCACATTATCTTCTAGGAGTTTTATGGTACTGTCTCTTATATTGAGGTCTTTGATCCACTTTGAGTTAATTTTTGTGTAGGGTGTGAGGTAGGGGTCCTCTTTCATTCTTTTGGATGTGGATATCTAGTTCTCCCATTCCCATTTGTTGAAGAGACTGTTACGTCCCAGTTCACTGGGTTTGGGGGCCTTATCAAACATCAGTCAACCATAGATCTGGGGGTCTATTTCTGAACTCTCAATTTGATTCCATTGATTAATAAATCTGTCTTTGTGCCAGTACAAAGTATGCTGTTTTGACTACTTTGGCTTTATAGTAAGTTTCAAAGTTAGGAAGTGTAAGACCTCCCACTTCGTATTTCTTTTTTAGAATGCTTTTAGCAATTCGAGGCATCTTTCCCTTCCAAATATATTTGATAACTAGCTTTTCCAAGTCTGCCAATAGATTTTTGGAATTTTGATAGGAATTGCATTGAATCTGTAGATCAGTTTGGGTAAGATTGACATCTTAATGACATTTAGCCTTCCTATCCGTGAACAAGGAATATTTTTCCATCTCTTCAGGTCCCCTTCTATTTCTTTTAGTAAAGTTACATTATTTTCTATGTATAGGTCTTTTACATCTTTGGTTAAGTTTATTCTTACTTAAATTTTTTAGTTGCTATTCAGAATGGAATCTTTATCTTGAGTGTCTCTTCAGTTAGGTCATTTCTGGTATATAGGAACATTGGTGACTTATGTGCATTAATTTTGTATCCCCGCTACTTTGCTAAATTTGTTTAATAGCTCGAAGCTGTGTTGTTGATTTCTCGGGGTTTCCAATTATAAGATCGTATCTTTTGCAAATAATGGTAGTTTTACTTCTTCCTTTCCAATTTGGTGCCTTTTATTTCTTTTGTCTTGCCAGATTGCTCTGGCTCACACTTTTAGCATAATGTTGAGTAATGATGGTGACAGCCTTTGCTCATTTTTTTATTGAATTATTTGTCTTTCTGTTGTTGAGTTGTAATTTGTTGAACTCTTGACATTGTGTGGATTGTAGACCATTGTCAGAATTGGGCCCTTGCTTCTCTAAAGATGTATTGTATCCAGGAGGTTGGTGACTGAAAAGGTAGATGAATAAAGGAGGAGAGGAGATATAAATATATGGAAGGAGACACATTCAATGGAGAATCTTTGATATAATGAGCAATTTATGGAATAGTCATAAATTTCAATATTCCCTCTTTAATTTGGAAGCTGGTAGAAGAATGATCGTCCATAAACAGTTGAGTACCAGATACATACAGGCAGGTTGGCAAATGAAGAGAAAGAATATTTACCAGGTGCTAAACTCCCTCATTCCAAGTACTTCATGTACATTTTCTCATTTATTCTTTACATTCAGCTTTATGTTAAAACGAGAAAAGTTGAGGTTTAGAGTGCCTAGATAAATGACCCAAGGTCGCTCTGCTAGTAAATGGCAGAGCCAGGATTCAAACCTCTCTACTGTCTTAAGTCATAGTGCTTGCCCCTTAAATCTTTTTTGGTACAAGATGGTTACAAGTAAATGAATTAAGACAGTTTATGTGCAAGAATATCCTGCTCTCCTGATTGCTTCTAAAACTTACTTGACTATAAAGGTTTCCAAGATTAGTCTACAAGATGTTATTCCTTGGATCCCTTCTGCTGGTAGCTGTTTTGTAGATACAGCCATTTCTGACTCCAGTACTTTATGTTTGGGCCTTGTGTCCTCTTTTACGTAAACTGCAGAAGACTGATTTTAATTGTCTCTCTAGACACGGATCGTTATTTCAACCTACATTTCTTACTTATCTTCCTATGCCTTGTGGTAGCAATATGGTCTCTAAACTCAGTTCTGTGTTGTATTTCATGTCTCGGATAGATAGGAGAGTGTATCTCTCGGGGCAGAAATGTAAAAGAGATTGGCTTAAGTGTTAGACTCAAACTACACGACATCTATTCGTCCACTTTCTTTGGAATTGAAGTTGATTTGTTTGACTTTCTTTAGATTATTATAAGAGACATTGGCCTTTCTGGGATTTACAGGATGGCTCATGTGTGAAGATTCCACTGTATGCAGGGCTCTTCTCCTGAGTTTCTTTGACTCATTTACCACATCTCGCTGTATTTCTAGTGGCATGGTCACTGATAACCCTATGCCAAACTCCAGGTATGCATTGATGTCACACACATCCCATACTCTACAGATCGAGCTAGAGGGGAGAAAAAATCAATCCAACCAAAGATTAGAGACTTGTTTTCTTGATCGAAACGTTTTATTAAGTTAGGAATTGAACACAAGTTTATAGACTATAGTTTACTTGTTTAGACTACACCTTAACTAAAAGTGAACTGAGATAAGAGTAAATGGTACGCTTTCAGGGTGCATATAACTTACTCCTTTCTCTTCAGTTCTTCCAGGTTAGATGTTAAAGATGTGAGAATGTCTTGTTCCAGACACATTTCAGTGCTATCGTTTTTCCAGTCTTTTGAGCCCTGGCCCCTCTCCAGGATCTCAACATCAGGGTCCCTGAGGTCATTTCCTGTTCTACAACTGGTTTGGACCCCTTACAAGTCTTATGGTGGCCCATGAAAGAGGAAGTACTTCTCAAATTCCCTTCCTGCCCCAGTTTCTCAAGGTTCTTTATAAAGACCTCAGAAACTGCTGTTAGACTGGAACATTGAAGTCTTATGACTTAAGAGAAATAACTGATGTGTATTAAATTGAGATTTTAAAGCTCTTTTATAAGTTTTATCCCCACATATACATGTTAAAATATTCTTTTTATAAACACTATAAATTGAGGAGGAGTCAGGGTTGGCCATCTTTAACAAGCTGCAAAGCAAAAGTGGCTTAGGTTGTAGCTTCATTGAAATGCCCTAGAGAACTTCCATTTTTTGGCTTCCTAATTTAAATTCTTGGTTGTTGAACAGATCACCTTGTTTAAAGATTGTTCGAATTGTTGCAGAACTTTCTTGGGAAAGTTTTTTTTTTTTTTAATTCAGTTTTGTTGAGATATATTCATATACCATATAGTCATCCATGCTGTACAATCAACTGTTACAGTACCATCATATAGTTGTGCATTTATCATCCCAATCTATTTTTGAACGTTTTCCTCATACCAGAAAGAATCAGAATAAGAATAAAAAATACAAATAAAAAAGAACACCCAAATCATTCCCCCCCATCCCACCCTATTTTTCGTTTAGTTTTTGCCCTCATTTTTCTAATTATCCCTCCGTATACTGGATAAAAGGAGTGTGATCCACAAGGTTTTCACAATCATGCTGTCACCTCTTGTAAGCTACGTTGTCATACGATTGTCTTTGAGAGTCAAGTCTACTGAATTGGAGTTTGGTAGTTTCAGGTATGTACTTGTAGCTATTCCAATATATTAAAACCTAAAAAGTGTTATCTATATAGTATGTAAGAATGTCCACCAGAATGACCTTTTGACTCCATTTGGAATCTTTCAGCCACTGGAACTTTATCTTGTTTCATTTTGCATCCCCCTTTTGGTCAAGAAGATGTTCTCAATCCCACAATGTCAGGTCCAGATTCATCCCTGGGAGTCATATCCTGCGTTGCCAGGGAGATTTACACCCTGGGAGTCAGGTCCCACGTAGTGGGGAGGGCAGTGAGTTCACCTGCCGAGTTGGCTTAGTTAGAGAGAGAGAGGGCCACATCTGAGCAACAAAGAGGCACTCGGGGGAGACTCTTAGGCACAATAATAAGCAGGGTTAGCCTCTCCTTTGCAGTAACAAGCTTCCTAGGGGCAAGCCCCAAGACAGAGGGCTCAGCATGTCATGCCGTCAGTCCTCAATGTTTGTGAAAACATCAGCAGCAATCCAGGTGGGGAAGTCCAGCATCTCCACATCCTTCCCCAGCTCCTTGGAGGGGGCGGGGGTAGATATATATTTTTATTCTCTACTCAAATTACTTTGGGATGTGTTGCTATTTCACTCTGATCTGCACAGACCTACTGTACCTCACTTCCTATTCAAAGTTCCATGTAACTGTGGTGTTTGAACAAACTGACTACACCAAATGAACATTTCTTCCCTTGGTCTCACATGGAAGTTGAAGTTTTAACGCACAGTCAGTTTCAGCCTTTATCCTTTGGCCCGATTTGCCCTAGTCTTAACCAGATCTGTTTCATTTATATCTTTAATTGAAGTCTGGGCTCTTTTTCAACTTTTTTTTTTTTTTTTTTTTAATAGTTGCTGTATGTGTTAATACTGACATTCATATCTGTTGAGCTCTAGCTCTAAGTTTCAGGTATCACACAGATACCCAATGTTCCAGAGACCAATTAGGTTATACACCAAGGGATCAGCATCTCAGAGTTTGGAGATAGCCATTACAATTCAGGAATAGATTTGACTGCTGTAAGAGTTTACAATCTAGGGACAATTACAATAACCATTTCCCTGTTAGGCTGTGCTCTAAGATTCAATTCTGAGTTTACACATTGTAGTTAGTCCATATTGGTGAGGCTCTTGGGCAAGTTTTGATGACTTGCTGTTCTGATTAGTCTTTGTCCTAGTTTAACCTGACTACTCAAGAGCACAAAGTGCCATGTGGTTTCAGAGGTGTCTTTGCAGTTTTTGATATTAGAATTGCTAGGAATTCTATATTCTATGCCAAAATCTACTGAAACTTTGTTCTTTGAATTCATGGTTGCTATTATTTATTACTCTTTATTCCCACACTTGCCCTGATACTGTGTTTGGTTTCTCTTGTTTTCCAATAATCCCTGTATAGGGCTCCCTACCCTCTACCACCAACAGAAGATCTGACCCATATATCATTTTCCAGTTGGGTTTATCATATTGTTAAAGTTTCCTTTTTGAGGAAGTTAACCTTTTCTCCCAATTGATCTAAGTATTTGTGCCCCTCTGCGGTCATCTTTCTCTACCCAGTGATGGTAGAAAAGGACAGGAGGCAGACTTCAGTTTTATATGGGAGTAGGGGTTTATGGCTGAAGAGTTGTAGGTTTACAGAAAAATGCAGAAAGTAAGGAGTTCCCATATATACCCCTCTCACACACACACAATTTTCCCTGTTATTTTACATTTTGCATTAGTGTGGTACTTAAGTTAAAATTGATGCAACATTATTATTTTTTTTTATCTTCAAATGCAGGCTTTTAATAGAGGTGTGATGAACCTCTGTATACAAAACATTGCATTTAGATACTTGTGCCTAAGAATGTTATCTATAAAACTGACAGCAATAGGAATGTTGAACAATAATTTGCAATTCTAAACACTCAGGTAAGCAAACCATAAAATTTGGTTTGAAGTTTTGTGTTCAACAGAAAACAAAATTTAAAAATTCACAATATAGGTATCATCAGCCTTGGGTGTTTTTTTATTATTTATATGAATACTATTGGTTTTATTACTGTTTTCAGCATACAGATGCAGATTATTTTCTAGTTATTAGATGGTGGGGTGCTCATGGAAGTGCTAAATCATCATTCATTTGGTTATTTGCTGTTGTTCCTTCTCTGCCATTTCTTGTTGGTGAATTGTATCCTGTGCGGCTTGCTGCATTTTCTCCAGTTTTTCTAGAGACAGAGATTTTAAGGGTAAAAGTTTGGGTTTACACAGCACCATTGTGGTTACATCTTCTACAGACAACTCCCCTTGTTTTGGAAGAA
This sequence comes from Choloepus didactylus, assembly GCF_015220235.1. Lineage (NCBI taxonomy): Eukaryota > Metazoa > Chordata > Mammalia > Pilosa > Megalonychidae > Choloepus > Choloepus didactylus. The sequence goes on from NC_051313.1 coordinate 42,483,246, forward strand.
CTTCCCAGAACATTAACTTCACTTCTGCCATATCTGAATTGTTGGACACAGTGAGTTTGGAGTATTGGATACAGTTCCTGAAAGTTCCTCTGGTCTTTTCCCCTCAGTGTTACACATCCAGCCTGGTGTTACCAAGATGACTGACAGTTCTTGACTCAAGCTGAGAGAAGGGAAGATGCATCCCTTCCCAGATGGCTCAGCTGTTGCCTGGGCAGTGATGAGATGGGCAAAGAGAAAGCCTACATCACATTTCAGCCTCGAAGCCCGGAAACGCCTCTTGCCATTATCCTATTCTTAATATGCTATTAACTAGAGCCTGTGGTTTACATTAGGGTTCACTCTTTGTGTTGTAGAATTCTGGTTTTTTTTTCTTTCATATAACGTATAGTCAACCTAACGTTTTCCATTTTTTCCACCTTCAAATATACAATTCAGTGGTATTGATTACATCGTCAAAGTTGTACCTCCATCACCATCACCCATTGCCAAAACTTTTCCATAACCCCAAACAGAAACTCCATACCAATTAAACATTAATTCCCTATTCCTCCCCGCCCCCACCTGGCCCCTGGTAATCTGTATTTAGTTCCTGACTTTGTGAATATGCATTTTCTGCTTATTTGCTATAAATTAGATTAAAAAAATACTAGTTCTTTTGTGTCTGGCTTATTTCATGCAACATGATCTCTTCAAGCTTCATTTATGTTGTAGAATGTATCAGAACTTCATTCCTTTTTACAGCTGAATAATATTCTGTTGTATGTATAGACCACATGTGATGGTTAGGTTCATGTTTCAATTTGGCCAGGTGATAGTACCCAGCTGTCTGGTCAAGCAAACACTGGCCTAACAATTGCTGTGAGGACATTTGTGGCTGGTTAATAAACCAACAGGCTGGTTTATTAAATCATCAGTCAATTGACTGCAGCTGTGACTTATGACGCACCGAAGGGCGTCTCCCACAATGAGAGAATGCAGTTTGCTGGATTTAATCCAGTTAATCAGTTGAAGACTTATAAGCGAGACAGATAGAGGACCTTCACTTCTTCTTCGGCTGCCCAGTGAAACATTTCCTGAGGAGATTGTCGAAGTTGCTGGTTCGTTTCCTGAGGAGTTCATCGAACACATTTGTCGAAGATCCCAGTTCATTTCCTGAGGAGTTCATCGAAGTTGCTGGTTCATTTCCTGAGGAGTTCATCGGACATCTTCCTTGGAGTTGACAGCTTGCTGATTGCTTTACAGAATTTGGACTTTTGCATACCCACAGTTACATGAGTCACTTTTACAAATTTGATAGTCAGAGACACCTCTCATTGATTGTTTCCCTAGAGAACCCTAACTAATACTAACTAATACAACTTGGTACCAATTCCTGGAGGGATTGCAGAGATTAATGCCACTCTTAAGGACTTGAAGGATGCAGGAGTGATGATTCCCACCACATCCCCATTCAACTCTCCTGTTTGGCCTGTGCAGAAAACAGATGGGTCTTGGAGGATGACTGTGGATTATCGTGAGCTTAACCAGCTGGTGACTCCAATTGCCACTGCTGTTCCAGATGTGGTATCATTGCTTGAGCAAATCAACATATCCCCTGGTACCTGGTATGCAGCTATTGATCTGGCAAATGCTTTTTTCTCAATTGTCAGTAAGGACCACCAGAAACAGTTTGGATTCAGCTGGCAAGGCCAGCAGTTTGCATTCACTGTGCTACCTCAGGGTTATATCAACTCTCCAGCCCTATGTCATAATATTGTCCGCAGGGATCTTGATCATTTCTCCCTCCCACAAGACGTCACACTGGTCTATTATATGGATGATATCATGTTGATTGGACCTAGTGAGCAAGAAGTGGCAACTACTCTAGATTTGTTGGTAGGGTATTTGCATGGCAGAGGATGGGATATAAATCCAACAAAAATATAGGGGCCTTCCACCTCAGTAAAATTTCTGGGTGTCCAGTGGTGTGGGGCCTGTCGAGATATTCCTTCTAAGGTGAAGGTTAAGCTGTTACATCTGGCCCCTCCTGTGACCAAAAAAAGAGGCACTATGCTTAGTTGGCCTCTTTGGATTTTGGAGACAACATATTCCTCATTTAGGTGTGCTACTTCGGCCCATTTACTGAGTGACCAGAAAAGCTTCTAGTTTTGAGTGGGGACCGGAACAAGATGAGGCTCTGCGACAGGTCCAGGCTGCTGTGCAAGCTGCTGTGCCACTTGGAACATATGATCCAGCTGACCCAATGGTGCTGGAAGTGTCAGTGGCAAATAGAGATGCCGTTTGGAGCCTTTGGCAGGCTCCTATAGGAGAATCACAATGCAGGCCCTTAGGATTTTAGAGTAAAGCTTTACCATCCTCTGCAGATAACTACTCTCCATTTGAGAAACAGCTGTTGGTCTGCTACTGGGCCTTAGTAGAGACAGAACGCTTAACCATGGGCCACAAAGTTACCATGAGACCTGAGTTACCTATCATGAGCTGGGTATTGTTTGACCCACCAAGCCATAAAGTTGGGTGTGCACAGCAGCACTCCATCATAAAATGGAAATGGTATATACAAGATAGAGCTCGAGCAGGTCCTGAAGGTACAAGTAAGTTACATGAGGAAGTGGCCCAAATGCCCATGGCCCCCACTCCTTCCACCTTACCTTCTCTCTCCTAGCCCACAGCTATGGCATCTTGGGGGTTCCTTACACTCAGTTGACTGAGGAAGAGAAAACTCGGGCCTGGTTTACAGATGGTTCTGCACAATATGCAGGCACCACCTGAAAGTGGACAGCTGCAGCACTGCAGCCCCTTTCTGGTATGTCCCTGAAGGACAGTGACGAGGGGAAATCCTCCCAGTGGGCAGAACTTCGAGCAGTGCACCTGGTTGTTCACTTTGTTTGGAAGGATAACTGGTCAGAGGTGCATCTGTATACTGATTCCTGGGCTGTTGCTAATGGTTTGGCTGGATGGTCAGGGACTTGGAAGGAACATGATTGGAAGATTGGTGACAAAGAAGTCTGGGGAAGGGGTATGTGGATAGACCTTTCTGAGTGGGCAAACAACATGAAGATATTTGTGTCTCATGTGAATGCTCACCAGAGGGTGACTTCAGCAGAAGAATATTTCAATAACCAAGTGGATAAAATGACCCGTTTGGTGGATACCAATCAGCCTCTTTCCCCAGCAACTCCTGTCATTGCCCAGTGGGCTCATGAACAAAGTGGTCATGGTGGTAGGGATGGAGGTTATGCATGGGCTCAGCAACATGGACTTCCATTCACCAAGGCTGACCTGGCCACAGCCACTGCTGAGTGTCCAGTCTGCCAGCAGCAGAGACCCACACTCAGTCCCAGATATGGCGCCATTCCCCGAGGTGATCAGCCTGCTACCTGGTGGCAGGTTGATTACATTGGACCACTTCCATCATGGAAGGGGCAGCGATTTGTTCTTACTGGAATAGACACATGCTCCGGATATGGGTTTGCCTTCCCTGCACGCAATGCTTCTGCCAAAACTACCATCCGTGGACTTATAGAATGCCTTATCCACTGTCATGGTATTCCACAAAGCATTGCTTCAGACCAAGGAACCCACTTCACAGCAAATGAAGTGAGGGAATGGGCACATGCTCATGGAATTCTGTGGTCTTACCATGTTCCCCATCATCCAGAGGCCACTGGATTGATAGAACGGTGGAATGGCTGTTGAAGACTCAATTACGATGCCAACTAGGTGGCGATACCTTGCAGGCTTGGTGCAGTGTTCTCCAGGAGGCTGTGTGTGCTCTGAATCAGTATCCCCTCTATGGTGCTGTTTCTCCCATAGCCAGGATTCATGGGTCCAGGAATCAAGGGGTGGAAACAAGAGTGGCACCACTCACTATCACTCCTAGTGATCCACTAGGTAAATTTTTGCTTCCTGTCCCTGCAAGCTTAAGCTCTGCTGGGCTACAAGTCTTTGATCCAAAAGGAGGAGTGCTTACACCAGGAAACACAACAATAATCCCTTGAACTGGAAGTTAAGACTGCCACCTGGCCACTTTTGTCTTCTTATGCCTCTGAATTAACAGACAAGGAAGGAGATTACTGTACTTGGTGGGGTGATTGATCCTGACTATCAAGGGGAAATAGCACTGCAACTACACAATGGAAGTAAAGAAGAGTTTTCCTGGAATACAGGAGATCCCCTGGGGCGTCTCTTAGTACTACCATGCCCTGTGGTTAAAGTCAATGGAAAACTGCAACAACCGAATCCAGGCAGGACTACCAATGGCCAAGAAACTTCAGGAATGAAGGTTTGGGTCACCCCACCAGGCAAAGAACCACGGCCAGCTGAAGCGCTTGCTGAGAGTAAAAGGAACATGGAATGGGTGGTGGAAGAAAGTAGTGATAAATATCAGCTACGGCCACGTGACCAGTTAAAGAAACGATGACTATGATGGCATGAATAATTCCTCCTTGTTTTGTTATGATTATGTTTGTATTTGTCTGTAAAGCAAATATCTTTGCTTTCTTCTCTGTCTTATCCCCTTATCATATGGCATAACCCGTACTGTTCATTTTGCTGTATTTAAGCTAAAGGAAATCAATTTTAAGAGCTAACATCACCCAAGGACTTGCACCCTATTCTGGAGAGGTTTAGTGCGTTTCCAGTTGTATGCTGCACAGTGGAGTATAGTTAGGCAAAATATATATCTGTTATTGTTATCTACTTAGAGATAAAGTATGGTTTTAGGTGATGTGTATAACTGCCAAGTTGACAAGGGGTGGACTGTGATGGTTAGGTTTATGTGTTAACTTGGCCAGGTGATAGTACCCAGCTGTCTGGTCAAGCAAACACTGGCCTAACAATGGCTGTGAGAATGTTTGTGGCTGGTTAATAAACCAACAGGCTGGTTTATTAAATCATCAGTCAATTGACTGCAGCTGTGACTGATGACTCACCAAAGGGTGTGTCTCCCACAATGAAAGAATGCAATTGGCTGGATTTAATCCAGTTAATCAGTTGAAGACTTGTAAGTGAGACAGAGGACCTTCATTTCTTCTTCGGTTGCCCAGTGAAGTGTTTCCTGAGGAGTTTGTCAAAGTTGCTGGTTCGTTTCCTGAGGAGTCCATCGGACATCTTCCTTGGAGTTGACAGTTTGCTGACTGCTCTACAGAATTTGGACTTTTGCATACCCACAGTTACATGAGTCACTTTTATAAATTTGATAGTCAGAGACACCTCTCATTGATTCTGTTTCCCTAGAGAACCCTAACTAATACACCACATTTTGTTTATCCATTCATCAGTTGACAGACACTTGAGTTGCTTTCATCTTTTGGCAATTGTGAATAATGCCACTGTGGACATCGTTATGCAAATAGCTGTTTGAGTCCTGCTTTCAGTTTTTTTGAGTATTTACCTAGAAGTGGGATTGCTGGATCGTATGGTAATTCTATACTTAACTTTCTGAAGAACTGCCAAACTATTATCCACAACAGCTGCACCTTATTAAATTCCCACCCTGAACGAACGAGTGTTCCTGTTTCTCCACATCATATCCAGCACTTGTCACTTTTTGTGTTTTTTTTTGTAGTAGCCAGTGTAGTGTTTGAGAAATGGTATCTCATTGTGGTTTTGATTTGCATTTCCCTGGTGGCTAATCATCAGCATCTTTCCATGTGCTTATTGGTCATCTTCTTTGGAGAAATGTCTATTCAAGTCCTTTGCCCATTTTAAAAATTGTGTTGTTTTGTCTTTTTGTTGTTGAGTTATAAGAGTACTTTATTAATTATTCTAGATATTAAACCCTTTTCAGATTCATGGTTTCCAAATATTTTTACTTTCATGATGAAGTCCTTTGAGTCACAAAAATTTTTAATTTTGATTTAGTCCCATTTATCTGTTTTTCCTTTTATTGCTTGTGTTTCTGGTATAAAGTGTAAGAACCCATTGCCTAATACAGGATCATGAAGATGCTTCTCTTTGTTTTTGTCTAGGAGTTTTATATTTTTAGTTCTTATATTTAAGTCATTGATCCATCTTGAGTTATTTTTGTACAGGCATGCCTTGCTGTATTGTGCTTCACTTTATTGTACTTTGCAGATATAGCATTTTTTTACAAATTGAAGGTTTGTGGCAGTCGTATGTTGAGCAAGTCTTTTGGCGCCATTTTCCCAACTGCATATGCTCATTTCGTGTCTGTATCACATTTTAATTAAGATAGTATTGTGTTTGAAGCTGTGTTTACCCGAGAAAAACATGTTCTTAAATTTAATCCATTCCTGGGGATATGGACCCATTGTAAGTAGAACCTTTTGACAAGGCTCCTTCAGTTAAGGTGTCACCCACCACATTCAGGGTGGGTTTTCATTCAGTAATTGTCATCAGACTTGCCTTTAATTCTTTAAGCATGGTTTCCTTTCATTCTTTGAACATATTTGTGGTATCTGCTTTGAAATCATTGTCTGCTAAGTCCAACAGCTGCTCTCACCAGGAATAGTTTCTATTGACTTTTTTTCCTGTGTATGGGTCACACTTTCCTGTTTCTTTGCATATACCATCCTTTTTTTTTTTTTGTTAAACTGAACATTTTAGATCAATACTGCAGCAACTCTGAGTTAAGATCATATCCTATCCCACCCCACTCCTGTCCCAGCCCGGAGAATGGGTTGGTGCTGTTTATGTTTTTTAGTGACTTGCCTGTACTAAGTATCTAGAGTCTGTCTCCTCTGCAGTGTACAACTGCTGATATCTCTGGTCAGTTTTTTTTCCTTGTTTTCATTTTTTAAGCCTATCTTCTTAGGGGTTGCTCCTTGGTCATCGTAGCTTAGTGGTCAGTCAGGTTGTGTGTTAACACATTGAACTAGTAAGGCTTTTCTCCCCTTTGCCAATAGATCTGTATATATACATTGGGAAATGCATTCAAAGTTTAGATGGTTTACAAGTTTGCCCCAGCTTTTACTTTGTGCTGGATCTTCTCATGCCTCTTCTGCATCTGCAGAAAGCCACATTCAGTCAAGAATGTATAATTATCTAGGGTTTGCTCTGGTCTTTCCTCAGTTTGTACACAGCTTTCTGCAAGGACACCGTCTGTCACACCACCAGGGTGAAGTGGGAGCTTATCCAAGCCCACCATGACTGTCTCATTCTGTGGCTCTCCCAGCTAAGAACTTCTGGCAGGTCTGCTGATTTGTTGCCTTGGGCTCCTGTGATATTGGCATTCCCTGGTTGTTTGCCACCAAGATCCCTGGATCCTTATTGTTTTTAACAGTGAGCTGGATATGGGACTTATCTGCATTCTGCTTCTAATCAGTCTGTGTCCTCTAGCAGCTGTGGTGCTAGTTTTCATAGTTTGCCTCACCCTGGTAGGAAACTACGACTGATAAAGCCAGTGGGCTATAGGGGGTGGGTAGTGGGTGGAGAAGCCCTTGGCTAAAATACCACAGACTTCCACTGTTCTTACCTGAGGTTCAGTAGTTTTACTTGAATAAACATTTTCCCATTTGTTATATACCTTTAGCCAATTTCCAGAGTCCTGAAATGGTGGTGATACTGGTCAAACGCGGGCTTCTCTGTCCAATGCACATAACAGCCAATCTGGTGACATCTGGGTTTCAAAGAGACAGTTTATTGCTATGTGAAGCAAGGAGAACAGCTGGACCTGTGGGCATAAAAGCTGTCTCCTGGAGTCTAAGGATTTCAGGGTTTTTATGGGTTCATACAAGGGGAGATGGAGTTGTTAACATTACAATAACAAATATAAACAACTACACTACCATGTAAAGTGTTGGAACTAAGCTATAACTAAGTGAAAATAACCATTATAATGGCTAGTATAAACACTATAGTCAGCATTTAGTTTGGGGCTGACTCGTTCCTTCATTAATAAACATTAGGGGGTTGTCTTTGTGATCATAAGACTAAAGTTGTAAAACAGGAGAAGGAGTACAAGGGGGGTCAGTCACGAGATTTTTAACAAGGACAAGATAAAGGTTATGTAATTACACAATCATTATCAAAGATCAAGGCATCTGGGTTACAATTCAGTGGGTTTCAGTAATTTCAAGTATTTCCTTTGGCTATTCTACAGTATACTAGAAAGTAAGATTTGGTCATCCTAATTATTTGTTAATTCTTAATTTCTCAGTTACAATTGTTTCTTACTTTTTTGACCAGTTTTATCATCTTGTTTGTTTTTTCAGGAAAGTCTTTGCCAAGCTCCTCACTCCACCATTCTAAGCAATCCTACCCTTTTAATTTTTTGCCTTTCTTTTAGGTTCTATATTTTGAGAAGATCTTATTCATAATATTATGGTTTTGATGTTAATTTATGGGTGTTCAGAAGCACATTTTATGCATTGTTTAAATGTTTTTTAAAAGCCTCTTAACCAAGTATTACTTAGTCCCTTGCACATAGTGGTTGTTGAGATATTCATAAAATGCTCTTTCAGTAGACATTGAAAACTCTACTTCAGTAGAGTTTTTAAGCTTCCTTTCCCTTCCAGGTTTGTTTTTTGCTCTCTCTCCTTTTCTTTTTAAAAATATGCCCCACTAATAAATAAACTTCTAGACATCTGTCAGCCTTTCTGTATTCCAGGGAATGGGGGATGAAAGGCATAAACTGATATTTATTTAACATCTCTTTGGGGTCAAGTACTGTAACCATATGTGTGCCCTAACAGCATGGACTTTGCGGTTGAACACGCAGGAATCCTCTTGCTGCTTGTTAGTAGACATGTGACCCTGTGCAAATTACCTGACTCCTTTATTTCAGTTTCTTCAGCCATAAAATGAAACTTCGCAGGATTAAATGTGCATATATGGCATAGTATTGGCCCTACATTAAGTATACAAGTGATAATATATGTGAAGTAATACTTCCTATTTAATTAGGTAAGGGAAGTATCTCTTTTCATTTTAAGATGATAAAACAGATTTAGAGAAGGAAAGTAACTTGATATGGTCATACCGTTAAATCATTTTTAGAGGATGTGGTGAACACGGGTCTGCTTGACTAATTTCTGGAATGAGAAGTGTCACAGATTCGGAATTAGCTCCTATTAGTGAATACTAAGCCTACAATCATGGCACATAGCAAATATTGCATTATACTTGTATAATTTTGCTCACATTTTGCATTTGGGGTGTCACTTCCACCACAAAAGCTGAGATAATTGTTTGAACCTGAAGTTCAACTTTAATGACTATTACCTGGAATTTTTTTTTTTTTTAGGTGCATGGATAAACATTCCTTCCCCAAAGATGAACATCCAACTTGGACCTTTTGATATATAGTGGTTTATTTAAAAAAAAAAACTTAGAAAAAATTCTGTCAGCTTTAAAGCCTCTACTGAGCCTAAAAGTTCTTTATCACAATATTGTACTCCCAGAATATTGTGTATTATGTTACAGAAACTTTCCCCACAGTATTCCAGTGTCTTTTACTTCTTTCTCCTTACCCTGACCTTGTCTGTATTGTGGCACTTACCGTTTTGGTGTCCTCCAGTAGTCCTTAGCCATATTGCCAAATCTACTAAGGCAAGGACCACGTCTTATATATACTTAGTATTTTTCACAGTGCGGTGTTCATGGTGGATTCTTGATTAATGCCTTTTATACTGTATCCTTGTTAGCATTCTAAGTGATTTAGCAGTTACAATGGGTCATGAGGCTTCATAATTAATATTTATAAATGGCATGATTTATAATATCTTATTTTTCATACTTCAGGTACAATTTGGGGGCTATAGGTGAAGGACCTGGAATGGTTTTGTTTTCTCACAAACTTTACAACTCAGTGGAGAAGGCAAGGAAGGTGAAATATGGGGGGTTGGGAGTGGGGGCGGACAAAAGAGGCTAGACAGAATAGACGGAAATGAACTTAAATTAGGAGGAAAATAACCAGAACACCCTTCTCTCCAGCCCTACCTCAAACACTGATTACACCTAACAGTTAAAGGATATACTAGCCAGAAAATATTTTGAATTGTGCTGATCTAATTATTTATGTTGGGAACCTTGATGACAAGTTATAGCTCCTTTTGTGACCTGTGCTCTTAAAAATAAAAAAGACATGGTTTATTATGAGGGTTCTTAAACTAAGTTACTTTACATTTCCATGTTTTATTAGGAGGATTCTTAAACTAAGTTACTTTCTATTTCCGATGTTTCAAATAAAATGAAGATTTTTATGTTAGTGATTTGAGTACCGTTGGGCTATTAAAACAATAATCACTCTTTGTGGGACTTTATGAAAAGAATAAAGTATTGTAATGGCAATGATGTCAATCTGCAGATTTAAAACATTAATGTGTGTAGTGTTTAATGTCATTGTCTAGTTGCTCTTATTATAGCTAATCACTGACTAGAAGAGAAAGGAGCCTATTAATATGTCTCATGTGTTAGAGAATTAGGACCCATTAAACATCCTTTTCTGTATCTTCATAGTTTTTCAGGTAACATTTCATGCTTTGAAGAAACACTTCAGCTTCATTCTTTTATAATATAGCTGACAAACTATTTCATACTATCTATTCGTAGTTAGAGATTTATGAAGTTATTTACGTAGAGAAAGCAACTTAGTCTTAAATTACAGCTTTTATTTGAAAATCTTGCCTTTGTTTAGAGTAGAAAACCCTCAATTTACCATTTTATCAGGTTCTTAAATAATGGAGAAACACAAATCTTCCTGGAAATCTAGAATAAATTAACTATTTTGAAATATCTGGGAACCTCGGCTTCTCAGAACATAGTCTAGTGTAAATAAGGAAGCAAAAAGAGTACAGCAAATAGTTAAAAATAAATCACAAGGCTATACACTTGAGAAACCAAGTTTTTGTATATGAAATACTGTCCTCTCAGAATATGTTTGCTTCTTGGTTTGCACACTATCTGTTACTGTATAACAAACAGCCTTAAAGGTTGGCTGCTTAAAACAATGACAAACATTCATTTTATCACAATTCTGCACTTTGGTCAGGTCTTAGAAGGGATGGTTTGTGTCTATTCTACTTGGCATCTGCTGGGGCATATTGATTGGGGCTGGAGACTATTTCCAAGGTGATTCATTCACATACATGGCTGGCAAAATGGTGCTGGCTACCATCTGGGAGCTAGCTGGGGCTGTTGATCAAGTCCTCAGTTCTCCTCCATGTGGGTATCTTGACTTCTTACAGAATAGTGGCTGGGTTCCAAGAGAGAATGCCTTTTATGAAGAAACATTCCAAGAGAACAAGTTTGCTAATATACGATTGATCAAAGACAGTAACATGCCAAGCCAAAGTGTAAAGAAATACAGGAAGATGTTTAAATACTGAGAAGCATGGTTTATTGTAGGCCACTAAAGTAATAGCCTACAGCATTTATTTTCTTCTTCAATCTACAGCAAACTTTTGGCCCAGTAATTTCACTTTTAAGGGTTTATCCTAAATTTCCTGTAAGTTGTAAAGTGTAAATTCCCTGAGCCTGTATCAAGGCCTTATCTAATTCATATCTGTAGCATTTTGCCATGGGTTAGGGCTGGTTATTGCAGGAACCGAAATTAAAACCAGATTGTCTGGTTCCAGAGCCTGTGTGCTTAACTGTTGTACTAGATTACCTCTCATTAGTTAATGTCTTTATGTAGTCATGTAAATGATATCAAGTGAGAGGCTAATAATGTAAGTATATTTAATTAAAATAAGATTTGTATATAGAAAAGTCCAAAAGGATATATACCAAAATGAAATATCTACAAGTGAACATGTATTATTTTTCTAATTTTTTTTTAATTGTAAGAATACTTTTTATGAGCCCATCAGGCTAACTCAACCCAGAATATCTATAAGTAGATATTTTATTTTATTTCTACCTTGATTACTCTGGTATGGTTTCTGTCCTTTCGTCTAAACATTAAACGTCTGGGATGAATTTAAGTTGTAACTACTACATGTATTAACTTTGTGAAGAGTTCTCTGCCTTTTTTTTCCCCCTGAGTTCATGCTGTAAATATAATATCTTGAGGAGAATGTCCTTTGAGATCCCTATTGTCCGTAGAAGCTTGATATTGCATATGTACAAGTTTGGAATATACTTGCCAAATAGAGCTTCTTAACTAATACTCTTTTACTGATTTCCACATCATAATTTTATTTATAAAGGCTTTGTATCCATTCCAAGTTCAGTCTTCTTGCAGCATTAGTTTCAATATCACACTATCCTTAAGGAGATAAAATATTATTGTCCATATCTGTTCCACCTGCTCCAGAATCACTTGGTAATCATATAGATTCTTGAGCCCTTACCCTGTTTCACATTTAGTAGGTCCAGGGTAGTGACCCTAATTAAAACTTAGAATCACCTGAAAATACTGATGTACAGATTCCATCCCAGACCAATTGAATGAGATTCTAGGTGGTGAAATTTGGGACTGTGTATACATGTGTGTGTCTGAAACTCCCAAGGTGATTCTTACAATGAAGCAAATTGGAAAGACAGAGAAAATAGTTTTACGCTTTTAAAATTGTCCGAAAAGGGCTCATGGTATTAACAGGTAGTTTTCTTTCAGCATAAGCCTGTAGGATTATGAAAATGTTTGTGAACTTTTAAAAATGGATTTTACTCTACAGTAGAATTACTACTGCAAAATTCCCTTAAAAGTTGCTTATTGAAAAATTTGTAAGCTCATAAAGGCTTACAAATGGGTATTGTTGCTAATTCACAAATGAAGACTATAGACAGAGTAGGAAGGGTATATGTGATTACTTGATTTATGCATTAAGCCAGTCTACATAATTTCTTCTCTATTGTTTTAGAAATGATACCAGAAAGGATGCTTCTTAAAAAAAAAAAAATAACTGGGAATTTTATCACTGGAAGGCAGAAAGAAAAAAAATATAAAAGAAAGAAACTAAACTAAATACTCTGGCTTAGTGACAATCTACATTTCAAAGGTTCTCCAGACTAAAAGCTCATTCTTCACTTAAATGACTTCTCAGCCATACTTAGAGTTCATCTAGGTTATAAACCATACCTCCAGTTATTCATGCTGTTCCAGATTGGGTAAAACAAGTATCAAAAGTATTAAAGGACGAGGTAATAGCCTAAGCACTTCTCAGCTTATCCTTTATCTCTAGATGCAGATATTTGGAGAAATGCAACCTTCTAATGAGAACTGTAGTGGGGCATCCATTTACATCTCTTAGGACTGGTTGAATAGAGTATGGCCTATTGAGTATACTTTTGATGTCGTTGCCAGTCTCTTTTCTCAAATGTACACGTGACACTATCTGAAGAAATACTAGAAACATCTAGTAAACATTTTTCTAATATCTATTGTTAAGCTATATTCAGGTGATCACATCTTGAGGCTTGGTTTTCTGCTTGGCTATCAATGATAATCAGGTTACATATAGTGTATCTGTGAGCTGCTGACTTTATAGGTCAGCCTATTAAAGGTCAGGTCTACCTTTCTGGAGGCCAATACTATCGCAGCAAGTCCTGTGTTTAGAATTGAAGGGAGCACTTGTTTTAGCGCTCCATCCCAAGGTTTCAAAAATCTATTCTTTAGTATATAATGCCTGTTTGGATTCCTGATCTTACCCTGCATACTTAGTAGCACTTTGTAGAAAATGGTTGGTTTCTTTTCCATATAAATAGCAGTTTAAGAGTATCAGGCATAGAGACGTGTCTTATAACATTTCAGCCCTTTGGAGTTTTGTTTTTTAGTATGTTATTAGAGCAAACAAACAGTAACAAAATTAATATTGAACAGCTCTCTTCAGCTGTTTAGTCTTTTTCTTTTTTAGTTTTCTGAATGCCCCTTGTGTGTTATGAAATTACTCTCTCACCTTGAGCTAGCAAAATATGTTCTCATCTTGCAAATGAAAAGACATGGTGCACACATGCTAGGGAATTGCCCTGTATTTCTCCTAGGGCAAACGCAAGTATCCATGACTTCAGCTAGCCAAGTGGTCTATAAACCCTCTTCGTTTCCTGTTTACTAAAATTAACAAATTCTGAACATATGTTCTTACAGATCTGCATATTCACATTGTTATTTGGCAGAGTGGGGCTTTCTTGGAATAAACCAGCATCTCTCCTAATGGCTAAAGGCAGGCAAATAACCTCACCTAAAAATGCGAATTCTCCAAGAAGCAGAATTCATCTTGTGCTCTGGCACTTTTGTAAATTTTGAATTTAGCCGAGCAAATTTTAAATGGCACCACCTTTTATTATGAAGGGCAGGTGCAAATATAAGAACAACCTTAACTAATTGTAAAGGGAAGAAAAGGAAACTTCACACTAGAGAAATCTGGTTGACTTCATCAGCCAAGTGATCCAGTAGTGGTACAAACTGACATCATGTGCCTCCTGATGGAATGTACTGATAAGGCTTCAACATCACTTAGGCACATTCCTGCTAAAAATGCATAACATGGTACTTGTCATGAGGGGATGATCAAATCCAAATGTAGAATGTATTTCACACATCTGATCTAGACTCTAAAAATGTTGATGTCTTGAATGACAAAAAGTCAGGGGACTGTTCTAGATTGAAGGCTACTAAGATTAGCTTCTGGTTTCTAAAAAATCATAAATGATACTTTTGGGACAACTTGTAAAACTTGATTATGGGCTGACTGTATATCAATGTTAAATTTTCTATTTTTGTTCATTATACTGTGGAAAACATCCTTCTTAGGAGATGCACACTGAAGTACTTGGGGATAAAAGATTGTGATGTTTGCCATTTATTCTCAAATAGTTCACCAAAAATAACTGTGTATAGATTTATAAAGCAAATGTAACAGAATAATAACTATTGGTAAACGGTATAGGAGGGTTTATTAAAATAGTGTTAATTTTTTTTTTTTTTTTTTGCTTAAGATGCAAAAGAGGTAATATAAGAATAAGAAAAACTTAGACTTACTCTGTAATTAATGTGTCTAGGTATGGTTCTAAGCATTTTCCCCTAAGTTTTAAGCATTTTATATGTATTACCTCATTTAATCACTACAACAACTGTATGAAGTAGGAGTACAAAGAACTTGGTCTTCCAGTATTATACATTATTTCTAAGTAGTTAATCCTTTGTAATGTGATTTCCAAAGTAATAAGAAATCGTCTAGGTTCGTTTAACTTCTAAATCTTTTATTTCAACATACTTTTTGCACAATAATCCCCACTTTACAGATGAAAAAAACTGAGAGACAGAGAGGTTAATATGCCCAAGCTGTAATATAGTTAAGTGGCATTGCTAGGATTTGAACCTGGCTAGGTACTAACCTCTTACCCACTATCCTAATACAGAATATTAGGAAGTGTGTACTTTTTATACTGAATATGTCTGTGAGATTTGAAGGTAAGAAAGAGAGGGTAAAAGAATTAGTAGGGTTGTTGACTTTTATTTTCTCCTTCCATAGAAGGATTAGTGTGGCTGTATGTCAAAAGCTTTGTGAAACAGGATATTAAAAATAATCTCAAAGATGATTAAAGTGTCCCATTTCTTTGAAGTGTTGAGGCTTTCTCTGTTGTTTTTCTATTTTCTATTTCATTTATTTCCTTCCTTCTACTTGCTTTCAGTTCAGTTGATTTTTCTCATTTCCTAAATTGAAGGTTAGGTTATTCATTTGAGGTCTTCCTTATTTTTTAATACAGGCTTTACAACCATACATTGTCCTCTGAATACTGCTTCAGCCACTTGTATGAACTTTTAAATGTCAGTTATGTGATATGGTAATAGTTTCTAAACCTTTTCTGTATAACCATTGGGGAACTTTTTTTAATGGGCCCTTTCCTCTAGAAATTCTGACTTAGTTGGTCAGAGGTAGGCCTCAGGACTGTTTTGTTTTTTGTTTTTGATTTTTTAAAGATTACCCAGATTGATACAATATGTAGACTTATTGAACAGTATCCTTTAGTATTTGTGCATTTTTGTTTATGTGTGATACATTTCCATTTTAAAAATTGCTTTAAGCTACCCCAGGTAATTCTGAAGCATAACCAGGTTTAAGAACTACTACTGTGGTGGGGTAGGATATGGAATAGGGATTTGGGGTTGACTTTTTTTACTCTGACTTCCTAACAATAGAGCCCCATATTAGGTGTGGTCTTCAAAGCTCCTTTCATTGATGAAAGTGAATGTTCTTCTCTTCTCAGCTCCTGCTTCCCTTGATAATATAGATGATCTATTTTATAGTTTTCCCAAAAGAACATTATTAAGTGGTGGTGCTCCAGCCTGACTCAACTCCAAAGAACATGCCAGGCAAAAAGTTCCCCATGAATTTTAATAGGGACTGACTGACAGGAGGATTATTCCCAATGGCGGCTGGTTGGGAAATGGAATTCAGTGATCCCTGCAAACAAGAGGAAGATGAGTGCCTTATTAGCTCAGCAGGGCCTCACTAGGTTTGGTTACAAAGGAGCCTCAGCTGAGTCTGGTGAAAAGTTGATTTCAGCTGAGACTCCCTGAGATTTGGTTACAAAGAAACTTCAGCTGAGTCTCATGAGAGTTGATTACCAACAGTGATTAGGCTTAATGACCTTCAATGTCTGTGCTCTGGTCGTGCTGGCCCCGGTATGCTCAAGGATGCACCTTTTTCTCTAGGGGAGAGTGGTTCCAACCCTTGGGCTTCCACATGTGGTAACAAATTAACTAGGATTTGGCTTAAAATGATTAACAAAGGCCTAATTTAAGTGCAGAATAAAATAGTTTTTAAAGACTTTATGGATTCCAGGCAACCAATTTAACTTTTGGGGGGGAAGGTAATTATAATTCTCTGCTTTTTAAAATGTTAAGTGTCTCAGTGTCACATTTTAATTAAATTTTTACATTTTTTATACATAATGCTATTGCACACTGAATAGACTACAGTATATTATACACATAACTTTTATATGCACTGGGAAACCAAAAAGTTCATGTAACTCACTTTATTGTGATAATTTGTTTTACTGCAGTAGTCTGGAACCAAACCCACAATATCTCCACAGTATGCCTATACTGTTGAATATGTGTAGATACAGACATTCGGGGCCTAGTTTAACCTTTTCACCTTTATTTTCCATCATCTCCTATGCTTAGAATACAAAGAATTATTTTCTAAATTTACCCTGTAACTTACTGCTTCTCTACATTTAGTTCATGGTGTTTTCTCCATTCACAACTGTCCTGTGGTATGGCTCCATGTGTTAAAACAGTCCTGCCCAATTAATTGTCAGTTAATTGTGTGTGCTTTTTTATTATGCAAGCGGTATCATGCCAAATATATATATATATATATATTATACTGTTCTGAAACTTCTTATACTTACTGTATCTTAGATAGTTATACATATTTTTCAACTTTCTGATTTTAAATACTTTCAGACTTAACAGGCACTTACAAAAATAGTACAAACTCCATGCAGAGAACTCCCAGCATCCCCTATATCCCCAGGTACCCAGATAAACCAGTTTTAACATTTTGTCACATTTGTTATTTCATTCTATCTACCCGTCTGTCAGTCAGTTCATCTATCTGTCCATTTGTTTATGTATTTATCAGTCCATTTTCTGAACACTTGAAAGTTGTTTAACGCATCGTGCTCCTTGAGCATTTATACTACCATGTATACTACCATCTATATTTCCTGAGATCAAGGATATTCTCTTATGTAATCACCTTAAATGCAGTTACCCAGTTCAAGAAATTTAACATGGATATAAAGCTTACAATCTACATTCCATTTTTTCCTCATATGTTCCAATAATGTCCTTTTGAGCCTTTTCTCCTGCCTTGTTAAATCCTGTCCAGAATCATTTATTGCATCTAATTTTCGTTGTCTCTTTAGTTGCTCTTTCTTTCATTTTTTTTTTAAATTGTGGGACTTATATACAACCTAAATTTTCCCATCCCAAGTACTCCTAAGCATACCATTCAGTAGAATTAATCACATTGACAGTGTTGCAATACCTATACTTACCCTTCCATTACTAAAACTTTCCCATGTTCCCAAACAGAAACACTATACCCCTTACATTAACTTCCCATTCCCACTGCACCCCACCCCCTGGCACCCTGTACTTTCTGTCTCTGTGAGTTGGCATATTCTCCAGTGATTTCTTTGTGGTTACCATGGAGCTTAAATATAACATCCTAAATCTATAACAATCTTGTTTGCTCTGATACCAATTTAACTTCCATAGTATATGCAAATATGTTCCTATACCCCTCTGTTCCCACCTCTTTGTGTAGTTCTTGTGATGTTACATGTTTATACATCAGGAGTCCAAAACTACTTATTTCTCATTACATTTTATGCATTTTCCTTTTAGGAAGTAGAAAGTGAAGTTACAAGCCAAAACTACAATAGTACTGGCATTTATATTGGCCTGTGTCATTACCCTCATCAGAGATATTTATTCTTCATGATGCTTTGATCTGTTGTCTGTTGTCATTTTCTTTCAACCTGCAGAACTCTCTTTAGCATCTATTATAGGACTGGTCTAGTGGTGACACACTCCCTCCGTTTTTGTTTACCTGAGGATGTCTTAATTCCTCCCTTGTTTTTTAAAGACTGTTTTGCCAGACGTAGAATTCTTAGTTGACAATTTTTTGCGTTCAGCACTAAATATGTCTTGCCACTGCCTTCTTGCCTCTGTTATCTCCAAAGAGAAATTGGGACTTAATCTTATTGTGACTCCCTTATATGTGACACATAGCTTCTCTCTTGCAGCTTTCAGAACTCTGTCTTTATCTTTGGCATCCAATAGTTTGATTATAATATGCTGAATCCTGGGTCTATTTGGATTTATCCTGTTTCAAGTTTGTTGAGTGTCTTATGTGTATATGTATATGCACATCTTTCTTTAAATTTGGGAGATTTTCAGCAATTATTTCTTTTCATTTTTACCCTTTCCTCTCTTCTCCTTCTGGGACTCCCATAATGCATATATTGGTATGCTTAATGCTATCCCACAGGTTCCTCAGACTCTTCACTTTTCTTCATTCTTTCTTCTTTCTGCTCCTCAGACTGGATGATTTCAATTGTCTTATCTTCAAGTTCACTGAGTCTTTCTTCTGCCAGCTACAATCTGCTATTGAACCCCTCTATGAATTTTTAACTTCTGTTACTGTGATCTTCAGCTGTTTGGTTCTTTCTCATAATTTCCATCTTTCTATTGGCATTTTCTTTGTGCTCATCTGTCATTCTCCTGATTTTCTTTAGCTCTTTGGGCATATTAGGACTTTTTGAAAGTCTTTGTCTGGTGTGTCCCAGGTCTGGTCCTCCTCGTTGAGAGTTTCTAATGTTTTAATCTTCTCCTTTGCCTAGGTCTTTGTTTATCCTTTGCTTGTTTCTTTGAATGTCT
Source organism: Choloepus didactylus (assembly GCF_015220235.1). Taxonomy (NCBI): domain Eukaryota; kingdom Metazoa; phylum Chordata; class Mammalia; order Pilosa; family Megalonychidae; genus Choloepus; species Choloepus didactylus. The sequence goes on from NC_051313.1 coordinate 42,502,549, forward strand.
CGTAATCTTTTGTTCTTACCTGGTGTTCCGGTTTGCTAATGCTGCAGTTATGCAAAATACCAGAAATGGATTAGCTTTTATAAAGGGAGTTTATTTGGTTACAAAGTTACAGTCTTAAGACCATGAAGTGTCCAAGGTAAGGCATCAACAATGGGGTGCCTTCACTGGAGAAAGGCCTTGATAACCGGAAAACCTCTGTTAGCTGGGAAGGCACACGGCTGGCATCTGCTTACTCCCAGGTTGCGTTTCAAAATGACGTTCTCCAAATGTCTGCATCAGCTTCCAACAACCGTCTTCATAATGTCTGTCTCAACTGCAGCGCCTCTTCAAAATGTCACTCTCAGTTGCTCTGAAGTCCTTCTGTTTGTAATCCCCTTTATAAGACTTCAGTGAACCAAGCAAGGTCCACACTGAATGGGCGGGGCCACACCTCCATGGAAGTATTCAATCAGAGGTCACACCTAACCAAAGGTGTCACTCACAGTTGGGTGGGTCACATCTCCATGGAAACAACCTAATCCAAGTGTTCCAACCTAATCAACAGTAATATGTCTGCCTCCAGAAGATTACATCAAAGATAATGGTGTTTGCGGGGCCACAATACATCCAAACCATCACACCTGGATATTTTGATATTTTAATGTGTTATCACTGGAATTTAGATTCTGAGGTGTTGTTCCTTAAGCTTGTATCCACCTAGTGTTATGATGGTTATGATCCTTGCAGGCCAGGAACTAGTTAAAAAAAAAAAAAGAAGGAAAAGAAAAAAAGCACCTTTTCCAGTTTTGCAGATTGACCTGTGTGAATGCTCTCCTTCGGGGCTTTTGCATACAAATTTAGAGGGTACCTCCAGGTGAAATCTTAGGGGCATCCCTGATCCTTTTTGTACATGCTCTTCTGTCTTCTCTTGGGTGGGCTTGTGCGTGCAGCCCGAGAAAATCTCCCATTTACACAGATATAAATGCTTCCTCTTCTCTAGAAAATAGTTTCCTCATGGTCCTATCCACAGCACTAAGTCCTATAGCCAGCATTCCTTCCTTCAGGCAGCTACAAGTTGACTTATGTGCATTAATCGTGTATCCTGCTACTTTGCTAAATTTGTTTATTAGCTCAAGTAGCTGTGTCGTCGACTTTTCAGTCTTTTCCAGATGTAAGATCATATCATCTGCAAATAATGACAGTTTTATTTCTTCCTTTCCAATTTGGATGCTTTTTCTTTGTCCTGCCGAATTGCTGTAGCTAGCACTTCTATTACAGTGTTGACTAACAGTGGTGACAATGGTCATTCTTGTGTCATTCCTGATCTTAGAGGGAAGGCTTTCAGTCTCTCACCATTGAGTACATATATGGGTTTTTCATATATGCTGTTTATCATATTGAGGAACGTTCCTTCAGTTCCTGCCTTTTGAAATGTTTTTATCAAAAAGAGATGTTGGATTTTGTCGAATGCTTTTTCAGCATCTATTGAGATGATCATTTGATTTTTCTCTTTTGATTAGTTAATGTGTTGTATTACATTGAGTGATTTTCTTATGTTGAACCATCCTTGCATGCCTGGAATGAACCTCACTTGGTCATGGTGTATGATTTTTTTTAATGTGCCTTTGGATTCGATTTGCAAGTAGTTTGTTGAGAATTTTTCCATCTATATTCATTAGGGAGATTGGCCTGTAGTTTTCGTTTGTTGTGGCATCTTTGCCTGGTTTGGGTATTAGATTGATGTTGGCTTCATAAAAATGTGTTAGCTAGTGTTACATTTTCTTCAATGTTCTGAAAGAGTTTAAGTAAGATTGGTGTCAGTTCTTTTTGGAAAGTTTGGTATAATTCCCCTGTGAAGCCATCTGGCCCTGGGCATTTATTTGTGGAAAGTCTTTTGATGACTGATTGGATCTCTTTGCTTGTGATTGGTTGGTTGAGGTCTTCTATTTATTTCTTCTGTGGTCAGTCTAGGTTGTTCATATGTTTCCAGGAAATTGTCCATTTCCTCTGCATTATCCAGTTTGTTGGCATACAGTTGTTCACTGTATCCTCTTATAATTTTTTTAATTTCTTCTGGATCCACAGTAATGTTACCTTTCTCATTCATTATTTTGTTTATATGGGTCTTCTCTCTTTTTGATTTTGTCAGTCTAGCTAGGGGCTTGTCAATCTTGCTGATCTTCTCAAAGAACCGAATGTTGGTGTTTTTTATTCTCTCTGTTGTTTTTTTTGTTCTCTCTGTCATTTATTTCTGATTTAATCCTTGTTATTTCTTTTCTTCTATTTGGTTTAAGATTAGTTTGCTGTTCATTTTCTAGCTTCTTCAGTTGCTCCATTAGTTCTTTGATTTTAGCTCTTTCTTCCTTTTCGATGTATCTGTTAAGTGCAAAAACTTCCCTCTCAGTACCGCTTTTGTTGCATCCCATAGGTTTTGATAAGTTGTGTTCTCATTTTCATTCATCTCTATATATTTAGCAATTTCTCTTGCTGTTTTTTCTTTAACCCACTGATTGTTTAGGAGCGTGTTGTTTAACCTCCAGGTATTTGTTAATTTTCTAAGTCTCTGATGGCTATTGACTTCTAATTGTATTCCATTGTGATCAGAGAATATACTTTGAATAATTTCAATTTTTTAAAATTTATTCAGGCTTGTTTTATGTCCCAGCATATGATCAATTCTGGAGAAAGTTCCGTGAGCACTAGAGAAGGGCGTGTATCCTGGTGATTTGGAATGTAATGTTCTATATATGTCTGTTAAATCCAATTCACTTATCAGATTGTTTAGATTTTCAGTTTTCTTATTGGTCTTCTGTCTGGTTGATCTATCTATAGGAGAGAGTGATGTGTTGAAGTCTCCGACAATTATTGTGGACATATCAATTGCTTCCTTTAGTTTTGCCAGTGTTTGTCTCATGTATTTTGTGGCACCTTGATTGGGTGCATAAACATTTATGATTATTATTTCTTCTTGTTGAATTGCCCCTTTATTAGTATGTAGCGGCCTTCTTTGCCTCTCATAACATCCTTGCATTTGAAGTCTATTTTGTCTGAGATTAATACTGCTACTCCTGCTTTCTTTTGGCTGTAGCTTGCATGGAATATTTTTTTTATTTTTTTCCATCCTTTCACTTTCAATTTTGTTTTGTCCCTGTGTCTAAGATGAGTCTCTTGTATGCAGCATATTGATGGTTCATATTTTTTGATCCATTCTGCCAATCTATATCTTAATTGGGGAATTTAATCCATTTACATTCAACATTATTACTGTGAAGGCATTTCTTGAATCACCCATCCTATCCTTTGATTTGTGTTTGTCAGATATATTTTTTCCCTCCCTCTCTTATTCTTCAATGAACCAATACTAAATCTCTTTAGTACTGAACTTTTCTCCATCTCTCTCTCCTTTCTTTGTTTTTCTGTCGGTAGGGTTATAGTATCTCAAGTCGGGGAGGTCTTTTATTAGCAAAATCTCTCAGCATTTGTTTGTCTGTGGAAAATGTAAGCTCTCCCTCAAAATTTGAAGGAGAGCTTTGCTGGATAAAGAATTCTTGGTTGGCAATTTTTCTCTCTCAGAATTTTAAATATGTCATGCCACTGCCTTCTCGCCTCCATGGTGGTTGCTGACTATTCACTGCTTAGTCTTAGTTGTTTCCTTTGTATGTGGTGAATTGCTTTTCTCTTGCTGCTTTCAGAACTTGTTCCTTCTCTTCAGTATTTGACAGTCTTACCAGAATATGTCTTGGAGTAGGTTTATTTGGATTTATTCTATTTGGAGTTCATGGGCATTTATGCTTTGTGTATTTATGTTGTGTAGACGGTTTGGGAAGTTTTCCCCAACAATTTCCTTTAATACTCTTTCTAGACCTTTACCCTTCTCTTCTTCTGGAACACCAATGTTTTCTTTTATTTGGGTGCTTCATGTTGTCCATCATCTCTTCCCCTTCAGGACACCAAAGAGTCTTATATTTCGACGTTTTATATTATCTATCATATCCCTGAGGTCCATTTCGATTTTTTTTAATTTTTTCCCCATTCTTTCTTTTGTTCTTTCATTTTCCATTTTGTCATCCTCCAGGTCACCGATTCTTTGTTTGGCTTCCTCTCGTCTTGTACTATGAGTATCCAGAATCTTTTTAATTTGGTCAACAGTTTCTTTTATTGCCAAAGATCATCTATTTTTTTATTTACTCTTGCAATTTCTTCTTTATGCTCTTCTAGGGTCTTCTTCATGTCCTTTATATCCTGTGGCATGCTCTCGTTGTTTGTCTTTAGTTCTTTGATTAATTGCTCCAAATACTGCGTCTCCTCTGATCTTTTGATTTGGGTATTTGGGTTTGGGTTATCCATATCGTTTCTTTTCATATGCTTTAAAATTTTGTTTGTTTTTGGCTTCTTGGCATTTGCTTAACTTGATAGGGTTCTTTTAGGATATGTAGACTAATTCAGAGACTTATCTCTAATTTGCCAAATCTACAGCTTGTTGGCGTACACTTTCTCTAACCAGCAGGTGGCGCCCGCGAGCCACCTATTCCCCTCAAGCCAGTTCTCCCAACTTTTGTCTTTGTGGTGTGTGGGAGTCTGCTTCTTGTGGGGATCCCATTGGTGCTCCAAGTTTGGGTGTGTTGTTGGTGCTGTCCGCCCTGAATGTGGGGTGTGTCTGAGCAGTTAGTGGCTTTAATAATCAAACTCCCAGGTATTCCTGGGGATTTAATGCTGTTGCAAGAGTCTAAACCTTCATTTCAGTCTTGGCACAGACTGTCTCTGCCACAGACCCACAAGTCCTTGGTACTGGCATATGGTCCCTGGGATTTCCCAGTGGGTCCCTCTTTCAAGCTGTGCCCTCCTATAGCCTCTGCTGAGGGAAGGCTGTGCTATGTCACAAGTGTGCTCCGTCCCTCAAGGAAGTTCTGGGCCGCAGGGACGTGTAGGGACATTCCCTGCCTGCTAAAAGGATAGCTGTATGGGGTGTGTTAATTTCCCCCTTTTTGCACAACTCCGCCTTCCTAGCTCCAGGACAATTAGCTGTGGGCGTGTGAAAGGCTATTGTCCACACCCGATACTGTGGCGTGTGCGCGTGTTGCTGGAAACACTTCCCGTCTCACTGGGGTTTTTGGTGTGGCTCTGGGCTGCTGCACTGGCACCGGGCAGGAGTGTTCCCAGTCCGCTGGGAAGATGGCTGTAAGAGGCATGGATTTTTTTTCCCCTTTTGGCTAACTTCTGCCTTCCTTGCTCTGAGACAGTTAGCAGCCAGTGTGCGAAAGGCTATTGTCCATGCCAGATATTGAGGTGTACCCACAGGTTGTGGAGACGCCATTCCTGCTGTGCTTCACTGTGTGGTTCTCACTGCTGTATCCGCAGCTGCTTTTGGGTTTTTAAGAAAGAACTAGTCTGACTCCAAACTCCAACCCACAGTTTCCAACACCACAGCGTGGCTGCCAGATATTCAGCAGGCTTACTCACTTGTTTTCAGAACGCAGACTCCGGGTTTCACCAAGTGCATGGTCCCTGTGGATTTAGCAGACCTTGTCCAGCTGGTGCATTTCTGGAACTGATGTTCTGGGTCACTTTCTGTCTTTTATCTGGCATTTTTCACAGAGGGGTTTATTTTTCCCGTCTCTCCTAACCGCCATCTTCTCTTTATTGCTTTTGGTTCTCTATGTCATTTACTTGTGCTTTAATCTTTGTTATTTCTTTTCTTCGACTTGGTTTAGGATTAGTTTGCTGTTGATCTTCTAGTTCTTTGATTTTGGGTCTTTCTTCCTTTTTAATGTATGCATTTAGAGCTATAAATTTCCCCCCCAATACTGCCGTTGCTTCATCCCATAAGTTTTGAAATGTTGTGTTCACATTTTCATTCATCTCTATGTTATTTAGCAATTTCTCTTGCTATTTCTTCTTTAACCCACTGATTGTTTGGGTGTGTATTGTTTAACCTCCAGGTATTTGGGACTTTTCTAAGTCTCTGATGGTTATAGACTTCCAATTGTATTCCATTGTGATCAGAGAATGTGCTTTGAATAATTTCAATCTTTTTAAATTTATTGAGACTTGTTTTATGGCCCAGCATATGATCTATTCTGGAGGAAGTTCCATGAGTACTAGAGAAGAATGTATCCTGGTGATCTGGGATGTAATGTTCTATATATGTCTGTTAATTCAAATTCATTCATCAGATTGTTTAGGTTTTCCGTTTCCTTATTGATCCTCTGTCTGGTTGATCTATCTGTAGGAGACAGTGATATTTTAAAGTCTCCCACAATTATAGTGGAAACATCTATTGTTTCTTTCAGTTTTGCCAGTGTTTGTCTCATGTATTTTGGGGCACCATGATTGGGTGCATAGACATTTATGATTTTTATTTCTTTGTGTTGAATTGTCCCTTTTATTAGTATATAGGGACTTCTTTGTTTCTTGTAACATCATTGCATTTAAAGTTTATTTTGTCTGAGATTAATATTGCTACTTGTTCTGGTTTGCTCTTGCTGCCATAATGCAAAATAGCAGAAATGGATTGACTTCTATAAACGGGGTTTATTTGGTTATAGAGTTACAGTCCAAAGGCCATAAAGTGTCCAAGGTAAGGCATCAACAATCGGATACGTTCACTGAAGGATGGCCATTGGCATCTGGAAAACCTCTGTTAGCTCTGAAGGCATATGGCTGGTGTCTGCTCTGGAGTTCTGGTTTCAAAATGGCTTTCTCCCATGACATTCCTCTTTAGGCATCTGCTTGCTCCTGGGTTCTGTTCTCCAAAATGTCTCTATAAGCTGCAGGTCCTCCAAAATGTCACTCTCAGTTGCTCTGAGGTCCTCTGTCTATGAATTCCTTTATAGGACTCCAGTGATCCAATTAACACCCACCCTGAATGGGTGGGGTATCACATCTCCATGGAAGCACTCAATCAGAGAATTCCAGTCTAATGAACATCAATAAGCATGCTCCCACAACATTGCATCAAAGATAATAGCATTTGGGGGACATAGTGTACCCAAACTGGAACACAACTCCTGCTTTCTTTTGGCTGTATCTTGCATGGAATTTTTTTTTTTTCCATCCTTTCACTTACAGTTTCTTTGTGTCTCTGGGTCTAAGATGAGTCTCTTGTAAACAACATATTGATGGTTCATATTTTTTAATCCATTATGCTGATCTATATCTTTTAATTGGGGAGTTTAATCCATTCACATTCAATGTTATTACTCTAAAGGCATTTCTTGAATCAGCCATCCTATCCTTTAGTTTTTCTTTGTCAGATATATTTTTCCTCCTTTTTTTTTCCTTTAACATACCTTTACTAAATGTCTTTAGTTCTGAACCCTTCTCCATACCTCTCTCTCCTTTCTTTGTTTCTCTGCTGGTAGGGCTCCCTTTAGTATCTCTTGTAGGCAGGTCTCTTGTTCTCAAATTTGAGGGAGTGCTTTGCTGGATAAAGAATTCTTGGCTGGCAATTCTTTTCTTTCAGAATTTTAAATATGTCATACCACTGCCTTCTCACCTCCATGGTGACTGCTGAGTATTCACTACTTAGTCTTATGTTGTTTCCCTTGTACGTGGTGAACTGCTTCTCTCTTGCTGCTTTCAGAACTTGCTCCTTCTCTTCAGCATTTGACCATCTGATTAGAATATGTCTTGGAGTGGGTTTATTTGGATTTATTCTGTGTGGAGTTCATTGGGCATCTATGGTTTGCCTATTTATGTTGTTTAGAAGGGCTGGGAATTTCTCCCCAACAATTACTTTGAATACTCCTCCTAGACCACTTCTATTACCCTTCTGGAACACCAATGATTTTTTTTATTTGGGTGCTTTATGTTGTCCATCTTATCCCTGAAATCTGTTTCATAGTTTTTGATTTTTTTCCTCCATTCTTTCTATAGTGCTTTCGCTTTTCAGCCTGGACTCTTCCAGTTTGCTTATTCTTTCCTCAGCTTCCTCTAATTTAGTACTGTGTGTATCCAGAATCTTTTTAATTTGATCAACAGTTTCTTTTATTTCCATAAGATTGTCTATTTTTTTATTTACTTTTACAGATTCTCTGTATGCTCTTCTATGGTCTTCTTCATGTTCGTTATATCCTGTGCCATGATATTGTTGTTTGTGATTACTTCTTTGATTAATTGCTCCAACTACTGTGTCTCCTCTGATTTTTTGATTTGGGTCTTTGGGTTTGGGTTATCCATATCTTCTGGTTTCGTCAGATGCTTTACAATTTTCTGTTGTTTTTGGCCTCTTGGCATTTGCTTATCCTGATAGGGTTCTTTTAGGGTATGCAGGCTTATTTGTACAATTATCTATAATTTGTCACTGCTATAGCTTGTTGTAGTACACTTTCCCTAACTTACCAGCAGATGGTGCCAACTTCGTCTGTGCGGCAAGTGCAGATCCGAATATTGTGGGGGTTCAATCAGTGCACCAAATTCCGTGTGCAGTTGGTGCAGCCACACCTGAAGGTGGGGAATGTGCCCTGTGCAGTTAGGGAGGGAAGTTGGCTTTAGAACTCAACTCTACCAGCCATTCATGGAGACTTAAAGCTGTTGCAGTAGTCCAGCCCTTTAGGTCAGACTCCCTACAGTCTCTCTCTACTGCGGGCCCACAAGTCCCTGTGATTGGCGTAGGTCCCTTGGGACTTCCATTCGGGACCCGCCTCTAAGCTGTGCACTCTGCAGGCCTCCGCAGAGGGAAGACTGTGGAAAGTCACAGGTGAGTGGAATCCTCAAGCATAGCTCTGGGCCACGGTGCCACGCAGGGGCATTCCCAGTCCCCTGAAAAGATGGTTGTACTTGGCATGTGACTTTCCACTTCCACGGACTTCCCCCTTTCCAGCTCAGGGACAGTTAACTGCGGGTGTGCGAATGACTATCGTCCATGCCAGATACTGAGGCAGGTGCCTGGGGGATAGCAAGCAATCCCCACCACGTTTGACTGCAACTCTCACTGGTGGAGCCATAGCCACTATTGGTGTTTTTAAACTAACCCTTCTCCAAATGATGACCCCAGTTTTCTTCCCACCGCGGCATGGCTGCTGTTTCCCCAGCAGCCTCACTCACTTGTTTCCGAGTGCAGACTCTGGATTTCACCAAGTGCACAGTCACTGTGGATGTAGCCAACCAAGCTGGTATAACCCTGGAACTGGAATTTGGAGCCCTTTCTGTCTTTTATCCCGTGTTTTTCAAGAAGTATTTTGCTCTGTTTCTCCTAATCCACCATCTTGGATCCTCCCCTCCTACTGTTTTTTAAAGTAGCCTTTTTCTTGACTTGGCACTCACCTTGTTGCTGTCCACCTTTAACTGTTTTCTGGAGCGTTGAGAAAGGTTTTTCTGCCTGTTCTTGCTTGTTGTTCAAATCTTCTTTGGGGCAGCAGGGCAGGGGGAGCCCTGAAGTTTCTCATTCAACCATCTTGATCAGGGTTGCTAAAGTATATTTTTTTAAAGCTTTATAATATTTCATTTTATGCTTTTAATTTATTCAATTTCTAGTTTTTTTTATTTTGTTTTGTTTCCTTATTACATGAACAATGCTAACGTAAATTTCTGTGCCCTGATACTGTTACATTTCTGTACATGTAAAAATATTTGTAGGATTAATTACTGTTGGAATTCTTGGCTCAAAAAATATGTACATTTAAAATAGTGATAGAGGTTACCACATGCCACCTTTAATTTTTGAAGGTTGTGAATTTTGACTACCATCTTCAAATTTTAAAAATGCCTTGCTTCTCTCAACCCTACAACACTTGGTATTAAAATTTAATTCCTACCTGTCTGGTAAACGAAAATGGGATCTTACTGTTTTAATTAACATTTCTTGTTTTTTGTCTCCCTGTTTTGTTTGTCAGATTATTTGTCTTTATCTCATTGGTTTTAAGTTCCTTTACATTTTAATGAAATTAATCCTTGGTTATATGTTGCAAATATTTGTCTTCAATTTGTTCTTTGCTTTCAACTTTATGGTTTATAGTATTTTTAACCATTTTTTGGGTTGATGCTTTTTTTTTAGAGAGAGAAGTTGTGAATTTATAGAACAATTATGCATAAAATACAGGATTCCCATACACCACCCCAGTACCAACACCATGGTAGTTACCTTTGTTACAGTTGATGAAAGATTATTAAAATAGTTCTATCATCCATTATTTACATTAGGTGTATTTTTCCCGTATACCAGCCTAATATTACCACTTTGTTTTAATATTGTACATTTGTTATAATTCATGAAAGAACCTTCTTATACGTACTGTTAACTATATTCCATAATCTACAATAGGGTTCCCTGTGTTGTACAGTCCTATGTTTTATCTTTTAGTTTTTATTCTGGCACTATATACAACCTAAAGTTTCCCCTCTTAACCACCTTTACATATATATTTCAGTGCTGTTGATTACACCAACAATAGTGTGTACCATCACCACCACCCATTTCCAAACCTTTACCATCAGGCTTAATAGAAATTCTGTACAAGTTAAGTGTCAACTCCCCATTCTCTAACCCCAGTCTTTCTCCTGGTAACCTATAATCTATGTTCTAACTTTGAGTTTGTTTATTATAATTAGTTATAACAGTGGGATCAGGCAGTATTTGTCCTTTTGTGTCTGGCTTATTTTACTCAACAAAATGTCTTCAAAGTTCATCCATGGTTTCACATGCCTCAGGACTTTATTCCTTCTTACAGCTAAATATTTCATTGTGTATATATATCACATTTTGTATATCCATTCATTAGTTAGTGGACACTTGGGTTGCTCCATCTTTTGGCAGTTGTGAATAATGCTGCTGTGAACATTGGTGTGCAAATACTGTTCGAATCCATGCTTTCAGTTCCTCTGGGTATACACCCAGCAGTGGGATTGCCGTATCATGTCGTGATTCTATATTGAGCTTCCTGAGGAACTGACAAACTGTGTTCCACAGCATCTGCACCATTTACATTCCTACCAACAACGAATGAGTGTTCCTTTTTCTCCACAACCTCTCCAGCACTTTTAGTGTTTTGGTTTTTTTTTAATAGTGGCCATTCTAGTGGGTGTGAAATGATATCTCATTGAAGTTTTGATTTTCATTTCCCTAGTAGCTAGTGATGTTGAGCATCTTTTCATGGGCTTTTTAGCCATTTGTATTTCTTCTTTGAAATGTCTATTCAGGTCTTTTGCCCATTTAAAAAGTTGGGTTGTCTTTTTATTGTTCAGTTGTAGGATTTTTTTATATATTCTAGATGTTAAACCCTTATTGGATATGTGGTTTCCAAATATTTTCTCCCTTTGAGTAGGTTGTTTATCACTTTCTTGTCAAAGTCCTTTGCTCACAAGTTTTTAGTTTTGAGGAGGTCCCATTTATCTGTTATTTAGTTTGTTGCCTGTGCTTTGAGTGTAAAGTCTAAGAAACCATTGCCTACTGTAAGATCTTCAAGATGCTTCCCTACATTTTCTTGTAGGAATTTTATATTCCTGGTTCTTATATTTAGATCTTTGATCCATTTTGAGTTAGTTCTTGTATATGGTATGAGATAGGGTCCTCTTTCATTCTTTTATATATCGATATCCAGTTCCCCATTTGTTGAAGACACTATTCTTTCCCAGTTGAGTGTACTTGGAAGCCTTGTCAAAAATCAGTTGGCCATACATGTGGGGGTCTATTTCTGAACTTTCAATTCAATTCCATTTATCAATATATTATCTTATGCCAGTATCAACCATGATGTTTTGACCCCTATAGCTTTGTAATATGCTTTGAAGTCAGGAAGTGTAAGTCCTCCAACTTTGTTCTTCTTTTTCAAGATGTTTTTGACTATTCAGGGCCCCTTACCCTCCAAATACATTTGATAATTGACTTTTCCAATTCTGGAAAGTAGGCTGTTGGAATTTTTATTAGGATTGTGTTGAATCCGTAAGTCAATTTTGGTAGAATTGACATTGTAATGATATTTAGTGTTTCAATCCATGAACATGGAATGTCCTTCTATTTATTAGGTCTTCTTTGATTTCTTCTAGCAATGTTTTGTAGTTTTCTTCATTTCCTTTACATTCTTTTAGTTGGCTATTGTAAATGGAATTTTTTCTTGATTTCCTCCTTAGATAGCTCATTACTCATGTATTGAAACTGTTGATTTTTCCATGTTCGTCTTATGTCTCCCCCCACCCCCAACTTTGATGAACTCATTTATTAGACCTAGTAGCTTTGTTGTAGATTTTTCAGGACTTTCTACGTATAGGATTGTGTAATCTGCAAACAGTAAAAGTTTTGCTTCTTCCTTTCCAATTTGGATGCCTTTTATTTCTTTTTCTTGCCTACATGCTCTAGCTAGAACTTTGAGCACAATGTTGTATAACAGTGGTGATAGTAGAAATCCTTGTCTTGTTCCACATCTTAGAGGGAAAGCTTTCAGTCTTTTGCCATTGACTACAATGTTAATTGTGGGTTTTTCATAAATGCCCTTTATCATGATGAGGAATTTCCTTCTATTCCTTTTTTTCCAAAATGATTTTATTAAGGAAGCTTGCTGGATTTTGGAAGATGCCTTTTCTGCATCAGTTCTTTGATCATGTGGGTTTTCCCCTTTGTTTTGTTAAGGTGATCTATTAACGGTTAATTGATTTTTCTTATAATGAACCACGCTTTCGTACTTGGGATAAAGCCCATTTGATCATGGTGTATAATTCTTTAAATATGTTGTTGGATTTGATTTGCAAGTATTTTTTGAGGATTTTTCTATCTGTATTCATAAGAGAAATTGGTCTATAATTTTCTTCCCCTGCCGTATCTTTATCTGGCTTTGGTATTAGGGTAATGTTGGTTTCATAGAATGGATTAGGTAGTGTTCCCTCTTCAGTTCTTTTGGAAGTGTTTGAACAGGATTGGTATTAATTCTTCTTGGAATAATTGGTAGAATTCACCTGTGAAGCCATCTTGTCTTGGTTTTTTCTTTTTGGGAAAGTTTCTGATGACTGATTCAATCTCTTTACTTGTATTTGGTCTGTTGAGGTCTTCTATTTTTTCTGGAGTCACTGTAGGTTTTCATATGTTTCCAGGAATTTGTCCCATTCACCTAAGTCTTCTAATTTGTTGGCACGCAATTGTTCATTGTATCCTCTTATGATCCTTTTTATTTCTGTTGGGTCAGTAGTAATATCCCCCCTCTCATGTCTGATTTTATTTATTTATGTCTGTTCTCTTTTCTTTTGTCAGTCTAGCTAAGGGTTTGTTGATTTTATTGATCATATGAAAGAACCAACTTTTGGTTTTGTTAATTCTCTGTTGTATTTTTTATTCTCAATTTCATTTATTTCTGCTCTGAATCTTTGTTATTTCTTTCCTTCTGCTTGCTTTGGATTAGTTTGCTGTTCTTTTTCTAGTTCCTTCAGGTGTGCAGTTAGATCTTTGATTTTGCCTCTTTCTTTTTTAATGTAAGCATTTAGGGCTATAAATTTCCCTCTCAGCAGTACCTTCGCTGCATCCCATAAGTTTTGATATGTTTTCTCATTTTCATTTATTTTGAGATATTTACTGATTTCCCTTGCAATTTCTTCTTTGACCCACTGATTGTTTAATAGTGTGTTGTTTAGCTTTCATATATTTGTGAATTTTCCAGTTCTCCACCTGTTATTGATTTCCAGTTTCATTCCATAATGGTCATAGAAAGTCCTCAGTATTTTCAATTTATTGAGACTTGTTTTGTGTCCCAGTATGCGATCTATACTGAAGAATGATCTATGCGCCTTTGAGATGAATGTTTTATCTTGATGTTTTGAGTACAATGTTCCATATATGTCTGTTAGCTCTAGTTCATTTATCATTATTATTCAAGTTCTTTGATTCCTTATTGATCCTCTGTCTAGATGTTCTAACTATTGATGAGAGTGGTGTATTGAAGTCTCCAATTATTATTGTAGAGACATCTAGAATAATAATTGAAATAATTTAGGCTGAAAGGTAATACAGGAGAGAGTGGCTTAGAATGGTGTGAAGAAGTGAAGAGTAATTAAAAGGGTAAAATTAAAAGGGTAAAAAGTCTTTGCTTCATGTATTTTGGAGTACTATGTTTGCCTCATGTATTTTGGAGTACTATGCTGCCTCATGTATTATGGAGTACTATGGTTAGATACATAAATATTTATGATTGTTATTTCTCCAGCCTTTAACTTTCAACCTATTTGTGTCTTTGGGTCTTAGATGAGTCTCTTGCAAAGAGCATTTAGTTGGTTCATGCTTTATAATCCATTCTGCCAGTCTTTCTTTTGATTGAGGGAGTCGAATCCATTAACATTCAGCATTATTAATGTAAAGGCAATACTTCAGCCATTTTGTCCTTTGGGTTTATATGTTTTTCTGGGGGGAGAGGGAGGTCTCTCTTTTTACCCTTTTAGTTACCCTTACTGATAATCTTCATTTCTTTACACCACTCTTTTTTTTTTATCTTCATTTTATTGAGATATATTCACATACCACACAGTCATACAAAACAAATCGTACATTCGATTGTTCACAGTACCATTACATAGTTGTACATTCATCACCTAAATCAATCCCTGACACCTTCATTAGCACACACACAAAAATAACAAGAATAATAATTAAAGTGAAAAAGAGCAATTGAAGTACAAAAGAACACTGGGTACCTTTGTCTGTCTGTTTGTTTCCTTCCCCTATTTTTCACCACTCTTAAGTTAAGCCACTTTCTCCTGTATTATCTTTCAGCTTAAATCAGATCTGTTGTTGAGGAACTCTCTCAGTGTTTATCTGTGAATATTTTACACTCTCCTTCATTTTTGAAGGACAGTTTTTTCTGGATAAAGAATTTTTGACTGTCAATTTTTCTCTTTTAGTACCTTAAGTATGTCATACCACTGCCTTGCCTCCAGGGTTTTTGATGAGAAATCAGTACTTAGTCTGACTGCAGAGCTCTTGAATGTAATGAATCACTTTTCTCTTACTGCTTTCAGAATTCTCTCTTTATCTTTACACTTGACAGTCTGACTAGTATATGTCTCAGAGTAGGTCTATTAGGATATATTCTGTTTGGAGTACATTGCACTTAGCCATATGTATATATGTCTTAATAAGTGTTGGGAAATTTTTGGCCATTATATTCTCAAATATTCTTTCTACTCCTTTTTTTTAAATGCAATTTTATTGAGATATATTCACATAACATACAGTCCTTCAAAGTGTACAATCAGTTGTTCATATTATCATCATATAGTTGTGCATTCATCACCACAATCAATCTTTGAACATTTCATTACTCCAAAAAATAAAATAAACAAGAACATCCAAAACATTTTGGATGTTCTACCCCTTTTCCCTTCTGGGACACCTGTGATGCATGTTTGTTCACTTCATGCTATCACTCACAATTCCTGAAACCCCTGCTCAATTTTTTCCATCCTTTTCTCTATCTGTTCTTCTGTCTATAAGATTCTTTTTTTTTTTTTTAACTTTAAGGAAAAAGTAAAAGTGGCTTTATTCACAAATGACATGATCATATACATTTTTTAAAATCCTGTATAAAATGTATAAAAATTGTACTAGAGCTAATGAGTGTATTTAGTGAGATAACTGAATCCAAGGACAATATAGAACAATAGAACAATATAAAACAATAGGGCAAGATAAAAACCAATTGCATTTCTGTATACCAGCAATGAAATATTGGATATTGCAATTTTTAAAAACAATATAATTTGCAGTAGCATTAGAACAGGGCATATTTAAGAATAAATTTAACAAAATATGTACAAGGTCTGTACACTGAAAACTATACAAAATTATTGAAAGAATTAAAGAAAACCTATTAAGTTGAGAAATACACCATGTTCATGAATTAGAAGTCTCAAAATTTATGTCAATTCTCCCAAAATTAATCAGTCGAATTCAATACAATCCCAATCAAAATTCCAGCATCCTTTTCTGTTGTCCATAAGATTTAGATTGTCCTGTCTTCTGGTTCACTGATTCTTTCTAATTCCCGTTCAGATCTGCTATTGTGTGCCTCTAGTGTATTTTTCACCTCTTCTATTGTGCCTTTCATTCCCATAATTTGTTCTTTTTATACTTTCCAGTTATTCTTTATGCCTGCTGATTGTTGTCTTAATATTCTTTATCTCTTTAACCATATTTTCCTTCGTCTGCTTGAATTGATTTAGGAAATTTGTGTGAACATCTTTGATTTGTTGTTCCAAACTCTGCGTCTCCTTTGAAGTTTTAATTTGTTCCCTTGACTGGGCCATATCTTCCTGTTTCTTAGTATGGCTTATAATTTTTTGCTAATGTCTAGGCATCTGATTTTCTTGATGAGTTTACTCTGAAGATCAGTGTTCTGGCCCACATGGGCTATTTCAGCAGGAAAGCCAAAGAATGCACCAGGAACTGAGCGTGATACAAACTTTATTATGGGAACTTACAGGAGTGAAGCAGGAAGTCAGTCAAGCTGCTCTGGTGGTGGCTGGTCCAAAGCTCAGTGTGGAAGTACTCTGCAGTTAGGCAGGAATTAGCAAGGCCAGTTTTAGAAGCCCAAAACAAGACATTCCAAAGAGTATGAGGACATAGATACATGGAGGGGCGTGGGGTTGTAACATCGGGGAAGATAAACTATCCTCGAGGTGTCAGATAACATCTCAGGGGCTCCAGAGAAGAGCAAGGCACAGGCTAAAATCCTACGCAGAGGAGAGCCTGGTGCCTAGCTTATATTGACCATCTGCACATCCCTTCCTCCTTAGAGAGGTTAGCTTAAACATCAGTGATCAGCTGTTCTTAAGGAAGAGGATTTTTACATCCCTTTCTGACTCCAGTGAGCTAGCCAGGGACTGCACTGCAAGCCTGGGGGATGGGCGCCAGCAGCCACCACTCAGAGAGCACAACTCCCTGTTCTCCACTGTAGTTTATCAGCCTTTTCCTCCCACTTTTCCCTCAATGCTATACAGTGTTCTTCTGGCCTCTGGAACCCCAGAACAGTTGTCTCAGACAGTTCCTGCCTGTTCAATAGTTATTTTGGTAGAAGGACTGAGTCCCCAAGCTCCCTACTCCACCGTCTTCCCCAGGAGTCCTTCTTTGGTCAACCATGCAAATTTTACTTTTTATATCTTTTTCTTCTAATCCCCCTATTACCATAACTTTTAGAAGGGCCAGGACCGCATCTTATTCATCATTATATTCTCCACCTTATCTAGCACTATGCATTTTTATAGATGTTCTATAAGTAATAGTTGAATGACTCCTCCCGAAACTTTAGGAAAAAGATAATTCTGCTCTTCTCCCCTCAGAAAACCAAAATACAACATTTTATAAGGGGCAAATACATTGAAGGTGGCCAATCAAAACAGTTTGTAATCAACTATATTAGTTTAGTGGCTTAAACAAAAACTTTAGCACTTTTCAGTTTTCATTTTGATCAAGTAAGTTGAATTTAAAGTCTTTGTAATGATCAGGATGAAGCTAAAGTCACATTTAACTACTTTAAATATAATGGGCAAATAATAAGAATTTCTTGATAAAACTTTATCAAAACTCTAAGGCAATTCTTGTACAAAAAGAGAAATCATAGCTAGTTGAGAGTACTAAATAACAAAATTTTCTTACACTAAACAATGATTCTTAAATATATATATATATATATGACCTATCAAACTATTAGCTAGTCTTAGAAATGAAAGGGCTTTGTCCCCTTTCAACTGCCCTCAAAAGGGTGGATCTACTTGCTCTATTAGAGTGAGTCAAATATAATCATGATTGTGTCAAAAGTTCAAAAGGGAAAATGCAAGGTAAAATGAGCTGAATTGGCACTCTTTCCTCAACATTGTACCTGTAAGCTTGATATGTTGTTTCAGAGATTAACTTTATAGACGTCCGTACCCAGAAGTATGAACATTCTTAGGGAACTCTTTTCACAAGCTTGATCTTAACGTATTGAATAAAGAGAGCAGTTAATCCCTTTTGTAAAGTAATTTGAGAGGAGGGAATTCAAAATGTAAAATCTCACCTGCAGAAAACATTCAGTTCTGTAAAGGCCTTCTTTCTATCTTTAGACACTTACAAAGACCTAATATTTTAATGCGGAAGGGTGAACTTAGTTAAAAAGCCAATGGGTGAAATTAGAGAGAAATAATCCAGTGCTTTCTTTCTGGGAATTATCATCCTGCTCTCCAGGGGACCTAATGTTATTCCCTGTGGGGGATGAGAATACCCTTCTGTACAGCAAGCCAGTATCTCTAAATATAAGCTTGACTTTTAGTATAATAAGAGTCTTGTTAGGTGCAATTTTGCTCTTAGTCATTAATACAATGAACAAATGTTGTGGTTACCTGGGAAAGAAAATTTAAGTGCTTTTAAACCTCCTGTGAGATTTGGTTTCCTGCTTGAAACCTATACAGTGTAATGCCCAATAGCATCTGTAGAAGATTCCAAGCTGTAAGGTATACAGCATAGAAGTTAATACACTTTGGAAAAAATTGAGACCACTACAAAATGGGCTTAAGGTCCTGAATAGAAAGCTTTTATTTTACTGAATGACAATTACTTACCAGTGGCATTAAGTTTAACAAATGACTGGAATTTTCTTAGGAGTGAATTTTGTAAGATGTTGTCCCTGTATACAAAGTAGGAAGTCAATCTTTCCTTCAGGTGGCACTTAACTTTCTTCTTTTCAGCTGTAAAACAGTTTGTAGTTCTACGAAGGTAAAGACTTAATTAAGGACAAAATACAATCCAAGAAAATATATAGTTTTAAATAAGCGTTTTCCATAGGATGTCACGAGAAATGTGATAGATTACTTCTGTCCCCTGCAAATGTTAAAGAGATATTATGTACATTTTAAAATCTATTCTTGATAATAAAAGACTAGTATCAAACAGCTTCTGCTAATATTCCTTAATCAAAAACCATTTTTATTGGATTTGGTACTATATTTTCTCTTTTAAGAAGGCATTCCATAAAAGGTAATAGAAATCTTTATTACTTTTTTTATGTTTAAAAGTTGACTGAAATAGCAACAAGTTGCCTTTACTATCTTGTAAAGAACAAAGTCTCTTAAGTTTTCTTATATTTCTGTATAACCTCAAAGTACTGGGCATTGTTTACTGTTTTTGAACTTGCCCTCAGCCTATAAAGTTCTGGATCTATGAACCTATGACTCTTAGTTTCCTATTGGTGGTAAGAGTGGAGACCCTGTACCTTGTTCCCTGCTATTTTCTGCATTTTTTAAGAGGTTTAATCTAGTCCTAATAAAAATATTTTGTATTTCATTTTCTCTTTTCCCTATGAGCATTGTCTACTAAGATACTATCTAAAATGGATAGCATTCAGAGCTAGCATTTTCTCAAACCTTCTCGATTGACATTTTACAGCTCATCACAAATACAGCAAAATAACGTATGTTTTTGTAAATAATGTCAGGCAGAATGGCTAACCAAAAGCATATGTGTATATGTGCATTTTTAAAGTTATATTCTAATGTAAATAATGCTGTTTAATAATTTGCAAAGTTTTCTTTTGTTAGCAGTAAAAAGATAAGAAAATCATGAAGTTAAGATTTTTTCTATCTAAAAGTAACTGTTTTTGCTATATTGTTAATTTAACAAACAGAGTTCCCTTTTTTTGAAGTCCCCTTAATATGATAGTGCTTCAACTCTGGAGTGATCTTAGTTTGCTGGGGATGCTGTAACAAAGTACCACAAACTGGACAGTTGAAAACAACAGAAATTTACTGTCTCGTAGTTCTGGAGGTTGGAAGACCAAAGTCAAGGTGTCAGCAGGGCCCTGCTTCCTCTCTGCAGAGTTCTGGCAGCGGCTTGCTGGCAATCCAGGCATTCTTTGGCTTGTGGCATAACTCAGTTTCTGCCTCTGTCATGTGGCCAACTTTTTTCTCTGTTGCCATATCCAGATTTCCCCTTCTTGTAGGAACACTGGTCATATTGGTTTAAGGGCCCACTTTACTCCAGTATGACCTCATTTTAATTTGCCTAATTCCATCTGTAATGACCCGTTCTCCAAATAAGGTCACATTCTGATTTCCTGGGGTTTAGACTTCACTGTATTTGGGGGTGGGAGACACAATTCAATCTATAACAAATGACCTTTTTTTTTTTCAGACAAATCTTCCTATTTTCAAGCTAAAGGAATCTACCGTTAGAAGAAGATACAGTGACTTTGAGTGGCTGCGAAGTGAATTAGAAAGAGAGAGCAAGGTAAGAATACTTTGTAATGGAGCGAAACACTTTAAAGTTTTAATGTTTAAGACCTTTCAGGAAAATTATCTTCAATAAAATGGGTAAAAGCAAATACAATTTTTTTTTTTCCGAATAGTTCAGTTTCATCTTATTTCAGGGGATGTGGGAATAGTCTTTGTCATTTTTCCTTGGAACTCTTTCTTTTCTCTTGTCTACTTTAATGACCCAGTTGAGGCCTTTGCTGACTCACACTTGGATTATGACACTTAATTTAGAACTTTCTTGCTATTACTTCCTTACCTTTCATCTTCCTATCCCACCCCCACCCCACCCCCACCCTTGCCAAGTTTCTCTTCCTTTGTATATCTCATATATCAGTGTTCATTTACTGACAAATCACACATACTTACACATAAACAAAATTTCATGAAACAATACTTACTTTATGTGATACATGATATTCTCTTCACATAAGCTTTTTTTAAAAAAATTTATTTTTAATGGTGGCAACATGTATACAGCATAACAGATTGGCTTTTTAAATGATGGTCATGATCTACTAATGGGTTGCTACCTGCAATTTGAAAAACACTATTATATTCCTTTGTAATAATTATCTTCTGTTAGAAAAAATTTAGTGGCTTTGGCTGCAAAATAAATTAGAGGAAGCAAGTTCTCACTGATGTCCTTCATTCTAGCCTTACGTGAGAATGGCATCAAAGGCGTGGAGTCATGAAAGGATGCTCAGAATGTGAAAAGTTATTTGCAACTAGAGATTAATAGGAAAGAAGTGAATACAGTAGGAGTCCTGAAGCAGCTTAAGGCTGGGTTGTGCTCATTTCTAAAGCTTAGTAAAGCTAGAAATGGGAAGAAAACATCCGTAATCAGATAAATGTGTCTGGATATACAAATTATAGTATTCCACCAAAAATGTAAAGGAAAAACAGTCTTACTCAAAAGAAAAGATTATAAAGTACTTATGAATAAAATTAGAAATATCAGATCCATCTAAAGAAAACCCTGAAACTTCACTGAAAAAGAAGACCTTAATAAATAGCAATACTCCATTACTGATTTGGAACATCCACTGTTTTGAAGACTCATTTATTCTGCAAACATTTGAGAGCTTACTGTTTGTGATCTATAACTTGCAGATAGAGCTATAAACAAAAGTCCCCACTTTAAGATGTTGACATTCTGTTGGGTAAATCAGGGTGGTAGTGAAGGAAGGGAAGGTAGAAAAAAATAGTAAAATATATGGTGTGTTAGATGGTGATAAGCTCTAAAAAAATTAAACTAAGAAAAATAAGGAGTGCCCAGGTAGTTATTCTAATATAGGGTGGTCAAGGGAAGGCCTTACTTGCAGGTGACATTTTAGCACACACTGAAAGGGTAGAAGGCAGTATCTCCTAACTTACATATTAACTTCATAATTCTAATAGAAATCTTAGAGGGGTCCTTTATAAATTTGCAGGTTTATGTATGAGCTTCAGAATCAGAAAAGGCTCAATATCCAAAAGTTATTTTGAAAAAATATTGAGCAGGTGTTTGTTCTATCAGATATGAGAACATATCTTAAGGGTGTAATAATTAAAACAATGTGATATTGCTTCAGGGATGGGCAAATAGATTAGCAGAATATAATAAAGAGTTTAAAGGCTATTTATAGAGAACTTAGTGTTATAGGGAAATAATGTGTTAATAAGGAATTTATGTTCATAACAAAAAGTATTGTCAATCACTGGGGAAAAGAATGTATATTCAGTAAATGGGGTTGAAACGTTTGACTGTTTAGGAATAAAGATTATTAACATTGTATACAAATCACAGATGGTTTGAAGATCTAAATGTATAAAACAAGTTAGAAAAGTTTTGTGTAACAAAGAAGAAATTTTTTATCATCATGGGGAAGTGCCTTGATAGGCTTTGGGATGTTTAATCAATATTTGCTGACTGTGTGTTTCACTTTTTAAAAAATAACATTTTTGAGATACAATTCACATATTATACAGTTTACCTATTTAAAGTGTACAATTCATTGATTTTTTTAGGATATTGAGAGTTGTACAACAATTGCCTCTGTTTAGTTTTTGAACATTTTCATCACCCTAAAAAGGATTCCACTTACCCATTAGTGGTCATTCTCCATTCTCCCCAGCAACCACTAAATCTACTTTCTGTCTCCGTAAATTTGGCTAGTCTGAATATTTCATATAAATGGAAGCATATAATATGTGGCTTTTTGTGTTTGGCTTCTTTCATTGGCGTGTTTTCACGGATCATACTTGTATTAATCAGGATTCTCTAGGGAAAGAGAACCTACAGGATATGTGTATATATATGTATGTATGTATCCAGATACTGTGAGATTTATTACAGGAATTGGTTCTTCTGATTGTGGGGATGGGCAAGTCCAGATTCCATAGGGTGGGCTGTAAGCGGGGAACTCTGATGAGGATTTCCAGTGAATTCACAAGGAGATTCTGGCTGGCTGAAGTAGAGATGGAAATTCTCCCTTCTTACTACTGAAATCACCACTTCTCCTTTCAAGGCCTTCAACTGATTGAATGAGATTTCTCTCATTGTTGAAGGCAATCTCCTTGGTTAATTGTAGTTATAATTAGCCATAGATACAATCAACTTACTTACTGATGATTTAAATCCACGAAATACCCTCATAGTAACAATAAGGCCAGTGCTTGCTTAAGCAAAAAACTGGACATCATAACCTAGCCAAGTTGACACAGGAACTTAACCATCACAATCCTGTTGTAACATTTATCAGTGTAGGCATACCTTATTTTATTGTGCTTCGCTTCATTGTGCTTTGCAGTTATTGTGTTTTTTTTACAGATTGAAGGTTTGTGGCAACCTTGCATCGAGCAAGTCTGGCAGCACTTTTTTCAACAGCATATATTCACTTCGTGTCTCTGTGTCACATTTTAGGCATAATGGTATTGCACACTTAGTATACTACAGTATAGTATAAACATAACTTTTATATGCACTAGGAAACCAAAAAATTTATTTACTCGCTTTATTGGGATTTTTGCTTTTCTGGAACCAAGCCCTCAATATTTCCTAGGTATGCCTGTACTATATTTCTTTTTATTCCCAAATAACATTCTGTTGTATGAATTTGCATTTTATTTATCATTTCTTCAGTTGATGGACATTTGAGTTGTTTCTACTTTTTAGCTATTGAGAATAATGCTGCTATGAACATTTGTGTACAAGTTTTTGTTTAGGCATACGTTTTTGGTTCTCTTGGGTGTATACTAAGGAGTGGAATTGCTGGGTTATGTGTAACTCTGTTTTAGGAACTGCCAGACTGTTTTCCAAAGCAGCTGCACCAGTTTACATTCCCAACAGCATTGTGTAGAATTTCAGTTTCACTCTATACCCTTCAACACTTACTATTATCCTAGTGGGTGTGAAGTGGTATTTCACTCCGGTTTTGATTTGCATTTCTTTGATGGCTAATGATGCTGTTCCTTTTTTTTTTCATGTTCTTGTTGTCTATTTGTATATCTTCTTTGGAAAAGGGCTATTCAGATCCTTTGTACCTTTTTCAATTGGATTATTTGTCTTTTTATTATTGAATTGTATCTAGACTATATTAAAAATTCTTACAAGTTCTTTATCAGATACATGATTTGCAAAAATACTCTCCCATTCGGTAAATTTTCTCTTTCTTGATGTTTTAACATTAGATCAGTTAAATATCTTGGGAGTTTTATCTATGTGAAAGTTGTACTCTTATTACAGTATTGCTAAGAACAATGTATTCAGTCTTTTTTGTTTATATATTAGCACTATTTTTTTTATTTAGGATTAAGTTGTTTTTGTTTTGTTTTGTTTTGCCTATGTGGCAGATTTTATTTTCCAAAGATGGCTGCAACAGTATTTCCTATTTCCCATCCTCTTCTACAATGTGAACTTTCCACTCCCATTGAGAGAATGGAGTCTCTGTCCCATCTTCTTGATTCTTGTGGCTTGTGACTCACTTTTTTTTTTTAATAAATTTTATTTTGAAATAAATTCAATCTTACAGGAAAAGTTTCAAAAACAGTACAAACCCCATACATTGAACTCCATCATACCCCTACCCCCGTCCCCCGATACCCCGATCCATCACCTTTAAGATCCTGTCACACCACTGTCTCTTTCTTTCCCTCCCTCCCTCCCTCCCTCCCTATCTAACGTCCATCATCTACTGCTCTGTCCTCTGAACATATGAGAGCAAGCTGCACATATCTTTGAACACACAATATAATTCACATATACCTTTCCCATGGACATTCTTTTATGCAATCTCATTAAGCACAGCTAAGAAGTTCAAGAAATTCAACATTGATATAAAGCTTGCATTCTGTATTTCCTTTGTGTGTGTGTGTGTGTGTGTGTGTGTGTGTGTGTGTGTGTGTCATCTGTGTCCCTTTAAGCCTCCTCTCCTCCATCCTCAGATCCCATCCAGGATCATCCTTAGCATTTAATTGTCATCTATTTAGACTGTCCTTTTTTTTTTTTTTTTTTCAATTGTGGAAACATATATATAGCCTAAATCTTCCCTTTCCACCCCCTCCCTAGCATTCCATTAGTGAGATTAATCACATTTAGAATGTTGCAGTGCTATCACCTTCCCACCATCCATTTCTAGAAGTTTCCCTTCACCCCAAACAAAAACCCTACTCTATTTCTTAACTCCCCATTGCCCCTTCCCCCACTTCTCGGAGCCCCTAGTCTACTTTTCATCTCTATGGTCATATTCTCTGATACTGTCTTTGTGTTTACCATGGGGCTTAAATTTAACATCTTAAATCTATGACAATCTTGTTTTTCTTTGGTACCAACTTAACTTCCATATGACACATAAACTATGTTCCTATACTCCATCATTCCCCCACCTTTATGTAGTTCTTGTCAAAAATTACATATTTTACTATGAGTCCCAAACCACTGATTTATCATTACCGTTCATGTATTTTAGATCCTGTAGGAAGTAAATAGTGGAGTTACAAATCAACAATACAGTAGTATTGGTATTTATATTTACCATGTGATCTCTACTGGAAATCTTTATTTCTTCATGTAGTTTCAGTCAGTTGTTTAGTGTCCCTTCCTTTCAGCCTGCTCAACTCCCTTTAGCATTTCTTATAGGACTGATTACTGGTGATGAAGTCCCTCAGCTTTTAATTATCCGGGAATGTTTTCATCTCCCCCTCATTTTTATCCTCCAGGCATTCGTGAATTCTCCAAGTCTCTGATGGTTATTGACTTCTATTTGTATTCCATTGTGGTCAGAGAATATGCTTTGAACAAATTCATGGTTTTTTATTTTTTTATTTTATTGAGGTTTGTTTTTATGTCCCGGCATACGGTCCATTCTGGAGAAAGATCCGTGATCACTAGAGAAGAATGTGTGTCCCGGTGACCTGGGATGTAATATTCTATATATGTCTGTTAAAATTCTCTATATCTCTCTCTCCTTTCTTTGTTTCTCTGTCGCTAGGGCTTCTTTAGTATCTGAAGTAGGACAGGTCTTTTATTAGCAAGGTCTCTCAGCATTTGTCTGTCTGTGAAAAATTTAAGCTCTCCCTCAAATTTGAAGGAGAGTTTTGCTGGATAAAGTATTCTCGGTTGGAAATTTTTCTCTCTCCGAAGTTTAAATATGTCATGCCAGTGCCTTCTCACCTCCATGGTGGCTGCTGAGTAGTCACTACTTAGTCTTATGTTGTTTTCTTTGTATGTGGTGAATTGCTTTTCTCTTGCTGCTTTCAGAACTTGCTCCTTCTCTTCAGTATTTGACAGTCTGATCAGAATATGTCTTGGAGTGGGTTTACTTGGATTTATTCTATTTGGAGTTTGCTGGGCGTTTATGCTTTGTGTATTTATATTGTGTAGAATGTTTGGGAAGTTTTCCCCAACAATTTCTTTGAATACTCTTTCTAGACCTTTACCCTTCTCTTCCCCTTCTGGGACACCAATGAGTGTGACTCACTTTTAACCAATAGAGTTTGGTGGAAGGGATCCTGATTGACCTCTCAGACCAGGTCATAAAAGATGATTGAGCTTCTGCTTCACTTGCTGGGATATTTGTTCTTGAAGATTTCAGCTACTCTGTAAGTAGTCTGCAGTGATAGGAAGTCACCTTGATCAGTCCACATGGAGAAACCACATAGTAGAGAGGTTCTGAGACTGCATCAGATCCAGCCATTGTCTGGTTGCAGCCACAAGAGAGGCCCCAAGACAAAACATCCTAGTTGAGCTTGTCTTAAATTCCTGAGCCAGGAGACCATGAGAAGTAATAAAAGATTGTGGTTTTTATGAGCCACTAAATTTTGAGGTGATTTGTTAAGCAGAATTGTAACTGGACCAACCTACAATTTCATATAGTTCAATTTTATAAATAAATGAAATATTAAAGATAATTCAGTATTAGAGTCTATTAATGTATTCTTCATACTAATAGGTAATGTAGAAATTTTTCCATATCAAAATATAACTACCTCTATAGTTTAAGAAAAATATTCAAACATTTCAATGCCTTACCAATTCTGACCTTTGCATGAGAGATTGTAAGTCTCGAGCTATCAAAGACAGTAATGAAAAAGCACAGCAATTAGAGGAGCTTTCCCTTGTAGATATCAAGAGATTTTATAAAGTTATAATTAAAACAATGAAGTATTCATACAGGAATAGGCAAATACTTTAAAGGATTAGAATAGATGGTCCAGAAAGGGACCCTGGCACAATGGGAACTTGAGTTAATAGAAGTTATTTGATGAATATCAAAGAATGAATGGACTATTAAATATGTAGGGTTAGGAAATTGGCTTCCTATTTGGATAAAATAAAATAAAATTAGTTCTTCATCTCATACTACATATACAGCACACAGGTACTACACACACACACGCAAGACACACAATTCAGATAGATTGACATCTAAATGCCAGGAGCAAAATTCTAAAACTATTAGAAGATAATACAAAGAAATATTTCATGATATCAGGGTGGAGAAAGATTTATTAACAAGACATGCAAAGTAGAAACAGTATAGGAAAAGATGGGTAAATCTTGGGATGTCAGAATTAAAATCTAAGGAACCAACAATTTTATAAACAAAATTCAAAGGCAAGAAATAGACAGAAAAAATATTTAAAACACTTATTGTAGACTGAGGTTAAATGAATAATATTCTTTGAATTCTCTGGATCTATTAGAGAAAAATAGCCCAATAGAAAATGGGCAAAGAATATGAATTGACAGGTTACGGAGTAAAAACCCAAGTGGTCAAGAAATTTATATAAAGATGTTCCACTTCAGTGGCAATCACTGATACACAATATCTGTGTTTTCTGCATTTCTAATATTAGGCCAATTTTTAAAAATCTTGCTCTTAAGTGGTTATCTAGTCTTGTTCCTAACTCCTCCTAGTGTTTCACCATTAAGCAGCATATTGGCTCTACGGTTAATGTGCTATATTTTTATCAGGTTAAGATAGAATGCAAGTATTTCTACTTTATAATTTTTAAATTTTTTTTTAATTAGAGAAGTTGTAGGTTTACAGAAATATGCAGAAAATTCAGAGTCTCCATATACCCTCCCCACACTCACAGTTTTCCCCTTTTTAACATTTTGCATTAGTGTTGTACCTTTTGTTACAATTGATAAAAGAATATTATTAGAATTGTACTATTAGTTATACTCCATAGTTTACATTCAGGTTCACTGTGTTATACAGTTCTGTTTGTTTGTTTTAATTTTCATTCTAGTAACAGATATTAACCTAAAATTTCCCCTTAAAGCCACATTCACATGTATAATTCACTGGTGTTACTTAACATTCACGAGGAAAAAGTTTTGGTAATGATAGCACAACATTGTTTATAGATAAGTACTTTGAAATAAGATCTATTAAATTAGGCTAGAAACTAAATGATACTTATTGTATTTATTGGTCATTGTGATTAAATCTTTTAACTTTTATTCTAGCATGCTTTGGCTTTCAGTGTATTATGCTGGCCACATATCCTCCTGGCTACTTCCTCTCCCAACATACAAAGACATATCTTTGAATTTATGACTTTTTAAAAAAAAATGCAGTTTAATTGAAATATATTCACATAGCATGCTGTCATTCAAAGTGTACAACAGTTCACAGTTTCATCATATAGTTGTACATTCAGCACTACACTCAATTTTTGACCATTTTCATTACTCCAAAAAAAATAAAAATGAAAATAAGAATAAAAATAAAAGTAAAAGAGAACATTCAAAACCTCCCGTACTCCTCCTCTCCCCCTCGTTTACTTTTTTTTCTCTCTCAAGTGGGTTTTTTTTAAATTCAATTTTATTCAGATATATTCACATACCATACAGTCATCCAAAGTGTACAATCAGCTGTTCACAGTACCATCATATAGTTGTGCATTGATCACCCTAATCTATTTTTTGAACATGTTCCTTGTACCAGAAAAAGTGAAAAGAATAAAAAATAAAAGTAAAAAAGAACACCCAAATCATCCCCCTCATTCCACCCTATTTTTCATTAAGTTTTTTTGTCCCCATTTTTCTACTCATCCATCTATACACTGGATAAAGGGAATGTGATCCACAAGGTTTTCGCAATCACACTGTCACCCTTTGTAAGCTACATTGCTATACTATCGTCTTCAAGGGTCAAGGCTACTGGGTTGCAGTTTGATAGTTTCGGGTATTTACTTTCTAACTATTCCAGTGCATTAAAACCTAAAAAGGGTTATCTGTATAGTGCATAAGAATGCCCACCAGAGTGACCTCTCTGTTCCTTTTGGAATCTCTCAGCCACGGAAACTTTATTTCATTTCACATCCCCCTTTTGGTCAAGAAGATGTTCTCCATACCACAATGCTGGGTCCAGATTCCTCCCCGGGAGTCATGTTGCCAGGGAGATTTACACCCCTGGGTGTCAGATCCCATATAGTGGGAAGGGCAGTGAGTTCACCTGCCAAGTTGGCTTAGCTAGAGAGAGAGGGCCACATCTGAGCAACAAAGAGGCACTCAGGGGGAGACTCTTCGGCACAATTATAAGCAGGCCTAGCTTCTCCTTCGCTGCAACAGACTTCCCAAGGGCAAGTCCCGTCATAGAGGGTTCGGCACATCAAATAGCCCATCCTCAATGTTTGTGAGCACATCAGTGCAAAACCTTCCAAACCCCTCCTCTCCCCTTCATTTACTTTTTTTTTTTTTATTGAGATTGTTCAGATACCATATAACTATCCAAAGATCCAAACTGTACAATCAGTTGCCCACGGCACCACCATATAGCTGTGCTTCCATCAACACAATTTTTTTTTTCAATTTTTAGAACATTTTCACTACTCTGGAAAAGAAACAAAGACAAAAAGAAGGAAACTCACATCCTCCCATACCCCTAACCACGCCCCCCCTCCGTTATTGATTCATAGTTTTGGTATAGTACATTTGTTACTGTTGATGAAAGAATGTTAAAATACTACTAACTGTAGTATATAGTTTGCAATAGGTATATATTTTTTCCCTATATGCCTCTCTATTATTAACCTCTAGTTATAGTGACATACATTTGTTCTAGTTCATGAGAGATATTTCTAATATTTGTTTAGTTAATCATGGACATTGTCCACCACAAGATTCCCATCTTTTAACCTCCAACTTTCCTTCTGGTGACCTGTGTGACTCAGAGCTTACCCTTTCCACCACCTTCACACACCTTTTAGCACTGTTAGTTATTCTCATTTCATGCTACCATCACCCCTGTCCATTTCCAAATATTTAAGTTCACCCTAGTTGAACATTCTGCTTGTAATAAGCAACCTCTCCCCATTCTTTAGCCTCATTCTATATCCTGGTAACTTATATTTCATGTCTGAGTTTACATATTATAATTAGTTCATATCAGTGGGACCCTGCAATATTTGCCTTTATGTGTCTGTCTTATTTCACTCAATATAGTGCCCTCAAGGTTTCTTCATCAATCCATTTCTTTTAAGATGGTTTTGTTCAAACGCTATACATTCCGTCCTAAATAAACAATCATTGGTTCCCTGTGTAGTCAGGTATTTATGTATTGAGTGCCATCGCCACTCTCTATATAGGGACATTTCTTCAACAAAGATGGAGGAAGAGTCAAAGAAGGCAGAGAGGCAAAAGAAAAAGGTAAGAGAAAGAGAGAAAAACAACCAACAACCAAAAAAACTTGATAGCTGGAAGGTGACAAAAAGAAAGATAGCATTAACCTAAAGTAAAATAAAGAGTCAGACAACATCACCAGTGCCTGGAGTCCCACACACTTCCCCTGTTCCCCAACCCCCCATATGCATTTAGCTTTGGTATATTGCTTTTGTTACATTAAAGGAAGCATAATACAATGTTTCTGTTAATTCTAGCCTCTAGTTTGCATTGATTGTATTTTCCCCCCAATCCCACCCTATTTTTAACACCTTGCAATGTTGACATTCATTTGTTCTATCTCATGTAAAAACATATTGTACCTTTTATTGCAATCATTGAGCATCCTAGGTTTCCCTGAGTTATACAGTCCCAGTCTTTATCGTTGGTCTTTTGTTCTGGTGTCCCACATGATCCCAGCCTTCCTCTTTCAACCATATTCACAGTCATCTTTGTTCAGTGTACTTACATTGCTGTGCTACTATCTCCCAAAATTGTTTTCCAAACGTCTCACTCCTGTCTTTTCCTTTCTGTCTGCAGTGCTTCCTTTAGTGTTTCCTGTAGAGCAGTTTTCTTGTTCACAAACTTGGTCATGGTCTGTTTGTCAGAGAATATTTTAAGCTTTCTCTCATATCTGAAGGATAGTTTTGCCAGATATAGGATTCTTGGTTGGTGATTTTTCTCTCTCAGTATCTTAAATATATCACCCCGTTTCCTTCTTGCCTCCATGGTTTCTATTGAGAAATCCACACATAGTCTTATCAAGCTTCCTTTGTATGTGGTGGATCGTTTCTGGCTTGCTGCTTTCAGGATTCTCTCTTTATCTTTGATGTTTGATAATCTGATTATTAAGTGTCTTGGTGTAGACCTATTCAGATCTATTCTGTTCAGGGTACGCTGTGCTTCTTGGATCCATAATTTTATGTCTTTCATAAGAGATGGGAAATTTTCATTGATTATTTCCTCTATTATTGCTTCTGCCCCTTTCCCCTTCTCTTCTCCTTCTGGGACATCAGTGACAAGTAAATTCTTGCTTTTCGTTTTGTATTTAAGTTCCCGGAGACGTTCCTCATATTTTTCCATTCTTTTCTCTATCTGTTCTTTTGTGTATAGGCTTTCAGGTGCCTTGTTCTCCAGTTCCTGAGTGTTTTCTTCTGCCTCTTGAGATCTGCTATTGTATGTTTCCATTGTGTCTTTCATCTCTTGTGTTGTGCCTTTCATTTCCATACATTCTGCCAGTTGGTTTTTTGAACTTTCAGTTTCTACCTTATGTACGTCCTGTGTTTTCATTATCTGGTTCATCTCTTTTGCCGTATCTTCCCTAAACTTTTTGAATTCACTTATTATTAGTTGTTTCAATTCCTGCATCACAGTTGAAGTGCAAGTTTGTTCCCCTGACAGGGCCATAACCTCATTTTTCTTGGTGTAGGTTGTAGTTTTCTGTTGTCTAGGCATGGTTTCCTTTGTTACCCCAGTCAGGCCTCCCCAGACCAGAATGGGCTAAGGTCCCAGAAGGAAGAAATACTCAATATCTGGTTTCCCTGAGGGTGTGTCTTAGAAAATTGGTACACCCTCTGATGTCTCTGGTCACTGTGCTTTTCTGCCCAGCGGGTGGCAACTGTTAGCCTATAATTCTTGACTGGCGTTAAGTTCTGAATGAAAGGCAGGTAGTAGAGCTGGGCCTCACCCCTTTCCTCTTAGAGAAGATAGATGCCCTGGGGGGGTTATTAGCATTTCAATGGTCTCTTTCTGCCTGTGCTATACCCTTGTCTGGGTCACAGAACTGGAAACTATAAATGGCCGAGGGCCCCCCCCCCCCCCCCAGTGGAGTCGAAAAAGGAACAGAGCTAGTCCAAGATGACCCTCCGGCTCTCCAAGATCAGTCGTCACCCAAAGCGTCTGTCTGCTTGTTGGGAATTCATATCTCGTAGTGAGCAGTTCACACTTGCTAATTAAAACCCCAGTTGGAGCTCAGCTGAGCTATATTCGCTTGCTGGGAGAAAGCTTCTCTCTGGCACCACGAGGCTTTGTTGCTTGGGTTGTGGAGGAGGGGTCTCCCGATTTGGATCTGCAGTTTTTGCTTACAGATTTTATGCTGTGATCTCAGGCATTCCTCCCAATTCAGGTTGGTGTATGATGAGTGGACAGTCTCGTTTGTCCCCCTGCAGTTATTCCGGATTATTTACTAGTTGTTTCTGGTGTTTTTTAGTTGTTCCAGGGGGACTACTTAGCTTCCACTCCTCTCTATGCCGCCATCTTAGATCCTCTCCTTCGTTTACTTTTTTAAAAACATTTTGAATTGAAATATATTCACATACCATACAGTCATCCAAAGGATAAAACAGTTGTTCAGTGTCATCATATAGCTGTGCATCCATTACCATAATCAATTTTTGAACATTTTCATTACTCCAAAAAATAAATATGAGAATAAAAATAAAAGTAAAAGAGCCCCCAAAACATTCCAGACCCCCACCACATAGATATTTATTTACTTTTTGTCCCCATTTTTCTACTCATTTGTCCATACACTGGGTAAAGGGAGTGTGAGCCATAAGGTTTTCACATCACACGGTCACACCATATAAGTTATATAGTTATACGATCGCCTTCAAGAATCAAGGATACTGGATTGCAGTTCAACCATTTTAGATTTTTCCTTCTAACTATTCTAATAAACTAAAAACTAAAAAGAGATATCTATATAATGCAAAAAGAGTTACCGCCAAATGACCTCTCTACTCCATCTGAAATCTCTCAGCCACTGAAACTTTATTTTGTTTCAATTTTCTTCCCCCTTTTGGTCCAGAAGGCTTTCTCAGTGACCTAATGCAGGGTCCAGGCTGGATTTATGACTTTTTAAATTGGTGTAAGAATTCCAATTAGATCTTTTCAGACTGTTTAAGCAAAATAATTTGATGTTGAAAAGGATCTTTGGGAATCTTAGCTGGACAAGCCATTTGTGATTTTTGTAGAGCTTTACTTCTGTGGCCTAAAACTTCACCATCCATTTCAATGACTGTTTTGAATCTTATGTTAGGGAATAATGTATCTCTACAGATGCTAATGCATAGTAATTGTTAATCTTCAACTTCATGTTACGTTCTACCCTGAACTAATGATGGTTATTTAATGCACAGGTTCAAGATTCCTTTTTTAAATAATAGCTTTGTAGAGAGAGATATTTTTCCCTGCCCACCATATTCTTTCAGAACTCAGTTGATGCCCCAGGATTTGTTTGTTTCTTACTTGGAAGGCCCCTGCAGCTTTTAACTCTCAACCTGACAAAAGCTAATAAAGAGGAGAGATTCAGGAGTGCTAAAGCAGACTTTGGAGAGGAATCCTGAGATGTTTTAATCATTGGTCGTCTGGGCAGAGTGGATCTAGGAAGAGATTATAACGCTTATGTTGGACATTTGGTTTCAGATTTTTTTGTTGTTTGCTGTTGTTTTGTTGTTTTGTTTTGTTGTATGAATTAATGTTGATCTTTCCTATTTTACCCTGTTGAATTGTTATCTTAGGGTAAAAGCCTACGTGTAGGAACTCTGCATCAAAGATTTAAAGTTTTAACCCTTTTAGAACATGTACAATTTGTATTACTAGTGAAAGGGAATACTTTTGTATATATCAGTTTACTATTTATATTTCTCCTTGTTTGAATTCTTCATTTATACCTTTTCTCTTTTTTGGTATAAGGTAAATATCCAGTTAAGTGGTTGGTCAGTTAACACATAATTGTGCTTCTGTTGTGTGCCTAGCTTTTCTTAAAATAACCATGAGAAGCCTAAAATAACATGATCCTTAATTTGAAGGCACTAATGGATGAATTAGTGGTTCTCCACAAGGGGCAACTTTACCTCTCTAGGATGTATTACTGGCATTTAGTGGATAGAGGTCAGAAATGCTGCTAAATATCTTAGAAAGCCCCTCACAACAAAGAATTATCTGGTTCAGAATGTCAGTGGTGTGGTGGTTGAGAAACACTGGGATAGAGAATCATACTAACCTGTGAAATAAATAGCAGAGTACTATTTAATTGAAACAAATATTTGAGCTTAAGCTAATTTCTAGAAGGGAGAGATTTGGGATGTCTCTGTAGTAGTAGGAAGGAAGAAAATGACAGGTCATTGAGAAAAGATAGGATAAGGGATTTAGGAGAAAGTTGCCATGTTTCTTACTCAGGCTAGGAAACGGAAGAGTGTTGACAACTAAGGTTGTTGATTATTTTGTCATCATTTCAGATACAATTAGAAAAGACCTATATGCTGATGGCAAGACATTGAAGAAATTGATCAACGAATTATCTACCCATGCCAGACAGAATGTTGTTAACATTTCTGCAGTCAATTTTTGTCTGCAGTTTCCATTGCAGTAAGATATTGTCTTCCCCAAATGTCATCAGAGGTACCTGAGGGAGATGGTAGCCTTTATGTCAGTGTTGCTTGAATGTTCTCTTACTATACTTGGGCTTTTAAGGCCAGGAACAACATTAATTAGGCTATGGGTCCTACCCTTGAGGAGCTTTTGGTCTGATAGACAATTCTGCATTTGGTTATTGTGCCTCCAAAATGTTGAGTCTTATTTCAGTGTGTTTTTTACTGATTTTCTTTCAAATTTAAACTAGTTTGAGAGTGGTATGTCTCTCATAGTGAGGATATACTTTGTCTTCATGTTGTGCTCTATAAATTTTCACAACCCAGTGAATAAGTCAATTGATCAGTACTTTCTTTCCTCATGTCTTTTTTAGGTTGTAGTTCCCCCACTCCCTGGGAAGGCATTTTTGCGTCAACTTCCTTTTAGAGGAGATGATGGAATATTTGATGACAATTTCATTGAGGAGAGAAAGCAGGGACTGGAACAGTTTATAAACAAGTAAGTGCTTTCTATCCCTCAAGGTGTGAGCGCACAGTGTTCTGAAACTAGTTCATAGATTCAGATTTAGGTGGCTACTAATAATTTCAATATTAAGCTAAAATGTAATACTGCTTTTCCTTTTGGCAATTTTCTAACTAACTTTTTGTATAATTTAAACAAAATAAAAGTAACAAATTGAATATCATGTGATAAATATTAACACACTTGAGTGATTGAAAATGAATATCTTTGTGTTGACCTAAGTTTTGTATTTGTTTTTCTTTGTTAATTTATGCAAATTACATTTAAAATTACAGCATTTAAAAAACAGTTTTACTTATGAGTCTTTCTGATTTAAGGTATGTTCTAGCATGAACAATAAAACTTACAATACACTTGCAATCATTTTGTTTGATTGCAGATGGAGATGATATCATCATGTCTTGTATAAAGGTGCACAATTTTAATTTTCATGGTAAAATGTGTTCTTTTGAAAATGTAAAAGGACTTGGGGCTGTTTGTCTTTTCTGTTAGAAACTCTTAATAATCTATGAACCAAAATTTCTAGCTGTCAACTTTATTCCCTTTTGAAATACAACTATTTTTTTAAAAGCCAAACTAGTAGGGAGAATTATGCCAGGAAAAAAGTCACTATATTTGTGCTCAATCTTAAGTTTGATCAAATAAAGTCTCCTTGAGAATACACTTGTTTGAACCTCACTCATTACTAGCATTTAAAATTTTATCTAGTGATTTAAGGTTCTGCAGGCAGTAAACAGATGAAGGGAAAGGGTTATACAAAGCCTTTACTCTTTTTTACCTTCTACAACACAGATCCTGCAATTGTCTTTTTGTGAACATACTTTTTGTTTTGGAGCAGACAATGCTATATTAGTTTTTAAATTCTGAAATAGAAATCTCATTGCCCAGTTTGGTCTTACATTTAGCCTGTGATGGAAACTTTTAAAAGCAAACAAATAAAAACTTGAAAGTTGGACATTTGTGACTATTTCTTAGTATTTGGGACTTTTATTGAACTTAGTGTATCTCTAACTCCATTCCTACATATGGCCCT
The DNA here is from genome assembly GCF_015220235.1 of Choloepus didactylus. NCBI lineage: Eukaryota > Metazoa > Chordata > Mammalia > Pilosa > Megalonychidae > Choloepus > Choloepus didactylus. Next base: position 42,538,803 of record NC_051313.1, read on the forward strand.
TCTTTAAAATGAATTCTTAGAATCAATGGCATGTTTCATTTTTATCATTAAAAGTCATTTAGGTTTCTTGTGAACACACCAATTGACATCTAAAGGAGCTAGTCTAGGATTCATGTTTTCTCAATTACTCTTAACTGATAGAATATAACTTTATGAGCCGTCCAGAATAACACTTAGTATTTCTAAATCATACATGCTTCCTAACCTTAGAATATGTGTGCTTGATACCACCACCACCACTTTTGTAAAATATTGGGCTAAATTTGTATTTTTATTCCTAGGGTCGCTGGTCATCCTCTGGCACAGAATGAACGTTGTCTTCACATGTTTTTACAGGACGAAATAATAGATAAAAGCTATACTCCGTCCAAAATTAGACATGCCTGAAATTTAATGAGAAGGGGACAGAAAAACTTGTGACTTTTAATGCTTCATGTGCACCAGTGAAGAAGTTCTAACTAACTTTTAGCATGCTGCACCAAAACTGGTATAACATGCCTTCAGTTTTACTAACACTCACAATGCTGTTTGTTTTGTTTTGGCAGTCAACAAGAAGTTAATTTGCTTTAGCAAAAATCCCTCATTCCAGCCTTTCTATAAGTAGCTCTTCCTTGCTGTTTTAATATGGTGCACATTACTTTATAGCCTCATAAACCTGTTACTCCAGTATAATCTGCAGTGTCCTAACTAAAGTTTCTGACTTGGTCTTATTTGCACAGTTTCTATGTCATATTTGCTTCTTTAATCTGATGAACTAGAATATTTCTCTTCTCCGCTTTTAATAGTAATGTCACTTGTCCTGATTTACGTGTAGGAGCACTACGCCACTGGTTTCCATTCCCGCACATATATATAAACGACACACTTGTGGGCAGAAAGTATCTTCCTTCAGGCTTGTAAAACCCTTCATATGGAAGATTAATGAAGGAAAGCTTTATATTCTGTATAAAAACAAAATCAAATTTATATACTAAAATCATTTGTCTAAAAATTTAAGTTGTTTTCAAATAAAAATGCATTTCTGATATGCACTGATTGTGTTGCCTCTGGCTTTTCTTTTTTCCCTTCATGGCTTTACTACTTAACTCACTTGTTGAGAAGGATTATTTACTAATTATATACTTCTCATTCCTGTAACTCCATTCCTCTTTAAACAGTGGTGATATCAAATATGCTACCACCCTTTGAATGGGGTATTTTCTTTTAAACAACAAGAAAAGTGATGTACTAAAAAAAGCATTCCTTAAGGCTATTGAGTCATTTTTGAAGCACTTTGTGTTTTTGAAAAAATGCTTTATAATCTCAAGTCACTCTTTAAAAGGACTTTTAAGATAAGTCAATACCATGCCTCCTATTTTTCAGAAGAATTTTTCTCCTAGTGCATCTGAGTGACTTGTTTAAACAAATTTAGAAAGGGTGTAATAGCCCTTTTCTTTGTCGGCAGGTTTTTGTTTTCTCTTTAATTTGGTTTGGAGTAGTGGCACACTTTTAGCCTCTTTAGCCAAGGGAGAAGCCTGACTTATATAAACAATAAAAAGCCAGGAAATACATAATTCTTTACCTAACTTGTGTTGTGGCCGAACTGTTGCAGCCTGAGTGGGATCTCTAGTTTGAATCTGCACAACTTCAGGTAGTTTTGAGACCCATTGTGACCTGGGGTTAATCCCCAAGGTAAGGAAAATTTGTCCTCCCACTCCAGAGGCTCTCCTCAAACAGGTACATCCATTTGAAAGGAAACAGTCTTAGATCTTGGGCAAACTAGGATGTCTACCAAGCAGATCATAGGAAGAAGTCAGAGCTGCCCTATAAAAGCCTTTTGTTGCGCAGATAATATTTCACAATTCTATAATGCTGGATATTTCATTCACCATAAATTAAGGAGGTACAAAGCTAAACAACACGTGAATTATATTTCAGTGAACTAGAGAAGTAAAATCAAAAGCTGTCAGGTATTGATATACAAAGTGGAATAATGGTAGCTTTGTTAAACTTAATTCCTCTAATGCAGTGGTTCTCAATCAGAGGCAGTTTTGCCCTCCTGGGGACAACTGGGGAATGCTATGGAATTTAATGGGTAAAAGTCAAGAGATGCTGCTAAACATCCTACAATGCACGCTAAACATCCTACAATGCACGAGACAACTTCACAACAAAAATATGTCAACAGTTGAGAATCTCTGCTCTAATGGTTAACATTTTTAGTCCCTGAAACCCAGAAAATCTGTATAGGACTAAACTATACTCTTAAATTGCACTTTAGCCAAAGTGACACTTGTTCATCATTTATTGACTGAAGTTTTTAAGTACGTATTTTAATTCCAAGCTTTACCTTTTTTTGTTTTGTTTTGTTTTTCCGAGCCTTACTTTTAGATCATATTACCTTTCTACTCTTTTCCCTTAATGCAATTGCATGTTGATCCATTTCAAATTGAGCCATATGACTCAAATAGCTACTTAAATATTCTGTCTAGAAGAGTTATTAGCCATTTTAATCATTAGGTTTCATTGCATTTCTTTGTTATGTGTAACTTATAAAATCCAAACTAAACTAAAGGTATATTTTGAAGTCTTAACAACTGCATTCCCTTCCACCATGTTTTCTCTGCATACGTATAGTGTAGGTAACTATTTTTTCACTTTTTTGATTATCCTTCCAATATTTCTTTATACAAATACAAGCAAATATGACTCAATCTTATTTCCACTCTTTCATACAAAAGATGATCTATACACTATTCTGCACTTTGCTCTCCCCGCCCACCTTTCCATATCAGTACTTAGAAATCTTCCTTTTCAGAGATGAATGGTATTCCATTATGTGGCTCTCCTGTTGCTTTTTAATTCATTATTCTTTATATCATTGTTTAAGGATGACATTTAGAATCTGAGTATAAAGGTATGCAGTGGAGCAAATAAGTTGATATATAGCATGTCCAAGAATAAACCTAGAAATCCCTGAAAGGTTAGAATACTAATTAAACAGTTGTTGGTAAATGCTGCTAAAAGTGAAATGAGATTTTTTTAAATGCTGGGGTTAGATTTGAAATGGATAATGCAGAAAGAAACAGCAGGACACTATAAAGAAATAAGTGGCAGTAAGGTAAATGCTCTCCATCAAGATAGAGCTCTTAAGGTGTGGGAGCTTTCTTGATATGGAGACTCCGTATGTGTCTTCTCCTGCTCTTCCACATCCAGGCTTAAACTCTCCTCCCCACGTGTTTGCTCTTAACTACTTGTTAGTTTTAGGTAGGTTTGAAACACACATCTTCATGGAGTTAACTGAATTCACCCAAAGGTAAAAGGTTTTTTAATTCTTTGTATTTTACATCCTTCAAAGTAAAACTTTCTCCAGCACTTAAAATACTCATAAATTTGCAAATGAATATAGTAGAACCTTTATTTTTTTTATTAGAGAAGTTGTTGATTTACAGAACAATCATGCATAAAATATACTATTCCCATACACCACCCCACCACCACAACTTGCATTGATGTGGAAAGTTTGTTACAATTGATGATAGCACTTTTTTGTAATTCTATTTTTTTAATAGTTACATTTGTTACAATTGAAAGATTGTTAAAGTAGTACTATTAACTATTGTCCTTAATTTACATAGGAGTATTTTCCCCCTATTTCTAACCTATTTTTTTTTTCATGCATGTCTTTATATTTTATTAGTCATCAACCCATACACTGGATAAAGGGTGTGTTGGTCCCAAGATATTTACCATCATGCAGTCACAAGATAAAAGCTATATAGGTATACAATCATTATCAAAGATCAAGGCTACTTGATTACAGTTCAGTATTTTCAGGTATTTCCTCCTGGCTACTCTAATACACTAGAAACTAGAAAGAAATATCTATTTTAATGAGTCAGTAGTCATAATCATTTGTTAAATCCTAACTTGTCCATTACAACTCCTCCCTCTCATTTGATCATTCTCTCAATCTTCAGGGATATCTGGGCAATGACCATCCTAACTTCTTCAGGGTGAAAAGGGGTGTCGACATTATGGGGTAGAGGAATTAAACTCTTTGAGAGACTAGTACTTCTGGGCTTCAGGGCTTATCTGGCATAGGAACAATCTGGAGGCCTTAAGTTTCTGAAAAAATAAACTTACTAAGGAAAACGTTTGTAGAGTCTTAGAGCCCACAGTATTCTTTAGGATTTTCAGGAATACTGTTGGTTGGGGCTTGGCATACTGTGGCAATTTGTGTATCTGGCTGAAGCTTGCATTAGAGTAGCCTCCAGAATGACCTCTTGACTCTATTTGAAATCTCTTAGCCACTGAAACTATCTTGTTTCATTTCTTTTCCCCCTTTTGGTCAAGAAGGCATTCTCATTCCCATGATGGCAGGGCCATGCTCATCCCTAGGAGTCATGTCCCATGTTGCCAGGAAGACTTACACCCCTGAAGTCATGTCCCACGTAGTGGGGAGGGCAGTGAGTTTATTTGCAAAGTTTGGCTTAGAGAGAGAGTGGCCTGCTTACCTTTAACCTCCACCATAGATGGAAAGCAGGCATGCTTTGAAAAGTTGCAGGCTTTAAACCAGGCTGAAAAGTTGCTTATTCCAGGTAAGATGTTTTTGCCTAATGTAGGAAGGTACTTTTCTGTGTGGTGTCTTTGATAATTGGGGTCATGGACTATGGTAAAGCCATACCTTTAGCCCTCTGAAGTGGAAATGCAGGTGCTGTTAACTCTAACCACAAAGGAGGAGGTTCTAGAAGTCCTTAAGAGTGTTGCTAATAGACAAGAAGTTAATTTGGCAGTGAGTTATGCAGCAGCAAATTGGTAATTCTGAGAAGTCTCAGGTTCTTTGTCCACTCAGTAAGTACCTGCCTTGTCTCAACTCCTGCCAGTTATAAAGGGTCAACATCAGTGGCACTTGTAGTAACTTGGAGATGGTGAGGATTAAATGTAAAATCCATAGAAAAGCCTTGTCTGAGAAATCTTAAGGTTTAATAATGGTTATGTGATGGCAATGGTAGTCGAAGATAGTAGTAGTAGTAAACATGTTACCACCAAACCCAGTTAAAATGGCTTCTTAACTAGTTATAATATGTAAGCTCACAGACATAAAAGCTAGGATATAGGCTACCAAGAAACAGAATGAGGCTAGAGAATGAGGAGCAGATGCATAATATGTGCAGAATTTTTAACTAGGTTGAATTTAAGTGTTTGAAAATGGATAAAGGTGATGGTAGCACATTATTGTAAGTATAATCAGTGCTGAATTGCATGTGAATGTGGTTGAAAGGGGAAGTTTAGAGTCACATATGTCACTAGAGGGAAAGCTAGAGGTTAAAACATAGGACTGTATAACACAATGAATCTTGTGGACAATGACTGATTAACAATACAAATGTTAAAAAGTTCTTTCATGAAACAGAAGAAATATATGTCACTATCACAAGGAGTTAATAATAGAGTGGTGTATGGGAACAAATGCATCTATTACAAACTATGGACTATAGTTAACAATAATATTTTAATATTCTTTCATCAACAGTAACAAATGTACCACACCAATGCTAGGGTTCAGTAATGGGGGTTGGGGACAAGGAGTATGGGAAGTTTGGGTTTGTTTGTTTGTTTGTTTTTTGAGTAATGAAGATGTTCTAAAATTGATTGTGGTGATGAATACATGACTATGTTATGATACTGTGAGCCACTGATTGTATACTTTGGATGAATTGTATGGTGTGACTATATCTTGGTAAAATTGCATTAAAAGAAATAGAAATGACCTCTTACCCATTGCCATTCCGATTTCCGAATAGGTTTATCTGGTATTTGGTTTCCTGCTTGAATGTTCTGCCATGATGACCTCAACAGTGATTCTGAACTCTAAGGGAAAAGGAAGCATCTTTTTATTACATCCTGTAGCTTTTCAACTAGCCCTGTTGTGATGGGCCACTCCATTAAAAGTCTTTGTCCTATTGCTTCAGCTTACTTTGTCTGCTTTTGGTTACAGAAGGAGCGAGGGTGAACATAGCCGATGAAAGAAGGAGGCTGCTAGCCAGAAGGCCTATACAGATAAAATTTGTTTGAGCTCTGGACGGACAGATAGAGAGCTTAGCACACTGCCTGACATAGATTAAATACTCAGTGGGTGTTGGCTACTTTTATTACAACAAACGAGTGTTTAGACTCGGAAAGGATTTAGAAACCATTTTAGGAGCATTGAAAGTATAAGTGTCCCTCAATGTTTCCTTTGAAATCTCTCCTAGAACTTCCCTATGAAGTAAATATTCTCCTTTACACATGAGAAGACTGAGGCTCTGAAAGTTTAAGTAGCAAGTTCAAGTCTACCCAGGAGTTGATGGCACTGGATTTAGACTGTAAGGTTGTCTGGATTTCAAGGCCATATCTTGGCCTACTGTCTCCTTGGTACCCAGCACTTACTTGGTGCACAATAAACTTACTGAATGAATGAAAGGGTGAATTTTCAGTAGCATTTCCTGTGTCCTCTATCTCGGCTAAAATATGAATGAATGATTGAATGAATGGATAGGTTTTGTTTTATTTTTTCAGTTTTGATTTTAAGCTTGAGTGCAAATGGCTCTTTTGCACTTGACCTTACCTACTGGTATCTTGCTTCCCTAGCCTTAGCTGTGCACCACAATTACACTCGAAGACTGCATCCAGGATATTTTTTTTATTTTTAAAGATTCCCAGATAATTCTGAAGCAGTCAAGTTTGGGCACTTAGTTCAGGGACCCTTTGATGTCCTGGAATTCAATCAGATTTGATCTTATCTGGCTACTAAAGCTATTTCAAAAAGAAATCAGGAAATTGAGAAAAAGTCAGGATTTATCTGATCTTGAGAAATTTCTTTTGTAAATCTTGATTTACAATAAGTGAAATTTGCCTTATATCAGCCTTGGAAGCCAGAAAAATTAATTCAAAAGCACAAAAGGAAGTTTATAGGATGCTGGGTAACAGCTGATCACAGCTGCTCTTTATTGTCTGAATGAGTGTCATAAATGAAAGTGACCCAACAAAGTCATACAGCAACACTAAGCACTTTATATGTACAAAATGTTAATGTAGGCATAGGGAGTAGGTTAAAAAGGTCAAACTCTGGCTGTTTTCTCAAGAAGCTTGCAGTCTTGTTAGGACACTGTGATGAAAAGTTTTAAAAATACAGCCAGTCAGGAGAGATGTGGCAAATGTGAAGGCAAGAAGGGACACAGGAGTTCAGATGGAGATGTGGGACTGGCCATCCAAAGTGAAATAAAGGGGACTTCCAGTTTCAGCTCCAACATGTAAAGTCCTTGAAAGTTGTCACTCTTGCCCTTACGATAAGAAAAAGCTCGACCAGCTGAAAATCAGTGATTTTTCTTGGACCCATAAAAGAACTGCAGTTGCAAGGCAAACCACCACCCCCAAATCTGAAGAGACAGGCTCATTCAATGGGACATAGCTGAGATCTGCTTACCAGGAGCAGAGGCCACTGGAGATGTAAACTAGTAGGAGCACTTAAAGGGTAATATTGATGAATTGCTGAAGGTAAGTGTGAGCTACTATGAGAGAGAGAAACCCCTGGGACTGCAGTCTTAGAGGGGATCCCACACTTGTGTGGGGTTTACCTCTAGGAACCACACCACGTTCTCTCAGTGAAGAGCTGAGAAAGAGCACCTCCTGCCTCTGGCAGGGTAGTGGAAGAGTAATCATTGTGAAATACATCCAGAACCTTCTTCATAATAAAGGTCTACTCTCCAGGAGGAAAGACTTTGCTAGAGCCATATCCAGTTGAGAAGGGCATTCTTCCCACTCCAGACCCCTTTAGCCTTCCTTTCTCACCCAAGGAGAAAATAAAACACCCATAATCAACAGGGTTAGGGCTTCAGGAAAATAGATTGGGATTGCTGCAGCCAGGGAAAGGAGTGGCGGACAGGAGGAAAAAACAGTCCCACTAGAGAAGCACTTTTTTTAAAAATGCAATTTTTTTGAGATATAGTCACACACCATATAATCCATCCAGAGTATAGATTGAATGACTGGCTCATAGTGTCAATATATAGTTGTGCATTCATCACCACAATCAATTTTAGAACATTTTCATTCTCCAAAAATAAATAAAAACTTTAAAAAACACCCAGAGCATCCCATACCCCTTCCCCCCCATTATTTATATATATATTTGTGTCTATTTTATTACTCATCTGCCCATACACCTCATAAAGGGAGTCAGTCACAAGGTTTTCACAATCACATGGTCACAAAATAAAGGCTATATAGTTATACAGTCATCATCAAGAATCAAGTTACTGGATTACAGTTCAACAGATTCAGGTATTCTAGCTATTCTAATACACTAGAAACTAAAAAGGAATTGCTATATAATAAATAAGAATTACCTCCAGAATGACCTCTCAACTCTATTTGAAATCAGTCACTGAAACTTTATTTTATTTCATTTCTTTTCTTCCTTTTGGTCAAGAAGGCTTTCTCAATCCCATGTTGCCAGGGCCAGGCTCATCCCTGGGAGTCATGTCCCACATAGAGGTGAAGGCAGTGAGTTTACCTGGTGAGTTGGCTTAGAGGGAGGGTCCACATCTAAGCAAAAAAAGAGGTTCTCTGGGGGTGACTCTTAGACATCATAAGTTGAGTTAGCTTGAAGAAGCACTTTTGAAGATCACAGTCTGAAGACACAAGCCAAGTAAAAAAACCCTTTAATCAAAAGAATATAGAATACTCCCCTCCACAAGTAAGTGGAAATTGTGACTGTCACCAATTAAAAATGTAAATATTTTATATTACATTTGTTGCAGATCTTGAAATATCATTTACACTGATCACTACTTGAAATTTATTATAGTTATTAGACCCACCCCAAGATCCTGTTTAGCATGCTAAAAGAGAACCACTTGCATTATTTTATCATAAGTTTTTAAAATTACTTTAATGAATGTATTTTGATACAATTGGTTTCCTTTGTAATCCTTGGTATTTTATTTTATGCATTTACAAGCATCCAAGTGGGATCTTTGACACAAAAATATTAAGAACCTCTTATGTTAAAAATTCTGAACCCTCCTATCTCTGAGTGAGATTAGCGATGCCCCGAGTCAGCTTGATATAGAACAGGCCCCTTGATGTTTCTGTGTATGTGCCCGTTGGGGAGGGATTGGAGAACAACCTACCTACCATACATCAAATGCTCAGGTTTCACCCTAAGCTCTTTATGTGTCTTATCTCATTTAATTCTCTGAACAGCCCTATTGAGTGGGTATTATCACCATTTTATAGAGAAAACTTGAGAGAATGTTTAAGTAATTCATCCACAAAGGTCACAAAGCCAGAAAAAAATGAAACTGGGATTCAAATCTAGGTCTCTCTGATTCTAAAACCTGCCCCTGTGGAATGCTACCTCCACTCTGCATGGCACAAGCTGTTGGCAGTTAGACCAGGGCCCAGCCTGGAACGGCTGCCCTGGCTGCATGGACTTGGTGTGCGGGGTCTGCAGCCTCCCGGGCCTCAGTTCTCCTGTTGCTTGCACAGTTGCCCGGACGCCAGTGCTACTGCCAGACGTGCCACCATGAGCAGAGACTCTTAGTATCCTGAGCTAAGGGAAAGTTCAACAGGTAAGAGAATTTGGTTATAAAACAGGAATGGCCATCTTGCTTGGCAGATGCAAACACTGCAGCTTTGTCATTACTTAGGTTTCTTGGTACATTTCCTTTCTAGTGAGATTATACTTTAATCCAGTTGTTTTCATGTTCAGTAAATCCAAACCATGTTTAACCGGTTTATTCACTGGAGTGTCTCCGAGGTGAAGAAAGTTTTGTCCTTTCAACTGCTCTGGGGATTTGCTGTCTTCTCTTTGCAAAGGGATTTTCCTGGACCTGTAATATGAACACTTTGACCTGGGGTTTGTTGTGTCTTTTTTCACCCCCACTCAGAAAATTTGGGAGACTTGACCCTTTGTGTGCTGTGGAGCAGAAACAACACCCTTCTGTGGCTGTTTCTCCTCTTGAGGACAGCAGTAGTTGGTTTGAGGCATGTTACGCACTTGGCTCTCCTTTCTTCACAGCCCTGTCACTCCTTGCCACTGCAGCCTTCTCCCCGCCTTCCTCTGCTGCTGCTTGAGAACAGACCCGCGGCTCTGTGACAGCATTCTAGACATTTATTCATCAGCATTTTGAGCATTGACGATCTGACGAAACTGGAGTATATGAATTGATCTCTCAGTTAACAGTCCATGTTGGTGAGAATATAGGACAGATAGGTCCTCATACACAATTTCTGGTGGGAGGATAAATTGGTACAACTTCCATAGAAGGAAACCTGGCAATAACTATCAAAACTATAAGCCTAGGAATTCCACTTGTAGTAATTTATCACACAGGTATACATTCTGCTTTGAGAAATGATATTTATAGAATGTAAATATTTTCTGTGAATTTTGAGGATTGAATCTTGTGCCCCACAGAAGGCGTGTCCAAAGCCTTAACCCATGTTCCTGGGGGTATGGACCCACTTGTAAATAGCATCTCTGAGTGTGTCAAGGTGAGTCAGGGTGTGGATGTGAACCCATTTGTGAATGGGAACTTTGACATAGTTCCTCTTTACCAGAGGCCAAACTGAATCAAGGTTGGTCTTAATCCATGTGGCCACAACTGCAGTCCTCTATAGGGCAGAGGGAATGCGGGCACAGTCAGAAGCCGGAAGTCAGTGAAAATGAGAGGAGCAGATACAAGGAGAAATCACCATGTAATGGTGGATTGTGGGAACACTACAGACTCCTGGAGAAACCAAGCCCTGGCATAGCTTTGACTTCTAGCTTCCAAACCTGTGAGACAATAATTTCCTATTCTTTAAGCCAACCCCGTTGTATGGTGTTTATCATAGCAGCCCTGGCAAATGAATACAAGTATTAATAGTAAACCTCTGAAAGAATATGTAAGAACATTGGTGATAAAGGTTACACTGGTTACCCAAAAACAGGGTGGCCCAAGAACAGATGTGAGAGAGAAACCTTTCAACTGTATATCCTCTTCAAGAAAGACTTTATTGTGGAATAATTTCAGATATACAGTAAAGTTGTGAGGTTAATACACAGAGTTCCCATACACCCCTCACCCAGTTTCCCCTATATAAATGTCTTACATTACCGTAGCACATTTGCTAAAACTAAGAAACCAGGATTGGTTCATTCTTAACTATACTCAAAACTTTGTTCAGAATTCATCAGTTTTTCTACAAATGTCCTTTTCTGTAACAGTACCCCTTCCAAGGCACCACACTGCATTTGGTTGTCATGTCTCCTTAGTCTCCTCTGGTCTGTGACTTGTATATCTTTCAAATTTTTGGAATTTTGTATCAAATGACTATTAACTATACAAAAATAAGTATGTTTTAAAAATACATATAGACTCATAGAGTCATAGGATGTTAGAACTGTAAGGAATCTTAGAAGCAACCCAATCCAAGCCTCTCATTTTACAGACAGGAAAAGTGACTTGGAAAATGACTCCTAATTGCAGACCCAGAACCCAGACTAGGATTCAAGGGCTGGGGAGTCAGGAGGCCTTGGTAGTAGTAGAAAGAGCACAGGCTTTGAAGTCACCCAGACTTGAGTTCCAATCCCAGTTTTGCATCCTTGGGCCTGTTAGGCACTCTTTTTTGTGTGTCTGTCTTCTTTAGCTCAACATAATGTTTTAAGAGTCATCTGTGTTGTTGCATGCATCAGTAATTTGCTTAAAAAACAAAACAAAATTCCTTTGAAGAACTACCCATGATTTCTAAGAATTTGAAGAAAGAAAGTGTGTTTTCTATCCTTGGTCTCTGCTTCTTGTGCAGAAATGAGACACCACAGACCAGACTCTCTTCCCTTTCCAGAAACACTCAAGCACATTTCACCCACCAAACGGAAACTTGCTTTGTGCTCTTTGTCCTCAGGTGTGGGTACTGGTCCTGGGGAAACTCTGGTAGGGAAGAAATGGAGAGGAGCCTTGTGTGATGAAAGCCCACAGAGCTACTTTCATTCCTTGTTGAGAGGGAGCACAAAGAAATGTAAGCTCCAAATTTAAGCACTAAATTGCATAGATACAATCCATATCAAGAAGCAGGAAACTGATCATTTATATAGGCTGCAAAATTCAACTTTGGAAACTGGAGAAGGAGCCTGAGCTCTGGGTCCAGAAGGGCTATGTGACCCTGGAGAAGTCACTCAACTCAAGCTGGGAAATGGTGGGGTAGACAGCCCATCTCCAGATTCTCTTCTAGTTTCTCACTGTTGTTTCTCTTCCCCACTCCCACTCATACCCTCATGAATCCCCTCTCCTCAGCTTCCATGCTCTTGTCTTTCCTGTAGGTATTAAGGAGCCACTTTGGGTAGGTAGATTTGACCTGAAATTACACAGAGATTTCCAAGAAAGCAGGAACCTCTGTATTACCTTCCAGTCTGCATGTGTCTTCACAGACCCTCCAGCTCTTGTAAATTCCCTCCAACCCAAACTAAATCAGCTAATGTTTCAGCCTTGGACATTTAAAATAAATTTATTTTTTAACTTTGAAAATTAAAATTAAATAATATAAATATTAAATAAATGTAATAAATATATAACAAGCCATTAAAATAAAGAAAGAATAAAACCACACAATAGTTTGTAAAATAGATGAAAAAAATAACCAGCCCATATTCCCACCATTTTTTCCTATGTAAATTTTCATGTTGTTTTAGTGCACCCACAATAGTCTTGTAGATATAACAATAAATGTGTGGGGTAGGGAGCAGTGAGTTATGCTACATTCTAGTATTGGAAATTTGTATTGTTTCCAATTTTTAATATTATGAACCGCACTATGGTGAGCATCTCCATGCGTAAGACTTTTGCTATATTTTTAGGTTTTCCTTGAGCCCAAGTTCCAGAAGTACATCCAAAGATGTGAGTCAATATCTTTGGCTTGTTATACAAATTGCTAAATTGTTTTACCCAAGGGTTGTGTACTAACTTACTGTCATACACAATCTGTAAAAATGCCTGATTCATTGTGCCACCTTTTAATTTGAGGAAGATGCCTTATTGGCAGCTGTATGCTTTCAGCTGAGAGGTAAAGTTGGGGTTCTAACCCCTCTGCTGTCTGGCTCTCTGGAAGAGAGACACTATTTCCAGTTCTTAGCCAACTATTTGGGCAATATAGCCAGCTGACCTAAATTCCCTCTGGTATTCACTGCTTGCATTTCTGTAATATCACAGAAGCAGTGTTATGCAATGCACTGCTACCATTTTTTCTCCAGCAGCATCTGAATTTCAGTTGCAGGTGAAATGAAATTTTTTATACAATAAGGTAAAGTCCTTTGGGACAGTGCAGGGTGAAAGGGGATCCATAAACAGATGTCAGATAATGGGTTGTTTTAAAAAGTTTGGAAAACACAGGAGTCAGTAATTCCTAAAGGGATTCTGGGTGATTCTGACAACACTAGAGGAAGCCCCTAAGCCCCTCATGGCCTTGGTCAAATGAATTAATGGAACCTATTTCCTCAGCACGTGACCCCATAGTTGCTATATTAATTCATTTAACTGTTTATTCAACAAGGATTTATTGACGTACAGTGTACCAAGCTGAGTGTTGCAATCCAGTAAGGGATCGAAGGTGCATGTTCTGGTTTGCTAAAGGTGCCATCATGCAAAATATCAGAAATGGATTGGCTTTTAGAAAGGGGGTTTATTTGGTTACAAATTTACAGTCTGAAGGCCATGAAAATGTCCAAATTAAGGGATCAACATGAATATACCTTCATCAAAGGAAGGGCAGTGACATCCAGAAAACCTCTGTTAGATGGGAAGGCATGTGGCTGGTGTCTGCTGATCCCAGGTTGTGTTCCAGCTCCTCTCTCATCTCCTGTGCATTCTTCAAAATGTTGCTCTTGGGGTGTTTTGTCCTCTCTTAACTTCCCCCATGTATCAGCAAAAGTCTGCTTTCAAGGGCCGTCTCCAAAATGTGCCTCTCAGCTGCTCTGAGGTCCTTCCATTTGTGAGCTCTTTTATAGGACTTCAGTGATTAAATCAAGACCCATGCTAAATGCGCGGGGCCACACCTCCATGGAAATAACCTAATCAAAGGTATCACGCACGATTGGGTGGGTCACATCTCCATGGAAACAACCTAATCCAAAGATTCCAACCTAACCAACACTAATACGTCTGCCCCCACAAGATTGCATTCAAGAATATGGTGTTTTGGGGGACATGATACATCCAACCGGCACAGTGTGTATGTAAATAATAACTCAAGGTTGAAAGTGGTGTGTAAAAGAAAGATGCATACCCCCTTCCAAATGACCCCAATCTCTTTTTGCAACGTAATTTTCTACCACTTCCCCCACCCTCCAATCCCCAACACCTAAAAAGGCCATGGGAACCTGCATTTGCACATGCTATTGTAGCTCAACTGCTATTCCTATCTATCTTGACACCTAGTTCAAGAGTCAGCTTAACTATCACCAGCTCAGTGAAGGCTTCCTGCATGTCCTTAGGTCAAGAGTTAAGACCCTTCCTCTTTGATGCTTTCTTAGCAAGGGGTCCATGTCTTCATTTATGATGACATGTCTCACGATGTTGTCGTGCTTTGTGTTTGTCTCCCTCACTAGACCACGAGCTCCTTGAGGACTTCATCGTTCAGCTTTGCATCCTCAGCATTTAGCTCAGGCCCTGGCACACAGAAGCCTTCAGTGAGCCTTGCTGGATGAGAAAGGATGAATGAATGAAGAATATCAAAACCCATGAGGTTACCAATGGACAAATCAAAATTCTTGGTTTGGATTTATGGAGGTTGGAATGCCTGAACTAAACAGGGGATTGGAGATTTCTCTAATTTAACCCATCATTTCACAGTTGAAGCAACTGGCCCAGCTCTGTAGTGCTAATGTAAATGGACCCACATGAAACTCTTGCTACAATTTCAATATGCAGAGATACTCGGTTTCTTTCATTTATCTACAATTTACCTGGACTTCTCCACAAATTTGCACCTGCTCCTTAGAGATAAAAATTAACATTTCATCCTAACTCGGAGGAGTTGATTTAAATAGCTCTTTAGGTGGTGTGCAGGCTCTCAGAGAGTGGTCCCTTCCCCTGCTTTTCTCCCTCAGGTGTCCCTATGTAATGGTGACAGTTAGAAGAGCTGGGGCCATCAGGCACGGTCCTCCTGGCTGCTCACTGGGAAGCTGTCTGGGTCTGCCGAGATGCTCCCTACCAACAGGCCTTGGTGCTGAGCTCCACAGCACGTGTAAGTTGTGTTCTGGTCTCCAGGGGGGTCAGAGCCTGGATGACAGGGTCTCACTTGACCTCTTGCTCACTGCCAGCCCCTACATCTCCACCGGGTCCTCCAGACAGCTATAGGCCCATGGTCCACTCTTTCCCTCTGCTGTTCTTGGTGAGCCCCTAGCTCTTGGGCCAGCTTCCACATCTCAGGGGAACTGAGGGAAAGTTAGGCCTTGGCACCAGAGAACCTCGGAATCTCTGTTTTATTCCACTCTATGTGGCCAAGTTGATATGGTCACCCCAAAAGGGTTGCAGTGGCAGCCTTGGAGGGCTCTCTTACCAGAACCCAGACAGGCTCTGGGGGCTGAAAGCCCCCTCTTCCCTCTGAGTTATCCTCACTTCTCTATGCCCATCCCCTGTGCCAGGATAGGGCCTCAGAAGGGAAGTCGGGACACTCCTTCACTCTTGCTCTGTTTTTCCTTCTCCCATCACACACAGGACTAGAAAAAGAGCTTCCCTTTTACTTTCCCCCTTTACTTCACCCATCAAGCAGCGAGTCTCATGGCTTTACTGTCCCAGGCCAAAGAAGAATTTCTCTCACTGCAGAACTTTGTGAACTCAGTTCTCCATGTTCTGCTTTTGAAAAAGGAGGGAGAATTAACAAATTTGGGAAATTCAAAGTAATAGTCTGGCTTGTAATGTTATTTTATTGGTGCTTAAATCTATTTTGCATATCAGATGCCTAATGTTCTCCACCCTTCCCCCACTCTCATTTCTAATTCGCCTCTCCCCTCCTCTCCTCCTCCTCCTCTTTCTTCTCCTCCCCCTCCCCTTTTCCTCCTCCTCCTTCTTTATTCTTCTTATTACTATTACTATTCCTTTTATAACAAATGCTAATCTTTCCCTTAAGCAATGGATATGTCAAACAGAAAATGCTCATAAAGTCACACACACAGATACACTCATTTTCAAAATATTATATCAATCAGGATCCCAGTAGGAAAGAGCTGGCACACAAACTGTATAATTTGAAGAGAGTTTAATAAAAGGACTAGCTGCAAAGGTGAGGGATGGGTGAGAGAAGCTGCAAGGGATAGTGCAGCTCCCTGAAGCTGGTATGAGGCTGGAAGGATGTGTCCTGGGGGAGTGCTGGTGCAGAGGGCTGCCCGACAGGAGCTGTAGCCTGAAGTTGAGAGACAAGAAACACAGCCAACCCACAGCAACCCCAAAAGAAGGGAGCCAACGTCACACATCCATTATCCTTGAATCTTCTCATTCTCCTCATTAGCCAAACAACACAGCTGCTAGCGACCATGAGAACCTGCTGATCCCATCCCTAGGGGTTAGTCTGCAGCAGACAGAGCAGAAGGGTGGATAGAGGCTCTCAAGGGACAACACTAAAGTGGCCTAATCTAGTATGACTTACCCCTAGCAGTGGATATTTGTACTTTAAAAGAGAAATGTATTAATTCAAATGGACCTCTAATTGACAAAATATTGGAGGAGGGCAAGCAGGTGCACCCCTTCCCATCTAGTTCCTAAGAGAAAAGGAGAGGGCTAGGTTGACCCTAGAAAAAATTTCAAATTGGTCAGGCCTTGTCTTTGGGGTTCCCTGACCTCCCTACTGCACCTGTTTCCCAGGAGGGAGGTACCATCCCAGTGTGGTCACACTTCTTAGAAAGGATGAATGTTGTGAGCAATCTGAAACACTATCCAAAGCAAATGGACATTTAGCAAAGTTATCACTAAAATTGTCTTTGGGAATCCCTTTTGAAAGAATCTTGGTCCTAGGAAAAAAAAACAACAAACCATTGATTTTCCAGAGAAGGTGTCTCTAGTTGCAGGCTTCCAGATCTGATGGTGTGTTTTGTCATTGCACTCCTCCCCCTGATTGTCTGAAGTTGCATTAATAAGGCAATTGAGAATAAAACTAAAATTAAGTGAAAATGGAGGCCATATGAGGGATATGAAAGTGATTAGAAAATGTCCATAAGCTGGTTTTATTCCCTCAGAAACCAGGCAATATATATGTTTAAAGTGTCATTACAATTACTTTACTCATCATTTAAAAATATTTGCATAGCTTTTTCTTAAACTGAGGGCAAAACCAAGAATAAGCCTATGCCATGGTCCTGAAACAAAATTCCTGCTAGGACATGGGTGTCAGGTGTCCATTGTCTTGATTTCAGTGGTTAACAAAAGGGCGAAACCCACAGCAATCACTCCAGGAGGTCACCACAGTCTATGCATCGCAATCTGGTGGTTTCCAGAGCCTTTTTCTTAACCGGGCCCTTGTTCCAGTGATCCTGTCCTCCTCAGCCTCTTTGCTTACAGGTGGGCCAAGCCCAGACGTGAGCAGGTTTGAAGCAAACAAGTGGAAGTGAGGCAGGCATTTTCTCTTTTCTGGATAATTCTGTAACACCAAGATGCGATAGGGAGGAAAGAAAACATATTGCAGAGGCTGTGGGATATGTTTGGCCTGGGAGAGAAGGGGAGGCTGAAGGGGAGAGCATGGTGGAGTACCTGAGGACAGGCTGGGCTGTCTGCAGCAGTGGTGACCCACCCAGTGACCCAAACCATCCCTCACTGACCCACCCCCACCCCCACCACCAGCAGCCAGACTGCTCAGCTCGCCCCTTCCTCCCCACACAGCCTGAACAGACAGATCCCACCCACTCCCCCACCATCCCAGCACTGAGTTCCCGCAACAAGGAAACCAGGATTAGCGCTCTCGGGTTCCTGCTGTGGCAAGGGGCCCACCGTGCTGACTCCGCCTCCCAGGGGCTGCTGGGTCAACTGAGGCCCAGCCACTACCAATGAAGAGCCGGGGTGGGGGACAAGTCCCAGTGTGACCCAGGCTTTTTGAACTCCACGCTCATGCCCAATCTTTTTTTTTTTTTTTTTTTTTTAAATCATCATTTTATTGAGATATATTCACATACCACGCAGTCATACAAAACAAATTGTACTTTCGATTGTTTACAGCACCATTACATAGTTGTACATTCATCACCTAAATCAATCCCTGACACCTTCATTAGCACACACACAAAAATAACAAGAATAATAATTAGAGTGAAAAAGAGCAATTGAAGTAAAAAAGAACACTGGGTACCTTTGTCTGTTTGTTTCCTTCCCCTACTTTTCTACACATCCATCCATAAACTAGACAAAGTGGAGTTTGGTCCTTATGGCTTTCCCAATCCCATTGTCACCCCTCATAAGCTACATTTTTATACAACTGTCTTCGAGATTCATGGGTTCTGGGTTGTAGTTTGATAGTTTCAGGTATCCACCACCAGCTACCCCAATTCTTTAGAACCTAAAAAGGGTTGTCTAAAGTGTGCGTAAGAGTGCCCACCAGAGTGATCTCTCGGCTCGTTTTGGAATCTCTCTGCCACTGAAGCTTATTTCATTTCCTTTCACATCCCCCTTTTGGTCAAGAAGATGTTCTCCGTCCCACGATGCCGGGTCTACATTCCTCCTCGGGAGTCATATTCCACGTTGCCAGGGAGATTCACTCCCCTGGGTGTCTGATCCCACGTAGGGGGGAGGGCAGTGATTTCACCTTTCAAGTTGGCTTAGCCAGAGAGAGAGGGCCACATCTGAGCAACAAAGAGGCATTCAGGAGGAGACTCTTAGGCACAAATATAGGGAGGCCTAGCCTCTCCTTTGCAGCAACCGTCTTCCCAAGGGTAAAACTTATGGTAGAGGGCTCAACCCATCCAACCACCAGTCCCCTATGTCTGTGGTCATGTTAGCAACCATCGAGGTGGGGTAGGCGAATACCCCTGCATTCTCCACAGGCTCCTCAAGGGGGCACTACATCTTTTTTTTTTCCTTGTTTTTCTTTTTTTTTTTAACTTTCCCTTCTTTTTTAAATCAACTGTATGAAAAAAAAAAAGTGAAAAAGAAAACAAACATACAATAAATGAAGATTTCAAAGAGACCATAACAAGGGAGTAAGAAAAAGACAACTAACCTAAGATAACTGCTTAACTTCCAACATGTTCCTACTTTACCCCAAGAAAGTTACATAATATAGCAACATTTCTGTGAACTTGTTCCTACTATATCCATCAGAAATTAACAGACCATAGTCATTTCTGGGCATCCCCAGAACGTTAAATAGCTTATCTGTTCTTCTTGGATTATTGTTCCCCCTTCCTTAATTGCTCTCTACTGCTAGTTCCCCTACATTCTACATTATAAACCATTTGTTTTACATTTTTCAAAGTTCACATTAGTGGTAGCATATAATATTTCTCTTTTTGTGCCTGGCTTATTTCGCTCAGGCTCATGCCCAATCTTGGCACTAACTGGAAGAAGCCAAGATGAAAGAGATTTCCTCTGGTGTCCCTGTGGTAGGGCTGTGGCCCAACCACTACCCCTGGCGGGCCCTAAAGGATGCCTAATGTTCTCCACCATTCCCCTCTCTCACCTTCTAATTCCCCTCTCCCTCCCCTCCTCCTCCTCCTTCTTCTTCTTCATTCTTATTATTATTACTACAACAAGTGTTTCAGGCAGTGTGGGCTGTGGCCATCTGCACCAGGATTGTTGGAAGGCAGATGCCTGGGCCTCAGCTCACACTTGGTGAACCCCAACCTCAGGAAGTGGGGCCCAGGAGTCTACATTGTAAACAATCTCTGGGTATTCATGCTGGTCCATATGCTGTGAATTTATTTTATTAAACATTTTTGTTGAGCCTCATTATCCAAAACAGGAGCTGGCAGGTAAATTACAGCACACCAGGTAACAAATTATGCAAATATCAAAAGGAATTCTGAGACTTCATATTACTAATAAAAAATACCAATGATAGAACGCTACAGGGGGTATCAAAATGCAAAATAATATGTTCACTACAAGCCACCCATGTTAAAACACATATGTACCTGTGCAAGAATTGGGAAAAAATAGGCAAAAATTAAAATAGTTGTGTTAGAGAAATGGAATTATGGATGATTTTTCCCTCCCAATTTTCCTGTAGTGTCATCAATGGATTTTTCTTTTTTCTAGGACCAAGTTCCTTTATTTCAAAAAGAATTCTGTTCCTGTTTGCTAATGCTGCTGTTTTGCAAAACACCAGAAATGGATTGACTTTTATAAAGGGGGTTTATTTGGTTACAAATTTACAGTCTGAAGGCCATAAAGTGTCCAAGGTAAGGCATCAACAATAGAGTACCTTCACTGGAGAAAGGCCACTAGTGTCCAGAAAACCTCTGTTAGCTCGGAAGGCACGTGGTTGGCATCCGCTTGCTCCCCAGGTGGCGTTTCATAATGATGTTCTCCAAAATGTTGCTCTTGGGGTGTTTTGTCCTCTCTTAGCCTGTAGCTCCTCTTCAAAATGTCACTCTCAGTTGCTCTTCTCTTTCTGTTTGTTATCTCATTTACATTGCTCCAGTGATTTAATTCAGACCCACCCTGAATGTGTAGGGTAACACCTCTGTGGAAAATATCCAGTTAAAGTCATCACCCACAGTTGGGTGGGTCACATCTCCATGGAAACATCCAATTAAAAGGTTCCAATCCAATCAACACTAATACATCAGCCCCCACAAGACTGCATCAAAGATAATGGTGTTTTGGGGACATAATACATCCAAACCAGCACAGATTCCCAAAGACAATTTTAGTGATAACTTTGCTACATAGCCATTTGCTTTGAATAATGTTTCAAATTGCTCACAATGTTCATCCTTTCTAAGAAGTGTGACCACACTGGGCTGGTACCTCCCTCCTGGGAAACAGGTGCAGTAGGGAGGTCAGGGAACCCCAAAGACAAGGCCTGACCAATTTGAAATTTTTTCTAGGGTCAACCTAGCCCTCTCCTTTTCTCTCAGGAAAGTAGCTTTTAATGTTTTAATGATGTTGCATTTGAAATAAAATGATTACCCCTTCATCTCTGGCCAAATGCCACTTACCATGTATATATGAGAAATTCCACTAGGCACATCAAATCACCTAGGGAGCTTTTAAAACTCTCAATGCCCCAGCTACATCCCAGACCAATTAATTGGAGTCTCTGAGGTGGGTGCGGGCATCAGTGTTTCTAAAGCTCCCCGAAGGATTCCAGCATGCAGGGGGGTCTTCAGTCAGGGATCCAGCTAACCCTCCCAGAAGGGAACACTCTGGATGTAGTGCCAGGGCCACTGATCACGCTGAGTCATGCTGGACTCTGTGTGTGTGTGTGTGTGTGTGTGTGTGTGTGTGTGTTTGGCAGGGAGGGCCTGTGCAAGGCTCCAAGTCATCTCCACACAAGGCGGTCCAGGAAGGAATGGATCCCTCCCTTGTGCCTGATCCTTCTGAACATCAACCCCACTTCTGAACTGATCATCTGGACCCACTGCTCCACCTCAACCAGAACTGAGCCTCCAGTACCTAAAGAACCCACTGACCTCCCTTTCCCAGAGATGCTGAAGAGAACTTCTTTTCCGAGGCAAAGAGCTTGGGGGTGGGCACAGGAAGTGCAGTCAGCAAGAACGGGCTTCCTCATTTTGACATTCGGGGAAGATGAAGACAGGAGCTCGGCCAGTCCCTGGATAGGGTGGGCAAAGGAGCCGGCCACAAAGAGCTTTGGGAGTTGTCAGCTCGGGCACACGGCCCTCCCCTCCCCTGGTCTCCCCTACAGACCCTGGTTGCTCTGCTCCAAATCACAGGCTTCTGCCAATTACAAAAGGACTCTTAACTCGGTTTCGCAGCCCCTTGATTGATAGCGCTGGGGAGTGAAATTATAAGCCTTAATGATCACGTTAATTTCTGGGAAAAGGGAAGCGGTCAGAAGAGGTTCTCAATCATAAGTGCCACAATCAGCTGGGTGAGTTCAACCACAGGCCAGAGCAGAAGAAGAGGAGAAAGAATTAACTTTTTTAAAGGTCACCAGAGAGTAGGGGGAGAGCAAACAGGACTTAGGAATGTGGGGTATGGAAGATCCTAGGGCTGCAAGATGAATGCCATTCCCAAGATCCCTGACTGAAGACCCCCCTGCATGCTGGAATCCTTCGGGGAGCTTTAGAACACTGATGCCTGCACCCACCCCAGAGACTCCAGTTAATTGGTCTGGGATGTAGCTGGGGCATTGAGAGTTTTAAAAGCTCCCTAGGTGATTTGATGTGCAGCCAAGATCGAGAATGGCTTGTCTAAGTGAAAGCATTTGGGAAACAAGTAGCCAAGGTTGAGCACACTTGGAAATGCAGTTAATCTGATTGGTTTTTGCCACCAAGGAGAATTTCTTCTGGGGATCTCCTGGCCACATTTAAAGAGAACGACCATGAGATGTTAGAACAGAAGAAGGGACATTAAGCATCACTAAGTTCAGTGCTCCTTTTTACAGATGAAAACACTGAGGTATCCAGAGATTAACTGGCTTTCCAAGGTCACATGGACGTAACTAGAGCCCCAGCCTTTTCACCCTGGCTAGTGCTCCCTTCCACCAGGATCCTTGCTGGGCCAGCCTCTTCACATGCAGAGAAGACGCTCCCGACAGACGACTGGTAGAACAGGAGCCGTGAGCTGCTTCCTAGCATTGATGGTAGAGGTGCATGGCCTCTCTGACCACCCAGTGTCCTGGGGTGTAAAGACCAGAGGATGTCATAGGTGCATGTGCCATGGTCTAAGGAAAGCCACCTGACTCACTTTGGGTTCAAACCTGTGACCTTGGCCTTGACCCCACTCACGGTTTCCCAACAGAGCACTTCAGCACATCAGGAAGATGCCCAGGATATGTGGCAATATCCTGGTTTCATCATCTGAGAGCCTGCCCACTGCTACATTGCTGACCGAGCTCAGCTGGAGGCACCAATGACTCACTGTAATAGTCCATATTCAGGTCAGCAAGGTTAGAGGAAAAAGCCACTTCACATTCCTACATGAGTTTTATATATATATATGTATATGTATATAAAGAAAAAGAAAAAAGAAGCCATTTGTCATTTTTGGTAAAAGGTACTGGAGTTATTCAGCTAAGGAGAATTGTTGTTTTTCAATTTCCAGAAATGATTATAAAAAAGTTACTGTAAAATGTGTGGCTTGAGATTCTTAGAGCAGCATCTCAGCAGCAAAAGATGTCCACCAAACTACTTCTAGAGTTCAATGTATCCACTCTCCCTCTGCTTTCCTTGTGATGTGGGTACTCCCAAAAGTTCAAAGAAGTGGCATGGACTGAAAAGTTAGGGGAACTAAGCTCTAATCATGCATACAGGGTGAGACCTGCTGAAGCAAGCCAGTAAGCATTTTTGCAGAGACATATTCATAATAGAAATATATGCATTCTCTGTATTTTTATAAAAGCTTCTGAAGTGTTCATCAAGCCAGTGTCTGATTAAGCACTTTTAAATTCTGAGCAATGAAATGGTCCCTCTCATACCCTCTTGGCAGGAGTGCAAATTGATATAACCCATTTAAAGAGCCATTTGGCTGTATCTATCAAAATTAAAAATGCATATAATCTTTGACTCAGAAACTCCACTTCTAATAATTTATCCCACAGAAATACTCCCACAGGTCCATAGAAATATACACAGAAGGATGGTTCTTTGTAGTTAGTTTATTATAGTGAAAAACTGAAAACAACCCAAGTTCATCAATAAGGAATGAGTTAGATAAACTGTAGTCCATCCATAAATTGGAATACCAGATAGATGTTAAAAAGAATGGATAGATCTATGTGTACCTACCCGGAGACATAGCCACAAAAAATAAGTTGCAGAAAAATAGACTGTTCCCGTTTTATAAAAATGATTAAAGGAGTCAAGCATTATGCAGTCTATGACTAATGGATTCAGTTCTTGGTCTCTAGATAGGACTAAAACCTTGAACTATAAGTGAGATAATTTGGGAGTGTCAATTCAGTTACTAAACTCATCCCCTATTCTCTCTCTTCACTTGTGTCAAAGAACAACTAAAATTCACTCAAACACAAATATAGGACTCAATTGTCAGAGTATGTAAGTAAAACTTTTGAAAGCAACCCTTCCAGCATTTGAAAAACCATTTGTCAAAGGAGAAGCACTAAAGGCTGGTTTTTGATTTCAGTAACTACCTGACTGGATTCATCTGCTCTTGCTTGTATATTCAAAAACCAGCATGGAATCTTCCCTACCACACCAGCTCTAGGATGATTTAAGGATGCCTGTCTTAAAATCCATGCAATAGGTCCCCAAAGCCAAAACAATCTTGGAAAAGAAAAACAAGGTTCTTCCTGACTTTAAAACTTACTACAAACTATAGTAATTAAAACAGTGTGGAACTGGCATAAGGATAGATATGTAGACCAATGGAATAGAATTGAGAGTCCAGAGTTAAGTCCACTCATCTATGGCCATGGGTCCCAAGTCCATCCAATGGGGGAAAGAATAGTCTCTTCAACAAATAGTACTGGGTCAACTGGAAATCCACATGTAAAAAAAAAATGAAGGTACTCATGCAGGTTCTCTTTTGAATTGGCCAAGCATGCAGCTTCTACAGTTCAGATTCTTGGAGCAGAAAAGGCACACTTCAGTCTAGATGGGATACCCATAAGTATGGCCACATTTACCAGGCTTCACTTGTAAGACAGACGAGTCCAAAACACAAAGGAAAGGTTTCTCGAATGCTGGCAGCCAAAACTGTTTTGGCAATCTGTTATGATGCTTTTGGTGAGGATTCTAGTTCTGCCATGGGAGTTGAGAACAGAGCCAAATTAGAGGCCACGTTGAGGACCTTAGAAAATAGAGGGATAAGAAAGATAAGTGGAACAGGAAAGGCATTAGCAAAAACAGAAAAGATGAACATAAAAGTGAAACGAAGACTTATGACCTTTCTGGTGACTCTACACTGCCAACCTGTTCTAAAAATGCAGGATAGACCAAGTAGATAGATGAGGAAACTACTGAAAAGAAAGCAAAAAAGCCAAGGTTAAGATTATAGTTGAAGAAGAGCAAGTGGAAGAAGAGGAGGAAGAAGAAATAATGGTAGCAGAAGAGACCCCCATGAAGAAGAAGAAAAAAAGGATAAAAAGAAACACATTAAGGAAGAACCACTTTCTGAAGAAGATCCATGCACCAGCATAGCAATTCCTAGTCCAGAAAAAAAAAAAAGGAAAAAAAAAAAAAAAAGAGAGAGAGAGAGATGATGAAGATCAATGGAAGGAGACCATAACTGAAATGTACCTGAACATATCATGCTTAAGATTCAGTCAGGATCATCTGTAGCTTTACTTAGGTTAAGTAAGAGATTTTATTTGTCTTGACATCAACTGTCAAGACAACTGTCGACGTCAACTGTTATCATCTTTTCTTAGTCTTTGAAATACAAATAAAAATATTTTCTTTGTATGAAAAAAATGAATGTGGACCCCTACCTCCACAATTTACAAAAATTAATTTTAAATGGATCAATGACCTAAATATAAGAGCTAATACTGTAAAGTTCATATAATAAAACAAAGGGAAATATCTTCCCTAGTAGTTGGCAGTAGATATTTAGATTTTACAACAGAAGCACAAGGAACAAAAGATAAAATCAGTAAAATGGACTTCATCAAAATTAAAAACTTTTGTGAATCAAAGGATATTATCAAGAAAGTGAAAAGACAATCTACAGAATGGGAAAAAATATTTGGAAACCATAATATCTGATAAGGGTTTAATATACAGAATATATAAAGAATTCTTACAACTCAACAACAAAAAGACAACCCAATTAGCAAATGGGCCAAAGATTTGAATAGATCTTTCTCCAAAGAAGATAGTCAAATGGTCAATAGATACATGAAAACGTGCTCAACATCATTAGCTATTAAAGAAATGCAAATCAAAACCACGAGACACCACTGGACACCCACTAGGATGGCCATTATTTAAAAAACTGAAAATGAGAGGGGCAAGATGGTGGCATAGAGAGGAGTGAAATTTAGTTAATCCCCTGGAGCAACTAATAAACAACTAGTAAATAATCTGGACTAACTGCTGGGGGACAACCGTGACTGTCCACATATTGTACACCAACATGGTTTGGGTGGAATGACTGAGATCGCAGCATAAAATCTGTAAGTAAAAACTGTGGAACTGTGCTGGGGGCCCCATCCCCCCACAGCAGGCTGAGCTGTAAGACCTTGCTGTAGGAGAAAGCAGCATTCCTGGAGCAAACAAATATAGCTCAGCCCAGCTCCAACTGGGGTTTTAATTAACAAACGTGGACTGCTGAATACAAGCTACAAACATAGACAAACCCCTAACAAGCAGACAGAGGCTTTTAGTGACAACTGACCTTAAAGAGCCAGAAAACACCTATGCCCCAGGAAAGGGATCCCAGAAGACCAGGTGCTCTCTCTGACCAATGGGTGAAACTAGGGGGCTGTGGACTGGCTCTGAAAAGAGGCTTTCTTTCCCTTTTTCTCTCTCTCAATGTGAGTGGCTCAGTGGATACAGCCTTGGCCATTTTCAGTTCATTGCACCCTGACCCAGATAGGGGTGGAGAGAACAGACTCAGAGAGACAAAGAAGTGATTCAAATGCAGAAGATAACTCCCTAGGGGGTGTATCTTCCCTAAGAGGAAGGAGGTGGAGCCCAACTCTAGTGCCAGCCTTCCCTTAAGAAGTCAGATCCCCAGTCTGGGGGGAAACAATCAAACCAGAAACAACCTAAGCTGAGAACTAAAGGGGCCACACCTCTTTACACCAGTCAGGAATGATGGCTTGTCAGCCATCATGATGGCTTGCCACCTGCTGGGCAGGTTATGAAAAGCACAGCAGCTAGAGTTCTCACAGAAAAGTCTGTCAATCTTCTAAGATACACTCTCAGGCACACTTGAAACTGAATATAACCCCATTCTGAGACCCGAACCCATTCTAGCCTGGGAAAGTCTGATTGGGGTAACCAAGGAAACCAGACACCTAGACAACAGAAAACTACAAATTACACTAGGAAAAATGAAGATATGGCCCAGTCAAAGGAACAAACTTATACCTCATTTAAGATAGAGATGAGATATTGTTTCACTTTAGTGGAACAATCAATTAAAGATTTTCAAAGAAATATGCTAATTCAATTAAAAAACTAAATCAATGTGTTCAGGGAAGACATGGCAAAAGAGACGAAGGATATAAAGAAAACACTGGGTGAACATAAGGTAGAAATAGAAAGTTTGAAAAAAATAGCTGGCACAATCTATGGAAATGAAAGTCCCAACACAAGAGATGAAAAATACAATGGAGACATACAACAGCAGAGCTCAAAAGGTAAAAGAAAGCACTCAGGAACTGGAGAATAAGATGCCTGAAATCCTACACACAAAAGAACAGATAGGGAAAATAATGGAAAAATATGAGCAACATCTCGGGGAACTGAATGACAACATGAAGCACATGAATATACATGTCATGGGTGTCCCAGAAGGAGAGAGAAGGGAAAAGAGGCAGAAGCAATAATAGAGGAAATAATCAATGAAAATTTCCCATCTCTTATGAAAGACATAAAATTACAGATCCAAGAAGCACAATGTACCCCAAACAGAACAGATATGAATAGACTTGCACCAAGACACTTAATAATCAGATTATCAAGCATCAAAGACAAAGAGAGAATCCTGAAAGTAGCAAGAGAAAAGCAATCCATCACATACAAAGGAAGCTTGATAAGACTATGTGCAGATTTCTCAGTAGAAACCGTGGAGACAAGAAGGAAGTGGAGAGATATATTTAAGATACTGAAAGAGAAAAACCACTAATCAAGAATCCCATATCTGACAAAACTGTCCTTCAAATATAAAGAAGGGTTTAAAATATTCTCTGACAAGCAAACAATGAGCGAGTTTGTGAACAAGATAATTGCTCTACAGGAAATACTAAAGGGAGTACTACAGAGTGCTAGGAGAAGACAGGAGTGTGTGGTTTGGAACACAATTTTGGGAGATGGCAGCACAGCAATGTAAGTACACTGAACAAAGATGACTGTGAGTATGTTTGAAAGAGGAAGGTTAGGAGCTATGGGACACCAGAAGGAAAGAGGAAAGATAAAGACTGGGACTGTATAACTCAGTGAAACCTAGAGTGCTCAACAATTGTGATAAAATGTACAAATATGTTTTTACATGAGGGAGAACAAGTGAATGTCAACCTTGCAAGGTGTTAAAAATGGGGTGGTATTGGGGAAAAAAATACAATCAATGCAAACTAGAAAAAAAAAACTGAAAATAAGTGTTGGAGATGATGTGGAGAAATAGGAACCCTCCTACATTGTTGGTGGCCATGTAAGATGGTACAGCCACCATGGAAAATAGTTTGGCAGTTCCTCAGAGAGTTAAACATAGGATTACCATAAATACCTGGCAATCCCACCCCAAAGAGTATACCCCAAAGAATTGAAAGCAGGGACTCGAACAGGTATTTGTACACCAATGTTCACCACAAAGCGTTATTCACAATAACCAAAAGTGGCAGCCACCCAAAGGTCCATCACCAGATGAAAGGATAAACAAAATGTGGTATTCCATACAACACATTATTATTCAGTCATGAAAAGAAGTGAAATGCTGGTACATGCTACAACATGGATGAACCTTGAAAACATCATGTTGATTGAAATAAACAAGACACAAACGGACAAAGATGGTATGATTTCTCTTATATGAAATCTTAGAGTAAGAAAATTCATGGAGACAGAAACCAGAGTGGTTACCAGGCATGGAAGGAGGAGGGACTGGGGAGTAAATGCTAAATGGGTATGAGTTCTGGTTTGGAGTGATGAAAGTAATCTGGAAATAGGTATAGGTGAAAGTTACACAGTACTGTCAATGTACTTAATGTTGAAGAATTGCCCATTTTAAATGGTTAAAATGATCTTTATGTTATGTATATTTTAACACAATTAAAAATATATAAAAATATGGGAACTCTGTATTTATTTATCATATAATTAATAATAAAAAACATGCAAGTAGTAAGGTTCTTAGGGTACCCAAGGGAGTACATCCACAGGGATCCCAAGGATTCCACAAGATCCCAGGAGAGACTGCCTCTGAGCTTTTAAGACTGGGCTTTTTCAGATGTTTATAATGGCAGAGATGACCAAAAAAAAAAGACAATTCCAGTTGGAATCAATAACCAATAACTTGTCACAGGAATCTTACCCCCTTTTAATTTTATTGTGAAATCATTTAAATAGATTGTGATTGTGATAAATTCAATAATAGTTCAGTGAATAGTCCCCCCTCCCCCTACCTCCCTGCTGCCTTAATGTTGGACTTGGCTGTGTGTCTGGATTTGGCCAGTGGAAAGTGAGCCAATGTGATGTAAGCAGCAGCTTTAATGTGTCTGTGTGGTCTGGCTCACCCTCTTATGCTTCTGCCCTCTGCCATGGAAAGAACATATCTAGGGAAACTGCTGGTCCAGAATGAGGAAACACTGGAGCAGACTTGAACCCATCCTGCCGCCGGGAGCCCGGCCCTGTTGATCAGCCAGGACCTGCAGAGCCACGGGCAACTGGCAGGCCTGTGAGAGAGAAACAAGTGTTTGTTGTTGTAGTATTTGGGGACTGTTTGTTAGTCAGCATATTGAAGCAAAATCTGGTCAATGGATTAATGAACAGCCTTGGACCCATTACCCAGCTTTACTGAATCTTGGCATTTATCTCGTATTTGTTTCAGATTCTTTTTGTATTCAGAAACAAGACATTACAGAAACATTTGTGCCCCTTGGTACCCTTCAGCAATCCCATCCATTCCCAGAGTTAGTGTTTATCATACTTGTGCAGTTAGTGTTTGTCATACTTGGGCTTGTTTTTATACTTTTGCTATATATTTATATATCTATAAAAATTATGTAGTATTGTTCTGTAGATTGTAAAACTTTATATAAATGGTACCAAACTGTATATATCCTTCTGCAATTTGCTTCCCCCCTCCCCTCAACATTGCATTTCAGATTTATCCATTGTGGTAGATTGAATCATGTACCCCAACTAAAGACATGTTCTTCATCATAATACATGTTCCTGTGGGTGTGAACTTACATGTAAATAGGACACTTTGAAGATGTATTATCAGTTAAGATGTGGACTCATTTTTGAATAGGATCTTCTAAGATCCTATTTAGGTGTGGCCAAACTGAACCCGGGTGGGCCTTAATCTGGATTCCTGGAAGCCTTAAGAAGAGAAGCCGAAAGTCAGAGAAAGGCTCAGGAGGAGACCAAGGACATTGGCGTGTGAGGATGGAAGACTGCCACCACCAGATCACTACCAATGCCAGAAAAAAGTGTGGCCTTGCTGATGCCTTGATTTTGGACTTCTTCTAGCCTCCCAAACCATGAGCCAATAAATTCCTGGGCTTAAGCCAATCCATTGAGCAGTACTGTGGTAGCAGCTCTGGCAAACTAAGATATGCATGCTACTACATGAGCTCTAGTCCTTCACTTTAAATACTGTATAACATTGTAGGTGTATGCCACAATGTATCTATTCTCTGCTGATGGGCATTTAAGTTGAAAATATGAATTGTGCTGCAGTGAACACTCTTATATGCATTGTTGAGTACCTTGCTTTTAAGACCAACTTCTTGTTTTCTGTGGAATCAGTAGACAAGGAGTGTGCATGGCTGATTCAACTACCCTACCTACCAGGTTGTCTTAGACAAGAGTTACCTGTGCCTCTGCCCTAGACACTTGCTGGAGCTGCTGCCCAGGAGGAGCCCAAAGCACCTGTGACCTTTGACACCACTGATTTCTATCACCTGCCTCTGGCTATGAGGCCAGTTCCTGAGATTTGCTGGGAACATCTGGGTGTCCTTTCTGCTGTCTTTTCCACACCCTACTCACCAGCATAGTTCTTCATGCTTTAGTTTTCTGATCATTCAATGATTTCAAGTTCCTGGTAAGGACTGAAATGTTGACAAGAGAATTAGAAACAGAGAAGCGAATGAAGACTGTTATTCGGCCTCTTTCTTCCTTGCACAGCAATTTTTTCTAACAGACGCAATTACATTGAGAGTTGTAGAGAATGAAATCTTATGTTTTATTTCTTTATTCATCATTTTACAAACGCGATTCACTGCAAAAAGGAAATTGTCTTTGTAGTTCAGTTCTTGAGGCTCTGGGATGGAGTGCTCTGAGCTTCAGTTTTAACACCAGCTGCTGCTGCCACCTTGTTATCTGGTGGGTAAGAACCAGCCAGAGAGACAGAGAGGCTGACAAACCAGGCAAAGCTCATTTAAATTCAATATACTTTTATTCTTTGTAAATACAATGAGTACAACTTTTTAACTTCACAAATCAGTTAATTCACTTTGTACAAGAAAAGTTTTACTCATCCTATGATAGTCCAAGTGCTGAGTTTTTTTCTCAGTGCTAGTACCTAATAAATCAAAATGTGTAAAGTACAGCAGCTATTTCAAAATGCTTGTCTCTACATTTCCATAAGTATAGATTCATACCAAAGGAGCAGCTTATAGTGTAGGGTGGTGTGTGTGTGTGTGTGTGTGTGTGTTTGTGTGTGTGTGTGTGTGCATGTGTTCAAGGCTTTACTAGAAACCAGAGTTTTCTGAAAGGCATTAAAGAGTCTCAGACTGTAAGGAATGGACCAATCAAGAAACCATTTAGCGTTCATCTCCTTGAGGTTCCTTCTGGCACATGTCCATGTTCATTTACTCTCCGGTGTGACTCACTGAACCACAAGTTGGACTCCCATTGCCTTTGGTTTCAGCACTATGTTAATGGGACAGCAATCTGCCTCACTTAATCACTCATCTCCACTTTATTTGGTTTTGCTGTTTGTATTCATCCTCCCTCGACTTGTGTTCTTTTAGTAAAGCTCTTCTATTTTTGAGATGTTATCCAACCTGAAGTCCTGGTGAGAATCTCATTTTCATCCACCAAGTCTTTTGACAAGGTTGCCTGGCCTATGTATTAAAAGAAAAGAAAAGAAGGAAGGAAGGAAGGAAGAGAGGGAGGGAGGGAGGCAGGGAGGGAGGAAAGATGGAAGGAAGGAAGGAAGGGAGAAAGGAAGGAAAGATGGAAGGAAGGAAGGAAGGAAGGAAGGAAGGAAGGAAAGATGGAAGGAAGGAAGGAAGGGAGGAAGGAAGGAAGGAAGAAAGAAAAGATGGAAGGATGGAAGGAAGGAAGGAAAGATGGAAAGAAGGTAGGTAAGTGGAGGAAGGAAGGAAGGAAGGGAGGGAGGGAGGGAGGGAGAGAGGGAGACAGGGAAGTAGAGGAAAGAAAAATGATAGAGAAAAAGCAAATCACATGGCCTAAGCTACTTTTCACTCATTAACTCAGTTCTCAAGGCCACTTAACGATGTATTACAATAGAAGGGAAATTTTTGATAAAATGATTTAAGACCTAACCATTATTTAAAAAATAAATGCTCCAACATAAGATAGTTCTGAAGGCTGCTGTATGATACAGAGCAATGTTTGGTTACCCAACTATATATGCTAAAAGGGGAAAGAAATCACTACTTGTGTTTCAGCTTTTGATGGTTCAGCCCAGTCTTCCAGGTGAGAGGCAGGATGGCATGGCCTGTGGCAGTCCCCGACTCAGACCCCCCCCAGGGCATTACCAGGGAGTTCTCCTACTCAGGTGGTTCTGTGGTCCTCCCTTGCCTTCTGGGCCACCCCACCCTGGTTGAGGCAGCAGGTCATAGCTACTGGAACTATTTTGTGTTGACTGGCTTTTTTTTTTTTTCCTGAAGGCTACACATTCCCAAGTTTATGCTTCCTGAAGGATTGGTTAGTTGAGGCTTGTTCTCCATGGGTAGAAGTTCATCTGATACTGTCCCATCCTGAAAAGGGGATACTTTCAGAAATTAGATATCACTGGATTTGTACATATCTGAAAGCAGTCTTGTAATTGGCACGTTGCCAATGGTTTTTTTGAAAAACACTTCTTCTATGGTTGACGGACTAATAGAAC
The DNA here is from genome assembly GCF_015220235.1 of Choloepus didactylus. Taxonomy (NCBI): domain Eukaryota; kingdom Metazoa; phylum Chordata; class Mammalia; order Pilosa; family Megalonychidae; genus Choloepus; species Choloepus didactylus. The sequence goes on from NC_051313.1 coordinate 42,571,904, forward strand.
GTAAAGCTGGCAAAAGCAACAGGAGTTTTCCGAAGCGACAGGGTTGAGTGGGATATCTGAAATATGAGGAAGTAAAGTCAGAGTCCATTACTAATGGTAAATAATATATTATACTTGAACACACATCACTTGCAATATAATTGCCTGACTTGTGCCTCTTTAATAACACACCATCCCTGCAACAGAATCCTAGACAGGTGCTATTGTCCCTGTTTTGCAGGTAGAATAATTAAGGCATGGAGAACATAGATGATATTGCCAAAAATCACATGGTGACACTTTCTGCATTAGCAAAGGAGTTGCATTTTGTTTGAAGAAAAAGAAATTTTAAGAAACATGGTACTAATTTTAGGACACATATTAAACTTATGGTTACCAGTCTAGGAAAAAACCATAGTGTTGACAATAAAGCTAGCAATAGAATCCACGTTTTCTAATTCTCAGGATTCCTTTTCAAGGCTATTTCCTTCAAATAAAATGGCTCCATTTTCTAAGCAATTCTCCAAATTATTATTCAGGCATTATACTTAGTCACTCTCAGGAATAATTCCATCCTTATTACACTGAAAATTAAAGACTAAGTTCTGTTGGGTGGCAGGGCAACCCAACTTTCATGTCAATGAAATTGGCATATAATTAAAGATGTGAGAAATTGCTTAACAATTTCCTCTCTTGATGTCCAACATACATCTGTGCTCAGATGGGAAAGTTCAATATTCTGCTGCCTTTGGATGCCTGTAATCCATTCCCTCAGTGTAGTCCTGATACTTCCTCAGCCAATAGCTTGGAATCAGGTATCAATACATTCCACAAGGAGGGTTCGCTTCACTGAAACAAACCCCGGAGCAAACCATTTGTGACTAAGCCAGGTTCAACCCATGGCCGCAAGGTACTAGAAGCTGAGGGATATCAAAATTCCTTCAAAGGAGTTAAGTAGCTGAATACTGTGTTTACTAGCCTGACACTCCATCTTGCAAACTGAGTCCAAGAGAGCAACTTTCAGGCTTGTCTCAGCTTTGGGCTGGAGTCCCTCTCCTCAACCTAATATTGGGCTGATTGTTTGTTCTGAGCCTCTGAGGACCTCCCTTGGCTCTTTCACTATCTATCTTCATGGCTACCCATGAACAAGGACCATGGGAGCATATTTAATAATGCGACATGGAAATGGTGATGCTTATCTACATGTTGGAAAAATGCCTAAATCCCACCACTTGTTCTCCTTGCTGGATGTATCTCCTATGTTCCCTGGTATGTAACTCCAAGACCCATATCTCCCTTGTGCCTTGCCCACACCATCTCCTCAACAGCTGTATACTTCCTGTCACAGGTTCAGGGGGAGGAAAGATAACTCTGCAGTGGGTTAGAGGCTGTGGCTACCCAGACAAGTCCTCCATGTTTGCAGCAGCCATCCAATGTGCAGAAGGTTTCCATGGTGAGAAACCACTATGGGAAATAATTACTTTTGGAAAGGATGGATTTTGGAGAACCCATAGACAATTAACTCTTGACTTTCTGTGAGTAGATTATCCACTCATGTACTTACCCACTTCTTTAATTCTCCAGATTGGAAGGGGCTGGTTAGCCAGTCAAGAATTGAGTGTCTGTTATGTGTGGAGTACTGTACTACCTGGAATCAATGTGTGTATGGGGCAGGGGTGGGGGCGGGCAGACAGTGTTTCTGACTGCTCAGAACTATGGTTTTGAATATCTACACCCCTGACTCATCCATTAGCATTAATAATTAGAAGTTTTCTCTTGGTATACATGATTTGATCACAGATTCATGTATTTGATCTTTAGTTATAACATATGGTTTGAGTGAAATGCTGAATAAATGCTAATTCCTAGCTTTCTCCTTATATCCTAGATACAGAGCTGTAACATACAAGTAGATTGATTTTCATGTTAACTTTTCATTTCGACTTCAGGATTTTATTTTTCTGGACAGAAAAGTACTAGAGGAAAGAGTAGTCACTGATTTGAAGGAGCTAAGAAATAAGGCATGGTCAGTTTTGTCACATGCATGACTCTAGATATTAATATTACATTATAGCTGTACTGATAGCATGAAATAAGAACTCTATTTCAAAGCAGATGTGTTCCTCCCACAAATAATTTCTTTGTTTTGGGGGTGGGTGGGTGGGTGGAGATGCAGCATATTTGCCATTTCTCTAAAATAGTTTTGGTTAGTTTGTGGTTTAATTCTCTCAGGCCACCCTCTGAGCAGCTCCTTCTGACCTGCCAGCCTCCCTCAGACCCCCCCACCCCCAACTCCAGCACCACCTCCCTCCCCACGGCACTTCTACCAGCCCTTTCTAAGAACGGCTCTTGTTGCACCCTGTTTCCCCTTCTGAAACACCTTCTACCATTCAAGAACCAAATCACATGCCATCTCCTCCATCAGTCTTTCCAGATTTCCTCTCTTCCCTCATCCCCTCCACCAGAATTCATCTCTCCCACTTCCTGCTCTGCTTTTCTTCCTTCTATGATCTGAACAGAGTAACATCTCTGCCTACTTCACACAATGATGAGGGGTGGTGTCTTGTTATGTGCAGGGAGCTCTGCACATAGTGAGCACTCGGCAAAGGCCGGACTGAATCAGTAACTGGATCCCACCTTCCTTTCAGTGTTTATACCTTAATTGCATCAAATGTCAAAGGTCAGTTAGGAAATACAAGTGACCTGTTAGTGGAGAAAAAGTGCCTAAATTATGTAATGCACCATCTTATAATTCTGGCCAAATATTAAGTACCTACTATACATATTCTGAAATTCAGTGTAAATTTTATTTTTTAATTCATTTTTATTGAGATATATTCATACCATGCAGTCATACAAAGCATACATTCAATTGTCACAGTACCATTATATAGTTGTGTGTTCATCACCAAAATTAATTTTTGAACATTTTCCTTACCACACACACAAAAATAATAAGAATAAAAATTAAAATGAAAAAGAACAATTAAAGTAAAAAAGAATACTGGGTGTTTTTGTTTTTTTTTTTTTTTCCCCCATTTTTCTACTCATTCATCCATACACTGGACAAAGGGGAGTGTGGTCCATATGGCTTTCCCAATCACATTGTCACCCCTCATAAGCTACATTTTTATACAATCGTCTTCAAGATTCAAGGGTTCTGGGTTGTAGTTTGATAGTTTCAGGTATTTACTGCTAGCTACTCCAATTCATTAGAACCTAAAAAGGGTTGTCTACATTGTGTGTAAGAGTGCCCACCAGAGTGATCTCTCGACTCCTTTCAGAATCTCTCAGCCACTGAAACTTATTTCATTTCCTTTCACATCCCCCTTTTGGTCAATAAGATGTTCTCCGTCCCACGATGCCAGGTCTACATTCCTCCCCTGGGTGTCAGATCCCACGTAGGGGGAAGGGCAGTGATTTCACCTGCCAAGTTGGCTTAGCTAGAGAGAGAGGGCCACATCTGAGCAACAAAGAGGCATTCAGGAGGAGGATCTTAGGCACAATTATAGGGAGGCCTAGCCTCTCCTTTGCAGCAACAGTCGTGCCAAGGGCAAGTCCTGTGGTAGAGGGCTCAGCCTCAATGTAAATTTTAAATTAAAAAACAATGGTACTCCCTGAAACTACCAAACTCCAACCCGTAGCCTTGACTCTTGAAGATGATTGTATAACAATGTCAATTACAAGGGGTGACAGTGTGATTGTGAAAGCCTTGTGGATCACACTCTCTTTATCCAGTGTATGGATGGATGAGTAGATAAATGAGGACAAAAACTAAATGAAAAATAGGGTAGGATGGGGGGGATGATTTGGGTGTTCTGTTTTATTTTTATTTTTTATTCTTATTCTGATTCTTTCTGGTATAAGGAAAATGTTCAAAAATAGATTGGGGTGATGAATGCACAACTATATGATGGTACTGTAAGCAGTTGATTGTACACTCTGGATGATTGTATGGTATGTGAATATATCTTAATAAAACTGAATTTAAAAAAAAACAATGGTACTCTAATTTGGAAAAACATATACACATGAATTGTCACTCAATACAATTTCAGTGATATTCCATAGACAGGGAGCAGTTTATTCATTCAGTTCTCAAAAGAGGATTATAATAGAAATAAGCACATCCTAGCAGAAGTATTTTCACCCCAAATGCATACCTCTGACTTGGGGTTTTCTGACTCTGTAGGTGAGAACTCATTAAAGGCCTCTAAGCATCTGAGGTGATGGAAATGGGCTTGCTTCCTTGGGCTCCCTGTCAAGACCAATCTAGAGAATAAACAATAGCAACTACATTCTAACCTCAGATCTACTTGGTAAGCTAGAGAGATTCCACTGCTCTTTAAAAAGCTTTGCATTTTTCACCTGAAAAAATATGCCCAATGGTTGGCAGGGAGGAGACTGGCTGGGGCCCCCCGCAGCCAAGAGTTTCAATAAATAGCCAAGACAAGCTTCCCCCAGTGGGCCCTGCTTGACCTGAGGTAGCCTGGTAGATAATAGTCACCAGAGCCGAACAGCAAGTACGATGGGTAAAGATGGCTTCTCTGGCAGCTCACTGGTCCTTCTGTTTGAAACTGGAATCTGAAAAAAGGCACTGCCTTTTTAAATGGATGGTTAGACCTTCTCTAATATATCAACCATAGCACTTTGGCCTTCATTTTTGACCTTTCCCATATTTGGGTCCATTCACACAAATGAGTTCAACTATTTTGATGAATCAACTCATCCAACCAAGGCAGCTAGAAAGTGTCTGGAAGTGCTTTCAGTTTGATAATCTAATTTGATTTGTTCCTTTCACCCACCCTGAGAGACAGATGAGGGTAAAGATTCTAAGTTAACTAGCTGACAACAAGATAATTAGTCACAATGTTTGAACTGGCTTATTAGTGCCTGCTCACACATTCACAATGGAAGCAATTTTCTTAAGTACACATTCAAGACAAATGAGGGTCACCTGGTGTGGATGTAGCTGTTGAGAGTTAGCTGAGCCTCATCTTGAAGAGCTGCAATGGCTGCAGCATTCCGGAAACTTCTCAGTTCAGAACCACTGTGTGTAGGAACTAGAAATGAAGACCAGGGAACTGTGATAGGTAGCAGAGAAAATGCAGGAGGGGAAAGATCTCTCTGGAAGTGGATGGCCAGCCAGGAGAACAAGAAGCTCCCCAGGACTATGGAAGAGGGAGCCAGACTAACAGTGTCTGCTCTCTTGAATACCAAGAGCCAGTGTGGACTTTAAGATGGCTGGATGAGTGAAGTAGCCAAACTGTGGAAGAAGAGGCAGGGGGGTTGGGTCTGCTTACCAGCTTTGAAAGTGACGATGCATTTTAGACAGGCAAATTCAGTAGCATCTAATCGGAGTTGTCTAAATCGAGCCACCACCTCTTGCAAAGCCTGTATTTCAGATATGATCTTGTTCAGCTTCTGGGAATCAGTGTTGTCACCATTCATGCCTGGAATGAAAATATGGAATAAATGCTCTAATATGAAGGCATTTTCATGATTTAATATTGATTTTTGACAAAATCCTGCATATCAACATCTATTCAATTGTCATTCTAAGATATCTGATTCCATGAAAACTGGCTATACTGTATGAAAGTTAATATAAAATCTTCTCTTGGATGATAACAAACACAGTAATTTGCATTTAAATAACAATGCAAGCAGTCATGAATACAACAAAACAACATTATTTGCATTTAAATATAGATTTATAAATGACAGGTATACTCTATTGTTCAGCAGGAATTTGTTATTCTTTACATGTTGTTCTTTTTTCAGTGATGTATTTTTATGGTAATTTCTACAACAAAGTCATTAAATTGTGCAATTCTTACCAGATACAGCCAGTAGCGTGTTAGCATCAACCGGAATGGCCCATTGTGCTATTCCTAGAACAAACAGTTCTCTCCAAGCATCTTCCAAAAGCATCAGCTGTCGTACAATAGATGTATAATATAATATAGTGTGTAATTTATAAATTTATAAACAATTTCAATATGTAAATTTCTATTATTTTAAAAAGTGTTTTAAATGCCTGTCTTGGTAAATTTTTTTTGAATATTCTAGCTTTCCCTTTATCTTTTTGAAAAGGTGCCTATAGATAAGCACATGCATTTGACAGTCAGCCATTCCAATTCCCCAAAGTTTGCTCTCCTCAGGAAAGGGTTTACCCCTCTTGTCTTTGCATCCACTCATTACTGACTGACTAGAAACTTCTCCCGAGAACCAGGTTCTAAAAAGTGCCCCCAGCAGCTCAGCAGACCAATCCCCCTCAGAAAAAAATGCTGATGTTATCAAGGGTGAGGATTCCTGACTAAGAGGACAGATCTGGGCCCCCATCTTCCTGGAGGGCTGAGGGGAGCTGGGCTGGGAGAAAGGCGGGCGGGGAGGGAGAGAGAGAGGTGTATCACTAATTCCCAAGAGGCATGAAGGGAAATCAGGGTGTAATTATGTTAATGGGGTTTTGCTGAGTTTACCTCATCTCACTGCCTGATTTTTCTGAGAATCATAAGTGGACAGCATCAAGGTGCTTGTCATTTTCATTCTAATAAAATGTGCTACTGAATATTTAAAATGAAAATCTGTCTCCTTTTCCAAATTAATAGACTGGATCCCACTCCACTGCAGTTTGCTTGTTGTTGAATGGGTTCTATCAAAAGCTAAGTGGTAAGCAGTAAGTAAATCTGTTTGGATTAAAGAGTCTACAAATACTTGTTTTGAGAAAAAAATAGCAACTTACACACACACACACACACACACACATAGAGAGCAAGCAGTTAGAGCCAACAAGTAAGCAAGTAAGCCCAGTCAAATATAGTACTGGACCACCTTGAAAAATCTCCATTAAAAAAAAAAAATCCCCCCAAATCAGCCAATTCTGGAAGACTTATGTGAAAAGATTTCCTTTTTGGGAGCTAAGATCTGAACTGTGAAGTCCTGTAACCAAAATTACAATTAAACCCAAAGGCTTACTTTTCAAAATGCTTTATTTTTAGTTTTGTGGCATCAAGTACAGGAAACAAGTATTTAAAAATTCAAGGTAAAAAATTATCTATCTCTGGCCATCTGTAAAAGTGCAGGGCATGAAAAAAAGAGCATCCAAAGCCAGAAGATTAAATGTTTTTAGCACATTGCCAGATCTCTCTGTAGGAAATGTACTTCATATTAAGGAGCACTATTATCCCTTAATTAAGTATGAAATGAATTAAAGAAATAAACCCGTGCATTTAGAGCTACTTATTAGGCTTTTGTAGAATTTGTCATTAATTTCTGTGAAGGCACGGATAACAGCCAGTGGTTGCGAACACTTCATTTTCTTTTTCTCCTTTAAGGTTAGAAAAATACTGGCAGGGGCCATTTCCGACATTTCTAACAACAGAATTTCTGGGGTTGGGGACTATGCAATTTTTAGAAACAGCACATATTTTTCTTTCCTCAGAATGTCATTTATGACCAGAGAATTATGAAAAATGCCTAGGTGTTTACAAAATCTTTCAAAGCACTTAAAGAATCCAGTAAGTCCTAGTGTGTAGGGGGTGTCAAGGCACTCTTTGATCCTACCAGTGGATAAATTAGTGGCCAAACTATATCACAATGGAGAATATAAAACTGTGAACATATACAAACAAAATAATGAGAATAGTTCCAAAAATCTCATAGAAGAATACTCTCATCACCTTATATTTCTCTCAGTTCCAATGTTCTTCAGAAAATATTGTTTTATCAACAATTTTAAAATCCATTAATGTAATTTTATCTGAGATTAAGTTTGTTTCATAAAGGAGCATGATTTATACAACTTACCCTCAACTATTTTAGATAGATAGATGTAAATAGATAGATAAATGGATACACAGAATAATGAAGGAAATGTGGCAAAACATTAAAACTGGTGGAGCTCGGTACCAGGGGTGAGGGTATGGTAGAGTTCTCTGTGTGGGTTTTGTATCATTTTTGCAACTGCCCTGTAAGTTTGAAATTATTTCAAAATAAAAATTTTAAGAAAAAAAATGTGATGGTTCAACTAAACTTTAAAAAAAAGATAATGTTCTTTTGTTTTTTTTTTCTTCTTTTTATAGACCAGATCCAACTTTCCTGAAACGCATAATTGCATTTCATACTAAGGATTCTATAGCTATATATTTTGAACCCATACAAAGTAGCTAGTAAAATAAATAGTTTCCTCATTACTGTTAAGAACTGCTGCTTGGCATTGGGACTTTATCCAGGGCATCTTTATAAGGCTGACTACTGTTGCTTTTTTCCCCCCACTTCCCAGCACCACTCTCCACCCCACCAAGACTCAGTGCCCTCTTGTTGGTACCTGATCTTGCAAAGACAGCGTGGAGAAAGCTGGCACACTCTTGGCCCACTTGATACTCATAAAGAGAAGCCTGGCAGCTGATTCACACACAGACTCTGTGGCCACCTCATACAGATACATTGGGGTCCCGTTCACTTCATGGGGGTACTGGGAGGGGAAGAAAGAAAGATACCTGAAAGTGGGGGAAACCACAGCTTTGCAAGAAAAGCCAACCTTTCAATTTTCTAATTATAAGAGGGAAGGAAATAAAATAGAATTTGGATGTTCTGCTTAAATGTGCAGATACCGTTAAGTGGGAAAAGACCAAATATCTGAATCTCGATAGTTTGGGAAATAGTAATTGTTGGGAGAGGCTCATTTCCACTCTTTGGGAGCCTGTGCCTTCCAGAGGGGCCTCTGGTTTTTCTGTCCCCTGCAGCAAATTTTCCTTGGGCTGAGCCAAGTGCCAGGCCTGGCTCCCAATTTAGACAGGAGCTGCTTGTATTTGTGTAAATAAAAATAGATGTGAAAAAAGTATAAATTAATAGGCATCCCAAACACAAATATGCATATGAGTATTTTTAGAAAGGATTAGTATATTATGGAAATATTTCAATTAGACATCTTAATCATTCACAGAGCATTCCCATTCATAACTGACAACATATTCATAACACTACTTTCCTGAGCTTATTATACACATCAAGGGTAAGAAAGCAATATTAAATATTGTGCTTGTGCATGTGCCCAGGTGTTTGGCTTCCCTGCAGTGTGGGCTGCAGCTGGCCCTCCTCTGGGAGAGATCCTGGGCCCTTCTGGGCCTGGAGCAGGGGCCTTGGGTAGGTGCCAGCTGGAGGCTGGAGGGCAGTCCCTAGGTGGCAGCCTTTCCAGGTGGTTCTGGCCGTGGCCCTGCTACTAAGGGCTCAGTCCTTGTGTAAATCCACCTGCCTCAGAAGGGAGTGAGGGTTGAGTGGAAATCAAGCCAGGTCCTTCAAACTGTCTAACAGTGTGAGCTCCACATTCCTCTCCAGGGACCCACAGCTTTGCACAAGATAATAGATGCCTGCAGTCTGCACCTCGGGGGTGCCTGCCCACCAGCTGTGGTCAGCTCCTTTTTTCTAAAAACAAATACAGGAATACCTATGATTGCCCTCTCCACCCGCCACAGCATTACTGGGAGGGTGTTTCCTAAGGGTGCAGGTTCCTGAAACAGAATCTCTGGGGGCTGGGCCTGGGAGTCCACATTTTTAGCCAGCTAAGCGGGTGACTCTACTGCACACTAATGTTCAAGCACCCCTGGCTCAACAGCTTTGGAAGGGAAGAGCAGGAGGCCTAGAAACCCCTGCAGACTCTGACGCAGCGGGAACACTCGGCAAGGCCCCTCTATCTTTAGTCTGACCCCATTCCAGCTCGGAGGAAATGGACATGCCCGGCACGAGTCCCTTTGGGCCCAGCAGGGCCACTGACCTTGGGCGTGGGCTGAGCCAGGCTCACGAGGGTCTGCCGCTCGGGGGTCGCAGACACTGCTGCCAGCTCCAGGCCGTGAGGCTCCAGCTGTGTGACCGCGGTGAAGAAGGCCGGCGCGGGCAGCGTGGCCGAGGGGAAGTGCGTGGCCGCCCCGTTCTCCTCCTTGTGCCCGCGGAAGTAGAGGGCCACTTGTTTGCGGATCGTCGACGTCCGAGGCCCCCGTTCGTGCTGCACGGCTGTAGAGACAGAGGCACGGACGGACGCGCGTCCGAGATCAGAAGCACGTGGTGACCCTTAGTCGCTGCTGCGCTCCCGGGACCGAAGCCAGGTCTGGGCAGGTACGGTCTCCCAGGAGGTGAAGAGAGGGAGGTCCCGGGATGTGAGGGTGGAAGGCGCTCTGAATCGTCTAACCCCTACTTTGGATGGAGGGAGCTGAGGCCTAGAAAAGGAGCCGGGACCCAAGGTCCCACCATAATGGTTGAGCCGGACGCAAGACTAGGTGTGTTCTCCATCCATTCAGGGCTCCTCTCCACCCCGGGGCGTGGCAGGAGTGGGGGTGGAGGGCGCAGAGATGTTGCACGAAAACCAGAAATCTTCTGGGCAAGAATAGCCCAGTATCTCTGGATTCTTGTACTGGGTTCAGCAGCTCCTATATCCTCGTTACCATCAAAGGGAAAAGGAAGCGTTGAGCACAGCCAGGTCCAAAGTCTCTGCGCAGACTTTTCCCGCTCAGCCCAAGGATGACCCTTCTCTCTTGCCCTGGCGGAAATGGCTTTTGGCCTCCGAGGGCCCTAGTGAAACAGGACCCAATCATCCGGGGACTCTGGGACGAGGGAGAGCCCGCCTCGGAGTGTGCCGGAGGAAGGCAGGGGAGATGTGACAATTACCCACCAACAGTTTAAACAAACAAATTAATTCAGAGCAGTCTTCCGCCCGCCGAGCTTGACAACTTGTCAATACACAAGTTCAACAGGCTGGATGCTCCCTCCTGCTTCCTGCGCCGCAGAGGAACGAGCTCTCCCCTTAGGCGCCGAAGTCGGTGGTGTTAGTCGACCCCGGCTCCCGCCAGGGCCAAGCTCGCTCTGCACCCCCGACCCGAGGCCCCATTCCGCGCAACTAGCCCATTACCCGGGACTCCCTGCCCCACTGGGCGCCCTCGCCAGGCCACGAGGGGGGACACAGTTTGGACTGCCCTGTCTGCCTAGGGAGCAGTTTAAGGGCCTCTGGGAGCTGGGTGTCTGAAGCCCCTATACAAGCGTCACCCTGCTTCCCAAGCTCCTTTTCTCTTCTTTCTGTAGAACCTAGAGAAGCCTAAGCCCTGGAAAAGCCCAGATCAGCACAAACACCGAACTGATTTTGGCATCTTGATAAATTTGCAATCAAGAGCTCGAAATTCCACGTTTTACAGACTGCACCCTCTCATCTCCTACCCCATCGTGTCCTGGCTCCCACTATCCCCTCCCTGGGAGACTGACAAGATTTGGAGATGCCAGGGGAGTCTAACAGGCTTAGGGGCGACTGTGAAGGGCTGCAAGGAGAGGCAACAAGAAGGGTTAGGGCGCGGGCAGGAAATACAGCTTCCACAACGCAGTGGAGTAGGGGCTCCGGGAGCGCTGCCTTCGCGGGGTGGCTGTGGGGCGCACATGTGAGCAGTGGCCTTGCCGTGGGGAGTTCAAGGTAGTCGGAAGAGGGTTCATGTAAAAAGACGGGAAGGATATGACTGAAAGCCCGAGGCCAATTCCCAGCATCTGGAAAGAAGTGCTTGGGAGATGATTTACATGCATAAGAGTACCATGTATTTTCTGTACATATAATTTACTTACTACTCAATCAGCATTAGAAGAATAAAGAGAAGTACTGATTACCGTCTTTGTTCATGTTGACTTCCAAACACTTCTTCAGACGACACGCCCTGCATTGGTTTCTGTGCGTCTTATCCACGGGGCAGCCTCCCTGGAACAGAGAGGAGGCGGTCAGCAGCCCCCAAGTGCTTAGGGCCGGGGCCAGGAAGCCCGCGCCGCGCGGGGTCGTGCGAAACCGCGCGGAGGCAGGACCCCGCCGGGCAGCAGATCCCGGAGCGGCGAGCCTGGGCCCGCGACATGCGAGCGGCCAGCTAGGGAAGGGGCTGGGACCGCCGGACTACTTGAAGAAGGCCAGTCCACGCACTGCGAAAGCGGACACGGAAAAAAGTCCTTCTCCAAGCAGGTGAACATGGAAGCGCCGGTTTGCCGGCCCCTGCAGGGCTGGGCGGAGAAGCTCTCGAGGGGAACTTCCGCCGGCAGCCGAAGTGGTAGAGCGGGGCTGGGACTTTTCAGGACCGAAGACAGCGACCTGGCCTCCGAGGAGGAGGCCTCTGAGCTCGATTGGGACCAGGTTTGCCTGTCTGGATCGCGCTCCTGTCCCGGTACCCACCCACTCCCCTTCTGCCAACTTTTCTTTCCTCTTTCAGGTCTTGAGTCTACCTGCTTCTGTCACTTTCTTGGTGAGCTCACTTATCTGTCACGTTTCCTCCCATTTATCCTTCACTCCCTTGTTCTCTCACTTTTGTTCCAAGCCCTTGTACTTGAAGCCATTCTTATAACCAGCATATTGAGAGTTGTCTTAAAGACTAGCCTCTGCCTGGATTGATTTGGAAACACGGACGTTCCCGGAAGGTGAAGTAGAAGCCAGGGTGGTTAGGAGGGCAAGGCCTACAGAAGTAGAGGATGGGGAGGAAAGAATCCAAGGCTGGGCAAAATCTAGAAATGCCCATTCAACAAATGTGACCACAAAGATAATGTGATGACCCAGTGAGAATATGCACTGAAACTATCGACAGGATAGCTGGGGGAAAAAAAAGGAAAGAAAGGTAACCATTGCCTTAGAAATATTTATCTAAGATGCATAAGAAAGGAAATAGTTTATGTAATGCCATTTTTTCTGGAAAGATATTAGCTGTTTTAAAGAGGAAATTTACAGAAATAATTTGTTGGGTGCCATTACTGAAGAAACACACACTGATATGTAAAAAGTGATATATACATGTGCATTTTGTACACAGGAAATACATATATAAGTTGCTGCTGTTACAGTTGCACTGGGAAGAAAGATAATAAAATAAATTTATTCTATTTTGCTTGGTAGCCTCAAAAATTCACATGCACTAAAGTTGGGTAAGTTCATTATCTTTCTTTAAAATATCCCTTAGGGGAAAAAATTACATGCAAGGATGCACAATTTTATGAGACCATGCCCCTCCAGTTTAAAGATGTGTTGATTTATTTACAATAAAGGTGGGGCAGAGGTTCATAGCAACTTTTGAATGTCATTATGTTAATAATACATTAGAATATTACTTAACTAATCTTAAAATAAAAGAGAGAAAACAAATAATTTTTGGTCCCTACATGAATTCTTCAGCACATCTTCACTGGCCAGTATAACTCGTCGTAAAGAGATTTGAAGAGCTGTTATTATTAAATGTAACCATAGGTCTATCCCCAAATGGTGTCTTCTCAGTATTCTGATATACATGCTAACTCAGAATGGAAGTCCTCATTAGTTAAGTGTGTCTTCAAATCAGATCAAATGTATATACATATGTGGAACCTGAGAAAAGGATGAATGCCTCACCTAGGCCCATTTATTATTTCTGCAAGGAGAGAAACAGGCCTGATAAGTCAATTATCAAGCCTTTACAACTACTTGGACCAACATCAATAGGTAGGACTGATAGCCATCCCTTTTTAAAACATCAAGCATAACATCTGAGATTTTGATTCTCCTTTTCTGGGGACTCTGAGAAAGATAATTTAGTAGAAGCCTGCTCAAACATGATGACCCACAGTAAGCTCACATCCCCATGGAGCTACAGTCCTGTGTGTGTAGGATGTGTGTAGGACGGTGTGTCCAGATGGGGAAGGTAGACACTGAAACAGAACTGTGGACCTAGTTAAACAGGTAGAGGGGGTGGACAGCTCAAAATAGTTCATCCAAGTGTAAATACCTTATGGTTTTGTTGTTAATCCACCTCTATCAGGGAGTGATGTGAGCAGTCATAGCTTTAGAAAAAGATATCAAAATAATTCACTAGTACCAGACAGTGTGTATGTTCATTCTATCTATCTATCTATCTATCTATCTATCTATCTATCTATCTATCTATCTATCAATTAGTGGAAGCGTTTTACCATTTGTTACGAAAAGACCACTCCTAACTAATGCACTCTCTGGGATCTTCTTGGGAGTAATGGGGAAGGCCTCTGTGCTGAGGGTCTGTGTCCCTGTGGAGAGGGCAAAGTGTGGGACCAGAAGGTTGGTCTCCTGTTGTGAAGTAAGCCTAAGACTGAGTTGGAGTCTGAGTCAGGGAATTCTGCTCGCTCTTTCTGGAACCTTTGGCTCACACTCAGTGCTGACTCTCTTCTCTTTGAGGCAGTTCTGCCTGCTCAAGACCAAAATGCAACCAGGAAAATCTTCCAAGCACAGCAGGAGGAAGGAGATATGGGAACCTTGGGAAGGGCCCCAGTTGCACCTTCCTTGGAAACTTCTCTTCTTGCTCACCCTGACCTTTTCTGACAAGGCCCAGCTAAGGCCTCATAGGTGCTGAAGCCCTCCTGCCCATTTCCCGACCAGCGCTGCTTATCCCGAGTTGAAAGGCATAGTCCCTCACTGCTGGGTCTCAGATAAGGTGGCAGTGACCTTGATTCAGATGCCCATAGCTTTTACTTCTGCCATCCCATGTAATGATCAGGGGACTGGGCTTGGGTGCTGCCAGGAACAGGGGTGGGGAGGCAAAGTAACAGCCTCTTCTCCTGCTTATTACCTGTGGTTTAGACCCTAAAGCTCCTTAGGCCCCTTTGGCAGGCTTTTTATCCTCTAGATGTGGGTTTTACCTGGTGTCAAAAACTGCCAGAGATTTAAAAAGAGGGTGTAGGTAGGCCCTGGGATTTTAGACTTCCTCCTGCAAATTCCACTGTCCTCCCTTACCTCTAGTTGCCCTTCCCAAGCACAAGGGCCTCTGAGAGTTGAGGCAGGGAGGAAAGCAGAAGAAACATGACGTCAGGGCATCAACGTGGAAACTCAAAGGAGACCTTGGCACAAACAAAGGGGAGGAGGCGGCAGAGGGGAGCCTGGCAGTGCTGCTCTGGCTAAGGTACCTGGTTTCCAGATTTGCAGACATACGTCCTATTCCTTCGGATACTCCGTTTGAAAAACCCCGAGCAGCCGTCGCAGGCGTAGACCCCGTAGTGTTTCCCGGAGCTGCGGTCGCCACACACTTTACAGGGGATATCTAAAATGCGGCCTGAAATCGCAGGAAAGAGGAAAGGGGGTAAGCGAGGAGAGAGAGGAGGACGGAGAAGATGGAGGCAAGGGGAGAGGGAGAGAGAGATGCTAAGCAATCTGACCTCTGAAAGGATTACCACCGAAGCTGCGGTAAAAGCAAATAATGAAGTGATTTTATAGCCAAACTTTTTTTCCTTGAGCAAGTGTCAGTTTCCTACAATGAGCATTATTCATGCACCGCTACATGTATTTGGGTCTCCTATAATCGCCGAGACCCATTTTGGAATAAAAGATTACAGCAGGCCCGGGCGGCAGCACGGCCCGCCGCTGCCTTTCTGCTCAGCGGAAAGTTGGGCCGATTCCCTCCCCGCTCTTGCTTTTAGCAGGGAAAGTTGTTAGTGGGCGTGCGAGGAGACAAACTTGAAATGTAAAAGGGAAAAGAAGAAAAACAAACACGGCTGGAACCAGGGATGGCAGCTGGAAGGCAATCGAGTCTTCTCTGAGCTCTGCCGGCGGTTCTTATTATTGGGATTATTATTGTAATGCTAATACTTGGATTATTAATGATAATAAGGGTAGCGGTAATTGCCCAACTTTCGCTTTACCTATTTAAAAGTAAATGTTTAATGGATCGTTTTTGAGAAATTATTTCTTTTAGAAAGAAATTCTTTTCTCCCCAAAGTAACTAGCACTGGGCTAGGCCAGAGAGGACAGCGAAACAAGCGTGCCGATTCCCTGGCAGGTTAGCGTGGGACAGCGTCCCCCATTCCCCCACTTCCTAACTTCTTTCTCCTTTAAAAGACCTGCTTCCTCACACTAGGGCCTGCGTTTTATTGAAAAAATCGTCCACACTGCCTCTTTCCTGTTTTCTACGCCGCTGCCAGAGGCCGATTTTTAAGGATCTGATTTTTCTAGGCTGCCCGCCACCCCAATCCCCACTGGCCCCGGCAGCAGACGCCCGGCTTGAGAGAACTTTCTTTGGAGTCTCTTCAAGTCCGTGAGCCTTGGGTGGCCGCGAACTCCGGAGGAGTTTTCAAGGGGTGGGGAGGGGAAATTCGAAAGAGAGGGAATTACTGTTCTCTAAGACTCAGCACTCCAACAAGTGTCTGGTGCAGTTTATAAGGATTTAGGAATCCTTCCTCCTGCAAACAAAGGAGGGCATTAAATTGTTAAAGTGATTTCTTTTCCGTCGCAACCCATCCGATGGCCTCCCAGTCTGGGCCCCGCAGGCCGCGGGCCTCGATGAAAGTCGACAGCTGCCCTCTAGAGCGCAGCGTGCGGGACCGCGATTCGGTCCGGATGGGGAGGAGGCAGGGGTGAGAACCATCCGGCGCAAGGAGGGGGTAAGACGAAGGCGCCGGGGGGGGGGGGGGGAGGGCCCGGGAGGCGCCCAAGGTGGAAAAGTGCTCCTGAATTCCCAGGCATTAGGGCGGGCGCGCACCCCGGGCAGCGGCCACGTTCGCGCAGCTCAGGTCTTTGGGGGGCGGTGGGGGTAGGAGGAGAGGAAGCCGGCGGCGAGGGGCGGGAGAGTCGGTAACCATCAGGCTTGCTCGGGTAATTACAACCCCGCCGCGGCACCTGCCTATAGAGCCACCAGTGACCCGTCAAAAAGAGTAGCATGGGAATTCGGACCGCGACAAAGGCTGCGGGGAGGCGCGCAGCGCGGCGGCCACCGCCTGGGCAGCCCCTCTCCCGCAGGGCGGGGGTGTGTGTGTGTGCTGTGGGGAGGCAGGGCTTGAGAGAAACCGACGAGGCCGCGGCGGGTCCTGTCCCCCACCCCCTTGGGCCTATCTCCGCTGCCTAGGAGCCAGGGCGAGCTCTGCTGCGCCGCGCTCTTTCTGGAAGCGGTGAACTTAGTTTTCATGTGTTGCTGCCATCCTTATCTGCGTAATACCAAATCTGGGGCCTGACAATACTGTCGTCCCCAGCTGTCTTCCTCCTCCCTGTGGCTATTGTGATGAAGAGAAGATGAGCGCACGGGAAGAGTAGTGGTGGAGTCCTTCGCCCCGCTTTTCACCCGGACAGAGGCCAGGGACACACACCTCTGGAGGACTCTGGTGGTGGTCGCAGGAGGATCAGCAGGGGGTGGGTGACCCTCCTCGGGCTTCCCAGGCCTGGCTCCTCGATGGTCGTCCCCGTGTCCGCGGTGGCTGTGGTTGGCCCTGCCTTTGCCCAGACCTCGGAGCCGCGGCTTGCGGGCAGCTCAGAGACAAGCAACCGGGTTGGGGCGGGGCCCAGGAGGGAGGGACGCGCAAATGCCGGGGCATGGCCGGCTGCGCCTCAGACTCCACCAGCAGCCACGTTAAGGTGACTTGGGGTCACGAGACAAGTTGGTTGACCTCGTTGCAAATCTCCTCTCATTTAGCAAGGCGACGTGAGGCGAGCGGGAGTTTGCTGAGGCTGGAAAACCGTTCTTAACTTCCCGCGCCAGGAGGTCCCCTCAGGGCTTTTTGTGTGGTATAATTGCCTAAAGATATATGGCAGCTTCGATTACTGTAATTACCATCAGAGGCTGTTGAAAGAAGTTAGTCTGGGCTGCAGGGGTGACTGGCCCGGGGCTTGTTACCACCCAGGAAGGGCTCCGGGGTGACAATGCTTTGCTCTCCAGCCCCGTGAAGCCCAGCGAGGCCCGGGCCGCAGACTTCGGCGCCCGGCTGTCCCGGTTCCGACCGGCCGCGCGCTCTCCTCTTTGCAGCGCCGGGTCCGAGGGCCGAGCGTTTCGGGTCCTGCTGCCGCCAGGGTTCTAGGAGCCTAGATGTCGCGGCACGGCCGGCTGGGGCCGCTGTCTTGAGGGCCGGAGAGACCTGGGAGGCGACGTCCGGACCTGCCCTGTGCCTGGATGCTTCCATAGATGAACTCAGGCTCTTGGGAAACTGGAAAGTTCCAACTTCCGCTTGATGTGCGCTATGCCTTTTCTCCTCAAAGTCCGGCGGGTCCGCCTGGGTCCTGGTCCACTGCGTGCGGGTGGCCCCCAGCTAGCCAAGCTTCGTGGTCACCCTTTCCTTCGCCTCCGAGGTCCCACATTCAAGCCCCTCGGCGGCTCTGCACTCCAAGAGAGCGAAAGTGTCCGAGGTTCCTTACTTCCAGGGGAGGAGGTGAGGGCCTGCCCCAGTCCGAGTGAGTAAGCAGCCTGCAGAGGCCCATGGGCTTTGGTTTTTGCAATGGAGGCTCAGAATGCGACGAGAAAAGCCTCCTTCTGCCCCTCCCAGGAAGGACGCTCAGACCCGGGAACATGGGCGATAAAAAGCGAGCTGGCTTCGCTTCCCGAAGATTCGAACCGCGAAGGCCAAGATAGGCCCGAGGCTAGCTGGAAACGCTAGCCGGCCCTCTGCAAGGGCCGCTCTGCATTCAGGCAGCGGCGAAGGTTCCTTCTCTCTACCTTTGCCCTAGTTCTAAGCATTTCTCCTCTTCTCTTCTTATGTTCACTTTGCTCTAATTTTTTAAACAGCAGCACCGAAACCAAACCAAACAAAATGAAAACACAATCAACATCTTTGCGGGGGCGGATGGGGGGATTGCATCCCAGCGTGACTTCATATCAGTCCTCAAAAGTATCTCAGACTCTCCTAACTTTCAAAGACCCAGGACAATGAGAGCCAGTTAAGGGAGGGGGAGGAGGGAGCCCATAGCGCCAAAAATGCTACAGGCGAAAATAACAAGGGCAGCAGGAGACCTCCTGCATGTGGGGATCGCGGCCACTGCCGTTCCCAGTCTTGGACCCTGGAAATGGCAGTACCCGACCGCCGGAAGGCGGGAACTAAAATGCCCCTGAGAAGTCCGAGCGTTCCAGCGGCGCCCTCCAGGGCCGGCTCCGGCCTGCACACTCGCGAGTTCCGCAGGCACCGTCCACGCAAATGCCCTCGCCCGCACACAGAGTCCTGCACTCGGGCCTCTGGGTGTGGTTAGAGGTCAGCCGCAGGTTGGCGTCCCTTAGGAAAGCCACCAGCTAAGGAAGTTTGAGGAAGGAGCGAAGCCCGCGAAGGGAACAGGCCGCGCATTCCCGCCTCTGCCGAGCTCCGGCTGGGAAAGTCCTTGGGATTAGGAATTTGGTCTTCTCTTTGCCAGAGCTATTCGCCGTACTTTAAATTCCCCAGTTATGACCTACGCGGATTTAGGATTAAAGAAAATGTGACTTTTAAATTGTTTCTGCTTCTCGGTTTGCAGGATTATTTGAAACAGCTAGAAACGAGGTGCAAAGCATTCCATTCAAAATCCGCTTTGCGCAGAGTTGCTTTTGCGCGCTGGAGCTAGGAGTTTTGAGATAGTGTATTATTGTGCTGCCGCCTGGAGCTGCGGCCCAGTTCCCACCCCCGCTGCACCGCCCCCCCCCCCCAACCCCCAGCACCTGGAACCTAAGTAGGGGAAGCACGCCACACTGGTGGGCTGCGTAGGTCACAACCTTCCCAGCATACCAGAAAGGGGGAAATCAAGCAATTCAGAAGCAACGAAATTACTCTCCCCTCAACAAGAAACGCTCCGACTCGCGGTCTGCAAGGAGCTGGGCTAACGCACACACGCCCGCTGGGGTCCCTCGGATCCGCAGCGCCCGGGACGACACCTCCCCGGCCTTCCCTCCCGCTAGCCCCAGACAGCGCTCCTGGGCCCCGCAGCGTCCCGAGAGGTACCCACTTGTTGATCCGGCCGGCTTGCTCATGCTTACGGTCCCGGGGCGGAGCGGTTGGTGGGCGCTGCCCGCGTCCCTCCCGGCAGCGTCCGCCTCACCGCCCGGCGCCGCTGCTCTCCAGCCGCACTCCAGCCTGCGAGGCTCCACGGCCGGACAGGTGGGTAACGGTCGCGCGCTGCGCTGCTCCCTGGGCGCTCAGAATTCGTTCCACCGTGGAAATTTAAGCATCCTTGAGTTTCTTCCCGGCTCTTGCAAAACTGCGGCTGCTAGGAATGTTGCTTGATACAGACACACGCGTGGACAGACAGATGGAAAGATGGACAGGGAAACAGCAAAAAGAGAGGACAGCACGAGAGGAGTATTGAAAGACAGAGATGAAGACACGAAAATGGTCTTCCTATGGGGCAAAAAGGGCGAAATCCCCCTTTCTCCCCATTCCTGTCTCTCAGTCTTCAAGCTCTCCCTCTACACAGGCATGCAGAACGTGGGCAGATCTCTACAGACCGCCGATCTTCTAATGAAAGGAGGAAAACACACAACCGCAGTCTGAGAGGCAGATGGATTCCCGCGGCCAGAGCGCGAGAACGGAGTGGGAAAACTAGAAGGCGAGGAAGTCTTCCGAGGGAAGAGGCGACGAGGTCCGGGTTTCCGGGGAAAGCCGCGCACGCAGCGGCAAAGGGTCCCCGAAGTTCATTACCCCGTGACTTTGTGCCTGCCGCTGCGGGCTGGGTCCCCTGTAATATCTCCAGAAGCGCTCTGACAGGCAGCCGTGGGGAGGGGAATAAGGAGTCCCTGGCCCACTTAGCTTTTCCCCCAACTCCTGGCGGGGTCTGACGTCAGCCATGTGCGGGGAGGGGATGGGAAGAGGGAGGGGGTTAAATGCTAATAATATTAATGAACCTCCAAGCGGCTCCCAAAGAAAATGCAGACGCTCTCCAAGCCGATGACTTAGAAAGTGAACATGGGAGTGCGGCTCTGTGCGTGCGTGATGGTGAGAACGGTGCCGGTCTTGTAATGAAAATGAATCATTTTATTTCATGGCAAATGAAAAGAGAAGGAGAGCATGGATTTTTCTCAAAATTCTTCCCCCTTCTCTCCAGCGTGCCAGAAAGATTCGTGGAAAAAACTGGATGGTTGTGTGTCTGTGTGATTGCGCGCGCCAGATGTGGCCATGTGAGTTGGTTCATTCTTGGTCCCGTACCCCCTACTGTTGAGTAAAACTTGGATCTGGCCCGAGGTGAGTAATTATTCCTTTTGCAACTATCTTCGGAAACTTATAGCTGAGAAAGCTGTGTACCGACTCCGAGCCTGGGGTGGGGCTGCCGTACGCTCCGCATTCCTGCGGCCTTCCCGTGGTCCGCCTAGGCACCGGCCGCGGGGAGGGCGCTACCTGCTTCCCAAAGCAAAGCCAGCCCCTGCGGAGCAGGGCGAAGCTCCTGTGGCCTCCACTATCTGCCTTGGAGAGGCTGGAGGGCAGAGCTTTGTCTCCGCAGTTCGTTCCCAGCGGGCATCACTGACTCCCCTCTCCAGCCAGGGGATTCTGGAGACCCCCCCCCCCACACACACACACACAACCGGCTCCCCTTCCCCGCGATCCCGGAGCTCTTTCGCTCCGTGGTCCGTGTGCCGCGCTGGGAGAGCACACGCCGAGGGGGAGGTGATCCTTCGTCTCCAAGAGATTAATTCTTATTTACACCCTCCCGGCAGCTTGAACTTGTAGAACAAGAGCTTGCCAGCCTCTCCTCAGGGCGTGGGCCCGGCCAGAGGTCAGGGGTCACACCTCCCGCTGTCCCACCGTCCGCTGCGCGGCCCGGAAAAGCCGGGCCGAGGCCGGAGCTCTGCAACTCTACCCGCCCATCCCAAGTCCCGCTCTTTTCCCGGACTCTGTATTGAGCGAGCTTTCAATCCGAGTGCGGAGGCATGTCAGCGAGCGCTCGCGTTCCCCAAAGCCCTCGGAAGGCGCAGCAGCAACTCGGCCCGGCGTCCGAGGGGGCGCAAGCGGCGCACTCCTGCCCGCGGCCGCAGCACGTGACCGCAACTTTCTGCAGCAGCCGGGGCTCGGCTGGGCACCGGGCTGCGCGCGCCACACCGGGGAGCCCGAGTCCTCAGTGGAGCCGCGCAGCGGCCAGGGCAGGACGCCGCGAATGATGGAGAGAAGGGACGACTGTCTCCTCCCAAATTATGCCCCGACCCTGGATTTTTTGGATTGGGATGCCATTAGGGAATTGTGGGACAAAGCCGTAAACCTGAGGTTTTTTTTTTTTTTTTTTCTTTCTTTCTTTTTAGGTGCCAGGACGATAAATCAACAGATCTGACAGCCAAATCCGGCAGACGCGTGAGCCGCTAGCCCGGCCTGTGCTGTAGCGGGAATTCGAACTCAGCGCCCAGAGTGCTAAGGGATTTGCGGGGGTGGGGGGTGGGGGTGGCGGGTGGCGGGCGGGGGGTGGGTGAGAAACACAGTTACGATGCTTTTGGAGATTGGGGTTCTGGTTCCCGCCAGAAATCCACTTTCCATCGCCAGCTTCATGGCCCAAGATGGAGACCGGAAGGGGGGCTCTTGGTTAAGGATAAAACTTCCAGAGTCGAAGTAATTTCTCTCCGGCGAAGCTGAGCGCCGGGCGGAGGGCTAGACCCGGGCCTGTCCCCAGGGGAAGAGTTTAGTGAGTCTGTGGCGAGGCGAAGAATCAGGAGTCTCTTCGCGGTTCTGGGGGCTTCCAAGTTGGGGAACTATGACTCTCCACTGCTCCAAACCATCCCTTCCCCCACTCCCCAACACTACCGCCCCGTTGGTTCATTTGTAGGCGCCAAAACTTATGTAAAATACTCCTGAGATTCATCAAATTGTCTCAAAATCTAAATGGGATTGCTCCCTCTTTCTCCTGTCACTAGCCACTACTCAAGCAGGGAAGCAGAGTGTCAAGAAGTCCACGGAACAGAACCACATGCACACCCAAAACCATCCAGCCTGGCAAAAAGCACAGCGCGCGAGCGCACACACACACACACACACACACACACACACACACACACACACACACAGACATACACAGACACAAACCAGCATCATGTGCGTCCTGTGTTCTGCGCGCCCGGCTGTAATTATCCGCGCGCTTTGCATAAATCACAATGCAGTCCTGAAATCATCGTGATGACTTTCTGGCATGATTGGTTCGGTGGCGATGGCGGCGACAAGCGCCAGGGCGGGCGGCAGGGGCTGGGGCGGGGCCGCCCCCAAGTCTCGGCGGAGCATGGAGCTGGAGTGCCCGCCAGCCTCTGCCTGTTTGAAGCTGCTGCAGGCCACAGGAGCCTCGGACCCGAGGTGTAGAAACTCGGGGCTTTCAGGATGCAGCTCAGAGAAGAAAGCATCTTGAAGGCAGGGGCTGTGATTTTTTCATCTTCATATCCAAGAGCCCCAGCACACTGCCTGGCTCATAGTAGCTGCTGAATAAATGTTGGGCGAAAGAACAAAGGAGGAAAGTCACCTGCAGATTTCCCCAGAGGCGCAGCAAGGGTAACCTTTCTGGAAGTGAGGGAAGTACTGGTGGGTCAAGTTCGAGATTTACGTGGTTCACGTCCTGACCCTGCTAGCTGTGTAATCTTTGTCAAGTGTCTGGATCTTTCTGGGCCCCGGATTGTTGTCTCTTAAATGACTGTCGCTGTTCAGCCTTAACTTTCAAAGACTTATTTTCCCATGAGTCCGTTGAGGCAAATGATTGGTAAAGGGGCAAATGCCACCTGTCTCAGAAATACTTTTTAACAGAGACAAGACCTTGAGCGACAATAAAGCATTTATATATGCTCTATATAGCATTTATGGCATTGACTGGTGGGGATTGAGGGGAAGGACTGGGCAGAGCCCTACCCCAGAGATTGTGAAGCCTTCCCACCAGGTCCAAATCTAGCCTCTAACTTCCTCTCTAGCCTCTTGTGAATATCCACCTCTCAATCAAAACCACAGCCAAAAACACAGGGAAGGCATCTTTTTCCTCAGGATGTTTTCATTTTGGTCCAGAAAATAGGAAAAGATGTGGACGAGAAGAACCATAGGATCAATGGGTCTTTCCGTCTTTCCATCAATCCAGCCAAATAATGAGCACCTTATGTGCCAGACTCTGGGGAGATGGATGTATGATATGACCTTTTGCTGGAGGAGTCTACGGGAGGGTGGGGGAGCAGCCACATAAAAAGGTAATAAGTGCTCCGAATGGGGTAATAAAACAAACAAACAAGAAGCTCTGAAAAAATATCCAAGTGACCCTAAAGCAGTGTGGAGTAGGGCAGGGTGGGAAGTAGGGGGTGGGGGGCAGGGAATGCCCCTGGAAGGTGGCCTGCAAATAGGGTAGGGGAATCCACTGCCTCTGAGACCCATCTTGTTATAGCTCACTCCTCAGCTAATACCCCTTCCTATCAGTGTAAGGAGGAAAGTAGACTCCTGCTAGCTGGGTTGTAAGAGAGGCAGTAGCTCAGAGCATCCTTCTAGCATCAGACTGAGTTTGATCCATTTACTAGCTTTTCTAAAAGTGGTGCCATTTTCTTCATTAACACCCCCCCCCGGCACCCCATTCTTCTAAATTAAAACACCAAAGGAGAAAGAAAAGGCTTCCCCACCAGTAAGCAGAGCTGATTAAATTGGTGTGGAAGAGAGAACCCTGTCCCCAAACAGATGATCAACCCCCTTTCCGAAGCTATTCCATCTCTATGGATTCATTCCTCTTTAAGAGCTCTTCACCTCACTGAAAAGCAGAGTTAATAAATACTCAGATGCAGAAAATGCCTGGGAAAACTTCCTAGTTGAGTTTGGCTGAGGTTTGATGAGCAGTCTCCAAAAGACAGTCTGACATAAGTTTTTGTTGGTTTTTGTGAAGGAGAAAGTTGATTTTTATTTGCTTCCAAGTCACAATTCAACCTGTAGTTGTTGCTTGCCCAATGGCTGCCAAGTGAGAGAGAAGGCAGGTGATGGAGCAGGGTCTAGTACATAGTAGGTGCTCAGTAAGGGCTTACTACTTGACAGAATGGAAGAAACAGTGTGGTCAGGCTTGCTCTCGATTCTGCTGTGGGTGTTTCTACACATTTGGCTATCTAACTCTCTTCAGAGAAACACAGAACAATTCAGAAAAGAGACATGGATGCTCCAGAATCCAGTGGGCGCTGAGTTGTGGGACTTCTCCTTGACACTTTCCCAGGACTGTGTTGGCTAAAAGTTGTATGTTTCTCACCATCAGTGGAAAGATGAACACTCACTGCTAACGGCAACAGCAATTGGCGATGCTCTGTGTGAGAAGCTCCTTCTTGTGTTTTAAACAATTAACAAAACATGTCTTTGCATTTGTTCACACTCTTGCTCATGGCCACATCAGAAAAAGGAATGCAATTTGAGGGTCAGGCTGAGGCTTAGAGGTTTCTAGGGTCCCACTTCACACTGATATTCTTTTTGCCCCAAGTATAATTAAATAGAACCGCCCCCCCACATCTCTTATCATATCTCCTACATACAATATTTTACTTATTTATATACTGCTTGGTATACAGTTTTGGAAGACTTTGTTATGGCTCTTCTGTCAAATTGCTTTAATTTTGGACCTGGGTTCCCCTCCCTATAAGATCAGTCATCTGAGATGTATTTGAAACAAAAACAACCAGAGATGTCACCAGGAACAAAGGAGCAAGAAAATAGTGCAGTCCTCTTCTATTCCCACCAGAAAGATAGGTCCACAGAGACAAGGCTACCTGTTTCTTATTTCCTTAGCGCAAAGAGTAAAGCGTTCAGAAGAGACATAAGGGGTATTCAGCTGTCTAACAGGACAGGGAGCTCCTAGAGGGCAGAGATCACATCCACCTTTGGATCAGCAGCCCCTGTCACTTTGGCACACAAGTGGTGCTTTATAAACATGGAATCTATGCACCTGCCTAATGATATAATGAAGGTTTGAGGCTTGGGGGTTTGGGATGGGGAGAAGGCAGTGCCTGCCTTTGCTCAGTCCCAGCAACAGGGGAAGGGGAGAGAGGGAGTAAGGACAGGTGGTCTAAATCCCCAATCCATGGAGCACAGGGCATGTCTAAAATAAAAACATGACTGAGAAACAAGAAAGCAGATTACACCTGAGGAGAGACAGGCTCTCAAGTCTTCTTCAGCTTCTTAATTTCCTATGATTTGGCCTCCATTTGTCTTGTAATCACAAAGCAAATGTGTCAAAAAGGACCTTAGAAACCAGTATTCATCTAAGTCCCTCAGTTTACAGAGGAGGAAACCGAGACCCCTAATGGTCACTCTTCTAGAGACAGAGGTCATCCCCCAAACCCTTATTTGAAACACTCATTCCACTGTATACCCATTTCCCAGAAGGGCTTTTAGAAGCTCCAATTAAGGCAACTTCACTCACTGACTAGTGAGGTAATCAGAATTAAGAAAAGTGCTTTGTGCGTCTTGAAACAATAGTTCAGTATTTCTGCAACTTCAGTCACCTTCACGCCATAGGTTTGTCTTCACATTCCCTCTCTGCAAGTCTTAAGGGATAGAAAACCAGTGAGGTCTTTTTGTTTTGTAGAGGGGAAAAAGGAACCTCTTAGAAACACTAATCATGTGAGCTGAGAAAAGTCAATGATTAGATTGAGCAATTAATCACTGAATTTGGTCAGTGTTGATTGCCAATCGGGGCCTTTAAGATTTTAAAAACATCTTTGTTTTTTTCCTCCCCAGCAGGTTTAGGACCTGTTTTACCCAGATTACTATTTCAACATAGGAGAAACAATTGTTCAGTAAAGACGGACAGCCCGATTTAAATGTGGCTAGCACATTTGAGAACAAGCTATGATTCTTTATTATGTGTATATCAGGACCACATATTTGATCTCTGCCAATGCAGTGAAAGGCATCATACATTCTAATGTGCTTTGTTTCAAATTGATTTAGTTCACACAGTACTCCGTTGTCCTATTCTAGTAAGTAATTTCAGAATTCACATCACTTACAAAGATGCCGAGTGGCTATTTAGAGAACTCTGATTGAAAAAAAAAAAATCCCTCCAAAACAAAACAAACCTCCCCCTCTCTTCTCCCTCCCCCAAGCCCCACGTGCTTTGTGCAAGACGGAGTCAACCAGTGGGATTCACAGGAGGTCCCCAAGTCAAATGCTGCAGCTGCGTTTTAAAAAAGGGTTGGATAAACTACAGCCGTTAATAACATCTGTATCTATGCAAGCTAAGATGATGATAGGGGTAATCAGATCTCATGCTTCAGGGCATAAGATGATTGCCTGCTGGGAGGTGGAGGATTTGGCCTTTCAGGTATAGCAGTTCACAGCTCAGGAGGTAGGATGCAGACATTTGTCCCCAATTTCTAAAATCTCAGGTGTAACTGACATGATTTGGGGGTAGATGAAACAGTGATTTGAAATCTAACATTTCCATCAGATCAGGATATTAAACACACATTCGAAATGCCCACATGCACCACATACAAGATATGTGCAGCTCTTCGTAGATAGGATACAAACATTTAGATGTTTTTTTTGATTGCTGATACTCTTCGATATGTTTTAACCACCTTTTAGTGCAAAGTAGACACTTAAAAATAGTAAACAACAAGAACAACAACAGTGGAGGTAATTCAACTTTAGTTAAAATAATGTATAATTATTCAAGTATTCATAATTACACATATTTGGATGCCTAAATGTATGTACTTTC
The DNA here is from genome assembly GCF_015220235.1 of Choloepus didactylus. Taxonomy (NCBI): domain Eukaryota; kingdom Metazoa; phylum Chordata; class Mammalia; order Pilosa; family Megalonychidae; genus Choloepus; species Choloepus didactylus. The sequence continues at coordinate 42,599,229 of NC_051313.1, forward strand.
TGCTGCATCAGCTAAATAATTAATGGAGTTGCATATTTGGAGTGTACAGGAAAATGCATTCATTTAAATGCCCTATTACTAAAATCATTTGAAAAACTTAATATTTTTCTGGAAGAGTGAGAAAGGAATTATGCAAAATAACCTTCCCTTACCTTTTGATTCCTTTAATATTTTCAAACCCCAGGAGGCATACACTTTTGTACAGTTGCACAATTTAGTCATTTTTGAAACACTTGTACTAATGTGAGTAGGGTTAAAGTCCCTCATTTATTTAGACCTGATAGTGTAGCCTTATGATAAAAAAAAATTCTTGAATCAAATGTAAACTTCTACTGAAGGACATACAGCAACAGACAGCTGTCCACATTTCGGAGAGATGTATTAATCTTTTCAAGAAATCGATTACTTGCTGAGTGTTTAGAGTCCTCTTGGCATGAAATACATTCTTACTACTGGCTTCATCACTAATATTAAAACATTCACTTCAGTTCCACACAGAAGATCTGTTCTGGAATATACGGTTGTTAAATGCAATATTTAAAATGATGCACACAAACAGTTTTAAAAAGGGGAGAAATCCTGCAGCTGTTTGGCTGTAGGCAGACGTGGGAAATTAGTCAGAAGCTCAAAGCATCATAGTTAATAACCATTATTCTGTTGTCTGGGATGTTTGTTTAAATACTGTTGACACTGTGTATGTATTGTCATCTTCTCTAAATTGTAGCTCTTAACCACAGAAATCCTGTTAAAGACCACCTAGGGTTTCCTCTGTATGACGCTGAAGTGTGTATTCACCTGATGACTAAACAAAAAAGCAGATTTCCTAGTTAGCAGGAAATTTTCTGGACTAAAGAAATATTGCTCCAGCACAGTAGAAATAGATGCTATGGAGTCCCAACCTTTGTATTTCTCTCTAGCGACAGAAAATGAACAAACCCATCAACTGATTAATACAATTCACTTCTGCTTAAAATTCACAGATCTGTTTGGTATGAGGCTGTATTTTGAAAGACTCATACTTGCCATTAAGTGTGAAGAAATCAGTAACTATTCTTTTCATCAACAGCGTGTTGCCCCCCCCCCCATTTAAATTTTGCTTATTAAGTGAGGTCATTTGGAAAAAGAGTGGCTCTGGTGGGCGGGGGGAAAAAATCTAACAGCCCTGACTCCCAAGTTGAGAGCCCCAGATCAGGGGCCATTCAGTACAAAGCGTTTTATATCTTGACTTATGAGGGGACAATAGCCGGTCTTACAAAGGCACCACCTGTGATTTAGCACAGTTGACATCTTTGTTAAGGAGGGGCCGGAGGGCAGGGGAGAAACAGCACGTGCACAACCCGGAACTGGCTACCACGACCCACTTCAAGGCCGTTCACCGTCACTGAGGCCTCGCCAGGTTTTTGCTTATAGCTACATATATGCATATGTATATATATATGCATATATATATATATATATATATTTTAAGGAAGAAAGAAAATTAAGGTTGTCCACGCCACTTGACCCGAAGCCTTGGACTTTACAGCTTGCAAGCGCCAAGCTGTCCCATTTTACAGACGCGTGAAACAGAGGCCAGGTAGGCGGAGCGGCTGGCTGAGCTGGTGCCCGGATCGCGGACCCGGCCGGGCTTCGGGGCTTCGGGGCTTCGGGACGCGGGCTGGAGGGAGGCGCGGCCCCGGCTGGGGCGCCGCGTCCTGGTCCCCGGCCCAACCTTCGGGCCGCTGGCTTTTCGCTTCCTTCCCGAAGGTCGCTTCTGACAAATCTATCTATTTGGGGCAAATTGTCAGTGAGAAACTTCCGCTCGAACTGCCCTGGACAAAACCGGCTGTTTGAAAAGGGTAAATCCCGCGGCCCGGCGAGGCCGAACAATGGGCCGCTGGGGCGGCGGCGGCGGGGGCGGCCGGGCGGGCCGCACAAAGGGCGGATTAATTGGGGCCGCGGCTGAGCGGTTCGCGCTAGCTCCACTCAGCCCGCGCCGCGGGGCGCCCCATTGACTGGGCCCCGAGCCCCACTTTTCACAAACTCCAAACAAAAGTCAATTTCTTTTTTATAAGGCGGGGGCGGGGGGCCGCGGCCGGGAGTCTCCCCTCGCTCCCTCGTCCCGCTCGGACTGCCTGGGGGGGATGGGGCGGGGGAGGAAGGAGCCGGAGGCAGAGGGCGGCGGGGGAGGCCTGGGGGACGGGGACGCGGGGTGTGGCTGTCCACCGCCTCCCGCGCCCCTCCTGCCCCTCGCTGGACGCGTGTCGCGCCCTCCCAGCCGAAGCCGCGTTCCAGGCAGCAGCTCAGATCCCTGCCCGAAGCGACAACGGTGGGGTGGTGGCAAGGACCGCGGTGAGTATTGGGGGGTGGGGTGGAGAGCAGGCAGGGATTTAGGAGGAAGGGAGGAATGAACCCCCTTGGTATTCTAGACCTCCGGAGGTGTGACCATTCGTCAGGCGTCTACTATGTTCCCGATAGGAGGGAGGCAAAAGCGAATTTGACCTGAATTTACAGACAAGTGTGGATGGCAGACTCCTAAGTCAATCTTTCCAGCAGGTGGGGGGGAGGCGGGAGTGCACCAGGATGGAAAATCCAAAGGAAGGCGTCGCCATCCCTCTGTGAAGTGTTGAGATGGACTTGCTCGTGTAACATATGGAAAAAGACATGTCGTTTTTCGGTAGACACACCACACTTTGAGAAATGGCAGGTTTTTGTTGTTCTGTTTTTTTTTTTTTTTTTTCTTTTTTTAACAAGCTGTAGTGTTAACATTGTCAAGGACCTGAACAGCACCAACAGAATGGAAGGTTGAGACCAGAGTTGCTCTCCTCTTCTTCCTCTCCTCTCAAAATAGAACGAGTGCAAATCGGATCTTCAAGCGACACTGAGAGTGGCAGAAAATTCCTTTAAAAAATCGATACTTTCCCCAGCCTACATGCCTCTGCTAGAAGCTGGGTTGGCAGTGGCTGCAGAGGAGACGCCAGAGCCCTTGTGGGAAGTGCAGAAGGTCACGTTCTTCTGCCAGGACCCGGCTTCCAAAGGGAATCCACAGGGAGGAGGGACCCTGAGCTGGTCTAAAGGGAGCCCTGTGTTGGATGGAAGGCTTGGGCCATGGGCTAACAGAGGATATCCCCAGGTGTTTGTTTTATGGGGAAGGCTTCTGCTCTTGGATCTGCAGGCAATTCTGTGCTCTACCGCTGGGCCAGGTGACTTTAGGAGAGGGTTGAAGTCTTTAATGCCAGGCTTTAGTGTGGAGTCCTCCAAAGGCATCAAGCCAGTGTATTGCCCTTCCTTTGGGCAGGCATATCATGAGGGGAAAGCTCTGATGCCAGGCACCAAATCCATGGCAGGCTCAACGAGAAGACTGAAGAAAGCTTTCAAGGTTAGGCTGAACCGTGGCTGGAGGCAGAGGGACCCAGACATTGCCCAACATGAAACAGCAGCAGCAGACAGACCTTCAGATGGAATTCAACATGGGCTCCTATTCAGCCTCATTTTTAAGCTGTCGATTTAAATGATCTTCCCTGGGCCAGACTGTGAACCCCTCCAGATTTCTGTTGAATTAGAAGCTGTGAAAATTAAGGGCAAATATTTATCTAAAGATGTCACAACTTCGAATTTCAGTAATAACTTATCTACTAATCTCTGATGGAAATCTAGAACAGCTGTTGCTATTGTGTATTTTGAATTCCCAAGAGATGAATTTGGGAATCAACATTTTTATGCCACCAATTCTCCATATGCTTTCTTTTAGTTTATTGATGTCTTTGCAAGTTTAAGTCAAATAAAATGCATCGTGTTTTGCTTATTAGGAAAGTTACTAAAGCGTGCTGCCCCTTCCTGCAAATAGCATTTGACATTCATTGGCAAGTGTGACAATGTTAAGTATAACCATGCCAGCAAAATTTGTGTAAGGCTGTAAAGACAGAGATTTTACATTATTAGGAAGAAAAAATAAAATACAAGTATGAGTGAGAATGATGAAACTTCCAGATTGAAGGAATCATTTAACAGGAATGTGTAGGTTTAGATGGAATTGATGACAGACTCTACTGTCTATTAATAGAAAGCTTATAACAACAGTTTCTAAGAACATCTAGGATGAATGCTTATCATTGCTGTCTGATAGATGAAGGTCTTCAGACAGGGGGACACTGGGTGATTTTGATAAGGCCCACCCAAGAAAGGGTGACAAACTGACATCAGCCTTCTCCATCACTCATTCTAGTTAGCTTTCAAGGCCTTGAATTTTTGTTCATCTTTCAGGAAGAAGAATTATTTTGGAATCACTTGATGTAGAAGCTCCTGGAGATCTGATTATAATTAAACTTCATTTTTTTCTCTCTCTTAACACGTGCTGGCTGAGCAAACGCTGCTGGAAGGGGAGGATGGTGATACTGGTATTCTCAGGTTCAGGTTGCCAGAAGTGTACATAAATCTGACTTCTGATGATGGTAGAGCATGAGCAAGTACAGATCTAGAACACAAGTGCCAGATCTAGAATATGTAGTCATTAGCCAAAAAAAAGGAGCACTCAATCCACTGGTTGACTAGAATTAAACCAATAAGAAAATGGAGTTTCTAATGGCTTTGACTTGTAGAGGGAAAGGAGAGAAGACATATGTCAAATCTTACTATGTTAGCCAAGATCCTAGAACTAACACACGTCTAACACTTTTTGTTAGCATTTGATTGTGAAATGTATTATACATATAAATTACTATATAACTGTATCTGTATAATAAAATGAAAGCTCATATCCCACAAGCCATGTTGAAAAACCAGACTCTTCGTATGTCTAAGGAGTCCCCTGTGTGACCTCTTGGAATGTGTCTTCCCCTGCTCACCCCTGCCCCTGCCAACACAGCCCAGAAGTAACCACCCTACTTAGCTATATTTTAATCATTCATTTGCTGTCTTTATAACTTTATCATATATGTATGTATCCTTGAATAATACATTGTGAAGTTTTGCTTTTATTTTTTTGGGGGGGGGCTTTATATAAATGGGTGCATTATATAGTCTTTGGTGATTTGCTTTTTTTTCTCCTAACACTGTATTTAATGTTGGTATAAAATAAATTGCGGTTTATGTGCATAACTTGGTTCTGTCATTTTCATTGCTGTCTAGTATTCCACTGTGAGAGTATGCCGTAAGTGATTAATCCTGACTACTATGAATGCAAATTTGGACTCTTCTCTTCCTTTTATCTCTCTGCCTCTCCTTTTTTTCTTTTGCAACTAAGAACAATGCTACTAGGAACATCTCTTGCAGTGCCTCCTGGTACACATATGCAAGAGTTTCTCTTGTATATAAACTGGGGAATAGAATTGACTTTCTTATTCAATTTTATATGCTTCCATAAATGGTTGGATTAATTTAGACTCCTACCAGTAGTTAATAAGCATTATCGTTGTTTTGCATCCTTGCTAACACATGCTATCGACTTATTTTTAAATTTTTGCTCTTCAGATGGGAGAAATAGCCTTCTGTGATTTTTTTTTTTTTTTTTTTAAGTAATAGGCTATATGTACTTTTAGGCTTACAGGAAAATCAAACAGAAATACAGAGAATTCCTATATATCCCCCCTCCCCTCATACATAGTTTCACCTATTACAAACATCTTCATTAGTGTGATACATTTGTTAAAATTTATGACTGCATATTGATATGTTATTATTAACTAAAATCCGTAGTTTGCCTTAATGTTCACTCTTGCATTGTAAAATTTATAGGTTCAGAGAAAGTGATTAAGGAAGGGGTAGCAACAGACAAGAGAGGATTTAACAAAGGATTATGAATACAGACTCTTTATATAAATACATATTTTGTAGGTGCTAGGGTATTAGAATAGCTAGAAGGAAATAACGTTGAAAGTTATCACATTTCTATATATATGTTATATTTCACAATAAGGAAATAACTGAAACAGTGGAATTGTAATCCATAACATTCTTTGAAATTTGCTCTCTAACTGCTTGTTAAATTACACTTTGAAAGTTATCACTTTTTTGTATATGTGTTATATTTCACAATAAAAAATGTAAAATGAATAAATAAAATTTTGGGGTTCAGACAAATGCCTAACGCCAGGTATTGGACTGATGTATCTCATAGAATAATTAGTTTCACTGCTCTGAAAATGCCCTGTGCTCTGCCCATTCATCACCCCTACCTTCCCAAACCCCTGGCAGCCACTGACCTTTTTACTATCGCTATCGTTTTGCTTTTCCCAGAATTTCATATAGTTAGAATCGTATAGTATCTAGCCTTTTCAGAATGGCTCTTTTCATTTAGCAATATACATTTAAGGTTCTGCCATGTCTTTTTGAGGGTTGATTACACATTTCTTTTTACTGCTGAATAATAATCTATTGTATGGATATATCAGTTTATCCATTCACCTATTGAAGGATAACTTGGTTGCCTCCAAGTTTTGGCAGTTATGAATAAAGCTGCTGTAAACCACTTTATATAAAATTTTATTCATGTGCAGGTTTTGTGGTAATATTTTCAACTCATTTGGGTAAATACCAAGGAGCACAATTGCTGGAAGGTATGGTAAGACTCTGTTTAGCTTTATAAGAAACTGTCAGACTGTCTTCCGAAGTGGCTGTATCATTTTGCATTACCACAAGCAATGAATGAGAGTTCCTGTTGCTCCACATCTTTTTCAGCATTTGATGTTATCTATGTTTTGTATTTTAGTCATTCTCATAGGTGTGCAGTGGTATCTTCTTGTTCTTTTAATTTACAATTATCTAATAACATATGATGTTGAGATTTTTTTGTATGCTCATTTGCCATTTGTATTTCTTCTTTGGTGGGGTGTCTGTTCAGATCTTTTGCCCACTTTGTAATTAGGATTTTTGTTTTACTTATTGTTGAGTTTTAAGAGCTCTTCGTATATTTTGTATACAAGTCCTTTATTGGATATGTGTCTTGCAAATATTTTCTTCCAGTTTGTGGCTTGTCTTTTCATTCCCTTAACAGTGTCTTCCACAGAGCAGAAGTTTTATAAAATTGTTTTTGACATTTTCCAACATTCCCATTTTTGCCAATCTGGTGAAATAGAATAATCTCATTGATTTTTAAATTTTTTTATTGTAGTAAAATATATACAACATAAAAATTCCCATTTTAACCGTTTTCACATATACAATTCAGCAGTATTAATTACATTCACAACATTGTGGTGATGGATGCACACCATCCATTACCAAACCTTTTCATTACCCCAAACAGAATCTCTGTGCCCTTTAAGCAAATATTCCACCCCAACCCCTGACACAAGTAACTTATAATCTATTTTCTATCTCTATGAATTTACATAATCTAGGTCTTTCTTATGCATAGAATTATACACTATTTATCCTTTTGTGTCTGGCTTATTTCATTCAACATGGTATCTTGAAGGTTCATCCATGTTGTAGCATGTATCATTCCTTTCTACAGTTAAAAAATATTCCATTGCATGTATATACCACATTGTGTTTATCCATTCTTCTGTTGATGGACAGTTGGGTTGTTTCCACCTTTTGGCTATAGAGAATAATGCTGCTATGAACATAGATGTACAAATATATGTCCAAGTTCCTGTTTTCAATTCTTTTGAGTATATACCTAGAAGTGGAATACCTGGTCATATAGTAATTTTATATTTAACTTTCCCCAAACTGGGAAAGGGAGGAAGGGCAAACAAAGGTGCTATAAGGTTTTCCTACCACTTTTTTCTTGATTCAATGCTCACCCAGTTAGTACAAACTTTTAACTGTTTTCTGGAGCTCTGGAAAAAGTGGTGCTGCAAGTTTTTACTTGTTCAAAAATTCTTTGGGTGGAACCCTGGAGGATCTTACTCCACCATCTTGTGACCCACCAATAATCTCTCATTGTTTATTTTTTTTTTATTTTAAGTTTTTTGGGGGAAATATTTTCAAACTTACAAGACAGTTACAAAAGTAATTCAAATTGCATACAGAGAATTTCAACATACTCATGCCCCCTAGATACCAAGATCTATCAGTTTTAACATTTGTTACATTTACCATGCCAGCTATCTATCTATCTATCCATCTATCTATCTATCTATCCATCCATCCCAGTTTGCTAATGCTGTAATTTTGCAAAACACCAGTAATGGATTGGCTTTTATAAAGGGAGTTTATTTGTTTCCAAAGTTACAGTCTTAAGGCCATAAAATGTCCAAGGTAAGCCATCAACAATAGGGTACCTTCACTGGAGAAAGACCATTGGCATCTGGAAAACCTCTGTTAGCTGGGAAGGCATATGACTGGCATCTGCTTGCTCCCAGGTTGCGTTCCAAAATGGTGTTCTCCAAAATGTCAGCATCAGCTTTCAATGGCCATCTTCAAAATGTCTCTCTAAGCTGCAGCTGCTCTGAGGTCCTTCTGTTTGTGACCTTTTATTATAGGGCTCCAGTGAACTAATCAAGACTCACACTGAATGGGCGGGGTCACATCTCCATGGAAATAATCTAATCAAAGTTATCACCCACAGTTGGGTGGGTCACATCTCCATGGAAACAACCTAATCCAAAGATTCCAGCCTAATCAACACTAATACATCTGCCCCCAGAGATTGTGTTAAAGAACATGGCATTTTGGGGACATAGTACTTCCAAACTGGCACTCTATGTATGTATCTATCTATATTTGTGAATCCATTTTCTGGACACTTGAATGTAGATTATATATATCCTTCTCCCTGAACATTTAATGTTACCATGTATGTTTCCTAAGATCAAGGCTATTCACTTACATGATCACTTTAAGTGCAGTTATCCAATTCAAGGAATTTAACATAGATATAAAGCTTACAACCTATGTTCTATTGTTTCCGTATGTTCCAATAAAGTCTGTTTGAGCCTTTTTTCCTCCCTTATTAAATCCAGTCCCAGATCATGTTTTGTGTTTACTTATCATTGTCTCTTTAGCTGCTTTTTTTTTTTTTTTGACCATGGGAACATATATACAACATAAATTTTCCCATCTCAACCACTCTCAAGCACATCATTGAGAGGGGTTAATCATGCTCACTATGCTGTGGTAGCCTCACATAACTAAAACATTCTCATTTCCCCAGTAGAAACCCTATACCCATTATGCATTAACTCCCCATTTCCCCTGCCCCCACCCAAACCCTGGCAACCTGTATTCCAATTTCTATCTCTATGAGCTTGCATATTCTCCGGTATTTTCTATGTAGGTACCATGGGCTTAAATTAAACATCCTAAATCTATAAAACTCTCATTTACTTTGTTACCAACTTAACTTCCATAATATATACAAACTACTTTCCTATACCCAACTGTACCCCAACCTTTACAAACCTCTTCAGGGCTATAGTAGTTTGGAACTGTCTGTACCCCCCATAAAATCATGTTCTTAAAGCTAATCCATTCCTGTGAGTGTGGATCCATTGTAAGTAGGATCTTTTAATGAGGTTACTTCAGTTAAAGTGTGACCCACCTCATTCAGGATGGGTCTTAGTCCTTATAAATAGAATGGAAAGTGGGGGGAGAAACAAGAAGCTGAAATCAGTGAAACCTGGAAGAGAAGGGAGAAACCAGCAGATGCTGCCATTTGCCTTGCCATGTGGCAGAGGAGCCAACAATCTCTGGCAGCTGGTCTTCAGGAAAAAAGCATAACCTTGATGATGCCTTGATTTGGACATTTTCACAGCCTCAAACTGTAAAGTAATAAATCCCCATTGGGTAAGCCAATTCATTTCATAGGAAACTTATACAAGAGCCTTTCCATGCAATGAATTTAGAGAATAGCTCCAGGTCAAAGCATAGGTGCCTCCCTGATCCTTTCTGCTCATATTGTGGCCCTCGGAATTCTCCCAACAACATGGGAGAACTGTTTCCTCATGGTCCCATGCACAGCACTGTATGTCCTACAGCCAAAAATCCCTTGTCTCAGGTAGCATGACTTGACTGCTTGCCTACAGCATGCTGTATAAGAATTCCATAAGCCACTTTCTACATGCAAGGCAAGTTCTGGGATGATGAGTCCTTCAGGCCACCCATGACAGATTGATTGGGTCAGACATGCATGCTCCCAGTGTGTGCATGAGGGTTAATCTGCTCCCTCTGGAATCAGGACCAGGGATCCACATGGGAGTGTGGGCCAGCTCTGTGCTGAGCCAATAATGGGTAGGGGATGAGCCAGCCAGGGTACCATGAGAGTCTACTGCTTTTAAGTAACTTTTTTTTTTTTAATTTGGTGCTTGACATATTACATATTAACTCTTTTGTGGAGCTTTGAGAAAGATGTTTCTCATAGTACTTACTTGTTCAAGACTTCTGTGTGGGAATGGAACCCTGGAGCATTTCACTCCACCATCTAGATCAGGGAAACTCTAGTTTTCTAAATTTGCATTTCTCACATAATAATGAGTTTGAACATCTCTTCATATGCTTATTAGACATTTGAGTTTGCTCTTCTACAAGTGGTCTACTCATGTCTTTTACCCATTTTTAAATTGGGGTTCCTGTCTTTTTTGCAGGCATCCCTTGTATATTAGGGATATTAGTACCTTGTTTGTTTTAGATATTGCCAATATATTTTCTCAGGTTGTCAACTGTCTATTAATGTTTTCCATGATGTCCTTCATTGAACAAAATCCTCACTTTTTATATAACCAAATTATTCAACATTTTTTTTTATCCTATGATTTGTGCTTTGGAGGTTTTAAGAAGTCTTTCCCAGCTTTTGTCATTATCATCTATTAATTTTATAGTTTCAACTTTCACATTTAACCCATTTGGAGTCTACTCTTACAAAGTGTTGGATAGGGATTCAATATGATGCTAAGTTTTCCTTTTCCATATAATTATCTAGTTTTCCCAACACCATCTACTAACAAATGGCCATTCCCCAATTATTTTCATGTCACCTTTATTATATATATACTTTATGCATACAAATCTGTTTCTCTAGAAGTTTTAAATTCTAATGAAGTCCAACTTTTATCAATTTTTTTCTCTCATGGATAGTGCTTTTGCTATTGTATCTAAAATGTCATTGTCAAACTCAAAGTCATCTAAATTTTCTGTTACCTTCCAAGAGCTTTATAGTGTTGTGTTTTACATTTAGGTCTATGATCCATTTGAGTTAATTTTTATGAAAGGTGTAAAGTCTGTTCTATTGATCTACTTGTCTATTCTTTCACCAGTACCACATTGTCTTGATTACTGTAGCTTTATAGGAAGTCTTCAAGTCAGGCAGTGTCAGTCTTCTGACTTTGTTCTTCAATATTATGTTGACTATTCTGGGTATTATGTCTTTCCATATAAAATTTATGATGTTTTTGTCAATATCCACAAAACAGCATGCTGGGACTTTAAGTAGAGATTGAAATATATTTACTGTAGATAATTGATATAAATTTGATTTATTATTACCATCTTTTGGGTGCTTCACATTTCTATTTCTTTACACGTGTCCTTTTTTTGCCTTCTTTTCCATCAATTGATGAATTTTCCCCCCTCTCATTCCATGGTTACCTATGTACTTGTTTGGAAGTTCTGTTCCTTGTATGTCTGTTTATTTAGTGGTTACCTAGCTATTTAAATATTTTTACTTAACAAAGTTAATATCTTTTCTCCTCCTGAACAATATAAATATCTTAGAAAAATTTAAATCTTATTATCCCTTCTAGTTTTGGGATCCAGTTCTAGCTTATCCCCCCACACACACAAACTAGATATCATTTTTGTTTATACAATCAAAATTTACTTAAAATTTCCTATATATTTACCTATATCTTTGCTGTTTATTCTTTCTTGCATTTCAGACCTTTTATCCAGAATCATTTTCCTTCTTTCTGAAGGGTGTCCTTTATAATTTTCTTTAGTGAGGGTATGCCAGTGATAAAGTCTCTCAATTTTTGGTTGACTCAAACTATCTATATTTTCCCTTCATTATTGGAAGATATTTCACTAGGGATATATTTCTAGATGCATAGCTATTTTCTCTCAGCATGATGATATGATTTTAATTTCACTGATTTTGTTTTGTTGTTGCTGTTGAAAAGTCAGTCTCCAGTTTAATTGCTGCTCCTTTGTAGGCAATCTGTCTTTTCTCCCTGTCTACTTTTAAGGTATTCTCTCTACCTTGGAGTTCTAAATTTTTACAATTATGGTTCTAGATGTGGATTTCTTTTTTTTTTTTCCTACTTGACTTCCTGCCTCTGAGGATTGGTGTCTTTTAACAATTTTTGGAAAATTCTGAGCTAGGACCTCTGTGGAAATTTCCTCCATCCCATTCTATTATTTCCTTTATGTGAATTCTTAAACTCTTAACATCTCTTTTATATTTTCCATCTGTTTGTCCCTAGACTGTATTCTGGAAAAAGTTGAATGTATTTTCCAGTTCACTAGTTTCTCTTCTGCTGGATCTAAACAGCTTTTTAAACCCACCATTAAAAACTCATCATTTTGTTTTTCATTTAGTGATGTATTATTTGATTCTATTTCAGGTCTGCCAAGATGTTCCTCACAATCTCTTGTTTCCTGCTAATATTTTCAATCTCCTCTTTTATTTCATTAAACATATAAAATATTCATTTTATATTTGGTAACTATACAATTTCAGTATTAGAAGTCTTTAAAGGACTGTTTTTGCTGTCTGCTGCTCTGTCCTCCTAGTCCTCACTTCATGGTGTCACATTTCCTCCCATGTTTTGTGTTTCTTTTTCTTCTGTGAGCTTCTCACTTGTCTTGGCATTTTGTGAGAATTCTTTGAGACCTAGATTGAAGTTGAATTTGTCCAGAGAAGATTTGCATTTGCTCTTGTCAGTCAATCCATCTGTTTGTATTTCCAACCTGGGATCTTTTTAAATTTTTTAATTTTTTTTGACCTTATAGATAGTATGAATTCAGATAGAACACCTGTGTGGGTCTTGGTCATGATTCCGAATTCTTAGTGGAGTGTTTTTTTTTTTTTTTTTTCCTGTCCTTCAGCATCAACATCAAAATAGGCAAGATTCTTTGCTATGAGACCTTCTTTGGGGCAGAGTTTATTATTTATTATTTTATTTACCTTTACACAGAGGATATATCCCTTTGTGGTTTTAGCTTCATGCGAAGATTCTCTTAACAAATTCTCCATCTTAGTCTATCCCTAAAAGCATTATCTCAGAGTTGAGATTTAGAATCTTCAGAATATGATGGAAACTCTCAGGGTGAAAATTGGCTTTGAAACTTATTACCTACCAGGGTTGCTGCTTTCACTTCTTTTTATGGATCTGAAAATCCCTTCCTTTTGTATCACCTTTGTGATGCATTTAAAAATATGTTTGAAAAATGCTTTATCCAGCATTTTAGTTGTTCCAATAGATTGTCGTTCCAAGTATCTAATCCACTAAAGTGCTGGAAACAGAAGCCAGAATTTATAATTTCTCTTGATAAAATGATAATACAGTCATGTGGCACAGTAAAATCATGCTTACAGACATTAATAAAAATAGGTCCAACAAGTCACTAAGCAACCTCACAGACTGTTCTGTTTTATAATATAGTGCTTACTTCTGTTACTATAGATTGTGGCCAAGTGTGCTCTTCAACACAAAATTACAGGAAAAGGAGGATGCACTTAGTTACCTTAAATTCTAGGCCATAATGAGGCAAGCTATCCTGGACAGCTGTATTTACTCACACTTGCCAAAATCTAGCTACTGTCTTAAACTAAAAGTGTGAAGAGAGTTGGACACAGGAGAGTTATTACTGCATTGCTGAGGGATCAAATAATGATAGAAATGCAAAAATCAAGATATTATCTAGCCATCCACATACAGAATGTTGATATTTTCTTCACGGTAAGTAACAGTAGGCTTATTTGTAATGCTTCTTAGGTTTGAAATAGTTTCTTTGTCCCATTTGAGGATTTGGGGGAATGCCTCTCATGGAGAAAGGTATGGGGGAACAGCGTCAGCAGACAGGGGGAAAGAAAGGGAGGCAAGAGAATCCTGCACGCTCTCTGTTCCTTTCTCTTGATTTTTCTCTTTTTTTACCCGTCTTGAAAAATTGTTCCATGCCTCATCACAAAGCATTATTGATTTAAAACAGAACAGTGAAAGTTGATAAAAGGAATTCCAAAGTATATGCATAGTGAAGAGACTGGAAGAAAATATGAACAGTGGTTATTTGGATGGTGGAATTATCAATTATTTTCTTCTTTGCACTTTTTTGCATTTTTCCAAATGCAAAATTTCTACAATATATATAAAATAATATATTATAATTAGAACATAAGTTATCTTTAAATTCTTTTTATAGAACAAAACCTAAAATATTTTGAGGAAATTTCATTCTAAACACATATGGGTTTTCCCCATACACGTTGTATAAGACTAAGTCTTATGCACAACAGAACCATATTTAAATTAAGATATTCCAGTTTCAAAAACTTGTTTTCATGCTAGCAAAATTAAAACTCGGCAAATGGTAAACAAATTAAGATATTTTGATAAAGTTGTGGAAAATTATAATATTTTAGGTTAATTTTTCCAAAATTTATGAATTTCATATTTCATTTGCAGATTAAAAATAATAAATCTGTTTTGCTAAAGCTAAAATATTTTCCCAGCTGGTAATTTGCTTGCCAAACACATAGCTTCAAAGCTTCATTCTCTAACATTTTTTAACCTCTTTAAAATCCCTATCCTTAGATTTCCAAATCAGGAGGCAAATTCATTTGTAAAAGCTATGATTGTTTGAATTGCATAATCATAGAAAGGCCAGAAAGATCATTTTAGGGGCAGAAAGTCTCAAGGTAATTCCTTCTAGAGGGTAATTACATAGACAGTAAATGTGTAAATCTGGGAACATAGACACAGTCACAAATTTCTCTGCAGAGGGTAACCCCTGACTGAGCTGAGGAGATTAGTTTTAGTGGTAAGACATCCTTGACCGGCTTTTCCGGAAAAGGAAAAAAAAAAAAAAAGAATACAAAAAGTTTAGGTACAAAAAAAAAGCTCTGTGCACTGGCATTCCATTGCTCTTCCCAGGAGTGTTATCAGGATGGGCTCAGTGACCTCTCTGTAATGTCACAAAAAGCAGTGACATCTGGATTAGGAGGGAAATTAACATGCAGAAGAGACTTCAAAGGCTCTTATGCAGATCAGAAAATTCTTTAATTTATATGCATACATAAATTGCAAGTGAATGAATTAAGCTCTACAAAACTTTTCTAGGTAAACATATGGCTTCCTTGTTTGGTGGATGGATAGAAGGGATGCTGGACCACTTGTAGTTCTTTGTTATCTTTGTCCAGCAGTTATGTTTGCAGAATCAAGACTTTCTCACTTTCATGGGAAACATTAAATATACTACTAAAAATTGAGGTTATAAAAAAGAAGAGAAGGAGAAACTAAAGGAATGAAATGGAGGTGCAAAATAAAAAAGGCAGCGAGAGGGGAGAAAAGAGAAACGAGAAAGGGTAGAGGGGGATGGAAAAGAAAAAGGGGATTAAATTGGGGGCACTAGAGAAGAATACATCTCCACAGGGCCCCTCTCTCCATGAACTTTTTAAAAAGAGAACCCAACCCATAAGCAAGATGCAACCCTTCAGGAAAGAAAACATCCAGCTTTTTTAGTGGTGAGGAAGTTTCTTCACACTGGGAGGAAATCTTCTTCTTTGTGGGTGGGTCTCACCGATATTGAGAACAAAGAAAGATGAATGGATACTAAGGACAATGTGAAATGGTGAGGTTGCCATCCATTATTATCTAACTCCATTACTGTTTTGGATTAGAAGACTTTCATTCTATCCTACCCTCTGGTCTCTATTTTTGTGGGGTGTGGTGGAAGATAGTTAGAAAGTTGGTTTAAACACGTAGAACTGATACTAAGAAATATTCTAATCTCTCCACCAAATCACTTACTTGCTCCTCTTCCCCCTTTACCCAGGTGATTGTATTTTTCCCTCGAGAGCAAACATGAAAGCTAATTGAAGCATATTTTATCTAAAGGAAATTTGTGACCATGTAAAAAATCAAAAAATTGAATTGAAATCTGGAAGAATGCACTTGAAAGTCAATCTTGCACTTTCCACTTTCCCCATGCTTGTCCCTTTTCGTAATATTTGTGGTCATGACTATTGGGAGATGTTTCACTGCAGTTGTTTGTTGGCGAAGTGTTCATTATTTGTCCACGTGTTATATGGCGGAGGCGTGTCAAGTGTTGTAGCAGCAGAACAACACGCAGCCTGCCCTGGGTTTTTCTTTCAAACTCCCATTAAGAAGTTACGTGATGTTGGCCAAATCAGTTACCAAAGCTTTTCCCTGTGTGGGATGGGAAGCTCACAGTTTGGCCTCCAACAAACCCTGCCCATCCCCCAAACAATTTTTCTTGAACCAGTATGTGTTAAATATCATGCAAAGTGAAAAATATTGCACTCAAATAATGTGCATGTTGTTATAAGTTGATGGACGGGAGAGGGGAGGAGGAATGAGGGGCAGGAGGGGATGATTTAAAAACTTGTAAGTAGAACAGGCTGAAAGGTGACCAGTTAAATGGTCTTTGATATTTTAAATTTAATGGAGTGATTGAAAAAATA
The DNA here is from genome assembly GCF_015220235.1 of Choloepus didactylus. NCBI lineage: Eukaryota > Metazoa > Chordata > Mammalia > Pilosa > Megalonychidae > Choloepus > Choloepus didactylus. Next base: position 42,615,790 of record NC_051313.1, read on the forward strand.
GTGAAATTTCAGAAACATGTTTAAAACTAAATCCTTTCTAAGAATTCAATTATTCCTATCGTATTTCAATGTTTTTTTGTTTATGTACAGATAGACTGTTAGGAAATCTTATGATCATTGACTCTAAATTTTGATTATTTTCATTTATAAAGTCTGAAATTTTCTAATCCCTTCTTCCATTTTAAAATAAGAACAAATAAGTATTTTAAGAATAATTGTTCAAGATTTGCTCATGCCAGCTGGTAAGAAACTTCTATCTCTTGTGATGGGGGGCATAAGTTTCCAAAATACATAACAACAACAACAACAACAAATTGAAAAAGCAATAGCTACCTCTTATTGACCCTTACCATGTGCCAGGAACCGTGCAAAGCTTTAGCTCTATTATTTTACTTTATTGTCACCTCTATACTATAGTCACTGCTTTAGTACCATTTTACAGATAAACTGGGGCCTATTTTAGTACTAAACCCAGAATTTCTCTGTAAGAAGATGCACCAACTTTCATTCTTTCACTTATTCTGTGTAATCCATCTGGATATGCTAGCACCAAGGCACAGAGGTAGATGCTGCCCCGTGGAGCTTACAGTCTGCTGGGCAGTAGACTCTTCACTCATTTTTCTTAATTGACTACAAAAATGCAGATCTAATTAGAGTAAAAATAGTCTTTCCTTTAACATATTGGCCATATTGCTTTTTTTAAATTCAATTTTATTGAGATATATTCACATAACATGCAGTCATACAAAGCGTACATTCAGTTGATCACAGTATCATTATATAGTTGTGTGTTCATCACCAAATTAATTTTTGAACATTTTCATTACCACACACACAAAAATAATAAGAATAAAAATTACAGTGAAAAAGAACACCGAGTGCCTTTTTTTGTTTGTTTGTTTTGCTCCCATTTTTCTACTCATCCATCCATACACTGGACAAAGGGGAGTGTGGTCCATATGGCTTTCCCAATCACATTGTCACCCTCATAAGCTACATTTTTATACAATCATCTTCAAGATTCAAGGGTTCTGGATTGTAGTTTGATAGTTTCAGGTATTTACTGCTAGCTATTCCAATTCATTAGAACCTAAAAAGGGTTGTCTGTAGTGTGCATAAGAGTGCCCACCAAAGTGACCTCTCAGCTCCTTTTGGAATCTCTCAGCCACTGAAGCTTATTTTATTTCCTTTCACATCCCCCTTTTGGTCAAGAAGATGTTCTCCATCCCAGGATGCCGGGTCCAGATGACCATATTGCTTTTTGAAAGTTGGCTCCTAGTTGTACAGTAATTCTAGATCACTTAATATCATTATGGAAGGCATTTATTTTAAAATTTATAGTAGCTTTATTGATATATAATTCACATACCATAACGTTCACCCTTTATAGAGTACAATTCAGTTTTTTAATGCAATTTTATTGAGATAAATTCACATACCATATAATCATCCAAAGTATATAATCAGTTGTTCACAGTCTCATCATATAGTTGTGCATTCACTACCACAATCAATTATTTGGACATTTTCATTACTACAAAAAATAAGAATAAGACTAAAAAATAAAAGTACGAAAGAGCACCCAAACTTTTCATACTCATTTTCCCCTCCTATTATTCATTTACTTTTTGTCCCCCTTTTTTCTACTCATCTGTCCACACACTGGATAAAGGGAGTGTGAGCCATAATGTTTTCACATTCACACAGTCACACCGTATAAGCTATATAGTTATACAGTCATCTTCAAGAAACAAGAATACAGGATTGCAGTTCAACAGTTTCAGGTATTTCCTTCTAGCTATTCTAATACACTAATAACTAAAAAGGGATATTTATAAAATGCATAAGAATAACTTCCAGAATGACCTCTTGACTCCATTTGAAATCTCGCAGCCAGTGAAACTTAATTTTGATTCATTTATCTTCCCCCTTTTGGTCAAGAAGCTTTCTCAATCCCATGATGCTGGAACCAGGTGCACCCCTGAGGGTCATGTCCCACGTTGCCAGGGAGATTTACACCCCTGGGAGTCATGTCCTACGAGGTGGGGAGGGCACCGAGTCCACCTGGCAAATTGGCTTTGAGAGAGGCCACATCTGAGCAACAAAAGAGGTTCTCTGTGGGAGAGTCAGGCACAATTACAAGTAGGCTCAGCCTTTCTTTTGTAGTAACAAGCTTCATAAAGACCAGCCCCATGACTGAGGGCATAGCCTACTAAACTGGTAGTTCCCAGTGCTTGTGAGAATATCAGTAATTCCCCAGGCGGGGAAGTTTAATATTTCCAAATTTTCTCCAGTCCCTCAAGGGGACCTTGCAAATACATTTTTATTCTCTGTCCAAATTACTCTGGGATATATTGGGGCTTCATGTTAAATCTGTACAAACCAACCAGATCTCACCCTCTATTCAAGATTCCATGTAATTATGGTGCTTGAATAAACTGACCATACAAGTTAAATTATATAGTGTGCTACAGAAAATATAGGTTTTCCACCAAATTAACATCAATACCTTTGGTCTCACATAGAAGTTAAAGTTTTAAAACACAGTCAATATGATCCTTTCCCCCTAGTAGGGTTTACCTTAGTCCTAACCAAGTCCATTTTGTTCATATCTCTAATTAAAGTCTGATCTCTTTTTCAGCTTAACATTTGCTTGCTGTATGGGGTAATGCTGATATTCATAGCTGCTGAACTCTGGCTCTGAGTCTCAGGTATCACACAGATACCTGAAGTTCCAGGGACTGACTAGCTGGTCAGTTTCTACACAAACAGCTCATCATCTCAGAATTTAGAAATAACTATTAAAACTCATGAATGGATGTGACTGCTGTAAGAGCTTACAATCTAGGAACCTTTGGAACCTTTACCATAAGCCTTCCCCTGGTAACCTATGCTCTCAGATTCAATTCTCAGAGTTTGCACATTATGGTTAGTCTATATTAGTGAGGCATTATAATGTTTATCTTTTCAATTCTGGCTTATTTCACTCAACATACTGTCCTTAAGTTTCATTCACCTAAGTGCATACCTCACAACTTCATTTCTTCTTGCTGCTGCTCAATATTACATTGAATATATACACCACAGTTCACCATTCCATTTATCAGTTGATGTACCCTTAGGTCACCTCTATCTGTTGTAAATCATGAATATTGCTGCCATAAACACCAGTGTGCAATGTCCATTCATATCCCTGCCCTCAGGTCTTCTGAGTATATACCCAGTAACAGGGTTGCAGGACCATATGGTAACCCCATAGTTAGCTTCCTGTGGAACCAACACACTGCCTTCCAGATGGGCTGCACCATTCCACTTTCCTATCAACAAAGAATAGGTACATCCCTCTCTCCACATTTTCTCCAGCCCTTGTATCCCTCTGTTTAATTTTTAAACAGTTTTATTCACACACTATACAATTCATTCTAGGTAAACAAACAGTGATTCCTGGTATAGTCTCATAGTTATGCACTCACCTCTACAACCTATGAGGACATTTCCATTTCTTCTGCAAAGAAAGGAAAAGGAGGAAAAAAATGAAGAATAAAAATATAAAAGATAGAAGAAAAATAAAATAAAGATAAAAATAAAGTAAAATATAATGAAAAGGTCAGACAACACCACCACCACCAAGAATCCCATATCACTCCCTTATAACCCCCTCTTATAGACATTTAGCTTTGGTATATTACCTTTGTTACAATTAACGGAAGCATCTTACAATGTTACCTTTAGCTATAGACTCTAGTTTGGATTGATTATATTTTTTCCCCTTGTACCATCCAATTTTCAATACTTTGCAATGTTGACATTCATCTGTTCTTCTTTTAAAAACATTCTTATATTTGTACACTTAATCATCATCATTGACCATTCTAGATTTCATTAAGTTATACAACCCCAGTCTTTATCTTCTGTCTTTCTGTTTGGTGTCATACCTGCCTGTAGCCTTCCTCTTTCAACCACACTCACACACATCTTTGTTCAGAGTACTTACAATATCATGTTACCATCACACACTATTATGCTATCCATTTCTGGATCTATACAATCAATCCTGTTTACACTTATGCACTCCTCCATCATCAAATGCCCAATTTCTAACCTCTTTCTGTCTCCTGATAACCTGTGTTCTCAACTTCTCAAATTTTACTCATCAATGTTAGCTCATATTAGTGAGTCCATAGAGTACCCATCCTTTTGTTCCTGGCTAATTTCGCTCAACATAATGTCTACTGTTTACCATTTTGACTTTTAGAACTTATATGTCATATCTTATTTTATATTATTTGCCCTCTGTCTCTCTTTTTGCCCTAACTGATAGTCTTCATTTCTACTCTCTTCACCACACCTCTCTTTTCCTATCTGCATGTGGTGCTCCCTTTACTATTTCTTATAGAGCAGGTCTCTTGTTCACAAACACTCTCAGTGTCTGTTTGTCTGAAAATATTTTCAACTCTCTCTCATTTTTGAAGGACAGTTTTGCCAGATATAGGATTCTTGGTTGGCAGTTTTTCTCTTTTAGTATCTTAAATATATCATGCCACTGCCTTCTCACCTCCATGATTTCTACTGAGAAATCTGCATATAGTCTTATTGAGCTTCCTTTGTATGTAATGGATTGTTTTTCTCTTGCTGCTTTCAGAATTCTTTGTCTTTGACATTTGATAATCTGATTATTAGGTCTATTCAGATCTATTCTCTTTGGGATATACTGCACCTTTTGGATCTGTAATTTTATTGTTTTTCATAAGAGATGGGAAATTTTCAGTGAGTATTTTCTCCATTATTTTTCCTGTCCCCTTTCCCTTCTCTTCTCCTTCTGGGACACCCATGAGATGTATATTCATCCACTTCATGTTGTCATTCAATTCCCTGAGACTCTGCCCATATTTTTCCATTCTCTTCTCTGTCTTTTCTTGTTTTTGTAGGATTTCAGATGTCTTGTCATCTAGTTCCCGAATCCTTTCTTCTGCGTCTTCAAATCTGCTGTTGTATGTCTCCATTGTGTTTTTCATCTCTTGTATTGTGACTTTCATTCCCTTAAGTTCTGCCAATTGTTTTTTCAAACTTTCAAGTTCTTCCTTATGTTTGCCCAATGTCTTCTTTATGTCCTTCATCTCTTTTGTCATATCTTCTCTCAACTCATTAATTTGATTTTTTAATTAGCATATTTGTTTGAAGATCTTTAATTAGTTGTTTCAACTCCTGTATCTCATGTGAAGTGTAACTTTGTTCCTTTGACTGGGCCATATCTTTGTTTTTTTCTAGTGTGATTCATAATTTTTGTTGTCTAGGCATCTGGTTTCCTTGATTACCCCAATCAGATTTTCCCAGACCAGACAGGCCCACATCTCAGGATGAAGGTGTAATCAGTACCAAGTTTCCCTGAGGATGAGAGCCAGAAGGTTGTCAGACTTTCCTGTGAGACCTCTGGACTCTGTGTTTTCCCTATCTTCCCCAGCAGGTGGTGCTTGTCAGCCCACAGCTCCCCACCAGTGTAAAGAGGTGTAGTGTCTTTAATTCTCAGTGGACCCTGTCCCAGCCAGGAGCTGAGGGTATCAGGAGCCAAGCTTAAGCTGTTTCTCTTTTTTTCTTCCCCAGGCCCTGGGGTCCAATTTCTCTGAGGGGGGGCAGCCACTTGAGCTGGGCCCTGCTTCCCTCTTTTCTTAGGGAAGATAAGCTCTTTAGGGATTTATCTCCTACATTTGACTTCTTCCTTTTCTCTCTGACTATCTTAGCTTCACCCTTGCCTGGGTCAGGGCTGACAATTTAAAATGCCCGAGTCTTTCTCTAATGAGTTACTTAGAATGAAAGAAAAGAAAGGAAAAAAGAAAAAAAAAACCCTTTTCAGAGCTATTCCCAGTCCCCCAGTTACCCATCAAGAACCAGGGTTGGTGCCCAGTTCCATGTACCCCTTTTCTTGGCACACAGCCCTTTTTCAGTATTCTGGGCTCAGCTGACTCCAAATTCCTCTGTTTTTATTTATTTATGTATTTTTTTCATCAGCCTCACCTCCTCTCTGCCAGGAGAAACCTCGGGTTCCTTTCCTGCTTGCTCCATGTTTATCTGTGCTTGTAGCTTGTATTCAGCAGTCCAAATTTGTTAACTAAAACTGCAGTTGGAGTTTGGTTGAGCTACTTTCCCTTCCTCCTAGTAGACTGCTTCTTTTTCCCACAGGGAAGTGTTTCAGCTCAGCCTGCCATGCCAGTGGGAGTGGGTGCCAGTTCCACAGTTGGGGAAGATTTACTTACATTCTTATGCTGCAATCTCAGCTGTTCCACCCATTCCAGACTGGTATATGATGTGTTTATGGTCACAGATGTCCTCCCCAACAGTTGTTCCAGACTATTTACTAGTTGTTCCTGGCTATATGCTAGTTGTTCCAGAGGACTAACTAAATTCCATACCTCCCTAAGCTGCCATCTTTCCGCTCCTCCTCAGTTGTTTTTTTAATATACTCTCAGAATTGTACATCTATCACCATTATCAATTTCAAAACATCTTCATCACCTGAGAAAGGAACCCTGTACCTATTAGCTGTTACTTCCCATTCCCTCTTCCCCACAGCCTCTAGAAACCACTAACCTACTTTCTGTATCTATGGATTTGCCTATTCTTGACATTTCATAGGAATGGAATCATACAATATAAATACTTCATTCCTTGTTATGGTCAAATTATATTCCATTATGTGGATATACCATATAATTTATCCATTCATCAACTGAGAGACATTTGCCTTTTTTCCACTTTTGGCTGTTATGAATAATGCTGCTATGATCATTCATGTATGTTTTTGTGTGGACATGTATTCAGTTCTCTTGAATATACATGAAGAAGTGGAATTTCTGGGTCATATGGTGACTCTATTTTAACTTTTGAGGGACTGCCAAACTGTTTTTCAAAGCAACTGCACCATTTCATCATTCCACCTGCAGTGTATAAGGATTCTAATTTCTCCACATTCTTGCCATCATTTGCTATTGTTCACCTTTTTAAAGATAACCATCCTAGTGGATATTTAGTAGTATCTCACTATTGTTTTGATTTGCATTTTCCTGATGACTAATGATGTAGAGGAGGCATTTGTTTTTATGACTCTAAGCACAGTTTATAACCAGAGGAGAACAACAGAATCATTTAAGTTTTTACAAAATACCACCTGGGGAATATCCAAAACCATCTTGAAAAAGAAGGACAAATTTGGAGAATTCACACTTCCTGATTTTAAAACTTATTGCAAAGCAACAGTAGTCAAAATAATATTGTCTTAGCATAGGGACAGACTTACAGACCAAAGGAATTGAATTGAGAGATCAGAAATAACCCTCACACCCTTGGCCAACTGATCTTTGACAAAGGTGCCAAGTCCACTCAGTGGGAAAAGAATAGTCTGTTCAACAAATGGTGCTGGGAGAACCAGATAGCCATATGCAAATGAATAAAGGTGGACATCTATCTCACACTATGTACAAAAATTAACTCAAAATAGACAAAGACCTAAATTTAAGAACTAAAACTATAAAACTCCTTGAAGAAAACATAGGGAAACATCTTCAGGACCTTGTTTTATTTGGTGGTTTCTTGCACTTGACACCAAAAGTCCAAGCAACAAAAGAAAAAGCAGATAATGGGACTTCATCAAAATTAAAAACTTTGTGCATCAAAGGGCTTTATCAAGAAAGTGACAACCTACAGAATGGGAGAAACTATTTGGAAACCATGTATCAGATAAGGGTTTAACATTCAGAATTTATAAAGAACTTCCACAATTTAGCAACAGAAAGACACACAACCCATTTTAAAAATGGGGGGAAAATTTGAATAGACATTTCTTCAAAGAAATACAAATGACCAATAAGCACATGAAAAGATGCTCAAAGTCATTAGTTATCAAGGAAATGCAAATCAAAGCCACAATGAGATACCATTTTACAACCACTAGAATGGCTGCTATTTAAAAAAAAAAAACAGAAAATAATAAGTATTGGAGAGGATGTAGAGACATAAGAACACTAGTTCATTGTTGCTGGGAATGTAAAATGGTGCAGCTACTGTGGAAAGCAGTTTGGCAGTTCATCAGAAATTTAAGTATAGAATTACCATGTGACCCAGCAATCCCACTTCTAGGTATATACCCAAAAGAATTGAAAGCAGGGACTCAAAACAATATTTGCACAACGATGTTCATAGTGCCATTATTCATGATTGCCAGAAGGTGAAAGCAACCCAAGTGTCCATCAACTGATGAAAGGACAAATAAAATGTGGTATAAACACAAAATGGATTATTATTTGGCCATAAAAAGGAATGCATGCAGCAACATGGATGAACCTTGAAGGCATCATGTTGAGTGAAATAAGCCAGACACAAAAGAACAAATACTGTATTAGCTCACTTATATGGAATAAGTGGAATATGCATATTCATAAAGTCAGAAACTAGAATACTGACCAAATGGGGAGGGAATGGGGAGATAGTGTTTAATTGGTATAGAATTTCTGTTTGGAGTGATGAAAAATTTTTGGCAATGGATGTTGGGGGTGAATGTATGCTTTGTTTATGCAATTAACACCCCTGAATTATAAATTTGAAAAGAGATAAAAAGGGAAACTTTAGATTGTATATAAGTTACACACACACACAAACACAGAATGTACAACACAAAGAGCGAACACTAATATAAGCAATAGGCCACAGTTAACAGCATAATTAAAATAATATTGTTTCATAAGCTGCAACAAAGTTACCACACTAATGCAAAATGTTAATAACAGAGGAAACTGCGTATTAGAGGGGGTATTGGAAACTCTGTACTTTCTGCATGATGTTTCTGTAAACCTACAAGTGCTCTAATAAAAAAAATGAAATAATAGAATAAAATACTACCTGGGCCTCATATCACTTCAAACAGTGAAAATATTTGCCAAAAGTATCTCTTCATATTTGAAATGTAATAGAAAACCAATACAAAATGGCTTAAACAGTAAGGAAAATTACCTCACATAACAAGAAATTCCAAGGTCAGGGGATTATTGGGTTGCTTAACACAATGGCTCAGTATTTTCACTTAAATTCAGCTCCCTTCCTTTTCCTACTGTATCCCCTTAGCATGCCCATTTTGTTTGCAGTCTTGCTGCCTTTGTAGTACATGGTGGTTGCTGTAATTCTGGGCACTCCAGAGCAGAAACTGTCCATGAAGAAGAGGCACCTTCCCAGAAGCCTCTAGCTGTCTTTTCTTACATCTCATTGGCCTGACACTGCATCACATGCCCAACTCTACACCACTTGAAACAAGGGAAATAGGAATCCCATGTAAATGGTTTAGGCAAATAAGATTTACCACCTTCCTAAGGGTAGATAATGAACTAAATGGGAATTCTTCTAACAGGGAATCAGGGAGAGATGTTGGACAGGCAACCAATAGCATCTCTGCTACAGACTACAACTCATCATGATGAAAAATGTTAGATTGAAGCATATGATGCTATTGGGCCATTTCTGGCTTAAAACTAATTTCATATCATTTCAACTCAATTTCCAATGCCATCTGACAGATCAGGGCTAAGCGGTGGGCAGGATAATATTGGCCCCAGGTTTTTGCTCAATCACTTAATAAAACTCATGAAGTGTGAGCCACTTACATTGACTGATAAAAGTAAATCAGACTCCTGTGAGCACAGAAGGATTTGCATGATATAACATCTTATCTGATTTAGCTCTTTTTTGGTGAGTTTCAAATGTTCAGAAATATTGCTACAGTTCCAAGTCCCAAAGCATATGTCCCTATGCATGTGCTGATGAAGCCTGAGAATATTTTATTTATACAGACTTAACAGTTTGTTGAATTTTAATTTCGAACAATTGAATCACAGAATGGATTATTCTGTTTCCATTAAAAAACATTTAAAGATTTTAAAGAGAGTGACGGTGTATTTTCCATTCTAGTAGTCTTTTAATCTAGGCAGGCTTTTGAGAAGTCTAAACTAGGCTAGTTAGTATAAAGAAATGAACAAGATGCTTTTATAAAGCAGGCCACCCTTGAATAGCACAGAGCTTTGCGCGGAGCAGATTGGAAAATGGCAACCTTTCTTTCTGCTTTTATTTTGAACATATGAATTTATTTGTTGAATAGGTAATATACTCACAGAGTACAAAATTCAAAACATACAAAAGTCATAGTGAAGTCTGCCTTCAACAGCTGTTCCTCAGCCACTCAATTCTCTGCTGCAAAGACAACTGCTATTAAAAATTTTCATGAATGTTCAACCCCGCCTTTCCCCACAATTGGTAGCATACTTACACACTGTTCTGCTTCTTTTGTTGTTGCTTGTTTGTTTTTTTGCCTAACAGGCTATTTTGGATCCCATTCCAAATTGGTACCTAAAGAACATCCTCATCTATTTTTTATGACTGCATAATATTCCACTGTATGGATGTAACGTATTTCTTTAACCACCCCCTATTGATGGACGTGTAGATGGTTTTCATTCATTTGCTATTATGAACAGTGCTGCAAAGAATAACCTTGTACATATGGCATTTTGAACACATGTAAGCTTATTGGTAGGGAAAATTCCTAGAAAGGAATTGCTGAGCCAAAGGATGTACTTTTTGTTATTTTGATAGATAATGCCAAATTGTAGCAATTTAAATCCCCACATCAATTCATGTGACTGCTTCTTTCTCCACCAGTAGCCACTTTCCAGAAGAGAGAGGCCCTAAAGTCACCCCTCATTTTTAGTCTCAGTGTGTGGGCAGGACCCAAAAAGGAGCCACTGAAGGACCGGGCTCCCATTTTTAATAACTCAGAAAAATGCTTGCGATATGGTATTAAGGGAGTAACAAGAAAGATATAAATCTTACCTGCGTAAAAATTTCGGGGTGCATAGAAAAAAAGAATGGATGGACAAAATGAAATAGTAGCAGTATTTATGTTAAAGTCTTTGCACTTTTCTACACCGACCTCTGGTTCTGTTTATAATCAGAAAACAATAAAGTGCCTGCTGCTGTTGTCTTTGAGTTAGGAACCTAAATCCCCTTTCCGCATATCTCAGAGGAGCTCCCTTTTAGCGAGGCTCTGCTTTTAAGAGAGCCTTGTCTGGGTTCTCTTTTAGGCTGAGCACCTGCTCCTCTGTCAGTACTGACCTCAAAGGAGCCCAAGAGAGGGGCAGCACCCACAATTTATCTGCCTAGTTTAGCAAACTCACCAAAAATAAAATTACAACAGTTTTTTGTCTTGCTTTTCTAGCAATTACTCTGGTTTATAAATTTTGCTTTTCACAGTGGGGTTTCCTCTTGCTTTCTGGCTTTCCAACTGTGGTTTCTGTTTTTCACCAAGACCATTAAAATATTTCTGGACCCCCAGAGACCACTCTATCCAGAAAAAGGCCTGTGGTTCACCCCTCAGCCTCAGCAAGAGCAGTATATTTGGAGGCTTCCCCAGGAAGGTGACTCAAGGTATCTGAGCCCCTGGCCCTGTCTTGCCCTCACTCTGCATAAAGGCTGGTAGCTGTTGCAGTTGCAATTTTCTCTCTAAACCTTTTGTTGACTTGCAGTGGCCTACATCCCCCCCCCCCAAAAAAAGGTAATTTGAAAGTGCTGCTGGATTTTTATGCATTTTGCTAGTTTGTTTTTATTGTGCATAGAAATACTGGTATAAAAGGTGTTTCGATTATTTTCTAAGGGAGGGACCTATGCATTCTCTGCAACCACAAAGCTTTTAAATGGAGTTATTTTTCTCGGCCTATAATCGTTCTCCCTTTTAAGTACCCCAGCAGAAAAAAGTAAGTTTACTGCTCCTCGCACAATGGGCCTCTTCACTTTTTAGGTTTGGGAGACCTGGGTGACCTACGAAAGTTAATTAGAAGGTTAACAAAGACGAAGACAGAGTCGAATCCGTCGCCTCTCCTTCAGCCAAAGATGTCATCCATTAATTAGGGAAATCGTTAAGGTGGCCTTTATAGAATCCATAGAAAATCTGCCGTTGGCGGTCGACAGTTTTGATCAGATTTTCCTCTCGCCAATAATGCCATCCTTAGTAGTACGAAAAGCCGAGGGCTGGGGTGGGGAGAGGGAGACAGGAGGGGGTGGGAAGGATGTGTTTCAGCAACATTACAGTTAACCAGCCTCTGATTGTGACGGCTTTGATTCTCAGGCTGCCCCGCATACTTGCTCCATGATGTAATCCGTATTGAACCTGGAAGGCGACGGAGCGGGAGGGAGGCGGGCTGAGCTGCTGCTGCCGCTTGGCAGCCGCAGGAGGCCCCGGGAGTTAATAGCCCAAGCCCCTGGGGGAGGCTGCCCGGGCAAAATGCTCTGTCCCCAACTGCTCTGCTCTGCTGCTAGACCTGGGACTCCAGCAGCCAGGAGGGAACACATCCCAGTGCAGGGCTGGGGCAGCTCGGTGTGGGGGGCCCTCTGGCCGTGGTGGGGGGCCCCGTGCTTTTCATCCGCATGGAGGAGGAAAGTTTCTCCCTGACTCAGTAGATCGTTCCTGATTTCTATCTCTCTTCTTTCCTCTTGATTCTCCGACACCCAAACAGCTGTGCAACTAAGGAAAAACTTCAGGCTCACTAGCTCTTTGCCTCTTGCGAACCATGCAGCTAATAGAAAGTCTGGATTTTAGTTCTTTTTGGCATAGACACCACCTCTAGGCCATCCGGTTGCTTGCCTCCGGATGCTTGTAGATATTTGATACTAGAATTTCTGATTTAGATCGACTTGGTAAATCTTTCAGGGGTTTCAGTTTTTGGTGTTATGTATTTAAAGATAATGTTAATTCTAAATATGGAATGCTTCTATTTTTTAATGTGGAGCTTATTTTTGAAACTACATTGCAGGGTCAGTTCCATGGTTTCTAGAGGGATCAGTAACTTCTCTTTAAGGAATGAGCATCTTTTAATGAGTTGGGAGTTTCTGCATAGTTCCCCCCCCCCCCACCATGGTGAAAGCTGGGACAATATAACCTGGCCCTTGTTTACCAAGCAAACAATTTCTCTGTGTTTTTTGGACACTAACCAGATTGATATTGAGCAGATACTGCACAAAACCCCACCCAGACAACAAATTGCCATTTTTTTCCCCCTGGCAGATTAGTAAGAGCTGCTGTTCCTCAGAGGAGAGAGAGATGTCACTTTCAGCTCTTAGCTTCACAGAGGGAAGAAACAACCGGAACTACTGTTCTAAGCGTCAGAGTCATAGCTGATGGCCCCACGCTCACCCCAGCCCTCTTTCCCCTCAGCCAAAGTAGAGAGGAGTTTCTCTCCCCTGTCATCCTCCCAGGCCTTCCTCCCCATGCTGCAGGAGACCAAACTCCATGCTCTGGACCAGGGCACAGGGGTGGTGACTGCCACAGAGGCCCTGCCCTGGAGCCCTGTCACTCAGGTCATCCTTCTGGGGAAAATGGGGGAAAGGTGATGTACCCCCAACTTCCCAGAAAGAAAAGGTAGCAAATGTCAAAAATCAACTGACTGATTAAAAGTGCATCGAATCAGCTATGCATCGTGAAACAAGCCACAGCAACCTTTGTTGCCAACACCAGAGTGTAAGATAGAACCCACTAGGCCCATGTCTAAAGAATCTCTTTCCCCAGTAAGCTTTATGCCTTGATTTCAGTTTTGCTGTGTGTGCTTTGCATAGGTTGTGAAATTGCTTGATACTCCTTTGCAGTTACAGTTAGAAGTATGGAATGAGCCCGCAACTAATTGAACTAAGAGACTTGGACACTGTGGTCAGTTGGTGGTGGCTCTGGGCCTGAGATGGCACATCAAGTTTAGTCTTTTCTCTGCTCCCAGGTGGCTTCTCTGCCCCGTGAACTTTGCTTGCTGAGGTACCATGTCTGACCCCTTAACTTCACATTAGAATTGCCTGAGGAGATTTTAAAACTCCCTAGACCAGAGCTGACCACTCCAGATCAATTAAATAAGCTCTGGAGGTGGGGCCAGAGAGTTGTATGTTTTTGCAGCTCCCCAGGGGACTGCAGTGTGCACTAAGGTTGACAATCACATAAAGGAGGTACCAGTCACTGTCTCTACCCTGTCTCCTTTTAAAATAATCTGCTCTGGCCCACCCTCTGTGTTGCTGTGGCTTATGTTTCATGATGCATAGCTGATTCGATGCACTTTTAATCAGTTAGTTAGCTTATTGGCCACGGGTGAGTCCCTGACCATGGACGCTCCTTCATCGACCTCCTGAAACATCGCCCGCCTGTAACCTACAAATCAGAGCTTCCTTAAGGCTAAGAGCTTCTTTTGAATTGTTTATCCTCTGGGCATAATTCTTTTTAAGGCAAGTTAGCTGGGTCAGATCATCTTAATACCTACGTGAAAAAGCTAGATTTACCAGTAGTTTGGAAGCTGGAGGCCCTTTCCAAACAGGGCAGATCTGGGAGGGGTGTAGCAATTGGGACCTTTCAGGAGCAAAGATCACTGTGTGAAAAGGAACCTATGGAGGGGGAATGGCTAAGCAGTAGGTGAGAAAGGGCAGGATGCAAGACAAACTTGTTCGCATTGCAATTTTCCCCAGGACTTCTGATCATACAGACCTTCTACCCTTTCCCGTCAAGATCATCTTGACATTGGCCATTGTCATAATTGTCTTAATCAAAGCAAATTTGATTGTGAGAAAGACCACTCCAACTGACTTATTGGGAGGAGGTGTGTTGGTGGATAGACACAGAGGAGGGAAAGCTGGGCTTCTTGGGAAACTACAGCTCCTCTCTCTCTCCCTCCCTCCACCACCACCTCTGTCTCTCTGTCTCTGTCTCTCTCTGTCTCTCTGTCTCTCTGTCTCTCTCTCTCTCTCTCTCTCTCTCTCTCTCATGCCCACTCCCCTCTGCACAAGGGCTCTCTGTGCCCCCACACAGGGGGGATGGGACCGGCAGGGGGTATAAGTCATCCAGCACCTACTGAGGAAATTCCGGCTGGAAATTTCTATCCATGGTGTTAAAAATAGCCAAAAATACCTTCTTTTATTTCTATTTTAGATCCTAAATACCTAGATTTAAATTTGGATTAATGGGTGCACTAGAGAATGAAGTATTCTGACTCATAGTATTTTCTAATAAAATCTTCATGTTAACCAGAGCATGTTTTTTTGTTAAACAGCACTGGAAAGTGTTTCTAAAATGTTTCCTCTCCTCTCTTTGTAAAGATGGTAACGATATTTGCTCTTTCTTGGTGACGTGTGAGTCACGAGTTTAAGTAGTAGTTCCCATGGAAGAGATCACAGGGAAAAGTGAAAAGAACACTGGTTTAGGGGCTCAGACACCTTTCAGCCCAGACATATCAGCAGAGGAACCTCGGGCACATCACTCAACCTCTCTGAGCCCTAGTTTCCTATTACGGGAAATGGAGATGGTAATAATTGCCTTCTCTTTTTATCCCTGGGGTAATTACTTTTAATTTACATATGAAATTAATATTAAACTGAAAATGTAAGTTATTATTTCAGTCTTTGGCAAATAGGACTTGCTCTATAAACATTTTTTTTTTTTTGGATGAATTCTACAGCGCTAATGAAATCCATGTACAAGTTCCAGGAAATGGGGCTGAATCTGTACAAATCCAATGTCATATTCTGAAAAACTGCAGGTAGTTTTTTCTTTCTTTCTTTCCTTCTTTCTTTTATTTATTTATTTTTTGTTTTTGCAGGTAGTTTTTTGACATTAAATTCCTCCATGTAAGTTACTTCTGTTGTCATTTACTTCTTCCTTCACCAACTAAGATGAAGCAAAAAAAAATTAGGTAAATTGAGATATAGTTTATTGGGTTCAGGTTTAACTGAGCTGCTACTGCACAAGAAAGTCATTAATAAGGTATTTATTTATTTATTTTTATTTCTTTTAAACTTATTTAACAAATGTTTACCAAGGACACTGGAGGAAGGTTGTTGAACAGAAACAGACGCAGCCCCTGCTCTCACATTGCAGATAATCAGGTACTCAAAACACCCGCACACATCAAACAGGCATTGGGAGATAGTCCGCTTCCCCTGACCCAACCTCCAGTCCCTGCAATGGTTGATTTTGCCTGGGCTGATGAGCAGATGGTGGAGCCAGGACAAACCCAGGGTCCAGCTGTCCAGAAGAGGGCTGGGGCCTGAACACAAATCCCAGGTAAAGATTTTTAGATCACTGCCCTTGGCAGGTCTGGGTGGTGCCAATTTTTTCCCCACTGAGGCTGGATCCCACCACGGTGACCCTGCATGTAACCGTATCCAATGTCGTGTCTTGGCTGAACTTATATCTGGCAATAGCTGACATATTCTGAAGGCCCATTAAGAGCCAGGCACTGTGCTGGGCACTTTCCAGGTATTGTCTTTAATCCTTACAACAATCTTGCAAGGTAGATGCTATTACCATCCTCAGTTAGCATGTGACGTTAACATGAAGGAGGAAACCACAGCTCCTAGAGAACATGGCCAAGGCCACACCAGGTGGTTAGAACCAGAACCAAGCCCAACTCTGCTTCACTTGAGGGCCTTCACTGCCTGCCAGGCCATTCAGGGTCTACACCTTTTCTAAACCACAACAGTGGGAACCTTGTGTTCCTATCCCTCACTACGTTTTTCAACATATCAAAGGATAATGATTACAATAGCTAATACTAATTGAGCAATTACTATGTGCCAGACACTATTCTAAGCTCTTTGCATGTATTAATTCACTTAGTCTTCATAAAACTATGAAGTGGTTACTTTTATTATTTTATTTTTTTTATCTATTATTTTACAGATGAAGAATTGAGACACAGAGAGGTTAAGAAACTGAGACAAAGGCAGGTTAACTTGTCCAGAGTTACTTAGCTAGTATATGGCAGAGCTTGGATCCAAGTTGCCTGGGCCGGAGCTTAAAAATTGTTATTTCATCAAGAGTTATAATTCCATTCTCCAGAAAAAGGCACATGACAAACGAAACAAAACAAATACACTGTGCATTCCAAATTTAAGCTCTCTGCCTAACTTAGTTTCTGTTCCCAAATCATAACTTTTCCCTATGGATATGAGATTTTTCTCAAAGTTTAACAGCAATCCATGAGCAGAGGGATTGAGAAATTGAAGAAACCAAAGAGCATTTGCTTAACCAGCTTAGGCAAGTGACTGCAAAGTAAAAAATTAATGAAAATAATATGTTTGGGGTGGGAAAAGCAGCAGGGTGTGTATGTATGTGTTTACAATTGTGTACAAAATAACCAGTCTGATTGCCATCCCCCATCTTTACCACCACGGACTGGCTGTTGGGTGAATTGGGCAGGGGTCATTACTGATTGGCACCAACCACAGGGGCTCATCTAGGGACCTGGCAGAGGCAGAGGGAGAGGCAGCAGTTAGGGAAATGTTGGGGCATCAGGCTGGTGGATTCCAACCTTAGACTCCCCTAACTTCTGAGCTAAACTCCTCACCCTCTTTCTGCATCACAGAGACACACATTAGGGATCGCTGAAATAGGCAGCTATCCTCGTACAGATGTAAACCTAGTTTGTGACCATAAACCATTAGGGGTGGTTGACAATACTACTTAAATGAATTAAGAGCACAAAAATATAATTGCAAGTGTTCTTCTTTCCTCCTGTCTTTGCTGCGCCACAGGAGAGAATTTCCACAGCAATTGGTTTGTATAAGCCAAGGCCAAAATTAAATTAAGAGGTCACATGCCCGTAGCAAAGACAGAATAAGGGAAACATTTTCTAATCAGAAACTGCAAAGAAATCGGGACTTTAACATAATAGTGAAATTAGGGTTTGGATGGTGGTATTCTTTCAACCAACTTTTCACAAATGAATCCTATTTAGCCTATTCTTATTCAGATGTAATTGAATTCCCTTGTTTAGGGTTCTGCCTCCCCACCTTTCATCTGGTGGCAACGCGAGTGCCGTGCAGCAATAGGTAGGGCACACGGTTTAGTCCGTAGAAGCCACTTCCCCAAGCATTAGCCAGACTTCTTTTTGTTTTTCTTCTCCTGTAGCTACTATCTTCCCCTGACCCCAGAGAAATTCCTCCAGACGCTGCTTTCTCTCAATGCCGCTCACTCACTGCCTCTCCGCTGCTCACTCACTGAACCCTGCTTTGCTCCCCAGTTGTTACCCTCCTGTGAAAATGAAAGGCTCCATTAGCTGCGGAGGAGATCATTAAAAAACACCCTCTGGGAGGAATCTGGTGAGAGAAGATATGAAAGGGGGTCTAGTACCCTTAGCTGAAATCACTTATGGTTGCCGTGGCTTGACTGAAGCAGCAGGCATTCCTAGTGGCTGAGAAATTCATGGCTCCTTAGAACAAGGAGAGATAGCCTTTGTAGTTGTTTGGGGTGCAGAGGAAGGATTTAGCAGTACACACACTAGGTTGGAGTGAAAGTCTCTGAGGACACGTTCATTCCCACGTTAGCCTGGACAATGGCAGGCCTCTGGCACAAGAAACATTTCCCCAGGGAGGACCTGACTTGCCAAACAGCTCACACCACTCGTATGGATGCCCCCCTCCTGCGCCCGGAGCTCTCCCAGGCAGGTGGGCTACCTTGATTTGCTTCAGAGTTTTCAAAATATTAGCTGCTATGCCTACTCCTTGAAGTTAAAAATATGTTCAGATGAAGGCACTACAGGGAAGTTTCTCTCCTTCCTGCTCTTGAATGGAAGGTTAGAGGTAGCTGTTAAAGAGGAATTTGATTTTGATGTATAAACTTCAATCAAACAAAAAGACTCCCTTTCTTCTTTGGGAGTTCTTTTTCTCACCATTTGTTAGAGGCTAACTAACATGGTTTGAAACACGCACACATACACACACACACACACACACACACACACACACACACACACACACCCCAGAGTCTGGCAGTCTCCACTCTCGTACTCACATTTCACCCCTGAGGATGTGCGGGCCTCCAGGATGAGAACCTCACAGTCGCCTGGCAGTAGGGTTTGGTGAGAAGCCAGCGGGTTAGTGGGCTCTGTCTGCTCTTCCCAGGAGAGATTCTTTCGCCTGGTTCTCGGCAGGAATCAGAGCCTGTGTGATTTCTGCCATGGCTTCCCAGAAGCTAGTTGTCCCGTCTCCAATTGCAGCCTTCTACGTGCAACAAGGGAATGCGGGCTTCTTTGAAACAGGCTTCTCGGAGCAGGAGTGTAGGCAGCCAAGTGTGAAGGGTGTCAGCAGCGGTGACACGCCCTGGGGGGAGATGTGGGACCGGCTGGGCTCTGGGCCAGCAGCGAATGTTCCTGAGAGGGGAAGGCTGAGGCGAGGGATGCAGCAGTTCTCCAGGGGAATCTCAGTGGCTTTTGGACCACCTTTGTCATTTTAAATGGGTGGTGTCTGCATCACAGGTCCAGCTCTGGCCCCAGGGCACACACTAACTTGCACTCATTAATGTATTCCTTCCAATTGCTAGGTCAGCCTTTTACAAGTTATTCCCATACAAATGGTCTTGTTTACTCCTTACCAACTAAGTGGTGTTGTCCCTTTTATTGAAGATGAAACCAAGGCCTCCAAGTGGTCAAGTAACTTGTTCCTCAAGGTAAGATGATTAATATTTGCAAGGACAAGAAGTCCCAGTTTCCTAGAGTGAAGTTCTATCTTTTGCATACCTTCAATCAACGGACAAGGGTACTGTATTCCTAGCCTGGCACCAGTATCAGTTAGACATCTGATGAGAATTCAAAGACACTAGCATCTGGCCCTTATAACCTGGTTAGGCACAATTAAGAGATAAGGAAGGGATGGATGGTTTGCGTTTAATGCGTCATTGGTTCATTTATGTGTTCAGCAAATGTTTATTGTGGATTATGTGCCAGGCATTGGGATAGGAGTAGAGGGAAACAAAGATGGAAAGGATATCGTCTTTATTCTTTAGAAGTTCAGTCTAGAAAAGGGACTTCCTTGCTCAAAACTGTTCATTCCTTGTGAGGGCTTCTAGGATAAAATCCAAAATCCTTGACTGGCCACAGAGCTATGCCAGATCTGAACTTTACCTCTCTCTCCGGCCTCACTCTGTTCCAGGAACACACAGTTTCATTCAGTCTCCCCATCAGGCTGATCCTCTTCCCTGGAATGGCTTCACAAAGAGGGTGTCATTTGAGAATCTTGAAGAAAGCCTAGGAGGTTTCCAGGCAGAAAGTGATGGGGGCAGGGAGATTCTAGGTCAAGGAATTTGTGGGGAGGGGAGATAAGCGAACAGAAGTAACTGGGGAAATCTTCATTAAAAAGGTGAGGCAGTCAGGTATGGGAGGGAGGGTGCTTTGTGGGATGGTCTGGCCTGGCCATCAGGAGATCTGAACTCCAGTCGAAGCTCTGCTACTTGTTTTGTGACTGTGGAGGAGTCACTTCTCTGGGCTTCAGACTGTGAGAAAGATGAGATAATCTCTATACCTCTTCTTTCCAGGTGAATGTGCTCTTTAAGGTCCAGGTGATGACAGAAGGTTACAGAAGTCAGGATGGATGGAAGACACCATAAAAAACCCAGGAGCCAAAAAAAAAAAAAAAACAAAAACAAAACCAAAATAACAAAAAAAACCCAGGAGCCCAGGCTGAGTGTTGGCATCACAGGCCTCTACAGCACCATGGACGGAGGCTGTGGAGAAGGCCTGGAGGCTGGAGGGGAAGGCAAGGGCTGATCGTCCCACCAGGGAAGGGATGGGGAGGGGTGGCTGCAGCCCGTGCCTCATCCATGTCCCGTTGAGACCAGATCAGACCCTGATGGAATTTTCCACCAAGACAACCTGACTTTTACTTCACTCCTATCTTGATCGCAAGCCCCAGTGTGTGGATGGGGGGTGGGGATGGGGGCAGCAGTAGGAGAGGGCCAGAAACCAGATCCCCCTTCTCCTGTGGCCAGTAAAACTGAGGGCCAGGCTGGAGGTTTTCAGAGAGTGAGGGAGAAGGGGAAAGAGCTGGAGGAGTCGTCACACTGTCCAGGTGACAGGGCAAGCCCCTCACCCTGGATTTTTCTCTTCTGACCCCATTCTGCTCCATGGCTATCACTTTTTCCCCCTTCTTCCTTTTTTGGAGCTTTTGGGGAGGGGGAGGGGGAGCAAGAGGAGGGAGGTGGGAAGAGACTTTTTTTTTTCACATGAGCCCTCAGAATTACAGTTCACAAACTATTCAGTAAACTGACCGGCCTCAACCTCCCCTTCAACGGCCTAATCTAAGGGGTGGATCTATGTGTTTTGTTGCTTGTCAGAAACAATCGCTGCGCGGCCCATTACATTTACAGCACGTCGCCCTTTAATTGGTGTAACACGCTGAGGCCTGAAAGGAGGAGAGGCCCACAAAAGCGGCCCGTGAATGAGCCTTGACTCACACAAAAACACTCTGCAGAAGTTCAGAGCTGGCCACTAACAAGGAGGTAGGGAGTTAGTTTGAAAAGGGGGTGAAGTTCAGAAATGTGTCACCTTGAGGCGCTTCCCATCAAAGCAATGGTGGCATTGACAAGCTGCAAAGAAAAAAAGTTAAACCTTCAGGGCTGCGGACTTGCCTGCCGGATTTTTTCTTAAACTTACGGAGGGGGAGTGGAAGGAGAGGAGGCTTTGATTTTTCTCCTCCTCTTCCCCACCCTTGTCTCTCTCTTCCCTTATTTACTTCGGAGAGCCTTAAAGAAGCCGGAGCAGAATACATAACTCCCAGTCCCCTGCGAGGATACACTGTTGAAATGTATAAAAAGTCAGGCTGAACGCCGCTGCATTAGGACTCTGCCGCCGTTTTCAGACTCTGTGGGAATAGCCTTTTGCCTCTGTCCTCCTGACCCCCCCCCCCGCCCTTTTCTAAGGCGGCTCCCTGCGTCGCAGGGCAGGGGGCGCGGCGGCCAGGGCCCGGGCGTGGCGCGCGCCGGAAGGCTGAGCTGACGAAGGCATGCGCGCGGGCTCCACCGTGGCACCGGGGTCTGGGGCGATCTAGACCCAAGCAGTTGGGAGTAGGGATCTGCCCCCGCCCAAGGAGATAACCCAGCTTGATTCCTCCTGCCTGTAACACCCCGGGAAACCCGAGCCCTGGCCTAGCGGGTTTCCAAACTTCTGTTCCAGTTTGCAGAAAAAGGGGTCCCTAAAAGAAGAAACCATGAGCGCGGGGCGGGGACGGTGCCCAGGCGTGGGGATCAGGCCGCACCCTCCATTCTCTGCCCTTCACTGTCACCGGCTCGGACGCCCTCCTAGCTCCAGATGTCCGTAGTTTACCTAGTAGTGGTGGAGCCGACCTCTCCCGCACCCTGCCCCTCGCCTTCCTGGGTGGGGGATTCCCCATCACACCCGTGCCCAGTGGACAACTCCCGGTCCATTTCCCGGGAGCGCGCCGGAGCGCCCTGAAGCACCCTCCTAGGCTTGTCCCCTCGGCGTCTTTGTCTTGCCCCGGGACACCGCCTCTCCCCAACCCCCACCTCCCACCCCCGGCTCTGTGAACCGGCTGCCCCCGTGCGAAGGCGGGGGCACTTTTCAATGCAGCGCCACAGTTCCCTCCAGATTTGTAATCCGCCAAAAAGCCGCTGATTGCTGCAATCGTTACTTTTCATTAAAAAAACTTAGAAGCAATTTGTGAGAACCCTTCTCAATGAATACATTTACCCCCGAACGGTCTTTATTCTCTGCCTCCACTTGATGAGTTTCTCTGGCACGAATCCGTTCTTACAGGCACAGAATGGGCAATCCCTTGATCCCCATCAATTGTCATCCCGAGTCGGGGCCACTTTGACCGCCAATAGTGGGGAAGTCAGAGCTAATCCTCAGAAGGAATCACGGGAAAAGAAAAGCAACAATAACCAAGTCAAGCGTAAAAAATGAAAGAGAAATCTCTATTATCACTCACTACATTTCCCAGCTATGTACTGAAAAAATCAGCCCGCTTGTCATTCGAGTCAGACACCCACACAAGAATATGGGGTCGTGGTGGGTTGGTAGACTCACACGACGTAAGGAGCGATATTTGAGAGCCAAAGAACTCTCTTCTGCCTCTGCCAAATCCCCCTCACATCCGCCATAACCATTAAATACAGACTGACTTTATTCCGTATGGGGAGACCAGGGGTGGGTGGTGAGGGAGCCCGCGGTTAGGCACGGATTAAAAAAAAAGTACCTGGAGAGACTAGCAGGCACCATCCTCCCGGGTCCCGCGGCCACGCGGGGCGCCCCCTTCGGTCGCTCCCCAGGCCCCCTTTGCCCTGCAGGCGCGCTGCGGACGCGCGCCGCAGGTCCGTGGGCCGCCGGCTCCGCTCAGCCCCATTTCCCACGCGCGGAAGCCGCGGCCCAGGCGCTGTGGGCTGAGGTTGGCAGGGGAGGCGGGGGGAGGGAGCCCGCGGAGGCGCGGGAGCTGACACAGCGAGACATGTGAGAACCTGAAAACACAGCCATTTTCCACGCTGACACCTACAATTATCTGGCATAGGTCTTGATTCCTTTATGCCGCAGCCAAGTGAGGGGCAAAGTTAGTTCTGAAGGGGCTGATGTAAAGCAGGCCGTGAGGAGGCTTCCAGGCGCGGCCGCGAGGTCTCCAAGAGGGGTTGCCGCAGACGTCGCGCGTCCCTCCGTTTCTCCCTCCCGGGGAAGGAGCTTCGAGGTCCGGGAGTGTCCTGGGCCCGCAGACGCGGAGTCGATAGCCTAGTTTTCCTGGCACGCCTATTGAGAGGGCCAGGGTGGGAACGCTCTGCCATTGCTCCTCTAGAGGCCTTTTCGTCTTTGGGTGCCTTTGTGGCTGCTTTCATATTCCCCCGGCGGGTCCGAGGCTGCTTTTCTTGGTCGGTCGCAAGGTTGTGCTTCAGGGCCACCGGCGGCACGAAGGCGTTTCCTTCCTTGCGCCTCTGGATCTTCTCTCCACCCGCGCTCTCCAGCCGGTGTCTCCCGCGACGCCGCGGGCCTCCGGAGGCCGTGCCCAGGTCCCAGCCCACCCCCCGGGCACCCGAACCCTGGCTGCAGGTCTACCTCGAGGAACCTCTCTGATCCGTCGCTCTCCGCCCCCCCGCACGTCACAGGCCACATACACAACACACGTATATACATTACATGACATGCCGTTTACACGAATGTTCACACGTGTGTACACGCATGCGGAAAAAAACGTTCACACAGTAACATGCTTACGAAACATTCACATTTGCCCAGGCCTGGACTCAGCCGTATACACACAGTCACACACACTCACACATTCCTGCACACCCAGGCACACTCGCACGTGCACTCACTCCCGCGCGCGCGCACAGTTCTCAACCGCGCGCTCTCGGGCGCCCACAGACCGGTTCTGTCCAGAATGGCAGGTCAGGCAGGGGCGTACTAGCGGGAGCCATCGGCTTGGGAGTCATGGATTTTGGCCTTGCGACCCGGGTCTCCTTCGGGAATCCTCGCCGGGGTAGATGCCCCGAGTTTCCTGTGGGACCTGCGCGGCGCTAGTGCCCCTCGCCCCGCGGGCGCCGGGCCAGGGCTGGGCCTCCCCAGGCGGACACATCCATCAGGCCGACTGCAGGCGAGGACCCCGCAGTCGGACCAGCTCACGGAGGCACCAGACACTAGACGACTTACCCCCTAAGGAGGGTCTGTCGGCCTCCCTCCCGGGACCGCAGGGGTGGGAAGCGGGATGGGCCGGAAAGGAGGAGATCCGACCCGAGTGACTACCAACCCCACCCAGATAGGGCAGCCGGGCCGGGAGGATGGCGTTGAGGGTGGGGGTGATAATCGCGATCTATTAAACGAGCCAGCGAGAGCGTTCTGTCCTGCCTCGGATTTACATAAACGCCGATCTCGGCTTCGTTCGCGGTCTGGAAAGGGTGCCTGCAAAGAGGGCGACGCTCTGCAATCCTAATTAGTGATTTTTGTCCCCTTGTTACTGGGCTCAGCATCTCATGCAAATGAACTCTTCATTTCAGCCACATTACCCCAGCTCCAGAATTAACTGACTCTTATCTTTAATCATATGCCGCTGAAGTTCTCCGAGCCCGGGCTAGCTTTTATCTTGATTACTCTAATCAATAAGAAATGATAGAGTAGAATTATAAACTCTATTGGCTTTTAAATGTTGCCGGCAAGCCCTCTAGATGCCATTCCCGTTCATTGTTATTTATTAAAATGATCCTCAGTCTAACAGCTGATGCAAATAGAGAGGCGAACAAGGAGAACTCTCAAGGGAAGATTTCTCACTGGGTTTGGGAAGGTGCAAAGAAAAAAAAATATTTATATATATGTATATTTTAAATTGCTCTTTGTAAGGCACAAGAGAAACAAACAAACAAGAATATTAAGAAACACCACCTCATTCAGATAGATGGTCTTAGCGGTAGTAGCTTTGAAAAAGGCACTTTGAGAAACAAGGGCCTGGTGCTCTGGGAAGAAATCTGTCACACACTCGCACGCACAAACAGGTATCCTTCACCTCACAGCTCCCCCAACATGCTCACAGACTTTTGCATATTAATATCTATAGACTTTTGTGTATTTATGTATGTATGCATGTACAATTTCAGACAAAAATAATGAAATGCAATCTCTGCCCCCCACCCCCCTTAGTTCTGGGAGAAAGTGGAGTTTGAGTCTCTTTCTGTTTGCAGACATTACCTTCAAGACTTGCAGGCCGGCTGGTGAGGGGTGGCTAAGGTGTCAAAGAGCCTAAATGGGACGTTTTTGGGTTCCTAGACGTCTGCACCAGGTGAATTGATAATCCAGGACCATCCCTCCCGGCCACAATTAGCCTTGAGCCCACACTGGCCCAAGGTCAGGGACACCCACCTCCCCGCCCTCACAGTTGCACCTTCCCCCTAGCGAAGCGCGCCCATTCTGCGCTGCACTGTTTCACAAGAAGCCTAAAGGAGGGTGCGGGGCATTTCTTTCCTCAGGTTCACTGGGTGAAAGGTGTTTGTGTTGTATGCGAGACAGGTGCAAAGAGGATTTGAAATCTCCCTCCTCCTTCTCGACCAGTTTATTACTCCGCCCCAGCTCGGCGGAGTTTGGTCCGGGGTAGGATGGGAGTTTTGGGGCCCCCTAGGAGGGGTAGGGTTGGCTGAGAACACCCGGCCGTCATCACTCATCAGAACCAGGTACGAATTTACCAGTTTTCTTTAGATCCAGTGAAAAGCTAAGACCCTACACCGCACCAGGCACTTTGTCAGGAGAGCCGCCCAGGCTCTGAGGCGCGGAGGGCCATCGCCTCGCACGCTTGACTCCCTGCTCCCTTTCCGTGGGTCCTCGAGACCCGCGGCCTCCAAAGCCCGGAAAGTGCACGAGCGGGCGTCGCGCGCACACAAGCCACATACGCGCCACAACTCGGCCTGGCCCTGCCTTGCAATCCCGAGGGGCACTCCGCGGCTGTCTAGACACGTTTACGCACAGTCCTGCTTGCGACAGAGGCGCGTGGCCCCTCCGGCCCCCAAAGCTGCGAGTCCTGTCTTCCTCCAACCCCCGACCCCTAACACGATCTGGGGCACAGCGCGGGGTGGGGAAGCTGCTCCCTCGGTCTCCCAAAGGCGCTGGGTCGCGGAACCCGGAACCAGTGCTGGGCGGAAGCACACTCGATGGACCGCCTGTGGGAGCAAAATGGCTGGATCGCCAACTCAATTCCTCGCCAAGGCCATGGTCGATCCGTGAAGAAGTTGGAAATCGCCCGCAGGCGAAGCCTTTTTTTTTTTTTCTTTTTTTGACACGTGGGGGGAAGGGCTGAATGTATCAAAATCATGTAAAATTTCTGTTCTTAGCAACATCCTTGTTATTAGGAATGATAACTAAACCGCCAGGATTATTCTGGACTGTAAGTTATCAAGAGCCCACTAATTTCACATTAAAGCCCATTGACTGCAACGGCGTGATTGAAGGGTTTTTAACAATTAACATAATCAGAAAATGAGCTGAGATAATTTTTATTCAACTCATTACTTTTTAATCATGTATTTCTTTTAATTAATATCTTCTCCGTGAACATAACACAAAGCGGAGCCCCAGTGCTGGCCCAAGCCAGCCTGCGGGACTGAATTTGACACAGCCAAACATTTCACCAGCCGCATTCATTGCGTCTCTATTGTGGCGCGGGTGAAATAGAAAAATCTTGTCCAAAAGTCACTATGTTGTTTTGAAACACAATTTAAAGAGGGGGTGGGGCGCGCAAGCCATACGCTTTTAATTCGCCTTGACTTTTATATTTGGGCGCCTCTGTTGGTTTGCAGCCAGAGGGATACAAATAGGAAGGAAAAAACAGGAAGAAGGAGGAGAAAGGGAAGGAGCAGGAGGGGAGGGAAGGAAGAAGAAAAGGCTTTTAGATGAATGCTACGTTCTGGGTTCGGAGGGAAGTGGGCTTTGGCTGCTCGAGTCTGGTACCTGGGCGGGCTGGTGGGACCGTCAGGGGAGCAGAGTTAGCAGGGTCGCGACTGCCCCGGGTCGCCAAGTCTTGGTTCCAGTGCGCGGGCCTGGCTAAGGCCGGCAGGGCCGAGGGCATGTGGCATCCACCCCCGCATCCCCGCTTGGACCCCGAGGGCGAAATCCCCTAGCCCGCCCGGGAAGTGGGCGGCAACCTGCGGGCCATCCTTCGAGGCGGGATCCTCGATCACCGCCACAACCTTTTGGGCGGGCCGCCCGGGCCTTTGCATTGCAGCACTCGGTGTCCTCCTCACGACCCTGCAAGTCTCCCAGCACCACCTGGTACACCCAACCTGGGAGACTTGATCCA
This sequence comes from Choloepus didactylus, assembly GCF_015220235.1. Lineage (NCBI taxonomy): Eukaryota > Metazoa > Chordata > Mammalia > Pilosa > Megalonychidae > Choloepus > Choloepus didactylus. Next base: position 42,643,396 of record NC_051313.1, read on the forward strand.
ACTCGAAATCCTCACACGGGGTAGAAAACGGGCAGTTTTGGTGGCACAGAGGGCTAAGGCCAACTCGAGCAGCTCCCCGGCGCGTCTCGCTGAGGCCTGACCACTACACTCGGCAAAGAAGTCTGTTTAGGGACTAAGATATCTCTCGTGTGAAAGCCGCATTAGCCTCGGAAAAAAGAAACAAAGCCGACCCCTGGTGGAAGAAAATGAAAGTTTAAAAATATAAGTCTTGCGGGATTGGCAAGACCAGACGCCAGAAAACGGGAGGGGGAGGGGGTGAAGACAGGACGTAGGGGGTGGGAAGCGATGCATAAGGAAGAGGAAAGTTGGAAGAGGACGCCTAGCAGAAGAAATTCAATTGGAGAGAGCTGGGAAGAGTGAGACTCAGAGAGACTGTCCTTTTGGGCCCTTAGGTCAAGAATGCATCTCCATCCCTGTGGCCTGGCCAGTGGCAGGGGTCAGGCAAGGACGTCTGAATTCCCTTCTTTCTCCCCAGTGGGGGTTGGAGATTCTTCAATTACAGAGGACAGGTGGAAGTTTCTGTTGGTCGGTTCCATGTCTGTCCCAGAATCTTTCTTTCTCCTCTAAACAGATCACTGCCTCCCACTCATTTTTATCTCTCAGCCCTTGCTAGGTAATGGTAATTATGGCAACAACCACAAATAAATCCAACCTATCAAGGGGATAAGGACTTAGAATGCAAGCTCCATTCCTCTCTGGTTATTTATTTGTTATTGAATTTTAATAGGAGACATCTGGGGCACCAGATTTGCAACCAAGGGATGGTGTTATTTCAGGCACTAAAGCAAAACAGTGAAGGGCAAACTACCATTTGGAAAGCCTCTGCTTTCTGACATCAAAGATAAGATCTTGCTGATGAGCAAGTCACTGTTTACCCAGAGTGAGCACTTCAGGTTAATCAAGGAAGTGCCAAGGGTGGCATTTGTGTCCTTGAGCACCTTTTAAAGCCTTTCTCTACTCCACTATCCCGATGTGCCTCTGCGTGGCCCCCTCTCCATCTCTCCACCCTGTCTTCCATGCTCTCCTGTGTGTGTTAACATTCTGCAGGCACTTCTTTCACACACCCTGTCTCTTCTGCTTCCATGACATTCATTAAGCATTTTAATTTTCTTAGTAACCAGCCCACCCCCAACCAATTATTGGAAGTTTACCCATCCTTTAAGGTAATCCTCAAATACCACTCTTCCATGTCCTTCCTTGTTATTTCCTGCTTTGAAGTCTTCTCTTATCATAACTAACTTTCCCTTTAACTTTCCTCTTGTATCGTGATTGCCTCATAAGACGTCACTTGTATATATCTTTCTTCTTCCCGCCAGTTGTAAGTGCCTGCAGCTTGAGGACTGTGTTACATTAGTGTTGCCCATGGCACTGAGCCTGGGACTTGCTGTGGTTCCGTTCTCAGTAAATATTTGTTGTTGACTGTCCTCTGAGATTCACAGTTTGGACTTATAAACCAGACCAAGGATCAGGGTGGTTCTAGGCTGATATTTCTGGCATACGATGAAAACACAGGCTCTCCTTGGCATCTGAGAGCAACCCTTGCCGAGGATTGTGATAAGGATGCTCTCGGCGGGTGTGTTTGAGCATATACTTGGAATGAAAACCCATATTCTGTGCTTGTGCTCTCCAAGGTAGGTGCTGAACTTGGGGATGGGGGTATGCATAGAGCCCAGTTGTTCTGAAATCTCCTTTGAGGTGAGTAGGTCAGGAGGATCAGTTTGGTGTCCTAGATAGAGAATAAGTATTCTCTCTTAATAGATTGATGAAATAGTTGTAGCACCTTATTTGTCAAAGATCCAGGGTGCAGGATATTAATGAGGCTGCTTCATGCTTGGTGAGAGTAGATAGTACCATGTCCCCCAGAGTTTTGCTAGTGTTAGTATCTATGCTTCCTTAGGAGAGTTTCCCACTTGCCTCCCTTATGGAATCATCATTCTACCAATGAGAGCTTTGGCTCAAATCTTACCTAAACAATGACTTAGCCTTGAGATGCGTCATACCAAGTGTAAGAAAAGGTAAAGTTTAGCTTTCACATAAAGGCAACATGGAATAGGGAAAATGGAGTCTCGGTGGCAGAACTGGCTTAAACTGGCTCTGTGGTAAAGGGAAGGAAAGAGAGCACGCCATGCTCCTTATATGGGAAAAATAACCGGGCTACTGGAATGTAAGGGAATATGGGGTATAATCAAAGGCGGGAACTCTCCGTGAGCTCAAAGGCGGGCTAGTTAGCTCTCTCGGATAGGCTGTAACCTCTGGAGTACCCAGCCAATGGGGAAATGGGAGGGACCTGAGTATTAGGGGTAGGGTATAACTATTGCCATGTTCTTTTGTGTGCGTGCCTGCCACATTTCTGACTGTGCATCCATTCTTGCAAGATCATGAATAAATTCTTTCCTTCTCCACAATTGGGTGAGCATTTATTCCTTTTTGCTTGTTTCTCACACCAAGTCAACAGAGGGAGTTCCGGCTGATGAATCGTAAATCCTGCGACCACCCTCAGCTTCTGGTGCAGCTTGCTGTTTCCAGGGTGGGATATAAAAACCTAGTTCCTCAAGATTCAGGGGTGTGCAGTCTGATTGCTGCTCACTGCATTTGATCAGTTGTTTCGGATTGCTGGAGGCCACCTCTCAGGTCAGTTATTGTTACAGCCTGACTTGGGCAAAAGGGGCAGAACAGCCTTGGAGATAGTACCCTTCCTCAAAACTATGGGAAGCAATTAAAAGGCTGCATTAACTGGGCAAGTGCTTAATCAAGAAAGTGCAGGTTCAAAAAGCCACAGAAGCTCCTGGCAACCTTGCTGGCCCCTTCCTCAGTGGCTTTCCAGCTCAGTGTGGAGCCAGCCTTGTTCCGGCTGGGAATTGCTGACCCAGGAAAATCCTCTGGAGCTTGCCTCCCCCTCCTGCTCCCCTCCTTCCCCCAAGAATTTTCCTTCTGGGTGAAAGCAGCTTGGAACAGCTAAAGCAGTGTAAGATACCATTAAGTCAAACAGCCTGGGGCAACAGCCTGCTTTAAGACCTATAATAGCATTCCCTAAGAGGGAGAAGGTCTGTTTCATAGGGAATGGAAGGTGCATTCAAATTTTTGTAAACAGGGGAACACCTAATTCCGCTAGCAAGCCCAAGCCCAGGATAAGTCAAGGGCTCAGAAAAGACAGAAGCTTGCATTTTGTATTCACCTTGGACTGACCTTCTTGATAGGAGGGCTGAACTCTGAAGGGGAGCACTGTCAAAGAAAGGCAATTTGCAAAGGCAGTGAAAGAGGTTCATTGCATTGGTTTGTTTGATTTTGTTAGCTCCTGGCACCCAAGGAAATAGTCATTATAATACCAGCTGGATACAAACTCAAGAAACGATAGCTCAGGGACTACTCCCAGAGTTAACACTTTAAAATATGATTAATATCGAGTCTATGGTCAACAGTAACATTGTAATATACCTCCATTAAATGTAACAAAGGCAATATGCCAATGCTAAATGTATATGAGGGGGATATGGGGAGGAATATGGGATTCTTGGTAGTGGTGTTATTTGCTGTCCTTACTAGTATATTGTATTGTATGACATGTTATTTTTCTTTTTATCATTTTTTTCTTATTGCTAAAAAAAACACAATTTTTCTTGTAGTAATCAATATGTTCAAGTGCTGCTTGTGATAATTGTACAACTTTATGATGATACCATGAACAACTGATTGTACACTGTGGATAAATGTATGGTATGTGAATATAACTCTATAAAATTGTAGGAAAATATATATATAGGAGTAAAAGTGTTGGAGAAAACATGGTGAGAGGGATGATGCCTCACCAATATGGACTAACTACAATGTGTAAACTCAGAACTGAATCTTAGAACATAGCCTAACATGGACATAATAATTGTAATAGTCCCTAGATTGTAAGCTCTTACAGCAGTTAACTCTATCCCTGAATTGTAATGCCTGTCTCTAAACTTTGAGATGCTGATCCCCTAGCGTATAACCTGATTGGTCTCTGGAACAATGCATATCTCTGAGACACCTGAAACTCAGAGCTAGAGCTCGGCAGATATGAATGTCAGTATTAGTGCATACAGCCACTGTCAAAAAAAAAAAAAAAAAAAAAAAAACCTGAAAAAGACCCCAGACTTCAATTAGTGATATGAATGAAGCAGGTCTGGTTAAGACCAGGGCAAGCCAAGCCAAAGGGTAAAGGTTGAAACTGATTGTGTTTTAAAAGTTCAACTTCTGTGTGACACCAAGGGAAGAGATATCTATTTGGTACAGGATCTAAATTTTCTAAATGGTACAACTCTACAGTCGATTTGTTCAAATACCACAATTGCATGGAACTTTGAATAGGAAGTGAGATACTGTTGGTTAGTATAGGCCGGAGTGAAATAGTGACACATCCCAGAGTAATTTGGGCAGATAATAAAAAATATATTTACAGCCTCCCCCTCCCCAGCCCCGAGGATCTGGGGGAACGTGCGGATGTGTTGGACATCCTCACCTGAACTGGTGTTGATGTTGTCACAAACATTGGGACTGGCAGTTTGATGTGCTGAGCCCTCGATCATGGGACTTGCCCTTATGAAGCTCGTTACCGCAAAGGAGAGGCTAAACGTGCATGTAGTTGTGCCTAAGAGTCTCCCCCTGAGTACCTCTTTGTTGCTCAGATGTGGCCCGTTCTCTCTCTAATTGAGCCATCTCTGCAGGTGAACTCGCTGCCCTCCCCCCTATGTGGGACCTGACTCCCAGGGGTGTAAATCTCCCTGGCAATGCAGAATATGACTCCCGGGGATGAATGTGGACCCAGCATCGTGGGACTGAGAGTATCTTCTTGACCAAAAGGGGGATGCAAAATGAGACAAAATAGTTTCAGTGGCTGAGAGATTTCAAATGTAGTCGAGAGGTCACTCTGGTGGACATTCTTATGCACTATATAGATAACACCTCTTAGGTTTTAATGTATTGGAATAGCTAGAAGTAAATACCTGAAACTACCAAACTCCAACCCAGCAGTCTGGACTCCTGAAGACAATTATATAATAATGTGGATTACAAGGGGTGACATGTGATTGTGAAGACCTTGTGGATCACACCCCCTTTATCTAGTGTATGGATGAGTAGAAAAACGGGGATAAAAACTAAAGGACAAATGGGGTGGGATGGGGGGATGATTTGGGTGTTCTTTTTTCACTTTTATTTTTTATTCTTGTTCTGGTTCTTTCTGATGTAAGGAAAATGTTCAGAGATAGATTGTGGTGATGAACGCATAACTATGTTATCATACTGTGGACGGTGGATTGTATACCATGGATGATTGTATGGTGTGCGAATGTATTTCAATAAAACTGAATTTAATAAAAAAATATGATTAATATCATTTCATCAGTTTTAACAAAGGTATAGCATCAATGCAAAATGCTAATATAGGGAAAACTATGTGAGGGGGGTATATGGAAACTGTGTATAATTTTTTTCTGTAAACTTACAGCTTCTCTAATAATTTTTTTTTAATTAAAAGAAGTAAAATGAACACAAACTTGTATTTAAGGGAAAATATCAAATCTTAATAATATGTCATGTTGTATAGCTGGTCACACTTTTCTTTTTTTATAACTTTCATTGTGAAAATTTCCTACCATACACAAATTTAAGTATAATAATTTCTAAGACTCCATCATGCAGCTCCAACAACCATCAAATTTTGGCTTCTTGTTTTTGCTAAGGGTTTTGCTAACGTATTTTAAAGTATATCCCAGACATCAGACATCAAATGATATTTCAACCCTAAATACTTCATTATGTATCTCAAAAAATTACAAACATAAGCACAATGGTAATCTTACACCAACTGAAAATAAAAATAATTCTATAATATTAAATAATTCCAATCCATATTAAAATTTCCCTGATTGTCTAAAAAAAGGACTTTTTTTTTCTTTTTTAAATAGTCAGTCAGTTTGTTCAAATCGGAATCCAAACAAAATCTTTTTTTTTTTTTTTTTTTTGGTTATCATGGCTCTTAAATCTTTTTGAAAGCTCTGAAAATCTACTATAGTCTCTCCTCCCTACCCTGTTTCTACAGGGCATTACTTATTTCAGAAACCAGGCCAGGTATCCTGAGGATTGTTCCACATTCTGGATTTGGCTGCCTGCTTCCTCATTGTGTTATTTAACTTGCTCCTCTTTCTCTTGCAGAACCTGAAGACCAGAAGTCAGATCTAAAGGCTTGAATAAATTTTCTTTATTCAAACAGTATACTTGTTTGGGCCCAGACTGAGTTTGTGCAGAGCATGGACTGGTGTAGCTGTGAGACTGAAAAACATGCCAGGCACAGTAGACATAGGAGAAGTTCTCCAGGGCAGCCGTTGAGGTCACTTAGCCCTCCACCAGGAATGGCGGGAGTACAAGAGTAGTAATGCATGATTTTGGAACAAAGAGATTCCATATAGTATGAGGACATCAGGTCTCTAGTATAATCATTAAAGGGGCCTAAAACCTGATGTTTTACTAAAATAAGTGTTTAAGACTAAGATATAATCAATGCCATTTTTACTTCTGTGGTTACTTTCTTCTTCCACTGGGGAGGTTGTTTACTTTCTTAACCTTTGTCCTTGGCTAAAGCAGGTTTGTTACAGGCTATTTAGGAAGGGGCCTGGCCCTGGTCCTACACAAATACATAGAGGTGACTTTCATGTTGCATCAAATCAGAAGGCCTACAAGGTCTTGTTTCATTTTGAGTGAAGCTCAGATTGATGAGTGGATTAAGGTTCTGCCAGCCCAGTGCTTCATTGGGAAGTTTCCTTCACCCTATGACCACTGATACCATTCTTTAAGTCAGGAATTAGCATATCATCCTTTGCAAAGTATATCTTCATGTAAATTATTTCTCTTGTATCTGTATGAGGTATAGACATCATTTCACCCATCATTAAGAGGAAGAACCAAGGTATTTACAGAAGTTGTAACTTGATGAAATTCGCAGTGACTTTGAACCATGCAGAATCAGAATTCACATATGTCAATCCCTATGAGAGGATCATATCTATGATTTCTATGACAGGAAACATCACAGGCAATAATGTTCCCTAGTGTCTTGTCATTTGGAATTCAAAGGAGTGTTTTAAAATTGGGCTCAGGGAAAAAAATAATTTAATTGAGAACTTAGTGGAAAATAAGAATAAGCTTGGGTCAATCTTTTCTGGATTATCAGATATAAGAAATTTGATTTGTTTGGTTATGGACACCTGAAACCCCAACCATCTTCATTGTTTGAGTTAAGTTTTTGCTGCATGATTCTGGTCAGATGAACCAAAGAGGACATTTCTCCCACCCTGAAATATTCTGATCCCCAGCACAATCTGGGGGCTGTTGACAGTAAGGGTTATGTTCAGCTAAAAATATCAGAAGTGCCAATTCCAGGGTATTAGACAAATAGGATTTTATTTTTCTCATATGAGAAAATAATGTGGGGTTGAGCAGCTGCTGGCGTTGCTTTAGTGGCTTGATGATGACAGGGCAGATGTTTCTGCAAATATCTTAGCCTATTATGCATGGTCTCAGAATAGCTGCTGCACCTCCAACCATCATGTATGTATTCAAGGCAGGAAGAGAAGGGCTTGTGATAAATCACAGATAGCAGTGGATCACCCCAAAGGAGAATAATACATAGCATCAGAGAAGCGTCTGTTCTTCTTTTTTTAAAAACTCAATGTTATTGAGATATATTCACACACCATACAGTCATCCAAAGTATACAGCCAATTGTTCACAGTACCATTGTATAGTTGTGCATTCATCATCACAATCACTGTTTGAACATTTTCATTACCCCCCAAAAAATAAGAATAAAAATTAAAGTAAAAAAAACACCCAAATCATCCCATCCCCCTATTCCTCTCTATTATTCATTTACTTTTTGTCCCCAGTTTTCTACTCATCCATCCATATGCTGAATAAAGAGAGTGTGAGTCACAAGGTTTTCACAATCACATGGTCACATCATGTAAACTATATAGTTATAAAATTGTCTTCAAGAATCAAGGCTACTAAGTTGCAGTTCAACAGCTTCAGATATTTCCTTCTAGCTATTCCATTACACTAAAAACTAAAAAGGGGTATCTATAGAATGCATAAGAATAACCTCCAGAATGTCCTCTCAAATGCATTTGAAATTCTCAGTCACTGAAACTTTGTTTTGTTTCATTTCTCTTCCCCATTTTGGTCCAGAAGGCTTTCTCAATCCCACAGTGTTGGGTCCAGGTTCATCCCCAGGAGTCATGTCCCATGTTGCCAGGGAGATTTACACCCCTGTGAGTCATGGCCAGTGTAGGGGGAGAGGGCAGTGAGTTTACCTGAAAAGTTGGCTTAGAGAGAGAGGCCACATCTGAGCAACAAAAGAGGTTCTCTGGGGGTGACTCTTAGGCACAATTATAAGTAGGCCTAGCCTGTCCTTTGCAGTAACAAGCTTCATAACAGCAAGACCCAAGGTCAAGGGCTCAGCCTTCTAAGTTGGTAGTCCCCCTTTTTTTAGTGCTTGTGAGAATATCAGTAATTCCCCAGGTGGGGAAGTTTAATATTTCCATATTTTCCCCTAATTCCTAAGGGGGACTTTGCAAATACATTTTTATTCTCTGCCCAAATTACTCTGGGATGTTTTGGGGCTTCACACTAACCTGTAAAAACCAACCCAGATTTCACTACCTATTCAAAGTTCCATGTAATTATGTTGTTTGAGAGAACTTACCATACAAGTTAAATTATATAGTGAGTCACAAAAAATATAAATTTTGCACTGAATAAAGATTTCTTCCTTTGGTCACACACAGAAGTTGAAGTATATCATCCTTTACCCTTTAGTCTGATTTACCTTAGTCCTAACCAAGTCCATTTAATTCATATCTCTAATTAAAGTCTGATCTTTTTATAGCCTCTTTAACATTTACTTTATGGGGTAATGTTGACATGAATAGCTGCTGAACTCTGGCTCTGAGTTTCAGGTATCACACAGATACTCAAAGTTCCAGGGACTGATGAGGTTATACAGAAAGAGCCCAGCAACTCAGAATTTAGAAATAGCCATTACAATTCAGGAATAGATGTGACTGTTGCAAGAGCTTACAATCTAGGAACATTTACAATAAGTCTTCCTCTGATAACCCATGTTTTCAAATTGTTTGTATATTATGGTTAGTTCATATTAGTGAGGCATTATAATGTTTGTCTTTTCATTTCTGTTTATTTCACTCAACATACTGTCCTCAATGTTCATTTACCTAGTTGCGTACCTCACAACTTCATTCCTTCTTGTAGCAGCTCAATATTCCATTGTGTGTATACACCACAGTTCACCATTCTGTTCATCAGTTGATGTATCCTTTGACCACCTCCATCAGTTGTTAATCATGAATACTGTCACCATAAACCCCACTGTGCAAATGTACATTTGTGTCCCTGTTCTCAATTCTCCCAAGTATATACCAATAACAGGATTGCAGAACCATACGGAAACCCCATACTTGGCTTCCTGTGGAACCACCACACTGCCGTTCAGATGGGCTGTGCTGTTCAACTTCCCCACCAACAGTGGTTAGGTACATTTTCCAGCAGTTGTATCCCTCTGTTGATTTTTTAAACAGTATTATTCACCCACCATACATTCCTTCCTAAGTAAACAATCAATGGTTCCCAGTATAATCACATAGTTATGCATTCAACACCACAATCTACATGAGGACATTTCCATTTCTTCCACAAAGAAAAAGGAAAAGGAGAAAAAAGAAAAGGAATAGACAACTAAAAAAAAAAAAAAAGAAAAAATAAAATTATATAAAATAAAATACAATAAAAAATGTCAGACAATGATACCAATGCCAAGAATCCCATACCCCTCCCTTATATCCCCCTCTTATAGACATTTAGATTTGGTAGACTTTGTTACAATTAATGAAAGGATATTACAATATTACTGTTAACTACAGACTCCAGTTTTCATTGGTTGTATTTTTCCCCATTACCATCCCATTTTCAATATCTTGCAAAGTTGACATTCATTTGTTCTCCCTCAGGTAAAAACATTTTTGCATTTATACATTTAATCACAATCATTGACCACTCTAGGTTTCAATAAGTTATGCAATCCCAGACTTTATCTTCTATCTTTCCTTCTGATGTTCCACATTCACCTATCTTCCTCTTTCAACCGTACTCACAGTCATCTTTGTTCAGTGTACTTACAATATTGTGCTAGTATTGTCTGATCCATTTCTGGATTATACAATCAATTGTGTTGAACATTCTGTACCCCTTCAGCATCAAATGCCTCATCTCTACCCTCCTTCTATCTCCTGGTATCTTCATTTCTACACTCATCTCCAAACTGCTCTTGCCTGTCTTTTCCTATCTGTCTGTAGCACTCCCTTTTGTATTTCCCATAGAGGAGGTCTCCTGTTCATGAACACTCTCAGTGTCTGTTTATCTGTAAATATTTTAAACTCTCTCTCATTTTTGAAGGACAATTTTGCTGGATATAGGATTCTTGGTTGGCAGTTTTTCTCTTTTAGCATCTTGAAATATACCATTGCCTTCTCCCCTCCATGGTTCCTACTGAGAAATCCACAAGTAGTCCTATTGCACTTCCCTTGTATGTGATGAATTGCTTTTCTGTTGCTGCTTTCAGAGTTCTCTCATTGTCTTGGACATTAGGCAATCCTGATTAGTAAGTGTCTTGGAGTAGGTCTATTTGGATCAATTCTGTTTGGGATTTGCTGTGCTTCTTGGACCTGTAATTTTATGTCTTTCATAAGAGTTGGGAAATTTTCATTGATTATTTCCTCTGTTATTCTTTCTGCCCCTTTTCTCATCTCTTCTCCTTCTGGGACACCTATAACATTTATATTCATGTGCTTTATGTTGTCATTCAGTTGCTTGAGACCCTGCTCACATTTTTCCATTCTTTCCCTATCTGCTCTTTTGTGTGTAGGAGTTCAGATGTCCTGTCCTCTGGTTCCCTAATCCTTTCCTCTGCCTGTCCAAGTCTGCTATTGTATGTTTCCATTGTGTTTTTCTTCTATTCTATTGTGACTTTCTTTTTTTTTTAATTTAATAGATTTTATTTTGAAATAAATTCAATCTTACAGGAAGAGTTGCAAAAACAGTACAAACCCCATACATAGAACTCCATCATACCCCGACCTCCCTCCCCATACCCCAATCCACCCCCTTTAACATCCTGTCAAACCACCATTTCTTTCTTTCCCTCCCTCTCTCCCTTCCTCCCTCCCTCCCTATCTATCATCCATCATCTATTGCTCTGTCCTCTGAACATATGTGAGCAAGCTGCACATATTTTTGAACAAACAATATAATTCACATATATCTTTCCCATGGACAAGAACATTCTTTCATGCAATCTCATTAAACGCAGCTAAGAATTTCAAGAAATTCAACATTGACACAAAGCTTACATTCTATATTTCCTTTTTGTGTGTGTGTGTGTGTGTCCCATCTGTGTCCCTTTGAGCCTCCTCTCCTCCATCCTCAGATCCCATCCAGGATCATCCTTGGCATTTAATTGTCATTTATTTAGACTTTTTTTTTTAATTGTAGAAACATATATATAGACTAAATCTTCCCATTCCACCCCCTCCCTAGCATTCCGTTAGTGGTATTAATCACATTTAGAATGGTGCAATGCTATCACCTTCTCACCATCCATTTCTAGAAGTTTCTCTTCACTCCAAACAGAAACCCTACACTCATTTCTTAACTCCCCATTGCCCCTTCCCCCACTTCTCAGAACCCCTACTCTACTTTTCATCTCTATGATCATATTCTCTGATACTTTCTTTGTGTTTACCATGGGGCTTAAATTTAACATCTTAAATCTATAACAATCTTGTTTTTCTTTGATACCAACTTAATTTCAACATGATACATAAACTATGTTCCCATACTCCATTATTCTCCCACCTTTATGTAGTTCTTGTCAAAAATTACATATTTTACATTGAGTCCAAAACCACTGATATATCATTACAGTTTATGTATTTTAGATCCTGTAGGAAGTAAATAGTGGAGTTATAAATAAAAAATACAGTAGTATTGGTATTTATATTTACCATGTGATCTTTACTGGAAATCTTTATTTCTTCATGTAGTTTCAGTCAATTGTTTAGTTCCCTTCCTTTCAGCCTGCTCAACTCCCTTTAGCATTTCTTATAGGACTGATTACTGGTGATGAAGTCCCTCAGCTTTTGATTATCCAGGAATGTTTTTTATCTTCCCCTCATTTTTATCCTCCAGGTGTTTGTGAATTCTCCAAGTCTCTGATGGTTATTGACTTCTATTTGTATTCTATTGTGGTCAGAGAATGTGCTTTGAACAAATTCATTTTTTTTTTAATTTATTTAGGCTTGTTTTTATGCCCCAGCATATGGTCCATTATGGAGAAAGATCCATGATCCTAGAGAAGAATGTGTGTGCTGGTGACCTGGGATGTAATATTCTATATATGTCTGTTAAAATTTTCTCTCTCTCTCTCCTTTCTTTGTTTCTCTGTTGGTAGGGCTCCCTTTAGTATCTGAAGTAGGGCAGGTCTTTTATTAGCAAAATCTCTCAGCATTTGTTCTTCTGTGAAAAATTTAAGCTCTTCCTCAAATTTGGAGGAGAGTTTTGCTGGATAAAGTATTCTTGGTTGGAAATTTTTCTCTCTCAGAGTTTTAAATATGTCATGCCAGTGTCTTCTTACCTCCATGGTGGCCGCTGAGTAGTCACAACTTAGTCTTATGTTGTTTCCTTTGTATGTGGTGAATTGCTTTTCTCTTGCTGCTTTCAGAATTTGCTCCTTCTCTTCAGTATTTGAGAGTCTGATCAGAATATGTCTCAGAGTGGGTTTATTTGGATTTATTCTATTTGGAGTTTGCTGGGCATTTATGCTTTGTGTATTTATGTTGTGTAAAAGGTTTGGGAAGTTTTCCCCAACAATTTCTTGGAATACTCTTTCTAGACCTTTACACTTTTCTTCCCCTTCTGGGACACCAATTAGTCTTAAATTTGGATGTTTTATTTTATCTATCGTATCCCTGAGATCCATTTTGATTTTTTTGATTTTTTTCTCCATTCTTTCTTTTGTTCTTTCATATTCTGTTCTTTGGTCCTTGAGGAGGCTGAGTTGTTGTTCAGCTTCCTCTAATCTTGACTTATGAGTATCCAGAGTCTTTTTAATTTGGCCTACAGTTTCTTTAATTTCCATAAGATCTTCTATTTTTTTATTTACTCTTGCAATTTCTTCTTTATGCTCTTCTAGGGTCTTCTTTATGTCTTTTATATCCTGTGCCATGCTCTTCTTCATGTCCTTTATATCCTGAGCCATGTTCTTGTTGCCTGTCTGTAATTCTTTGATTAATTGTGCCAAGTACTGTGTTTCTTCTGATCTTTTGATTTGGGTGTTTTGGTTTGGGTTCTCCATATCGTCTGGTTTTATCATATGTTTTAAGATTTTCTGTTGTTTTTGGCCTCTTGGCATTTGCTTTACTTGATCTTTAATTTATCAGAATTGCAGCTTGGTGACGTACACTTTCTGTAACTAACAAGCAGATGGCGTCTGTGAGTCAGCTATTCCCCTCAAGTTAGTTCCCCCCCACTTTGTCTTTGTGGTGTGTGGGGGTCTGATTCTTGTGGGGTCCAATTGGTGCACCAAGTTTGGATGTGTTGCTGGTGCTGTCCACCCTGAATGTGGGGCAAGTGTCTGGGTGGTTAGGCAGGCAGGGCAGCTTTAATAATCAAATCTCCCAGGTGTTCCTGGAGATTTAAGACTGTTCTCTGCTGCTGACCCACAAGTCCTTGGTATTGGCATAGGTTCCCTGGGATTTCCGAGCAGTTCCCCCTTCCCAGCTGTGCTCTTCCAGGACCTCTGCTGAGGGAGGGCCATGCCATGTCATTAGTGTGTGCTGGCCCACCAGGTAAGCCCTGGGTCACTGGGCCATGCAGGGCCGCTTCCAGCCTGCTTCAAAGATGGTTGAATGGGAAGTGTTAACTTCCCCCTTTTTGCACAGCTCTGCCCTCCCAACTCCCGGACAATCAGCTGTGGGTGTATTAAAGGCCACTGTCCACGGCCAATATTGTGGCTTGTGTGTATGCTGCGGCAAAGATTCCCCATCACATGGCGTTTCTTGGAGCAGCTCTGGGCTGTGGGTCTGGCCCCGGGCAGGAGCGTCCCCTGCCTGCTGGGGAGATGGCTGCAAGGAATGCAGTTTTTTTCTCCTTTTGGCTCCCCTCTGCTCCTCTGGTCTCAAGACAATCAGCAGCAGGTGTGGGAAGGGGTATCCTCCATGTCAGACACCAAGGCGTTAGCCCAGCCTGCTCCCACTGTGCTTCACTGTGCAGCTCTCCTCATCATATCTGCAGCCACTCCTGGGCCTTTTTTTAAAGATCTGGTCCATTTCCAAATGCCAGCCCACTGTTTCCCCACACTGCAGCACAGCTGTGGGACTTTCAGCTGACTCACTCACTCATTTCAGAATGCAGGCTCCTGGTTTCAGCAAATGCGCATTTCCTGTGGATTTAGCAGACCTTGTCTGGCTGGTGCATTGCTGGCAGTGGTGTTCTGGGTCACTTTCTGGTTTTTATCTAGTATTTTTCATGGAGGTGTTTTTTTTTTTGCCCTGTCTCACCTAGCCACCATCTTAGGTTCTCTATTGTGACTTTCATTCCCCTAAGTTTTGCCATTTGTTTTTTCAAGCTTAGAAATTCTTCCTTATGGTCAACCAGTGTCTTCTCTATATCCTTATCTCTTTTGTCACATTTTCTTTCAACTCATTGATTTGATTTAGCGTATTTATTTGAACATCTTTAATTAGTTGTTTCAACTCTTGAATCTCAGTTGAGGTGTTAGTCTGTTCCTTTGAATGGGCCATATCTTCATGTTTCCTGGTGTGGTTCATGGATTTTTGCTGTTCAGGCATCTGATTTTCTTGATTAGTATATTCTACAGGTTGTTTTCTCTCTTTTGCATAGGGTTTTCCTGTGGATTGTCTTTAATTTCTATTGTTTCTTTGTTTCTCTTGCTGGCCAGTTGTCAGATTGTCTCTGCTGCCCAGTCTCCCCTCCCCCCCAAATGAGGCACCCACCATGGCCTGCCACAGGATGGGAGGTAGGCACTTGGCACCCCAGAAAATTCACTGTGTGTAGTAATACAAATCTGCTGGCTTCCAGTGGTGCTCCATTTTCTGCCATCCAGGAAGGCCTGGATTTGTTTTTGAGCTCTGCTTTAAGAGTTATGTCTTCTGCATTTCTTTGCCAAAATGGGTCCAGGTTTCTGTACAGGTTGTGTAGACCAGCTTCTGTAAGAAAAGGTCTGGAGCATCCTTTTAAAAGTGTTTCAATTCCCTTTCACCTTCCAGACTGTCCAGCAGATGGTGCTGTTCAGTAACTTAATCAGAAGCAGTTTTGCCTCTTAGAACAGGCTGTGTCTGCACAGGTGAGCTGAAACTGTGGGATTCCTATGCCATCACTTTGCTGGCCAAAATCTGACTCATTGTGGGGCTTCACCTGTAGCAGAGTACTCCCTCACTGCCCCAGTACTCTAGCTGTCCCCAAGGCAAGGAAATGGCCACTTGCTGCTGCCTCCCTCAAGGGTGGAGGAAGGGCTTTCAGACCCAGGGCTGGAAACACTGTCTCTGTCCACATTTTCTAGGTCTCTTTGTCCCTCACTTATCTGGACCTTGAAATGTCCTCCCCTGTTCCCCAGGTCTTCAAAGAGTGGGGGTATGTCTCACTGCTGTGAGAGATTTTAAAGTCTGTGTCCCTGGTGGGAGGGGTCCTGTCTGCTGATTCTATATCTTTCCCACCCTGAGACTGAATGAGGGAGAGGGGAGAGGACTGGCTAGTCTAGGACAGATGATTCCTATCTGGTATTTCTTCTCTTTCTTCAATTCAGCTTTTTCAGGATCCTTCTCCAGTGTATAACCTCCTCCAGAGTTTCAAACAATTCAGAATTGTCCTTTTCTTCACTGAATCTCTGGAAAGAAGTCTTCAGTAGCTGTTTAATGTTGCTATGTAGATGGTGTCACCCCAGAGAAGCATCTTTTATCTTGTGTCCTTCTCACATCCTCTGGGCTTTTTGTCTAATTTCAGCAGCAGCTGCAGGAACAGTTCCATGTAGGCTTTGACTCATTTCACCATGGCAATTGCTTCTTTCTGCTCTGGGGCTTCTGTAAAGCTATGATCCAAGATGCCATCACAGCACTCCTCTCCACCTGGCATGCCTCCAATGATGACCACACCCTAAACCCTGGAACCTGTAAAATATATCATCTTACATGGCAAAGGGGAATTAAGGTTGTATAGAATTAAGGTTGCTAAGCTGCTGACCTTAAAATAGTTTGTAGTGGATTATCTGGGTGGCCTCAATATAATTGCATGGTCCTTAAAAGTGGAAAAGGGAGGTAGAACATTCAGAAAAGGCAATGTGATGATGGAAGGAAGATCAAAATGATATGATTGTTGGTCTTGAAGATGGAGGGGTCATAAGCTAAGATATACAGTCAAGGTCTAGAAGCTTGAAAAGGCAAGGGAATGGATTCTCCTCTAGGGACTCTAGAAAGAAATACAACTGCCTATACCTTGACTTTAGCCCCCTGAAACCTGTATAAGACTTCTAGGCTACAGAACTATAAGATATATTCATGTTGTTTAAACTATTAAGTCTGCAGTGATTTATCATAGCAAAAATAGAAAACTAATGCATTCTGGAGTCACCACCTAAACAAATTACCTGAGCACAAATCTTTATTTCAGGCTATAGCTTTTGGAGGCATTTAGGCTATGACAATGGCAGAGATTTAATACTAAGGAATGGCCTCAAGAAGCATCTGAACTTGTTGATTAGAAAGAAGAGTTCAAAATTAGTTATATCAGAATGATTTTTGGACAATAATAGTTTTCAAACTTTGTTTTGTAGTTTGGAACTCTGCAAAGCAAACTTACTCAGAAGACAAACATACAAACAAAGAAACAAAAAACAGAACTGGGTCCTCTACTTCCATCCTTCCTCCAAAAGTCCTGAAAGGGTATTTAAAGACTCTTAGGCCACTCCCTTTATCCAGTGTATGGGCAGATGAGTAATAAAATGAAGACAAAAATATATAAATAATAGGGAGGACATGGGGAATGGGATGTTTTGGGTGTTTTTAATTTTTATTTTTAAATTTATTTTGGGGTAATGAAAATGTTCTAAAGACTCTTAGGTCACAGTTTGAAAACTAGTTTCATGATTCAGATGGATATTTTTAAACAATCTTACTCATAAGATTAACCTTTTTGATTAAATGGGAGCACATTATATAGACCCTAAGGGATCAGTCCTACTCAAATCTAGATGTTCCACATGAATAATGTAGACTTTCTTTTATCATAGACGCAGTTCACATGGAAACACCTGCTCTCAAAAGTCAATGGCTGTCTGTGGCAAAGATCTTTAATTATTTCAGCAGATTTGGACTGTTGTTTGGGAAAAGTTTTGGCCAACTCTCCAAGTCTTATACCTTCATACAGTTTCTACTATAGTTGAGCCTCCTATTAATCAGCAGTACAGAATACCTGAATTCTCCCCTCCTTAAAGTTACTGTTTGTTTTATGCCAAAATAAATCCCAGTCTTGTTAGTTTGGGACTTGATAAAACAAAATTTTGTTAGGAACAAAAGCCCAACAGGAATATTAAAGGTTAGTCTTAAAACAGGGAAATAGCACAGCAGTTAGTGTTTTTTATAATAGACTTTATTTTTTAGAACACTTCTATATTTACAGAAAAATTGAGATGAGACTACAAAGAGCTCTCATATAGCCTACACAATAAGCTTCTCATTATTATTAACATCTTACATTAGCATGCTACATTTGTTACAATTAATGAATCAATATTCATATATTCTTATTAACTAAAGTCCATAACTTATTCACATTTCCTTAGTTTTAGCTAAGGAATTTTTCTGTTCTGGGATCTGATCCAGGATTTCATATTACATTTGGCTGTCAAGTCTCCTCAGGTTCCTCTGGGCCATGACAGTTTCCCAGACTTTCCTTGTTTTTGATGACTTTGAAAATATTTCGTAGGAGATCCCACTACTGGGATTTGTCTGATGTTTTTCTCATGATTAGACTGGGATTATGGGTTTTTGGAGGAAGACAACCCAGGTAAAGTGACATTATCATCATATTATATGAAGGGTACATATTATCAACATGATTTATTAATTTGGATGTTGTGATGGTTAAGTTCATGTGTCAACTTTGCCAGATGATGGTGTCCAGGTGTCTGATCAAGCAAGCACTGGCTTAACCATTACTGCAAGGACATTTGTGGCTATTAATAAACCAGAAGGTGGTTTATTAAATCATCAGTCAGTTGGCTGCAGCTATGACTGATTACACCAATGAAGGGCATGTCTTCTTCCACAATGAGAGAATTCAATCAGCTGGATTTAATCCAATCAGTTGAAGTTTTTAAGCCAGACAGATAGAGAACCTTCATTTCTTTTTTGGCTAACCAACAAAGCATTTCTTGAGGAGTTCACCAAAGTTGCCAGTTCATTCCTGAGGAGTTCATTGGATATCTTCATTGGAGTTGCCAGTTTGCTGCATGCCCGACAGAATTTGGACTCATGCATACTCACAGTTGCATGAGACACTTTTATAAAATCTTATATATATCGATAACTCTTGTTGATTCTGTTTCCCTAGAGAACCCTGACTAATACAACTTGGTACCAGGAGTGGTTCTTGAGAAACAGAATCTTAAAATAGGCTTTTACAATTTGTTTTCTACTCTGATCAGATTCAAAGGCACTAATGACTCCATTTCCAATAATCAAGAGGGCACTGACAGTCCATGCCATGAGATGGCAAAGGAGATATGCAAAACAGCACTGTTTGATTCTCTTAATCATACTCTTGTATGAAGCAAGGCTCTGGGTGACAGTGTTTTCAACACCTTCACAGAGTTTTACAGAATTAAGAGGTATAATGAGTTGGCTGGCTGCTCTTAGATACATTGGATAAAGTTGTAAGAGAAAGGGATGAGCTAAAGGCTTCAAATTTAAAACATATATGCCATATGACAGATGTAAATGTTTCTATGTATGCCCTGAAAGAAATTCTTATTTCCTGTGGCCACAGACTTGAGATTTCTGAAAACCAGACAGACTCTTTTTGTGTGAGTAGCAGATTTACAACATAAACTAAAATCTCAACCTCTCAGGGTGTCTGCTGTTAAAGTAGGGCATTGATTGGAAAATAATGGGATCCTGAAACTTGGTATGGGGACATATGGATTGATAATAATAGCAGTGAGAACATTGGAACCCTGGATTCTGCTGAGTCATTGTTAGATCTACCTGTAGGGGGCTGTCCTGAGGAAACAGCTTCCCCACCTCCAGTCTGCTGTAAGGAGTCTGCCATCCAGCCTCCACCTAAAAAGATTAACCCTTCAGTGTCTGCTAATCCTGTGATCACCTCCCCTGAGGAAGCAGCCCTCACTCCTCTGTCTAGAGAGATTAATCCTGTTTTAAGAGATGAAAATGCAACAGAATGTCCTGAGGTAAATGGCTTGAGGGATAATTCTAATTCTTTTCATGACCCACCCCACTCCTGGTACCAAGTTGTATTAGTTAGGGTTCTCTAGGGAAACAGAATCAATGAGAGATACCTATGAATATAAGATTTATAAAAGTGTCTCATGCAACTGTGGGTATGCATGAGTCCAAATTCCGTGGGGCAGACAGCAAACTGGCAACTCCAATGAAGATGTTCAATGAACTCCTCAGGAAAGAAACTGGCAACTTCCATGAACTCAGGAAATGAACTGGCAACTTCAATGAACTCCTCAGGAAACACTTCTCTGGTCAGCTGAAGAGGAAGTGAAGGTCCTCTATCTGTCTTGCTTAAAAGTCTTCAGCTGATTGATTGGATTAAATCCAGTCAACTGCATTCTCTCATTGTCAACACACCCTTCACTGACATCATCAGTCACAGCTGCAGCCAATGACTGAAGTTTTAATAAACCAGCCTGTTGATTTATTAACCAGCCACAAATGTCCTCACAGCAACAGTTAGTCCAGTGCTTGCTTGACCACACAGCTGCGTGTCATCACCTGGCCAAGTTGACACATGAATCTAACCATCACAAAGGAGATTATGGAAAAGAGAGTAAGTTCATTTAGATTCTAAATTCAAAATCATCAGATTTCAGGACAGATGTCTTTATAGACAAGAAGAATTAAAAATGGATGGGGGTGTCTTCTGGGAAGATGGTGGAATAAGAACAGGCAGAACTCACTCCTCTACCATAAAACAACTGGAGAACAGGTAAAAACTGTCCAAAGCAGCAGTTCCTGGGGTTGGGTGACAAGAGAAGGAGCATTGCAATATATAAGGAAGAGCTGAATGAAAAAGCAGAGAAACTATGACTAAGAAATAGGGCTGAGCATTCTCAATTGCAACTACCCCAAGGCCTACAGTTGCATACTTGCTGGACAAGGCAGGTGAAAAATGGCACAATGCTACTTTGGCTATTGGCTGAGAGAGTCAACCTAGAGTCTTCATGTGGAATCCCAGGAGCTAACAGACTCATTACATACAGGTACAGAGACACTGCTGTGGTGCCCAGTGCCCACCCCCAATCCCTGAGGCTGGCTGCTGTGGGCACCTGGATTTGGGGGATATTGGGCATCCCTGCTCTCAGGAGGAGAGGGGGGATGCAGAGTAGTGCCAATCTTATGATTGGCTGCAGAGGAGGGCCTTCTGTGTTCCACATCTTCAATCCTTTCTTCATGTGGGACCAGGATGCTCACACCTTGGCTGCATACATGAATGGAGATGTGGGGAGAAGGAGGGAGCTGCATTACAGCACAAGGTGCCCTTCCCCCACTCCTGAGGCTGGTGGATGTATACTGGCCTGGATCTTGCCAACAAGTATAAAGCAGTACATGCCTGGGTCGACTGCTGGCAGGTGAAGTTGAACCTCTCAATCCCACAGCCTGGAGTCTGCAGCACCAGATCCATTGTACCCACAAGTGGATTCTTTGCTGTAGTTTATGGTGCCCATCCCCTACCAACAGAGACAGTGGCTTTCAGCTCATGTGGACCTGAACCTTGGAGAGACAGGGAGGCCCTCCCCTCAGGAAAAGAGGGAGAAGCAGATTAATCCTGAACTAACAGTTGGCCAGATGGGGCAAACCACTGGGTCCTGTGACCTGGACTCTATTTTCACCTGGTCTGGACTCTGCCCATCTGGCTGCTGCACTCAGGGAGAGGGTTTTTATTTAGGGGGGGAGTAGGTGTCCTAAGAGCACCATCAGCTGGGAAGACTGGGAAAGTGAAGCATGGCAAGATGATTTTCTGCCCAGCCTCTAACAGCCTTCTGAAAAGGGCTGCACCACCTGCATGAGACCCTGGCCATGGTTTGGCTGGGAATTGCTGACATACCAAGTACCAAAGGGAACTTCAGTGCAAACCTAAGCAACAATAAAATCTTAGCCAAGCAAGGGAAACCAACTTTCAGCATAATCTTACCAAGATAATCAGATGCCAAGAATCCAGCAAAAAATCACAAGGCACATAAAGAAGCAAGAAGATACGGCCAAGCCAAATGGTCAAATTAAAATTTGGAGGAGACACAGAATTTGGAACAAAAAATCAAAGATGTTCAAACAAATCTCCTAAATAACTTCAACGAGATGGTTAAAGAGATAAAGGATATTAAGAAGACACTAGAAGAGCATAAAGAAGAATTTGGAAGAATAAATAGGAAAATAGCAGATCTTTCAGAAATGAAAGGTAGTGTGGATCAAATTAAAAATATACTAGAGACACACAACAGAAGATTTAAAGAGGAAGAAGAAAGACTAAGCAAACTAGAGGACAGAGAAACCTAATTCAAACACATGAAAGAACAAATGGTGAAAAAATGGAAAACTTTGAATTGAATCTCAGGAAATGATTGACAACACAAAACACACAAATATAATAATCTTTGGTGTCCCAGAAGGAGAAGGGAAGAGTAAAGGGCTAGAAAGATTATTTGGAGGAGATAATTGGGAAAAACTTCCCACCCCTTAAAAAAGATATAAATAGGCAAATCAAAGAAGTCCAATGAACTCCCATCAGAATAAATCCAAATAGACCCACTCCATGACACATACTAATCAGACTGCCAAATGCTGAAGAGAAGGAGAAAGTCCTGAAAGCAGCAAGAGAAATGATTCACCACCTACAAGGGAAGCCACCTAAGACTAAGCACTGACTACTGATTGGGCACCATGGAGGTGAGAAAGCAGTGGTATGATATATTTAAGATTCAAGAAATACTAAAGGGAATTCTATCAGCTGGGAGAAAAAAAAGACAGGAAAGAGAGGCTTGAAGGTGAGTATAGAAATGATGATTATCACTAGGGGTACTAAAAGATAAAAAAGAGAGAAAAATACTAGGTCTGACAAATAAAAGCCAAGGGATAAACTGGTTTAAGTAAGAACAGCTTTTACAATAATAACATTGAATATTAATGGATTAAACTCCCCAGTCAAAAGTCACAGATTGGCAGAATGGATAAAAAGATATGATCCATCTGTATGCTGTTTACAAGAGACTCATTTTAGACCCAAAGATACAAAAAGTTTGAAAGTGAATGGATGGAAAAAGATATTCCATGCAAGCAATAACAAAAAAAGTGGGACAGCTATATTAATATTAGATAAAATAGACTTCAAGTGCAAAGATGCTATGAGACAAAGAAGGATACCTTGATATTAATAAAAGGGGTAATTCACCAAGAAGATATAATAAGTGTTTATGCACCTAATCAAACTGCTTCAGAGTATGTTAGGCAAACACTGTCAAAACTGAAGAGAGCAATAGATGTTTCTACAACAATAGTGGGAGACTTCAACATACTACTCTCTTCAATACATAAAACAACCAAGCAGAGGATCAATAAGGAAGTAGAGAACCTAAATGATATGGTAAATGAATTAGACCTAACATACATATATAGATAGTTGCACCCCAAAAGAACAAGATATGCATTCTTTTCAAGTGCTCATGGAACATTCTCCAGGATAGACCGTATGCTGGGGCAGAAAACAGGTCTTAATACATTTAAAAGGACTGCAATTATACAAAGTACTTTCTGTGATCATAATGGAATAAAGCTGGAAATCAATAACCACAGGAGAACTGGAACTTCCACAAATACATGGAGGTCAAACAACAAACTCTTAAACAATCAGTGGGTCAAAGAAGAAATTTCAAGAGAAATTGATAAGTTTCTGGAGATGAAGGAAAGTGAGAATACAAAATATCAAAACTTCTGGGATGCAGTGAAGGCAATGCTTAGAGGGAAATTTATATCTGTAAATGCCTAAATGAAAAAGGAAAAAGGAGCTAAAACCAAAGATCTAATTGAACAACTGAAGAAACTAGATAAAAAGCAGCAAACTCACCCCAAAGCAAGCAGAAAAAAGAAATAAAGATTAAAGTGGAAATAAATGAATTTGAGAACAAAAGTAGAGATAATCAATAAAACCAAAAGTTGGTTCTTTGAGAAGATTGATAAGATTGAGAAACCCTCAGCTAGACTGACAAAGTCAAGAAGAGAGAAGATGAAAATAAATAAAATCAGAAATGAAAGGGAGGTCATTTCCATGGACCCCAAAGAAATAAAAAAGATCATAAAGGATACTTTGAACAACTGTATGCCAACAAATTAGACAACTTGGGTGAAATGGACAATTTCTTAGAAACATACAAAAAAACCTATACTGACTTGAGAAGAAATAGAAGACCTCAACAAACAAATCACAAGTAAAGAGTTTCAATCAGTCATCAAAAATCTCCCTACAAAGAAAACCCAGGACCAGATGCATTCACAGAGGAATATTACCAAACATTCCAAGAAGAATTAACACTAATCCTGCACAACCTCTTCAAAAAAATTGAAGCTAGCATCACTCGAATACCAAAACCTGATAAAGATACTACAAGAGAGAAAAACTACAGGCCAATCTCCCTAATAAATATACATGCAAAAATCCTCAACAAAATACTTGTAACTTGAATGCAATGGTACATTAAAAGAATTATACACCACAACCAAGGGGAGTTTATGTCAGACATGCAAGGGTGGGTCAACACAAGTAAATCAATTAATGTAATACAACACATGAACAAATCAAAAGGGAAAAATCACATGATCATTTTGATTGATGCTGAATAGGTGTTTGACAAGATTCAGCATCCTTTCTTGATATAAACAGTTCAAAATGTAGGAATCCAAGGAAACTTCCTCAATATGATGAAGGGCATATATGAAAAACCCTCAGACCTATGGCCAATTGATTTTTGACAAGGGCCCCAAATTCACTGAACTGTGACAGAATAGTCTCTTCAATAAATGGTGCTGGGAGAACTGGATATCCATATCTAAAAGAATGAATGAGGGCCCCTACCTCACACCCTACACAAAAATTAACTCAAAGTGGAGCAAAGACCTAAATATACAAGCCAGTATCATAAAACTCCTAGAAGAAAATATAGGGAAACATCTTTAAGACCTAGTGATAGGAGGTAGCTTCTTAGACCTTACACTGAAAGCACAAGCACAAAAGAAAAAAACAGATAAATGGGAACTCCTCAAGATTGAACACTTCTGTGCTTCAAAGCACTTTGTAAAAAGGTGAAAAGGCAGCCAACTCAATGGGAGAAAATATTTGGTAACCACATATCAGTTAAGGGTTTGGTATCCAGTATATACACAAATCAAAAACAAAAGGGCAAACAATCCAATCATAAAATGGGCAAAATACATGAATAGACATTTCTCCGAAGAAGAAATACAAATGACTAAAAAGCACATGATACATGTTCATCTTCATTAGCTATTAGGGAAATGCAAATCAAAATCACAATGAGATGTCATCTCACACCTGTAAGAATGGCCCGCTATTAAAAAGGAAACTACAAATGTTGGAGAGGATGTGGAGAAATAGGAACTTATTCACTGCTGGTAGGAATGTAAAATGGTATAACTGCTGGGAAAAACAGTTTGGTGGCTCCTCAGAAAACTAGATATTGAGTTGCCCTATGACCCAGCAATTCTGCTACTTGACATATGCCCAGAAGATCTGAAAGCAGGGACATGAGCAGATATTTGCACACTGATGTTCACAGCAGCATTATTCAAAATTGCCGAAAGATGGAAACAACCCAAGTGTCCATCAACCAACAAATGGATAAACAAAATGTGATATATACGTATGATGGAATAGTATTCAGCAGGAAGAAGGAACAAGGTCCTGAAGCAAGCAACATGGGTGAATCTTGAGGATATAATGCTGAGTGAAATAAGCCAGACACAAAAGAACAGATATTGTATGATTTCACTAAAATAACTAACAAGAATAGGCAAACTCATAGTCATAAACATAGAATATAGGCTACCTAGAGACTGACAGTAGCTAGAGAATGGGGAGCGATTGCCTAATATGAACAGAATTTTATCGAGGTTGAAATTAAATGTTTGGAAATGGATAGAGGTGAGGGTTACTGGAATTATAAGTAATAGTGCTGAATTGTAGGTGAATTTGGTTGAAAGGGGTTGTTTAGAGCCATGTATGTCACTGTTAGCACTACAAATGTAAATAAGTTCTTTCATGAACTAGTACAAATGTACAACACTAGTACACAGAGCTAATAATAAAATGGTATATGGTGAAAAATTACCTATTGCAAATTACAGGCTACAGTTAACAGTAATACCTTAATATTTTTCATCAACCATAACAACCCCACTGATACTAGGGGTCAATAATAGGTGGGGATAAGGGGTAAGGGATATATATTTTTTTTCTTATGTCTGTCTGTTAGTTTTCTTTTTGGAGCAATGAAAATGGTCTAAAATTGAGTGTGATGATTGCACAACCAGGTGAGACATTGTTTTCTTTGGATGGATTATATGGTATGTGAATATATCTCAATAAAATTTACAGTTAAAAAAAGTCATGTAAATAAGGAGTTACTATAAAAGAACAGATGGGGAATTGATTTATTATTGAAAATTATTTTATGCTAAGTTGAAAATATAAATTATCTAAGCACATGCCAAAGAGGTGTAATGAGACAAGTGTAAGAATTATCCTACAATTCAGACAAATCCCCTCTCCCATAAGAAAGCAGTATTGGGGCTACTTAAACTTTTGTTATTTTCTTCTCTTGACTTTAAGATAAACAAACTTAAAAATGTTTATTTCATCAAGATGTATTTTTAAATTTATATACAATAAAGACAGTAGCAACTTAAATTATTGGACACATTATTTTTTTATCACATTTTGCCACCTACTCAGTGTTCCTCATATATTCTTTTGGTGCAATATGTGTAACTAATCACATAGATTCAAGTTATTTGGGTCTATCAAAAAGATATCATTTATGATAATTTGATAATTATGCACTTTCAAATTTTAGTCAATTTAATTTTAAGGGCCGTTTCCAACAAGTTTTATTCCTTTTCTATGGATTGACCATTTTATGAGTGCCATCTTGATTTCCTCTCATGAAAAACCCAGTACAACAGTGTTTCTTTCATTTCATAATGAATGGTACAATTACAATTTAATTAGAAGCACACTAGTAAGGGAAATGAAAGCTACTCTGAACTTGAAAATGAAATATTGCTTTATTAAATTGCTCGCATGTTGCAACTCACCCTCCCTAAAAAGCTACCACATATAAACTTAATTTGAGATGGAGCTTTTTAAAATAGCATGATTGCGCATTACATGGAACCTCTTCCTTGTCATGTGCCCGCCAAAGAATACCTAATTTTATCTAAAGAGGACAGGTGCTTTAAGAAAGAAAAGGAGGAACATTCACTACATTTGCTCCACAAAGGACATCCTGTTCAAGTATTTGAGGGTGAGAAGACCTTATACCCATATGCATGACCTACCCATCCCCTCTCCCCACACCCTCTTTTTTAGCCTCACAAAGAATCACATTTAGAAAGTGATTTATCCATCACATATGGACTGATTGTTGAAAAAATATGTAGCTTTTTATTCAAAACAATACTTTAGGAAACTAATAACTTCTTTTAGAATTTGTGTCTTCATTATAGCATTTAACCCTGTTATTTTTTTTCTTTCAAAATTAGCTCTATCATTTACAAAATTGAAGTAGAGGATACATTTAAAGGTGATATTGCAGTTATGACTGTTAGAAACAAGCATTATACCTAAAAATGCTCACCTGATTGTGGAGGGGAAAATAATTTTATTCACGATCGTGCAAGAATGGATGCACAGCCAGAAATGTGGCAGGCACACCAAACAATAGAACACAGCAAAATTTTATATCCTAGGCCTAATGCAAGTCCCTACCCTGTTTCTCCATTAGCTGGATATCCAGAGGGTATGGTCTATCTGAGAGAGCTAACTAGCCTGCCTTTGGGATTTTAAATTGTACAGCCTATCCAAGTGAGTTAACTACCCTGCCTTTGAGATTTTGAATTGTACAGCCTATCAGAGGGAGTTGACCAGTTCAAATTTCTTACCAAGAGTTCCCATCTTTGATTATACTCCCACATCCCTTTACATTCCAGTAACCCTGGTTATTTTTCTCATATAAGGAGCTGGTGCCAGTTCTAGCCTTACGTCATGGCTCTCTCTCTCCTTCCCTTTACCACGGGGTCAGTTTAAGCCATTTCTGCTGCTGAGTCTCCATTTTCCCTATTCCATGTTGCCTTTATGTGAAAGCTAAACTTAACCCTTTATTACAGATTCCCTCCTCTTTCTTTTTTAAAACTCTTTAGTTTTCACATTCTAGTTTCTCAAATTTGCTAAGAGCTTTTTCACATTCCTCATCATAGGGATCTTTCTTCTTGAGAGGGGTATAGATTGTTCTGCTGATATTCTTGGTTAGGGTGGTTTTGATGAGTCTCTGAACCAACCCCTAGGCACATGGGATAATGTGACACCCAACCACTGTGAACACTCTGGCTGAAATGATAAGGGAAGTTAAAAACAGATATGCAATTCCTTTCCATTTCCTGAACCAATTTTCCAACCACCCCATGAGTGGGTTGTTAATGCCAGAATTTTTTGCTAGTTCCTGAGATAAGGCTGTTAAGCCTTGTAAAGCCTTGGTGATAGTTCCATCAGATGCCATATTATTGGTGATGAATGTGCAACAACTTCCCCCAATCATAACACAGACACCTCCCTTTTCAGCTAACATCATGTCCAGGGTCATTTTGTTTCCCCATGCCATTCAGCTAGTGGCATCTAACTGTCCTGCTATTCCCTTAATGGCATCCCTGGTATAGTTGATAAATCTTTGCTGATTATAATAGATATCCAATCCACATTTTTATTGATGGTGACCCACCAGAATAAAAAGGATTCAAATCCTGCAGCTACTTGATTTCTAGCTTTAAACTCATCTGGAACTCCCCAGGAACACCTATACTATCTAAATAGATTCACCTATCATACATTTCTTTTATCTCTTTTGCCTTGGGTTGGTACTTTTTCTTTACTTTCAAATGCCAGGGTGAATGGAATAGCCAACTGAACCAGAGCACAGGTTCCTCTCCACTTTTCAGGTAGTGTTGGCTGAAGGATGCCCTTCCCACAGTACCACCAGAGGTCTGCTCAGGCTATAGCTAAGCTGGAGAAGTTGCCAGTACTATCCTTGCTCATATTCCACTCTCATTTCTGATATGGTCTTGACACTTCCCTTCCGGACTGGAGGGAAAAGGACAATGTACTACAACTTTCACCAGGAGTAGCATTTTGAAAGAGGAGTATCACACACACAAACTCCTTTTCATGCTTTTCCATACCCAAGGGGAAGGGCACAATCTGAGCAGTGGGTTGGCCTGTTGCACAAGTGTAACAGTCGCTTTTGTTTAGACTCTGGGTGGTATATTTGACCCATTCTACCCAGGCATTTGTATCTCTGTAACTGTCTTTATTTTTATGGTCTGCTTTAAGTCTCTAGCCTCAAGCACTTTAATGAACTTGGGGTCATTTTGAACTGGAGAGTTGGACTCCAGCCAAATTTCCTCAGGTATTACTGATGAGTTAGGTGGAGAGGGTGTTTTTGGGAATGAATTGGGTGGGGAGGGGAGGACTTGGATGTGAGACAATCCTAGGGGGTCTGTTTCTGTGACATTGGCCCCCATCCCATATTGTCGGTTAACTTGTTTGTAACAGGGGCCAGGTGACTCTTAAGTTATACTCCCAAATGTTCATCCCCCAAAAGTCTTGCTCTATATCTGGACAGTCTGCCCACATAAATACTTATGTTCTTCACTCAGTTGTTGCTGATATTCTAGATTGCCACAGTTAATTACTTGATAAGTGTCAAACTGTACAGTTTGGGACTCTAAGCCTTTGATTATGTTTATAAACAGTTTAGCAGAACCTGTTACACCTTGAATATGGAGCATTATGATCAGTACAAGCAATTTCATGATTAAGCTATACACAGAGCACAAAGCAAACACATGAATCAATCCAGCCCCTCCTCCTTTCCTAGTACATTCTTTCAACTATTGTCTTTTTAGAGTGATCCTTAGGGGATCCAGGGTGGGAGTCACTCTCCAGGATTTGGTTTGAGTTGTTGGGTGCTTATCATTAGGCTCAGGCACTGGTCCCTTTACCCATGTGTAATGAGTCCAGCCTCTTTCTGCTGTTCAGGCTGCCTTCTCAGTCATCACAAATTGATAGGGTCCCTCCCAGGTTGGTTGAAGTTTGGATTCTCTCCATGACTCGATGAGGATGCAGCTGCCAGGCTGATGCTGATGGACAGCAAATTCAAGAGGTGGGGTCTGGGTCAGCAGTCCATGTGCCTGAGAGATGATACAGTAGAAGACAAGGCCAGTATATAATTTTTAAGGAAAAGATGCTTCATGTCTAGGGAGGGAGTTCTCCAGTATTTATTCTTTCTACTCTCCTGGAGGATGGTGGATGCCAGGGAGTATGGAAGTCCCAAGTGACACCCAGGCTTCCCATAACATTCTGCAACACATGGGAGGTAAAGTGGCTACTATTGTCAGGATTTATATTCTCCACTAACCCATAATGGGGAATGATTTGTTCCTACAATTACAAGAATATGCTTCAGCCGACCTATTGGGAGCATTTCAGTGTAATTAACCTGAATGCTTTGGAATGGTCTGAGGCCCAGCTCTCTTCCCCCTTGTACCTGCGTTTTTAAAGAAATTTTTATTAATTTTTTGACAAATTATGCACAATTCACATATTTGTTTAGCAACTGTATAAAGGCCTATACATCCAAATTGCCTAAGTACTAAATCACACATGGCTTGTAACCTCCGATGACTCCCCTGGTGTAAAACTGCTATTACCTCCTTCAGGTACAGACACTCCTGAACTCATTTGAAGAAAGGTAAGAATTTACCAACATTTAAGGCTGGAACAATTAGACTAAAGGACAACAATAATTTAGAATAACTCAAGATTAATGAATACAAAAAGGCTCACCATTCTTAAATGCCCCCTCAAAATCCAGTCTTTAGTACACCTAGCTTAGTGATGCCTGAATATACTTGATTCACATATATGTACACCTTGAATACACACACAAGGTTTGCTGTCAGATGAGTAATAACCCACTATTCAGGGAGAGGAGAACAAGCCTTGGTGTGTGGCATTTGACAATATATATGGTGTCTCTATTCTCACCAGAGTCTATTTCAAGCTAGCAACCTGGCATCACCAAACACAGAGCTGGGAAGAGATATGCACCTTCACTGTCCCAAGTTTGTTCAATTCAGCTTTAGTGAACCTCAACCCCTTTTACAGGAACATGTGCATATAATCTACTTGCACTTTGAGTATGAACCTTTTGCTTTTGCCCTAAATATGTTAGCAAAACCATACTACAAATCAAAAGAACACACAGCCCCTTATATATCTGGAACATAGACAGACACATATAACATACACACCCATAACCATGTAAAACATGCACACATTATGCCCATTTACAAGCATGAACAGCCAACACACTACTGTTAGGTATAAACAGAAAACCTCTACACAAACACAGTCTTTCTCACTTTTCTCATTCTCTACACTATTGTGAATTTGCACTCAATTGCCCAGCTCTAGAGCACACACAAACTAGTATACGCTACTGAGACACAAAGAAAAATCTCCAATTTACTATAGATGAGTACACAGGAAATTTCTGCCAAGTTCTCAATCATACACTGACAAACTCCCACAGTTCCAAAGACTCTTACATAATCATATTATATGCTTTCATTATATACAAATACAATTACCCCACATCTCTGTATAAATATACAACCCAAACTTACATTAGATACATGAATTTTCAACTCTCAGAATGCATCCAAATACAGTCTTAGAAAATGTGCATACAACTTCCCATGCCCCCTAAATACACACATTAATGAAATTTAAATGCAACTTCTGCATGCCTTAAATAGACTTAATCACACAACACACTAAAATATGCAAATGTCAGCCCCACATTACTTAAGTATACAAATAGAGAATCACACTAACCCCATGCCACAAATCTCCCCTCTTTCTTTTTAACTAACCCCAACTACTTCTCTATCTTGCCTCTGTCTGTTTCCTTCATGCCTAGTAGACTCTCTTAATAAATCCTCCAATGGCTTATCCAGCCATTTGTCCATTTCCTGGATCTTTTCTGAATATTAAGCCAAGATCCCTTTATATAGCTGACCTTTAGCATTCCCTGGGCCACAGGATAATTAGGATCCATTACTGAGTATTTTCTTTCCTTATCTCTTAACCTTAGCAGGTAGACTGAGGGGGTTTCATCTTTTTTCCTGATTTACCTCAAAGGCCTTACTTAAGTTTTGGGATTTGGGTATGGCCAATTTTATTCTGGGTGGGTGCTGCCTCTCCCTTTCTCTCATAGCCACTCACCATTCCCCTTTCTTCTCCCATAAAGGGGATATTTAGTATGGACATAAGGTCAGATCAGGTATATAAACTGAGGCCTAAAAATTGATTTAATTGTTTGGCTAGCCCCACTGGGTCTTCCATTAATGAGTCTCATCCTCCTCTCCTCAGGATCCTCTGGAAATGGAAACCTCTGGATATCCCTCTTACACTGTTTCAATTCTTTTCTTAACTGACAGTGGGTTGTAACTGGTGTAGCAGTTGGCACTGATTGGCTCTCTGATTATCTGGGGGCATGGACTGGTGCCATTGAATCTTTAGGTTTCAATGGGGGAGGGGAAATTTAAGGCAGGGTAATGCTTATTCCAGGTTTTAATTTCTAAAGATAACTTTTATGGGATAAAAACTGGTCTCCTTTCCCTGCAGCCAGCACATAGCATAGTCAGATTCCTCTTTGGAAAAAGGTTTCTTTTCATTAACATAATGCATGAAGTTGGCACAGAGCCAACCCTTATCTGCCCCATATTTTGGCCCAAATGTATCAGGTGACAAAATGCTTTCTTTTGTCTAAACACAACAACAATATTTGATCATTTTTCTTTTATCCTTTCCCCTGGTCCAGTCAGTTTCAGTCCAATGTTTCAACATCTTCCCCAATGGACTATTCAAAGGAATGTTCCTGGGGTACCCTACAGATAGCCCCTTCCCTTTATCCCCAGCTAGCTGACTGCCTCTGTTCCCAATTCTGAGTCTTGTCTGGGGATCTTTCCCTTAGGATCAGCCTCAGACTCATCAGAATGTCCCAACCACCAAGGCAATATTTAATAGTCCCCCTTTTTTATTTCTCTTACCTTGGTCTATGCATAGAGTTACCTGATCATTGTGAGGCATGTTTTTCCTTCTCCTTTTCTTGTCCACAATCAGCAGACCTAAGCATCTGATCATGGGTCTCACCAGCAGTCAGAGGTGGGCCCCCAACCATAGAGTCTGAGACTGCTCAAACAGTGGAGTGTGCCTTCCCTTCTTCCATCCCAGGGGTCCCCCTTGATGCTTCAGATCCCAGATGAGCCCTCAAGTTGTTAGAAACAAGCATTACACCTAAAAATGCTCACCCAACTGTGGAGGAGAAAAGAATTATTCATGGTCTTGTAAGAATGGACTCAAGCCAGAAACATGGCAGGTGTGCTGAACAATAGAACACAGCAAAATTTTATATCCTGGGCCTAACACAAGTCTCTATCCTGTTTCTCCATTGGCTGCATACTCCAGAGAGTACAGTCTATCTGCGAGAGTTAACTAACCTGCCTTTGGGATTTTAAATTGTTTAGCCTATTTGAGAGAGCTAACTAGCCCACCTTTGGGATTTTGAATTGCAGAGCCTATCAGAGACAGTTAACTGGTTTAAATTTCTCACTGAGATTTCCCATCTTTGATTATACTCCCACATCCCTTTACATACAAGTAACCGTGGTTATTTTTCCCATATAAGGAGCTGGTGCTGGTTCTAGGCTTATGTCATGGCTCTCTCTCTCCTTCCCACGGGGCCAGTTAAAGCCATTTCTGCCGCTGAGTCCCCATTTTCCCTATTCCATGTTGCCTTTATGTGAAAGCTAAATTTAACCCTTTCTTACAATGACCTTCTCTTTTTTTTAAATTTTATTTTAAATTCAGCTTTACTGAGATATATTCACATACCATACAATCATCCACAGTGTACAATCAACTGTTAACAGTACTACCATATAGTTGTGCATTCATCACCCCAATCAATTTTTGAACATTTTCCTTAATCCACAAAGAATAAAAATAAGAATCAAAATAAACATAAAAAAGAACACACAAAGCATTCCATTCCCTCCATCCCATCCTATTTTTCTTATAGCTTTTGTTCCCATTTTTCTACTCATCTGTCTATACACTGGGTAAAGGCAGTTGTGAGCCACAAGATTTTCACAATCACACAGTCACACCATGTAAGCTACATAGTTGTGCAATCATCTTCAAGAGCCAAGGCTACTGGGTTGCATTTCCACAGTGTCAGGCATTTCCTTCTAGCTATTCCAATACATTAATAACTAAAAAGCATGACCCATATAGTGTGTAAGAATGCCCTCTAGCATGACCTCAACTCTATTTGCCACTGAAACTTTATTTCATTTCATTTTGCTGCCCCCTTTTGGTCAAGAAGATTTCCTCAGTCCCACAATACCAAGTCCAGGCTCATCCCCTGGAGTCATGCCCCACATTGCCAGGGAGATTTACACCCCCTGAGAATCATGTCCCACATAGGGGGGAGGGTAGTGAGCTCACCTGCCAAGTGGGCTTAGAGAGCGGGCACATTTGAGGAGCAAAGAGGTTCTCTGGGAGAGATTCTTAGGCACAATTATAAGTAGGCTTAGCCTCTCCTTTGCAATAACAAGCTTCATAAGGGCAAGCCCCAAGATCGAGAGCTCAGCCTACTAAATTGTTAGTCCTCAGTGTTTGTGAGAATATCAGTAATAACCCAGGTGGGGAAGTCCAACATTTCTGCCTTTTTCCTCAGTGCCTTAGGGGGGACCTACAAATGTATTTTTATTCTCTGCCCAAATTACTTTGGAATGTATCAGGATTTGTACTAACCTGTACAAACCTACCAGATCTCTCTTCCTATTCAAAGTTCCATGTAATTATGGTGTTTGAATAAACTGACCATATAAGTTAAATTATTTAATGTGCTGCATAAAATATAGATCCTGCACCAAATAAACATCTCTTCTCTTGGTCTCACACAGAAGTTGAAGTTTTAAGACACAGTCAATATTGTCCTTTACCCTTTGGCCTGATTTGCCTTAGTTCTAACCAGATCTGGTTCATTCATATTTATAATTGCAGTCTTAACTCCTTTTCATCTTTTTTAACAGTTGCTTTATGAGGTAATACTGACATTCATAGCTGCTGAGCTCTAGCTCTGAGTTTCACATGTCACACAGAGTTCCAGAGACTGACAAACTTTTCTCTTTTGAATTGGGATTAATTACTTCTCTGAAAGGTGGAATAGAACAACTGAATTTAGAGCTGTGGGCCTTGTGATGTGAGAGAGGAGTTCAAGGCTGTTGAAAATGACCTATTGATAGCTCTTGGCTATAGGAAAAGCCGTTGCTCCAAAGTGGATTTCATGCAATTATGTGCACAACTGCCTGAGGCTTGGAAGATTTCTGAAAGCATAGACCACAAGTAGAGAATTGATATATTAACAGCCTTTCCTATCCAACTTGTTCTTTACATCTGGGTCCAGAGGGACTGATCATGGAATGAAGTAAAGTAAATTAAAAAGTGCTTGTGACCATTATGGAGACAAGGAATTGCAGGAAATCTTAAAAAAAATCAATGTCTTGACATTCACAGGATGACCCAGAATTCAGGCTCTAAAAGAATAGCATTCCCTGAAACAACTTACACCCACAGGTCTCTGTAATTAAGGCAATATATTATCCTAATCAGTACATCTTCTAATAATGGGATAGGTGATATTTTAAGAGGAAAGTAGAGATTTCCTACAGAGGTTGTTATTATAGAAAGATGGCTGATTATCTTGTGTTTAAAGGAAAGGGGGTACCCTCAGTAACTTTGAGCCTTGTATTTCTCTCCGCATTACTTAGAATATAGACTGAATAATAGTGGCCACATGTAATTTATCAAAATCACACCTCTCCTGGATGTGCCATTCATTTACAAGGAATTTATTTAACCAAGGAGACACACACACACACACACACACACACACACACACACACACACGACTGTCAACCAGAGTTCAAGATCAGCATGGAATAACAGGCTTGCTGCCTTGAGTTGATGAATTCCACTTTAAAGTAGAGAAATCAGCACATTCCAGGATAACTACTGGCTGATGTAGCCTATTATAGCTTTGGGCCAGGTAAATTTATAATTTCCTTTAGGCTTTATGAAATATTGAAAACAGCTTATGGTTCTTCCTTTGTGGACCTCCAGATATCTGGAGATCTCAGGCTGGAAAACACTGGATGGAAAGAACAGTCACTGCCTGAATATTATGACCGTTTTGGGCATTATAATTACTGAGTTGAATCTCACAAAGCTGATCTGGATAATCAATATACATTTGAATTTGAAGATGACAAAAATCAAGAAATAAATTTTCCACAGTCAATTAAATATCTTTGTGTAACAATGGCCCAAATAATGAAGTATATTTTAAAAAATTACACATATGGTATGAATTGAGGGGTCCCACAAAGGCCCAATTACCGCAAAATCCCTCCCTTTACCAATCTACCTTAGTAACATCCACTGACTTTTCCTCCAGCATTGTCTCCAGAAGGCCATTGTTTAAGATAATTTTTTTATTAGAAGGGAAGATGTGTCAGTTTGAATGTATTATATCCCCCCAAATGCTATTATCTTTGATGTAATCTTGTGTAGGTGGGCCTATCAGTGTTGATTAGATTGTAATTCTTTGTGTGTTTGCATGGAAATGTGCCCCACCCAACTGTAGGTGATAACTCTGATTAGATATTTCCATGGAGGCGTGGCCCCACCCATTCAGGGTGGGCCTTGATCAGTGGAGCCATATAAATGAGCCGACAGGCAGAGGGAACTCAGTGCAGCTGTGAGTGACATTTTGAAGAGGAGCGACAGCCAAGAGGGACACTTTGAAGAAAGCACAGGAGCTGCAGATGAGAAACAGTTTGAAGACAGCTGTTGAAAGCAGACTTGCTCTGGAGAAGCTAAGAGAGGACAAATATCCCAAGTGCAACTAAGAGTGACATTTTTGAGGAACTGCAGCCTAGAGAGGAACATCCTGGGAGAAAGCCATTTTGAAACCAGAACTCTGGAGCAGACACCAGCCACGTGCCTTCCCAGCTAACAGAGGTTTTCCAGACACCATTGGCCATCCTCCAGTGAAGGTACCTGATTGCTGATGCATTACTTTGGACACTTTATGGCCTTAAGATTGTAACTGTGTAACCAAATAAACCCCCTTTTATAAAAGCCAATCCATTTCTGGTGTTTTGCATTCCGGCAGCATTAGCAAACTAGAACAGAAGAGAAGGGCCTTGCAGTGGACAACCATTAGGCTTGTCACTCAGCTTCCTCCCTCTGCAAACTTCTTCTGTTCCTCTCATCTACATGGTTACACAATGACCTCTGAGCAGCCATTGCCTCCAACTCCCATCCTGGTTACAGTTTGGACCAAATGAAGATTCTTCTCTGGAAAACTTGGAATTAGGGTAAGAAATCTGGTGTTTGTCTGGGTTGACATCTTTAATGCAGGAGATATAAAAAATGGAATTTGTGCAGCCATGTTTTCTGCCATGAAGACTGGAGAGAATTAAAGAGATCCACTGAGTGCAACAAAGAGAGTGTCTGGTATGTAGTTCCAGTCCCACACATAGCTGTGTTCTTGGGTTTCATCCTTATATTTTACATGTTTTGCTGAGTTGATTTCTTTAAACCAAAAGAGATCCAACAAACAGACTGTCTTGATGGAAGCCTATTGCCCAGTCTCAGAGGCACATTGTTGCCTCAATCACATTAGCCAGTAGTTATCCTGGAATGTGCTGAGAATCCAGTCTCTGAAGACACAGGAATACTATCAAGGTGCCCTAGGAGACTTAAAATTATATCTTGGTTTACATATGACTAGTCCAAGACTTACAGAATATATAAATGTATATATATTTCTTTGCCATAGAACTGAGTAGTTTAAACAGCTGTCATCATCTTTAAAATGTTAGCAGATTAATAAAAGGGAACTGATAGGCAAACATCTCCTCTGTGGTACACAGAGCAGTAAAACAGTTTTTTTTTTTGTTGTTGTTGGGCAATTTCTTTATTTTGGGGGAGGAAAAAGAACGATGCTATCAAGAGTTTTGTCATTCAAATACAGAAAGCATAGCTCTTCATTCTTCATAAAAAGCCAAGGTGGACGCAGCTGGAAAGAACTGGATAATTAAAATATCATTCAGAACAGAGAGATTAAATGACTTTACCTGAATAGAACATTTAGGTTGAATTAGAATTGGAAGGAAATAAAAGAAGCAAACATTTTAACATTGGTCCTGTCTTCAAGTAAGCATAGTGGAAGGATGATAACAAGTAGTACTTGCTTCAAATGTTGCCATAGGTAAATTGAAGAACACCCACTTCTCCAAGACATGGACATTCAGACACTTTATATTGTCTGTAACATTTACTTCCTTCTGCTGTCATGTACACAGCTGAATATAAGTTACAAAGAATATTTTTTTTTTAATCATCATTTTATTGAGATATATTCACATACCACTCAGTCATACAAAACAAATTGTACTTTCGATTGTTTACAGTACCATTACATAGTTGTACATTCATCACCTAAATCAATCCCTGACACCTTCATTGGCACACACACAAAAATAACAAGAATAATAATTAGAGTGAAAAACAGCAATTGAAGTAAAAAAGAACACTGGGTACCTTTGTCTGTTTGTTTGCTTCCCCTACTTTTCTACACATCCATCCATAAACTAGACAAAGTGGAGTTTGGTCCTTATGGCATTCCCAATCCCACTGTCACCCCTCATAAGCTACATTTTTATACAACTGTCTTCGAGATTCATGGGTTCTGGGTTGTAGTTTAATAGTTTCAGGTATCCACCACCAGCTACCCCAATTCTTTAGAACTTAAAAAAGGTTGTCTAAAGTGTGCGTAAGAGTGCCCACCAGAGTGATCTCTCGGCTCGTTTTGGAATCTCTCTGCCACTGAAGCTTATTTCATTTCCTTTCACATCCCCCTTTTGGTCAAGAAGATGTTCTCCATCCCACGATGCCGGGTCTACATTCCTCCCCGGGAGTCATATTCCACGTTGCCAGGGAGATTCACTTCCCTGGGTGTCTGATCCCACGTAGGGGGGAGGGCAGTGATTTCACCTTTCAAGTTGGCTTAGCCAGAGAGAGAGGGCCACATCTGAGCAACAAAGAGGCATTCAGGAGGAGACTCTTAGGCACAAATACAGGGAGGCCTAGCCTCTCCTTTGCAGCAACCGTCTTCCCAAGGGTAAAACTTATGGTAGAGGGCTCAACCCATCAAACCACCAGTCCCCTATGTCTGTGGTCATGTTAGCAACCATGAAGGTGGGGTAGGCCAATACCCCTGCATTCTCCACAGGCTCCTCAAGGGGGCACTACATCTTTTTTTTTTTTTTTTCCTTGTTTGTCTTTTTTCTTTTTTTTTTCTTTTTTAACTTTCCCTTCTTTTTTAAATCAACTGTATGAAAAAAAAAGTTAAAAAGAAAACAAACATACAATAAAAGAACATTTCAAAGAGACCATAACAAGGGAGTAAGAAAAAGACAACTAACCTAAGATAACTGCTTAACTTCCAACATGTTCCTACTTTACCCCAAGAAAGTTACATAATATAGCAACATTTCAGTGAACTTGTTCCTACTACATCCATCAGAAATTAACAGACCATAGTCATTTCTGGGCATCCCCAGAACGTTAAATAGCTTATCTGTTCTTCTTGGATTATTGTTCCCCCTTCCTTAATTGCTCTCTACTGCTAGTTCCCCTACATTCTACATTATAAACCATTTGTTTTTACATTTTTCAAAGTTCACATTAGTGGTAACATATAATATTTCTCTTTTTGTGCCTGGCTTATTTCGCTCAGCATTATGTCTTCAAGGTTCATCCATGTTGTCATATGTTTCACCAGATCGTTCCTTCTTACTGCCGCGTAGTATTCCATCGTGTGTATATACCACATTTTATTTATCCACTCATCTGTTGAAGGACATTTGGGTTGTTTCCATCTCTTGGCAATTGTGAATAATGCTGCTATGAACATTGGCGTGCAGATATCTGTTCGTGTCACTGCTTTCCGATCTTCCGGGTATATACCGAGAAGTGCAATCGCTGGATAGAATGGTAGCTCTATATCTAGTTTTCTAAGGAACTGCCAGACTGACTTCCAGAGTGGCTGAACCATTATACAGTCCCACCAACAATGAATAAGAGTTCCAATTTCTCCACATCCCCTCCAGCATTTGTAGTTTCCTGTTTGTTTAATGGCAGCCATTCTAACCGGTGTTAGATGGTATCTCATTGTGGTCTTAATTTGCATCTCTCTAATAGCTAGTGAAGCTGAATATTTTTTCATGTGTTTCTTGGCCATTTGTATTTCCTCTTCAGAGAACTGTCTTTTCATATCTTTTGCCCATTTTATAATTGGGCTGTCTGTACTATTGTCATTGAGTTGTAGGATTTCTTTGTATATGCAAGATATCAGTCTTTTGTCAGATACATGGTTTCCAAAAATTTTTTCCCATTGAGTTGGCTGCCTCTTTACCTTTTTGAGAAATTCCTTTGAGGTGCAGAAACTTCTAAGCTTGAGGAGTTCCCATTTATCTATTTTCTCTTTTGTTGCTTGTGCTTTGGGTGTAAAGTCTAGGAAGTGGCCTCCTAATACAAGGTCTTGAAGATGTTTTCCTACATTATCTTCTAGGAGTTTTATGGTACTTTCTTTTATATTGAGATCTTTGGTCCATTTTGAGTTAATTTTTGTGTAGGGGGTGAGGTAGGGGTCCTCTTTCATTCTTTTGGATATGGATATCCAACTCTCCCAGCCCCATTTGTTGAAAAGACCATTATGGCTCAGTTCGGTGACTTTGGGGGCCTTATCAAAGATCAGTCGGCCATAGATCTGAGGGTCTATCTCTGAATTCTCAATTCGATTCCATTGATCTATATGTCTATCTTTGTGCCAGTACCATGCTGTTTTGGCAACTGTGGCTTTATAATAAGCTTCAAAGTCAGGGAGTGTAAGTCCTCCCACTTCGTTTTTCTTTTTTAGAGTGTCTTTAGCAATTCGAGGCATCTTCCCTTTCCAAATAAATTTGATAACTAGCTTTTCCAAGTCTGCAAAGTAGGTTGTTGGAATTTTGATTGGGATTGCATTGAATCTGTAGATGAGTTTGGG
The DNA here is from genome assembly GCF_015220235.1 of Choloepus didactylus. NCBI lineage: Eukaryota > Metazoa > Chordata > Mammalia > Pilosa > Megalonychidae > Choloepus > Choloepus didactylus. The sequence continues at coordinate 42,684,362 of NC_051313.1, forward strand.
TAGAATTGACATCTTAATGACATTTAGCCTTCCTATCCATGAACATGGAATATTTTTCCATCTTTTAAGGTCCCCTTCTATTTCTTTTAGTAGAGTTATGTAGTTTTCTTTGTATAGGTCTTTTACATCTTTGGTTAAGTTTATTCCTAGGTACTTGATTTTTTTAGTTGCTATTGAAAATGGTATCTTTTTCTTGAGTGTCTCTTCAGTTTGTTCATTTCTAGCATATAGAAACATTACTGACTTATGTGCATTAATCTTGTATCCTGCTACTTTGCTAAATTTGTTTATTAGCTCTAGTAGGTGTATCGTCGATTTCTCAGGGTTTTCTAGATATAAGATCATATCATCTGCAAACAATGACAGTTTTACTTCTTCTTTTCCAATTTGGATGCCTTTTATTTCTTTGTCTTGCCGGATTGCCCTGGCTAGCACTTCCAGCACAATGTTGAATAACAGTGGTGACAGCGGGCATCCTTGTCTTGTTCCTGATCTTAGAGGGAAGGCTTTCAGTCTCTCACCATTGAGTACTATGCTGGCTGTGGGTTTTTCATATATGCTCTTTATCATGTTGAGGAAGTTTCCTTCAATTCCTACCTTTTGAAGTGTTTTTATCAAAAAGGGATGTTGGATTTTGTCAAATGCTTTTTCAGCATCTATTGAGATGATCAATTGATTTTTCCCTTTCGAGTTTTTAATGTGTTGTAATACATTGATTGTTTTTCTTATGTTGAACCATCCTTGCATGCCTGGAATGAACCCCACTTGGTCATGGTGTATGATTTTTTTAATGTGTCTTTGGATTCGATTTGCAAGTATTTTGTTGAGGATTTTTGCATCTATATTCATTAGGGAGATTGGCCGGTAGTTTTCCTTTTTTGTAGCATCTTTGCCTGGTTTTGGTATTAGATTGATGTTAGCTTCATAAAATGAGTTAGGTAGTGTTCCATTTTTTTCAATGTTTTGAAAGAGTTTGAGTAAGATTGGTGTCAGTTCTTTCTGGAAAGTTTGGTAGAATTCCCCTGTGAAGCCATCTGGCCCTGGGCATTTATTTGTGGGAAGATTTTTGATGACTGATTGGATCTCTTTGCTTGTGATGGGTTGGTTGAGGTCTTCTATTTCTTATCTGGTCAGTCTAGGTTGTTCATATGTTTCCAGGAAATTGTCCATTTCTTCTACATTATCCAGTTTGTTGCCATACAGTTGTTCATAATATCCTCTTATAATTTTTTTAATTTCTTCAGGATCTGCAGTTATGTCACCTTTTTCATTCATTATTTTGTTTATATGGGTCTTCTCTCTTTTTGATTTTGTCAGTCTAGCTAGGGGCTTGTCAATCTTGTTGATCTTCTCAAAGAACCAACTTTTGGTGATATTTATCCTTTCTATTGTTTTTTTGTTCTCTATGTCATTTATTTCTGCTTTAATCCTTGTTATTTCTTTTCTTGTACTTGGTTTAGGATTGGTTTGCTGTTCATTTTCTAGCTTCTTCAGTTGATCCATTAGTTCTTTGATTTTGGCTCTTTCTTCCTTTTTAATATATGCGTTTAGTGCTATAAATTTCCCCCTTAGCACTGCTTTTGCTGCATCCCATAGGTTTTGGTATGTTGTGTTCTCATTTTCATTCGTCTCTATATATTTAGCAATTTCTCTTGCTATTTCTTCTTTAACCCACTGATTGTTTAGGAGTGTGTTGTTTAACCTCCAGGTATTTGTGAATTTTCTAAGTCTCTGATGGTTATTGACTTCTAATTGTATTCCATTGTGGTCAGAGAATGTGCTTTGAATAATTTCAATCTTTTTAAATTTATTGAGGCTTGTTTTATGTCCCAGCATATGATCTATTCTGGAGAAAGTTCTGTGAGCACTAGAAAAGTATGTGTATCCTGGTGATTTGGGATGTAATGTCCTGTAGATGTCTGTTAAATTTAATTCATTTATCAGATTGTTTAGGTTTTCAATTTCCTTATTGGTCTTCTGTCTGGTTGATCTATCTATAGGAGAGAGTGATGTGTTGAAGTCTCCCACAATTATTGTGGAAACATCAATTGCTTCCTTTAGTTTTGCCAATGTTTCTCTCATGTATTTTGTGGCACCTTGATTGGGTGCATAGACATTTACGATTGTTATTTCTTCTTGCTGAATTGCCCCTTTTATTAGTATGTAGTGGCCTTCTTTGTCTCTCAAAACATCCCTGCATTTGAAGTCTATTTTATCTGAGATTAATATTGCTACACCTGCTTTCTTTTGGCTGTAGCTTGCATGAAATATTTTTTTCCATCCTTTCACTTTCAGTTTCTTTGTGTCCCTGTGTCTAAGATGAGTCTCTTGTATGCAACATATTGATGGTTCATTTTTTTTGATCCATTCTGCGAATCTATATCTTTTAATTGGGGAGTTTAATCCATTTACATTCAACGTTAAAACCGTGAAGGCATTTCTTGAATCGGCCATCTTATCCTTTGGATTATGTTTGCCATATTTTTCCCTCTCTCTATTAATATCCTTTATTGTACCCATACCGAATCTCTTTAGTACTGAACCTTTCTCCAGGTCTCTCTGTCCTGTCTTTGTTTCTCTGTCTGTAGGGCTCCCTTTAGTATCTCCAGTAGGGCAGGTCTCTTGTTAGCAAATTCTCTCAGCATTTGTTTGTCTGTGAAAAATTTAAGCTCTCCCTCAAATTTGAAGGAGAGCTTTGCTGGATAAAGTATTCTTGGCTGGAAATTCCTCTCACTCAGAATTTTAAATATATCGTGCCACTGCCTTCTTGCCTCCATGGTGGCTGCTGAGTAGTCACTACTTAGTCTTATGCTGTTTCCTTTGTATGTGGTGAATTGCTTTTCTCTTGCTGCTTTCAGAACTTGCTCCTTCTCTTCTATGTTTGACAGTGTGATCAGTATATGTCTCGGAGTGGGTTTTTTTGGATTTATTCTATTTGGAGTTCGCTGAGCATTTATGATTTGTGTATTTATGTTGTTTAGAAGATTTGGGAAGTTTTCCCCAACAATTTCTTTGAATACTCTTCCTAGACCTTTACCCTTTTCTTCCCCTTCTGGGACACCAATGAGTCTTATATTCGGACGTTTCATATTATCTATCATATCCCTGAGGTCCATTTCGAGTTTTTCAATTTTTTTCCCCATTCTTTCTTTTATGCTTTCATTTTCCATTCTGTCATCTTCCAGGTCACTGATTCGTTGTTCAACTTCCTCTAGTCTTGTACTATGAGTGTCCAGAATCTTTTTAATTTGGTCAACAGTTTCTTTAATTTCCATAAGATCATCCATTTTTTTATTTAGTCTTGCAATGTCTTCTTTATGCTCTTCTAGGGTCTTCTTGATTTCCTTCATATCCCGTACTATGGTCTCATTGTTCATCTTTAGTTCTTTGAGTAGCTGCTCTAGGTGGTGTGTCTCTTCTGGTCTTTTGATTTGGGTGCTTGGGCTTGGGTTATCCATATCGTCTGTTTTTTTCATATGCTTTATAATTTTCTGTTGTTTTTGGCCTCGTGGCATTTGCTGAACTTGATAGGGTTCTTTTAGGGTTTGTAGACCAGTTGAAGTCCTTATCTCTAATTTATCAGATCTACAGCTTCGTGGAGTACACTTTCTCTAACTAACCAGCAGGTGGCGTCCACGAGCCACCTGTTCTCCACAAGCCAGATCTCCCCTGCTTAGCCTTTTTGGTGAGTGGGGGAGTGAGTCTTGTGGGGCCCAATTGGTGTACCAAGCTTGCGTGTGTAGTTGGTGTTGCCTGCCCTGTATGTGGGGCGTGTTTCTGGGCAGTCGGGGAGGGGGGGTGGCCCTAACAATCAAATCTCCCTGATGATCCTAGAGTTTTAAAGCTGCTGCAATAGTCTAATCCTTCAGTTCAGTCCTGCCACAGTTTGTCTCTGCCACTGACCCACAAGTCTTTGGTATTGGCGTATGGCTCCTGAGACTTGCAAGTGGGCCCCTCTTCCAGGCTGTGCACCCCGGGTCCTCTGTTGAGGGATGACTGTGCTATGTCACAGGTGAGTGCCGTCCCCCCAGGGCAGTTCTGGGCTGCTGGGCTGTGTAGGGAGGCTCCCAGTCTGCTCAAATGATGGCTGAATGGGGCTTTGTTAATTCACACTGCTCCACCTTCCCAGCTCTGGGACCTTCAGCTGAGGTTGCAGGGAAGGCTAATGTCCACGCCCAGTTTTGTGGTGTTTGCCTGTTATTTGAAGCACTTCCGTCACACTGGGTTGTCTGGGGCAGCTCTGGGCTATGGGGCTGGCGATGGGCAGGAGTGTTTCCTGTCCACCAGGATGGTGGCTGTGAGCGGACACCCCCCTTTTCTTGGGAAGTTGTGTTGTTTAGTGAATTTTCTCAGCCACTGGAATATTGCCTTTTGTCTCAGAGCTCTCTTAGTTCTGCTCTTGACTTGACGTGCCCAAATTTCAATTCTTTGAAGCTTTCTGTATTGAGCTTCTTAGAGTAATTGTTTTAGAAAAAGCAAAAAGGATTTAAAAAAAAAAAAACAAAAAAAAAAACAACAAAAAAAAAACGGCCCTCCTCAGAGATCTAATGGGTTATTGAAATGCTAATAGACAAAGCAACCAGGGCCATTAAGGAAAGGTCCACAGGGCAGAGAGATCAGCTTTGCTTCGGGATTTGCATATGCGCCTCAGGGCCTGATCTCCGCCCTTCCCCTTTCTGTGTTCACCAGAACTCGAAAAATCCTCTGCTTTTATTTTGGAGTTTTTCGTGTTGTTTTTTTTCTATGTCTGTCTCCTCTCTGCTGGGCTGGCTGCTCTCAGAGTCTCTGGTGTCTGTTCTCAGTCTATCTATGGTTGGAGTTTGAATCAGTAGAATGAGTTTCCGATAAGAGCAGCCACTGCAATTCTCCCTTCTCCTTCCCGGAGCTGACAGCCCCTCCTCCCCCGGGACTGAGCCTGGCAGGGAGGGGCGCGGGTCCCCTGGCCGCAAAAACTTACAGATTTCGCTGATCTCAGCAGTTCCACGTTTTCATGAGTGTTGTATGAAGTATGCCCAAAGACAGATTGCTCTGTGGTGTCCAGTCTACGCAGTTCCTGGCTTTTTACCTACTTTCCTGGAGGAGTAACTAAAACATACAGCTCACCAGTCTGCCATCTTGCCCCGCCCTCCCTCCGATCACAAAGAATATTTAAAATATTTAAAATTTGTTATTAAAAAAGGCATACTGTACAAAAAATAAGATCTTGTTGCTTTCTCTAGCAATCTATATCTCCCAGGAACTTAAATGGATAACAAATAATAAATAGTAAATAAGGAAACAACTTTAAACTGTCAAGAGATACATAAAATCCGTATGTGGTTATTAATAAGCATTGAACAATTAATAACAGTATTTTAAAAATAGTGCAGTTGCTTTTTTATTTACAATTAAGGTATCTAATCAACAATAGATTTTCTTATATTAGGAAATGGACTCAGTGATCAGAATTTGATCACTGATAATGTACATCTACTGAAGCACACTGTGATGGTTAGTTCATGTCTCAATTTGGCCAGGTGATGGTGTCTAGGTGTCTGGTCAAGCAAGTAGTGGCCTAGCCATTACTGCAAGGACATTTGTGGCTGGTTAATAAATCAGAAGGCTGGTTTATTAAATTATCAGTCAATTGGCTGCAGCTGTGACTTATTATATCAATGAAGGGCATGTCTTCTGTAATAAGAGAAATTAATCAGCTGGATTTAATCCAATCAGTTGAAGGTTTTTAAGCAAGAAAGACAGATGATCTTCACTTCTTCTTCGGCTAGCCGGTGAAGAATTTCCTGAGGAGTTCATCAAACACATTCATTGGAATTGCCAGTTTGCTGCCTGCCCTACAGAATTTAGACTCGTGCATACCCACAGTTAAGTGAGACACTTTTATAAAATCTTATATTCATAGATATCTCTTGTTGATTCTGTTTCCTTAGAGAACTCTAGCTAATACAACTTGGTACAGGGAGTGGTTCTTGAGAAACAGAATCTTAAAGTGGGCTTTTAAATTGGTGTTCTACTCTGATTAGATTCAAGGCACTAATGACTCCATTTCCAATAATCGAGATGGCACTGACAGCCCATGGCGTGAGTTGGCAATGGAGATATGCAAAATATCACCATTTGATTCTCCTAATTATACTCCTGTAGAAGCAAGGCTCTGGATGACAGTGTTTTCAGCACCTTAACAGAGTATTGTAGAGTTAAGAGGTATAATGTTGTTGGCTGGTTGCCCTTAGATATGCTGGACAAAGTTATAAAAGAAAGGAACAAGCTAAAGTCTCCAAATTTGAAACTTAAGTGCCATATGACAGATATAAAGGGTTCTATGTGTACCCTGAAAGAAAATCTTATTTCTGCAGACTTGAGATTTCTGAAAACCAGACCCAGAGTCTCATTGTTTGAGTAGCAGATTTAAAACATAAACTAAAATCTCAACCTCTCAGGGTGTCTGCTGTTAAAGTAAAGGCATTGATTGGAAAAGAATGGGATCCTGAAACTTGGGATGGGGACATATGGATTGATAATAATGGCAGTGAGGACATTGGAACCCTGGATTTTGCTGAGTTTTTGTTAGATTTACCTGTACTGGTCTGTCCTGAGGAAACAAACTCCTCCTCCAGTCTGCCCTGAGGAGACAGCTACCCAACCTCCAGCCTGCTTTGATGAAACAGCTTCCCTACCTCCAGTCTGTCCCAAGGAGCCTGCCATCCAACCTCCACTTAAAGAGATTAACCCTTCGGTGCCTGCTAAACCTGTAATCACCTCCCCTGAGGGAGCAGACCTAATTCCTCTGTCTGGAGAGATTAATCCTGTTTCACAAGATGAAACAGCAACAGAATGTTCTGAGGTAAATGGCTTGAGGGATACTTCTATTTTTTTTTGCATGACCCACCCCCACCAACAGTCTTTGCCTCAAGATCTATAACTAGACTAAGGTCCCAAAAGGCTCTGAAGGATGAGGTAAAACGTGCGACCCATGAGGAAGTATACTATACTCCAAAAGAACTGTATGAGCTTTCCAATTTATACAGACAGAAACCAGGGGAATATGTGTGGGAATGGATATTAAGGGTGTGGGATAATGGTGGAAGGAGTATAAAGTTGGATCAGGCTGAATTTACTGATATGGGCCCACTAAGCAGAGATTCTGCATTCAATGTCATAGCTCAGGGAGTTAGAAAGGGCATAAACCATCTGGGTGGTTGGCTGAAATGTGGATCAAAAAGCAGCTGACATTACCTGAGGTTGAAATGCCAGTACTGCCCTGATATAAAGAAGAGAAGGGGATTCAAAGGCTTAGAGAAATTTGAGCATTAGAGTGGATTTATCATGGAAGACCTGCTCTCACATCCCTGGAATGTCCAGGGAACACACCTTTTACCAGGACTGTGAGGAATAAATTTGTGAGAATAGCTCTGTCATCCCTGAAGAGCTCTGTAGTCACTCTTTTCTGTAGGTCAGATATTACTGTGGGAAGTGCTGTCACTGAGCTGGAATCCTTAAACACAAGGGGGATAATTAGATTTCCAGTTGGCAGGAGCCATATGGCAGCAGTTAATCATCAAAGACAAGGTTTGCATGGCTACCATAATGGAAAACAGGCTCAAAGCAGCAGTCAAAATAATCTGACTCGCAGAGACTTATGATGTTGGCTAGTAGATCACAGAGTATGTAGTAGTAAACTAGATGGGCAGTCTACTAAATTCTTGTTTGATCTGTATAAGCAGAAGAATTCTAGGCCAAGTGAACAGAAGTCTCCCTTGGATTACAAAAACAGAAAGTCACAGCCCCTTAGTCAACTCCCAGACTTGAGAGAGTTTACAGATTCAGAGCCTCTTGAATGAGGCAAAGGCTGGGTACTCTTGGGGAAGGAGCCTGTTACACTGCCAAAACTTTATAGTGTTAATCTTCCTCACAGCCTTTCCCTGGGGGACCTACAGACTTTTACCAGGATACCTGTGCATTGGGAAAAAGGAAATGATCAGATATTTTGGGGATTATTAGACACTGGTTCAGAGGTGACATTAATTCTAGGAGACCCACAATGTCACTCTGCTCCACCAGTGAGAGTTGGGGCTTACGGAGGTCAGGTGATCAATGGAGTTTTAGCTCAGGTCCATTTCACAGTGGGTCCAGTGGGTCCCAGGACCCATTCTGTGGTTATTTTCCTAGTTCTGGAATGCATAATTGGACTAGACATACTCAGCAACTGACAAAATCCCCACATTGTTTCCCTGACTCATGGAGTGAGGGCTATTATGGTGGGAAAGGCCAAGTGGAAGCCTCTAGAACTGCCCCTGCCTGGCAAAATAGTAAACCAGAAATAATGCCAGATTCCTGGAGGGATTGCAGAGATTAATGCCACTCTTAAGGACTTGAAGAATGCAAGGGTGGTGATTCCCACCACATCCCCATTCAGCTCTCCTATTTGGCCTGTGCAGAAAACAGATGGGTCTTGGAGGATGACAGTGGATTATCATAGTCTTAACCAGGTGGTGACTGCAATTGCAGCTGCTGTTCCAGATGTGGTATTATTGCTTGAGCAAATCAACACATCCCCTGGTACCTGGTATGGAGCTATTGATCTGGCAAATGCTATTTTCTCAATAGCTATTAGTAAGGACCACCAAAAATAGTTTGCTTTCAGCTGGCAAAGCCAGCAGTATACATTCACTGTGTTACCTCAGGGTTATATCAACTCTCCAGCCCTATGTCATAATATTGTCTGCAGGGATCTTGATAGTTTCTCCCTCCAAAAGACATTACCATGGTCCATTATACTGATGGCATGTTGATTGGACCTAGTGAGCAAGAAGTAGCAACTACTCTAGATTTGTTGGTAATGTATTTGCTTGTCAAAGAATAGGAGATAAATCCAACAAAAGTACAGGGGCTTTCCACCTCAGTAAAATTTCTAGATGTTCAGTGATGTGGGGCCTGTCAAGATATCCCTTCTAAGGTGAAGGATAACTTATTGCATCTGGCCTCTCCTGCACCAAAAAAGAGGCACAATGCTTAGTTGGCCTCTTTGGATTTTGGAGACAACATATTCCTCATTTGGGTGTGCTACTCTGGCCCATTTACCAAGCGACCAGAAAAGCTTCTGGTTTTGAGTGGGGACTGGAACAAGATAGGCTTTGCAACATGTCTAGGCTGCTGTGAAAGCTGCTCTGCCACTTGGAACATATGATCCAGCTGATCCAATGGTGCTGGAAGTGTCAGTGGCAAACAGAGGTGCTGTTTGGAGCCTTTGGCAGGCTCCTATAGGAGAATCACAAAGCAAGCCCTTAGGATTTCGGAATAAGGTCTTATCATCCTCTGCAGATAACTACTCTCCATTTGAGAAACAGCTTTTGGCCTGTTATTGGGCCTTAGTAGAGACAGAATGCTTAACCATGGGCCACCAAGTTACCATGAGACCTGAGTTATCTATCATGAGCTGTGTGTTGTCTCATCCGCCAAACCATAAAGTTGGGTGTGCACAGCAGCATTTCATCATAAAATGGAAAGGGTATATACAAGATAGAGCTCAAGTGTGTCCTGAAGGCACAAGTAACTTACATGAGGATGTGGCCAAAGTGCCCATGGCCCCCAATCCTTCCATCTTACCTTCTCTTTCCCAGCCCACAGCTATGGTATCTTGGGGAGTTTCTTACAATCAGTTGACAGAGAAAGAGAAAACTTGGACCTGGTTTACAGATGGTTTTGCATGATATGCAAGCACCACCTGAAATTGGACAGCTGCAGGACTGAACTCCCTTTCTGAGATGTCCCTGGAGGACAGTGGTGAGGGGAAATCCTCCCAGTGGGCAGAACTTTGAGCAGTACATCTGTTTCTTCACTTTAGTTGGAAGGAGAACTGGCTCCATGTGCATTTGTATACTGATTCATGGGCTGTTGTTAATGGTTTGGCTGGATGATCAGGGACTTGGAAGGAACATGATTGGAAAATTGGTGACAAGTCTGGGGAAGAAGTATGTGGGTAGACCTTTCTGAGTGGGCAAAGAATGAAGATATTTGTGTCCCATGTGAATGCTCACCAGAGGGTGACTTCAGCAGAAGATTTTAATAATCAAATGGATAAGATGACCTGATTGGTGGGTACCAATCAGCCTCTTTCCACAGCCACTCCTGTCATTGCCCAATCGGCTCATGAACAAAGTGGTCATGGTGGTAGGGGTTGAGGCTATGCATGGACTCAGCAACACGGACATCCACTCACCAAGGCTGACCTGGCCACAGCCACTGCTGAGTGCCTAATCTGCCAGTAGCAGGGATCCACTCTCAGTCCCTGATATGGCACCATTCCCTGGGGAGATCAGCTTGCTACCTCATGGCAGGTTGATTACATTGGACCACTTCCATCATGGAAGGGGCAGTGATTTGTTCTTGCTGGAATGGATACATACTCTGGATATGGGTTTGCCTTCCCTGCATGCAATGCTTATGTCAAAATTACCATCCATGGACTTTTGGAATGCTTTATCCACTGTCTAGTATTCCACACAGCATTGCTTCTGACCAAGGAATGCACTTCACAGCAAATGAAATGTGGGAATGGGCACATGCTCAAGGAATTCTCTGGTCTTACCATGTTCCCCATCATTCAGAGGCAGCTGGGTTGATAGAACTGTGAAATGGCCTGTTGCAGACTCAATTACGCTGCCAACTAGATGGCAATACTTTGCAGGGCTGGGGCAGTGTTCTCCAGGAGGCTGTGTATGCTCTGAATCAACATCCACTCTATGGTGCTGTGTCTCCCATAGCCGGAATTCATGGGTCCAGGAATCAAGGGGTAGAAACAGGAGTGGCACGACTCATTATAACTCCTAGTGATCCACTAGGAAAATTTTTGCTTCCTGTCCCTGCAAGCTTAAGCTCTGCTGGTTTACAAGTCTTAGTTATAAAAAGAAGAATGCTTCCACCAGGAAACACAATAATTCCATTGAACTGGAAGTTAAGACTGCCACTTGGCCACTTTGGGCTTCTTATGCCTCTGAATTAACAGGCAAGGAAGGGGATTACTGTACTGGCTGGGGTGATTGATCCTGACTATCAAGGAGAAATAGCACTGCAACTACACAGTTGAGGTAAAGAAAAGTTTTCCTGGAATACAGGAGATTCTCTAGGTTGTCTCTTAGTACTACCGTGGCCTGTGATTAAAGTCAATGGAAAACTGTTTCCCTAGAGAACCCTGCAACAACACAATCCAGCTGATGGCATTCTCTCATTGTGGAAGACACACCCTTCATTGATGTCATGAAGGCATGAATATTTCCTCCTTGTTTTGTTATGAGTATGTTTGTATTTTTCTGTAAAGCAAATATCTTTGCTTTCTTCTCTGTCTTATCCCCTTATCATATGACATAAGCTGTATTGTTCATTTTGCAGTATTTAAGTTAAAGGAAATCAAGTTTAAGAATTAATGTCACCCGAGGACTTGCACCCTATTCTGGAGAGATTTAATATATTTCCAGTTGTATGCAGGAGAGCTGAGTATTGTTAGGTGATATACATATCTGTTATTATTTTCTACTTAGAGATAAAGTATGGTTTAAGGTGATGTGTATAACTGCCAAGTTGACAAGGGGTGGACTGTGATGGTTAGGTGCATGTGTCAACTTGGCCAGGTGAAGGTGTCCAGGTATCTGGTTAAGCAAGCACTGGCATAACCATTACTGCAAGGACATTTGTGGCTTGTTAATAAACAGTTGGTTACAGCTGTGACTGATTACATCAATGAAGGGCGTGTCTTCCACAATGAGAGAATTCAATCAGCTGGATTTAATCCCATCAGTTGAAGACTTTTAAGTGAGAAAGATAGACGACCTTCACTTCTTGTTTGGCTAGTCAGCAAAGCATTTCCTGAGGAGTTCATCAAACACCTTCATTGCAGTTGCCAGTTTGCAGTTGCCAGTTTGATGCCTGCCTTATGGAATTTGTACTCATGCATACCCACAGTATTGTGAGACACTTTTATAAAATCTTATATTCATAGATATCTCTTGTTGATTCTGTCTCCCTAGAGAACCCTAACTAATACAGATACATATTGATGTATATTTCCATTCATTTATTTATTAAGCAAATATTTAAAAAAACAATTTGCTACAAACTGTAAGTTCTAATAAGATTTTTGTCTATTAGAAATATACACATGCAAACAGATAGTTTGTAGAGTAAATGTAATTAAATTTCATTGTTTTAAAAATGTCTCCTTATGCAGAGTAAATAAGACAGCCTAGCAGGGTGAGAGATTTGGAAATGAGATTGGCCATCAAAGTGAATATATGAGATTCTGACAAAGTGTCATGAATGGATAACATGATTTACATGTTCCAAGTGTTAACAGGCCACACTAATAAAAGTTTACCAGCATTAGGGGTTCCCTTACTACATTTTTTTGCATATTAAAGAATTAGAAAAATAAAAATATAAGTTCCTACTGATGTATCAATGGAAAAATATTTAAAGCAGCTATGCATTTGCATTACATAAATTCAATGTAATAAATGTACTGAGTGCCTACTAAGTGCAACACATCATACCAGGTTCTTCTGAGTATACAAATATAAATATTTCACATAGTTCATCTAAGATAGTAGGTTGAATGTATGGTTAATGTCTGGTCCTTCCTGAAACCTCAGTAAAATGACAGTAAAATGACAGTAAGGGATTAAAAAAAAAAAGACACATAGGACATAGAGAACAGGAGAGAAGAAAACATTATAAAAATATTAGAAACAGAAAAGCAGATGGAGCAATTCCAGTGGACTTAGTGAGCCAGGAAAGCTGAATCCTAAGCCTGTAGTGGGGGAAAAAAAGGCAACTGAATTACATTACGGAACTCCCAAATGGTCCAAGAAGTGGGGAACATCAGGTATCTCTGAAAGTGTGGAAGGAAGTGCTAAAAACAGGATGACTGAACATCTGTTTAAAATATCCTCTCCTCAACTCTATGCATCACCTCCAGTCCTATAGAGTACTCTGAAGTTCTGATCTCAGGAGAGGGTAAAGCAGAAGTGGTCAGGACCAAGAGGCACAAGCATATTTGAGGGCAGTGATATTTTGCTGAAAACAGTGGGGTTAAATAAAAGTTGAATGTTGAGACTGTCAGCCCTTTTAATTTTCCTTGTTTGTTTTTTACTTACTCTGTCATTTTAATGTAAGATTTCAAAAGACAACTACAAGGATATTTGAGATTCCAAAGAGAACATTCTTTTGCTATTGAAAGACCTTTGTTTAAGCATTCGAACTTTACTTCTTAGGAAATGAAAACATATGGAGGCTTTAAGCCTTTTTATCAGCACACAGTAATTAACAACAACCTTCTAGATGCTTATTTTCTATGTTTTCCTACAGAAGATAATTGTCACTTACCTACCACTACCACCACCATCACCACCACAACCACTGAAAGATTCAAAGCTGCTGAGCTAAAAACTGATCAGAAACCACTGATTAGTTTAATTAGTAGTTCAAAGCTTGTATAAATGTTTGAAGAACAGCAAACACCAAATAATATAATGCCCAATAAAATAATGATTATTGTTTCCTTGAGGCCCTGACTGATCAACTAAAATCACCTTAAGACTGAAATTTTCTGCACATAATGCCTATTGATATAAAGCCTTCATTGTTAGTGCTTCTTATGGTGTCATAAGTTTTGGAAATTAATTCATGTTCAGCTTTCCACAGTAATCACCATTTTCAAAATCTGCAATATATATCTGCATATTATACTAACATAAAATTCTCTACATAAGCATTTTGTCATGTATCAACTCTTAGCTTCAAATAATAGAATACCAAAGACTATACAGGACAAAACACCACAGAACTTTTAAAGATTTCCTTTCCCTAGTTGTTAGCAGGTAGCACTTTTTTAAAAAGATAAAGTGATGAAAAAATCAGAAATTTTACATTAAAACTTTAATTTCAAACTTCTAGTCCCTTATCTTCTGGTAACATCATATCTGGTTCTTGTATCTGAGCTTTGATATGTCAAATAGCTACCTGAGCCCTCACAAAGTGGTTTGTTTGTAAGCACTCCATGTGCAGAAGTAGGGTAGAAGACAAGATAGGTAGAATCATGAGTCTGAAAACAGTGTAGCTGCTGTGTTGCTGCCAAATATCCTAATATTCCTTCAGTTCCCAATCCATTTCAGAACACTGGCCCTGAATTTTCATTTTCTTGTTCTGCGAAAGCTCTGCACTATGACCAGTATTCTGTGGTCCTGTGAACTCAGGCCTAAAGACTGGGGGAGGGGTCCTGCTGCATTGTTGTATCTCTGATAATGGTGGGAACATGAAGAATACTTAGAACATGGTGGAGGAGAATCTTGACCATCACTAAGGAAGGAACAGCTTATAAACACCAAAGGCTGCACCACAATGGTAATCACTCCACAGAAATCTGGGGAGTACAACTTATTACAATTATCAAGAAAATATTTAAAGCTGTATTTTTTTCCCAGAGATTCTCTCAATTTCTTCAGGCCAAGTTCCATGTAATCCAAACTATGCTCCAGGCCACAATACCTTCTTAGTATACACTGGTCTTCAGAGAATTCAGTCTTCACAGTTCACCACAATTTTTCCAAATTTGTATGCAATATCCAAATTAGTCTTACATTCTCATTATTCATCATAACCATCATAACCATCCCAGCCTTTGCTCTGACACTGTATGACTTTTGGAGTATAAGAACCACATCCAGCTGTGCCTCCAACGCATTTCAACATGTCAGATCTAGCCTATGGGAGGTGATATATCTGTCCTGGTGGAGAGTAAGAGCTTTTACGTTCTACAGCAACATTCTGTCAGAGTCGTTCCAACCCAGGGTAAGGCTCAAGATCAGCAGAAGGAGCAGAAAGCTGAGCAGAGGGCAAAGTATTTCTGTCTGACGCCACAGTGCTTTGTGGAGATGGCTCACGGCTGCCACCTGCTCGTGGACCTGAACATGGACCATGAAGTTTCACACGCTGCTGCACAGTAATGCTGACAGTTCAGGCAGTGGCAAAGGGAACATCTACCAGCCTTTTCCACTGACATGATCTCAGCTAGATAGCATATTGGCAGAGTCTTCTTGGGAGTATCTGACCTGGCCAAGTAGTCAGAGCAAAGATGTGTGTACGTATGGTTGAAAGAGGAAGGCTAAGGGCAGGTATGACACCAGATGGAAAGATAGAAGATAAAGACTGGAATTGTATAACTTAGCAAAACTTAGAGTGGTCAATGATGATGATTAAATGTACAAATATAAGAATGTTTTTTAAAAAGGGGGAACAAATGAATGTTAACAATGCAAGGTGATGAAAATTGGATGGTTTGGGGGAAAATACAATCAATAAAACTAGTGTCTATAGTTAAATGTAACACTGTAAGAGGCTTCCATTAACTGTAACAAAGGCAATCTACTAAAGCTAAATGTCTATAAGAGGGGGATATAAGGGAGTGATATGGAATTTTTGGTGGTGGTGATGTCTGACCTATCATATTTTATTTTTACTTTTCTTCTATCTTTTGTACTTTTCTTCTCCTTTTTCTCTTTCTTTGGGGGAGAGATGGAAATGTCCTCATATATATTGTGGTGGTGAATGCATAACTATGTGATTATACTGGGAATCATTGATTGTTTACTTAGGGTGGATTGTATGGTATGTGAATAAAACTGTTAAAAAATAAACAGAGATATACAAATGCTGGAGAATATGTGGAGAGAGGAATATACCTATTCTCTGTTGGTAGGGAAGTAGAATGGCACAGCCCAGCTGGAGGGCAGTGTGGTGGTTCCACAGGAAGCTAACTATGGGGATGCCATATGGTCCTGAAACCCCATTATTGGGTATATACTTGGAAAAACTGTGAGCAGGGACATGAATGGACATTGCATACTGGTGTTTATGATGGCAGTATTCATGATTTGTAATGGTTGGAGGTGACCTAAGGGTACGTTGACTGATAAATGGAATGGTGAACTGTGGTGCATACATTCAATGGAATATTGAGCAGTGGCAAGAAGAAATGAAGTTGTGAGCTATACACCTAGATGAATGGACCTTGAGGACAGTATGTTGAGTAAAATAAGTCAGAATCAAAAAGACAGACATTATAATGCCTCACCAATATGGACTAACTATAATGTGCAAACTCTGAGAACTGAATCTGAGAGCATAGGTTATCAGGGGAAGGCTTATGGTAAAGGTTCCTAGATTGTAAGCTCTTAGAGCAGTCATGTCTACTCATGAACTATAATGGTTATCTCTAAATTCTGAAATGCTGAGCTGGTCAGTTCCTGTAACCTTGGGTATCTGTGTGACATCTGAGACTCAGAGCCAGAGTTCGGCAACTATGAATGTCAGCATTACTCCATACAGCAAATGTTAAAAAAACTGAAAAAAGAGATCAGACTTCAATTAGCGATATGAGCAAAATGGACTTGAAGAGAACTAAGGTCAACCAGACTAAAGGGAAAAGGATGATATTGACTGTGTTTTAAAACCTCAACTTCTGTGTGAGATCAAAGGAAGAGATATTATTTGGTGCAAAACCTATACTTTCTGTAGCATGCTATGTAATTTAATTTGTATGATCAGTTTATTCAAATGCCATAATTGCATGGAAACTTGAATGGGGGTGAGACCTGGTTGATTTGTACAGGTGAGCATGAAACCCTGATACATCTCAGAGTAATTTGGGCAGAGAATAAAAAGTATTTGCAAAGCCCCCTTGAGGGCCTGGGTAAAAATGTGGAACATTAAACTTCCCCACCTGGGGGAATTCCTGATATTCTTGCAAACATTGGGGACTACCATTGTAGTAGGCCAAGTTCTAGATCTTGGGGCTTTTCCTGATGAAGCTTGTTACTGCAAAGGAGAGGCTAAACCTGCTTACAATTGTGCCTAAGAGTCACCCCCAAGAGAACCTCTTTTGTTGCTCAGATGTGGCCTGTCTCTCTCTAAGCCTACTCAGCTGGTAAACTCACTGCCCACCCCCTACTTGGGACATGACTCCCAGGGGTTTAAATCTCCCTGGCAACTTGGGACATGACTCCCTGGGATAATCCTGGACCTGGCATTGTGGGATTGAGAAAACCTTCCTGACCAAAAAGGGGAAGAGAAATTAAACAAAATAAAGTTTCAGTGGCTGAGAGATCTCAAACGGAGTTGAGAGGCCATTCTAGAGGTTATTCTTACGCATTATATACATATCCCTTTTTAGTTTTTTTTGAAGTTTTTCATATATATTTTTAATGCAACTTTATTGAGATATATTCACATAACATACAATCCTTCAAAGTGTACAGTTAGTTGTTCATAGTTGTGCACTGATCACCACAATCAATCTTTGAACATTTTAATTACTCCAGAAAACAAAATAAAAATTAGAATAAAAAAGAACATCCAAAACATTCCATTCCCCTTCTCCAGCCATTGTTCACTTACTTTTTTTGGCACAGTCATTCATTGTTTTTTTTTTTTTTAACTTTATCAAAAAATTTAAAAAACAAACAATAAAAAACAATATTTCAAACAAAACCAAAACAAAGGAATAAGAAAAAACAAATAACCTAAAATAACTACATTGCTTCCAACCTGTTCCTACCTTACCTCAAGAAAATAAACAGACTATAATCCAACAAAGGAATAAGAAAAACAAATAACCTAATATAATTACATTCCTGCAAACTTGTTCCTTCCATACCCCCAGAAATTAACAAACTATAGTCATTCCTGAGCATTCCCAGAATATTAAGTTTACCCTCCATAACTTATCTGTTCTTATTAGATTATCATTCCCCCTTCACTATTTGCTGTCTATCTCTAGGTCCTCTACATTCTACAATATAAACCATTTATTTTACATTTTTCACAGTGTTCACATTAGTGGTAACATACACTATTTCTCTTTTTGTGCCTGGCTTATTTTGCTCAGCATTATGTCTTCAAGGTTCATACGTGTTGTCATATGTTTCATGATGTCATTCCTTCTTACTGCCACATAATATTCCATCATGTGTATATACCACATTTTGTTTATCCAGTCTTCTGTTGAAGGACATTTGGGTTGTTTCCATCTCTTGGCAATTGTAAATATTGCTACTACGAACATTGGCATGCAGATATCTGTTCGTGTCACTGCTTTCATATCTTCTGGGTATATACCGAGAAGTGCAATTGCTGGATCAAAGGGTATCTCAATACATAGTTTTCTAAGGAACCACCAGACTGTCTTTCAGAATGGCTGCACCATTATACAGTCCCACAAACAATGAATAAGAGTTCCAATTTCTCCACATCTTCTCTAGTATTTGTAGTTCCCTGTTTGTTTAATGGCAGTCAATCTAATTGGTGTGAGATGTTATCTCATTGTGGTCTTAATTTGCATCTCCCTAGTAGCTAGTGAAGCTGAACATGTTTTTCATGTGTTTCTTGGCCATTTGTATTTCCTCTTCAGAGAATTGTTTTTTCATATCTTTTGCCCATTTTATAATTGGGCTGTCTGTACTACTGTCATTGAGTTGTATGATTTATTTATATATGCAAGATATCAGTCTTTTGTCAGACACATGGTTTCCAAATATTTTTTCCCAATGAATTCACTTCCTCTTTACCTTTTTGACAAATTCCTTTGAGGTACAGAAGCTTTTAAGCTTGAAGAGTTCCCACTTATCTATTTTTTCTTTTGTTGCTTTGGGTGTAAGGTCTAGGAAGTGATCTCCTAAAACAAGGTTTTGAAGATGTTTCCCTACATTATCTTCTAGGAGTTTTGTGGTACTGTCTCTTATATTGAGTTCTTTAATCCATGTTGAGTTAACTTTTGTGTAGGGTGTGAGGTAGGGGTCCTCTTTCATTCTTTTGGATATGGATATTCAGCTCTCCCAGCCCCATCTGTTGAAGAAACTGTTATGTCCCAGTTCAGTGGTTCTGGGGCCTTATCAAAGATCAGTCAACTGTAGATCTTGAGTCTATCTCTGAATTCTCAATTTGATTCCATTGATTGATATGTCTATCTTTTTGCTGATACCATGCTGTTTTGACTACTGTGGCTTTATTATAAGCTTCAAAGTCAGGAGGTGTAACTCCTCCTGTTTTGTCTTTCTTTTTTCAAATTTTTTTTTTTTAGCAATTCTAGGCATCTTCCCCTTCCAAATAAATTTGATAACTAGCTTTTCCAGGCAAAGTAGGTTGTTGGAATTTTTATAGGAATTGCATTGAATCTGTAGATGAGTTTGGGTAGAATTGACATCTTAATGACAATTTAGCCTTCCTATCTATGAACAAGGAATATTTTTCCAACTTTTTAGGTCCGCTTCTATTTCTTTTAGTAAAGATATGTAGTTTTCTATGTATAGGTCTTTTACATCCTCGGTTAAGTTCATTCCTAGGTCCTTGATTTTTTTAGTTGCTATTGAGAATGGTATCATTTTCTTGAGTGTATTTTCAGTTATGTCATCTCTAGTGTATAGAACATTAATGATTTATGTGCATTAATCTTACATCCCACAGAGAAACTAAGATGACGGCTAGGTGAGAGAGGGCAAAAAAACACCTCTGTGAAAAACACTAGATAAAAACCAGAAAGTGACCCAGAATACTGGTTACAGTGTTGCGCCAGCTGGACGAGGTCTGCTAGTACCACAGGGGCCATATACTTGGTGAAACCGGGAGTCTGCATTCTGAAACAAGTGAGTAAGCTGGCTGGAAGACCCGCAGACACATGGTGGTGTGGGGAAGCCAGGAGTTGGTGTTTGGAGACTGACTGGTTCTTTAAAAAAAAAAAAAGGGAAAGACCCAGGAGTAGCTGCAGTTGTGACAGTGGGAACCATGCAGTAAAACACAGCAAGAGGCAGCTGGGCCGGGCTATCAGTGTCTGGCCTGGAGGATAGCCCTCTACAGATACCCCTGAGGCTGGGGGAGTGGAGGGGAGAGCCAGAAGCAGAAAGAAACCCTGTGGCTAGCAGCTGGCTCCCTGGAGGGCTGGATAAACTCCTGCCCAGGGCCATGCCCACAGCTGAGAGTCCTGCCAGTTGTCCTGGAGCTGGGAAGGAGGAACTGTGCGAGGAGGGGGGGTTGAGATGCCCCGTTTGGCCATCTTTGCATCAGGCTAAGAGTGCCCCTGCCCAGCCCAATGGCCTGGGGCTTCCCTTCAGGGACGGCATGCACTGGTGACATAGCATGGCATTCCCTCGGCAGAGGTCCTGGAGGATCGCGCCTGGAGGGGGCCCACTCGGAGAACCCAGGGATGCTATGCCAAGTCCGGTGGTTTGTGGGACAGTGAGAGAGAGGGTCTGGGGCTGAAATGAAATGAAGGCTTAGACTCTTGTGGTGGCCTTGAATCTCCAGGAACCTGGGGGATTTGAATATTAAAGCTGCCCTTCCTCCCTGGCCACCCGGACACATGCCCCACATTCAGGGTGGACGGCTCCAGCAACACACCCAAACTGAGTTCTCCAACTGAACCCCACAAGAATCATTTCCCCACACATCGCGGGGACAAGGCTGAGAACTGACTTGAGGGGTACAGGTGACTCACAGATGCCATCTGCTGGTTAGAGAAAGTGTACACCACCAAACTGTGTTTCTGAAAAATTAGATTGGTATCTTTTTTTTACAACTTGAAAGAACCGTATCAAGCAAAGCAAATGCCAAGAGGCCAAAAACAACAGAAAATCTTAATGCATATGATAAAATCAGACGATACGGAGAATCCAATTCCAAACACCCGAATCAAAATATCAGAAAAGACAGAGTACCTGGCACAATTAATCAAAGAACTACAATTGAGGAATGAAAACATGGCAAAGGATTTAAAGGACATGAGGAAGACCATGGCCCAGGATATAAGTGACATAAAGAAGACCCTAGAAGAGCATAAAGAAGACATTGCAAGAGTAAATAAAAAAATAGAAGATCTTATGGAAGTAAAAGAAACTGTTGGTCAAATTAAAAAGACTCTGGATATTCACAATACAAGATTAGAGGAAGTTGAACAACGTCTAAGTGTCCTAGAAGTCCACGGAACAGAAAATGAAAGAATAAAAGAAAGAATGGAGAAAAAAAATAAAAAAAATTGAAATGGATCCCAGGGATACGATAGATTAAAAAAAAAAAATCCAAACTTAAGACTCATTGGTTCCCAGAAGGGGAAGAGAAGGGTAAAGTTCTAGAAAGAGTATTCAAAGAAATTGTTGGGGAAAACTTCCCCAACCTTCTACACAATATAAATACACAAAGCATAAATGCCCAGTGAACTCCAAATAGAATAATTCCAAATAAATCCACTCCGAGACATATTCTGATCAGACTCAAATACTGAAGAGAAGGAGCAAGTTCTGAAATCAGCAAGAGAAAAGCAATTCACCATATACAAAGTAAACAACATAAGAACTCAGTGGCCACCATGGAGGTGAGAAAGCAGTGGCATGACATATTTAAAATTCTGAGAGAGAAAAATTTCCAACCAAGAATACTTTATTCAGCAAAACTCTCCTTCAAATTTGAGGGAGAGCTTAAATTTTTCACAGACAAAAAAATGCTGAGAGAGTTTGCCAATAAAAGACCTGTCCTACTTCAGATATTAAAGGGAGCCCTACCAACAAAGAAACAAAGAAAGGAGAAAGAGATACAGAGAATTTTAACAGACATATATAGAACCTTACATCCCAAATCACCAAGACACTCATTTTTCTCTAGTGATCACAGATCTTTCTCCAGAAGGGACCATAAGTTGGGACATAAAACAAGCCTCAAGAAATTAAAAAAAAAAATTGAATATACTCAAAGCACATTCTCCAACCACAATGGAATACAAATAGAAGTCAATAATATTTGAATTGTAACTCCACTATTTACTTCCTACATGATATAAAATACACAAACTCTAAGGACAAATCAGTGGTTTTGAACTCAACGTAAAATATGTAATTTTAGACAACTATATAAAGGTGGGGGAATGGAGGAGTATAGGAACATAGTTTATATGTCCTATTGAAGTGAAGGTGGTATCAAAAAAAACCCAAATTATTATGGATTTAAGAGGTTAATTTTAAGCCCCACAGGAAACACAAAGAAATTATCAGAGAATATGACCATAGAGATGAAAAGTAGAGTATAGGTTAAGAGAAATGGGGGAAGAGGCAATGGGGAGTTAAGAAATGAGTGTAGGGTTGCTGTTTGAGGTGAAGGGAAATTTCTAGTAATGGATGGTGGGAAAGAGCATTTCAACATTCTAAATGTGATTAATCCCACTAATGGAAGGCTAGGGAGGGGTGGAATGGGAAGATTTAGGCTGTATATATGTTTCCGCAATGGAAAAAAAAAGACAGTCTAAATAGATGACAATTGAATGCCAAGTATGAACCTGGATGGGATTGGAGGATGGAGGACAGGAGGCTCAAAGGGACACAGTTGAGACATAAGGAAAAGGAAATATAGAATGTAAGCTTTGTATCATTGTTGAATCTCTTGTACTTCTTAGCTGCACTTAATGGGATTGCAAAAAAGAATGTTCTTGTTCATGGGAAGTGTATATGTGAATTATAGTGTTTGTTCAAGGATGTGTGCAACTAGCTCTCATATGTTCAGAAGACAGAGCAATAGATGATGGATGATAGATAGGGAGAGAGGGAACGAAATAGCGATGTGATAGCATGTTAAAGTTGGTGGATTGGGCTATCGGGGGAGGGGGGTCGGGGTATGATGGAGTTCTGTGTATGGGGTTAGTATTGTTTTTGCAACTGTCTCTATAACTCTGAATTTATTTCAAAATAAAAAAATAAAAAAAAAATCTTGTATCCCACTACTTTGCTAAATTTGTTTATTAGCTCTAGTAGCTGTATCATTGATTTCTCAGGGTTTTACAGATACAAGATCATATCATCTGCAAGTAATGACAGTTTCACGTCTTCCTTTCCAATTTAGATGCCTTTTATTTCTTTGTCTTCCCAGATTGCTCTGGCTAGCACTTCTAGCACAATGTTGAATAACAATGGTGACAGCAGGCATCCTTGTCTCGTTCCTGATCTTAGAGGAAAGCCTTTTAGTCTCTCACCATTGAGTACTATGCTGGCTGTGGGGTTTTCATATATGCCCTTTATCGTATTGAGGAAGTTTCCTCCAATTCCTACCTTTTGAAGTGTTTTTATCAAAAAGAGATGTTGGATTTTGTCGAATGCTTTTTCAACATCTATTGAGCTGATCATTTGATTTTTCTCTTTTGATTTGTTAATGTGTTGTAATACATTGATTGATTTTCTTACGCTGACCCATCCTTGCATGCCTGGAATGAACCCCACTTGGTCATGGTGTATGATTTTTTTAACGTGCCTTTGGATTTGATTTGCAAGTATTTTGTTGAGAATTTCTGCATATATTCATTAGGGGGATTGGCCTGTAGTTTTCCGTTCTTGTAGCATCTTTATCTGGTTTTGGTATTAGAGTGATGTTAGCTTCATAAAATGAGTTAGGTAGTGTTTGATTTTCTTCAATGTTTTGAAAGAGTTTAAGTAAGGTTGGTGTCAGTTCTTTTCAGAAAGTTTGGTTGAATTCCCCTGTGAAGCCATCTGGCCCTGGGCATTTATTTGTGGGGAGGTTTTTGATGACTGATTGGATCTCTTTGCTTGTGATTGGTTGGCTGAGGTGTTCTATTTCTTCTCTGGTCAGTCTAGTTTGTTCATGTGTTTCCAGGAAATTGCCATGTCCTCTACATTATCTAGTTTGTTGGCATGCATTTATTCACAGTATCCTTTTATAATTTTTTATATTTCCTTGGAATCTGCAGTAACATCAACTCTCATTTATTATTTTGTTTATATGGGTCTTCTCTCTTTTTGACTTTGTCCATCTAGCTGGGTGCTTGTCAATCTTGTTGATCTTCCCAAAGAACCAACTTTTGGTGTTATTTATTCTCTCTATTGTTTTCTTTGTCATTTATTTCTTTTTTTTTAAATTCAGTTTTATTTAAATATATTCACATACCATACAATCATCCATGATATACAATCAACTGTTCACAGTATGACCATATAGTTATGCATTCATCACAATCTATTTCTGAACATTTTCCTTACATCAGAAAGAATCAGAATAAGCATAAAAAATAAAAGTAAAAAAAGAACACCCAAACCACCCCCCATCCTACCCTATTTGTCATTTAGTTTTTATCCCCATTTTTCTACTCATCCATCCATACACTAGATAAAGGGAATGTGATCCACAAGGTTTTCACAATCACACTGTCACCCCTTGTAAGCTACATTATTATATAATCATCTTCAGGAGTCCAGACTACTGGGTTGGAGTTTGGTAGTTTCAGGTATTTACTTCTAGCTATTCCAATACATTAAAACCTAAGAGGTTTTATCTATATAGTGCATAAGAATGTCCACCAGAGTGACCTCTCAACTCCATTTGAAATCTCTCAGCCACTGAAACTATTTCATCTCATTCTGCATCCCCCTTTTGGTCAAGGAGATATTCTCAATCCCACAATGCTGGGTCCAGATTCATCCCCGGGAGTCATATCCTACGTTGCCAGTGAGATTTACACCCCTGGGAGTCGGGTCCCACATAGGGGGAGGGCAGTGAGTTCACCTGCCGAGGTGGCTCAGTTAGAGAGAGAGAGAGGGCCACATCTGAGCAACAGAGGTACTCAGGGGGAGACTCTTATGCACAATTATATGCAAGTTTAGCCTCTCCTTTGCAGTAATCAGCTTCATAAGGGCAAGTCCCACGATCGAGGGCTCAGCACATCAAACCACCAGTTCCAATGTTTGTGTCAATGTCATTTATTTCTGCTTTAATCCTTGTCATTTCTTTTCTTCTACTTGGTTTAGGATTAGTTTGCTGTTCATTTTCTAGCTTCTTTAGTTGCTCCATTCGTTCTTTGATTTTACCTCTTTCTTCCTTTCTAATGTATGTATTTAGAGCTATAAATTTCCCCCTTAATACCACCTTTGCTGCATCCCATAAGTTTTGATATGTTGTGTTCTCATTTTCATTCGTCTCTATATGTTTCACAATTTCTCTGTTATTTCTTCTTTAACCCACTGATTGTTTAGGTGTGTGTTGTTTAACCTCCAGATATTTGTGAACTTTCTAAGTCTCTGATGGTTAGTGACTTCCGATTGTATTCCATTGTGATCAGAGAATGTGCTTTGAATAATTTCAATTTTTAAAAATTTACTGAGGCTTGTTTTATGACCAAGCATATGATCTATTCTGGAGAAAATTCCATGAGCACTAGAGAAGAATGTATATCCTGGTAATTTGGTATGTAATGTTCTATATATGTCTGTTAATTCAAATTCATTTATCAGATTGTTTAGGTTTTTAATTCCCTTATTGGTCCTCTGTCTGGTTGATCTATCTATATGAGAGAGTGATGTATTGAAGTCTTCCACAATTATTGTGGAAACATCTATTTCTTCCTTCAGTTTGCCAATGTTTGTCTCAGATATTTTGGAGCACCTTGATTGGGTTCACAGTCATTTATGATTGTTATGTCTTCTTTTTGAATTGTCCCTTTTATTAGTATGTAGTAGCCTCCTTTGTCTCTCAAAACATCCCTACATTTAAAGTCTATTTTATCTTAGATTAATATTGCCACACCTGCTTTCTTTTGGCTGTAGCTTGCATGAAATATTTTTTTCCATCCTTTCACTTTCAATTTCTTTGTGTCCCTGTGTCTAAGATGAGTCTCTTGTAAGCAACATATTGATGGTTCATATTTTTAAATCAATTCTGCCAATCTATATCTTTTAATTGGGGAGTTTAATCCATTCACATTAAGTGTTATTACTGTGAAGGCATTCCTTGACCCAGCCATGCTACCCTTTGGTTTATGTTTGTCAGATATATTTTCTCCCTCTCTTTATATCCTTTAATGTACCCTTACTAAATCTCTTTAGCTCTGACCCCTTCTTGCTACCTCTCTCCCCTTTCTTTGTTTCTCTGCCCGTAGGGCTCCCTTTAGTATTTCAAATAGGGCAGGTCTCTTGTTAGAAAATTCTCTCAGCATTTGTCTCTCTGTGAAGATTTTAAGCTCTCCCTCAAATTTGAAGGAGAACTTTTCTGGATAAAGGATTCTTGGTTGGCAATTTTTCTCTTTCAGAATTTTAAATATGTCATACCACTGCCTTCTTGTCTCCATGGTGTCCTCTCAGTAGTCACTGCTTAGTCTTGTGTTGTTTCCACTGTATGTGGTGAACTGGTTCTCTCTCTCTGCTTTCAGAACTTGCTCCTTCTCTTCAGCATTTGGCAGCATCTGATCAGAATATGTCTCAAAGTGGGTTTATTTGGATTTATTCTGTTTGGAGTTCGTTGGGAATCTATGATTTGTGTATCTACGTTGTTTAGAAGGGTTGGGAAGTTTTCCCCAGCAATTTCTTTGAATACTCTTTCTCGCCCTTTACCCTTCTCTTCCCCTTCTGGAACACCAATGATTCTTATATTTGCATGCTTTATGTTTTCCATCACATCCCTGAGATCCATTTTGATATTTTCCTCCATTCTTTCTTTTGTACTTTCACTTCCCATTCTTCACTGTTCCAGTTCACTTATTCTTTCCTCAGCTTCCTCTCATCTACTATTGTGTGCATCCAGAATCTTTTTAATTTGATCAACAGTTCCTTTTATTTCCATAATATTGTGTAAATTTTATTTATTCTTGCAAATTCTTCTTTGTGCTCTTCTAGGATCTTCTTCATGTCCTTTACATCCTGGCCATGATGTTGTTGTTTGTGATTACTTCTTTGATTAACTGCTCCAAGTACTCTGTCTCCTCTGATTTTTTGATTTGGGGGTTTGGGTTTTGGTTATCCATATATTCTGATTCCTTCAAATGCTTTAAAATTTTCTACCATTTTTGGCCTCTTTGCATTTGCTTAGCTTGATAGGTTTCTTTTAGTATATGCAGGCTTATTTGAACAATTATCTATGATTTGCCAGAGCCACAGCTTGGTGGCGTGCACTTTCTCTGACTTACCAGCAGATGGCACCACCGAGGCACCTATTACCCTCAAGCCAGTTCTCCCCAACTTCATCTATGTGGTGAGTGGGGTCTAAATCTTGTGGGGGTCCAATTAGTGCACCAATTTCCCTGTGTAGTTGGTGCAGCCAGCCCTGAAGTTGGGGAGTGTGCCCTGTGCAGTTAGGGAGGGAAGGTGGCTTTAAGACTCAAATCTCCCAGCCATTCCTGGAGACTTAAAACAGTTGCATGAGTCCAATCCTTCAGCTCAGACTTCCCACAGTCTCTCTCTGCTGCAGGCTCACAAGTCTCTGGGATTGTTGTGGGGCTCCTGGGAATTCTGTGTGCGACCCCACCTCCAAGGTGTACCCTCTGCAGGCCCCCGCGGAGGGAAGGCTATGCAATGTCACAGGTGAGTGAAATCCCCTAGGAAAGCTCTTGGCCGCGGCACTGAGCAGAGGTGTTCCCAGCCCACTGAAAAGTTGACTGTACAGGGCGTGGTACATTTCCCTCCCCACAGACTTCTGCCTTCCTAGCTCTGGGACACTTAGCTGCAGGTGTGTGAAATGCTATCATCCATACCAGATACTGCAGTGGTTGCCCGGGGCATGGAAGGTACTCCCCACCATGCTTGATTGCAAGGCTCTCGCTGCTAGATCCAAAGCTGCTTTTGAGGTTTTTTAACTAGTCCATCTCCAAACACTGAACCCTGGTTTCTCCTGATTGTGGCATGGCTGCTGTTTCCCCAGCAGCCTCACTCACTCATTTCTGAACACAGACTCTCGGTTTCACCAAGTGCACAGTCCCTGTGGATTTAGTGGACCTTGTTTAGCTGGTGCAACACTGGACCTGGTATTCTGAAGTACTTTCTGTCTTTTATCTAGGGTTTTTCAGGGAGAAGTGTTTTGCTCTGTCTTTCCTAATCTGCCATCTTGGAACATCCTCCCCTTTTTAGTTTTTAGTGTACTATAATTGCTAGAAGGAAGTACCTGAAACTATTGGACTGCAATCCAGTATCCTTGATTCTTGAAGACGATTCTATGGCTTATACAGTGTGACTGTGTGTGAAAACCTTGGGGCTCACACTCCCTTTATCCTGTGTATGGACAAATGAGTAGAGAAAATGGGGGCAAAAAGTAAATGAACAATAGTGGGGAGAAAGTAGTATGAGATATTTTGGGTGTTCTTCTTTGCTTTTATTTTTATTCTTATTCTTATTTTTTGGAGTAATGAAAATGTTCAAAAAATGGATTGTGGTGATGAATGCACATTTATGTGATGATACTGTGAATGACTGTACACTTTGGATGATTTTATGGTATGTGAATATAACTCAATAAAATTGCATTTAAAAAAGTCTAGTTCAGAATCATGTTTTGCATTTAGTTGTCAGGTCTCTTTAGTTTCCTTCAGTTTGGTATAGTTCTTCAATCTTTTCTTGACTTTTATACCCTTTGGGTATAGGCTAGAATATTATAAACTAGAGATTTTGTATAAAGAAACTTAATCTGGTTTGTCTGATGTTTCCTCATGATTAGATCCAGATTATGAATCTTTGGCAGTAATAAAACAAAAAGTGATGTTGCGGTCTTCTAATCACATCCTATCAGGTGGCTCACAATTTCTGTTTGTCGCCGTATAATGATGTTCCTGTCAATTATTTGATTATTTTGGTATCTGATAGCCTTCTCCACTATAAACTTATACTTTTTCCATTTGTAATTAATAGCTTTTTTTTTTAATCATCATTTTATTGAGATATATTCACATACCACGCAGTCATACAAAACAAATTGTACTTTCGATTGTTTACAGTACCATTACATAGTTGTACATTCATCACCTAAATCAATCCCTGACACCTTCATTAGCACACACACAAAAATAACAAGAATAATAATTAGAGTGAAAAACAGCAATTGAAGTAAAAAAGAACACTGGGTACCTTTGTCTGTTTGTTTCCTTCCCCTACTTTTCTACACATCCATCCATAAACTAGACAAAGTGGTGTTTGGTCCTTATGGCTTTCCCAATCCCATTGTCACCCCTCATAAGCTACATTTTTATACAACTGTCTTCGAGATTCATGGGTTCTGGGTTGTAGTTTGATAGTTTCAGGTATCCACCACCAGCTACCCCAATTCTTTAGAACCTAAAAAGGGTTGTCTAAAGTGTGCATAAGAGTGCCCACCAGAGTGACCTCTCGGCTCCTTTTGGAATCTCTCTGCCACTGAAGCTTATTTCATTTCCTTTCACATCCCCCTTTTGGTCAAGAAGATGTTCTCCGTCCCACGGTGCCAGGTCTACATTCCTCCCTGGGAGTCATATTCCACGTTGCCAGGGAGATTCACTCCCCTGGGTGTCTGATCCCACGTAGGGGGGAGGGCAGTGATTTCACCTTTCAAGTTGGCTTAGCCAGAGAGAGAGGGCCACATCTGAGCAACAAAGAGGCATTCAGGAGGAGACTCTTAGGCACAACCGTAGGGAGGCATAGCCTCTCCTTTGCAGCAACCGTCTTCCCAAGGGTAAAACTTATGGTAGAGGGCTCAACCCATCAAACCACCAGTCCCCTATGTCTGTGGTCATGTTAGCAACCATGGAGGTGGGGTAGGCGAATACCCCTGCATTCTCCACAGGATCCTCAAGGGGGCACTACATCTTTTTCTTTTTTCCTTGTTTTTCTTTTTTCTTTTTTTTTTTTTAACTTTCCCTTCTTTTTTAAATCAACTGTATCAAAAAAAAAGTTAAAAAGAAAACAAACATACAATAAAAGAACATTTCAAAGAGACCATAACAAGGGAGTAAGAAAAATACAACTAACCTAAGATAACTGCTTAACTTCCAACATGTTCCTACTTTACCCCAGGAAAGTTACATAATACAGCAAGATTTCTGTGAACTTGTTCCTACTATATCCATTAGAAATTAACAGACCATAGTCATTTCTGGGCATCCCCAGAACGTTAAATAGCTTATCTGTTCTTCCTGGATTATTGTTCCCCCTTCTTTAGTTGCTCTCTACTGCTAGTTCCCCTACATTCTACATTATAAACCATTTGTTTTACATTTTTCAAAGTTCACATTAGTGGTAGCATATAATATTTCTCTTTTTGTGCCTGGCTTATTTCACTCAGCATTATGTCTTCAAGGTTCATCCATGTTGTCATATGTTTCACCAGATCGTTCCTTCTTACTGCCGCGTAGTATTCCATCGTGTGTATATACCACATTTTATTTATCCACTCATCTGTTGAAGGACATTTGGGTTGTTTCCATCTCTTGGCAATTGTGAATAATGCTGCTATGAACACTGGCGTGCAGATATCTGTTCGTGTCACTGCTTTCCGATCTTCTGGGTATATACCGAGAAGTGCAATCACTGGATCGAATGGTAGCTCTATATCTAGTTTTCTAAGGAACTGCCAGACTGACTTCCAGAGTGGCTGAACCATTATACAGTCCCACCAACAATGAATAAGAGTTCCAATTTCTCCACATCCCCTCCAGCATTTGTAGTTTCCTGTTTGTTTAATGGCAGCCATTCTAACCGGTGTTAGATGGTATCTCATTGTGGTCTTAATTTGCATCTCTCTAATAGCTAGTGAAGCTGAACATTTTTTCATGTGTTTCTTGGCCATTTGTATTTCGTCTTCAGAGAACTGTCTTTTCATATCTTTTGCCCATTTTATAATTGGGCTGTCTGTACTATTATCATTGAGTTGTAGGATTTCTTTGTATATGCAAGATATCAGTCTTTTGTCAGATACATGGTTTCCAAAAATTTTTTCCCATTGAGTTGGCTGCCTCTTTACCTTTTTGAGAAATTCCTTTGAGGTGCAGAAACTTCTAAGCTTGAGGAGTTCCCATTTATCTATTTTCTCTTTTGTTGCTTGTGCTTTGGGTGTAAAGTCTAGGAAGTGGCCGCCTAATACAAGGTCTTGAAGATGTTTTCCTACATTATCTTCTAGGAGTTTTATGGTACTTTCTTTTATATTGAGATCTTTGGTCCATTTTGAGTTGATTTTTGTGTAGGGGGTGAGGTAGGGGTCCTCTTTCATTCTTTTGGATATGGATATCCAACTCTCCCAGCCCCATTTGTTGAAAAGACCATTATGACTCAGTTCGGTGACTTTGGGGGCCTTATCATAGATCAGTCGGCCATAGATCTGAGGGTCTATCTCTGAATTCTCAATTCGATTCCATTGATCTATATGTCTATCTTTGTGCCAGTACCATGCTGTTTTGGCAACTGTGGCTTTATAATAAGCTTCAAAGTCAGGGAGTGTAAGTCCTCCCACTTCGTTTTTCTTTTTTAGAGTGTCTTTAGCAATTCGAGGCATCTTCCCTTTCCAAATAAATTTGATAACTAGCTTTTCCAAGTCTGCAAAGTAGGTTGTTGGAATTTTGATTGGGATTGCATTGAATCTGTAGATGAGTTTGGGTAGAATTGACAGCTTAATGACATTTAGCCTTCCTATCCATGAACATGGAATATTTTTCCATCTTTTAAGGTCCCCTTCTATTTCTTTTAGTAGAATTATGTAGTTTTCTTTGTATAGGTCTTTTACATCTTGGGTTAAGTTGATTCCTAGGTACTTGATTTTTTTAGTTGCTATTGAAAATGGTATCTTTTTCTTGCGTGTCTCTTCAGTTTGTTCATTTCTAGCATATAGAAACATTACTGACTTATGTGCATTAATCTTGTATCCCGCTACTTTGCTAAATTTGTTTATTAGCTCTAGTAGCTGTATCGTCGATTTCTCAGGGCTTTCTAGATATAAGATCATATCATCTGCAAACAATGACAGTTTTACTTCTTCTTTTCCAATTTGGATGCCTTTTATTTCTTTGTCTTGCCGGATTGCCCTGGCTAGCACTTCCAGCACAATGTTGAATAACAGTGGTGACAGCGGGCATCCTTGTCTTGTTCCTGATCTTAGAGGGAAGGCTTTCAGTCTCTGACCATTGAGTACTATGCTGGCTGTGGGTTTTTCATATATGCTCTTTATCATGTTGAGGAAGTTTCCTTCAATTCCTACCTTTTGAAGCGTTTTTATCAAAAAGGGATGTTGGATTTTGTCAAATGCTTTTTCAGCATCTATTGAGATGATCAATTGATTTTTCCCTTTCGAGTTTTTAATGTGTTGTAATACATTGATTGTTTTTCTTATGTTGAACCATCCTTGCATGCCTGGAATGAACCCCACTTGGTCATGGTGTATGATTTTTTTAATGTGTCTTTGGATTCGATTTGCAAGTATTTTGTTGAGGATTTTTGCATCTATATTCATTAGGGAGATTGGCCGGTAGTTTTCCTTTTTTGTAGCATCTTTGCCTGGTTTTGGTATTAGATTGATGTTAGCTTCATAAAATGAGTTAGGTAGTGTTCCATTTTTTTCAATGTTTTGAAAGAGTTTGAGTAAGATTGGTGTCAGTTCTTTCTGGAAAGTTTGGTAGAATTCCCCTGTGAAGCCATCTGGCCCTGGGCATTTATTTGTGGGAAGATTTTTGATGACTGATTGGATCTCTTTGCTTGTGATGGGTTGGTTGAGGTCTTCTATTTCTTCTCTGGTCAGTCTAGTTTGTTCATTTGTTTCCAGGAAATTGTCCATTTCTTCTACATTATCCAGTTTGTTGCCATACAGTTGTGCATAATATCCTCTTATAATTTTTTTAATTTCTTCAGGATCTGCAGTTATGTCACCTTTTTCATTCATTATTTTGTTTATATGGGTCTTCTCTCTTTTTGATTTTGTCATTCTAGCTAGGGGCTTGTCAATCTTGTTGATCTTCTCAAAGAACCAACTTTTGGTGATATTTATCCTCTCTATTGTTTTTTTGTTCTCTATGTCATTTATTTCTGCTTTAATCCTTGTTATTTCTTTTCTTCTACTTGGTTTAGGATTGGTTTGCTGTTCACTTTCTAGCTTCTTCAGTTGATCCATTAGTTCTTTTATTTTGGCTCTTTCTTCCTTTTTAATATACGCGTTTAGTGCTATAAATTTCCCCCTTAGCACTGCTTTTGCTGCATCCCATAGGTTTTGGTATGTTGTGTTCTCATTTTCATTCGTCTCTATATATTTAGCAATTTCTCTTGCTATTTCTTCTTTAACCCACTGATTGTTTAGGAGTGTGTTGTTTAACCTCCAGGTATTTGTGAATTTTCTAAGTCTCTGATGGTTATTGACTTCTAATTGTATTCCATTGTGGTCAGAGAATGTGCTTTGAATAATTTCAATCTTTTTAAATTTATTGAGGCTTGTTTTATGTCCCAGCATATGATCTATTCTGGAGAAAGTTCCATGAGCACTAGAAAAGTATGTGTATCCTGGTGATTTGGGATGTAATGTCCTGTATATGTCTGTTAAATCTAATTCATTTATCAGATTGTTTAGGTTTTCAATTTCCTTATTGGTCTTCTGTCTGGTTGATCTATCTATAGGAGAGAGTGATGTGTTGAAGTCTCCCACAATTACTGTGGAAACATCAATTGCTTCCTTTAGTTTTGCCAGTGTTTCTCTCATGTATTTTGTGGCACCTTGATTGGGTGCATAGACATTTACGATTGTTATTTCTTCTTGCTGAATTGCCCCTTTTATTAGTATGTAGTGGCCTTCTTTGTCTCTCAAAACATCCCTGCATTTGAAGTCTATTTTATCTGAGATTAATATTGCTACACCTGCTTTCTTTTGGCTGTAGCTTGCATGAAATAGTTTTTTCCATCCTTTCACTTTCAGTTTCTTTGTATCCCTGTGTCTAAGATGAGTCTCTTGTATGCAACATATTGATGGTTCATTTTTTTTGATCCATTCTGCGAATCTATATCTTTTAATTGGGGAGTTTAATCCATTTACATTCAACGTTAAAACCGTGAAGGCATTTCTTGAATCGGCCATCTTATCCTTTGGTTTATGATTGCCATATTTTTCCCTCTCTCTATTAATATCCTTTATTGTACCCATACCGAATCTCTTTAGTACTGAACCTTTCTCCAAGTCTCTCTGTCCTGTCTTTGTTTCTCTGTCTGTAGGGCTCCCTTTAGTATCTCCAGTAGGGCAGGTCTCCTGTTAGCAAATTCTCTCAGCATTTGTTTGTCTGTGAAAAATTTAAGCTCTCCCTCAAATTTGAAGGAGAGCTTTGCTGGATAAAGTATTCTTGGCTGGAAATTTTTCTCACTCAGAATTTTAAATATATCGTGCCACTGCCTTCTTGCCTCCATGGTGGCTGCTGAGTAGTCACTACTTAGTCTTATGCTGTTTCCTTTGTATGTGGTGAATTGCTTTTCTCCTGCTGCTTTCAGAACTTGCTCCTTCTCTTCTGTGTTTGACAGTGTGATCAGTATATGTCTCGGAGTGGGTTTATTTGGATTTATTCTATTTGGAGTTCGCTGAGCATTTATGATTTGTGTATTTATGTTGTTTAGAAGATTTGGGAAGTTTTCCCCAACAATTTCTTTGAATACTCTTCCTAGACCTTTACCCTTTTCTTCCCCTTCTGGGACACCAATGAGTCTTATATTTGGACGTTTCATATTATCTATCATATCCCTGAGGTCCATTTCGATTTTTTCAATTTTTTTCCCCATTCTTTCTTTTATGCTTTCATTTTCCATTCTGTCATCTTCCAGGTCACTGATTCGTTGTTCAACTTCCTCTAGTCTTGTACTATGAGTGTCCAGAATCTTTTTATTGTGGTCAATAGTTTCTTTAATTTCCATAAGATCATCCATGTTTTTATTTAGTCTTGCAATGTCTTCTTTATGCTCTTCTAGAGTCTTCTTGATTTCCTTCATATCCCGTACTATGGTCTCATTGTTCATCTTTAGTTCTTTGAGTAGCTGCTCTAGGTGCTGTGTCTCTTCTGGTCTTTTGATTTGGGTGCTTGGGCTTGGGTTATCCATATCGTCTGGTTTTTTCATATGCTTTATAATTTTCTGTTGTTTTTGGCCTCGTGGCATTTGCTGAACTTGATAGGGTTCTTTTAGGGTTTGCAGACCTATTGAAGTCCTTATCTCTAATTTATCAGATCTACAGCTTCGTGTAGTACACTTTCTCTAACTACCCAGCAGGTGGCGTCCACGAACCATGTGTTCTCCACAAGCCAGTTCTCCCCTGCTTAGCCTTTTTGGTGAGTAGGGGAGTGAGTCTTGTGGGGCCCAATTGGTGTACCAAGCTTGCGTGTGTAGTTGGTGTTGCCTGCCCTGTATGTGGGGCGTGTTTCTGGGCAGTCGGGGAGGGGGGGTGGCCCTAACAATCAAATCTCCCTGATGATCCTAGAGTTTTAAAGCTGCTGTAATAGTCTAATCCTTCAGTTCAGTCCTGCCACAGTTTGTCTCTGCCACTGACCCACAAGTCCTTGGTAATGGCGTATGGCTCCTGAGACTTGCAAGTGGGCCCCTCTTCCAGGCTGTGCACCCCGGGTCCTCTGTTGAGGGATGACTGTGCTATGTCACAGGTGAGTTCCGTCCCCCCAGGGCAGTTCTGGGCTGCTGGGCTGTGTAGGGAGGCTCCCAGTCTGCTCAAATGATGGCTGAATGGGGCTTTGTTAATTCACACTGCTCCACCTTCCCAACTCTGGGACAATCAGCTGAGGTTGCAGGGAAGGCTAATGTCCACACCCAGTTTTGTGGTGTGTGCCTGTTATTTGAAGCACTTCCGTCACACTGGGTTGTCTGGGGCAGCTCTGGGCTATGGGGCTGGCGATGGGCAGGAGTGTTTCCTGTCCACCAGGATGGTGGCTGTGAGCGGACACCCCCGTTTTCTTGGGAAGTTGTGGTGTTTAGTGAATTTTCTCAGCCACTGGATTATTGCCTTTTGTCTCAGAGCTCTCTTAGTTCTGCTCTTGACTTGACGTGCCCAAATTGCAATTCTTTGAAGCTTTCTGTATTGGGCTTCTTAGAGTAATTGTTTTAGAAAAAGAAAAAAGGATTAAAAAAAAAAAAAAAAAAGGGCCCTCCTCAGAGATCTGATATTTTATTGAAATGCTAATAGACAAAGCAACCAGGGCCATTAAAGAAAAGTCCACAGGGCAGAGAGATCAGCTTTTCTTCGGGATTTGCATATGCGCCTCAAGGCCTGAGCTCCGCCCTTCCCCTTTCTGTGTTCACCAGAACTCCAAAAATCCTCTGCTTTTATTTTGGAGTTTTTCGTGTTATTTTTTTTTTTCTATGCCTGTCTCCTCTCTGCTGGGCTGGCAGCTCTCAGATTCTCTGGTGTCTGGTCTCAGTCTATCTATGGTTGGAGTCTGGATCAGTAGAATGAGTTTCCGATAAGAGCAGCCACTGCAGTTCTCCCTTCTCCTTCCCGGAGCTGGCAGCCCCTCCTCCCACGGGACTGAGCCTGGCAGGAAGGGGCGCGGGTCCCCTGGCCGCAAAAACTTACAGATTTCGCTGATCTCAGCAGTTCGACATTTTCATGAGTGTTGTATGAAGTATGCCCGAAGACAGATTGCTCTGTGGTGTCCAGTCCACGCAGTTCCTGGCTTTTTACCTACTTTCCTGGAGGAGTAACTAAAACTTACAGCTCACCAGTCTGCCATCTTTCCCCGCCTCCCAATAGCTTTTTTTTTGTGGTAGGGGATTGTGGCAGTTTGGATGTATTATGTCCCCCAAAATGCCATATTCTTTGGTGCAATCTTGTGGGGGCAGATTGATTAACCTTTTTGATTACGATTTGACCTCTTGATTAGATTATGTCCATGGAGGTATGGACCCCGCCCATTCAGGGTGGGTCTTGATTTAATCATCGGTGTCCTATAAAAGAGCTCACAAACAAAAGGATTCAGAGCAGTGGAGAGTGACATTTTGAAGAGTAGCTGAGAGAAACATTTTGCATACGGCCATTGAAAGCAGACTTTTACTATCCCAGGGTTTGCCCCCAGAGAAGCTAAGATAGTACCCCCAGGCACTTAGAGAGACATGTCCTGGGAGAAAGAACCAAGAAAGCACAGGAGCTGAGAGAGGAGCTGGAACACAACCTAGATCAGCTGACACCAGCCACGTGCCTTCCTAGCTAACAGGTTTTCCGGACGCCATTGGCTTTCCTTTGGTGAAGGTGTACTTGCGTTGATGCCTTAATTTGGACATTTTCATGGTCTTCAGACTGTAAAATTGTAACCAAATAAACCCCCTTTATAAAAGCTGATCCATTTCTGTATTTTGCATAATGGCAGCATTAGCAAACCAGAATAGGGATCTTTGGAAATATGTAAACATCTTGTTCCTCATCAAACATGCAATTTATTCATTTAGTCAAATATATCACTATGGGTTCTCAGTTTCCTTTTTTATCAAGTTATATGGTAACTATCATTATTTATTTTGATGTTCAAAGTGTCCCAGATTTGGTCAGTGGGAGTCTATTCAAGATGTTTTCTGTATGCTCTTGACATGTTGCCATCCTTATTAGAGCACTTCTTAGCTTTCTGGCATGACAAGGTGATCCAGGCTCAACTTGCACGTTTTCTTTCCTGGTGGTGGAACCAGCCATTTCTCCAAGGATACCTAGTCCCTTTTGGTAGAGAATGGTATTTAGAATCTGTGGTAGGTTGAATTATGTACCCCAACAATAAATGTTCTTAATCTTAATCCATATCCCTGTGGGTGTGAACCCATTGTAAATAGGACCTTTGAAGATGATATTTTTAGTTAAGGAGTGGCAAACTGAATCAAGGTGGGCCTTAATCTGGATTACTGGAGGCCTTATAAAGAGAACCAGGAAGTCACAGAAGTTAGAAAGAAGACATTACTATGTGACCTGAGGTAAAAATATGTTAAGTAAAGGAACCCCAAGGATTGCCAGCAGTCAGCACCAAAATACTATAATCTTCAGGGCAAAAGTAAGTCTTGCCAATATCTTGATTTTACACTTCTCCTAGCCTCAAACTATGCGCCAATAAATTTCTGTTGTTTAAGGCAACCCATTGTGAGGTATGTATCATAGCACCTTGGCAAACTAAGACAGAATCCAAGAATCTGTGCACTAAATGTGCTCAATTCCTATTGGGGTGCCACGGTTTGTGGGCTATCTTAGTGGAGTGAGAGAACTTAGACCTGTGCTATCTAATACAGCAGCCAACAGCCAGATATGGCTATTTAAATTAAATAAAAAAAATTCAGCACTTCAGCCACAGCGACCACATTTCAAGTGCCAATAGCCACAGGTCTAGAATATTTCCATCATGGCATAAAGTTCTATTGGACGGTGCTGCTTTAGACCGTTGGGATTTAATTAAAAAAAAAAAAAATGCTTGGACGCCACTAGGCTCCACTACCAAAAATAATCAGCAGGCTTTATTAATTCTAAATAATTTCAAGGAAAATTTTTGCTAGGAAACATCAAGTAAAAATCCTGCAAAAGCACCTGACAGCGGGCTCCCTCTGGGGACTCACTAGACAGGCATTTCTAAGGCGGAGACGGACCCTCTTTCTCCGATGAGAAGTCACTCCTCAGGCTTCTAGGACTCGGGGAATTCCCAGAGCGATGACTGCGCAAGGGCAAGAAACCGGAGTCAGCTGCTGAAAGTGGTGGCCACCTGCACGCACAGAAACAGCGAACCTCGGCTCGGGCGTCCGTATCCAGACGCCGCGCGCTCCTCCGTGGGCGGCCGGACACTGGCTCCCGGCCGGAATCCTCGGCAGCCAATCGGGCAGGGCGCCGCGCGCCGGGGGCGGGGCCATAACGCGCTTGCGCCTCGTGACTCCGTCTGGGCCTGCGTCCGCGGAAGCCGGAAGCGGCTGCTGCTGGCATCGCTGGCTTGGGGCGGATAGGCGGTGGTGAGCCCCTGGGATTTGGGAACTCCGCGATGGGTCTGGATGCAACGGTTGCGCGGCTGCGGTCATCACTGCTGCGGTGGCTGATGATGCTGTGGTCCGGGCTGGCTCTGGGAGCGCATTCCTTCAGCAGCCACCCTCACAGAGTCCTCCACGACCTCCTGTCAGAAAAGCAGTTGTTGGAGGTGGAGGACTTGTCTCTCTCCCTGTTGCAGGGCACAGGGCCGGGACCGCTGTTGCTGCCCCCAGACCTACCGGATCTGGAACCCGAGTGCCGAGAGCTGTTGCTGGAGTTCGCCAACAGCAGCGCGGAGATGACCGGGTGTCTAGTGCGCAACGCCCGGCCCGTGCGCCTCTGTCAGACCTGCTACACGCTCTTCCAACAGGTCACCAGCAAGATGGACAACATCAGCCGAGCCGTGGGGGTGGGTAGGGGAATACACCTTAGGCCTCTGGCGTGGAGGGTTGGGAAAGGAGGAGGATGTAAACGGTGGTCAACTCTGGGGACGTCAGTGTCCTCACCTGTAAGAAAAGGAGCTTGGACTGGGTCTTTGGAGTTTGGGGCATCAGAAGAGTGGGTGGCATTGTAGGGCTTGGGGCTTGGATTTTTGCACCTATGCCTACTTTGGAGCATCCTCTTGATACTTATTTGCATAGAGATATGACTGGCTTTCTTGGGGCTCCTGCAACATTTAACCCTATCTCCCTTTTCCTCTCCCCCTCTCTGCCATAGTTTCCTTCTCATCTCCACTTAGTGGTCCCAGGAACCACCTTTTCCTGGAGCCCCAAGTGCAGTG
The DNA here is from genome assembly GCF_015220235.1 of Choloepus didactylus. Classification (NCBI taxonomy): domain Eukaryota; kingdom Metazoa; phylum Chordata; class Mammalia; order Pilosa; family Megalonychidae; genus Choloepus; species Choloepus didactylus. The sequence goes on from NC_051313.1 coordinate 42,723,894, forward strand.
GGAATGCTACATAGCGTGGTAGTGGTTAGGAGCTTGAACTTTTTAGCTGGAAATTTCCAGATCCACCACTTTCTGGCAGTGTGACCTTGGATTAATTATCCTCTCAGAGCCTCAGTTTCCTCCTCTGTAAAATGGAGGAAAACAGCTGCCTGTTGTGGTTGTTAAAAGGATTTAAAGAGACATGTATTCATCTTAGTAATTAACCAAGTGATTAGTGATTAGCAGTCTGCCAGGAGTCCAGTTCTACTCTGCTTATCAGCTGTATACTCTGGGCAAGTTACTTACATTCTCTATGCCTGGTTTCTCAGCTGTAAAATGGGAATAAAAGGAGAGCTTAGAAAACTGGCTGATACTAGTAGCTTTCAGTAAATGGGATCTAATATTTATAGGAAACAGTAAATCTGCCCTCCATTCTTGGTACCCTGAGAGCTTTTCTGGTAGGTGCTGGATTTAGTAAAAAAAGGAAGACACAGTCCCTGCCCCTAAGGATCTTCTACGATCTAGACTAGGAAAGGATTAGAGTGTCAGGACTGGTGGGAGTCACAAGATGTGGGATGGGGTAAAGGGAAAACATGAGAAATGACATTGGGATTGGGGAATGGGGAAGTTCCTCTTGTATTGAGGCAAGAGCAAGTAGTCTCATGAAAATGTGGTTGGAATTATTTAATAAATCATAGTTGATTGGACAAAATATAAACCTGTATGCAGTTGTATCCTACTTTAAATCAACCTGATATTACTTAAATTAAATCTAAGTTTTTATATAAATGGGGAATTTATTTGCATTGAATAAATTCTATGCTGAATCTTTCTGTAAAGAGCAAGTTTTCAAGGTAGTTGTTTAAATAAATTTAGGTTTACTTGCCACATTTTCCTGGCATACATCTATTGGGGATAGCAAAGATATGTTTACATATATATAATCTTGTTATGATTTCAAAATAAAGTGCCCAAGACATCCCTGTCAACAACAACTCCTTCAGAGAATACTATGATATCATATTGTGTTTTGAGCTGTTAGGTAATTTGTTTTTAGGGTGCCATTTACTTTAAATAACTTTTAGGACTTTAAAGAACTGTTACTTTAAAGTGCCGTTGTGGGCAGAATGGCTTTGAGTCATAATGCTTGGAACTTTAGGGGCAGTGAATGCTTTCCTCATTTGTGCAGATCCTGTGGAATTAAGAAGAGGTTAAAAAAATTACCCCAAACTCTGGTGGTACAGCATTACAAACATCACCCAACCTGTATATGTTGTTTCCATGTGAATTTCCCTCTGCCCAGGGGAGGCTCCTCAGTATGGAGGTGGCAGAAATTTCCTTCTTCCTTTATCCCTTGGATCCTACCAAATCCAAGCACCCAGTTCATTTCACCCAAGTGTGAAAGGAAGAGGGTAAAGAGATAAAAAGGTGGGAAAACCATTTTCCCAATATGCATTTCCTCTCCAACTCATCCTAGACCCTGGTCTCTGTGCTCCTTTCCTCAGTAGAGTTGGATGTGCTTCGTTAGGTGAAAAGCATGATTTGTGAGATACTTTATGGATTAAATAGGATTTTATGGACTGGTTTGGGAATTGAACCTCTCTATGTATTAATGAATCTATGGAAAAAATGTGTTCTGAGTTTCTTGTGAGTGAACTTGAACAAGTCAGTTGTCCTTTGGGTAGTTTATTTTCTTTGACTCACGTATAATCATTTCTTGTTTAAATAAATTTAGCAAGCACCTATTTATGAATATCAGGTTGGTACAAGTATATAGAAGTAATAGGAGGATAAGGTCCAAGCCTCAAACTATCAGTGTAGTTAGGGAAATAAAATAAATCCATATCGAGGAAAAAAAAAGGAGAAAATCACCAGTGTGAGTGTTATAAATTGTGCAGTAGCAATTTAGGGCAAAAGGGTAAAGGAGATACTGAGTTAACAGAGGGAAGGAATGGAACAAGGTGAGGTTAAGCAGAGAAAACCTGCAAGTTGAATTTTGAACAAGGCATCCTTTCTCACCTTCTTTAAGTTGAATGGACATGAATTGATTAAAAGAGGAGGGGAATATAACGAGGAGAAAAGAATCAAAGGTAGACATAGCATGCTATTTATGTAGTACAGCAAGCTAATTAGTTTAACTAATAGAATTATTTAATGAGAATTCTGTGTTCTTGTCACTTCCTTTTGGAATTATTGGAACATGGACTACATATAGTTTTATTATCACAGGGTAAAGAAGACAGTGATTTGTGAAACCTGAATGGTAGAACTGACTGATTACCTCTTCTTTTGAGTTATATTTGCTCCTTTTAGTTTAAGCTGATAGGAATGTGGTTTCATATGGTTTCACTGAGCATCATCAAGGGGTCTTTGGCCCCCCAAATTCTGAATTGCTAAGCTCTAGCCTATTCTACTTGATTTGCTTAAATTAAAAAAAAAAAATGTTTGTGAAGGTGTTAACGATTTGGGATATGTATCTGATGACTGTTCAGCATACTTTTAATGTAGACTGATGAATTCTTAGGAATATTTAAAGAAAATTAGAACATAGAATAACATCAAAAGCTAAGTGTTTCTCTAGAGATAAGGAAATGAAATGCTTGTTTTGTATTCATTCAAAAAATTACTGACTATACTTATTATGTGCAGGCCAGTGGTAGGTACTAGGGATACAACTATGAATGAGAAGAACTTGTAGCCTGAGAGGGAAAACAGACATTAAACATGTCTTAATACAAGTAATTATTTAATTTAGGTGTGATAAATGTTGTAAAGAAAAAAGAAAAACCCAAATGCTACCAAAGTAATGAGTGGTCAGTGATTAAAGCTAACACCTAAAGTTTGAGAGGCTATGAGGCAGGGGAGCGAAGGTGAACATGTAAAGAAATAGTAGGTGTGAAGACTCCGAGATGGCTAGAAGTTTGGTGTGTTCAAGGACTAGAAAGTACTCAAAGCACAGTGAGCAAGGAGGAGACTACTGATTTGAGCCTGAGGAAGAGAGCAGGTGCCAGATCAGGCAGGCCTTCTTAGAATTAACAAACATGTTAGGATACATTGGGATTTTAGACTTTAATATTAAAGCAATGAGATGCTTTCGAAAAGTTTTATTCTGAGGAATGACATGATTAGATTTGTACTTTAAAAAGGCCATTCTGGTACATGACAGGAAATGAGGGGGCAGGGACTAGGGAGAAGAGTAAGAGTGGGGAGATAAATTAGGAGACTATTGCAGTGGTGAAGAAATGGTGTGAGAAATGGTGATGGTTAGTCTACCTGGGGGCCATTGTGATGGAGAGAAAGGGTAGATTTAAGAGGTAGAATTGACAAGACTTGGTGGTTAATTGAATGTGGGGAGTAATGGGAGAGGAGAGGGTAATTTCTAGGGTTTTAATAAGAGCAGCTTTGTGAACAGGGTTGCCATTTGCTAAGATAGAGGGAGGGGCATGTTTCATGGTGGGAAGAACATGAACTCAGTTTTGAACTTCTGATTTTAAGGCATTTATGAGACATCTAAGTGGAGGTATTGGATACGTGGTTGGATATATGTTTTTAGAGGTCCAGACTGGAAATAATACATTTGGGAGTGGTTAGTGTAAAATGATATTTGAAACCCTGGCATGGATGAATGTACCTGATGAATGAGTAAAGAACGCTAATACTTACAGATTTGGTAGATGATAAACTATCAAACTAGACTGAGGAGGAAGAGTCAGAGGGATGAAGAAAAATCGGGAGAGTGTCATGTTCTGTAAGTCAAGGGAAAGGGAAGGAATCGTTATTTTTGTCGAATTCTGCTGAGAAGTCAAGTAAGCCATGGACTGCAAGCACATCTATTAACCTTGGCCTTTTTGGTGACACTAAGAAGAGTGGTTTTGATTGAGTGCCTGCAGGTTAAAGGAAGATTAGAGTGGGTTAAATGGTGATGGAAGGTGAGGAATTGGAAGAATGAACCTAGACAGCTGTTGAAGAGTTTGGCTACAAAGGGGAGATGCGCAAGGGAGGCCACTAAAAAGGAGTATGTAATTCAGGGATTTTCTTTCTTTTCCTTCCATCTTTCTGCTCCTCCATCCCTTCTCCCTCCTTCTTTTCTTTTTTTCTTCTCTTTTTCATTTCTTAAGATGAGAATACCCTGAACATGCTTAAATGAGAAGGATCCTGTAGAGAAGATGACGATGCAGGAGGAAATGGGGAAGCAGACTGCCATCAGCTTGCATGGAAGGCAGAAGTAGATGAGATCTAAGGCATCCACGTTGAGCTAGGCCTCTGACAGGAGGCAGAAGGAGAGGTTGATGAGAGAGGTGGACAAGTCAGAGTTTCAGCCTGTTGGCTTCTGTTTTCACTGTCACCTAGGAAACTGTGTCATCCTTCTGAGAGTGAAGGGTGAGAGGAATTTTAGAGTTTCAGAAAGAGTGGAGAAGATTTGGAATTAATGGTTCTAAAGGGGTCAATGAACAGATAGGAGATTGAGGATTGCAGTTGGGGATTCTGGATTTATTTTGAAACCAGCCTGCTTTGTGGTTTGCTTTTGCAAACAGGTCTCAACTTCCTGGGTGCAGGCACGATAAAAATGGCTGCCTAGATTCATTATGGGTTAGGGTTCTGCTAAGTGGTTATTACAGATTTGAGAATTAATAATCATAAATATAAATCCAAGGCCTGTGTTTCTGGTCACTGTGCTATGTGTTGGGAATACAAAGAGATAAGATAAAGTTTCCATCCTAAAGGAACTTCTGTCCATTTGAGGAACCTAGACATATGTATGTGGATATCATGCTTTAAGAAACTGAGTCTTACAGTTGGCTAAGTAACTTTTCCAAGACCACAGAATAGTAGAGCCCAGTTTTAAATCCAGGGGGTTAATAATAGTGCCTATTTCATAGTGTGGTTCTGAGGATTAAATGAGTCAGTGCACATGGAGCATTCAGAAATGATAAGTACTCAATAGGTACATCATCCTTATCGGGATTATTCATCACTTCCTTTCTATTCCCACTACTGCCATAGTCTTTGCATCATATCTGAACTTTGGAAATAGTCTAATTAGTCTCCCTGCTTCCTCACCTTGTGTATTACCATCTAGTCCTATGTTCCCAAAACTTTGCTTTGCAAGTCACTCTCCTTGAAAATCTTCAAGAGCTCCCCACTGTCTGACCCTCTGTACTCCCAAAGCCCTTCACAAACTTGCCGTAACTTCTTTCCCTCTAATGCCCCTCCTTCCATAGAGGAACCCTCCTCATTAGTTATACTGGCCTTCTGAATGCTCCCTGAATACCATATAATCATTCCCATTTCCACTCCATGATCATTTTATTCCCCCATTTTAGAATCCCCTTCCTTTTCTCAGTATAGAGCTTAGTCCTAGCCTTAGTCAAATCCCATTTCCTACATGAGCTCTTTCCTGATTCCCCCACCCACTCTGATATCTTCCTTGACGGAACTGTTCCATGCATTGAGCACTCACAGAGGCTCTATTCTATTGCTTTATTAAACAGCCTGTCCCTACTTACGGAGATTAAACTTTGATAACTGATTCACTCAGTCACCTCACTTATAGCACTTCAAGTTGGTAGCAAGGTAGATATGTGCCAGACATTGTGGTAAATGATTAACATATGCTATTTCATTTAATACAATAACTGTAATTGTTGTAATGATTATGAAACTGAAGCTCAAAGAGTTTAGGCCCCTGCCTGAGATCATCAGTGACCCAGGCTTGTCTGATGCCTTAGGCCAAGCTCTTTTTAAGAAGTAATATCAGAAAATTTCTTCTAAGGCTGATAGTGTTTTGAATGCAATTCCAAGAAAGGAACTTTTATAAGATTTTGTTGTAAGTAAGTAGTTTAAAAGCAAACATTCATTTAGATGCATCTTTTAAGGTTTATAAAGCAAACAAAAAAACCTCTCAACTCCATAGATGATTAAATTAAGTAGCACAGAGAGGGTAACCTCAAAATGCATGCCAGAAATATTTAAAGCAAGAATTCTTTCTTTATGCCCTCTGCCTTGCCCCACACAGTTGATCACTCTCTTCTCTGGAGTTACTGCTCTCTCTTATTACTCATTACATGTGTAACTGCTTATCTGTATGTGTGTGGTGAGGTTTTTGAAACCCCATTGTTGATGGCATTCCCTCACATTCTTCATATCCTCAAAGTTCTGGGATTCTTACAGTGCCTGGCAAATAGGAGTTAAAGATTTGAAAGAATGAAAGGTGAGCGGGACTTAATTCCTTGCTTGGGGCACAAGGGAAAGAATATAAGGATCAGATCATTTAGGAACTTTGTTATTATCAATATTTTTTTTCTTAAACTTTTTATTTTGAAATAATGTCAAACTTACAGGAAAGTTGCAAAATTAATACAAAACAAATACAAAGAAATCCTTCACCCCCCTACAGATATTCATATCCGTCAACTTTAACGTTTTGCCACATTTGCTATATCATACTATGTATCCAACTACCTATCCAATCCATCTATCTGTCTGTCTATCTATACCTAGCAATTTTTTAAACATTTGAATATAGGTTGTATACATCATACTCCTTGAACATGTAATACTTCCATTTACATTTCCTAGTAGTAAGGATATTCACTTATGTAACTGCCTTAAGTACAGTTATTAAGTTCAAGAAGTTTAATTTTGACATAAAACTTTCAGTCTATATTCCAATTTTTTCATATGTCCTCATAATGTCCTTTTGGGCCTTTTTTCCCAATATTATTAGATCTACTCTGGGATCATGTATTGCATTTAATTGTCATTGTCTCTTTAATTGCCCTTTCTTTTTCTATTGTGGGAACATACATACAACATAAACTTTCCCATCTCAACCACTCTCAAGCATACTATTCCGTGGGAATAATTACATTCACTGTGTTTGCTGCCCTTATCACCTTCTATTACCAGAACTTTCCTGTCGCCTCAAACAGAAACCTTGTGCCCATTAGGCATTAACTCTCCATTCCCCATCCCCCTGCCCTAGTAACCCGTATTGTATTTTCTGTCTCTATACATTTGCATATTCTAGCTATTTCATATAAATGGAATCATACAATAGATGTCCCTTTGTGTCTGACTTACTTCACTCAATATGATGTCTTCAAGGTTCATCCAGGTAGTGGCATTTATCAGTACTTCATCCCTTTTTAAGGTTGAATAGTATCTGTGTACACACACCACATTTTGTTTATCCATTCCTCTGCTGATGGACATTTGGATTTCTTCCACCTTTTGGCTATTGTTGATAATGCTGCTATGAACATTGTGCAATCTGTCTGAATCCCTTCTTTCAGTTCTTTTGGCTATGTACCTAGAAGAGAGATTGCTGGATCACCTGGTAGTTCTCTTTTAGTTTTTTGAGAAGCTTCCAAATTGTTTTCCACAGCAGCTGTACCATTTTACATTTCCACCAGCTATGTACTGGGGTTCCTATTTCTCTGTATCCTCACCAGCATTGTTTTTGTTTTTGTTTTTGTTTTTTGATAATAGCCATTCTAGTGGGTGAGAGGTGGTATCTCAGTGTGTTTTTGATTTGCCAAATGGCTATAATGTTGAGGATCTTTTCATGTGCTTATTGGCCATTTGTATACCTTTGGAGAAATTTCTATTTAAGTTCTTTGCCCATTTTTTAAATGCAGTTTTATTGAAATATATTCACACACTATATAATCCATCCAAAGCATATGATTATTGGCTCACAGTATCATCACATAGTTTTGCTTTCATCACCACGGTCAGTTTTAGAACATTTTCATTACTCCAAAACAAAACAAAACAAAATCCAAAACATCCCATATCCTTTATCCCCCTGTATTATTGACTCCTAGCATTGGTGCATTGGTGTGGTACATTCGTTACTTTGATGAAAGAATATTAAAATATTGTTAGCTATAGTCCATAGTTTGCGATAGGTACATTTTTTCCCATATACCATTCTATTATTAACTCCTTGTAATAGTGATGTGCATTTATTCTAATTCATGAAAGAACTTTTTTATGTGTAGTTAATCATAGTCATCATCCACCGCAAGGTTCACTGTGTTATACAGTCCTGTGTTTTAACCTCTAGCTTTCCTTCTAGTGACATACATGACTCCAGACTTCCCTTTTCAACCACAGTCACACACATAATTCAGTACTGTTAATTACACTCACCATAATGTGCTACCATCACCTCTGTCCATTTCCAAAAATTTAAATTTATCTAGTTAAAAATTCTGTACACATTAAGCATCCGCTTCCCATTCTCTAACCTAATTCTATATCCTGGTAACCTATATTTTAGATTTTATCTCTATAAGTTTATATATTAGAATTAGTTCATATTCATGAGATCATGTAATATTTTGTCCTTTTGTGTCTGACTTATTTCACTCAATATAATGTCCTCAGGGTTCATTCATGTTATCGCATACTTGAGGATTTTGTTCCTTCTTACTGCTGAATAATATTCCATCATATGTGTATACAATATTTTGTTTATCCATTCATTGGTTGATGGACACTTGGGTTGTTTCCACTTTTGGCAATTGTGAATAATGCCGCTGTGAACATTGGTGTGGAAATGTCTGTTCGAGTCCCTGCTTTCAGTTCTTCTGGCTATATTCCTAGTAGCAGGATTGCCAGATTATATGGCAGCTCTATATTTAGCTTTCTGAGGAACTGCCAAACCATCTTCCATAGTGGCTGTGCCATTTTACATTCCCACCAGCAGTGAATAAGTGTTCCTATTTCTCCACATCCTCTCCAACATTTGTAGTTTGCTGTGCATTTAATGATGGCCATTCTAGTAGGTGTGAAGTGACATCTCATTGTGGGTTTTTTTTTAATGCCATTTTGTTGAGATATACTCACATACCATTAATCCTTCCAAAGTATACAATAACAGTATCATCATATAGTTGTGCATTCATGGCCACAATCAATTTCAAACATTTTCATTACTCCAAAATAAAGAAAAATAAATAAATAAATAAAAAGAGCAGCCAAACCATCCCATACCCCTTATCCCTCCCTATTTATTTATATATATGTATATATTTTATCATTATTTTATTACTCATCTGCCCATATACTGGTTAAAGGGAGAGTCAGTCACCAGGTTTTTACTATCACATGGTCACATGATAAAAGATAGTTATACAGTTATCATCAAGAATCAAGTCTACTGGATTACTGTTCAGCAAAATCAGGCATTTTCTTCTAGCTATTCTAATACACTAGAAACTAAAAAGGAATATCTATATAATGCATAAAAATTACCTCCAGAATGACCTCTCAATTCTATAGTTGAGGTCTCTTAGTACCTGAAACTTATATTTTGTTTCATTTCTTTTCCCTGTTTTGGTCAAGAAGGCGTTCTAATTCCCATGATGCCAGGGCCAGACTCATCCCTGGGAGTTCTGTCCCTCATTTCCAGGAAGTCTAACACTCCTGGGAGTCATGTCCCATGTAGAGGGGAGGACAGTGAGTTTATTTGCAGAGTTGGCTGAGAGAAAGAGGCCACATCTGAGCAACAAAAGAAGTTCTCTGGGGGTAACTCTCAGGCATAATTATTAGTAGGTTTAACTTCTCCTTTGCAGGAATAAGTTTCATAAGGGGAAGCCCCAAGATCAAGGGCTTGACTTATTAAATTGGGATTCCCTAATGCTTGCAGAAATATCAGGAATTTCCCAGGTGGGGAAGTTTAATATTTCCACATTTTTCCCCAGTCCCTCAAGGCCACTTTGCAAATACTTTTCATTTTCTGCCCAAAGTACTCTGAGGGTGCATTGGGGTATCATATTAACCTATACAGAATAACCAGATCTCATTCCCCATTCTAGGTTCCATGTAACCATGTTGTTTAAATAAACTGACCATACAGTTTATATTAGAAAGTGTGCTACAGAGAATATGAATTTTGTACCCAATAAACATCTCTTAAACTTAGGAATAGATGTGACTGCTGTAAGAGCTTACAATCTATGAACCCTTACAACAAGCCTCATTGAACACTCTGCACTCCTGCATTGTCGGTTGCCCAATCTCTGTCCACATTCTGTCCCCTGGTACCTATGCTTTCAAATTCAATTCTCAGCATTTGCTTATAATAGTAATTTTATATTAGTGAGGCCTTACACTATTTGTCCTTTCATTTCTGGCTATTTCATTCAACATGAGTCCTCAAGGTTCATTCACCTAGTTACATGCCTCACAATTTCTTTCCTTCTTGTAGTCATTCAATATTCCGTTGTATATATACACCACAGTTTGCCCTTCCATTCACCTGTCTGTGTACCCTTAGGCTGCCTCCATTCATTGCAAATCATGGATACTGCTGCCATAAGCACCAGTGTGTATATGTCTATTCATGTCCCTGCTTTCAGTTCTTCCAAGCATATACCAAATAATGGGGTTGTAGGGTCATATGGCAACCCTATATTTAGCCTCCTGTGGAGCCACCACACTGCCCTCCAGAGGGGCTGCACCATTCTACTTTTTTACCAACAGTGAATAGGTTTATTTCTCACTCCACATCTTCTCCAGCATTTGTATCTTTCTGTTTATTTTTTTTTAAATTCAGTTTTATTGAGATACAGTCACATACTGTACAATCATCCATGGTGTATAATCAATTGTTCTTACTTCTGTTTATTTTTTAAACAGTTTTATTCACACACCATGCAATCTATCCTGAATAACCAATCAATAGCTTCTGGTATAATCACATAATTATGCTTTCACCATCATAATCTATATGAGAACAATTCCATTTATTCCACAAAAAAAGAAGAGGAGGAAAAAAAAAAGAAAAAAGATTAAAAGAATAAAGAATAAAATAAAAAAAGTAGAAACAACAAGAATCCCATACCCCTCCCTATATCCCCCTCTGTTGACATTAGCTTTGTTGTGTTGACTTTGTTACAATTAATTGAAGATTACAATGTTAACTATAGAACATAGTTTTCATTGATTGTATTTTTTCCCATATACCATCCCATTTTCAACACCTTGCAATGTTGACATTCACTTGTTCTCCCTCATGTAAAAACTTTCTTGTATTTCTATGTTTAATCACCATCATTGTCCACTCTAGTTTTTGCTAAGTTATCCAGTCCCAGTTTTATCCTCTATCTTTCCTGCTGGTGTCATAAATGCCCCTAGCCTTCCTCTTTCAACCATACTCACACTCAGCTTTGTTCATTATACTTATAATATTGTGCTTCCATCACATAGTATTGTGCTATCCATTTCTGGATCTTGACAATCTTGTTGAACATTCTGTACTCCTTTAGCATCAAATGCCCAATCTCTACCTTTCTATTATGTTCTTAATTTGAACTTTCAGAGTTTGCTCATCATAGTTACTTCATATTAGTGAGACCATACTGTATTTGTCCTTTTGTTTCTGGCTAATTTTGCTCAACATAATTCCTCAGGGTTCATCCACATTGTTATATGTGTCATGACTTTTTTTGTGTTTCAGCTGTGTAATATTCCATCATATGTATATACCACAGTTCATTTATCCACTTGTCTTTTAATGGACATTTGGCTGTTTCCATCTCTTGGCAATTGTGAATAATGCTGCTATAAACGTCGGTTTACAAATGTCCATTTGCATCCTAGCCTTCAGTTCCTCTGAGTTTATATCTAGTAATGGAATTGCTGGATCATATGGCAATTCTTTACTTAGCTTCCTGAGAAAACACCAAACTGCCTTCCAGAGCTGTTGCACCATTCTGTATTCCCACCAACAGTGAATAAATGTACCTCTTCCTCCACATCCTCTTCAACACTTGTAGTTTTCTGTTTTTTTTTTGATAATGGCCATTCTAGTAGGTGTGAGATGATACCTCATTTTGGTTTTGATTTGCATTTCCCTAATAGCTAGTGAGGATGAGCATCTTTTCCTATGCTTTTAGCCATTTGCATTTCTTCTTTGGAAAGGTGTCTATTCATGTCTTTTGCCCATTTTTAAATTGATATTCCCATTTTTAAATCAGGTTGTCTTTTTGTTGTTGTGATATTATTTGCACAGTATGAGTTTCTTTCACTATTGAAATGATCTGTGGAAAGCTTATTCTTTTAACTGGGTAAAAACTGTGTGGGTGAACTGTATGCGTCACATTCTCTTGTGGATTATAAATCTTTGAACCAAAAATTGCCCAGAAGATGAAACCAAATGATTTTTAAGCATTTGCCCACCAGATTAAAAATATATATAAGTAATACAAATTCAATGTAGAAAAACTTAGACAGTATAAGAGAGAAAATAAATCATCCATATTTCCGTTATCCAGAGATAACCCATTGCTACATTTTGATGAATAGCTTTCAGAACTTTTTCCTAAGCATAAAAAGGGAGCAATACGAGCACATACAATTTGGACCTAAGTAGTTGAGATTGCATATAGAAACAAGTACTTATTTGAAAAGTAAAGATTTTCTTCCCTTTTAAGTGAACCTGGTACCCAATACCAACAAATGCTAGCTGCTGTTGTTTTATTACCATTTTATTAATGTTATTATTATCTGATCATATCAAACAGAATGTTCAAAGTTTTATAATAAATATTTTAATTATTTGCATAAGGCCTTTTGCCTCAAGTTATTGTTTGAAAAGTCTAAAAACATTCAGATTGTATTTTTTATCTTCTTTATGTTATAGAATTCTTCTGAGAGTCATGGTTGTGCCAGAAGTCTCTTAATGACAGACAGAATGCAAATAGTTGTGATTCTCTCTGAGTTTTTTAATTCCACATGGCACGAGGCAAACTGTGCAAGTAAGTAATTCTTTTCATTTTCATGCTGTAGTTACGGTTCAGTGGTATAGATGTCAGATTTTATTTTAGTGGATTTTGGAATCTTTGAAGCTAGATAATACTCTTTATTGCTAAATGAACTGTGATTGGCACCATGGTTTATTAGTGGGAACTACTCGGCAAATACTGAAAGGTGAGAAAGTGTAGTGGTACAAAGCATGAGCTTCAGAGTCAGACAAATCTGAGTTCGATTCTAAGCTTTCTGCCACTTACTAGCTAAACTTACTAGCTGTCAGACTTCAGTTGGAACTTCAGTTTCCTCATCTGTAAATTGATGGTAGTATTTGGAACCTACCTTATAAGGTTATTTTGAGGATTAAATGAAATAAATTGTATAATGTGCTTAGCTCAGTGGCTGACACATCATTAATGTTCAAGAAACGTTAACTGTTTAATATAATAATTATGTTTATAATAATCTGTCAAATGGGGGGTGATAACTGTTTTACCAGCTTTGCAGGGTTGTGTGTGTTTATATAGTAAAATGAGATCTATTTTCATGTATTTTTCAGAAAAATTAAAATCACTATTTCAATTCAAAAGTGATTTTGAATACCAGCTATGTGCTAGGCAGTTCTTGTCTTCCAAGACTTATAATCTGGTGTGGGAGGAAGATACATACACTTACAAATGTAACCTAAATGGACAGATAAATGCCTTAATAACATTATAAAGTCATTGGGGAAGTAGAAAATAATTCTTATTGGAGAGGACTTGGAATGACTTCCTGGAGGAGATACTTTTGAGCCTAGGCCTTTATGACTGGGCATGATTTCATCAAGTAGAGGTGAGAGGAAGGACATTGCAGGTAGAGAGGCATCATAGACTGAGGCCAGAGGCATAAAAGGGCGGCAGTTGTTCCAGGGTCCTGGAAACACAATTGAGAAAAAGTTGGAAAGGAAAGGTAGGACCTCGACTGATAGGAGTTTATCACTTAGTCTGACAGTTTTCATACTGCTTCAACACCAGCATATTATTAAGAAAGGCTTGCATACTACAGTTATCTTGGAGGTTTACAAGGCATGTGGTTTATTAAAGGCACTGAGAAGTCTTGTGGGTTAAAAAACAACTTTTTCATGTCACTTAACCTAGCACTTTCAAGGCTTTTTTTTTTTTTTAAACTACAAAGACCTTTTGATTTTGTGGAACCCTTTAGGAAGAGGAAGAGAAGAGACCGGTAAGGAGGTTATTCATATAGTTTAATCAAGAAGCAGGGGCAGTGGAAATAGAAAGGACAAGATGGAGTTTTAAAAAAATCTTTATACTGGTAAATCATGAAGTAGCTTAACTTTTCTCTAAAGACTTATCTTTTTTTTAGTTTTTTTTAAGCCCACTTAGAAAAATCCATTAATAAAGAAAAATATGTTAATTATAAATAATTTAAAATCAGTTTATTAGAATAAATGGGGGTTTACTTCTTTTGACTGACTTAATTTATGTACTTAACAGAGGTAAAGCTCTTTTCTTTTGAAAGGTATTTTGTGATGAAGACTTCACTAATTCAAAATAGCTTTCTCCCCCAGTTAGTTTGAAAAAAAAGAAGGAAAGGAAAGGAAAAAAAATGTTTTACAGCATATTCACTCAATGTGGTAGTTATAAAGCTTTTAGAATAAGTTTTTAGTGTTCCTTTGATTTTCTATGAGGCATCCTATCTTGAAAACATTCCTTAAATTGAACTTCCACTGAAGAAAAAATGAACTGCTGAGGAATTAGATATGAGTTATTCAAGAGTCTCTTACTTCCTAATTAAAATTGAATTGGTCTAACACTCCACTTTGTCTAGTTTATGGATGGATGAGTAGAAAAATAGGGGAAGGAAACAAACAGACAAAGGTACCCAGTGTTCTTTTTTACTTCAATTGCTCTTTTTCACTCTAATTATTATTCTTGTTATTTTTGTGTGTGTGCTAATGAAGGTGTCAGGGATTGATTTGGGTGATGAATGTACCACTATGTAATGGTACTGTAAACAATCAAAAGTACAATTTGTTTTGTATGACTGAGTGGTATGTGAATATATCTCAATAAAATGAAGATTAAAAAAAAAATTGAATTGGTCTAGACACACGGTCAGGTGAAAGAAACTTTTATCCTAAAAGTACATATGTACTAGATGACTGGATTGGCATAAAAGGAAGGCTTAGTTTTCATTGTATTTACATTTGTACCATTTGGATTTTATGCCATATGGATTTAATAACTATTTAAAAATATATAAAATTGTAAAAAATTGAATAGAATGCTCAAATCTAGGGTGAGTGTATATTAGATGTAGTCAGAGCGACTGGTTATTTTCTTTTCCAGGATTATGCATTTTAAAAAACCTATCTTCCATTCATTGATTCATTCACATTTTAAAGTTTCATCATAATTAATATTCTGTATTTTAAGTGGAAATAAAATATAACTATAAGTTTAGACTCCCTAAATTTTTCAGCTGTTGTCTCTTGGGCTGGGCATTCTAAAATAATTATTTTAACTAGAATTCTGTAACCTGTACCAAATTACCTGGAAACACTGCTGATCATGCTGTCTGCATACCTATTTAATAAAGATAATGTGAAAATTTTCTGAGAAATGTAAAGAATTATCCAAATAACTAAAAAATTAACTTAAAAATTTTTACCAAAATTAAATAGAACATTCCTAGTTGAGCAACACAGTCTTCTTAAAAAGTATTTAGAGATTGGGAACATGAGAAAAGAATTTTGAAAGAAGGAAGAAGTGGGGGAACCGAAGCAGGTGAATAACAAGTCAGCAATTGAATTAAATAATATTTCACAATTTACAGTTCATTCATAGCTGTTGTTTCATTTGAGCTTCACAGTAAGCCCTGTGCTGTAGAATGAGGGTTCAGAGAGTGGAAATGAACTGCAGATATTAAGAGTCTAGAAACAAATTCAAAAGGCTTTTTAAGCTTGTTCATTTGAGTGTTTTTTCATGAGTTAATGCCTAATTTTGTTTAAGTACTGTTGACAAATTCATCGTGCAGTCTCCACTTATAAATTATAAATACACTCTACTTAGTCCTCAAAAGTTTAACTTCTATGGTGTATACATTTTGCACATTACAGAAGGCTTGATCTTTTACTGAAATTGTAAGTGTAAAACATCTTTTTTCCAAAGAACAATTAATATTACACAAAATTAAAACTAAATAGTGTAAAAACTTTTTAGAAGTAGAGTTGCACATTTTCTAATATTAACCCTTAGCAATGATATGTTATCAGTTCAAGTTCTAAGATAACTCTAGCATCTGCTGTTCTATTAAATCACTAATTCCATCCAATCCTGCCTCTTTTATTTTCTTAATGAATGATGAAAAAGCCTTCTCTTTACTTTTGCACTTAAAAAAACAAATTCATATCCTATCTCTCCAATCATTGTTTTTTACATCATTGGCCTTTAAATATGTGTTTAAGAACACAGGGGATGTTTATTCTTTTAATAAAATGAAAGAAGAAAATCATATTGCACTAATATCTTAAGCTAATTGTGTCTGATCAGAAGCTTGGCTAGATGCTATCATTTTGTATTTATGTGAAAATCGCAATATAAATATTCAAAACAATTTCTGGATTATTTGCCTTTTGCTTTAAATACAAAATGACTGATTGATTGGTTTTCTCAGAACCTGTGTGAAATGGTTATGCCAGCCACTAACCCATTTGCCTGTTACCTTTTCACGATGATCTAATTATTAGTTATTAAACCTGCAGATATACAGCCAATGATACCAGCAATAGGGATCCTCAACTACAAATGATATGGAGTGCATTCCATTTGGCACATAAAGCCGCCATGAGAAGGAAAAAAATTACAAAAGAAAAAGACTATTGATTTCTTTAAGAAAATTGTTTTAACTGCGACTTGAACCAATGCATAATCCATTTTGTAGGAATATAGCTTTTGATATAAAATGACTGTTCCTTTCTCATCTTTACTATCAAACTGAAAATTATAATTATGTAAGAAATAATTCTTTTAAAAGAATCTAAGGGGCTGTTAGAATTTTTAAAAATATATAAATGTAAAAATACAAATATTATATAAAAGAATGTTATTAAAATCAATAAACTGTCAAAAACTGCTTTTCCATTCTGTTTGCTCTAGCTGTGACATAGGGTTGGCATCTAGTCTCTGCAGTTAGTAGTCAATGAAAAGAAGACCAGGAGCCATGGAGAGGAGAGAGTGCCAGCCATGTACCACTCGCATCTCTTTTCTCCTTAGAATTCCTGTGTCTTTGAAAGATATTTGTCTTGGTAGGAAATGAGTTATTAGAAATTGATGAAAAAGTCAAAAGAACTGTTAAGAGCTTAATTCTGCTGACTCACATTACAAATAGCAAGGGAACTAGTTCTTCCCTGTGCAGAATGACTACTAAGAATTAAAGAAAATATAGTAAAGATTTTCTCCTGTACATAATTTTAAAATTGTTAAGACACCAGAAGGGTATTATTGACACAGGGACACCCTTCTTAGTGGTCTTACCCATACGAGAATTGTATGATCAGCAGAGTGACCAGATTTTATAAGACTATGTTAATGTTTCATGATAAAGTGTTTTGGTTCTTTGGTGATTAGTATCCAGTATGAAGTATTATTGTTATAAGATGGACCCCATAATTATCAGTTAATACTGAAAGCCTACCCTTTATTTATGGTCCAAGTGATAATTTATGAGCACAGTGATACAAATGAAGTAATATATAATCATGATGCACATTCTGATTCATCAAAGGAAAATTAATTTTTGATTAGTATATATAACTTCTTATGCCTTGATTCTTTAAAAATCAATAATAAAACTTAATGGTTAATTAAAAAGTTATTTAACCAGTACTCTGTTCCCAATATTTTATCTAAATGGAAATATACTAAGCATTAGGCTCACTTACTTGTATTTTAAAATTTAAAATTTCTTAGTTTTCATATTTATTAAACTTAATTGGGTTGTTCAGGTGCAGAGTTACACAGTTCATAGTATATTTTCGGAAGCTTGCGCTCTTTTCCAGAAATTGGTGATTATCTCTGTTGTATTTTAAAAAACTAGTTTTGAAAAACAGTAGGAATCTTTATACAATTTCCTCATAGATGCTGAATACTTTATTTAAAGATGCATAATTCCTGTAATAATAATTCAGAAAGTTTCTATGTAAGATCTTAACTTGAATCCTTAATACCTTTAAAAATTTCTCTTGTGCTGATGTCTGAGCCTTACTGAGAAAGAAGCTATAATAATGTATCCTTGATGAGACTCCATTGATTATCTGAGATGAGGAAAATTCATAATGACCATTTCATTTATTGCTTATAGGAAATTTTATTGTTACTAATATCCTTTAACTTACTGATTTCTAATGTATAGTTTCTCTCTGCTTATAACCTTATGCTTCCAATTCTTGCAAATAGATAAAAGAGGAATTATACTGGAATTCCTTTGTTTTGAATCAGAAAGTCAAGACCCTTTACTAATGAAGATGTTTTTAACCCTATTATATAAATGAACTCCCTTGTGCTTTATAATACCGCTGTCTAATGATCATTGAAAAAAATTTTAATTTTCAAATAGCTTTAAGTGAAAAGGAATGGCTGTTAGTATAATGGAAGAGATTTAATTTTTTCTTTTTTCAGAGACACTTTCTTTATAAATGACATATTTATAAAGAAATTATTTATTTTAATTACGTATTTTGTATAGAAGAAATTACTCTTTCATAGTAATGCACTTTATATTATTACCTTTGCAGAAAATACAGGGACCTACACACCCATTAATCCCTATATTGTGTATTTTAGTTGTCATGACATGGCTTGTTGCAACAAAGATCTACAATTGCCATGGGTGAAATTGTGCTCTCTTTATTTCCAGTGTATAACATCAACCTTAAACACTAAAAACTTGTTTGGTCTTGTTTGCCTAATATACTAATATTCTGTATATGTATAAAGGTGTTTGTTTTTGTGTATATCTACTTTGCCTCAATTGTAGAAGGATTCAAGGCTACATCATGATATTAAACCAGCATTAAGAGGGATGAATGTTTATATATATATACATATATGTATGTATGTATATGTGTGTGTATATATATATATTTAAAAGAATCTTTATTTGAACATTTTGAAATGTTAATTAAGAGGAATCTTAATTGGGAGTCTGGAAAGCATATTTTGTATTTCAGTGCCTTACTAAGTGCATGATCCTCAGTATATCACTTTAATCCTCTGGCTTAGTTTCCTGATTTGTAAAGTGATCCCTCAGATTTTTAAACAATAAGGTGAAAAGTTAGAACAGGACTCACCTTGAGAAGATAAAGCTGCAGAGAATTTAGAGTCCATGAGTCACCAGCAGGGCCCCATGGACCTCAGGGGTGGACCGTGTCCTGCACAAGGGGCCTGCCCCAGAGGATGAGTGGGGTTGCACTCCAGCTTTCTAATTTGTTCACCCAGAGTGGGTGTCTTTGTAATTTGCCCAGCAGAGTCTTAAAAGTACTAGTTGTCATCCTGTTCACCAGCTATAAGATTCATCTCAGTTGCTAACCCCAATCAGTTGGCAGTGCCTGCCTGAATCCCTGTGGTATGATAGGAAGCATCATTAATCTATCTTTAATGGGTAGTGGAAGGAGTGGTGGCATGTGTTTGTTGACTCTGAGTCTTGAACTTTAATAGTTTAGAATGTAGATGTGCATGTTTTATTTCTTTTGGAGTGTTTGAGAGTACAGGTTGGAATCAGACTGAGTAGAAGTTCCAGCTTTTCACTTACCAGCTGTGTGACCTTGGGCAACTTACTTAATTTCTCTAAATCTCTTGTTTTTCTTTTTAATGCATTTTTATTGAGATATATTCACATAACATACAATCCTTCAAAGTGTACAATCAGTTGTTCATAGTTGTGCATTGATCACCACAATCTTTGAACATTTTCATTACTCCAAAAAATAAAATAAAAATTAGAATAAAAAAGAGCATCCAAAACATTCCATTCCCCTCCTCCTGCCATTGTTCATTTACTTATTTTTACACACTCATTCATTGTTTTTTTTTAACTTTATCAAAAAATTAAAAATAAACAGACAATAAAAAACATTTCAAACAAAACCAAAACAAAGGAATAAGAAAAAACAAATAACCTAAAATAACTACATTGCTTCCAACATGTTCCTACCCTACTCCAAGAAAATAAACAGACTATAACCCAACAAAGGAATAAGAAAAACAAATAACCTAAAGTAACCATATTTCTGTGAACTTGTTCCTACTGTACCCCCCAGAAATTAACAAACCATAGTCATTCCTGAGCATTCCCAGAACATTAAATTTACCCTCCATAACTTATCTATCTTATTAGATTATCATTTCCCCTTCATTATTGCTAGGTCCCCATATATTCTACAATATAAAACATATATTTTACGTTTTTCATAGCTTTCACATTAGTGGTAATATACACTATTTCTCTTTTTGTGCCTGGCTTATTTTGCTCAGCATTATGTCTTCAAGGTTCATCCATGTTGTCATATGTTTCACGACGTCATTCCTTCTTATTGCCGCATAGTATTCCATAGTGTGTATATAGCACATTTTGTTTATCCAGTCATCTGTTGAGGGACATTTGGGTTGTTTCCATCTCTTGGCAATTGTAAATATTGCTGCTGTGAACATTGGCATGCAGATACCTGTTCGTGTCACTGCTTTCAGATCTTTGGGTATATACTGAGAAGTGTAATTGCTGGATCAAAAGGTAATTCTGTATCTAGTTTTCTAAGGAACCGCAAGACTGTCTTCCAGAGTGGTTCTATCATTACACAGTCCCACAAACAATGAATAAGAGTTCCAATTTCTCAAAATCCTCTCCAGCATTTGCAGTTTCCTGTTTGTTTAATGGAAGGCACTCTAATTGGTGTGAGATGATATCTCATTGTGGTCTTAATTTGTATCTCCCTAATAGCTACTGAAGCTGAACATTTTTCATGTTTTTTTTTTGGCCATTTGTATTTCCTCTTCAGAGAACTGTCTTTTCATATCTTTTGCCCATTTTATAATTGGGCTGTCTGTACTATTGTTTAATTGTAGGATTTCTTTATATATTCAAGATATCAGTCTTTTGTCAGATACATGGTTTCCAAATATTTTTTCCCATTGAGTTGGCTGCCTCTTCACCTTTTTGAGAAATTCCTTTGAGGTACAGAAGCTTTTAAGTTTGAGGGAGTTCCCATTTATCTATTTTTTCTTTTGTTGCTTGTACTTTGAGTGTAAGGTCTAGGAAGTGACCTCCTAATACAAGGTTTTGAAGATGTTTCCCTACATTATCTTCTAGAAGTTTTATGGTACTGTCTCTTATACTGAGGTCTTTAATCCATGTTGAGTTAATTTTTGTGTAGGGTGTGAGGTAGGGGTCCTCTTTCATTCTTTTGGATATGGATATCCAGCTCTCCCAGCCCCATTTGTTGAATAGACTGTTATGTCCCAGTTCAGTGGTTCTGGGGGCCTTATCAAAGATCAGTGAACTGTAGATCTGAGGGTCTATCTCCAAATTCTCAATTCGATTCCATTGATTGATATGTCTCTTTTACCAGTACCTTGCTGTTTTGACTACTGTGGCTTTATAATAAGCTTCAAAGTCAGGGAGTGTAACTCCTTCTGCTTCATCTTTCTTATTTTGAGTGTTTTTAGCAATTCTAGGCATCTTCCCCTTCCAAATAAATTTGATAACTAGGTTTTCCAAGTCTGCAAAGTAGGTTGGAATTTTGATAGGGATTGCATTGAATCTGTATATGAGTTTGAGTAGAATTGACATCTTAATGACGTTTAGCCTTCCTATCCATGAACAAGGAATATTTTTCCATCTTTTAGGTAAAGGTATCTAGTTTTCAATTTCTTTTAGTAAAGATATGTAGTTTTCTATGTATAGGTCTTTTTCATCCTTGGTTAAGTTTATTCCTAGGTACTTGTTTTCTTTAGTTGCTGTTGAGAATGGTATCTTTTTCTTGAGTGTCTCTTCAGTTAGGTCATTTCTAGTGTGTAGGAACATTACTGACTTATGTGCATTAACCTTGTATCCCACTACTTTGCTAAATTTATTAGCTCTAGTAGCTGTGTTGTTGATTTCTCAGGGTTTTCCAGGTATAAGATCATATCATCTGCAAATAATGACAGTTTTACTTCTTCCTTTTCAATTTGGATGGCTTTTATTTCTTTGTCTTGCAGGATTGCTATGGCTAGCACTTCTAGCACAATGTTGAATATCAGTGGTGACAGAAGGGATCCTTGTCTTGTTCCTGATCTTAGAGGAAAGGTTTTCAGTCTCTCACCATTGAGTACTATGCTGGCTGTGGGGTTTTCATATATGCCCTTTATCATATTGAGGAAGTTTCCTCCAATTCCTACCTTTTGAAGTGTTTTTATCAAAAAAGGATGCTGGATTTTGTTGAATGCTTTTTCAACATCTCTTGAGATGATCATTTGATTTTTCACTTTTGATTTTTTAATGTGTTGTATTACATTGATTTTCTTAAGTTGAACGATCCTTGCATGCCTGGAATGAACCCCACTTGGTCATGGTATATGATTTTTTTAATGTGCCTTTGGATTCAATTTGCAAGTTTTTTTTTTTTGAGAATTTTTGCATCTATATTCATTAGGGAGATTGGCCTGTATTTTTCCTTTCTTGTAGCCTCTTTACCTGGTTTTGGTATTAGAGTGATGTTAGCTTCATAAAATGAGTTAGGTAGTGTTCCATTTTCTTCAATGTTTTGAAAGAGTTTAAGTAAGATTGGTGTCAGTTCTTTTTGGAAAGTTTGGTTGAATTCCCCTGTGAAGCCATCTGGCCCTGGGCATTTACTTGTGGGAAGGTTTTTGATGACTGATTGGATCTCTTTGCTTGTGATTGGTTTGTTGAGGTGTTCTATTTCTTCTCTGGTCAGTCTGGTTTGTTCATGTGTTTCCAGGAAATTTTCCATTTCCCCTATATTATCTAGTTTGTTGGCATGCATTTATTCACAGGATCCTCTTATAATTTTTTTATATTTCCTTGGAATCTGCAGTAATGTCAACTCTCTCATTTATTATTTTGTTTATTTGGGTCTTCTCTCTTTGATTTTGTCAGTCTGGCTAGGGGCTTGTCTATCTTGTTGATCTTCCCAAAGAACCAACTTTTGGTGTTATTTATCCTCTCTATTGTTTTTTTGTTCTCTATGTCATTTATTTCTGCTTTAATCCTTGTGATTTCTTTTCTTCTACTTGGTTTAGGATTAGTTTGCTATTTATTTTCTGGCTTCTTCAGTTGTTCCATTAGTTCTTTGATTTTAGCTCTTTCTTCCTTTTTAATGTATGCAGTTAGAGCTATAAATTTCCCCCTCAATACCACCTTTGCTGCATCCCATAAGTTTCGATATGTTGTGTTCTCATTTTCATTCATCTCTATATATTTCACAATTTCTCTGCTATTTCTTCTTTAATCCACTGATTGTTTAGGAGTGTGTTGTTTAACCTTCAGATATTTGTGAGTTTTCTAAGTCTCTGATGGTTATTGACTTCCAGTTGTAGTCCATTGTGATCAGAGAATGTGCTTTGAATAATTTCAATCTTTTTAAATTTATTGAGGCTTGTTTTATGGCCCAGCATATGATCTATTCTGGAGAAGGTTCCATGAGCACTAGAGAAGAATATGTATCCTGGTGATTTGGGATGTAATGTTGTATATATATCTGTTAATTCAAATTGATTCATCAGATTGTTTAGGTTTTCAGTTTCCTTATTGGTCCTCTGTCTAGTTGATCTATCCATAGGAGAGAGTGATGTACTGAAGTCTCCCACAATTATTGTAGAAACATCTGTTGCTTCCTTCAGTTTTGCCAATGTTTGTCTCATGTGTTTTGGGGCAACTTGATTGGGTGCATAGACATTTATGATTGTTATTTTTTCTTGTTGAATTGTACCTTTTATTACTTATAATGACTTCTTTGTCTCTTATAGCATCCTTACATTTAAAGTCTATTTTATCTGAAATTAATATTGCTGATCCTGCTTTCTTTTGGCTGTAGCTTGCATGGAATATTTTTTTCATCCTTTCACTTTCAATTTCATTGTGTCCCTGTGTCTAAGATGAGTCTCTTGTAAGCAATGTATTGATGGTTCATATATTTTAATCTGTTCTGCCAATCTGTCTTTTAATTGGGGAGTTTAATCCATCCACATTCAGTGTTATTATTGTGAAGGCATTTTTTGACTCAGCCATCCTAGCCTTTGGTTTATGTTTAGTCAGATATTTGCCCCCCCTCTTTATTTCCTTTAATGTACTCTTACTAAATCTCTTTAGTTCTGAGCCCTTCTCCACCTCTCTCTCCTTTCTTTGTTACTCTGCTGGGAGGGTTCCCTTTAGTATCTCAAGTAGGGCAGGTCTCTTGTTAGCAAATTCTCTCAGTATTTGTTTGTGAAGGTTTTAAGCTCTCCCTCAAATTTGAAGAAGAGCTTTGCTGGATAAAGAATTCTTGGTTGGCAATTTTTCTCTTTCAGAATTTTAAACATGTCATACCACTGCCTTCTTGCCTCCATGGTGGCCACCGAGTAGTCATTGCTTAGTCTTATGTTGTTTCCCTTGTATGTGATGATTGCTTCTCTCTTGCTGCTTTCAAAACTTGCTCCTTCTCTTTAGCATTTGACAGTTTGATCAGAATATGTCTTGGAGTGGGTTTATTTGGCTTTATTCTGTTTGGAGTTCGTTGGGTGCCTATGATTTGCATATTTATGTTTAGAAGGTTTGGGAAGTTTTCCCCAACAATTTCTTTGAATACTCTTCCTAGACCTTTACCCTTCTCCTCCCCTTCTGAAACACTAATGATTCTTATCTTTGTGCTCTTTATGTTGTCCATCATATCCCTGAGATCCTTTTTGATTTTTCAGTTTTTTTTTCCATTCTTTCTTTTGTACTTTCACTTTCAAGTCTGCACCCTTCCGGTTCACTTATTCTTTCCTCAGCTTCCTCTAGTCTAGTACTGTGTGTATCCAGAATCTTTTTAATTTGATCAGCAGTTTCTTTTATTTTCATAAGATTGTCTAAATTTTTTTTACTCCTGCAAATTCTTCTTTATGCTCTTCTAGGGTCTTCTTCATGTCCTTTATATCCTGTGCCATGATGTTGTTTGTGATTATTTATTTGATTAACTGCTCCAAGTACTGTGTCTCCTCTGGTTTTTTGTTTTGGGTGCTTGGGTTTGGGTTATCCATATCTTTTGGTTTCTTCATATGCTTTAAAATTTTGTGTTGTTTTTGGCCTCTTGGCATTTGCTTATCTTGATAGCGTTCTTTTAGTATATGCAGGCTTATTTGAACAATTATCTATAATTTGTCAGAGCTACAGTTTGGTGGAGTGCACTTTCTCTGATATACCAGCAGATGGCACCACCGAGCCACCTATACCCTCAAGCCAGTTCTCCCCATCTTCGTCTATGCAGTGAGTAAGGGTCCAATCAATGCACCGAATTTCCCTGTGTAGTTGGTGCAGCCAGCCCTGAAGGTAGGGGATTGTGCCCTGTGCCATTAGGGAGGGAAGGTGGCTTTAAGACTCAACTCTCTGAGCCATTCCTGGAGACTTAAAGCTGTTGCATGAGTTCAACCCTTTGGCTCAAGACTCCCCACAGTCTCTCACTGCTGCGGGCTCACAAGTCCCTGGGATTGGTGTAGGGCCCTTGGGACTTCCGTGCAGGACGCCATCTCCAAGCTGTCCACAGAGGGAAGATTGCACAACATCACAGGTGAGCGAAAACCCCTAGGGACTCGGCTGCAGCACCATGCAGTGGTGTTCCCAGCCTGCTGAGAAGATGGCTGTATGGGGCATGGTAATTTCCCCCTTCTGTGGACCTCTGCCTTCCTAGATCCTGGACAATTAGCTCTGGGTGTGCAAAAGGTTATCCTCCATGCCAGATACTGAGGCAGGTGCCTGGGGCATGGAAGACACTCCCCACCGTGCTCGACTGCGTAGCTCTCGCTCCTGGCTCCGCAGTCGCTTTTCAGGTTTTTAAACTAATTCATCTCCAAACGCCGACCCCCAGTTTCTCCGAATCATGGCATGGCTGCTGTTTCCCCAGCAGCCTAACTCACTCATTTCTGAACACACACTCTCTGTTTCACCAAGTGCACACACCCTGTGGATTTTGTGGAACTTGTCAGCTGGTGCAATGCTGGAACTGGTATTCTTGAGCACTTTCTGTCTTTTATCTAGTGTTTTTCATGGAGAAGTATTTTGCTCTGTCCTTCCTAATCTGCCATCTTGGATCTGCTCTCTAAACCTTTGTTTTTTAATATGTAAAATAGAGATAATGATAGCTCTTACCTCGTAGGATTTTGGCAAAAACTAAATGCATAAATGTGTTTAAAGTAAAAGCAGATTGCCTGGAACATAGCAAAGACTCAGTAAATGAAGCTTTCATGGTGGTGGTGGTATCTCTTAGCGTGTGATGTCCTGGAGCCCATATTTTCAGTCTGGGTCTTGTCCATCTAATTCTTTCTATTTGTATTGCAACCTTTCTCTGGATTATTTCTGTAGCCTCCTATTCTGTCTATCTACTCCCAGTTGGGGGAAATCATATTAGATGGTCCTGAGTTTCTGAATAAGGGGGGATATAAAGCTGTCTGTTGAAATTAAGGAGGACAGGAGAAGAGTTGAGGACTAGAGAGTAGAAGATAATTTGGAACACCCCTTGTGGAGCATTTGTGAGGGAGAATACAAGATTATTCAGTGGCTTTGAGATTAGAAAGCATGAATTTGAATGGTTCCTTTATTATAATTTTAGAATTTTCTATAATAGTGTTCTATAACCAGAATTTGGAGGAGAGAAAACAAATGGAGGCTGTTCAGGGTTGGAAATATTTGTGAATGTGTGGAAGGTAAGAAGGGCAAGGATTCTAGAAAAGTGTGATTGAAATGGCTCACCACAGCTTCTGGGATATGTAGCCAGGCAGTCGGACCTAACTTAGAGACAGTGGTCTGAGAACACAGGAAAAGGTGAAGACAAAGTGAGGCTAAGGAATAGATTCACTGAAAAAGAAAAATGAATAAACTGTGGTATAGTCATACATAGAAAACTATTAAAAGGAATGAACTTGAGTCATTGCTAAGCAAGAGTAGCATGTTGCAGAGGAGTATTATTTATGTAAGATTTAAAGAAACGTGCAAAACAATTCTATTTATTTCCAGACTTGACTTAAAACCCTTTATCAGTATTTTAGGTACAGTTTTTGCCAGCTTGTTTCTATGGTCTCCTAACTCATGATTAAATAGAAAGAGCAAATTAGAAAAGGTTATCCTGTTAGGTGCAAAAATGACCCATTGGTGAAAATGGAAGAGACAGAGAACTATTTGAATTGACACAAAAAAGGATAAAAAAGCATGTGAATTTAGGTAAAATTAATGTGACAATCTTATACCTAAAAAACACCGAGAGTACCACTATTAGGCAGCATTTGATAGCTGATGTTCATCATGATCAAAAATTGATTTAAATTTTATTAGACATATTGTTTTTATAAAGAGAGGGGATTATGTGATTATTTTAAGACTTTCATGAAAATGGTAATACATTCTTTAAAAGTTTGGTAACTAAAACGGGCAAATTTCATGTATTTGGAAAATCCTCTTATGTGGAACACTTTATGCTTGTTTGAATAAAGAATTACTATAGTACAAAACAGAAGATGATAGTTTAAGAGATAAATGACAATGTATAATTGTTGCTTGAGATATATTAATATACCTCTTATTTTTTCGTTTTACAGATTGTTTAACCAACACCAGTGAAGAATTATCAAACAGTACGATACATTTCCTCAATCTGTTTAATTATACCTTGACCTGCTTTGAGCATAACCTTCAGGTATTTTATATATGATACTTGAAATTAAAATGCTGCTTTGTACAAATGAATAAGTAATTACAATTTTTATGGCATCAGTTGTTGATATTTTTCTATACACGTGGTGTGGAGGGTTAGTGGGCCTGGATTTCTGCTCTTAAGTTTTTCGACTTACCAGCTCTTAGGAAAGTCATTAAAACTTAAGTTTTCTCATTTGTAAAGTAGGGATAGTAATGTCTTATTCTGCTTACTTCCAATGAGATTATCAGTGTGAAAACATTAACTGATGCATGCAATTGTTTAATTAAAACATATTCTTGTTCTACCTGACTGTAATTTTCCTTGACTTCATTTATGCGACAGTAAGATATTTTGCAGTGCGGTATGAGTCTGTCTGTCTATAGGAACCTTATTCTTTGCATCACTATTTGCTTAAATATATTTCATCTACTTTACAGGACACTCTTTAGTAAGGTAACTTTGAAAATTGAATTATGGTATAATAGATAGCCTTTAAGAATCCTTCATTTATTGGTTTTTATTTTCTCTACCTCTGACATGTGACTTTTGGTATTGGAACTTTCCTAGTGATAGTTGAGAGCAGGATTGGAACTCTGGTAAAATTGTAGTTTTGAAATTTGCATAATCTGTAAGTAATCCCCACAAGTAGATGTAAGCATGTTTAGGATATAGAGATGTATGATTTCCTTTTTAATAAATGTGATAACATAGAATTACGAATTTCCCTTGAGTAATAAAAATTTTTATATGAGCATTCTCAAAATATGTTCTGTAGGTTACATGGCCCATAGAAAAGGGGCTTGGTGTTCTAATAAGTTTGGGAAATTCTTTACTATAGGACTTCAGAACCTTTATTGGATTAATGTATGTTATAAAACTCCAAAAGGTAATTTTTGTAAACAGTTTACCAAACCAGGAAACTTTTAGTGTAGGAGACTAATGTTCTGAAGAAGGTATTTTAGGGAAATTAGCACTTTTTCTGTGATGTTAGTTTTAAGTATTTTTTCCTAATTTGTTGTTTGTCTTTTGATTGTACATTTTTGTTGTTATGAAGAAAATTTTAATTTTTATATTGTTAGATTTATCACTTTTTTTTAAAATGGCTTGCAGATTTTGTATCATCCATAGAATTTTCTAACACTTTGAGATTATTAAAAAATTTTCTTCTCTGATTACGTTTAATATTTTAAGGTTTCATTTTCTACATTTAAACTTCCTTTAACCTTCTGAAATTTATTTTGGTGTTAGGTGTAAGGTATAAAAATTTTTTCCAGATAGCTTCTTGATTGTCCCAATATGATTTACTAAATAAATCCCTGAAGTGAATTTTAGAACCAAGTTCAAAAGTAAATCTCTTAAGAGATTTTATTAGTATTGTGTTACATTTTAAATTTCATCATTTGAAAAGAATTGACACATTATGATACTGAACTTTCCCATCTAGGAATATGACACATTCTCTGTATATTTATGTCCTCTAGCAAGGTTTTACTTAATTATTTAAATTTCATGTCGGTCTTACACATTTTTAAGTTTATTCCATGGGTATTTTAAGGTGTTTTGTTCCATTGTGAATGATATCTTTACTTCCCCGTACGTATTTTAACTGGTTACTTTCTTTTAAATTTTTTTATTTTCACATTATTTTCATTTACAGAAAAGTTGCCAAGATAATACAGAAAGTTCCTGTATACCCTTCACCCAGTTTCCCTAATGTTAACATCTTACCTTACCATGTACATTTGTCAAAACTAAGAAATCAGCTTTGTTACAATACTATTAATTAAATTCCAGATGTTATTCTGGTTTCACCAGTTTTTCCACTGATGTCCTTTTTCTGTTTCAGGATCCAATACAGGATACCACATTGCATTTAGTAGCTGGTTAATCTTTAAAAGCTCCATCATATGTTGCTACATTCCCTTTCTTTTTCCAAACGCTGTTTTTGTGTGTCCTTTTTTCCCTTTGGTTTGTTTCCTTTAGACTTGTCGGAGGTTCATCTGTTTTATTGATCTTTTCATAAACCTGCATTTGGCTTTATTTATTAGTTTATTTTTTTTCTTGTGGTTATGCTTTTACGTTTATGAATTCCTTTTATATTCTTTTGGTTAATTTTGCAATTTTCATGGTTTTTTGAATGGCTAATTTATTTTCAGTTTTTCTTGTTCAACAGTAAAATAATTTTCAGATCATAAGTTTATTTGTATAGCTTTGGCCTTATCAGATAATAGATTCTGATATGAAGGGGTTGCATTCTCATTTATTTTTGAATAGTTCGTAATTTTAGTTTTGATTTGTCCTTTGAATTAAGAATTCTTTGGAAGAGTATTTTTTAATATGAGCGACATTATTTATTTATTTTTTATTTAGAAGTTTCTAGTTTTATTGTATTCATTGTGACCAGAAAATGTAACATATCTACATTTTGCAATCTGTTGAGATGCTTTTGTGATGTAATACTCACTTATTAAAAAAGTTCCCTGGGCATTTGAAAAGAATGTGTTTATAGGATATAAAGTGATTAGTGTGTGTGTGTGTGTATGTGTGTGTGTGTGTGTGTATTTAAGTCAGGTTTGTTAGTGGTAGATTATTAAGGATGCAAGCTAAGCTGCTGTAACAGAGGTCCCAAAATAAAGTAGCCTAAACAACGTAACAGTTCAGAAGTAGAAGGCAACTCTATTCCATGAGATTGTCCTGGGACAGTTTCTTCTCTTGTATTGTTTCACCCTCCCCTAAGGAGCTATACTTTCATGATTGAAGCAGGCTTGTCCGCTTTCTATTCTGTGGGAAGAGAGTGGGGTAAGAAACAAAGTGAAGGGCAAGCCTTTTCCTTTTAAGGACATTTTGGAGAAGTTGCATGTCTTGTATGCTTTTGTTTCCATGGGGAGAATGTGGTCAATGGCATACTAAACTGGGTGACCTTGTGCCCTGCTGAAACTTCAGAAGGTTCTGTTACCTAAGAAAGAAGGAGCAAATAGGTTTGGGAGACAATTAGTAAGATCTCCCACATCGGTTATATGTATTAGATATGGTTCTATAGGGAACAGAATCAACAAGAAATATCTATAAATATAAGATTTTATAAAAGTGTCTCACGCAACTGTGGATATGCACGAGTCCAGATTCTGTAGGGCAGGCAGTAAAGTGGCAACTCTGATGAAGGTGTTTGATGAACTCCTCAGGCAGTAAACTGGCAACTCCGATGATGGTGTTCAATGAACTCCTCAGGAAACGCTTCACTGGTTAGCTGAAGAAGTGAAGGTCCTCTCTCTGTCTCACTTAAATGTCTTCAACTGATTGTATTAAATCCAGCTGATTGCATTCCCTCATTGCAGAAGACATGCCCTTCGTTGATGTAATCAGTCACAGCTGCAACCAATTGACTGATGATTTAATAAACCAGCCTTCTGGCTTATTAACCAGCCACAAATGTCCTTGCAGTAATGGTTAGGCCAGTGCTTGCTTGACCAGACACCTGGACACCATCACCTGGCCAAGTTGATACATGACCCTAACCATCATAGTATAATTCAAATCCATGATAACCTTATTTGTATTGATTTGATCTGGTGTATTCTGAGAAGGATGTGTTACAGTTTCTATGTTTGATTTTGTTTTTGGTGAATTTCCCTTGTGCTTTGTGAAAGTGTTGCTTTATTATTTTGCTGCTATGTTGTAGAGAAAATAAAGGTTTATGAGTTTGATATCTTTTTTTGGATTGTATTTTTTTTCCAAATATATAAAATATCATATGTCTTGATCCAGTTGAATAATTTTGCCTTGAATTCCACTTTAATTAGTACTGACATCCCTTTGTTGTTTACATGTCCCTGTATTTTTGCTCATTTCTTAATTTTAAATGTTTATATAATTTAAAAATTTTTTTCTCATATAAGTAACATGTATGTTTGGATTTTATCTTTTTATTTGATCTAATAATAAAGTCTGTCTTCTAATAGAGGAAAAGAGGTGGAGAAGGGGGTGGCAGGGGAATTGCTGGCTGTGGCAGTAGCTTCCTGCTCAGTGAGTGGGCAGGGAGGTGGGTTTAAGTTCCAGACAAGTCTCATTTGGGTAGCAAGGGTTCGCAGGTGGCTTTCCTGGAAATGTGGACTCTTCCGATGTCTACAAGAGGCTGCTTTTTATGGGTGAAAGTGTGGTCATTCAGACAGGGTGGGCTGTCAATCCAGCCTCCTGCATCTCTAAAGGACTGAGGGTGTTGCAGGAGATAGAGGTTTACAGGAGAGTTGAGCTCTGGTTCTGGCTAGTTCCTCTGGGAAGTGGTGTGGTGACTGTAGTACAGCCTTCCTGTGATGAGGATGTGCATGTGTCACCATTACATTTTACAGTGCCATTTGAGTGCCTGGGTTTCCCTTCTTTTGTTGAATGTCTTCAGTAAAAATATCAGGACACAGGGCGTATGCTTATGTCATCATCTTCCTAGGATCTTACTTCCTCATTCATTTTAAAGGCGGCATAGCTTTTCATTATATGGCTACACCACCATTTTTTTAGCCAATCCCTGTACTGATGGCAACTTAGTTTGGTTCAATATTTTACTGTTACTAACTGTTGCCATGGACAGCCTTTTTTCATATGACTTGGAGTACTTGTATGAGTTTATCTGTCTGACAGAGTCCTAGAAGTGGAATTGCTATGTCAAAAGATACGTGCATTTAAAATTTTAGTATAAAGGGCTAGGTTACCCCCCTGTAAAGGTTCTGTAATCCATTTTTGATTGAACACATTTAGCTAAATGCATCATGGTTCAGTGAAAAATAGGCAATGGGTTATTTCCTGTGATACAGCTAAAGGGAAACTTAGTTTTTCTGTCAAATAAATGGTGAGGATAACTTTGTGGACGCTACATCAGTTTAATTACTTTAATTTTCCCTTGTCTCTTTCAGGCCAGTATTCAGTTAATGTCACTTATTTTGGCTACACCGTGCAGAATAAAGGGAATAGAAAGCAAAGGTGTGAACTGACTGTTCAGCAAACCTGTTCGTAAAAAGACAAGTGTTAGTCATGGAAATAGAAAAGACTGATATTAATTAACATAATATTTTATATGTTGTATCCACTTACCCTAATTGTAGGTAATACAATTCTTTGGTATTTGTCCCTTTTTGTTGACTAGAAAGGTATGAATTACAAGCCTTGGGGTAAGGGAGGATGGGTGGGGTTGTAGTTTTGGTGCCTTTCTCTTTCACATTAAAAAAGTCTTCTCTGTCTCAATAAGGCAAAATTTTGCCATTGAAGTCAGCACAAGCAGGGACATATATATATTTTTGAATTTGGTGAGAGAAGGATAGATCAGTACAGATATGTAAATGACAATGTTATTAGGAAATTTGGAATTTAGGTATCAGTAATTTGA
The DNA here is from genome assembly GCF_015220235.1 of Choloepus didactylus. Classification (NCBI taxonomy): domain Eukaryota; kingdom Metazoa; phylum Chordata; class Mammalia; order Pilosa; family Megalonychidae; genus Choloepus; species Choloepus didactylus. The sequence goes on from NC_051313.1 coordinate 42,756,929, forward strand.
ACTAGTGGAGTCCTCAGTTAACATTGGCTAGTGAAGCAGTTTTCAAAATTTAGGGGCACCTAGAAAGTGTCAGATATATTGCTTTATACTTTACATACCTCAGGTCTCTATTCCTAGGAACCTATAATGTAGGTAGGGGTAGCCCCATTTTATAGATGATGGAACTGAAACTTGGAGTGATTCAGTAACCTTGGCATTTAACATCACAGCTTGGCATTTAACACACCATACTGTTTCCTCTCCTCTTGGAGAGCAAATTGCTTATGTTAAAGAGACACTGTGTTTAATGTTTGTTGTATGTGTTACATGTCCCTTTTTCATTGTAGGAGATCTCACACAGTCTCCCACAGCCAAGAAATTATTCAGAAGTATGCAAAAACTGTCGAGAAGCATACAAAACTCTGAGTAGTCTGTATAATGAAATGCAAAAAATGAATGAACTTAAGAATAAGGCTGAACCTGGAACACATTTATGCATTGATGTTGAAGATGCAGTAAGTATTTTCCTTCTGATATATGTATTTTGCAGTGTTGAACGTGCTGTCATTATTATTATCACTTTTGGAGGTACATTGGAATCTGCATATACCATCTCTTACCAGACATAACAGTAAAGACAGGCAGTAAAGTTTTAGAATATCCTGATCTGTCAAACTAAAATGGAAATTAATGAAGTACTTCATAAGTGAGTTGATAATTTGCTACATTTTGTTTCTTAAATTTGATGATGTGTGCCATTTTCAGAGTTTTTATGTCTGCATTTCAGTTTCTTGTTCATTCCTTGCCTGATTTACATAGCCTCTAGGTTTTGCTACAATGTGTTTCTGAAGCCATTCTTCAATCACCTCCTATCCCATTGTTCTTTTTATTTCTTTACATCTCTTACCATCTAAAAATATTTATCCATTTACAGTCTTCCCTCACTAAAATATAAGCCACATAAGGAAAAGGACCTAGTCATTTTTGTTTACTTTTCAAGTATTTAGAACATACCTGGCATACAGCATGCCCTTAGTAAATATTCATTAATTGAATGAATGGTCAAAAAAGGTGCTTTTTTCCTCCATTGTATAGCCTGCCTTTACACGGGGCACCACTAGATGGCGATCATTCATTGTTAAGGCAATTTTGGTGCTTGAGTAGGCAGAGAAACTGAGAAATCTGCTAAAAGTAGAGAACTCAAGGTCAACGTTGATGAACTTTATGGTTAAAAATGATGAGTGTGAATTATTGTCACAGTTCAGAGTGAAATATAATGAATCAATAATATTCAGGATGGTAAAAAGCACTTAAAATGGCACCCCATTCAGAAAGGGATTTTGTCTTTTTTAGCTGCTCTACTCCTACTGCTTAGAACAGTACCTGGCTTCTAGTAGGCTCTCTGTAAATAACAAATGATTTTTAATGAACAAAACATTATTCTTATTTATACAAGTTCTGTGTTTGAAATCTGTGAAAGGTTGACATTCTGGAATACTTTGGACAGTATTTTGAATTTAGAATATGATATTTCTGTAAATCATTTTAAATAGTGACTAATTGTGAACCAGCTTATTTCTCTAGTAGAGGAAATTGTCCTCAGCCATCAATAGATATTTTAGGGATGTGTGTCTAGTCTAAATTCTGGGTGATTGCAAAATAATTGTATAGAATTGAAAACAAGTTAAATGTAAAATAGAGTAATATTGTTTGATATTATTCCAGATGAACATTACTCGAAAACTTTGGAGTCGAACCTTCAACTGTTCAGTCCCTTGCAGTGACACCGTACCTGTAATTGCTGTTTCTGTGTTCATTCTCTTTCTCCCTGTTGTCTTCTACCTTAGTAGTTTTCTTCACTCAGAGCAAAAGAAGCGCAAACTCTTCTTACGTAAGTTGTTTTTTACAGTTGCTCATTTATTTAAATAAAAGGCTGTATTTAAGAAATTTGGGCCTGTTTCAGAAATTATATATAATATCTCTGAGAACTCAAAGTATATTAGCCTAAAATGTCTCTGCTTTAAATTTGACAATTATGCTTACTAATGGAAGAGATGTACGAGAAGTTTAGAAGTCCAGATAATCGAAAATCAAAGTACAGTGAGTCTCAGATAATTAAAGTTAAAAAGCTAGATTACATCTGGAATAAGGTTGACAACAACAGAGGAATAGCAACTGACTGGCTTTGCAGGCCCCAAATGGTGCTAGTAAGGAGATGTGGCCAGCTCCTAGGCACGTTGGAGCCATGGTAGACACACTGAAAAGCATGGCAGGCAGGGAGAAATCATAACTAACAGGCAGGCAATTCATTTATGAACCATTGTAATTCCAAGAATGTTGCTTGACATATAGTATGTGCTCTGTATGTATAAATTCCTCCTTCCTCCCCATCAAATAGGGCAGAGCAAAAAAGCAGTAACTACTGTTAGAACATCCCAGCTAGCTGAAGCAGAGTAGCTTCTGAGTCATATGAGTCTCTTGTTTATTATCAGAATGAAAGTATGGGCTTACACCTTAATAATTTTAGTTTTGAAACAAGAGACTGTTTTGGGAAAAAAAAGAATCAGTCTTTTTTTCTCTCAAATATTATTCCTAGTCTAGGAACCTAAGATTTGAAAATTCTTTCCCTTGTAAACTTTCTAGGACTTAATGGTTTAGCTAATTTGCTTCTAATGTATCTTACTTTAAGAAAAAAACAACTACTTGTAGATCAGTTTGAACAGAATTTGTATTGTCTTGACACCTTATAATGCTGGATTTTGGAGGAGAGTCTTTTTCATGCATGTATTCATATTCATTAAGTTTTTTGAAGACTGCCAGCATTCTGTAAATATGTAATAGCTCAGTGCTAATAGCACTTGTTGAGAATAACAGCAAAATATTGTAGGAATCTTACTACGGAGAAACTTTCTTTTTCAGGACTTGGTGTACTTCTTTAGCATCTTATTTGCCTCGCAAATCTATTTAACTTTGTGGAAGGTGCATATGCGCTGTTTCTGATCAGGATTGGTTGGTTTGTTATCACAATAAAAGTTACTACCATCTGTCTACTTGTGCAAGCCACAAACCTTGTTGTCAGTTCTTAATTCTCTTTGTCTTATTTTCCCATTCCCTCATTCCTCATACCCTTTTAGTTCATCAGCAAGTACTGCCAGCTCTACCTCCAAAAATATTTCTTAAATTGTTTTCTTTCTACTTCCACTGGTAATACCCGAACCCTGGCAGGCCATCGCCATCTCTTATCTGTGCTAACTGGTATCCTTGCTTCCATTGCTTGCCCCGATACAATCCATTTTCCATACAGTGGTTAGAGTAAATTTTTAAACACAAGTTTTAATATGTTTTTTCTCCCACTCAAAACCCTTCATGTGTTCTGTTGTACGTAGAATAAAATCCAACCTCATTTCCAGGGTCTGCTCTTTAAGCTGAATGTGATCCGGCCCATACCTACCTTTCTAAACTCATCACATCCCCTTCCCCCTTGCTCTTGATGCTGTAGCCAGTCCGGCTTTCTTTCTGTTCCTCTTGGATTCCAAGCTCATGGACATGGCCCCCTTTTCAAGGCTCTTGCACTTGCTCTCACAACTGTCTTTGCTGGTTCCTTGTCATCCCGTTTTTAGCTCAAAGATTACCTGCTCAAAGAGAACTTTCATGATCCCCCCCAATCCAGAAATGCACCTTTCCCATCATTCTTCTGTATCACTTTTCTTTTGTTAATAGCACCTAATCACTATTTGAATTAGCCTTCTCATTTATTCCTTTCTTACTTGTTTGTCTCCCCTGACTACACAGTAAGCCCCATGAGAACAAGGACCTTGTTTATCTTGTTCACCGCTGTATAACCAGTATCTAGAAAGTAGGTGCTCAAAAATATTTGTTGAATAAAAGTATGCTATACTTAATGTTAGTATTTCCTAGAGTGTGTTCTTCAAAATACAAGTCCTGTGAAATACTCTGTGCAAAAAAGTGTTATGGATCAGATAAGGTTGGGAAATGCTGCATGCCATGTCCTTTTTGTGAAGCTTCATGGTGTTCCCGAATATAAGTTAAAGGCTGAGATTACATTTCCCAAATCTTGACAGTAGAACCTGTGTTCTTTGCATGATACCAATTAATGTTTCCCAAAAGCAGTGTTTTATGAAACACACTTAAGGAAATGCTAGTGTAAGCAAACAGTTCATGCTGGCCCCTCCCATGAACATTACTTTCATTTCCTTAATGCCATCATTCATCAGGTAGTTACTGAATGCCTCTCAGTGCTAATACTGAGAGAGAAATAAGAAATTATAAAAAGGAACAAGGCACAATCCACGCCCTTAGAGGACTCATTGACCGTAGTCCAACTTTTCCAGCAAATGTAGTAGAAATATGTTTAGTGAGATTGGACCATAGAAGAGGGTAAGACTAACTCTGTATCAGAGATGCTGGAATTCTTAGAATATTGGCCCTATTCAGATTCAAACATAGAATTAATAGACACATACTGCAGTTTATATAAAAATAATCATGTTTAGAGAACTAAACTTGACTTAAAATATAATACTTTTTTATTTGTTTAGCCAAACGTCTCAAGTCCAGTACCAGCTTTGCGAACATTCAAGAAAATTCAAACTGAAACCTACAAAATGCAGACTTGGCAGTGTATTGCATGGATGAATGGTGGAAAACGACTCGGTCAGAAAGAAGATAAACTGTGATTTGATGAGCCAAGTTCTCAAGAAATGGAAGGACTTCACATTTATTTTTAAATAGGAATTTTCAATTTTTCTTTTCTTTTCCACCCCTTTTATAAGTATTTGGGTATTTTTAATTCACAGACATAGCACTGTTGTCTATTTTAAAGGGTATTTGTTACAATAAAACAAAATGCAAGAACAATCTTTATTTGTAGGCATTTTGTTACTATTTGAGACTTCTGGTATCTCCTTATTAACATAAGTATCTCAAATGGTAATGCTTTTGAAAACTAACTTTTAAAAATTAATCAGTTACAGCAAAAACTTTGAGAAGGAAATACACTTGCCAAAAAGTAGCAGATCCCAAAGACTAATTTAAATTACTCCACATTGCAATATTATTGTTACCTATATATTTAATATATCACGAATTGCATATAATGTATAATTTAATCTCTAGTTTCAGTGAAAGTCATTTTTGGAATCACTAATTATAAGCCTCCCTAACAACTTTTAGAAGCAGTAAGGCACATTACATTTATCTTTGTAAAAAGATTTATGGTAACTGGTTTCTTACTTGACTTTTATAAACAATATTTTACATTTTATTTTTGTCTTTATTTCATAAGTAATTTGAAATCATTGGGTAGCTTTGTTATATTCAGGGAAAGATGGATTTTTTTTTTATACCTGGGATTTTCATTGTGAATTACATTAAGTTATTTGACATTATATAAGTTATTACTACTTTAAATCACATGTAGCATTATCATACTGTATTTAAATTGTGATTTTTCTTACTGGAGATTTTCTCTTAGAATATATGGAGATTTTTGGAGAGAAGAGAAAGGAGGAGTAAATAAATCTGAAAGCTCAGAAAATAGATATGTACCTGTGAGAATGCATTTCTCACTATGAGACTGAAGTGGTTCATACTAGGGTTGTGAATCAGAATGAGAGTCTGATACAGAAAGCAGTTAGATTAAGATGATGCTTATTTTTCTAAATTATTTAAATCAGATAAAGGTGATAGGATTGAAATGAAGTCAGGTTTTCACTCATTTCTGTCAGAAAACATTCTATTTTGGAATGTTTAACCTTTAAAAAAGCTTTGTTTCAGAATTGTTCACAATTTTTTTGCTCAGGTTTTTAGAGTTGAGAGATCCATTTATTAATTCTTTCTTCCTTTCTTGGTGAAAATAGCTTTGATTTAAATAGAAACAAGAGTTTGGTTAAATGGTACAAGAATTTGAATCCCTGCATATGCTGTAAAATGCTCTATAGAGAGACATGAAGATGCTTTTATTTTTTATTTTTTAAATGTTTACCATATAATCAGAGTGAAAGAGAAGGCCCATCCTTGGATGTGTAACACGTTGTTACAGGTTTTCTCTTCTGCTATGATCCATTTAAAATGTGTTGGGGTTTGTTCTGCTGTCATTTTCCATGCTGCTGATATTAATAGCACTATCTTGATTTGAAGCATATGCTTGAGGGCCATTGAAAGCAATCTTTCATTAATGCAGCTAAAACCTGTTTACATGTGCAGGGTTAGAAAATGACATTTGAGTATGTAAGTAGTGACTTTTTGAGCACCTTTCAGTATTATGCATTTGTAAAACCATTGCTTTTAGATATGGTTGCTAATAAGCAATTTAAAAAGGAAACAGCAACCTTTACTATTTTCCTGTGTTGTTGCTCTTTAGAAGTAGCATCAGCAATAGATGTCAAAAATATAGGTATTAAGTGCTGCACTAAAGCATGTAAATATTTCCTTTTGTAGTCATATTGAAAAATCTTTGCATAGTTCTGAATTCTAAGACACATAGCATATGTGTATGCATAAGAACATCTTTAGGTTTTTGACATTTTAAAATAGAGTATCTTAAGGAAATTGCAGTGCTGTTTTTGATTTTTATACACGTTTTTAAAATTTCAGATGTAATTTAACATTACATTTCACTTTTTCAGGTATTTAGTTTAAATGCCTACTTAAAAATTCCATCTATCTTGTAATTTTGTTCCAAATAAAAATGTACTTTTGGATTATTTATTTTTGTTGGATTTGAGAGGTAAAATATTTTAAAGTATGACTTTAAATTGGTAAACAACACTACAGTTTGGTTGCTAAATGTTACTAGTAATCAGAACCAGTATTTTCTAGTGTTTCATGGATGAGCTTTATTTTTACTCCAATGTACTCCTTATAAAGAGAAATGTTTTCCCATAGGAACATTGTTGTAATTGGGGTTGCATTCCTGACCGAAGACTTGACATTAAATAAATAATAGACATCACCAGCAGTGAATTGTGAAAGCAAAGATATACTAGTATCCTCTGTAACAATTAAAAATGGGAAATAACTGTATTCCAGATTTATATATTTTCTGAGCTTGAAGAAGACTTATAGGTCATCTAGTCATAGAATCTCAAAGTTGGATTAACGAGAGACAACCTAATCCAAACTTCTATCCATTGCCTGGATTCCCTCTAAAAAGTGTGTCACTTATTTCCCTACATTTAAAATTAAGGTAGCAGAACATCATAGAACTCTCTATTTATGACTAAACTATTATGGGCTAGTCACCTCTAAAAATAAGGCCTGAGATGCCTAATGGAATGTTTTTTCCACTACCACTCTGCTTATCTTGTAAAAATTCCACAAAATGATCATAATAATTATAAAAGCGTTTTGGCCTATGCTGAGTGACACACATAGCACATAAAAATTACATTTCTACCCAGTTTCCTTGTACTAAACTATGACACTGGCTATGGTGAATATCAGTCATACATCTAATACATGTAATAACCAATAATTTTATTTGTCTTGTTGGAATTAAAGAAGGCTTTTTAATGATAATTTGACTGATCCATGTTTCTTAAAGTATGGAGGTTTTCTTTCTTTTTTTCCTTCAAATGCAATATTATTGAGATATATTTACATACCATACAATCATCCAAAGTATACAATCATTCACAGAATCATTACATCCTTGTGCATTTATCACTGCAATTTTTTGAACATTTCCATTACTTCAAAAAATAAGAATAAAAATAAAAGTAAAAAAGAACACCAAAAACATCTCATACTCCTTTCTCCACCCTGTTATTCACTTACTTTTTGTCCCTCTTTTTTCTACTCATTTGTCCATACACTGGATAGAGTGTGAGTCACAAGGTTTTCACAATCATGCAGTCACACCATATAAGCTATATAGTTATATGATTGTCTTCAAGAATCTAGGTCCCCTATGTGGGGTCTGACACTCAGGGGTGTAAATACCCCTGGCAACATGGAATATGACTCCCAGGGAGGAATCTGGACCTGGCATCGTGGGATGGAGAACATCTTCTTGACCAAAAGGGGGATGTGGAATGAAATGAAATAAGTTTCAGTAGCTGAGAGATTCCAAAAGGAGCTGAGAGGTCACTCTGATGGGCACTCTTAGGCATAATATAGATAACCCTTTTCAGGTTCTAATGAATTGGAATAGCTAGCAGTAAATACCTGGAACTATCAAACTACAACCCAGAACCCTTGAATCTTGAAGATGATTGTTAACACTGTAGCTTATGAGGGGTGACAATGTGATTGGGAAAGCCATGTGGATCACACTCCCCTTTGTCCAGTGTATGGATGAATGAGTAGAAAAACGGGCAAAAAAAAAAAAAAAGCACCCAGTGATCTTTTTTACTTTAATCGTTCTTTTTCACTTTAATTTTTATTCCTATTACTTTTGTGTGTGTGGTAATGAAAATGTTCAAAAATTAATTTTGGTGATGGATGCACAACTGTGGTACTGTGAACAATAGATTGTACGCTTTGTATGACTAATGGTATGTGAATATATCTCAATAAAATTGAATTATTAAAAAAAAATCTAGGATACTGGATTGCAGTTCAACAGTTTCAGATATTTCCTTCTAGTTATTCTACTACACTAAAAACTAAAAAGGGATATCTATATAATGCACAAGAATAACCTCCAGAATGACCTCTCGACTCCATTTGAGATCTCAGCCACTGAAACTTTATTTTGTTTCATTTCTCGTCCCTCTTTTGGTCAGGAAGGCTTTCACAATCCCACAATGCCAGGCCCTGCTCATCCCTGAGAATCATGTCCCACATTGCCAGGGAGATTTACACTCCTGGGCTTAGAGAGAAATGGGCCCCATCTGAGTAGCAAAAGAGGTTCTCTGGGGGAGAGTCTGAGGCACAATTATAGGTAGGCTTAGCCTCTCCTTTGCAGTCCCAAGCTTCATATGGATAAGCCTGAAGATCGAGGACTTGGCCTACTACAATGGTATCCCCAATGCTTGTGAGAATATCAGGAATTCCCCAGGTGGGGAGGTTCAGTGTTTCCACATTTCCCCCCAGGCCCTCAAGGGGGGTTTGCAAATACTTTTTATTCTCTGCCCAAATTACTCTGGGATGTATCAGGGTTTCAGGCTAACCTGTACAAACCAAATATACCTCACCCCTATTCAAGGTTCCATGTAATTATGGTGTGAATAAACTGACCATTCAAGTTAAATTATATGGTGTGCTACAGAAAGTATAGATTTTGCACCAAATAAACATCTCTTCCTTTGGTCTCACACAGAAGTTGAGGTTTTAAAACACTATCATCCTTTACCCTTTAGTGTGGTTTACCCTAGTTCTAATCAAAGCCATTTCATTCATATCTCTGATTGAAGTCTGATCTCTTTTTCAGCTTTTTAAACATTTGCTGTATAGGGTAATGCTGACACTCATACCCCATATGAGAGCCGAACTCGGGCTCTGAGTCTCAGGTGTCACACAGATACCCAAAGTTAACAGTGACTGACCAGGTTATACACAAAGAGCTCAGCATCTCAGAATTCAGATATAACCACTACAACTCATGAATAGATGTGACTAGGAACTTTTACCATAAGCCTCCCCCTGATAACATATGCTCTCAGATTCAATTCTCAGAGTTTGCACATTATAGTTAGTCCATATTGGTGAGGCATTATAAAGTTTGTCTTTTTGATTCTGGCTTATTTCACTCAACATACTGTCCTCAAGGTCCATTCACGTAGGTGTATACCTCACAACTTCATTTCTTGCCGCCGCTTGGTATTCCATTGTATGTATACAATACAGTTCACCATTCCGTTTTATCAGTCAATGTACCCTTAGGCCACGTCCATCTATTGCGAAGTGTGAATATGGCTGCCATAAACACCAGTGTGCAATGTCCATTTATGTCCATGCTCTCAGTTCTTCCAAGTATATACCCAATAACGGGGTTTCAGGACCATATGGCAACCCCACAGTTAGCTTCCTGTGGAACCACCACACTGCCCTCCAGATGGGCTGCACCATTCTACTTCCCTACCAAGAGGGAATAGGTATATTTTCCTCTCTCCACATTTTCTCCAGCCCTTGTATCCCTCTGTTTATTTTTTAGCAGTTTTACTCACACACTATACAATCCACCCTAAGTAAACAATGATTCCCAGTATAATCACATAATAGGCATTTACACCACAATGTATATGAGGACATTTCCATCTCTTCCCCAAAGAAAAAGGAAAAGAAGAAAAAAATGAAGAATAAAAATACAAAAGATAAAAGGAAAATAGAAATAAAATACAACAAAAAGGTCAGACAGTATCACCACCACCACAATGTTATATTCCCCTCCTACAGACATTTAGCTTTGTTAGATTGCCTTTGTTACAATTAATGGAAGCATCTTACAATGTTACCGTTACCTACAGACTCTAGTTTTTATTGATTGTATTGTTTCCCCTATACCATTCAATTTTCAACACCTTGCAATGTTGGCATTCATTTGTTCTCCCTCTTTTAAAAACATACTTATATTTGTATGTTTAATCACTATCATTGACCACTCTAGGTTTCACTAAGTTATACAATCCCAGTCTTTATCTTCTATCTTTCTTTTTGGTGTCATACATCCCCTTAGCCTTCCTCTTTTAACCGTACTCACACACATCTTTGTTCAGAGTACTTACAATATTGTGTTACCATCTGTGATGGTTAGGCTCATGTGTCAACTTGGCCAGTGATGGTGTCCAAATGTGTGGTCAAGCAAGCACTGGCCTAACCATTACTGCAAGGACATTGGTTTATTAAATCATCAGTCAATTGGCTGCAGCTGTGACTGGTTACATCAGTGAAGGGCATGTCTTCCACAAATGAGAGAATTCAATCAGCTGGATTTAATCCAATCAGTTGAAGACTTTTAAGCAAGAAAGTTAGAGGACCTTCACTTCTTCTTTGGCTAGCCAGCAAAACATTTCCTGAGGAGATTCCTGAGGAGTTTCCTGAGGAGTTCATTGAATACCTTCACTGGAGCTGCCAGTTTGCTGCCTGCCCTATGGAATTTGGACTCGTGCATACCCACAGTTGCATGAAACGCTTTTATAAAATCTTATATTTATAGATATCTCTTGATTCTCTTTCCCTAGAGAACCCTAACTAATATGCCATCACACACTATTATGCTATTCATTCCATTTCTGGATCTATACAATCAATCCTGTTGAACCTTCTGTACTCCTTCAGCATCAGATGCCCAATCTCTAACCTCTTTCTATCTCCTGATAACCTGCATTCTCAACTCTCAAATTTCACTCATCAATGTTAGTCCATATCAGTGAGTCCATACAGTATCCATCCTTTTGTTTCTGGCTAGTTTCACTCAACGTATTGTCTACTGTCTACCATTTTGTCTTTTGGATTTTATATGTCATATTACTTTATTTTTATTTTTCCCCCTCTCTTTTTACCTTTACTGATAGTCTTCATTTCTACACTCTTCTCCAAACCTCTCTCTCCTGTCTTTTCCTATCTGTCTGTAGTGCCCCCTTTAGTATTTCTTGTAGAGCAGGTATCTTGTTCACAAACTCTTTCAGTGTCCATTTGTCTGAAAATATTTTAAATTCTCCCTGATTTTTGAAGGACAGCTTTGCCGGATGTAGAATTCTTGGTTGGCAGTTTTTCTCTTTCAGTATCTTAAATATATTATACCACTGCCTGCTCACCTCCATGGTTTCTACTGAGAAATCTGCACATAGTCTTATTGAGTTTCCTTTGTCTGTGATGGATTGCTTTTCTCTTGCTGCTTTCAGGATTCTCTCTTTGTCTTTGATGTTTGATAATCTGATTATTAAGTGTCTTGGCATAGGTCTATTTGGATCTATTCTGTTTGGGGTACACTGTGCTTCTTGGATCTGTAATTTTATGTCTTTCACAAGAGATGGGAAATGTTCAGTGATTATTTCCTCCATTGTTCTTTCTGCCCCTTTTCCCTTCTCTTCTCCTTCTGGGACACCCATGACATGTATATTCATGCACTTCATGTTGTCATTCAGTTCCCTGTGACCCTGCTCATATTTTTCCATTCTTTTTCCTGTCTGCTGTTTTCTGTGTAGGATTTCGGATGTCCTGATATCCATTTCATGAATTCTTTCTTCTGCCTCTTCTAATCTGCTATATGTCTCCATTGTGTTCTTCATGTCTTCTCTGGTGCCTTTCATTCCCATAAATTCTGCCAATTGTTTTTTCAAACTTTCAATTTCTTCCTTATGTTTGCCTGATGTCTTCTTTATATCCTTCATCTTTTTTGCCATATCTTCCTTCAACTCATTGATTTGATTTTTGAATTGATTTAGGAGATTTGTTTGATTAGTAATCAGCTGTTTCAATACCTGTGTCTCAGTTGAAGTGCAGGTTTATTCCTTTGACTGGGCCATATCTTCACTCTTCCTAGTGTGATCTGTAATCTTCTGTTGTCTAGGTATTTGGTTTCCTTGATTACCCCAATCAGATTTTCCCAGACAAGATGGACGCAGGTCTCAGGAGGAAGCTGTATTCAGTATCAGGTTTCCAGTTCTATGCTGCAATCTCAGCCTTTCCACCCATTCCAGACTGGTGTATGATATTGTCTGGTCATGGATGTCCCCCTATCAGTTGTCTCAGACTGTTTTCTAGTTGTTCTTGGTTATTTACTAAATTCCATACCTCCCTATGCCACTATCTTGCCCCACCTCCCAAGTATGGAGGTTTTCAATAGTGACTTTTAAAATGCTTTTTTTTCCTATTATAAACAGAAGTATTTTTAAGTTATTTTAAAAGCTTTTTATTTTGAAATAATTTCAAATTTATGAGACAGTTGCAAAAGAAATACAAATCCCTTGTAGAGGATGCCATCATGTCATCAACCCCCAGACACCCACATCCACCAATTTTAACATATCGCCACCTTTGCTGTATCTTTTTCTTTCCTCCTCCCTCCCCCTCTCCCTCCCTCCCTCCCTTATTCCTTTCCCAATCTTTCCTATCTTCCCTCCCTTCCTACTGCCTTCTTGCCTCCTTGGCTTCCAATGAGAAATTGGCTCTTTAATCTTATTGCAGCTCCCTCATATGTGACACATTGCTTCTCTCTTGTGGCGTTCAGAATCTACCTTTGGCATTCAACAGTTTGATTATAACATGGTGCAGTATGGATCTATTTGGATTTACCCTGTTTGGAGTTGTTGAGCATCTTGGATGTTATATTCATGTATTTTGTTAAATCTGGGAAATTTTTGGCCATTTTTTCTTTGAATATTCTCTCTGCCCCTTTCTTCTTTCTTCTTCTTCTGGAACTCCCACAATGTGTATATTGATACACTTGATGGTGTACTATGGGTTCCTCATGCTCTGCTCACTTTTCTTCATTCTTTCTTCTTTCTGCTCTTCAGACTGGATGGTTTTAATTGTTTTATCATCAAGTTCACAGATTCTTCTGCCAGGTCCAATCTGTTGTTGAACTCTTCTAAGGAATTTTTAATTTTTCTTACTGTGGTTTTCAGTACTGTTTGGTTCCTCTTCATAATTTCCATCTCTGTATTTATATGCTCTTTGTGTTCATCTATCATTTTTCCTGATTTCCTTTAGTTTCTTGTCCATATTTTCCTTTAGCTCTCTGAGCATATTTAAGACCATGTTTTAAAAGTCTTTGAGGATAAGGGGCAAGATGGTGGCATAGAGAAGTGTGGAATTTAGTTAGTCCCCTGGAGCAACTAATAAACAATCAGGATCAATTAGCAAATAATCTGGAACAACTTCTGGGGGCAACTGTGACTGTCTACACATCATACACAAACCTGGATTGGGTGGAATGGCTGAGATTGCAGCATAAAATCTGTAAATAGAAACTGTGGATCTGCACTGGGACCTCCCTCCCCTCATGGCAGGCCAAGCTGCAGGAATTCACTGTGGGAGAAAGCAGCATTCTTGGAGCAGCAAATACAGCTCAGCCCAGCTCCAACTGAGGTTTTAATTAACAAATGTGGACTGCTGAATACAAGCTACAAACATAGACAAACCCCAGTGGGAAGGAGGTGGGGCTGACAGAAAAAAATAATTTAAAAAAAGAAGGAAAAATGCAGAGGCTTTTAGAGGCTGACGTTAGAGAGCCAGAAAACACCTGTATCTTCAGAAAGGGAGCCCAGAAGACTGGGTGCTCTATCTGATAGGTGAAACTGGGGGGCCTTGGACTGGCCCTGAAAGGGGGCTTTCTTTCCCTTTTTCTCTCTCTCAACCTGAGTGGCTCAGTGGAGAGAACCCCCGCCATTTTCAATTCACAGCACTCTGACCCAGACAGGGGTGGAAATAACAGAGTCAGAGAGACAGAGGAGTTATTCAAATGCAGAAGATAACTCTCTAGGGGGTGTATCTTCCCTAAGAATAAGGAGATGGGACCCAGTTCTAGTGTCTGCCCTCCCTTCAGAAGTCAGGCCCAGGGAAAAACAGTCAAAACAGAAACAACCTAAGCTGAGAATTAAAGGGGCCACACTTCCTTATACCACTGGAGAGCGACAGGCTGACAGGTGCCACCTGCTGGGCAGGTTAGGAAAAGCACAGTGGTTAGAGCCTCACAGGAAAGTCTGTCAATCTTCTAAGACACACCCTCAGGGAAATGACTCTGAATATAGCCTCATTCTGAGACTTGAACTTGGTCTGGTCTGGGAAAATCTGATTGGGGTAACCAAGGGAAACAGATGTCTAGACAACAGAAAACTAAAAATTACATTAGGAAAAATGAAGATATGGCCCAGTCAAAGGAAAAACTTACACCTCAATTAAGATAGAGTTGAGATATTGTTTCACCTTTATGAAACAATCAATTAAAGATTTTCAAAGAAACATGCTAAATCATGTAAAAAACCAAATCAATGAGTTCAGGGAAGATATGGCAAAAGAGTTGAAGGATATAAAGAAAACACTAGGTGAACATAAGGTAGAAATTGAAAGTCAAAAACTACTGGCAGAATCTATGGAAATGAAAGGCACAACACAAGAGATTAAAAACACAATGGAGACATACAACAGCAGAGTTCAAGAAGCAGAAGAAAACACTCAGGAACTGGAGAACAAGACACTCAAAATCTTACATAGAAAGGAACAGACAGGGAAAAGAATGGAAAAATATGAGCAGGGTCACAGAGAACTGAATGACAACATGACGAATACACATGTCGCAGGTGTCCCAGAAGGAGAAGAGAAGGGAAAAGGGGCAGAAAGAACAATGGAGGAAATAATCACTGAACATTTCCCATCTCTTGTGAAAGACATAAAATTACAGATCCAAGAAGCACAGTGTACCCCAAACAGAATAGATCCAAATAGACCTATGCCAAGACACTTAATAATCAGATTATCAAATGTCAAAGAAAAAGAGAATCCTGAAAGCAGCAAGAGAAAAGCGATCCATCATATACAAAGGAAACTGGATAAGACTATGTGTGGATTTCTCAGTAGAAACATGGAGGCAAGAAGGAAGTGGTGTGATATATTTAAGACACTGAAAGAGAAAAACTGCCAACCAAGAATCCTATATCTGGCAAAGCCGCCCTTCAAATCTGAGGAAAAGTTTAAAATATTTCTGACAAACAGACAATGAGAGAGTTATGAACAAGATATCTGCTCTACGGGGAATACTAAAGGGAGCACTACAGACAGATAGGAAAAGACAGGAATGAGAGGTTTAGAACACAATTTTGGGTGATTGTAGCATGGCAATGTAAGTACACTGAACAAAGATGATTGTGAGTCTGGTTGAAAGAGGAAGGTTTGGAGCATGTGGGACATCAGAAGGAAAGAGGAAAGATGAAGATTGGGACTGTATAGCTCAGTGAAACAATTGTGATAAAATGTACAAATATGTTTTTACATGAGGTAGAACAAATGAATGTCAGCCTTGCAAGGTGTTAAAAATGGGTTGGTATTGTGGAAAAATACGATCAATGCAAACTAGAGATTATAGTTAACAGAAATATTGTATTATGCTTCCTTTAATGTAACAA
This sequence comes from Choloepus didactylus, assembly GCF_015220235.1. Taxonomy (NCBI): domain Eukaryota; kingdom Metazoa; phylum Chordata; class Mammalia; order Pilosa; family Megalonychidae; genus Choloepus; species Choloepus didactylus. Next base: position 42,772,936 of record NC_051313.1, read on the forward strand.
AGACAATATACCAAAGCTAAATGCCTATAAGAGGGGGATATAAGGGAGGCATATGGGACTCTTGGCATTGTTGATGTTGTCTGACTCTTGTATTGTACTTTAGCTTAATTCTCTGTTTCCTTTTGTTGCTTTTTAGCTGTTCACATTTTTCTTTCTTTTTATTTTTCATTTGTCTCTCTACCCTCTTTGACTCTTCCTCCTTCTTTCTAGAAGAAATGAAGATGTCCTTATATAGATAGTGGTGATGGTGGTGAATGTATAAATGCGTGATTATACAGGGAACCATCGATTGTTTACTTAGGATGGAATGTATGGTGGGTGAACAAAACTATCAAAAAACAAAAACAAAAAACAAAAAACAAAAAAATACAGGTTGATGAAGAAACTTTGAGGGCACTATATTGAGTGAAATAAGTCAGACACAAAAGGACAAATATAGTGTGGTCTCACTGATATGAACTAATTATAATATGTAAACTCACAGACATGAAATATAAGTTACCAGGCTAAAGAATGGAGAGCGGTTGCTTATTATAAACAGAATGTTTAACTAGGTTGAACTTAAGTGTTTGGAAATGGACAGAGGTGACAGTAGCACATTATTGTGAGAATAACTAACAATGTTGAATGGTGTGTGAAGGTGGTGGAAAGGGTAAGCTCAGAGTCACATATGTCCCCAGAAGGAAAGTTGGAGGTTAAAAGATGGGAACGTATAAAACAATGAATCTTGTGGTAGACAATGTCCGTGATTAACTGTACAAATATTAGAAATCTCTTTCATGAAGTAGAACAAATGTACTATAACTAGAAGTTAATAATTGAGGGTTATATAGGGAAAAATATACCTATTGCAAACTATGTGCTACAGTTAGTAGTATTTTAACATTCTTTCATCAACAGTAACAAACGTACTATACCAATACTATGAGTCAGTAATGGGGGGTGGTGGTGGTGGTGGTGGTGGTGGTTAGGGTTATGGGAGGATTTGTGTTTTCTTTTTGTTTTTGTTTCTTTTCTGGAATAAAGGATGCACAGCTGTATAATGGTACCATGGGTAATTGATTGTGCACTTTGGATGATTGTATGGTATGTGAACAAATCTCAATAAAATTGAATTAAAAGAAAAGTCTTTGGCCTGTCCCAGGTCTGATCCTCCTCACTGATGGTTTTTAATACTTTTTAATCCTCTTCTTTGGCTGGGTCATCACTTCCTGTTTCCTTGCATGTTCTGCAATCTTTTGCTGAAACCTGGACATTTTGATATTTTAAAATGTTATCACTGGAATTTGGACTCTGAGGTATATATTCCTTAAGCTTCTATCCAGCTAGTGTTACGACAGAGTTTCCCTCAAATGTCAGGAGCTAACAAAAAAAGAAAACTAAAAGAAGAAGAAGGAAAACAAAGAAACATGTTTCCCAGTCTTTTCAGATTGACCTGTGAGTGTTCTCCTGCAGGGCTTGTTCATGCAATGAGTTTAGAGAATTGTTCCAGGACAAAACGTACGGGCTTCCCTGATCCTTTCTGTACATGCTTCTTGTCTTGTGCATGCACGTGTAGCCCTACAGATTTCTCCATTTACATAGATACAAATACCCTGTCTTCCCTAGACACAGTTTCCCATGGTCCTGAGCACTGCACTCTAAGTCCTATGGCCAGCAATCCTTTCCCCCAGGAAGCCACAACATGTCTGCTCTCCCACACTGTTCTGTAGGAGAGCTCTGATCTGCCCTCTACACACAGGGAAAGTTGTGGAATGGCAAGCCTACAATGAGTGTCCTGCTTCAGTCCTCAGGCTGCCACCAGTCAGACTGTGCCAGACATTTTCCCAGTATGTGCATTAGGGACATACTCACGCTCCCTCTGGAACCAGGACCAGTGTTCTGCACGGGAGCGTGGATCGGCTCATGCCATGCTGGTGGGGGGTGGGGAATGGGCCAGCCAGGGCACCACAAAATCCTATTGGTTTTAAGTAACCTTTTTCTTGATTCACTACTTGCCCTATTCCTACAGTCCTTCAACTTTTTTCTGGAGCTTTGAGAAAGATGTTTCTGCCAGTTCTTGCTGGTTGTTCAAAGCTTCTGTGGGTGGGTGGAGCCCTGAACCTTCTTACTCCATCATCTTGATCAGAGCCCAGCTATCTTAAGACTACAGTATTAACATCGGACAAAGAATTCAAGGTAAAAAAATATTAAAATGAACAAAGACGGATATAGCCAAAAGTATACTCAGAGGTGAGATAAATGAACCAAGCATTTAACTGAACTAATTAAAGACAATTCCAAGGAAAGTAAATGAAAGAATTAAAGGGAACAACAAAACTTAAAGAATTAGAAAAAAGGAACACATTAAAACTGCTGAACAATTTGAAGAGCTAAGTCTTTTGGGGATTAAAAAATGAATAATTAGCTATCCTAATGAATAAAAAAGACAGAGAACAAACATTTAAAAATAGGAATGACAAATGGGGCATGACCATAGATAACAGAGAAAACTTAAGAGAATTATGACAATGTTATGTACAACTGTTCATTAAATTGGAAAATATGATGTCTCATGATATGGACATAAGAGAATGTAATTTATGGAAATTGACTCAAGAAGAGATGTAAAACTAAATAGACTAACAAAAGGAATGACTAAAAAAAAAAAACAAAAACATAAAAAAGGATGTTGCACTCTCCTCCTGTCCTGCGCACAAAAAACTGTGTTTTACGGGCGACTTCTGTCAGTTCTTTAAGGAACATAAATGGCACAAGGTATAGATTTAAAAAGGAAGGAAAGGGGGAGGAAGGGAGAGAGGGAGAAAAGACAAAGGAGGAGGAAAAAGAGAGAGTCCCGATTAGTTTACCAAAGTCAGCATGACCTTGACACCAAATCTGATGAACGTAGCACATAAAAGAACTATGGACAAATATCACTAAAAACATGGTGGCAAAAATTTCAAACACAAATATGTGAACACATTTCATCAATATGTTAAAAGAATAGTAGAGATTTTTTTCTTTCTTCCTAGGAACTGAAAGTAAGAAATTGGTGTAACTCAGGTGTCCGTAAGTTCAATAACTGTGAAGAGTCAGCATCCCACTGCTTTCTTGCTTCCTTGGCTTCCAATGAGAAATTGGCACGTCAATCTTATTGCAGCTCCTACTAGCCCCTACTAACCCCAGTGGAGTCCTGATTCTGCACAACTGCAAGACTGTGGTCCTTAAGAAATACTTAGAAGTTACACAAGTCTGCCTTAGTTGTGTAACTTCTAAGCTACCATTCCCAGAAAGGTCTCTCCTCTCTGAAGTTTGCACACATATGTCCAGGATACTGTTGCAGAAATTATAAAGAGAACTTACAGATTTGTCTGTGTAAGTAACAATACTTCCATCATTTAAAAAAATGAACAATCAGTTGGGAGATGAAATATGCAACCTATATGGCAAAGAGTTAATAATCTTAATATATAAAGTATTCTTTCAAATTAATGAGATGAAATTAATTTTAATTTGTGAAATTAAATTTAAAGTAAAATCAAATTAATTAGAAGTAAATAAATATCTCATAAAAGTTGGTAAAGGAAAAGGCACAGAGAATTCTAAAACAGGAAGTTAACCAGTGGAGACATGAGAGGAGTTCAATCTCTCCGTTAAAGAAATACAAATGACAGCTACCTGGTGATGCTATATTCCATCTATTGAATAGGCAGCTATTAAAACAGAATGACGGTCTCCAGAATAGGCATGAGAATAAGAAATGTTCATAATTTATGTGAGATTGTAAATGGATACGAAGTTTCTAAACAGAAATTTTTGTAACTATTTCTTGAGGATCAATTCCCAGAAGCAGAATTGACAGAAAGGCTTTTGTTGTTTTTAAATTGGATTGAAGGCACAATCTGTAAGACTCAGATCCAGTCACTCCTTCCATAGCATCTTTTTTTTTTTTATAATCATATATTTTATTGTAGAATATAACATATATACATAGAAGCGAAAGCTTTCCAAGTGCAATTTAACAAGTAGAGAGCAAATTTCAAAGAATATTATAGGTTACAGTACCACAGTCCATAGCATCTTCTAGGGTTTTCTTCTGCTCTTGATTCTTCTCCATATTTCTTAAGGAAACAGGTTGCCGTGCTTAAGCATGGGCTTTGGAATCAGAACAGGGTTTAAATTCCTGCTCTTCCGCTTACTTGGACAGTGGCTTTATTCTTGGAGGCTCAGTTTCTTTACTCACCTGTGAAATAGGAGGTAATGACACTTGCCTCACAAGATTATTGTGCAAATTAAATGAGATTAAGTACATGAAGAGCATACCGTACAATGCCCAACCCCAGCTCAATAAGCTGGAGTCCCTCTTTTTCCTTATGGGCTGCTCTAAGATTTGACACTTGGTTATACACCTTCTCATCTTTTTCAGGCATGTGATTATTACTCCTCCTCTCCCGACTAGATTGCCATCTTCTGTAGTTCAGGGATTATGTCTTCTTTTCCTCTTGGACTCCTAGTAAAAGGAATGATATTCAGAGTCAGAGTAATAACTAGTTTACACTTGTCTGAGGAAAGCACGTGAATCTGAGATAAGGAAATACATTCTTCAGCTGCATTGTGTTGTGTTAGAAAGTATGTTTGTAGCAGATCCATGTAAAAGGATGTTTGAGATTTTGAAGAAAAGTCCTTCAGCTGCCCATGAAAAGCATAAAGGGTAAAAACATACATATCTAATGGAAGGAGAGACATGCCACCTTACCAAACTGGAGCCCTCCAGTTCAAGCACTTATGATTTGAGGCTGGGGCCAGCGTTGAGTGTCATGGATTGCTGCCCTTAAAACTAGCATCTTAAGTCATACATAATACCTTTTCTGGGCAAGAGTCCCATCTGCTTAATCTCTGCTAAATGAGTGTATATTAGATCTGACTGTTGAAAATAGTTAAATCAGACAGTTAAAAAAAAATCAACATGATGCCCATAACTGGTTTAATTTATCTTTCCTCTTCAGTAATCCCACACATTACCTTCTTATTTGCTGTAATGAACATGCCATTCAGCTAAAATAAGATTAACTACTTAAACCATGGCATTAAAGGCAGAGAACTTTTAATACCGCTTTGTGTTTCACTGGAAGGTTCAGCGGTTAAGATAGGGCAGTGGTGTTTCTTCCTATGTAATCAAGACGGTTTCACTCAGGATTAGCGCTCTGCAGCCATCTCCTGATGAAACATCTGAAGCAGCAAATTTATGTGTGTAGGTTACAGCATGGCAACGATAACCACGTTCAGAATCGAACCCGTGGCCTTGTCAGCCCTCAGATTGCACTGCTCTGTGAAGTCCCTCTCTGCTCTAACAGTGATGGAAATCTCGCCTGCCATGCAGACTGCAGAAGGAAAATGGAAAGGGGGCTTGCATATTCATCTAGGAAAAAGTCCTGTGATGCCCCTGGTGAGATCAGAGTTCAGAAAGTTAATCCAAGTTCCCCCAAGTGAATGAGTATTCACCTGCTCTCTGCATCAAGCTGAAATCCCACTTCTTCAATGGAACTTTCTGGACTGCTCCAGCCCCACTCATCACTCTTTTCTTTGAACTCTAAATAATAATAGATTATTTACTGATTTGTGGTCATTGTTCCATATGAGCCAACACTGTCTCTGGTTAGACTGCAAGCTTTCAGAAGTTGGGAATTAACATCTGCATGGTCCTGGGCCCATAGGAAGGGCCCAATAATTGCTCCTTGATCGAAGGAAAGACCCTCTGTACACTGGGACCTGTTATGACTCTGCCTGGATAGCTGGGAATTAGGAAGTATCCCCAGATGAACCTGCAGGAGCCCCTGCCCTGCCCCCATCCTTATTGTGCCTTCCCCTCTATGGAGCTTGTTCCATTTTGTGGTTCATAGCTTTTAGGTCCACGAAGAGAGTTAGTGGACTGGCCAATAGATTTGCCCATTCATTCATTTATTTATTCATCCAGTAAACATTTATTAAGCACCTACTGTGTGTCAACTCTTGCTTCTCAGGACTCTGAAAATTGAAAGACTCCCTTGCTGACCATTTTGGCAAAAATGGGGGAAATGGTTTAAAAGACCTAGAAGAGAACTCCTTTCTTCTCACACACTATCTTTCAATCCCAACTTTTGAGCAGGAGCAAACTTCTGTCAGGGCCCATTTCTCTGTGTGTTTATTCACCACTTCCTCCTATTCTCACCTCTCCTCCTACTTAAGTCACTGTGAGAGATGGGACAGCTCCTCTCCTGCCTCCCTGGCTGTGATAATAGCAGGCTATTGAATTTTCCTGCATGAAACTAGTTTGTCCAGGTCTCTGCTGGGTAGGCTGTGCTTGCTAAATTGAATGAGTGCCCGGGGTGCTCCTCTGGATCAGGTTTAGTTTGGGTCAGGATTCCTTCAATGGAGATGGGAAGAGGGAAGGGGGAGATTGGGTTGGTTCTGCCCTCTGCCTGGGGAATTGGATTATTTAGCAAAACAAGGAGCCCTGCCTGCCTCCCCTTCCCCCTACCCCCTGTTGATTACGTCTCGGCCCCTCGAGGGAAAAGCCAGAGCCTCAATTGCCTGTGGGATGATTGGAAGCTGGTTTGGGGGCCTTGGATCGGCTGCCATCCTAGGTGGATGTGCTGGTTTGAATGTATTGTGTCCCCCAAACACCATTATCTTTGATGTAATCTTATGTGGGTGGACATATCGGTGTTGATTAGATTGAAATTCTTTAAGTGTTTCTGTGGAGCTGTGCCCCACCCAGCTGTGGGTGATGACTCTGATTGGATAATTTGAATGGAGGTGTTGGCCCACCCATTCAGGGTGGGTCTGAATTAAATTACTGGTGCACTATATAAGATCAAACAGAAGGAGCGAGCTGCTACAGCCAAGAGGGCCACTGTGAAGAAAGCACAGGAGCTGCAGATGAGAGACAGTTTGAAGATGGCTGTTGAAAGTAGACTCCTGCTCTGAAGAAGCTGAGAGAGGACAAATATCCCAAGTGCAACTAAGAGTGACATTTTTGAGGAACTGCAGCCTAGAGAGGAATGTCCTGGGAGAAAGCCATTTAGAAACCAGAACTTTGGAGCAGACGCCAGCCACGTGCCTTCCCCGCTAACAGAAATTTTCCAGACACCATTGGCCATCCTCCAGTGAAGGTACCCGATTGCTGATGTGTTACCTTGGACTCTTTATGGCCTTAAGACTGTAACTGTGTAACAAAGTAAATCCCCTTTTATAAAAGCCAATCCATCTCTGGTGTTTCCCATTTGGCAGCATTAGCAAACTAGAACAGTGGACCTCTTAGGAAACCTGAGGTCACCCGTTTGACAGCCTGAATCCAATAGTGATGCTTCCTACTCCCTTTCTTCTTTCATTTTCCTGGTAGAAATAGGGGATGTACTAGACTAGTAGACTGTTAGAGCCAAGAGGGATCTTAGTCATCCTTTATTCCAGGCCTCCTTATTTTTCAGATGTAGAGATTATGACATAGTCCAAGTGGCTTCCCCAAGCAGAAGGAGTATTAGTGGCAGAGCCAGAACTGTGACCCAGGTCCCCTAACTCCAGGTTGGACGCCGATGTGCCAGGCCATGTCTCATCATCCCTCCCCATCACTCTGCTCTCACACCTCCTTTCACTGCCTCCCACCCTACTTCTCCCTTGACTGACTCACCTTACTTCATTTCTTCCTTTTACAATTTTTAAAACAAAAACTACCAGTATAAGAAAAAAAACAAAGAATAAAAGAAAGCAAAACTAGTTCTGCCAATGTTATCCTAAACATCTGTGATTTGTCTCTAGTTTGCTAGTAAATATTTCTTAAATACTAATCTGTGTGAGCATTCGTACCATTGAATCTACTGTGGACTCTTAGAAGCTTATGAAGCTTGCCGTGAATAGGAAGAGCATGTTAACTTTTTAATTTTTTATTAAGTTCAGACTTATTTCGATTACAAGCAACAGAAACACAACTCAAAATAGCTTAAGCAAAAAAAGAGATTTATTTGATCACAAAACTGGGAAGTGCAGGAGTTGATCTAACTTCCCGTTTGACTGGACTCAGGAATCCGAAGGAGGTCACCACCTCCACCCTCCACCTTCTTGTCTACGTTGGCCTCCTTCTTTCCTACTGTGAACAGATGTTCTCCAAAGGCTGAGAAAGATAGCTGCTGGCTGTCCCCATTCAATACTTTGAAAGGGGAGACCCCTTCTCCTCCAGCTGCAAATTGAAAATTTCCAGAAAGGGCCCTGATTGGCCTAGATTGGGGTACATGCCCACCTCTGGACTAATCGCTGTTCCCAGGAGAATGAAGTACAATGATTGGTTGGGTCTCAGGTACTAGGCTTGGCTGCTCCTTCTCCTCTTCCTCCTCCTCCTCCTCCTCCTACTACTACTACACACACACACACACACACCTCTGTGGTGAGGAGGCAGGGTCCTATAATTGGCAGCCTCGCAAGAATCACCTAGAGTTACTGAGAAGCAGTTCTCCACCAAAAGAAATTCTGAAAAGACAAAATCAGACTACTATTACTTTGATCCCTCTCCCACTGTCTCCCCTGCAAACAATCTACTTCTGAGTCCTCTATCTGTAATCTTCTTTCCATTCACACTATATGCCTCACTTGTCAGGCTCTCCATTATTGCTGGCAAGGACCATTGCAGTAATAACAGTCTAAACTCGCCCTTTCCTGTCCAATTTATACCCTATTGTGTTAGTATTTTTAGAGTACCACTCTGCTCTTATTTGCTCATCTGCTCAAAATTCTTAGCGGCACTCTAGGCCTATGAATTATGGGGGTGGCCACAAGGCGACAGAATGGACTTGCTGGTAACTGCCATGGCTATTAACTAGCTGAATCCCTTGTGGTTACAGATTAACACCAGGCCTTTAAACCAGGCTGTCCCTGCCTCTCAGATATAAAATCTATTCTGTAGTTCCAGTTAGTACCTATGTTTTATTTATTCAAATTAGTGCTTTGACTGCTTAATGTGTTTGGGCTGTGACACCACTCTAAGACAAGTTCTACTGCTTACTATGTTTGGAAATCATCCTCCAAGTAGAGTTTGAGGTGGGGCAGAAGGAGACACAGTGTAGCTTTCCAGTCTTCTTTTGATTTCATACCACCTCTCTTCTGAGAGGCTGAAAACCACTTTAAAAAGCTCTCCCCTACTGTTGAGATGATACTGATTTTTTTTTAAAAAAGTCTATCTTTTCCCTTCCTTTTCCTACCAGCTGTAGTGAAGAAGAACGGGAGTGGCAGAAAATGCAGCAAAGTTTGCTACTTGACCCCACATCCACTCTACATTTCTTCCATAGTTGTAGAATCTCTAGCGTGATATATGACTTCCCCAAATAAAGACACTTCCCAGCCTCCCTTTAGCTAGGGTGGGTGTTTTCATTTCCCAGGCTGCTCAAAGAAATACCATGAAATGGCTCGACTTAAGCAATGGGAATTCATTCACCATGGTTAGAGTCTGGGAAAATGTCCAAATCAGGGCATCACCCAGCTGATGCTTTTTTCCTAAAGACCAGCTGCCTGTGATCCTGGGCTCCTCTGCCACATGGCAAAGCATATGGTAGCATCCTCTGGTCTCTCCCCTCTCTTCCAGGTTACATTGTTTTCAGCTTCTTGCTTCTGAGGCTTCTTCTCTGAATTTAGAGAGAATACAGAAGCATTTGGTCTGTGTTCAGTCTGTTAGAATGGACTCCAATAAGAGGATTAAGACCCTCCCAAATGAGGTGGGTTGAACCTTAACAGAAGTAGCCTCATGAAAAGGTCTTACTTACAATGGGTCCACACACACAGACATGGATCAGATTTAAATACATGTCTTTCTGGGGCCCACATAGCTTCAAACCACCACACCTTCTAACCTCCTAGTCTCAGTGGTGTTTACAAAAGTCTCCCCTGATTCCCTGTCCCACTCAGCCCTGCATCCACTTCCCCATCCTCCAGTCCATCCCACTGGAAAGTTCTTCAGTGTATTTTCCAGCCCCCATGCTGCATGGATGGAGAGACCACGGCATGATGGTCTCTGGTTAATGACTCTTAAGGGCTTCATCTTTGACCCCTTTCAAAAGACCTTAAGCCTGTTGTTCTGGTTTGCTAACGGCTGCTGTTATACAAAATACCAGAAATGGATTGGCTTTGATGAAGGGGATTTATTAGGTTACAAATGTACAGTTCTAAGGCCATGAAAGTATCCAAACTAAGGCATCAGCAAGATGATACCTTCACTGAAGAAGGGCCAATGGCATCTGGAACACCTCTGTCAGCTGGGAAGTCATGTGGCTGGTGTCTGCTGGTCCTTTGCTCCTGGGTTGCATTTCAAAATGGCTTTCTCCAAAATGTATCTGGGCTTCTGTCACTCTTAGCTTCTCTCAGCTTTCTTCTTTGTTTTCCTGGGGTGTTTCTCTCTAAGCATCTGGGAGTCCTCTCAGCTTCTCTGGGGCAAACTCTGGGCTTCATCTCTTAGCATCTCCAAATGCCCTTCTGTCTGCATCTCCCAGCGTCTCCAAGCATCTGGGTCTGTGTTGGTTCTCAGCTTCTCCCAGGGACAAACTCTGGATTACATATCTTAGCTTCTCTCCAAAATGTCTTTCTCAGCTTCTCTGAGCTCCTTCTTTCTGTGAGCTCTCTTAAAAGACTCCACTGATCTAATTAAGACCCACCTGGAATGGGCAGGGTCACACCTCTGTGGACATGATCTGATCAAAAGGTCTTACCCACAGTTGGGTGGGTCATATCTCCATGGAAACAACCTAATCAAAAGGTCCCACCCTAATCAAAAGACTAATAAGTCTGCCCCCACAAGACTACATTAAAGAACATGGCTTTTGTGGGGGGCATAATAGATTCAAACCAGCACACCTGTGAACATATTAAATAGTCCACATAATAAAAGTCAATTAGAATAAAATAAGTTGGAAATACTTAGAAGATAGAAAGAAAATATGTACCTAGAAGTCTAGGATGAAGCTTTGAAGCAAGAAAGCAGAAAATTGAGCTCTGGGCTTCCTTTCAGTCAGGGCAAAAAAGGGAAACATCTCAGGCCACACACTATCTAATTAAATGAGAGACACAAATTCACTTGGAGAGAAAATATCTTTCTTGATGCTGAATTTGAGGAGGAAGATGCCTCAAAACATCGCATAAGGTGAGGTATAAATATAACTAAATTTGCAGAATCCATGATTTGGCCACAGCTGTCCCTCCCCAGGCATAAGGATCCCAGTTTCCTTGTCAGTCCTGAGGAATTCCCCAGACCCTTCCCTGCTCCCACCACTGCCTCCCCCCAGGGACACATCTGGGATGAGTACCCCCTGTGAGCCCCGGCCAAACTGGGCAACCTCCTCTCTCCTCCTCAGGAGTGCCAAGACCTCCACCTACATGTGCCCCATCCTCCCAAATGCCCACCTGCCCCTCATGGTGGGGGGAGACCCTGTGGACAACTCCCACGATGCCACAGGGATACCTCTTGTCATCTGCTCTATACTGGCCACTTCCTGCCAACAAGGCCAGAGTCACCTCCTAGACCAGCTCTGCCAGAACTGGATAAGGCACATGGGGTGTAGCCCTGGGCAGGGGTGGAAGACAGGAGGGTCCTAGCCACAAATGGGTGAATCAGACGACAGGTGCCTGGCTCTGCCCTGAGCCCTGGTCTGGATTCCAGTCCCGGTTCCCCGATCTTCTAGTCGGGACACATCGGGCAATTCCTCCCTGAGCCACGCTGTCCCCGTCTGTGAAGTGAGAACAACAGCTCCCCGACTGAGCCCAACATTGGGTCAGGACCTGAGACCCTCCACGTGCTCAGCACAGGGCCGGGGGCACAGGGACACAGGAGACAGAAGCAGATCAGTGGTTCCCAGAGTGTGGAGGAGGCAAGAATGGAAAAGGACTGCTGAGTTGGGTGGGTCCCTGTTCAGACATAAGAGTGGTGATGGTTGCACAGCATTGCAATACCGAAGACACCGATAATGAACACTTCCAAAAGGGTAAAAGAGAAAATATTTAATTTAATAGTAATTTAAAAATAAAAAATAAATAAATCCAAATAAAAAATAAAACATGTAAAAAAAAATGATGGTGAACAATAGACATGTCCTCCTTGGGTTGGGGGGTTGGGGGGAAGTGTCCTTTTCTTTATCAATCCGTGGCTGGACCTGAGGAGTAGGACCTTCCTCTTGTTCCTGGGCTGGCTTGAGTTCATCCAATGCTTCCTCCAGTGATGGTGATGCTGGAGCCAAAGATGGTGATGCTGGAGCCAAGGATGGTGTTGAATGCAGCTCAGTATCTGGTCCAAGTGTTGACAACCCACCAGCCCCAAACCAGGAGGCCTCCTGGACATGGGTCCACCAGATGACTCTTCTGAGGTTCTCTTTTGTTCCTGGCCCCACACTGGCCCTAGAGGCTCCTCCCTGGGTGTCCCCCCATGTCCTCCCCTCAGGCTCACAGGCACCCAACCTCACCCTCTGCCTCGGTCTCCACTGAATTGAGACCCTCAAGCTGCTCTCAGAAAAGTTGGGCCTAGCACAACTGCTGCGAGGCCAGAATGTTTATCAACCTGAAGCCCACCTGGGACGTGAGGTTGGCAGAGACTGGGGGCTGAATGAAGTGCCACTTGGGGTGGTCCACCCAACTTCCAACCATGGATGACATGGCACTGGTGGGAGGACAGGGGGCAGAAGATCAGAGGCTTGGGTTTACCTCCCAACGTCCTTTCCAATGATATTTCTGAGCATGTGGGTTTGGGGGGCTCCAGTGCTTGCCCCTGTCCATCCTGAGGCCCCCACCCCCCCACTCCATTCCCTCCCTGGTAATCCTGGCAGTGGCAATCATTGATAGGGGACTGGTGAAGACGTTCAGTCATAGGGGGTGTGCTGGTTTGAATGCATCATGTCCTCCAGAAAAAGCCATATTCTTTGATGCAATCTTGTGGGGCAGACATAATACTGGGGATTTTTTTTTTTTTTAATCTTCATTTTATTGAGATATATTCACATACCACTCAGTCATACAAAACAAATCGTACTTTCGATTGTTTACAGTACCATTACATAGTGGTACATTCATCACCCAAATCAATCCCTGGCACCTTCATTAGCACACACACAAAAATAACAAGAATAATAATTAGAGTGAAAAAGAGCAATTGGAGTAAAAAAGAATACTGGGTACCTTTGTCTGTTTGTTTCCTTCCCCTATTTTTCTACTCATCCATCCCTAAACTAGACAAAGTGGAGTGTGGTCCTTATGGCTTTCCCAATCCCATTGTCGCCCCTCATAAGCTACATTTTTATACAACTGTCTTCGAGATTCATGGGTTCTGGGTTGTAGTTTGATAGTTTCAGGTATCCACCACCAGCTACCCCAATTCTTTAGAGCCTAAAAAGGGTTGTCTAAAGTGTGCGTAAGAGTGCCCACCAGAGTGACCTCTCGGCTCCTTTTGGAATCTCTCTGCCACTGAAGCTTATTTCATTTCCTTTCACATCCCCCTTTTGGTCAAGAAGATGTTCTCCGTCCCACGATGCCAGGTCTACATTCCTCCCTGGGAGTCATATTCCACGTTGCCAGGGAGATTCACTCCCCTGGGTGTCTGATCCCACGTAGGGGGGAGGGCAGTGATTTCACCTTTCAAGTTGGCTTAGGTAGAGAGACAGGGCCACATCTGAGCAACAAAGAGGCATTTGGGAGGAGGCTCTTAGGCACAACCGTAGGGAGGCCTAGCCTCTCCTTTGCAGCAACCGTCTTCCCAAGGGTAAAACCTGTGGTAGAGGGCTCAACCCATCAAACCACCAGTCCCCTATGTCTGTGGTCATGTTAGCAACCATGGTGGTGGGGTAGGCGAATACCCCTGCATTCTCCACAGGCTCCTCAAGGGGGCACTACATCTTTTTTTTTTTCCCCTTGTTTTTCTTTTTTTTTTTTTTTAACTTTCCCTTCTTTTTTAAATCAACTGTATGAAAAAAAAAGTTAAAAAGAAAACAAACATACAATAAAAGAACATATCAAAGAGACCATAACAAGGGAGTAAGAAAAAGACAACTAACCTAAGATAACTGCTTAACTTCCAACATGTTCCTACTTTACCCCAAGAAAGTTACATAATATAGCAACATTTCTGTGAACTTGCTCCTACTATATCCATCAGAAATTAACAGACCATAGTCATTCCTGGGCATCCCCAGAACGTTAAATAGCTTATCTGTTCTTCTTGGATTATTGTTCCCCCTTCCTTAATTGCTCTCTATTGCTAGTTCCCCTACATTCTACATTATAAACCACTTGTATTACATTTTTCAAAGTTCACATTAGTGGTAGCATATAATATTTCTCTTTTTGTGCCTGGCTTATTTCACTCAGCATTATGTCTTCAAGGTTCATCCATGTTGTCATATGTTTCACGAGATCGTTCCTTCTTACTGCCGCGTAGTATTCCATCGTGTGTATACACCACATTTTATTTATCCACTCATCTGTTGAAGGACATTTGGGTTGTTTCCATCTTTTGGCAATTGTGAATAATGCTGCTATGAACATTGGCGTGCAGATATCTGTTCGTGTCACTGCTTTCCGATCTTCCGGGTATATACCGAGAAGTGCAATCACTGGATCGAATGGTAACTCTATATCTAGTTTTCTAAGGAACTGCCAGACTGAATTCCAGAGTGGCTGAACCATTATACAGTCCCACCAACAATGAATAAGAGTTCCAATTTCTCCACATCCCCTCCAGCATTTGTAGTTTCCTGTTTGTTTAATGGCAGCCATTCTAATCGGTGTTAGATGGTATCTCATTGTGGTCTTAATTTGCATCTCTCTAATAGCTAGTGAAGCTGAACATTTTTTCATGTGTTTCTTGGCCATTTGTATTTCCTCTTCAGAGAACTGTCTTTTCATATCTTTTGCCCATTTTATAATTGGGCTGTCTGTACTATTGTCATTGAGTTGTAGGATTTCTTTATATATGCAAGATATCAGTCTTTTGTCAGATACATGGTTTCCAAAAATTTTTTCCCATTGAGTTGGCTGCCTCTTTACCTTTTTGAGAAATTCCTTTGAGGTGCAGAAACTTCTAAGATTGAGGAGTTCCCATTTATCTATTTTCTCTTTTGTTGCTTGTGCTTTGGGTGAAAAGTCTAGGAAGTGGCTGCCTAATACAAGGTCTTGAAGATGTTTTCCTACATTATCTTCTAGGAGTTTTACGGTACTTTCTTTTATATTGAGATCTTTGGTCCATTTTGAGTTAATTTTTGTGTAGGGGGTGAGGTAGGGGTCCTCTTTCATTCTTTTGGATATGGATATCCAACTCTCCCAGCCCCATTTGTTGAAAAGACCATTATGACTCAGTTCAGTGACTTTGGGGGCCTTATCAAAGATCAGTCGGCCATAGATCTGAGGGTCTATCTCTGAATTCTCAATTCGATTCCATTGATCTATATGTCTATCTTTGTGCCAGTACCATGCTGTTTTGGCAACTGTGGCTTTATAATAAGCTTCAAAGTCAGGGAGGGTAAGTCCTCCCACTTCGTTTTTCTTTTTTAGAGTGTCTAGCAATTCGAGGCATCTTCCCTTTCCAAATAAATTTGATAACTAGCTTTTCCAAGTCTGCAAAGTAGGTTGTTGGAATTTTGATTGGGATTGCATTGAATCTGTAGATGAGTTTGGGTAGAATTGACATCTTAATGACATTTAGCCTTCCTATCCATGAACATGGAATATTTTTCCATCTTTTAAGGTCCCCCTCTATTTCTTTTAGTAGACTTATGTAGTTTTCTTTGTATAGGTCTTTTACATCTTTGGTTAAGTTTATTCCTAGGTACTTGATTTTTTTAGTTGCTATTGAAAATGGTATCTTTTTCTTGAGTGTCTCTTCCGTTTGTTCATTTCTAGCATATAGAAACATTACTGACTTATGTGCATTAACCTTGTATCCCGCTACTTTGCTAAATTTGTTTATTAGCTCTAGTAG
Source organism: Choloepus didactylus (assembly GCF_015220235.1). Taxonomy (NCBI): domain Eukaryota; kingdom Metazoa; phylum Chordata; class Mammalia; order Pilosa; family Megalonychidae; genus Choloepus; species Choloepus didactylus. The sequence continues at coordinate 42,788,888 of NC_051313.1, forward strand.
CTGTATCGTCGATTTCTCAGGGTTTTCTAGATATAAGATCATATCATCTGCAAACAATGACTGTTTTACTTCTTCTTTTCCAATTTGGATGCCTTTTATTTCTTTGTCTTGCCGGATTGCCCTGGCTAGCACTTCCAGCACAATGTTGAATAACAGTGGTGACAGCGGGCATCCTTGTCTTGTTCCTGATCTTAGAGGGAAGGCTTTCAGTCTCTCACCATTGAGTACTATGCTGGCTGTGGGTTTTTCATATATGCTCTTTATCATGTTGAGGAAATTTCCTTCAATTCCTACCTTTTGAAGTGTTTTTATCAAAAAGGGATGTTGGATTTTGTCAAATGCTTTTTCAGCATCTATTGAGATGATCAATTGATTTTTCCCTTTTGACTTGTTAATGTGTTGTAATACATTGATTGATTTTCTTATGTTGAACCATCCTTGCATGCCTGGAATGAACCCCACTTGGTCATGGTGTATGATTTTTTTAATGTGTCTTTGGATTCGATTTGCAAGTATTTTGTTGAGGATTTTTGCATCTATATTCATTAGGGAGATTGGCCGGTAGTTTTCCTTTTTTGTAGCATCTTTGCCTGGTTTTGGTATTAGATTGATGTTAGCTTCATAAAATGAGTTAGGTAGTGTCCCATTTTCTTCAATGTTTTGAAAGAGTTTGAGTAAGATTGGTGTCAGTTCTTTCTGGAAAGTTTGGTAGAATTGCCCTGTGAAGCCATCTGGCCCTGGGCATTTATATGTGGGAAGATTTTTGATGACTGATTGGATCTCTTTGCTTGTGATGGGTTGGTTGAGGTCTTCTATTTCTTCTCTGGTCAGTCTCGGTTGTTCATATGTTTCCAGGAAATTGTCCATTTCCTCTACATTATTCAGTTTGTTGCCATACAGTTGTTCATAGTATCCTCTTATAATTTTTTTAATTTCTTCAGGATCTGCATTTATGTCACCTTTTTCATTCATTATTTTGTTTATATGGGTCTTCTCTCTTTTTGATTTTGTCAGTCTAGCTAGGGGCTTGTCAATCTTGTTGATCTTCTCAAAGAACCAACTTTTGGTGATATTTATCCTCTCTATTGTTTTTTTGTTCTCTATGTCATTTATTTCTGCTTTAATCCTTGTTATTTCTTTTCTTCTACTTGGTTTAGGATTGGTTTGCTGTTCATTTTCTAGCTTCTTCAGTTGATCCATTAGTTCTTTGATTTTGGCTCTTTCTTCCTTTTTAATATATGCATTTAGTGCTATAAATTTCCCCCTTAGCACTGCTTTTGCTGCATCCCATAGGTTTTGGTATGTTGTGTTCTCATTTTCATTCATCTCTATATATTTAGCAATTTCTCTTGCTATTTCTTCTTTAACCCACTGATTGTTTAGGAGTGTGTTGTTTAACCTCCAGGTATTTGTGAATTTTCTAAGTCTCTGATGGTTATTGACTTCTAATTGTATTCCATTGTGGTCAGAGAATGTGCTTTGAATAATTTCAATCTTTTTAAATTTATTGAGGCTTGTTTTATGTCCCAGCATATGATCTATTCTGGAGAAAGTTCCGTGAGCACTAGAAAAGTATGTGTATCCTGGTGATTTGGGATGTAATGTCCTGTATATGTCTGTTAAATCTAATTCATTTATCAGATTGTTTAGGTTTTCAATTTCCTTATTGGTCTTCTGTCTGGTTGATCTATCTATAGGAGAGAGTGATGTGTTGAAGTCTCCCACAATTATTGTGGAAACATCAATTGCTTCCTTTAGTTTTGCCAGTGTTTCTCTCATGTATTTTGTGGCACCTTGATGGGGTGCATAGACATTTACGATTGTTATTTCTTCTTGCTGAATTGCCCCTTTTATTAGTATGTAGTGGCCTTCTTTGTCTCTCAAAACATCCCTGCATTTGAAGTCTATTTTATCTGAGATTAATATTGCTACACCTGCTTTCTTTTGGCTGTAGCTTGCATGAAATATTTTTTTCCATCCTTTCACTTTCAGTTTCTTTGTGTCCCTGTGTCTAAGATGAGTCTCTTGTATGCAACATATTGATGGTTCATTTTTTTTGATCCATTCTGCGAATCTATATCTTTTAATTGGGGAGTTTAATCCATTTACATTCAACGTTATAACCGTGAAGGCATTTCTTGAATCAGCCATCTTATCCTTTGGTTTATGTTTGTCATATTTTTCCCCTCTGTCTATTAATATCCTTTATTGTACCCATACCGAATCTCTTTAGTACTGAACCTTTCTCCAAGTCTCTCTGTCCTTTCTTTGTTTCTCTGTCTGTAGGGCTCCCTTTAGTATCTCCAGTAGGGCAGGTCTCTTGTTAGCAAATTCTCTCAGCATTTGTTTGTCTGTGAAAAATTTAAGCTCTCCCTCAAATTTGAAGGAGAGCTTTGCTGGATAAAGTATTCTTGGCTGGAAATTTTTCTCACTCAGAATTTTAAATATATCGTGCCACTGCCTTCTCGCCTCCATGGTGGCTGCTGAGTAGTCACTACTTAGTCTTATGCTGTTTCCTTTGTCTGTGGTGAATTGCTTTTCTCTTGCTGCTTTCAGAACTTGCTCCTTCTCTTCTGTGTTTGACAGTGTGATCAGTATATGTCTCGGAGTGGGTTTATTTGGATTTATTCTATTTGGGGTTCACTGAGCATTTATGATTTGTGTATTTATGTTGTTTAGAAGATTTGGGAAGTTTTCCCCAACAATTTCTTTGAATACTCTTCCTAGACCTTTACCCTTTTCTTCCCCTTCTGGGACACCAATGAGTCTTATATTTGGACGTTTCATATTATCTATCATATCCCTGAGGTCCATTTCGATTTTTTCAATTTTTTTCCCCATTCTTTCTTTTATGCTTTCATTTTCCATTCTGTCATCTTCCAGGTCACTGATTCGTTGTTCAACTTCCTCTAGTCTTGTAGTATGAGTGTCCAGAATCTTTTTAATTTGGTCAACAGTTTCTTTAATTTCCATAAGATCATCCATTTTTTTATTTAGTCTTGCAATGTCTTCTTTATGCTCTTCTAGAGTCTTCTTGATTTCCTTTATCTCCCATACTGTGGTCTCATTGTTCATCTTTAGTTCTTTGAGTAGCTGCTCTAGGTGCTGTGTCTCTTCTGATCCTTTGATTTGGGTGCTTGGGCTTGGGTTATCCATATCGTCTGGTTTTTTCATATGCTTTATAATTTTCTGTTGTTTTTGGCCTCGTGGCATTTGCTGAACTTGATAGGGTTCTTTGAGGATTTGTAGACCAATTGAAGTCCTTATCTCTAATTTATCAGATCTACAGCTTCGTGGAGTACACTTTCTCTAACTAACCAGCAGGTGGCGTCCACGAGCCACCTGTTCTCCAGAAGCCAGTTCTCCCCTGCTTAGCCTTTTTGGTGAGTGGGGGAGTGAGTCTTGTGGGGTCCAATTGGTGTACCAAGCTTGCGTGTGTAGTTGGTGTTGCCTGCCCTGTATATGGGGCGTGTTTCTGGGCAGTCGGGGAGGGGGGGTGGCCCTAACAATCAAATCTCCCTGGTGATCCTAGAGTTTTTAGGCTGCTGCAATAGTCTAATCCTTCAGTTCAGTCCTGCCACAGTTTGTCTCTGTCACTGACCCACAAGTCCTTGGTATTGGCGTATGGCTCCTGAGACTTGCAAGTGGGCCCCTCTTTCAGGCCGTGCACCCCCTGGTCCTCTGTTGAGGGATGACTGTGCTATGTCACAGGTGAGTGCCGTCCCCCCAGGGCAGTTCTGGGCTGCTGGGCTGTGTAGGGAGGCTCCGAGTCTGCTGAAATGATGGCTGATTGGGGCTTTGTTAATTCACACTGCTCTACCTTCCCAACTCTGGGACAATCAGCTGAGGTTGCAGGGAAGGCTAATGTCCATGCCCAGTTTTGTGGTGTGTGCCTGTTATTTGAAGCACTTCCGTCACACTGGGTTGTCTGGGGCAGCTCTGGGCTATGGAGCTGGAGATGGGCAGGAGTGTTTCCTGTCCACCAGGATGATGGCTGTGAGCGGACACCCCCCTTTTCTTGGGAAATTGTGGTGTTTAGTGAATTTTCTCAGCCACTGGATTATTGCGTTTTGTCTCAGAGCTCTCCTAGTTCTGCTCTTGACTTGACCTGCCAAAATTGCAGGTCTTTGAAGCTTTCTGTATTGGGCTTCTTAGAGTAATTGTTTTAGAAAAAGAAAAAAGGATTTAAAAAAAAAAAAAAAAAAGGGCCCTCCTCAGAGATCTAATGGGTTATTGAAATGTTAAGAGACAAAGCAACCAGGGCCATTAAGGAAAGGTCCACAGGGCAGAGAGATCAGCTTTTCTTCAGGATTTGCATATGCGCCTCAGGGCCTGGGCTCCGGCCTGAGCTCTGCCCTTCCCCCTTCTATGTTCACCGGAACTCCAAAAATCCTCCGCTTTTATTTTGGAGTTTTTCATGTTTTTTTTTTTCTATGCCTGTCTCCTCTCTGCTGGGCTGGCTGCTCTGAGATTCTCTGGTGTCTGGTCTCCGTCTATCTATGGTAGGAGTTTGGATCAGCAGAATGAGTTTCCGATAAGGGCTGCCACTGCAGTTCTCCCTTCTCCTTCCCGGAGCTGACAGCCCCTCCTCCCACGGGACTGAGCCTGGCAGGGAGGGGCGCGGGTCCCCTGGCCGCAAAAACTTACAGATTTCTCTGATCTCAGCAGTTCCACGTTTTCATGAGTGTTGTATGAAGTATGCCCAAAGTCAGATTGCTCTGTGGTGTCCAGTCCACGCAGTTCCTGGCTTTCTACCTACTTTCCTGGAGGAGTAACTAAAACATACAGCTCACCAGTCTGCCCATCTTGCCCCGCCTCCAACAATAGTGGGGATTAAGTTGGAACATTTGGATTAGGTTGTTTGCATGGAGATGCGCCCCACCCAACTGTAGATGATAACTGATGGGATATTTCCATGGAGGCGTGGCCCCACCCATTCAGGGTGGGCCTTGATCAGTGGAGCCATATAAACGTGCTGGCTCAGGGAGACTGGACGGAGTGCAGCCGTGAGTGATGTTTTGAAGAGGAGCAAGCTTTCTAGAGAGAAACGTCCTGGGAGAAAGTCATTTTGAAAGCAGAACTTTGGAGCAGACACCAGCCACGTGCCTTCCCAGCTAACAGAGGTTTTCCGGACGCCATTGGCCATCCTCCAGTGAAGGTACCTGATTACTGATGTGTTACCTTGGACACTTTATGGCCTTAAGACTGTAACTGTGTAGCTAAATAAACCCCCTTTTTATAAAAGCCAATCCATTTCTGGTGTTTTGCATTCTGCAGCATTAGCAAACTAAAACAGGGGGCTCACAATCAATCATCTGAACAAATCTCCCCTTCTTCAGGGATCCCTGACCCATACCTGTCTGCCTCTTTCCCCTGTCCCCCATACCCACAAGCATCTGGGCTCCAGGAGGGGAGGGAAGGGTGGTGTTGGCTCTGCTTGTTGCACTGCACTTGCATCAGTAGACGGTCCCCAAATAACTGACGGATGGGGGCTTCTTGCACCAGCCTTCCCAGGGCTCTCATTGCACTTCAACCTGAAGCTTGTGTGCCAAGCACTGCTTTACCTCAGCGTGCCTGTTGCTGTCTCAGCCCTCTGACACTGTTCTCCTGGCACCAGAGGCACAGCCTGGTCCCCCATGCCTGCAGCTGACCACCCTCCACTAAGAGCCAGGCAGATAGGGGAGCAGGATGCTCACCACCTCCCCTGCCTGGGACCGTGGATCTTGGGATGGAGGTGAGAAGGGGGGCAAAGTGAACCACCAAGGGGTGATGCAGGGAAGGTGGCAATCATCAGCTGTGGGGGACCCAGGGATGTGAACTGCTCCTCCCAACTACTACCCCCCATCCCACATTTCCCACTTGACTCTGGTGGAAGGAGCTCCTTGTTCTTCACACAGACTCCACTCATGTTTTCAGCTGGTCCAGGGATCAGCCATACTCTTGAGGGAATAGAAAGCCACATTCTTCCTTAGAGGGGCCATGAGGGTGTCGCATCTGATGTGCTGGTCACCCTCCCTGCTCTTGAAGTCTTGGATCACTGTCTGACATCCCTGATGGGATGGAAGCCCAGGAGGATGGGCTGTTTTTCTACTTTGTTCCTCCAATTAGGCTAAATTTAGAAATGTCCTGTACATAGCACACACCCAAATGTATTTGTTGACTGAGTCCCACCAGCTCCATCCAAGATATAAGAGTGGGTTTGGATGTTGGAAGTTAAGCAGTTATCTTAGGTTAGTTGTCTTTTTCTTACTCCCTTGTTATGGTCTCTTTGAAATGTTCTTTTATTGTATGTTTGTTTTCTTCTTAACTTTTTTTTCATACAGTTGATTTAAAAAAGAAGGGAAAGTTAAAGAAAAAAAAAAAAAGAAAAACTAGGAAAAAAAAAAGATGTAGTGCCCCCTTGAGGAGCCTGTGGAGAATGCAGGTGTATTCGCCTACCCCCACCTCCATGGTTGCTAATATGACCACAGACATAGGGGACTGGTGGTTTGATGGGTTGAGCCCTCTACCACAGGTTTTACCCTTGGGAAGACGGTTGCTGCAAAGGAGAGGCTAGGCCTCCCTACGGTTGTGCCTAAGAGCCTCCTCCCAAATGCCTCTTTGTTGCTCAGATGTGGCCCTGTCTCTCTACCTAAGCCAACTTGAAAGGTGAAATCACTGCCCTCCCCCCTACGTGGGATCAGACACCCAGGGGAGTGAATCTCCCTGGCAACGTGGAATATGACTCCCGGGGAGGAATGTAGACCTGGCATCGTGGGACGGAGAACATCTTCTTGACCAAAAGGGGGATGTGAAAGGAAATGAAATAAGCTTCAGTGGCAGAGAGATTCCAAAAGGAGCCTAGAGGTCACTCTGGTGGGCACTCTTATGCATACTTTAGACAACCCTTTTTAGGTTCTAAAGAATTGGGGTAGCTGGTGGTGGATACCTGAAACTATCAAACTACAACCCAGAACCCATGAATCTCGAAGACAGTTGTATAAAAATGTAGCTTATGAGGGGTGACAATGGGATTGGGAAAGCCATAAGGACCACACTCCACTTTGTCTAGTTTATGGATGGATGAGTAGAAAAATAGGGGAAGGAAACAAACAGACAAAGGTACCCAGTGTTCTTTTTTACTTCAATTGCTCTTTTTCACTCTAATTATTATTCTTGTTATTTTTGTGTGTGTGCTAATGAAGGTGTCAGGGATTGATTTGGGTGATGAATGTACAACTATGTAATGGTACTGTAAACAATCGAAAGTACGATTTGTTTTGTATGACTGCGTGGTATGTGAATATATCTCAATAAAATGAAGATTAAAAAAAAAAGTAACCTCTGGACAGAGCAATAGATGATGGGTGTTAGGGAGGGAGAGAGGGAGGGAAAGAAAGAGACAATGGTGTGACAGGATATTAAAGGTGATGGATCGGGGTATGGGGGGAGGGGGGTCGGGGTATCTGGAGTTCTATGTATGGGGTTTGTACTGTTTTTGCAACTGTTCCTGTAAGACTGAACTTATTTCAAAATAAAATTTATTATTAAAAAAAAAAAAAAAAAAGAGTGGGTTTGGGCCACATTTCCCAGCCCCCATCAATCTCCCTCTGACAAACACCTCCAATGGGGACCTCCAGGATGGAATCTACAACCATCTTTAAAATGGGAACACAGGTGAGTCCAGGGCCATGGATAAGTGAGGGCTGAGTCAGATGCTTCTAGCTTGTTTTAATAAAGAATTCTAATTTTATATGCAAAGCAAAACTGACAAGAAAAGCAAGACGATAATCCTCTAGATTAACCCTTCTTGTAGATAATATAACCATAACCAAGGTTTACCTGGTGGCTGCTTATTCTAATTTTAGCAACTTACCTGAGACTAATACAAAGCTTCTTCAGGGCTGGCATCATAAATCAAAATCTTTTAAATGCCAAGTGAATGGTAGATACCCACATATGTAGAAACAAGCATTTATTATGGAGAACATTCTGGGGTACAAATTCTTTTGAACTGAGGATTGTTATTTTCTCAAGGTACACTTTGGGATGGGATTGGGAGATAACACCAAGTTTGGATAACTTTGGAGAGGAGCAGTGTTTCTGAATCAGAGCTCAGAAAACTCAGCTTCAAACATATGGTAGTCTCTTTCTCCCTCTCTCTCTGTGAATATGCAAGTCTCTCAGTTCCAGCTTCTTCCTCTGGCTGATTTTAGGATGAATTGAGTTGCTTTCGCAGGGACAGAGATTGGCAGGTTTTTGGAGGCTTCAGCCTTTGCCTCCTTCAAAGGCAGTGGGTTTGGGGGTGGGGATGGGAGGCTGCTTTGGGAGGGGAATGGTGGTCACATCCTCACAAGCCACTGCAGGGTGAGACAGGTATTTCCAGCCTTTGGAGTCAAGGTGTAGTCAAGAGCAACTCAGGAAATTCTTCCCCAAATCTTAGATTCCTAGCACCAAAACAAATCTTTAAAAGGGGGAAGGGAGAGATATAGACGGGAGAGGTGGAGGAGGAAGTGCACAGGTTTTCTCCCAGAGCCTGTTCCCATCTCCCTAAAATGTGGTCATTATTCCCACATATCCAACCTTATCCATAGGCAGAGCGGGGGATCCCTGATTTAAAAATGACCAGCCAACTGCCTGCCAATCCACTGCTCTAGCTTCACCCGTCGTGATTCTTTGGAGCTTTCTTATTTAAAATGCACATAACCCTGGGAGGAGTTGAAGCTTAAACTGATATCAGATAACATGTCCTAAACTGAACTCTTGGTTGTCTATTTCAGTAAATGGGGACTAGTGCCCTCAGTTGCTCAAACTACAAACACACTCTTTCCCTGACGTTCTTTATGCAGGCCATAATATTTTCTTATCAGTTTTTCCTCCATCATATATCTGGAGTCTATCCACTCTCTCTCTTTCCACAGCCACCATCTTGCTCCAAGCCACAATCATGGCTCATTTTGCAACAGCCTTGTAGGTGTTCTCTCAGCACCTTACACCAGCCCCTCTTGCTGAGTGCTGTGATTGCTGTTTATTTGCCTGCCTCCTCCAACACTAGCTCAGGGTCTGGTTTGTTGAACAGATAAATGAACCTGAGTAACACTATTTTCTAAGTCATTGACAGAGACAAGGAGGTTGTAAATTCTAATCAGTATGTTCAAAAAGACTATTCTTTGCCTAGTTCTGGCCTCTAGACCCCAAAAGAAAGCTGTAGATATATTTTCAAGGCTGTGTTGGCCTGAAATGAATCCTGATCAAGTTTAGATAGTAAGATAAAAAACTTAATTTAGAACCATGAAACTCTTCTAAATGTCACACCGTAAAGTATCTTCAGGGCTTTTTCATCATGTTGTTGAAATCCCCTGTTGAAGCACGCTACAAGGAGTTAAAAGGAGGCTCTGGATAAATTAAACAACTGGGATAATTTTGTATTAAGGTTGTTGGGAGCAGCCTATGCAAAAAAAAGTTACCCATTAACCTTTTGGTCCTTCAGGGCCTATTAATCAGCTGAGGAAGGAAAGTTATGTTCATCTCTAGACGACGTGGTTCTTCCTAATTATGCAGAGTCTGAATGATCCATCCTTTGTTTTCTTGTCCTTATTCCTCCAGCCCCGTGGCTGTTCCCCAATTTAGTGCTCATTTGCACTTCTACTAGCAGATGCTTGGGGGAAGAGAGAAAGGCAAAAATCTCAGAAAAGTTAATCTACCATTTCTGAAGAAGTTTAACTGGGAGCAGGTTGACTTTACAGTACAATACTGAGGACTCGTGTTCTTTGAACCTCACTTCTATTTACATTTTGTCTCTCTTGCCTCTCTCATTTTTCATTATATTTCCTTGATCCTTCTTCAGAAACATCTCCTTGCTTTCTAGAAACAGACTGTTAGAACCAGGTGGGACTTGAGAGCTTCTCCAGTATCTGGGGGGAAACCGAGGCTCAGCGAGATGAAGTGATTTGCCACCGGCAGTTCAAAACCAAGTCTCCCATGTCTAAGTCTATGTAACGCTTGCTGCCTTGCTTCCCTAAGATAATAGGAGAAAGAAGACTTGCAGAAAAATTTTCTTTTTGTTTAATTTCAAAAAATTAATGACAGTATATCACACATGCATTTGTGCTTTCAGAATATCAGTTTCCTGAGTTAGAGAGCTAAACCTATATAATAGAATAAAAGGGAAATGCTAATTAAATTAGAAAGAAATGCTTTGGATATCAGTTTAATCATTAGATTTCTGATTTGTTTCTCTGGTTAACTGGTTAGCTGCCCAATATTTCTCAAGTAGAAAGCTCTGATAATGTCCTTCTGAGCAATGGCAACTCTGAACCCTGGACTGCTTCAAGAGGCTCAGAACTCTCTCTTGTGCCTTACCCATTTCTTCACTTTCTTTTCATGGGTGTAGTTGACCACTTTCCTTCCTCTACATTCTTAGGTGTTTGAAAGTTCTCCATCAAAGTGTCTCTTTATTCAAGTGCACAATAAAAATTAAAATTGAAACAAAAATGCAATATCAAATAGATCACTCTTGGTAGAATGTTCCTGGGGAGGGTTGCCGCTGCCAATTCGGTCTTTAAACATGACTTTGAGAACATAGGGCCTGTGGCCCATCAGGGTAGATAAAAGTCTGATTTAAGAGTAATTGCTTCTAGTGTAATGGGGTTTGTAGAGCAAAGGAATTGTGTTTTGTGCATTTGATTAGTGATTTTTCTATTTTTTGGATGCTGAGGAACAGTCCACATTTCTCAAGGTCCAGACTGCCCTGCCTGTACCCCCAGAAGGGGCAGTGTGTACACAAATGGGAAGTAGCCACGAAACTGTGCAAGAGAACCTGAGGAACCACGTGGTCAGCCTGAACCTCTCACTTTGTTTAGCCTCATATTCCAACCCCTGCTGCTTCTCCTGGGCTTGTCTTTTACCACTCTCGCCTCCTTCACCATGCTCTAACCCAGCTGTCTTCCATTCTGCTCCTCCCGCTGCACTGGCTAGTCCCTGCTTTGAGGCCCTGCTCTGCCCTCACCTTTTCCCTCCCTCTGCATTGCCCTCCTCCTCAGGACTGGCCTCTTCTCATCCCAAGAGTAGCCTCTTGGAAGCAGCTTATCTGAAGGAGGTGCCATCTCTGTCCACTCAGTCCAGTCTGACACATCATCCCATTTGTTTCCTTCATAGAACCTACTATGACTATGATCTTAAACTATTTTGTTTATTTTTTTGCTGTTCATTGTCTGTGCCTCTCCCTTCTCCAATAGGAAATTTCCACAAAGATTTTCTTGTCTTTTTTCCATACATATCTCCAGCTCTTTGGATAGTACCTAGCATGTTGTAGATGCTACATAAACATTTGTTGGTCATAAGAATTAACAAATAGAACAAGCTGGAGGACTGTAGACTATTGTTCAAATAGCAACGGGCTGTGCAGTTACGATGTCAACCGAATTTTGAATTGTCTGCCTAGAATGAAGCCCCAAGAATATCAACGCGGGCCTAAAGGCAGCATAAACTCTTCGTCCCAAGGCAGTTGCTTCTGATAGGAAACTTTTCATAAACCTAGGTTGCACTGTGACAGTCCTTGCAATGTTTCCCACCATCTTGCAACATTATTATGACTTTATCACACATAAGCCTAGGTTTTCAATGATAGAATGCCCCAGCAGGATTGGGAGTTGTGAAGTGCCTGTAAACGGTAGGTGCTGGGGGCACAGAAAGAAAGAAACCACCATCCCTTTCCTCAAAGAACTTGTACTCTAATGAGGGGAGACATTGAGGGCCTTTACCTTTTGTAAATTGCCGAGACCACAGGCTTTTCATTAGTACACGAAGCAGTCTCATCAGAGTTGTTTTGTTATGTAAGATACTGAAATGGTTCCTAAATTCTTCACCTTTGGAAGCCTAGGACACTTTGGACTCTGTTAAGACATCTGGAGTTTCAAAACTAATAATGATAAAGGCTGCCCTTTCGTGAGCTCCTCCTTTGTGCCAGACCCAGTCCTAGGCATTTTTTTTACATTGGTTTTCTCACAAGGTAGCTCTGATTATATTGTACTCAATTTAAAATATGATGAAACAGAGGCTCAAGAAAGTTCTTGCAACATGTTCAAAATCATATAACTAGTAAGTGAAAGCCGTGAATGAAATCGAGGTCTTTCAATGCCAGAGCCCATGCTCTTTCCACCATATGACAGGCTCTCATTTCAAATATTCTAGAACCCACTTCCTCCAGTTGTACCCGCAGTGGCTCTCTTCCCAGCTTGCTTTCTCTAATCATGGCAGAGAACATCTTATAGACAGGAGGTCAAACACCATAATCCCAGACAGTTTTCTTTATTAAGAAGGTGCCGTCTAATGGCACATTGTATTGATAGAACACTAAATAAGGTTGTAGGAGGTACAAGGATACATAGAAGATATGGGGAAAAAATAACACTAACCATTCCATCGAATACAGATGTGACTGGCCCTTAATGAGCTCTGCTTCCGTTTCCTCTTTTATAACTGAAGAGCTCTTCTGGGTGACACCATTTGTATCCTAGGCCTGTCCAGTTTCCTCTCATCTCTTGCCTTAGCATGGTTATTTTCAGTCTGTTACAATCACCTAAAAAGTATTCATTGATGAAAGGTGGTGGTGTCTACCGAGTCGTGTGGCTCCCAACAGACGAATGAGCAGCAGTAAGCACTGGTTTCCCACTTGAGTCAGACTCTCCCTCCACCTCTGGGGAAACACTCCACTCCTCTACCCTGTGGATATAGTTTTCATAATTTATTCTTTCAGATATTACTACTTGGAAAATTGTGACTTTATTCCTGCTCATTAAGTATTATAAATATTATGATTTGACATGTCATATTCCCCAATGCATTGCGTCTTTGTAAACTCTTTGGACACTCGCAGGAACTAGGCTGGGAGGCTGGGGATAGCAGAAAGGAAGATCACTCCCCTTTCCCACACATCCAATCCAGTCAATGGCAGGGATGACTGCCAGGGAAGAGGGCACTGCTGGGAAAGCAGAAGTGTAAGGGAAGAAAACTTCTAAGAGTAATTATGTCTCTGCTGAGGGAATAAAACTGACTTTCCTTACAATCACTTCTTTAAAGTATTAGGCAAAAATTGAATATCTTTCATGCTCTTGAGTTTGGAATGGTTTTGTAGGTACATGTGACAATTGACTTCAAAACAAAGGCTTTTGGAGGAGAAACATCTCTACCAGCTCTCTTCTCTCTATGTAAGTTTTATGAGATGATCTATGCATGCCCGGGGGAAGGACTAAAAACAAGGAGGCAGGGAAATAGTGGAAGAGAAAAAGAGGGGAGCTGGGGGAAGGAAATGGTGCAGGTAGAAGGAGAAACAAAGCACACACGGGTTTAAGTGTTCTGCTCCCTTTCTCTCTCATTGGCACAAACCTATGAATTTCAAATTCATTTGAGCTCTCCGTGGGAGCTGGTCATGGCCTGAGGCAAGGGCTGACTCTCAGAAGAGAGCTTAGCAGGAGCAGAGACAGGAGTCAGACTGGAAGGCTCTGACACAGAAAGGCTCTGACACATGAGCTGCCCCGTGATGTCAACAACAGCTGACCCATCACAAGACCTTAGGAAGAAAACCAATGGGAGTCTTGTTTCCAAGCTTCCAGTGCCCAGCTAGCTCCCTGAGAGGTGCCTGGAAACAGACTGACTAACATAATGAAGTGATTTTGTAATCTGTCATAATACCATAAGCCACAGATCTACAGACTTTGACCCCTTGCAGGTATAATAAGCTCTCTTATTCAGCTGCACATGTTTTCCCTATGGGGAGGGAAGGAGGGGGCCCTTCTTCTAATTACATATCCAATGCATATGTTTTGCTGGAGAACAAAGCATTGTATTCATTACCAACAATCTTATAAGCCGGGTTCTTTTTACTAGCCAGTTAGCTAATTGACAGTTAAGAATTTGTATTAGTAATATACTGCAGCCAGGCATTGCTTAATCTGACAGTTTTATTAAAAATGTACACAAGCTCTGTGAGCCAGCGTGACTGTCAGCCTTTATGGAGGAATCCTGCTTACCAAGGGTCTTAATCGACTGTAAAACAATATCACTCTAGCAGAAAATTGTTCTCCCAGGTTGAAGTCCAGGAGTCAGCAGAGTTATTCACCTGGAGGATTTGTTTTCCCCTTTGTGACACATCTGAACAAGGAAGTGATTTTATCCGTATTTTCTTGAAATCTTATTGCCATGGTTCAATTGTTCTGGACCAAATTATCCAGGTGGCGGACTATCCTTACTCTTCCTTTCTGCTTTTTCTGTGTGTCTGACCCCCATTTTATTTTATTTTATTTTATTTTATTTTATTTTATCTTATTTAATTTTTTGGAGTATTTTTCAGGCCATTTGCAGCTCTGTCAAAAGTTGTGTAGGTGATGGTAGAGATGGCAAAATTCAAAATCTGTCATGTCACATTCTACTCTTTCCTGTCTTTGTCCCTGAAATTCTACCCATTTTTAAGCCCTTCCAAATGTGACCCACCCCATGAAGTCTTCTCTAATTTGCCCTCACTGGCAAGAATCACATATTTTCTTTCCACACTTCCCCAAAACTTGTGCTGAACTCACCTGATCATGACCTCTTGTGGCACAATCTGTCCTTTCTATGTTATCCCTCCCTCCCAAGATCCTTGCTATAGCAAATATTTGCTGGGCTAAATTGAATTTACTCTTTATTACTCACTCTAGTCTCAGCCAGTCAGTCTGAAAACACTCTTATGATCTCTATTCTGTTTACAAATATCTCTGGAATTCAGTTCTTCCTCTGCAGCTGGACTTTTATTACTTCTCACCCATCTCCCTGCTTCAGTCTCAGCCTCTTTGAGATGGATATTTGAAAAGCACAAACATGGTCATGAGAACCCTCTGGTTATAACCTTTCCACAGAAGGGCACCAAATTGCCAAAACCATCTTGCAATAGAAGCACAAAGTTGGGGGACTCCCAGTTCCTGATTTTAAAACTTGTTAAAAAGCTACAGTAATCAAAACAGTGTGGTACTATCACAAGGGCAGACATAAACAATGGAATCAAATCGAGAGCTCAGAAATAAACCCATACATCCAGACAATTGATTTTTAACAAGGGTGCCAAATCCACTCAATGGGAAAAGAATAGTCTCTTCTGCAAGCGGTGCTAGGAGAACTGGGTAGCCATATGCAAAGGAATGAAGGTGGATCCCTACTTCACACCATATACAAACATTAACTCAAAATGGATCAAAGAAAATGCATTAGGTCAGCCAGAGGCATTGGAAGTCCAGACTGCAGCTGCTGGTGGGCTTGAGGAGCAGCTCTGAGATACCAGGACCCTAAAGATTGCCACAATGGCTGAAAATAGTGATAATGAAAAAATGGTTTCTCTGGAGGCCAAAATCTGTCATCAAATTGAGTATTATTTTGGCAACTTTAATTTGCCATGGGACAAATTTTTAAAGGAACAGATCAAACTGGACGAAGGCTGGGTACCTTTGGAGACGATAAAATTCAATACCTTAAATCATCTAACAACAGACTTTAATGTAATAGTAGAAGCACTGAGCAAATCTAAGGCAGAGCTCATGGAAATAAGTGAAAATAAAACTAAAATAAGAAGATCTCCAAGTAAACCTCTTGCTGAAGTGACTGACAAGTATAAAAATGATGTAGTTTTCCTCCCTGGCTACCTGAGGATCACCTGCCATCATGAATGACACGGTAACTATCAGGACCAGGAAGTTTATGACCAACCGACTACTTCAGCGAAAACAAATGGTCATCGATATTCTTCACCCTGGAAAGACGACAGTACCTAATACAGAAATTCGGGAAAAACTAGCCAAAATGTATAAGACTACAGCAGATGTCATCTTTGTATTGGGATTCAGAACCCATTTTGGTGTTGGCAAGACAATGGGCTTTGGCATGATTTTTGACTGTGATGGTTAGGTTCATTCGTCAACTTGGCCAGGTGATGGTCTCCAGATGTCTGGTCAAGCAAGCACCGGCCTAACCATTACTGCAAGGACATTTGTAGCTGGTTAGTAAACCAGAAGGCTTGTTTATTAAGTTATCAGTCAATTGATTACACCTGTGACTGATCACATCAACAAAATGATTTAATCCTATCAGCTGAAGATTTTTAAGGGAGAATGAGAGAGAACCTTCATCTCTTCTTCAGCTAGCCAGAGTCTCCTGGGTAGTTCATTGAACACCTTCATGGGAGTTGCCAGTTTGCTTTCTGTCCTATGGAATTTGGACTCGTGCATCCTGCCCTACAGAATTTGGTCTCGTGCATGCCCACAGTTGTGTGAGACACTTTTATAACATCTTATATTTACAGATATCTCTTGTTATGTTTCCCTAGAGAGCTCTATACAGACTCCTTGGATTATGCAAAGAAAAATTAACCCAAACACAGACTTGCAAAACATGGCCTGTATGAGAAGAAAAAGACCTCAAGTAGATAGCAAAAGGAACGCAGGAACAGAATGAAGAAAGTCAGGGGGACTGCAAAGGCAAACGCTGATGTTGGCAAAAAGGAGTAAAGATTCTTCAGGGATTTGATCCATGATTTGCAGAGTTTTCACCAGAGGATTAATAAAACTTTAAAAACTTTGAAAAAAATGACATAAAAAACAGATCCGTTTATATTAAAGACTTCCCAACTGATGCAAACCTAGATGACATAAAAACATGGTTGGAAGGTAAAGGTCAAGTACTAAATATTTGGATGAGAACATTGCACAAAGCATTTAAGGAATCAATATTTGCTGTGTTCAATAGAATTGAATCTGCTAAGAAGTTTGCAGAGACCCCTGGCCAGAAATGCAGACACAGACCTGCTTATACTTTTCAAGGAAGATTACTTTGCAAAAAAGAATAAAGAAAGAAAGCAAAATAAAGTGGAAGCTAAATTAAGAGCTAAACAAGAGCAAGAAGAAAAACAGAAGTTGGTAGAAGATGCTGAAATGAAATCTCTAGAAGAAAAGATTGGATGCTTGCTGAAATTTTTGGATGACTTAGATGATCAGACCTGCAGAGAAGATTTGTACATCCTTTTCTCAAGTCATGGTGAAATAAAATGGATAGACTTTGTCAGAGGAGCAAAAGAGGGAATAATTATATTTAAAGAAAAAGCTAAAGAAGCACTGAATAAAGCTAAAGATGCAAATAATGGTAATCTGCAATTAAGGAATAAAGTTGTGACTTGGGGAGTACTAGAAGGAGAGGTGGAGAAAGATGCATTGAAAAAAATCATAGAAGACCAACAAGAATCCCTAAACAAAGGGGAATCAAAAGGTCACAGATTTAAAGGAAAAGGAAAGGGAAATAAACCTGCCCAGGCTGGGTCTGCTAAAGGCAAATTACAGTTTCAGGGCAAGAAAACTAATTTGGACAATGATGATGAATGTAATAAAAATGGTGCAGCTGGAGCAGTGAAAAGAGCACAAGAAGCAGACAAGGAAGAACCTGCATCAAAACAACAGAAAACAGAAAACGGTACTGGAGACCAGCAGCTTAGGAAACAAAATATTTATTCATTTTAATTAGATTTTAAGCTGCTTTTGTCTTTGGAGGTTTTTAAAAAGAAAACAGAATTAGGTCCACTTCAGTATCCACCTGTAAGAAAGGAAAGATTTTTTGTTTGCCTTGTTTTGTTATCCAATTGAGATTTTTTTTTTAAATATATGGTTCTGTTTGTGTTATTTCAAATATCAAAGAGTTCCTCCACTGAATTGCCCTTGTAATATGAGACTGTGTTAGTACAAACTTAATAAACTATAAAAACAGAAAAAAAAAATGGATAGAAGACCTAAATACAAGAACGAAGACTATAAAACTCATAGAAAAAAACACAGGGAAACATCTTTAAGATCTTGTGTTAGGCAATAGTTTCTTAGACTTGACACCAAAAGGACAAGCAACAAAAGCAAAAACAGATAAATGCACTTCACCCAAATTAAAAATTCGGGGGCAACAAAAGACTTTTCAAGAAAGTAAAAAGAAAACCTAAAAATTGGGAGAAAATATTTAGAAACCACATATCTGATGAGGGTTTAATATCCAAAATATATATAAAAAAACCCTCCTACAATGCAACAGCAAAAAGACAAACAACCCAACTTAAAGATGGAAAAAAGACTTGAATAGACATTTTTCCAAAGGAAATACACAAATGACCAATAAGCACATGAAAAGATGCTGAACATCATTAGCCACTAGAGAAATGCAAATCAAAACTGCAATGAGGTACCATTTCACACCCACAAGAATGGCTGCTAATGAAAAAAATGGAAAATAACAAGTGATGGAGAGGATGTGGAATATTAGGCACACCTGTTCATTGTTGATGGGCATGCAAGATGGTGCAGCTGTGTGGAAAACAGTTTGGAAGTTCCTCAGAATTTTAAGTATAGAATTACCAAATGATCTGGCAATCCCACTTTTAGGTATATACACAAAAGAATAGAAAGTGGGGACTTGAACAGATATTTGCACAGCAATGTTCATAGCAGCATTATTCACAATTGCCAAAAGATGGAGGCAATCCAAGTGTCCATCCACAGATGAATGGATAAACCAAATGTAGAATATACAAACAATGGGATATTCTTCAGCCAGAAAAGGAATGAAGTTTGGATACATGCTACAACATGGATGAATCTTGAAGACACCATATTGAGAGAAATAAGCCAGACACAAAAAGGCAAATATTGTGTGATCTCACTGATATGTGATATGATCTCATGTGAAATAATTAGAATATGCAAATTAACAGAGTCAGAAACTAGAATATAGGTTATCAGGGGCTGGGGTGGGGGCAGGTAGTGGGAAATTAATGCTTAATTGGTACAGAGTTTCTGTTTGGGGTGAGGGAAAGTTTTGGTAATGGATGGCAGTAATAGTACACAACATTGTGAATGTAATTAACACCACTGAATTTTATATTTGAAAGTGGTTAAAATGGGAAATTTTTGGTTGCATATATGTTGCCAGAATAAAAAATTTTAAAATAATTCATAGAACTGTACAATACGAGTCCTAATGTAAATTATGGACTATAGTTAATAGTATAATTATAATAATATTGCTTAATCATTTATAACAACAGACTATATCAATGCAAAACAATAATAGGGAAAATTGTGTGTGGGGTGACATATGGGAATGCTGTACTTTCTGCATGATATTTCTGTAAACCTACAACTGCTCTAATAAACAAAAATAGAAAAAAAACCTTTTCACAGTTCCTCATTCACTCATTCCCCAAATATTTACAGAGCATTTACTATGTACTGGGCACTATCGTGGGTACTGGGAATTCAGCAGTGAACAAAACACTCAAAAATCCCTGTGCTTGTGGAGTTGACATTCCAGTGAGGGGAGAGCAAGCAATAAATCAACAAGTGAGTACACAGTATGTCAGATGGTGATAGTGCTAGGAGGGAAAGAGAACAAGTGAGAGTGTTGGGGTGCTATTTTAAATTAGGTTAGGAAAGTTCTCCGTGATAATGTGACCCTGAATGGGGACTGGGGAAAGCGAGGGAGAGAAACAAGCAGAAATTAGAGGAAACAACAGTGTAAGAAAGGTGGTGGGAGCAGGTTTGGAGTGTTCAATCAGCAGCAAGGAGGCCAGCGTGGCTGGAACAGAATGAAGGCGAGATGTAGAAAGTGGGGGTGGGAGGAGATCACGTAGAATCTGGGCACCACAAGGACTCTGGATTTCACTCTAAGTGAGATGGGGAGCTTTGAAGGCTATTCAGCAGAGGAGTGTTTTGATGTAACTTCAGTTTTTAAAAGATCACTCTGGCTACTGTGTTTAGATCAAATTTGGGGAGGGCTGACAAAAGTCAGAAGCAGGAAGACCTATTTGGAGACTGTTACATCAATTCAACAGAGATGACAGTCACCTGGACCAGGGTGGAGCCTGCAGGTGGTGAGAGTGGCTGGACTCTGGATGTTTTTGAAGGTAGAACTACAGGATTTGCCATTGGAATGGATGTAAGCATGACAGAGGGAGGGAGAGTGGGAGATAGAGAAAGGGGTGAAGCATGACTGCAAGTTTTTAATTTTATCACTTATTTGTTTTGAGCAACTCAAAGGATGACTTAGGGTAAAGCCTATGGACTTCTCATCCTAGGATTCTATCTGGCTCATCTCTCCAGCGTCGTCACCAGCCTCTCCCTTTCTATATCTTCTGCTTCATTTACACTAAGCTCCTCCACGTTCCACACTCGCATTGCTTCACATGCCTGGGTCTTTGCTCATAACAGTCTCTTCTGCTGGAATGCCAGAGGGTGGTCATTTATCTATCAGGCAAACTCTGATTCCTCCTTCAAGATTTCTGAAAGATCACATCCTCTGTGACACCTGCTCTTTCTTACACACACACGCCCACCTCACTTTTCCATGGCCCTTTGGACACAGGGCCCTTTAGAAACCCCTCTCCTGCACTTACTTAGTTGCCCAGGTGTTAGACTCTGCCTTACTTATCACTCTAACCCTACCACAAGAAGAGGAATGTGGTGGGAGTTCAGTAAGTGTTTATTGAATCAATGAATTATGGGAATCATAGAAGGATGTGCCTCTCCCCCTGTATCCCTCCCCTCCCTGTCAAAAAAGTTCTGGTCTTTCCCTCGCTCTCTGCAACCACATAAGCACTCATACTACCCAGCAGAGCACATGACCAAGGGCTTGAGAGGATAAATGCTGACTTGGTTTGGAAACTCAGAAATAAAATATTACTTGGACATTAAATATGTTAAAAAATATCACATGGATTTTAGACTGCTCTATCCCCCAAGTCAAGCTGCATTGTGGGGAAGGGTAGCCTCCAAGTTCACAACCAGGAAAGTTTCTCAGGTGTGATGGAACAGAAGGGCTCACAGACCAAAATAAATTGTTTGAATCACATGATTGGCTGGATCCATTTAAAACACAAAATGGGAAGCAGGGGCACAGAGATGGGGTCAGTTAACACCCGTAGGATAGTGGGCAAACAGAGAGGAAGGAAGACTCCCTTTCTCTTTCTGCCACATTGACCTTCTCTAGGGTATGGTTACCAGCACCAGAGCTGAGCTTGAACAACCCCAGGTGGGGTCAGCAGAAAGAAGATATCTGGAGCCACGCAACTCTTGCTTAACCGAAAAGACACAGAAGCAAGTACACCTGCCCATGACTATAGCTTGCCGATTAGTTTGCTGAACAGCTCTGGGTTTTATCTGCATTTCTGGAGAAGAGCATACGTGGGGCTCTGTTCAGTATAGGACCACACTGAGATAGCTAAAAGGTGGCTGAGTAAGGACTGACATCACTATCAGCCTAGAGGTGGCATAATTCCTACTTTATGACTTGGACTTTCCATCTCTTTTTGTCTATGTGTATTAGGGTTCTCTAGGGAAACAGAACCAACAGAAGATATCTGTAAATAAGAGATTTTAGAAAAGTGTCTCATGCAACTGTGGGGATGCAAAAGTCCAAATTCCATCAGGCTGCGAGCTGGCAACTTTGATGAAGGTCTTGATGAATACCCCAGGAGAGGCTGGTCAGCTGAAGAAAAAGTGAAAGTTCTCTCTTCTACCTTAAAAGTCTTCAACTGGAGAGGCGGGGCAAGATGGCGGACTGGTGAGCTGTATGTTTTAGTTACTCCTCCAGGAAAGTAGGTAGAAAGCCAGGAACTGCGTGGACTGGACACCACAGAGCAATCTGACTTTGGGCATACTTCATACAACACTCATGAAAACGTGGAACTGCTGAAATCAGTGAAATCTGTGAGTTTTTGTGGCCAGGGGACCTGCACCCCTCCCTGCCAGGCTCAGTCCCGTGGGAGGAGGGGCTGTCAGCTCCGGGAAGGAGAAAGGAGAACTGCAGTGGCAGCCCTTATCGGAAACTCATTCTACTGATCCAAACTCCAACCATAGATAGACTGAGACCAGACACCAGAGAATCTGAGAGCAGCCAGCCCAGCAGAGAGGAGACAGGCATAGAAAAAAAAACAACACGAAAAACTCCAAAATAAAAGCGGAGGATTTTTGGAGTTCTGGTGAACATAGAAAGGGGAAGGGCAGAGCTCAGGCCCTGAGGCGCATATGCAAATCCCGAAGAAAAGCTGATCTCTCTGCCCTGTGGACCTTTCCTTAATGGCCCTGGTTGCTTTGTCTCTTAGCATTTCAATAACCCATTAGATCTCTGAGGAGGGCCCTTTTTTTTAATCCTTTTTTCTTTTTCTAAAACAATTACTCTAAGAAGCCCAATACAGAAAGCTTCAAAGACTTGCAATTTGTGCAGGTCAAGTCAAGAGCAGAACTAAGAGAACTCTGAGACAAAAGGCAATAATCTAGTGGCTGAGAAAATTCACTAAACACCGCAACTTCCCAAGAAAAGGGGGGTGTCCGCTCACAGCCATCATCCTGGTGGACAGGAAACACTCCTGCCCATCGCCAGGCCCATAGCCCAGAGCTGCCCCAGACAACCCAGTGTGACGGAAGCGCTTCAAATAACAGGCACACACCACAAAACTGGGCGTGGACATTAGCCTTCCCTGCAACCTCAGCTGATTGTCCCAGAGTTGGGAAGGTGGAGCAGTGTGAATTAACAAAGCCCCATTCAGCCATCATTTCAGCAGACTGGGAGCCTCCCTACACAGCCCAGCAGCCCAGAACTGCCCTGGGGGGACGGCACTCACCTGTGACATAGCACAGTCATCCCTCAACAGAGGACCCGGGGTGCACAGCCTGGAAGAGGGGCCCACTTGCAAGTCTCAGGAGCCATACGCCAATACCAAGGACTTGTGGGTCAGTGACAGAGACAAACTGTGGCAGGACTGAACTGAAGGATTAGACTATTGTAGCAGCTTTAAAACTCTAGGATCACCAGGGAGATTTGATTGTTAGGGCCACCCCCCCCTCCCTGACTGCCCAGAAACACGCCCCATATACAGGGCAGCCAACACCAACTACACACGCAAGCTTGGTACACCAATTGGACCCCACAAGACTCACTCCCCCACTCACCAAAAAGGCTAAGCAGGGGAGAACTGGCTTGTGGAGAACAGGTGGCTCGTGGACGCCACCTGCTGGTTAGTTAGAGAAAGTGTACTCCACGAAGCTGTAGATCTGATAAATTAGAGATAAGGACTTCAATTGGTCTACAAATCCTAAAAGAACCCTATCAAGTTCAGCAAATGCCACGAGGCCAAAAACAACAGAAAATTATAAAGCATATGAAAAAACCAGACGATTTGGATAACCCAAGCCCAAGCACCCAAATCAAAAGACCAGAAGAGACACAGCACCTAGAGCAGCTACTCAAAGAACTAAAGATGAACAATGAAACCATAGTACGGGACACAAAGGAAATCAAGAAGACCCTAGAAGAGCATAAAGAAGACATTGCAAGACTAAATAAAAAAATGGATGATCTTATGGAAATTAAAGAAACTGTTGACCAAATTAAAAAGATTCTGGACACTCATAGTACAAGACTAGAGGAAGTTGAACAACGAATCAGTGACCTGGAAGATGACAGAATGGAAAATGAAAGCATAAAAGAAAGAATGGGGAAAAAAATTGAAAAAATCGAAATGGACCTCAGGGATATGATAGATAATATGAAACATCCGAATATAAGACTCATTGGTGTCCCAGAAGGGGAAGAAAAGGGTAAAGGTCTAGGAAGAGTATTCAAAGAAATTGTTGGGGAAAACTTCCCAAATCTTCTAAACAACATAAATACACAAATCATAAATGTTCAGCGAACTCCAAATAGAATAAATCCAAATAAACCCACTCCGAGACATATTCTGATCACACTGTCAAACACAGAAGAGAAGGAGCAAGTTCTGAAAGCAGCAAGAGAAAAGCAATTCACCACAGACAAAGGAAACAGCATAAGACTAAGTAGTGACTACTCAGCAGCCACCATGGAGGCGAGAAGGCAGTGGCACGATATATTTAAAATTCTGAGTGAGAAAAATTTCCAGCCAAGAATACTTTATCCAGCAAAGCTCTCCTTCAAATTTGAGGGAGAGCTTAAATTTTTCACAGACAAACAAATGCTGAGAGAATTTGCTAACAAGAGACCTGCCCTACTGGAGATACTAAAGGGAGCCCGACAGACAGAGAAACAAAGAAAGGACAGAGAGACTTGGAGAACGGTTCAGTACTAAAGAGATTCGGTATGGGTACAATAAAGGATATTGTTCTAGTTTGCTAATGCTACAGAATGCAAAACACCAGAGATGGACAGGCCTTTATAAAATGGGGGTTTATTTCACTACACAGTTACAGTCTTAAGGCCACAAAGTGTCCAAGGTGACACCTCAGCAATCGGGTACCTTCACTGGAGGATGGCCAATGGCGTCCTCTAAACCTCTGCTAGCTAGGAAGGCAGCTGGCGTCTGCTCCAAAACTCTGGCCTCAAAACAGCTTTCTCCCAGGACGTTCCTCTCCAGCAAGCTTGCTTCTCTTCAAAACATCACTCCCAGCTGCACTCTCTTTCCTCCCCCAGAGTCAGCTCATTTATATAGCTCCACCGATAAAGGCCCACCCTGAATGGGTGGGGCCACACCTCCATGGGAACATCTCATCAGAATCATTGCCCACAGCTGGGTGGGGCACATTCCAAGCAAATCCAACCATCACCAAAACGCCTGCCCCACACAAGACCACAAAGATAATGGCATTTGGGGGACATAATACACTCAAACTGGCACAGATATTAATAGACAGAGGGGAAAAATATGACAAACATAAACCAAAGGATAAGATGGCTGATTCAAGAAATGCCTCCACGGTTATAACGTTGAATGTAAATGGATTAAACTCCCCAATTAAAAGATATAGATTTGTAGAATGGATCAAAAAAAATGAACCATCAATATGTTGCATACAAGAGACTCATCTTAGACACAGGGACACAAAGAAACTGAAAGTGAAAGGATGGAAAAAATATTTCATGCAAGCTACAGCCAAAAGAAAGCAGGTGTAGCAATATTAATCTTAGATAAAATAGACTTTAAATGCAGGGATGTTTTGAGAGACAAAGAAGGCCACTACATACTAATAAAAGGGGCAATTCAACAAGAAGAAATAACAATCGTAAATGTCTATGCACTCAATCGAGGTGCCACAAAATACATGAGAGAAACACTGGCAAAACTAAAGGAAGCAATTGATGTTTCCACAATAATTGTGGGAGACTTCAACACATCACTCTCTGCTATAGATAGATCAACCAGACAGAAGACCAATAAGGAAATTGAAAACCTAAACAATCTGATAAATGAATTAGATTTAACAGACATATACAGGACATTACATCCCAAATCACCAGGATACACATACTTTTCTAGTGCTCACGGAACTTTCTCCAGAATAGATTATATGCTGGGACATAAAACAAGCCTCAGTAAATTTAAAAAGATTGAAATTATTCAAAGCACATTCTCTGGACTCCGCCTCCCCGCCTGCAGGGGGACCCCAGACTGAGTTAGAGCACGAATGAGCGCCTGCGTCTTGAAGATGCGAAACCCGTATTCTTCTAAATCCTGGGTGATCTAGAAGATTTCGATACTAAACCTCAAGAAATATCTTTCCTCTCATTTAAGGTCTTCCGGCTTGTTTAAACTTTCGAATACTGCAGATCCAGTCGGTGTCTTTGAAGCTGTTAATCAGGCAATCTCTTGGGCACACCGATTGCGGGGTCCTCACGGCCTTCTCAGCTGTCTCAGCCTAGGTCGAGAGAGGACCCTGCGCCGAATCACTGACGGGCCCAGGTACCGGGAAAATGATCCACAGTCTATTTCTTATAAACTGTTCCGGTGACATATTTCTAGAAAAGCACTGGAAGAGTGTTGTGAGTCAGTCTGTCTGTGATTATTTCTTTGAAGCTCAAGAGAAAGCTGCTGATGTTGAAAATGTACCACCTGTCATTCCAACGCCTCACCATTACCTCATCAGTATCTACCGGGACAAGCTCTTCTTTGTTTCTGTCATACAGACTGAGGTGCCACCTCTCTTTGTAATTGAGTTCCTACATCGAGTTGCTGACACTTTTCAGGACTACTTTGGTGAGTGTTCAGAGGCTGCAATTAAGGATAATGTGGTCATAGTATATGAACTCTTAGAGGAAATGTTAGACAATGGATTTCCACTGGCTACTGAATCTAACATTTTGAAAGAACTGATTAAACCACCAACAATTCTCCGTTCTGTCGTCAACTCTATTACAGGTAGTAGTAATGTTGGGGACACACTCCCCACTGGGCAGCTATCCAACATCCCATGGCGCCGCGCAGGGGTAAAGTACACAAACAACGAAGCCTATTTTGATGTAATTGAAGAAATAGACGCAATTATAGATAAATCAGGGTCTACAGTCTTTGCAGAAATTCAGGGGGTCATTGATGCTTGCATTAAACTGTCTGGAATGCCTGATCTTTCCCTTTCCTTCATGAACCCAAGGCTTCTGGATGATGTCAGCTTCCACCCCTGCATCAGGTTTAAGCGTTGGGAGTCTGAAAGAGTTTTGTCATTTATTCCTCCAGATGGAAATTTCCGACTCATATCGTACCGTGTCAGCTCACAAAATCTAGTGGCAATTCCAGTGTATGTGAAACACAGCATCAGCTTTAAGGAGAACAGTTCTTGTGGCAGATTTGATATTACCATTGGACCAAAGCAGAATATGGGAAAAACTATTGAAGGAATCACAGTGACAGTTCACATGCCAAAAGTTATGCTGAATATGAACCTGACACCAACACAAGGCAGCTATACATTTGATCCAGTCACCAAGGTACTAACATGGGATGTGGGGAAAATTACTCCACAGAAGCTCCCAAGTCTTAAAGGACTAGTCAATTTACAGTCTGGAGCACCCAAGCCAGAAGAGAATCCGAGCCTCAACATTCAATTCAAGATCCAGCAACTTGCTATTTCAGGCTTGAAAGTAAACCGCTTGGACATGTATGGGGAGAAATATAAGCCATTTAAAGGAGTCAAATATGTCACGAAAGCTGGAAAGTTCCAAGTGAGAACATGAAAAGAAGCCAAAATTCCTCAAGATCAGTTTGTTTTCCAAGTGTCATAACAGTTTATTACTATTGGGTACCAAGTGGGTGGGAATACATATTCTAGTTAAAGCATTTGTCGAGCTACACACCCCTCACAAAGTAGCTTAGTAATCAATGTAGGATTCTAAAGAAGCTTTAAGCTAAGGAGACTTTTCTGTTGACTTAGCTTATTTTGTATCTTTTCACTAAGAAAGATTCTGGAGGTGATTTCTTCAATGAGGGGTAGTAGTTGGACACTGCACATTGTAAAAGCAAAGGCAGAGGCTGCAGTGATAACCTATCTGCTAAAAACAAGTGAACTGCTATCAGCCAACAGGAGGTGTCCTAATCTGTGACGTGATGTGTCAGGTGCAGCCAAATGTCATACCTTCTGATCTTTCCCATCCTAAATCAGCATCTGTCCCAACAGAGGAAGTCCCCCACCCCAAGAAGTTTACAGAAAACTGCCTCTTAAAGTGTTTGCCTTATTCAGCTTTTCACTTGTGCCATTAAGCAAGCACTGTAGCAAAAGCCACTTCCACATGGCCCTGCCAGGGAGCTCTGCTGCTCCATGCTCCATTCTCACTGTACTTGGTATTGTACTTTTTATAAATAAGATTTGTACGTAAAGCTCAGATTTTGATTTACAAGGACCTTGCTGCAGTAAATATCATCTCAATTTTGTGCCACTCGTTCAGCTGTTAGATAAACAGTAAAAATTGTTTCAAAGGGGCGAATTGTTTGTTAAGGTAATAAAAGGGAATGCTACTTCTGCTTTTACAAAGTTATTGCAAGCACAGGAGTTTAAGGTCTAAGGTAAATTATGGAGTAAAAGAAACTTAAGCTGAAACCTTTGCCCTCTTGATGTTTAATAAAGCTTATCAACACCAAAAAAAAAAAAAAAAAAAAGCACATTCTCTGACCACAATGGAATACAATTAGAAGTCAATAACCATCAGAGACAGAAAATTCACAAATACCTGGAGGTTAAACAACACACTCCTAAACAATCAGTGGGTTAAAGAAGAAATAGCAAGAGAAATTGCTAAATATATAGAGACGAATGAAAATGAGAACACAACATACCAAAACCTATGGGATGCAGCAAAAGCAGTGCTAAGGGGGAAATTTATAGCACTAAACACATATATTAAAAAGGAAGAAAGAGCCAAAATCAAAGAACTAATGGATCAACTGAAGAAGCTAGAAAATGAACAGCAAACCAATCCTAAATCAAGTAGAAGAAAAGAAATAACAAGGATTAAAGCAGAAATAAATGACATAGAGAACAAAAAAACAATAGAGAGGATAAATATCACCAAAAGTTGGTTCTTTGAGAAGATCAACAAGATTGACAAGCCCCTAGCTAGACTGACAAAATCAAAAAGAGAGAAGACCCATATAAACAAAATAATGAATGAAAAAAGGTGACATAACTGCAGATCCTGAAGAAATTAAAAAAATTATAAGAGGATATTATGAACAACTGTATGGCAACAAACTGGATAATGTAGAAGAAATGGACAATTTCCTGGAAACATATGAACAACCTAGACTGACTAGAGAAGAAATAGAAGACCTCAACAAACCCATCACAAGCAAAGAGATCCAATCAGTCATCAAAAACCTTCCCACAAATAAATGCCCAGGGCCAGATGGCTTCACAGGGCAATTCTACCAAACTTTCCAGAAAGAACTGACACCAATCTTACTCAAACTCTTTCAAAACATTGAAGAAAATGGAACACTACCTAACTCATTTTATGAAGCTAACATCAATCTAATACCAAAACCAGGCAAAGATGCTACAAAAAAGGAAAACTATCGGCCAATCTCCCTAATGAATATAGATGCAGAAATCCTCAACAAAATACTTGCAAATCGAATCCAAAGACACATTAAAAAAATCATACACCATGACCAAGTGGGGTTCATTCCAGGCATGCAAGGATGGTTCAACATAAGAAAATCAATCAATGTATTACAACACATTAACAAGTCAAAAGGGAAAAATCAATTGATCATCTCAATAGATGCTGAAAAAGCATTTGACAAAATCCAACATCCCTTTTTGATAAAAACACTTCAAAAGGTAGGAATTGAAGGAAACTTCCTCAACATGATAAAGAGCATATATGAAAAGCCCACAGCCAGCATAGTACTCAATGGTGAGAGACTGAAAGCCTTCCCTCTAAGATCAGGAACAAGACAAGGATGCCCGCTGTCACCACTGTTATTCAACATTGTGCTGGAAGTGCTAGCCAGGGCAATCCGGCAAGACAAAGAAATAAAAGGCATCCAAATTGGAAAAGAAGAAGTAAAACTGTCATTGTTTGCAGATGATATGATCTTATATCTGGAAAACCCTGAGAAATCGACGATAGAGCTACTAGAGCTAATAAACAAATTTAGCAAAGTAGCGGGATACAAGATTAATGCACATAAGTCAGTAATGTTTCTATATGCTAGAAATGAACAAACTGAAGAGACACGCAAGAAAAAGATACCATTTTCAATAGCAACTAAAAAAATCAAGTACCTAGGAATAAACTTAACCAAAGATGTAAAAGACCTATACAAAGAAAACTACATAACTCTACTAAAAGAAATAGAGGGGGACCTTAAAAGATGGAAAAATATTCCATGTTCATGGATAGGAAGGCTAAATGTCATTAAGATGTCAATTCTACCCAAACTCATCTACAGATTCAATGCAATCCCAATCAAAATTCCAACAACCTACTTTGCAGACTTGGAAAAGCTAGTTATCAAATTTATTTGGAAAGGGAAGATGCCTCGAATTGCTAAAGACACTCTAAAAAGAAAAACGAAGTGGGAGGACTTACCCTCCCTGACTTTGAAGCTTATTATAAAGCCACAGTTGCCAAAACAGCATGGTACTGGTACAAAGATAGACATATAGATCAATGGAATCGAATTGAGAATTCAGAGATAGACCCTCAGATCTATGGCCGACTGATCTTTGATAAGGCCCCCAAAGTCACTGAACTGAGTCATAATGGTCTTTTCAACAAATGGGGCTGGGAGAGTTGGATATCAATATGCAAAAGAATGAAAGAGGAACACTACCTCACCCCCTACACAAAAATTAACTCAAAATGGACCAAAGATCTCAATATAAAAGAAAGTACCATAAAACTCCTAGAAGATAATGTAGGAAAACATCTTCAAGACCTTGTATTAGGCGGCCACTTCCTAGACTTTACACCCAAAGCACAAGCAACAAAAGAGAAAATAGATAAATGGGAACTCCTCAAGCTTAGAAGTTTCTGCACCTCAAAGGAATTTCTCAAAAAGGTAAAGAGGCAGCCAACTCAATGGGAAAAAATTTTTGGAAACCATGTATCTGACAAAAGACTGATATCTTGCATATATAAAGAAATCCTACAACTCAATGACAGTAGTACAGACAGCCCAATTATAAAATGGGCAAAAAATATGAAAAGACAGTTCTCTGAAGAGGAAATACAAATGGCCAAGAAACACATGAAAAAATGTTCAGCTTCACTAGCTATTAGAGAGATGCAAATTAAGACCACAATGAGATACCATCTAACACCGGTTAGAATGGCTGCCATTAAACAAACAGGAAACTACAAATGCTGGAGGGGATGTGGAGAAATTGGAACTCTTATTCATTGTTGGTGGGACTGTATAATGGTTCAGCCACTCTGGAAGTCAGTCTGGCAGTTCCTTAGAAAACTAGATATAGAGTTACCATTCGATCCAGCGATTGCACTTCTCGGTATATACCCGGAAGATCGGAAAGCAGTGACACGAACAGATATCTGCACGCCAATGTTCATAGCAGCATTATTCACAATTGCCAAGAGATGGAAACAACCCAGATGTCCTTCAACAGATGAGTGGATAAATAAAATGTGGTATATACACACGATGGAATACTACGCGGCAGTAAGAAGGAACGATCTCGTGAAACATATGACAACATGGATGAACCTTGAAGACATAATGCTGAACGAAATAAGCCAGGCACAAAAAGAGAAATATTATATGCTACCACTAATGTGAACTTTGAAAAATGTAAAACAAATGGTTTATAATGTAGAATGTAGGGGAACTAGCAATAGAGAGCAATTAAGGAAGGGGGAACAATAATCCAAGAAGAACAGATAAACTATTTAACGTTCTGGGGATGCCCAGGAATGACTATAGTCTGTTAATTTCTAATGGGTATAGTAGGAACAAGTTCACAGAAATGTTGCTATATTATGTAACTTTCTTGGGGTAAAGTAGGAACATGTTGGAAGTTAAGCAGTTATCTTAGGTTAGTTGTCTTTTTCTTACTCGCTTGCTATGGTCTCTTTGAAATGTTCTTTTATTGTATGTTTGTTTTCTTTTTAACTTTTTTTTCAAACAGTTGATTTAAAAAAGAAGGGAAAGTTAAAAAAAAAAAAAGATAAACAAGGAAAAAAAAAAGATGTAGTGCCCCCTTGAGGAGCCTGTGGAGAATGCAGGGGTATTCGCCTACCCCACCTCCATGGTTGCTAACATGACCACAGGCATAGGGGACTGGTGGTTTGATGGGTTGAGCCCTCTACCATAGGTTTTACCCTTGGGAAGACGGTTGCTGGAAAGGAGAGGCTAGGCCTCCCTATGGTTGTGCCTAAGAGCCTCCTCCCGAATGCCTCTTTGTTGCTCAGATGTGGCCCTCTCTCTCTGGCTAAGCCAACTTGAAAGGTGAAATCACTGCCCTCCCCCCTACGTGGGATCAGACACCCAGGGGAGTGAATCTCCCTGGCAACGTGGAATATGACTCCCGGGGAGGAATGTGGACCTGGCATCGTGGGACGGAGAACATCTTCTTGACCAAAAGGGGGATGTTAAAGGAAATGAAATAAGCTTCAGTGGCAGAGAGATTCCAAAAGGAGCCGAGAGTTCACTCTGGTGGGCACTCTTACGCACACTTTAGACAACCCTTTTTAGGCTCTAAAGAATTGGGGTAGCTGGTGGTGGATACCTGAAACTATCAAACTACAACCCAGAACCCATGAATCTCGAAGACAGTTGTATAAAAATGTAGCTTATGAGGGGTGACAATGGGATTGGGAAAGCCATAAGGACCACACTCCACTTTGTCTAGTTTATGGATGGATGAGTAGAAAAATAGGGGAAGGAAACAAACAGACAAAGGTACCCAGTGTTCTTTTTTACTTCAATTGCTCTTTTTCACTCTAATTATTATTCTTGTTATTTTTGTGTGTGTGCTAATGAAGGTGTCAGGGATTGATTTAGGTGATGAATGTACAACTATGTAATGGTACTGTGAACAATCGAAAGTACGATTTGTTTTGTATGACTGCGTGGTATGTGAATATATCTCAATAAAATGAAGATTAAAAAAAAGTTTTCAACTGATTGACTAAATCAGTCCAATGACTCGTGGATTCTCTCATTGCAGGAGACACTCCCTTAGTTGATCATAGATTTAAACAGCTGCACATGCCATCAATTAACTGATAATTTAATAAACCAGTCTTCTACTTTCTTAACCAGCCATGAAATGTCCTTGCAGTAATGGTTAGGCCAGTGCTTACTTGACCAGGCAATGGGGCACCTTCACCTGGCCAGGTTGACACATGAACCTAGCCATCACAATAAGTAACATTCTTCTTATTCTGTCCTTATTAACATCCACCATGTTTACAGGCGGCCAATTTACTTACCACCGATACTCAACACACCTTATGAATTCTACGTTTCAAAAGCTATTTGCTTACTCATTATCTGTACTTATGACATCCTATGTGTTCTATCTCTCACAAGCTGCTGGTTTACTTTATATCTAGGCTTAATACTTATGAATTTTATCCATCTTATGTGGTTTTATTTCTTCAGTGGCAGAATTGGTTATTCTTCAATAGCACAGCAAACACATTCATTATAAACTGGAAAAGAGAGGTTCTTTTTTCACGAGAAAAAAGAGATGCCTCTGCTTAAAACCCTTCTACAGTTCTTCATTCATTCATTCATTCATCCCTTGAACATTTGCAATGTCTAGGGAGGTAATTACACTCAGCAATTCATGCCTCTCACCACCTACAGTGCATCCCTTGATTCTCTTATTGAAGAACATGTTTAAAGGCAAAAGAAAAATGAAAGTCATAATAGCCTCTGGGGTCATTAATTATGCAAACCCATGCTGGCTGGTTAATAATCATAACAGTTAATTGGAAAATTTTGTTTCCAGTCACTTTAGTAATTCAGAATCTTTTTCTTTTCTTTCTTGCTTTCTGAAGATCCTAAACTATTTCCAAAACGTCAGCTGAAGAAAAGGAAGTACAGGGGCAGTTACTATTTTTCAGAGTTGCTCTGATATTTTTTATTGTGCAAATTGCTTTTTATAACTTTTCAGTATATTTTCCAGGCATAATTTGCATACAATAAAATGCAACCAATTTAAGGGTGCAATTTGATGGATTTTGAGAAATGTTTGCACCCACATAAACACCAAAATCAAAATATAGAACATTTCCATCATCTCCCCCAATTTCTTCACTCCACAGCAGCAATTTGATACAAAAAGGAAAAGCATCCAAAGTGTCCATTTTAAAAGGATTTCATTTTCCTCAAAGTCCACTCTTGCCTCTTTGGGCAAATCTAGACAACTTTGTAGAACATCACTTAACAGCTTCTTTCCAATAGCTCCTGTACAATGTTTAGTCAATACATTGTTTTTAGTTATTGGTGTCAATTAGGAACCTCAGCCTCTCTTTCTACCCTCATCTTAAGCAATGGCCCAACCACCTTTCCAACATCACTTCTTACCACTATTCGAGCCTCAGCATCAGCCAGGCAGGACGCACCACTGCCCTTTAATGCACCACTTTCAAAACTCAACCCAATGCGACATCCGTGCATTTGCTCACATTTAGTCCCAGCCGGGAGAGCTCTTCTTCCAGGGACCAGCTCAAGCTCTGCCTCTGTGAGAAGCCTTTCCTGACCTCCCCTAGCTTTTGGAGATCCCTTCTCTCCAGAACATCCATTTTTTGCACTGCCCAGCACACAATGTTATCATCATCAGTTGAGTGTCTCATGTGCATCCGTCTCCTCCACAACAGGATTGTAAATGCTTTAGGGCAGGGACCCCCCCCCCCCCATTACTCAGCAGTATCCAGTGCCCTGTGAGTAGTCATTGAATAGCTGAACCTGTGAGACTCACACTAGAAGAGTATGTTTTATTTAAATAGTTCCAAAAGCACTTCTTGATTTTTGATGTTTATTCCTTGTCAAAGCTAATTGACTCACACTGATATTTAACTCTGATTTCAGTTGACCCTCCCCTGTGGCTCTGTCCCCATGTGCTGTCTCAGTGTGTGTCCTGTGCTCCACCTCAATGCAGAAATCAGAGCCCCCTTGAGCTCTCCTAAAGAATCCACTCATCCCAAAGCACTAGTAAGCAAAGCAGATTTTACTGAAGATTTTATATGGGTGATGGAAGAATGGGACTGTGTTGTTTACCCCAGAGCAAACAAATCAAAACTCCCCATTTAACAATCATCTTCTTTGATGACACTTTTTAGCCACAGCTCTTTTTCTCTTCCTTCCCTCATGCAATCAATGTCTCACTTAGCTCCTGTGCTCCCACCACAAGAATCCCTCCAGCCTAGCTCTTCAAATTCTCCCCTTTATTAAGCCCAGCACAGCAAACAAAGGTCCTCTCATTTAACAAGGCCCCTGAGGCTATGATGACCCATAAGTAAAACACTATTTCACATCTTACCTTTGAATCACCAAGAAGGTATTCACAAAGCACTTCTCAGAATACAGCTGAAGGATGTTTGTCCTCTTCATCTAACCTCTGCATCAAAAATTTCAGGGTAGAGGAGGAGGGGCAAGATGGTGGCATAGAGGGGTGTGGAATTTAGTTAGTCCCCTAGAGCAACTAATAAACACCAGGAACAACTAGTAAGTAATCTGGAACAACTGCTGGGGGACAACCAAGACTGTCCACACATCCTACGCCAACCTGGAAGGGTTGGAATGGCTGAGATCACAGCATAAAAGCTGTAAGTAAAAACTGTGGAACCATACCAGGAGCCCCCTCCCCACCATGGCAGGCTGAGCTGCAGGACCTCACCATGGGAGAAAGCAGCATTCTCAGAGCAAGTGAATATAGCTCAGCCTAGCTCCAACTGGGGTTTTAATAGACAATGTAGACTGCTGAATAAATAAATATGTTAAATCAATTAAAAAATCAAGTCAATGAGTTTAGGGAAGATATGGCAAAAGAGATGAAGGATATAAAGAAACACTGGGTGACATAAGGTAGAAACCTAAAGTTTGAGAAAACAACTGGCAGAATCTATGGAAATAAAAGGCACAACACAAGAGATGAAAAAACACAATGGAGGCATAGAGCAGCAGATTTCAAGAGGCACAAGAAAGCATGCAGGTACTAGAGAACATGACACCTGAAATCCTACACACAAAAGAATAGATAGGGAAAAGAATGGAAAAATATGAGCAACATCTTAGGGAATTGAATGACAACATGAAGCACATGAATGATGTGTCATGGGTATCCCAGAAGAAGAAGAGAAGGGAAAAGGGGCCAAAGCATTAATAGAGGAAATAACCACTGAAAATTCCCCATCTCTTATGAAAGACATAAAATTGCAGAGCCAAGAAATGCAGCATAGGGTGGCACATGGGGGGTGGCATAGTGTGCTGGGATTCCTTAAACAATCATCATACTTATAGAATGAATTAATTGAAACTTAAGAGATTAAATAAGTTTAAACATTGAATGAAAATTTATTTAATCAAACTCATCTAAACATTTAATTAAAATCTGAGCTTTATAAACCAATAGCCGTACATAATGGCTCTTCTTAATAAAATTGATCAAAATTAAACTGATCCCATCGTATTCACCCTTTTTATTACAGCTATCTATTGCCACTTCATAAGAATGTTTTCTTTTAATTATGATTATAAACTCATGGCTGTTCACAGGCTCAACTAGTTCAAAATAACTGTCATATTACTACTGCTACTACTAATACTACTAGCAATACCTAAAATTAGTATTGTTTTCTGTTGCTTACACTGTCACACCCTAGTCAATAGGAGCCCCTTGAAGTTGGCTCCATTTCCTTTCTGTGTTGCCTTTGACCTCCTTGAAACATCCTTGCTTTCTGCAAAGGATAAGATGTCCCAGACAGTTATGGAGTTATTCTATGGAATTGACCACCCTCTAAGACATTCTGGTTCTGGTTTGTAGAGAATATTTTTAGAGAACAAATCAGGGTGCTGAGAGTATATCAGCATGTGTGGTGTGAAGGATAAAGAAGTACAGCAGTTGGGCCACTTTCAATGACAAAGCTGGGAAGACATTTCCTTTTTATGTTATGATTTCACATTAACTTTTTACAATTTAATAATTTGTATGTCTGTCCCCTATTTTTTTTTAATTGTAGTTTCATCCACCAGGGCTCCTATGTATATCTGAGGGGGAGTTGTTTGCATTGTAGATTTGAATGTTTATTATGACAATTTTCTGGAAGATGGCAATAACGCTTCTTTTTGTAGCAAAGTCAGAAATTTTTGACAATTTTCCAATAGATTAAAGAAAGGTGTCTTAAGGAAGGGACACCTTTTTCTAATTTGCCCAAAGGCAGTCCTGCATCAACCACCATGGCTTTCTCCTACACTGGCAGGAAATAGAGAGCTTAGAGAACTGAAAGGAACAACAATTAACAAGTCCCTTACACAGTAGCTTTTAAACAATGTATGTCTCAGGTGAGGTTTTTGGCAAGTGCTGAATTCTATTCAGTTCATAGCTGAATTTTCTGGTGATTGTTGTTGACTAAAGTATGACCTGGTAATATGTCACAAAAATTCTTAAGCTGGATTAATGTTCACATTTAACCTATTTCTGCATAGATATGGGTCACACAGGTGCTCCAGGTAGAGTAAACATTTTTCTTTCTCAAAACTTTTCTTATTATCTAGACTGGAGTGCATTTTACTTGGTGGTAATTGGATTCTGAAGACAATGTGCACAGACAAAATTGGAAGAGTCAGAATTAAACTTAATTGGAAGAGTTTTGCTTCTGCCCCCTGAGAACTAAATGCTACAGGAACTCCCCTTCTACCATAAAACAGATAAGATATTTGAAATGACAGTTTTAAGACATTGGACAAGAGGCAGAACTGTGATCCCTGAGAGAAGGAAAAGAAATAAGGGAAGCCTTCATGGTGCTCAGAGCAGGGAAGAAAACTAAACAGAGCTTGATGATCTTGCTGAGTGGAGAGAGAGAAATCAGAGTTTGGGGGTTTTGAGGTGTAGAGTACCAGAGAGGAGGGGATGCACAGAGAGAACTCCACAGAAGCACAGAGGGGGCCCCTTGAGACATCAGTGAAGATCTGTGCATGGGTACGATGATACTCCCCAAGGCCTGTGAATGCACTGCCAGAAAGTGGTAGGCTGACCAGTTCCTACAGCTAATGCAGGGCTGGGAATAGTTTGTATTCCCATGAACCAGAATATAAAGACCACATAATAGATGGGGCATTGAGTAGAGTGCACAGAAGAGTCTTGACCTAGTAGTGGGGATATGTTAGTTCTAGAATAATGGCTCCTCAGTAGTATAGGTCTGCTGGTGATGAATTCCTTCAGCTTCTGTCTGTCTGAAAAAAATTTATTTTGCTTTTGTTTTCTGAAAGATATTAAGTACTTTAAAGATGTTCCACATTCTTACTGCTTGCATTATTTCCATAAAAAAAACTTGCTGTTGCTCTTGGGATCTAAGGTGGTGGCATAGACAGGACTAGAAGCTAGTTAGTCCCCCTGGAACAACTAATAAACAACCAGGAACAACTAGTAAATAATCTGGAATAACTGTGAGGGGACAAACATGACCGTCCACTCATCAAACACCAACCTGAATTGGGAGGAATGCTCGAGATTGCAGCATAAAATCTGTAAATAAAAATGGTGTATCCAAGCTGGGAGACCCCTCCCCCCACAGCCCGAGCTGCAAAGCCTTGTGGTGCTAGAGAGAAGCTCTCTCCCAGCAAGCAAATATAGCTCAGCTGAGCTCCAACTGGGGTTTAATTAACAAGCATGGACTGCTCACTATGAGCTATGAATCCCCAACAAGCAGACAGAGGCTTTGGGTGATGACTGACCTTGGAGAGATGGAGGGTGGCCATGGACTAGCTCTGAAGGGGGCTTTCTGTCTCTTTTTTGGCTCAGTGGAGAAAGCCTCAGCCATTTTCAGTTCCCAGTGCTCAGACCCAGACAAGGGTGGAGATAGCATAGGGAGAGTCTATTCAAATGCTAATGACCTCTCCCTAGGGGGGTTGTCTGTTATCTTTCTGTGCTGGTTTGAATGTATTATGACCCCCAGAAAAGGCCATATTCTTTGATATAATCTTGTGTGGGCAGATGTATCAGTGTTGATTAGATTGCAATTCTTTGAGTGTTTCCGTGGAGATGTGCCCCACCGAACTGTGGGTGATGACTCTGATTGGATAGTTTCCATGGAGTTGTTACCCCACTCATTCAGGGTGGGTCTAAATTAAATCACTGGAGCCATATAAATGAGCTGACAAATGGAAAGAACTCAGTGCAGCTGAGAGTGACATTTTGAAGAGGAGCTACAGCCAAGAGGGACATTTTGAAGAATGCACAGGAGCTGAGAGAGTTGCTGCAGCTGAGAGACAGTTTGAAGATGGCTGTTGAAAGCAGACTTTTGCTCCAGAGAAACCAAGAGAGGAAAAATGCCCTAAGAGCAACTAAGAGTGACATTTTGGAGGAAATGCAGCTAGAGAGGAACGTCCTGGGAGAAGGCCATTTTGAAACCAGAACTTTGGAGCAGATGCCAGCCACATGCCTTCCCAGCTAACAGAGGTTTTCCAGATACCATTGATCATCCTCCAGTGAAGTTACCTGATTGCTGATATGTTACCTTGGACACTTTATGGCCTTAAGACTGTAACTGTGTAACCAAATAAACCCCCTTTTATAAAAGCCAATCAATCTCTGGTGTTTTGCATTCCAGAAGCATTAGCAAACTAGAACACTTCCCTAAGAGAAAGAGGTGGAACCCAGCTCTACTATCCAACTTCCATTCAGAACCAGACCCCAGAGCCTGGGGGAAAACAGCCACGGGCCACACCTCCTTACACCAGTCTGGAGTTACAGGCTGACATGTGCCACCTGCTGGGCAGAAAAGCACAGTGACCTGAGGCATCACAGGTTGTACCAATTTTCTAAGACACACCCTCAGGGAAACTGGATGCTGAATATTTCTTCCTTCTGGGACCTAAGTCTGTTCTGGTCTGGGAAAACCTGATTGGGGTTGATGAAGAAACCTTGAGAACACTGTACTGAGTGAAATAAGTCATACACCTAAGGACAAATATTGCAGGGTATCACTGATATGAACTAATTATAATATGTAAACTCATAGACATGAAATATAAGTTACCAGGATAAAGAATGAGGCTAAAGAATGGGGAGCGGTTGCTTATTATGAGCAGAATATTCAACTAGGGTGAACTTAAATGTTTGGAAATGGACACAGGTGATGGTAGCACATTGTGAGAATAACTAACAATGCTGAATGGTGTGTGAAGGTGGTGGAAAGGGTAAGCTCAGAGTCACATATGTCACCAGAAGGAAAGTTGGAGGTCAAAAGATGGGAATGTATAAAACAGTGAATCTTGTGGTGGACAATGTCCATGATTAACTATGCAAATATTAGAAATCTCTCTCACAAACTAGAACAAATGTATGACACTATAACTAGAAGTTAATAATAGAGAGGCATATAGGAAAAAAAATACACTATTGCAAACTATCTACTACAGTTAGTAGTATTTTAACATTGTTTCATCAACAGTAACAAATGTACCAGACCAAAACTATGATTCATTAATGGAAGGGGGCGTGGTTAGGGGTATGGGAGGATTTGAGTTTCCTTTTTTTGTCTCATTTCTTTTCTGGAGTAATGAAAATGTTCTAAAAATTGAAAAAAATAATTAATTGTGTTGATGGAGGCACAGCTGTATGATGGTACCATGGGCAATTGATTGTACACTTTGGATTTTAGATAGTTGTATGGTATCTGAACAATCTCAATAAAATATATATATTAAGAAAAACTTGCTGTCATCCTTATCTTTATTCTTCTGTACCTATCATGTATTTTTTCTCTCTTGATTTTAAGTTTTTTTTCTTTATCACTGATTATTAGTAACTTGATTATGATGTGCCATGAAGAAGTTTTCTTCATTTTTCTTGTGGTTGTGGTTTATCAAGTTTCTTGGATCTGTGGGTTTACAGTTTCCATCAAATCAGGAATAAATTTGACCACTATTTCTCTAAATATTTCCCTGTCCCCTTTCTCTTTCTTTAGGGAGTCCAATTACATGTATGCCTGAAGTTGTCTCTCAGCTCACTGATGCCCTGTTCATTTTTAAAATTTCTTTTTTCTGTCTGTATTTCATTTTGTATAGCTTCTTCAAGCTCAGTATCTTTTCTTCTGCCATTATTTTCATTGAAAGTATTTTTTTTTTTTAAATCGTAGACATTGTCATTTTAACCTCTAGATTTGGGTCTTTTTTAAAAATTGAAGTAAAACTCATATAAAATATAATTAACTATTTTAAAGTGAATAATTCATTGGCATTTCCTACATTCACAATATAGTATGCCCTCCACTTTTTTTCTGTTTTTTTTTCTTTTTTAATGAATTCAAAGTTATAGGAACAGTTGCAAAAACAATACTAACCCAATACAAAGAATTCCATCATACCCTGACCCCCCTCCCCCGATAGCTCAATCCACCAACCTTAACATGCTGTCACATCGCTATTTCCTTCCCTCCCTCCCTCCCTATCTATCATCCATCATCTATTGCTCTGTCTTCTGAACATACGAGAGCTAGCTGCACGCACTCTTGAACATACACTATAATTCACATATACACTTCCCATCAATAAGAACATTCTTTTATGCAATCCCATTAAGCGCAGCTAAGAAGTATAAGAGGTTCAACAATGATACAAAGCTTACATTCTATATTTCCTTTACCTGATGTCTCAACTGTGTCCCTTTGAGCCACCTGTCCTCTATCCTCCAATTCCATCCAAGTTCATCCTTGGCATTCAATCATCTATTTAGACTTTTTTTTTTTTTAGTTGTGGGAACATATATACAGCCTAAATCTTCCCATTCCACCCCCTCCCTAGCCTTCCATTAGTGGGATTAATCACCTTTAGAATGTTGTAATGCTCTTTCCCACCATCCATTACTAGAAATTTCCCTTCACCTCAAACAGCAACTCCACCCTCATTTCTTAACTCCCCATTGCCCCTTCCCCCATTTCTCTTAACCCGAACTGTACAATTCATCTCTATGGTTATATTTTCTGATAGTTTCTTTGTGTTTGCTGTGGGGGTTAAAATTAACCTCTTAAATCCATGTCAATCTTGTTTTTCTTTGATACCACCTCCACTTCAATAAGACACAAAAACTATGTTCCTATACTCCCCCATTCCCCTACCTTTATATAGTTGTCTAAAATTACATATTTTACATTGAGTTCAAAACCACTGATTTGTCATTAGAGTTTGTGTAATTTATATCATGTAGGAAGTAAATAGTGGAGTTACAGTTCAAAAATTATTGACTTCTATTTGTATTCCACTGTGGTTGGAGAATGTGCTTTGAGTATATTCAATTTTTTTTTTTTTTTTTTTTTTTTTTTTTTTTTTTTTTAGTTTCTTGAGGCTTGTTTTATGTCCCAGCTTATGGTCCCTTCTGGAGCAAGATCCGTGATCACTAGAGAAAAATGAGTGTCCTGGTGATTTGGGATGTAAGGTACTATATATTTCTGTTAAAATTCTCTATATCTCTTTCTTCTTTCTGCTGTTTCTCTGTTGGTAGGGTTCCCTTTAGAATCTGAAGTAGGGCAGGTCTTTTATTGGCAAAGTCTCTCAGGATTTGTTTGTCTGTGAAAAATTTAAGCTCTCCCTTGAATCTGAAGGAGAGTTTTGCTGGATAAAGTATTCTTGGCTGGAAATTTTTCTCTCTCAGTATTTTAAATATGTCATGCCACTGCCTTCTCGCCTCCATGGTGGCCCCTGAGTAGTCACAACTTAGTCTTATGTTGTTTCCTTTGTACGTGGTGAATTGCTTTTGTCTTGCTGCTTTCAGAACTTGCTCCTTCTCTTCAGTATTTGAGAGCCTGATCAGAATATGTCTCGGAGTGGGTTTATTTGGATTCATTCTTCTTGGAGTTTGCTGGGCATTTATGCTTTGTGTATTTATATTATGTAGAAGGTTGGGGAAGTTTTCCCCAACAATTTCTTTGAATACTCTTTCTAGACTTTTACCCTTCTCTTCCCCTCCTGGGACACCAATGAGTCTTAAGTTTGGACATTTTATTTTATCTATCGTTTCCCTGAGATCCATTTTTATTTTTTCGATTTTTTTCTCCATTCTTTCTTTTGTTCTTTCATTTTCTGTTCTGTGGACTTCTAGGACACAGATGTTGTTCGGC
Organism: Choloepus didactylus; assembly: GCF_015220235.1. NCBI lineage: Eukaryota > Metazoa > Chordata > Mammalia > Pilosa > Megalonychidae > Choloepus > Choloepus didactylus. Next base: position 42,831,467 of record NC_051313.1, read on the forward strand.
TTCCTCTAGTCTTGTATTGTGAATATCCAGAGTCTTTTTAATTTGGCCAACAGTTTTTTTTATTTCCATAAGATCTTCTATTTTTTTATTTATTCTTTCAATGTCTTCTTTATGCTCTTCTAGGGTCTTCTTTATGTAGCTTATATCCTGGGCCATGGTCTTCTTGATGTCCTTTAAATCCTTTGCCATGCTTTCATTCCTCGATTGTATTTCTTTGATTAATTCTGCGAGGAACTTCGTTTCTTTTGATAACTTGATTTGTGTGTTTGGAGTTGGATTCTCCATATCGTTTGGTTTTATCATATGCATTGAGATTTTCTGTTGTTTTTGGCCTCTTGGCATTTGCTCTGCTCGACAGGGTTCTTTAAATTGGTAAAAAAAAAAACCTATCTAATTTTTCAGAAACGCTGTTTGGTGACATACACTTTCTCTAACTAACCAGAAGATGGCATCTGTGAGTCACCTATACCTCTCAAGTCAGTTCTCCACCTTGTCCCTGCAGTGAGTGGGGAAATGATTCTTGTGGGGTCCAGCCGGAGAACTCAGCCTGGGTGTGTTGCTGGAGCCCTCCGTCCTGAATGCAGGGCGCATGTATGGGTGGTCAGGGAGGAAGTACAGCCTCAATATTCAAATCCCCCCGGTTCCCAGAGATTCAAGGCTGCTGCAAGACTCCAAGCCTTCATTTCATTTCAGCCCCAGCTCCCCTCTCTGTCCCACAAACCACCGGACTTGGCGTAGTGTCCCTGGGATCTCCGAGCGGTCCCCCCACCCAGCCGCGATCCTCCAGGACGTCTGCTGAGGGAATGCTGTGCTACGTCATCAGCACGCGCCGTCCCTCAAGGGAAGTCCCGGGCCGCCAGGCCCAGCCGGCTCACTTTCAGCCTTACGCAAAAATGGCCGAATGGGGCATCTCCACAACCCCCTCCTCGCACAGTTCCTCCTTCCCAGCTCCGGGACAGCTGGCGGGGCTCTGGGCTGTGGGCACAGCCCCAGGCAGGAGTTTATCCAGCCTTCCCGGGAGCGAGCTGCTAGCCGCGGGGATTCTTTTGGCTTCTGGGTCTCCGCTCCATTCCTCCAGCCTCAGGGATATCTGCAGTGGGCTATCTTCCAGGCCAGACACCGAGAGGCCAGCCCAGCCCCCTCTTGCTGTGTTTTACTGCGTGTTTCCCACGATCGCACCTGCAGCTGCTCCTGGGTTCCCCCCCCCCTTTTTTTTTATCAAAAGAGCCTGTTGGTGTCCAGATGCCAAACCCTGGCTTTCCTGGATCGCCGCGCGGCTGCGGGACTTCCAGCCAGCTTACTCACTCGTTTCAGAATGCAGACTCCCAGTTTTACCAAGTATACAGCTCCTGGGAACTAGCACGTCTCGTCCAGCTGGCACATCGCTGTAACCAGTATTCTGGGTCACTCTCTGGTCCTTATCTCGTGTTTTCCATGGAGGTGTTCCTTAGCTCTGTCTCACCTAGCTACCATCTTGGTTTCTCTATATCTGCCCTCCACTTCTGTCTAGTTCTAAAACATTTTCATCATCCCAAAAGGAAAACCTGTACCTGTTAAGCAATTACTTTCCAAATCCCTGTCCCTACTAATCTCCTTTATGTCTATGGGTTTACCAATTCTACATAGTTAATGTAATTGGAATCATGCAATATGTAACCTTTCGTGTCTGGATTCTTTCACTTGGCATAATGTTTTCAAGGTTCATCCAACTTGTAGCATGTATCAGGACTACATTCTTTTTAATGACTGAATAATATTCTATTGCCTGAATATACCATTTCTTTTTTTCTTATTCATCCATTGAAGATTTGGGTCTTTTTTATATCTCCCATGTCTCTACTTAACTTTTTGAACATATGGAATACAATTTTTTTTCTTTATTAGAGAAGTTGTGGGTTTACACAACAATCATGCATAAAATACAGAATTCTCATACACCACTCCACCGCCAACACTTTCCATTGGTGTGGAACATTTGTTACAATTGATGAGAACACATTTTAATAATTTTACTATTAATTAAAGTCCATAGTTTAACCTAGGGTCCATTGTTTAGTGAAGTTCCATGGATTAAAAAATTTTTTTATTCTGTTACTTATATACAATCTAGCATTTCCTCTTTTAATCATATTCACATTTATATTTCAATGTTGTTAATTGCATTCACAATGTTGTGCTACCATCACTATCATCAATTAGCAAAACATTGCCATCATTCGAAATAGGAACCCTTACATTTTAAGCCTTAACTTCCCATTCTCTATCCTTTGGTAACCTCTAATCTACTTTCTGTCTCTATGCATTTCCTTATTCTAATTATTTCATTTCAGTGAGATGATACAATATTTGTCCTTTACTGTCTGGCTTATTTCACTCAACAAGATGTCTTCAAGGTTCATCCATGCTGTTACATGTATCAGTACTTCATTCCTTTTTATGGCTGAATTCCATTGTATGTATGTACCACATTTTACTTATCCATTCATCTGTTGATGGACACTTGGGTTGCTTCCATTTTTTGGCAATTGTGAATAATGCTGCTATGAGTATTGGTGTGAAAATATCTGTTTGAATCCCTGCTTTCAATGCTTTTGGACATATACTTGGTAGTGGGATTGCTGGGTTATACGGTAGTTCTGTATTTAGCTTTCCAAGGAACCACCAAACTGTCTTCCATAGCAGCTGCACCATTTTACACAACCACGAGCAGTGAATGAGTGTTCCTATTTCTCTGCATCTTCTCCAACAGTTGTAATTTTCTGTTCGTTTTTTTTTTTTAAATAGCATCCAGACTAATGAGTGCAAAATGTTACCTTATTGCATTTCCCTGATGGCTAATGAAATTCAACATCTTTTCATGGGCTTTCTGGGCATTTATATGTCTTCTTTAGAGAGATGTCTATTCAAGTCTTTTGCCCATTTTAAAATTTTTAATTGCCTTTTTGTTGTTCAGTTGAAAAATTTCTTTATATACTCTGGATATTAATCCTTCATTGGATATGTGGTTTCCAAATATTTCTTCAGTAAACACATAAATTCTCTAATAAAATATAATTTTAAAAATTAAAAAAAGTAAAATGAACACAAATTAGTATTTAAGGGAAAAGTGACTTAAACTACACCAAGAAACATCATAATAAAATTGCTGAAAATCAATGATAAAAATTTTACTCTGAAAATTCCCTTGGAAACTCTTATTTGTAAAATTGGATGCCTCACCAGGTCAAGAGGCCTTTCTACCATCAGCAACATTTTAAGGTAGAGTCCTTTCACCTGGAGGTGTACAGGGACCCCCCCCCCCCCCCCCCAGAGCATATCACTGAATGGAATGAAGGACTGGCAGGCCCAGCCCCTCACCATAGAGCTGTGAAGAAATCTGGGCCCAGGAATCCAGAGACTTAGATTACTGCATTGGTATCTACACAGGCAAGGTCTCTAGGTAAGACCCTTCCCCTCTCTGGGATGATGACATCCCCTCTAATACTCCTCCTACTCTCTCTTCCTCTAAATGCCTTTCTCATCCCATCCTAAATGTCTCTGGAACGTATCCACATATCTCTAGCTCCACTACGCATCGTCTGTCCCTCAGGCTTCCTAGATTCCCATCTTAACCAGCCCCCCATTCCATCTTCCTCACACCATAGTCAGAGAGAAAAACGAATCATTCCTCTCTTCTGGCCTTCCACTGCCCTTAAGACTGGTCCCAATTCTTGGTGTGGTCCCACCTTGCTTACCCCCATAAATACCCCTTGGAACCATTATTCCCTCTGCTCGCAGCTCTGCTCCTGCCCTCTCATCTTGAGGCTTCCTGCCTGGAACGTTTTCTCTAACGCTTTCTACTTAATCCTTATGTTCCCAGTATAAATGCTACTTCCTCAGGGAAGACTTCTCCGATCACCTCCGATCACTCAGGTCCCTCCTCCTGACTCCCTTAGGTGCTGCTCTTGCTATGTGCTCCCATATTTCTCTGCTTTCCATAGTCACAGCCCTTATCTCATCATATTCTAATTGCTTAATTGTCTGTCTCTCTCTGACCCAATAACTGTGCCTGTTCCCCTGGTATTCTGGCACCTAACCCAGTGCCTTGTTCCAAACAATGAAAAAATGTTTATCCTCCATAATATATTCCAGCTCTGCTCCTTCCACCCCCTTCTCAGAGCCTGTTCTAGGTCATGTCCCTCTCACCTCTGGATTCCTGCAACAGCCTCAGATCAGCCTCCCTGCCTGAGGGTCTCCTGCATCTAATCCACCCTGCCCACAGCAACAAGAACCATTGTCCTCAAGCGTCATTTTGATCATGTCACTCCCCTTCTTAGAAACCCACAATAGCTCCAATTGCCTCTTGAATTAAATTAAAACTCCTAATCATGGGCTTCAAGGGTCTCTACCAATTAGCTGCCTCACTTCCCCCGCACCTAACTGCTGTCATCTTTTCACAGGCCCTCAAGCCTGGCTTGCTCTGCAGCCCTGCAAACCTGCTCCTGTCCACCTCCCTCCTAAACCTGCTCCCTATCGTACTCTTTCCCTCTTTCTTGGTATTTTTCCTTCCTCTTACTTTTCTCCAAATAATACCCCTTCTCCCCACTAAAACTATTGCTCAATTATCGCTTCCTTCTTGAATACTTCCCAAGTCCTTTTTATCATAACCCGTTTTCAGAAGTGTAGAATATTTGTGCTCACATGTGTGTTGTTAGTGTCCCATGCCCTGTGGCATCTATTACCTTATTTTTTTGTATGGTCAGTCCTATTAGGGCCCAGTAATTCCAAGGACAGGGACAATATCTTTTCTTTCCTTGTGACTCCCTGTAATTTTCAGGAATGCTCTGTGCCTGAGGCCCTGACCTGACTTTCCAGAGTTGGATGGTAGACCTAAATATGGGAATTCCTACAGGAAAACTTGTTTTCCTTCAGATTTCCCAGCCCAGGCTCTGGGTCAACCTAACTAGGTCTAGCCCCATCTGAATAGTAGATAGTTTGTCCTCAACATCTCAACTGTGGGGAGCTGTCTTAGTGTGCTGGGGAGGACTGGGGACAAAAACAAGCATTTCTGAGTGCCCACCATATGTTAGACTCTGTGCTAGGAGCTTTCCATCTTCTCTTTTATTTAAGCCTCACAACAATCTGACAAATCAGGGAGTTCCATTTCTGATTTACAATCACACTGGGAATCATGGAGGCTAGACAATCTGTCCTTGTCACTGAGACAGGCCTTTGCGGTTCCAAAGGATGTGTTTTTCTTCTCATACCAGGGAAGACACATTTCTGGGTAACTGGTCCTTCTGGCAGAGTGTCCCCAGTCTACACCAAAATCAGGACATGTGGTCTGACAATGGCATGTAAACTGAAGACAGTTGCCAGGCCCATACCAATGGCTCTTTTGACCCTATTTGCTTGTCTAGACCTTATCAGACAAGGCCTTTCTTGTAAATGACTACTGTTTTAATTTTAGTCAAAAATCCCTTTAAGAATTTGATGAAAGCCAAGGAATGTCTCCCCAGAAAACTACAAAAACACATGGAATTTACATACAACACATTTTGCAGCTGCTTCTCCCCTTAAGTCCATCCATAGTCCTACTAGACCCAAGGTCTAGAGTCCCTGGCTACGGAGAGAACAACATATTTTCCTTATGCTTCCCCTAATTTACAGAAGCCAAAACCAATAAAAAGTAAGTTTTTGAGAACTCTAGGTCAATATTACTCATGTACTTTTTTCAAATGATGTGCTAAGTCTTGAGTTATTTAAAAAATGCAAAGCCTAGCTTTAAAAAGGAGACCTAAGACAAAACCTCGGGATGGGAAAAAGAGGCTAGAGAAGGGATTTTTTGACAAAATAAATTTAGTGATTCTCCTTTCTGTTTGTTCCCATGTTATTCTTTGGTCCCTACTGTTGGTTTTAATAACACCTTTATTTCCAGATCAGCTTTCATCGTGATTACAGATAACACTACTATTCTGTTTCAGCTTAAGATTGAAGCGCTGCATCAGCGTCTGCTCTATTTACAAGGTGAAGCTCCTTTTCAAACAGTAAATTCATTTTTCTGGGAAACTATTGTCTGTTGATGAGGAGAAAGGAAAAAACAAAAAAACTAAAGGGTCTTTTGGGAGCTCGCTTGAGACCAAACAGTGACATCTCTCGGTGGAGAGATGGAAGAGGCTTCTTATTAAACCACCTTTAACTGGGACAGGAGAACCAAGTGTCCGTGTCCCCTAAAGTTGTGTACAAATTTGACAGTGTAAAATGTGCATTTTTTTTCTGAAGGAAAAAAAAAAAGGTGTATCGCTTTCATCAAGTTCTCTAAGTGTTCTGTGCCCGGGAAGGGTTAAGATCCACTGGGCTGGGCCTGTGCTTTCTCAAAGTAAGGTCAGAAGATGGCCTGCATGAGAACTACTGGGGGAGCTTGTCCAAACTCAGATTCTGGATGCCTTCCCTGTCCCCTGAAGCTTTACTGAACTAGAATTAGGGGTAGAGCCTATGACTAAATTTTTAACAACTTCCTCAGGTGATCTGGATAAATTTGGATAAATTTCTGAATTGGCTAGGAGGTGTCAAATGTTTAAGACCATCTGTTAGAGTAAGATAAAAAGTAATAGTGTAGCAACACTTACATTTACCCAAATCAGTCTGGGTTCAAATCCCAGGTCAGCAATTTACTGTGTAACCTTGGCAAATTATGGCTCTTTCTGATCCTTAGTTTCCTCATCTTTAATATGGGCCTAAATAATTTGTCTCTCTTGAGATAAGACTGCAAAACTTCCTAATGCATATTAGGATCCAAGAAATATCATTTCCATTCATAATTTCTCTTAAACACTCAATATTCCCCAAAATCTCCAGGTGTAATTTTTTAAAGTGCTTTGTTGAAGCCTTTTTCCATAAAGGTATTATTCAAAAACACCCAGGTTAATTTTGGGTATCTGTGTGACACCTGAAATCAGAGCTAGAGCTCAGCAGCTATGAATGACAGTATCACCTCATACAGCAACTGTTAAGCTGAAGACTTCAGACTTTAATTAGAGATATGAATGAAACGGATATGATTAGAGCTAAGGCAAATCAGGCCAAAGGGTATAGGATCATACTGACTGTGTTTTAAAACTTCAACTTCTGTGTGAGACCAAGGGAAGAGACGTTTATTTGGTGCAGGATCTATATTTTCTGCAGCACACTAAATAATTTAACTTGTATGGTCAAGTTTATTCAAACACCATAATTACAAGAAACTTTGAATGGGAAGTGAGATCTGGTAGGTTTATACAGGTTAGTGTGAAATCCCAATACATCCCCAAATAATTTCAGCAGAGAATAAAAACATATTTGGAGAGCCCCCAAGGAACTGGGGAAAAATTCAGAAATGCTGGACTTCCCCCCCTGGGTTATTACTGATATTTTCAAAAACATTGAGGACTAACAATTTAGTAGAATAAGCCCTCGACCTTGGGGCTTGCCCTTATGAAGCTTGTTACTGCAAAGCAGAGGCTAAGCCTATTTATAATTGTGCCTAAGAGTCTCCCCTAGAAAACCTCTTTGTTGCTCAGATGTGGCTGTCTCTCTAAGTCCACATGGCACGTGAACTCACTGCCCTCACCACAATGTGGGACATGACTCCAGGGGTGGAAATCTCCTTGGCAACATGGGATTTGACTCCCAGGAATGAGCCTTGTCCCAGCATCATGGGATTAAGAAAATCTTCTTGACCAATAGGGGAAGTGAAATTAGAAAAATAAAGTTTCAGTGGCTGACAAATTTCAAATGGAATCAAGAGGACACTGTGGAGGGCATTCTTATGTACTATATAGATATCCCTTTTTAGTTTTTAGTGTATTAGAATAGCAAGGAAACACCTGAAACTGTTGAACTGCAACCCAGTAGCCTTGTTTCTTGAAGGTGATTGCATAATTATGTAGCTTACATGGTGTGAATGTGTAATTGTGAAAACCTGGAGGCTCACGCCACCTTTATCCAGTATATGGACGGAAGAGTAGAAAAATGGGGCAAAAACTAAATGAAAAATATGGTGGGATGTGGGTATGAAATGTTTTAGGTGTTCTTTTTTACTTTTTTATTTTTTGGAGTAAGGAAAATGTTCAAAAATTGATTCTGGTGATGAATGCACAACTATATGATGATACTATGAATAACTGATTGTATACTATGGATGACTAGTATATGTGAATATATCCCAATAAAACTTAAAAAAAAAAAAACAAAAACACCCAGGTTAATCATTTTCTATAGTACCCATTAGCCAGGTATAAAGTGAGTTGTGTTTTACCATCAAATATGCCTGAATTATAAACTATAAACTGAAATTCTCTTTGTCTCAAGCTAACAAAAAAATTGGCAATATTAATTTTATGTAAGTTCTATCACACTGCAACTCACTCTGTGGACTCATGGCAATTTAGCAAATGGAAGGCATAAACACCAGAATTCACCAACAAGGACAAAGTCTTCTATTACCCTACATGCTTATTAGTCACATTATTGATAGTGCTTGATTTTATTGAGAATCTACTTACTAGTGCATTTCCCAAAGCAAATGTCAAAAAGAAGGAAAGAAGAAATTCTAATTTTTGTAAAACCAGTTGTAAAATCCTCTATTTGTTATGAACTCCCCCTCCCAACTTCCCTGCACATACTCTGAACTGTTTTGAGCAATATAAATTCTTTCCCTTTCCTGTAATTTTGCAGCTCGATTGTGCCACAACTGTATGTTTTCTACTGTAGGAAAAGCATTTGCACCAGTGTTGATTTTTTACATACAAAGGAACATTTACCCTGACTCACAATGTAAGCAGAAAATCTAAAGGAAATACAATGTCTAAATAAAAACAACAAACTTTGCCAATTCGTTTTCATATAGAGTAACTAAAATTTCCATTTGGTTGCCTAAAGAAGCCAGGAATTTTTCTCTAGTGCAATTTCTGAGGCTAGACATTTATTTTAGGCCCTGCTGGAAGATTTGTGTTTGTTTGGAACGTAAGAGATCGTGGCTCTGTGAAGAACTGGTATTCAAGGGGTATAATGCAGTTGTGTGCTTATCTTAAACTTATAATCTTATTATTCTTAAAGCTATTTACCAAAATCTCAAATAGGATCAGCTCAGGTTTGGTATTCTTTGATTGCCATCTGCTGGTGGACCCCTATACAGAAAATAAAAATTCCCAGGAAAACTGCAGCAACCTGATTTTTCCTGTTTGAGTAGTTCTTGCAACCCCAGAGAGAATGTTATTTTTCATGCCTGTGATGATATAAGAGAGTCATGCCAAAGCTCCTGGAGAACATGCCCCTCAGAAAATGCTTTGTGTGGTTGTTTACTGGGAAGATGGTTGTACTGCTACTCGGCAGGACCAGCTGCTCATGTTATATATATATATATAATTTTTTAAATGCTAGCTAAAAGAATACACATTTTTAAAAAACACATATAAAAAAATACACCTAATTACATTAGAATGGTTACTAAGGGAATGAAGGGGAATGACAATAAGAAATGGGGATAAAGGGGAATACATAAATAAAATGAACAAACAGATACTTAAATAAAAACAAGAGCTACTCATTTTTAAGAGTACTAAGTGGGCAGCACTGGCTATGGGCATCTGTGATGGTTAGATTCATGTGTCAGCTTGGCCAGGTGATAGTACCCAGCTGTCTGATCAAGCAAACACTGGCCTAACAATTGCTGCAAGGATGTTTGTGGCTGGTTAATAAACCAACAGGCTGGTTTATTAAATAATCAGTCAGTTGACTGCAGCTGTGACTGATGACTCACCAAAGGGTGTGTCTTCCACAATGAGAGAATGTAATTGGCTGGATTTAATCCAATTAATCAGTTGAAGACTTATAAGTGAGACAGACAGAGGACCTTCATTTCTTCTTCGGCTGCCCAGCAAAGCATTTCCTGAGGAGTTCATCGAAGTTGTCGGTTCGTTTCCTGAGGAGTTCATCGAACATCTTCCTTGGAGTTGACAGTTTGCTGACTGCTTTACAGAATTTGGACTCGTGCATACCCACTGTTGCATGAGTCACTTTTATAAATTTTGTAGTCATAGACACCTCTCATTGATTCTGTTTCCCTAGAGAACCCTAACTAATACAGTATCTATAAAAGGTTCTTGGGACCATGTGAGTGCCAGGAGGCTTCAGGATCCCCTAAAAGCATACACAAACTGTTGAGTAATATACATTTCCTGGGGGAATGGTTCATTGCTTTCGTCAGATGCCCAAAGATGGCTATATAGCTCAAGAAGTACTGTTCCGGGGAAACTTTAAGAGGAGGGTAGTTGAGGTGCTCACACAGGTATGACAGGCTTCTAGTCATTCTCTTTGCTCCAGAGCATTCATTATTGTAGTTAGAATTAGAAAATTAAAAAAAAAAACCTGACATTCATGAGAACTTAAAATGAGCCAAATACTCTCTGGCAGCATCTATCTATCTATACTGTCTATATAGATAGTATAAATAGATAAATTTAATACTGCATCCCTAATCCTTTGACAACCTCTGCTTAGAAATTATTTCCATTTTTTTAAAAAACGACCACATAAAGGACGATACTGTGTTTTAAAACTTCAACTTCCATGTGAGACCAAGGGAAGAGATATTTAGTTGGTGCAAGATCTATATTTCCTAAACAATTTAAGGCATACAGCTTGTTCAAATAACATAATTACATGGAACTTTGAATAGGAAGTGAGACCTGGTAGGTTTGCATAGGTTAGTGTGAAATAGCGACACATCCCAAAGTAATTTGGGCAGAAAATAAATATATGCAGGCCCCCCCTGAGGAGCTGGGGGAAGATGTGGAGGTGTTGGGCCTCCTCACCTGGATTGTTGCTGATGTTCTCACAAAAACTGAGGACTGGCGGTTTGGTTTACTGAGCCCTCTATCTTGGGACTTGCCCTTATGAAGCTCATTACTGCAAAGGAGGGGCTAAACCTGCTTGTGATTGTACTGAGAGTCTCCTCCTGAGTGCTTCTTTGTTGCTCAAATGTGGCCCTCTCTCTCTAGCTAAGATAATTTTGCAGGTGAACTCACTGCCCTCCCCTCTACATGGGATCTTACTCCCAGGGGTGTAAATCTCCTGGCAATGCAGGATATGACTCCCAAGGATGAATCTGGACCCGACATTGTGGGAATGAGAACATCTTCTTGACCAAAAGGGGGATGTGAAATGAAACAAAATAAAGTTTCAGAGGTTGAGAGACTACAAATGGAGTTGAGAGGTCACTCTGGTGGGCATTCTTATGCAAAAAAGATAACCCTTTTTAGGGTTTAATGCATTGGAATAGCTAGAATTAAATACCTGAAACTGTCAAACTGCAACCCAGTAGCCTTGACTCTTGAAGACGATTGTATAACAATGTAGTTTAAATTGGGTGACAGTGTGATTGTGAAAGCCTTATGGATCATACTCCCTTTAATCACTGTATGGGTGGATGAGTAGAAAAATGGGGACAAAAACTGGGTGAAAAATAGAGTAGAGAGGGGATGATTTGGATGTTCTTTTTTACTTTTATTTTTTATTCTTATTCTTGCTTTTTCTGGTATAAGGAAAATGTTCAAAAAATAGATTGGGGTGATGAATGCAAAACTATATGATGGTGCTGTGAACAGTTGATTGTATACCACGGATGACTGTATGGTATGTGAATATATTTCAATAAAACTGAATTCAAAAACATAAAAATAAAAAACAGAAAACAAAAAACAAAACAACCACAGCTCAAAACACCTTACATTGCCCAAATTCATATAGCTCATCATGCTGCTGAAATTCAAATGCAAGCCTGTCAGACTCCACTCTCCAATAACAGAGACAATAAGACAAACTTCCTGCCCTCGATGGCTCATAGTCCAGGAGGAAAGACAGAGCTGCATATCACCAGTGGTGAGGAATGAGGCCGAGGTCCGGCCACCGGGGAGGAGGGCTGGGAATGCCCAAAGAGAAGGAGGAAATGTTTGAGCCAAGTCTTGGAGGACAATGAGAATCTAATGGCAGAGAAGATGGTGGGAGGGTTGAAATGACAAGTGAGGAACAGTACATGCAAAAGGCACAGACCATGAGGAAGAGGAGGATTGAATTTTGCAGAGCTGGTGCTCTGATTCTTGGGAAGAATGAATCCTTGCTAGCTCTTCGGGAAATAGGACAAAGACCAATCATTGTCTCAGGTCTTAGAAAAAAGAAATTGCCAATGTGATTTCAAAATAGATTGGACTTCATCAAAATTATAAACCCTTGGGCTACAAAGGACACCATCAAAAAAAGTGAAAATGGCAACCCATAGCATGGGAGAAAATAATTGCAGATCAGTATCTGAGAAGGGACTTATATCCCAAATATATGAAGTACTTTGACAACCCAACAACAAAAAGACAGGTAACCCAATTTTAAAAATAGGCAAAGGATTTCTTCAAGAAGACATACAAATGGCCAATAAGCACACAAAAACACAGTCAATATCACTAGTCATCAGGGAAATGCAAATTATAACCACCATACACCCACTAGGATGGCTCAAATAAAAAAAGACAGACAAAAACAAGTGTTGAGGAGGAGATGGAAAAATAGGAACATTTAGACACTGCCAATGGGAATGTAAAATGGTGCAGCTGCTTTGGAAAACAGTTTGGCAGTTTCTCAAAAAGTTAAACATAGAGTTACCCCAAGACCCAGCAATTCCATTTCTAGGTATATACCCAAGAGAACTGAAAACATATTCACACAAAAACCTGTACACAAATGTTCACAGGAGCATTATTCATAATAAGCAAGAAATGGAAACAACCCAATGCCCATAAATTGAGGAATAGAGAAACAAAATATGGTATATGTAATATAATGGGATGTTATTCATCCATAAAAAGGAATGAAGGATTGATACATGCTAGAACATGGATAAACCCCAAAGACATTATGCTAAGTGAAAGAAGCTTGTCACAAAAGACCAAATTATGACTATTTATATGAAATGCCCAGAATAGGCAAATCTATAGAGGCAGAAAGTAGATTAGGGGTTGCCAGAGACTGCAGGAAGTGGGGGGGAGAGGGGGGAGGGGGGTGGTGATTGCTACTGAGTACAGATTTATTTTTTGGGTCATGAAAATGTTCTGAAATTAGATAGTAGTGATGGTTACACAACTCTGAATGTACTAAACACTACTGAATTGTATACCTTAAAAGGTTGAATTTTATGGTATGTGAATTACATGTTAATAAAATTATGGTTAAAAAAGTGGTGGGGGGATCACTCCTGAAGCAGAGTTGTTCTTATGCCAGAACAAGCAAAGTGAAGAAGGGACCTTAGATGATGACAACAATAACAATTATAACAGCTAGCTTCAATCATTTATTCTTTCAATAAATATTCATTGAGCATCTACTAAAGTCTACATGTTGGGATACAGAGGTAACTAAGACAGACAAAAAAAAAAATCTCTGTCTTCATGGAGATCCTATTCTAATGGGGAAACAGACAGTAAGTAAAGAATTCAGTAAGATGGGTAAAGATGTGCTACTCAGAAAAATAAAGCAGGGTAAGGGACCAGGGAGAGATAGGGGAGATCAAGTACTGTGTTACATAGGGACTCTTGGAAAGGCCTTTAGGAGGTCACATTTGCACAGAGATCTGAACAAAGGGAATTCTGTTTGGTGTTTACCTTATGCCAGGCACTGAGCTGAGAGTTCATATGCTGCATACTACTTAATCCTCTTAACAACCTATGAGGTAGATACTACTATTATCCCCATTTTACTGATTACAAAATCCAGGTAGAGAGGAAAATGGAGCTGGTTTCAAACCTAGGTGTTTTCCTTTTATGGTACTTTATAAATTTTCAAAGCTCTTTCAGGCAAATGGAATTACATATGTGGAAATGCTTTGTGAATGACAAAATGCTATACAAAGGTAAGTAATTATATTTTTTAAAACGATCTGATTTGACCTTCATGGCATCCCTGTGACAGAGATAAGGTGTGCAATATCATACCATTGTGTAGTCAAGAACAAACACACAACTTTAAAATACAATGTAAAGTGACTTGCCCAAGGTCACAAAATTAGCATGTTCAAAACTAGTACCCATGTTTTTTAAGGAGCATTATTTTAAAGTTTTGTACTTGTGTTTCTATTTTAGATTCCTAGGTTGCTTAAGAAAATACCATGAAATGGGTCTGGCTAAACAATGGTAATTTATTGGCTAAAGGTTTGAGGCTGGGAAAAAGTCCAAATTAAGACATCATCAAGGTGAGGCTTTCTTCCCAAAGACTGTGGCATTCTGGGGCTGGCTTTTGGTGATCTTTGGTTCTTAGCTTGTCACACAGCAAAGCACATGGCGGCCTCTTCTGGCCTCTTGATTGTCTTTTGGGTTCTGCTGAATTGGAGCTTCTTGCTTCCGTGGTTTTCTTGCTTTCTCTGTTTGAATTTCATTCCCCTGATAAAGGACTACAATAATAAGATTAAGACCTATCCTGATTGAGGTGGGCCACACCTTAACTTGAAGTACAGAGTACAGATTATAATGGGTTCATACCCACAGAATGGATTAGATTTAAGAAAATGTTTTCTGTCACAGTTTCTCTATTGGAACAATAAATTCTGCTAAGAATTTTTCTTGTCAAGCTTATTTATAACTATATTAGTTATTAGAATTAAAAACTGTTTAGAGTTCATAAATAAATTTTTGAATTATACCCTTTTCTGTATCTTTAATTCCACTCACCTACAGGCAATTTCCTTCTTCCTATTCTTCTCCTTCCCTCTCTCTCTCTCTGTTTCTCTCTCTCTGTCTCTGTCTGTCTCTCTCTCTCCTTTAGTTAACACATGGAAGAGGCAGATGTTCTTTTACCAGACTACGACCAGATCACTAGTTCGCAAGATAGAGGCACTGTGCAGTTACTGGGTTTCTTAAGATGACCCAAATGGGTTTTGAAAAGAAATTACTACCCAAGTGATTGAATGTGTTTGATTTTAGTTGCTCTAGATCAGAGGGGACTAGCAACATTCCCAAATGTAAGACTCATTACAAAAAAATGGTGGCATTTATTCTTCCCTTCATCCACAAGACCAGAGCTTGGGCCCCTCACTGATCACTTAGGACCAAAGCCAGAGGCTGTGAGATGTGCAAGATTTCAGGAAGCCCCAGCAGTGGGGATTTGGTCTGTGAGTGGTACCTGGGGCAAGGTGGCTGTTTAGGGGCCTGAGGATCCTTACCTTACGGGCCCTCCTACTCTCATCCCCAGTAAAGCTTGGCTCAGGACTTCTTTCCTGAACCTTTGAGTAAACTGCTGCTCAAACCTTCTTTAGGGACTGGAAGTCACACTGTTCTGAAACAGAGAAGGACCTAGACCCCTTTGCAGCCTTTGGTGGGCTTGGGAACCCCGTGGCTGATCAGGAGGGGACCCAGCTTTAGAGAAGGGTGGCAAGGGTGATTTCTACAATGTTCTTCCCAGGAGAGCAGCTACAGGTGTACCGAGGGACAGAAAACAGTGGGGCTGAGAGTGAGTTATATAAACATGAAAAAATCTCCATGTTAAAAAATAATAAAAACAACGGCAATCAGTTCTGCCTCAATCTCCCCCCACCACACCTTCTTCCAGTTCTTTCCTGTTACTTCTCTTCCTGATGAAGCAGTCCAGAGGCAAAGTACTCTCACTTGCTCCTTCTCTTTTTTCCCTTCCAATCTCTGCAAACTGGCTTCTCCCTATCCCAACTACTCTATTGAAACCACTCTTAATAATGTCATTGTGGCATCCATTTTGCCAAAAACACTACACCAGCATTTCCCAAAGTGGTTTCTGCAGAATGCTAGATCCTCGTTATGCTTGTTTTTGTTTTTAAAGAGGACAGTGGTCAAATCATGTTGGAAACTCCACATCCTCTACCTTTATCTTAAAGAGTCTCATACCCATTAACCTAGGCAGGACTCTGGAGTGTACTTCAATCCTCTCTCCTCTGTCTTCTCTCTCCCTGCCTGATTTCCATTTAGGACACTTCATCTAACACCTGCAGGTGGGGGTGCGGGTGGGGTGGTCACTGCAGCTACAGCATTGCATATATTATTCTCCAGTTAATATAACCATCTCATACATCCTCTTGCTCATTTATTTCTTATATTCATTTACTGGAGATGGGACTCTACACCTGAAGCTCCCGAGGCTGCCCATATCTGCAGGCACTGATGGCCTGATCAAATGGACCTGGAATTAATTTTTTCTTCCTTTTGTACTTTTTTGTCCTCCCCACCCCCTGCCCATTATATTAAAGATATAGTCATAACATTTGCCTATAAAGTCCAGATTCACTCATCTGATCTTCAAAGCCCTTTACAGACTGGCTCCATCATTATTATCATAATCCCATGCTGGATGACTTTGCTGATCCTGAGCTGAGCATTGGATACCCCTGGAGAGTGGAGCCAGAACCTCTTCACCATGTAGCTATTTGCATTCACTGATTTGCATCAGAGCTAAAGACCTCTCTGCTTTGGGTAAAATACTTGAACCCTGTTTACAATGGGTTAAGACTATAAAAAGAAATGAAAGAAAATGGAATTACTATGGCTAAGAGATTTTAAATGGAGTCAGGGAGGTCATTCTGAAGGTTACTCTTAAGCAAATCTCAGCCAGATATCATAAATTGCCAAAGTATGCAAAATCTCAAAACCCTAAGGACATCGAGACAGCATAAACAGCCCAAAGGGTAAAGAATTCAGTAAACCATCTAACCTGATGGACATTTGGAGTGCCCCAAATATCTACCAATCATAAACAACTTATGTTATCTTCATTTTCTTTAAAAACCTGTGCTGGTTTGGAGCTGTTATGTACCCCAGAAAATACAGTGTTCTTTCAATCCATTCTTGTGGGTGCAGCCCTATTTTGGGTGGGAACTTTTAGTTAGGCTATTGCAATTGAGATGTAACCCAGCCCATTCAAGGCGGGTCTGAATCCTTTACTGGAGTCCTTTATGAGAGGATAAAAGGCAGAGACATTTGAAGAGAGAACAGAGAGGGAAACACTCAGAGACATTTGGAGACAGCCATTGAAACCAGAACCAGGAGAGAAGGACCAGCAGATGTCGCCATGTGCCTTTGCACATGAAGAGGATCCCCAGATGCCGTCAGCCTTTCCTCAGAGAAGGTATGTTCTTCTTGATGCCTTAATTTGGACATTTTCTTGGCCTTTGAACTGTAATTTGCACCCTAATAAAACTCCATTGAAAAGCCAACCCATTCCTTGCATTTTGGCAGCTTTAGCAAAAATTGAAAACAAAACCCTTCCCTGGAAGCGCCAAGATGAGACACAATTTGGGTTACTACCTGAATCTGTGCTCCCCAAATTGCAATTCTAAGACCCCAAATAAATGCCTTTGTTGCCCTGCAGCTTAGTTTGCTATTTCTTGGTTGACAAGATATATAGACATGTCTGACTAAAAGCCCCAGGAGGAAGCTGGGTTTCTCGGAAAGCACATTGGTAAGAGGAATCTGGTGCAGGGAACTGGACAGTGAGTGCACACAGAGATGACCCTCTCTGTCCTGGACTCAGACTGCCTGGGTCCTAACCTCACTTCTGCTGCTTACCTGGGCACATTTCTTAACCTCTCTAAGCCTCATTTTTCACCTGTGGGAAATGGGTGCAGTTATAGTACTTCACAGTTTGTTTGAAGATGAAATAAGCTGATGTATGTAAAGTGCTCAGCAATTGTTTGTGTTATCGGCAACATGGCTTTAGCATCAGGAGTGGGTAGTGGGTTGTTCTGGATGGAATGGCCATGGACCCTAGAAATTCTGCTGTCTTGATTTGTGAGCTCTGGGGAGAAGATGTCTGTGTGAAGATTCTGTAAGCTTTTGGCACTCAAGATCCTTTCTGTGAACTTCTCCACTAGCCACCCCTACTTCCACCCCAATACCATACTCTCATCACCAAATTCTAGAAAAACAACTTAGGTAATGCTAGAGTACATTCTCCTCTTTCTGGAAGAGCAACAGCATGGATTTCAACAATCAAGATGCAAAGGCTTCATTCCAGCTCCAGCTTTTAGGCAGTGGTAACAATAGTGATCAGGGCCAGGCAATGGTTCTCTGGCTTCTGCTGTCTGAACCTGCAGGGTTGTAAGCTAATTAGCTATGGCAGAGAGCACTAAGCAAGTCTGACAGAAGCACACAAGAGTATGCCCCAGTTATCTGCAGAACTGCCGCACAAGGCTGGACTTCTGCAGCCTGCCCAGAAGAGATGGAGAGACTTTAGATTGGCCAAGTGAACCTACCTCTGGTGAAGCCTAGACACCTGGCAAATTTATCTAATAATAGCAATCACTTATTCAGGGCTTACTATTGCCAGGACAGAGGCTGGGCACCTTTCAAATGTTAACTTATTTACTGAGCACAAAGTTTTATAAAGTACAAAAAGTTGTTTCCATTTTACAGATGAAATTAATCCATTTGCCTAAGGTTGACATAGGTAGTAAGTGGTAGAGCCAGGTTTTGGATTTTAATCTGACTCGGAAGCCCTTGCTCTTAACCTTTATATTACCTTGCTTTCCCTCAGTCTGCTCCTCTAGCCATATCTTTCAGTATTGTTTTACACACACTCTTTGTTTAACTTTGACTATCTCAAATCTATCAGTTTGGTCTACAGTTCTTTCCTTTTTGTTTCCACAAATTCTGCGCATCATGTTCAATAGCATCTTGCCTCCAGGATAGTCACCATTCCCTTTTTTCTTTTTCTTTTTTTCTTTGGTTTTGGACCTTTAATAAAAGTAAAAAAATGAATGCAAAAAGAACACAATGTTGAAAACTGTACGAACGTGAATCTCACTAGACGTTCAAATCTGGTATAGTGCAAATTTTGTTTATACTATTTTACATTTTTTTACAAGCTCAAATCAGTTTGGTTCATATACTTGCTATAAAGTATAGGCAGAAAAAATTCTTCAAAGTCACATTTTTTGGCTATATTATTTCTAACAGATATAGACTTACTTCCATTTTTAGAGGAAAATATACTTAAATTGTTTGTGCATGACCAAGCAGAGTTTAAAGATTCAATTACTGCTTTCATCTGATAACTTCTGGTTTTTCATAAAATGCTGACCTCTCCATTGAAAATTATTTCACATAACTAATCATTCATTTTCAATTTCAAAAAATGTTTAAGGGATCATTCCAAAGTTCAGAATGATTCCATTTTCCCCCTAAAACAAATTAGCTTTAGTAACCTAAAATTTACTCCAAGATATTGCCCTCAAAACAAAACAAAACAACCCCAGCAAGGATTATCACATAAACAAAACCACATTCCTACATCAACACTCATAGGCAAGTTAGTCTAAATTTCCATTCTCCTGGCTGGGGACTTCTATTTAAAAGGAAAGCCTTTCAATCAAGCCTAAACTAACAGAATTTAAAACAAACCAAAAATATTTAAGTTATATAACAAAAAGTAAATTTGTAAGTAAAAATTATGAGTATACTAAAACCACAAAATGAGTATTTCAAAGGACTATGGTTTAGTGGAAGGCACAATAAAGTAACTTCACAACTGAAAGAAATTATTGCTGAATTTTGCCCCCATGCAGCACTGAAATTAATGCAGATTTCTCTCCTGAACAACTCAAACATTAAAAAAAATACTAAATATTTCAGAGACTACAGGGCTCAGATTGGTTTTCACATATATTGCACTTGAAGTTTAAGACTCAATACTTGCAAATTAGGTCTAATATGGTCTATGCCATTAAAGAGTACATTTTACTCACCAATATAATTGAATATTTAGAAACACCAAATGGTTAATGTAGTGACATATGCACTTTTCTTTTTACAAGGCAGTCACAGATTGCAAATCGTATAGGGCTGTGGAAAAAAAATAGTAATCTCTATTCTGGCGTACCAAAGAAACAACAAATAATTTTGGATAACTGAGATTGAAATACATGGCAGAGACGTATTCACTCTTAGATGATCATGGATTTGGGGTAAGACTTCATAAACAGGTGGAAATTTCAACATAGCATAACTTCAAACGCCGAGTTTTCATTGCATTTTGCTTTCAGTAAGGTTGTCTACACAAAATTCCATGGGTAGAGCAAAAAGTATAGTTTATATACTGGTTATATTACGTAAGTGTGTCACTGAGTGTGCTACCGCAGGATTAAATGAGAGTTTGATTCCTAAAGCATGGCAATGCTATGACCTGACATGGAGGAGAACCTCCCTACACTCACTCTGGCTTTTGTTTTTTTGTTTTTTAACATCCCTATTTTAAAATATTTTTTGGATAGATATTATTCCTATTACACCACACTTCATCTTTGTTATGCACCATCAACCCATCCCTTTTGGACACTGATACAAAACCAGTAATTGGTAATTAAGTTTCAGTTCAAGCCTTTGAAATATGGCAACTTGTTTTTAATAATATAAATGAAATCTGATACTTGGGAAATTGCCACCTGCCTGAGCTTCTATACACAGCCTGGGATCAGATGCTTCCAGAGCACAGACAGGTACAAATGCAGTCAATCAAAGGAAGATTTCAAGGTTAGTAGTTATTCTTTCCATGCCACTATTCTAAAACAGGTGAGTATTTTTTTCCAGAAGTCATTTGTACAGTCAGCCCAATCTAAATAGGTTATTTGGGAAAAAGATAATCCAACATCACAGCTTTTCTTCCCAAATCTTGCTTATTCTTCTGAATCAGAGGGTTTGAAGACTCAATCGCTATGTGGCTTTTTGGGATTACCAAAGCCAGTTGTCATTCTGTGTTTCCTACCATTACACCTCCTGAGAAAAATAAGCATGGAGCCAAGAATAAATACAGAGAAATTTGGGGGATGTATACTGACTACAAACAAGAAACTGAGTGATCATAGCTAGAAATTCTATGGTAATTCCAAGCCCAAGACCACGTCTTGAATGATCAAATGTTCACCGAGGGCCCAAAGATAGGGCTGCTAAAGTCCAGGACAGCTGAATGTTATTGGCAAAATCCACTTAACTGGCATGATTAATGCCAACAAAAACTGCTATACAGCACATTAGGCTGGCCCTCTCTCTCTTAAACTTGTGTGATTCTCCAGGATGGCTGGCAATACAGAGTAAGCCCACGACAGAAGCTGCTGTCCCACGATAGGGAGGAACCCAGACTGAGGAAAATAGTTTCTTCTGGGGAAAGGTTGACATTCCTCTGTATCTGCAGCAGGTAGAGCACCAGGGCTAGGACAACCCCAAAGAAAAAAAGCACAAGGCTCCTCTGCACCAAGTGATGACGCCAACTGTTAGTGGGGCTGCTGCGGCTACTGTGGATGCTGGTACCAGTGCTGCCGCCTCTCCAAAAGGGGTCAACGGACGGACCACTGTGGTCCACCAGCAAAGAGGGGCTGGGAACAGACGAATTTATCATTTCTCCCACTTTCGCTGCCATTCCTCTCCAGCCCTGGCTTTCAGGTGTTTTGTGTGCCTCCCACTGTTAGCACAGGAACAGCTCCAGAAGTGACCGGGTAATCTGGGCATCTGTTATCACCAAGGTCTGAGATGAGGTTCCTGCCTGAGGGCGCCCCCTGGCGGGCTCTTGGAGACCAAGGAGGCGGAGTGACTGAGGAGGAGCCGCCGCTGACCGGAACCGGCCCCTAAATTTCCCCGCCCACCATTCCCTTTTATCTCAGCATATTTGCCATGTCTGTATACTCCTGCTGTTTTTATCTACTAACACTGCATTTGGGGGAGGATCGACATCTTTACCACTCAAAGTATACCTCGCGGACCAGCAGCTTAGGCATCTCTGGGAACTTGTTAGAAATTCAGAATCACAAATCTCACCCCAGACCTACTGAATCAGAACCTTCATTTAAATAAGATCCCCAGGGGATTCGTGTGCACTTCAA
Organism: Choloepus didactylus; assembly: GCF_015220235.1. Lineage (NCBI taxonomy): Eukaryota > Metazoa > Chordata > Mammalia > Pilosa > Megalonychidae > Choloepus > Choloepus didactylus. The sequence continues at coordinate 42,853,359 of NC_051313.1, forward strand.
GTTTGAGAAACACGGGTCCACAGCTTTGATCAGAAATCCTGAAGCTACTAAGTTGTAGAGTAGGTAGTGATCCAGTACAGAGATTTCAAAAGCCAATAGGATGCTGGCCTCAGCATATTAAGAACTGGCAAGATTACCTGGTGAGACCTCACTCCCCTTCCCCAGCTCTTAGTCCCCCAGCATTTAAGCAGGATGTGGGTTGTCATGGTGATGAGAGGCAGCTACATGGGAGGATACTGAAAACATGAGAAGGGCTTAACTTAGGTAAATGATTGAATTGTTTCTAAAAATTTGGCTGCTAGTCGGAATCACCTGGGGTAGATTCTGATACAACTGGTGTGGGGGAGTGGCATAGGCATTGGAAAAATTTTAAGGGTCCCAAAGTGATTCTTATCTGCCACCAAGTTCGAGAATCACTGACTTATTCTCACTACTTTGTCCTTTCAGTTAATACAAGTCTTGGGTTTGTGTTTTATTCAAAGATACTTTAAAACAGTGTTTCCTATACTTCTTTGATTTTAACACTTACCTGGGGTACTTATTTAGAATACAACTACCAGGCCCCAGAATCACCAAGGTCCTGGGAGCTAGAATTTTAACCAGCACGCAAGGGCTCCTTCTCATAGGAGAGGTTTGAGAAATACTGCTTTCAAAGGCCAGGGATTAGTAAATCTAAAATCTGCAGTGCTTGCCTGCTTTTGTTGTCTTCCTCAGTTTCTGGAAGGACACTTAATCCTTATCCATCAGGAACTAAATGGTTTAAAAAACAGAACAGTGGTCTCAGCTCCTTCTACAGCTTTCTGAGGGAAAATGTTTTCTTATCAATTCCCAGACTGACTGTAATCCAGAGTCTAACATAACTCTTGTACGAGGTCTCAAATACGTGTTAAATAAATAAACGAATGATTAAATAACCCTGAAAAAGAGCACCAGAGTGGCAGGAGGAAGGAACCAGAAAGCTGGCTGTATCCCTGAATTCCTTACCTTTGAACATCCCAGTACACATGCACATACACAAATGACATTCACACACATCCAAGCAGTATCATATACTTTGCTTCAGCAAACTCAACAAAGGAAAAACAGATAAATTAGGAAGTGGTTATTCACAATGCAGAAGGATTATTTGTTTTATGAAAACAAGTCACTAGAGCAGTGGTTCTCAAAGTGTGGTCACCAGGCCAGCAGCATCAGCATCACCTGGGAACTTGTTAGAAATGCAAATTATCAGGGTGTCCCAGATCTACAGAATCAGAAGCTCTGGGATGGAGCCAGTGATATGCATTTTTATAAGCCCTCTAGATGATTCTGATGCAACTAAAGCATGAGAACTAATATTCCAGAGGAGTTCTTCAAAATAGGAAGTTCCCCTCCTAATACAAAGAATGTTCAGGAACACACCGTCCCAAAGAAACTTACCTGTATTTTAAGGCTGAGCATCTCTACACTTCTTCAGAAAGCTTCCATACTGTAGCTGAGGATTCCTTTTATAAAGCATGTATTTAATATTATTGATATTAAATACATTGAAGTGTATAGAACAAGATAGAAAAATATAGTATGTTGCACATAGTGAGGGTTAAGCATTCTTTCACGAAACTTTTCAGTAAAACACTGTCAGTATGTAAAATATATTTCTTACTATGAACAACAGTCAAAAAAGTTTGAAAAGCACATTTGTATATGTCTGTGATTAGGTTTGGCAGTTGCTTCTTATCCAGGTAAACAGTGAATGACATGCAAATGGGCATAAAGAAGGGCTAATTATGAGGGTCAAATCTGTCATCCCTACTAAGGAAGAACATTCATTTAAAAGGCTGTTCATTCCTGTAGTCATGTCTCAAATTCAGGCAGTTAACAGGTTGTAGTTGTCTGCCTTTTTCCCCACAGTGACTTGGTTTTGGTGAGAAAAGATGAAGGTGCTTGGAGATCACAAAGCTATTTATGCTAACCTACTGGAATGCGTCATGACATATTCAACAACTGCTCAGATTAACTCATTTAGTGCTGACCTACTGTGGAAATAAACAAGACCACCCAAATAAAAACAAACAGAGGCAATTTACCCAGAATTTGCTATAGCAGGGGAGTCAGCCACCATCAGTTATGTTTGGCAGAGACTCAAAGGTGGGCAGGGGAATGGGGAAGCTTCATTGTAAAACAACAAAGGGAAGGCTTTGGGTGTGTTCTGATCAGAGGTTGTCAGCCTGGGAAGCTGGAGATGGGCTAACTAGAAGTGGGAAGTCTTACATGGTTGGTTTGGGGAGTGTACTGGCTGATTGATCCTGAGTTGGAAGCAGGTGCAAAAACTTGGGAAGCCAGCAATTATTGTCTGAGTCCTGACTGTTTGGTGCTGATTGCTGCAGAGATTGTGCATCGGCTTCCCTGACTGGTGTCTTTATTTGTAGTTTGGCTTTCCAGGCTGGTTGCTGTAGAGGTTGTCAGTCAGAGCTCTGTTGTTATATATGGTTTGGCCCTTACCTGTTTATATACTCAGTCTCTCATTACATAGCAAAGCAAGACAACAATTTAACTTGTAGGGAAAGTTTATTCATTTATTTAATACATTTGACCCCTTATGGACTTGCCAAGTGAATTGGAAATTAAATTGAGTGCTAAACTAGTTGATCTGTAGTCCAAAGTTAGTGTGGGCAGGGATGGCCCATGCCAATGTACTTTTTTTTTTTTTTTTTTTTTAATCATCATTTTATTGAGATATATTCACATACCACGCAGTCATAGCCAATGTACTTTTGATGAACTAGAAATGCCACTGATGCTCAGACTTCTTGGCTGGTGATCAAACAGCTCTCGGTGGGTGCTCTGAGTCTGCCCTACTCTGATGTGAGCTGTGAGGACAGAGGACCACCATAGCAGCCCCAGCTACTCCTCCTCTGGAGCCCTCTGCAGCCCAGCTACAAAGCAGGCTCCCAACCCAGCTGATTGCCATGGACACTTTAATTTGCTTCTGAAGTTACTCAGCCCCAGTTCCTGCTCTAGGCACAACTGTTACAACCTGAAGAGGTCCGCCTTCTAATAGTCTCCTCTGTCAATTAAGAGTCTCAGCCAGAGACAAACCACAGCACATGGAATTAATGATTAGAGAATCTCATCAGTTAGCTACCCAGTTTCAGTGGACCATAGTCATTCTTTGTGGCATCTATTAAAAGAAAAACTTTTCATTAAATTTAGGATCTTACACCTTTATTGAGTGATTCATGAATCATGCAGCATCCCATTCAGAAAGTAGAAGGGAGCACTGTGGAGGGGGTGGAAAAGCTCCAGGAGCCAATATAGGGGAAACAGAAGCAAGTGAGGAAATGTTCTGATTGGTTGACGTTAAGTTTCCATTTTACATGGCGGGGGTGAGGGGTGGATTACAAAGTGGGAAGCAGATACACATTGAATAGTATGGCATAGTTGCCCATTTTGATAAGCTATCTCTACTGGGCTAAAATTGGTTTATCACCAGGTGTTGCTTATCTGCAGATCTGTAGGATGCATTCCATTGTTCCATTTTCTTGAAAAGTGCCTGCAGAGCAATTGTTTTTGTCTTCTGGAAAATTCTTTCTCAGAAACAGGTACCTCCTGGCAATGCTCAGGGCAGGTGCCCATTTTATTTTACTTAACACATTTGAACCCCTTCCAAAATTTGGAAATTTCCCATCTCATGAGGTGGTACGTCTATCCCACCGTAGAAGATAAAACTGCTAAATGTACACACTTCCCAACCTTCCCTGCTCCTAGGATGTGGCTCAGGATCCAGCCTCCACCAACTGAACACCTATCCCAGACTTCAACTTCCTCTCTATACAAATGCCAAACAGCCTACAACACTCTCTATTTCCTATCATCTGCACCTTCTGATGTTTTCTAGCACAAACCAGGAAGTTGGGGAGAGACAAGGGGAGAAAGAAAAGAGGGAAAAGAGCCAGTGAAACTTGTTTTAAATGGAGGATCCTGACCAGGCTTTTGCTCAAGTTTCAGCAGAAAATCCAGTTTCTGAGATTATGATAGTTAACAAGCATTGACTTAGTACCTGTAGTAAGGAGATAGAACATATGGAATGTGAACAAGTTTTAAAAAATTATAAAATGATATATCAGCAAGTTCAGTGTGATAGTATAAATTGAATATCACTCATTCAGCAAATAATATGCACCTACCATAAGCCACTCACTATTTTAGTTACTTAGGATGCAACAATGAACAAAACAAGATTCTAAATTTTATGAAGTTTACTTTCTAGATGGGGGAGATAGTCAATGAACAAATAAACAAATATAGAATATGTCACCCAGTGACAAATGCTCTGAAGAAAAAGAAAGAAAGCAGTTAGAAAATGAAAGAGTGCTCCTTTTTAAATAAGAAGCTCCCCTCCTGATAATACAAAGAACGTACAGGAAAAGCATGTCTAAAGAAGTAACATTTGAGCAGAGGCCTGAATGAAGAGACTAAGGGGGCCACGGGGATAGCTGGGGGAAGAATATTCCAGGCAGAGGGACTCACTATGTGCAAAGGCCCTGAGCAGGACTCTACCTGCTGTATTGATAGAACAACAAGTAACTCAATGTGGCTGGGGTGAAATTAAGTGAGAGGGCAGTTGTAGGAATTGAGCAAGACAGGTAAGGGGTGGAAAATAGATGTGAGGCAGGACAGGCATGGAAAGGCAGGAGTAGAAGTGAAATACAGGAGCCAGAAAAGTGAGGTGAGGTATGCCAAAGAAGTCTGTTGGGGGACGTAGCTTTTGTATGAGATCTTGATGTTAATGAATAGAAAGTATATTCTGGGTAAAAAGGAAAGAAGAGTGAAAATGGAGACCCTTTGTTTCCTCCAGGACTGTACTTAAACCATGCTACTTCACACCATTTCCTTTTTCTTTCTTTCTTTTCAAAGCATCCAGAGGAGAAAACAATGTTTCCCACTTATGTATTCCCTAAACGAAAGCTAATTTCAAAGGGAACATTGTTAATACTTAGCCTGTAACCTGCAATCTGGATTTAAGAGTGTTTTCCTATCTTTGTTACTCCCATTCACAGCCAGACTCATGCTATTCTTCACATGTGCTCTGGGTGGACTCCTGATGTCATTTTTCTTCAAATTTTATTTACGCTTCAAGGTCTAACTCAATTTCCACCTCTTCCTTGGAGCCTTCTAACTCCCTCTGCCAAAAGAAATGACTCTTTCCTATGAGCTTGCAAAAAACTTTATCTGTAGGTCTCTTATAGCATTTATACCTTGGGTTTTAGTTACTTATTGGAATGTATGTACTCCCCATTAGACTGTGGAAGTTTCCTGAGGTCAGTGATGCTGTCTTCAATATCCTTGTATTGCCCGTACCAGTTAGTAGAGTATCTGGGCCCAACAATGTTGGATGTTGGATGACTGAGTTTCTTCTTTATAATAATCCTTTCATTAGGGGGCTAGGAAGCACATTTAGTTTGGAGTTAGGGGAATATATTTAAGTGGTTTATAGCTACCTCTGTGTATAGTTTAGTTATTGCTGCCAGAAATACTCCTTCCACCCACTGGACAAACTCATGCAGCATTGTAGCATGAAAGAGTGATACACCTTGATAAATAATGTGATATTTCCCAGGGGCCTGGCACCTGAAGTATGGAGGTAGTGGAGGAGAAACACGATTTGAAATGTATGGAGTCAGAAACTACTCTCTGGAAAATTTCTCCCTCATCAGATGTTGCAATTCTAAGTAGATGATTCTTGAAGATGATTGTATAAACTATACAGCTTACATGGTATGACTGTGTGATTGTGAAAACCTTGTGACTGACACTCCCTTTATCCAGTGTATGGATGGATGAGTAGAAAAATGGGGACAAAAACTAAATGAATAATAGGGAGGGGATGGGGGGATGGGATATTTTGGGTGTTCTTTTTCACTTTTATTTTTATTCTTATTTTTTTTTTTAGTAATGAAAACACTCAAAAATTGATTGTGGTGATGAATGCACAACTAACTATATGTTGGTACTGTGAACTATTCATTGTACACTTTGGATGATTGTATGGTATGTGAATATATCTCAATAAAATTGAATAAAAAATTGTAAGTAGAGGATTTAATTCTCATTGAGCCTTGTCAGAAAGGGAAACCTCTCTTATTAGGAATATACTCAATGTGCAGTGTATGCAATTATAAATGTACCATATTTTAAAAATTCTGGTGTAAATCATGCAAAATAGTATTGATCAGAATTTTTGTGTTTGTAGGACACAAACCTATAGCAGTTATAATACATAATAAACCTATAGCAGTTATAATACATAATAAACATTAACTTGTCTACCTAATTTTATAATCATAATTTTATATTCTTTTTTTTTTGGCCTAAAAAATGGGAATTTATTGATTCATGGTTCTAAGGCTAGAAGTTCAAAATCAAGTCAATATTTGCTCTCCAAAGACTATGGTACTTCATGGCTGGCTGCCAGCAATCCATGAACCTTGTTTTTCTGTCACATGGAAGTGCACATAACAGCGTTGTCTCCTTTCTTTTCCAGATTCCATTGATTTCCAGCTACTTCTTTCTTCTCATGGCTTTCTTTGCCTATAAACCATATTGGATTAAGGCCCACCCTGATTCACTTTGGGCACACCTTAACTAATAACATCTTCAAAGGTCTTATTTACAAATGGGATCATACCCACAGGACCAGGGGTTGGATCCTGAACATGCCTTTGGTGGGAGACATGATTCAATCCCCAACACTAGATGAAGGTGTATTCATTGAATGGTTTTGAGAAACCTGGGCATAGAGTTAGAATAAAAACTCAGTGTACAGGGAAAAAAGATAAATGAGTTTTTAAAAATTCAGAGGATCATTGACAATGTTAATATTCCATAGAAATTAAATATTGAGATGAGAAGTTGAACAGTACTCGATGAAATTTTGTCACTGACTGAGAATGGTGGCATGGGGAAGATTGAAGAAGGGCATATTAGGGTGAGTGTATGAGCAGTAGGGTCTATAGTTGACACTGAAGACATGGAGAGTTACATGCATCTAGGAATTTAAAAAACTGGAGATGAGCAAAAAGAGATATTAAATAAAATGATAACCATTTTCAAGATAAGTTGACTAGTGTTCATTTGTTGAATGGGTTCCTGGGAACATAAAGTTCTCTTTCCTGCACTTTGGATACTTATTTATTTCTTTGGTCTTGTTATCAATTTCTTAAATGCTGTAGACCATGAATTATCAATGACAGGAAGTATTAATGATTCTTTTTTTTTCCTTTTTAATTTTTATTGGGATTGTTCAGATACCGTACAATTATCCAAAGATCCAAAATGTACAATCAGTTGTCCCTCGTACCCTCATACAGCTGTGCATCCATCACCACACTTAATTTTTGTTGAATTTTTAGAACATTTTTATTATTCCAGACAAGAAATAAAGTGAAAGATGAAAAAAAAAAAAAATAAAAAAAAGAAAAAGAAAAAGAAAAGGAAACTCGAATCTTCCCATATCCCTAAACAACTCCCCTCAATTATTGACTTGTAGTGTTGGTATAGTACATTTGTTACTGTTTATGAAAGAACGTTGAAATACTACTGACTGTAGTATACAGTTTGCAATAGGTGTATATTTCTTCCCTATATGCCCCTCTATTATTAACTTCTAATTGTATTGTCATACATTTGTTCTGGTTCATGGAAGAGATTTCTAATATTTGTACAGTTACTCATGGACATGCCCACCATAGGATTCAGTTTTATGCATTCCTATCTCTTGACCTCCAACTTTCCTTCTGGTGACATATATGACCCTGAGCTTCCCCTTTCCACCTCATTCACGCACCATTCAGCACTGTTAGTTATTCTCACATCTTGGTACTGACACCTCTGTTCATTTCCAAACATTTAAGTTCATACTAGTTGAACATTCTGCTCATACTAAGCAACCACTCCCCATTCTTAAGCCTCTTGGTACCTTATATTTCATGTCTATGAGTTTGCATATTATAATTAGTTCCTATCAGTGAGACCCTGCAATATTTGTCCTTGTGTGTCTGGCTCATTTCACTCAGTATATTGCCCTTGAGGTTTTGTCATCAACCCATTTTTTTTTTTTTTAAGGATGGTTTTGTTCACATACCATATATTCCATCCTAAGTAAACAATCAATGGTTCTCTGTATGGTCACATATTTATGTGTTCACTACCTTCACCACTACCTATATAAGGGCATCTACATTTCTTCCACAAGGCAGGAGGGAGAGTCAAAGAAGGTAGAGAAGCAAAAGAAAGATGAAAAAAAAAAATGACAGCTAGGAAGCAGCAAAAGGAAAAATAACCTTAAATCAAAGAAGAGTAAAGAGTAAGACACCACCAATGTCAAGTGTCTAACATGCCTCCCCTATCCCCCCCTCTTATCTGCATTTACCTTGGTATATCACCTTTGTTACATTAAAGGAAGCATAATACAATGATTCTGTTAGTTACAGTCTCTAGTTTACGTTGATTACATTCCTCCCCCAATGCCTCCCCATTTTTAACACCTTGCAAGGTTGACATTTGCTTGTTCTCCCTCATAAAAGAACATAGTTGTACATTTTATCACAATTGTTGAACACTCTAGATTTCATCAAGTTACACAGTCCCAGTCTTTATCTTTCCTCCTTTCTTCTGGTGTCTCACATGCTCCCACCTTCCTCTCTCAACCGTATTCATAATTATCTTTGTTCAGTGTACTTACATTGCTGGGCTACCATCTCCCAAAATTGTGTTCCAAACCACACACTCCTGTCTCCTCCTATCACTCTGTAGTGCTCCCTTTAGTATTTCCTGTAGGGTGGGTGTCTTATTCACCAAGTCTCTCATTGTCTGTTTGTCAGAAAATATTTTGAGGTTTCCATCATATTTGAAGGACAGCTTTGCTGGATATAGGATTCTTGGTTGGTGGTTTTTCTCTTTTCAGTATCTTAAAATATATCACACCACTTCCTTCTTGCCTCCATGGTTTCTGCTGAGAGATCCGCACATAGTCTTATTAAGCTTCCTTTGTATGTAATGGATTGCTTTTCCCTTGCTGCTTTCAGGATTCTCTCTTTGTCTTTGACATTTGATAATCTGATTATTAAGTGTCTTGGCGCAGGCCTATTCAGATCTATTCTGTTTGGAGTATGCAGCGCTTCTTGGATCTGTAATTTTATGTCTTTCATAAGAGATGGGAAATTTTCATTGATTATTTCCTGTATTATTGCTTCTGCCCCTTTTCCCTTCTCTTCTCCTTCTGGGACACCAATGATATGTACATTCTTGTACTTTGTTTCATCCTTAAGTTCCCAGAAACATTGCTCATATTTTTTCATTCTTTTCTCCATCTGCTCCTTTGCATGTGGGCTTTCAGGAGCTTTGTTCTCCAGTTCCTGAGTGTTTTCTTCTGCCTCTTGAGATCTGCTGTTGTATGTTTCCATTGTGTCTTTCATCTCTTGTGTTGTGCTTTTCATTTCCATAGATTCTACTAGTTGTTTTTTTGAACTTTCAATTTCTGCCTTATGTATGCCCAGTGTTTTCTTTACAGCCTCTATCTCTTTTGGGAAATCTTCTCTAAACTTTTTGAATTGATTTAGCATTAGTTGTTTAAATTCCTGTTTCTCAGTTGAAGTGTATGTCTGTCCCTTTGACTGGGCCATAACTTCATTTTTCTTAGTGTAGGTTGTAGTTTTCTGTTGTCTAGGCATCTGACCTCCTAGACCACCCCAATCAGGTTTTCCCAGACGAGAACAGGTTTAGGTCACAGAAGGAGGAAATATTCAGTATCCAGTTTCCCTGATGGTTTTTCTTAGAGGGCTGACACACCTGTGCTTTTCTGCCTGGCAGGTGCACCTGTTAGCCTGTCACTGGCTGGTGTAAGGGGGTGTGGCCTGTGGCTCTTCTCCCCCAGGCTTTGAGGTCTGGTTCCGGTAAGGCAGGTAGTAGAGCTGGGCCCCTCCCATTCCTCTTGGGAAGCTTTGCCCCCTCCAGAGAGGTCAGCTGCATATCAATAAGTTCTTTGTTTCTCTGACTCTGCTGATCAAAGTGTTTTGATTTGAAAATGGCTGAGGCTTTCTTTACTGCAAAGTGCTGTGGGCTGAAAATGGCTGAGGTTTTCTCCACAGAGAGAGAAAGGGACAGAAAGCTCCCAGGTTCACCCATCAGCCAGAGATAGCACCTGATCCTCTGGGCTCCCTGTCCTGAGACAGATATGTCCCCTGACTCTCCCAAGGTCAGTTGTCACCAAAAGCTTCTGTGTACTTGTTGGGGATTCGCTGTCTGTATTGAGCAGTTAATATTAAAACCCCAGCTGGAGCTGGGCTGAGAGAGTGCTGCTCTCTAGAACAGCGAGGCTTCCGTAAGGGAGGGGCTCTCGGCTCTCAGCTCTCAGTGTGGGTCCGCAGTTTTTACTTACAGATTTTATGCTGCGATCTTGGGCATTCCTTCCAATTCAGGTTGGTAGCTGATGAGTGGTCAGTCATGTTTGTTTCCCCGCAGTTATTCCAGGTTATTTACTAGTTTTTTGGTCATTTATGAATTGTTCCGGGGGGGACTAACAGTCTTTCACTCCTCTCTATGCTGCCATCTTATATTTTATTCTTAATAATTCTTTAGCGGTCAATAAAGGTTTAAAAAGTGAACATGCTGAAGTAGCATTCGGCTGATCTCTAATAATCTTTGAAGAATGCCTTCTCTGAAGAAAGACTGCTGGCATCCAGGATTCCTCTGTGGCTAGCAAGGCACATGGCTGGTGTCTGCTGGTCCTTCTCTCCTGGACTTCATTGCATTCAGCTCCTGACTTCAGTGGCTCTCTCAGCCCCTCCAGGGACTTCCTCTAAGCTTCTCTTCTATATTCTTTTTCTTAGTGAGGGTTTCCTAATTTTATAAGCATCAGGATTCACAAATATTTGCTTTTAACACAATGACTTATAATTTTTTTTCCTGAGGTTTAAGTTTTAATCTCAATTGAGAATATATATTTTTTCTTCCTACTCAAATATATATGCCTTTGAAACTGCCCATAGTGAACTGTTCTGTTTATTTATGGCTGCTTTCATAAGTTATATTTTGATTTGTGTGGGAAATTTCATTAGTGTTATTTTACGGTTTAATGTGTAATTTCAATAATTACTTTTCATTGTTGGTAATTCATAAAATTAATTCATAAAGGAATGACCTGAGTTTGTTGATGCATTCTTGAAAACTGGCTTCAGTACAATAAATCATCACTTTGTAATCACAAAAGTAGGGATAGAACATGAACAATATTAACCAAACCTAACAAGCTCATGAAAAGAGAGGAACCAAGATACAAACCCAATAATAAAGGCAAACCCTCAACCCTTCTTCTTTTTTTTTTCCCACATGCCCAGCAACTATGAACTAGGAGCATAAACTATGTTACAACTACACGGTGGAATATTATATAGCTATATAAAAGAATGAGACGCTCTGAAACCTGCACTGTTCAAAAGGACTTTCTACAATAATGGAAATATTGTACTCTGTCCAATATGGTAGCCAGTAGCTACATGTGGCTGTTGAGCACTTGAAATGTGGTGTGTGCAGCTGAGAAAATATTTTTAATTTAATTTAATTTTAATTAACTTAAATTTAAATAGCCATATGTGACTAGTGGCTATCACTTTGGACAGCATTGCTCTATATATTGATACAAAATGATCTCCAGGATAGATTGTTAAGTGAAAAAAAAACAAGATGCAGGAAATGCAGACCAGTGTACATATATGTATATTACTTTTTGTGACAGAAAGGAAGAGAAGTAAAAATATGTATTTAAATTTTCTTGGATTTGCATAGGAACCCTGAAAGAATAAAGAAATTAATGAAAGTGGTTATCTCTGGAACAAGGGAAAACAGTAGTTGAGGAACGCATGAGAATGAGACTTTTCAGTGTGTACTTTCATATTATTTAGATTCGTTTTTAAATTCAATTTTATTGAGATATATTCACATACCATACATACCATGCAGTCATACAAAGTGTACAATCAATTGTTCACAGTACCATTATATAGTTGTGCATTCATCACCAAAATTAATTTTTGAACATTTTCATTACCACACACACAAAAATAATAAGAATAAAAATTAAAGTGAAAAAGAACAATTAAAGTAAAAATGAACACTGGGTGCTTTTTTTTTTTGCCCCCATTTATCTATTCATCCATCCATACACTGGACAAAGGGGATTGTGGTCCATATGGTTTTCCCAATCACACTGTCACCCCTTGTCTTCAAGACGTCTTCAAGATTCATGGGTTCTGGGTTGTAGTTTGATAGTTTCAGGTATTTACTGCTAGCTATTCCAATTCATTAGAACCTAAAAAGGGTTGTCTATATTGTGCGAAAGAGTGCCCACCAGAGTGACCTCTTGGCTCCTTTTTGAATCTCTCTGCCACTGAAGCTTATTTCATTTCCTTTCACATCCCCCTTTTGGTCAAGAAGATGTTCTCCATCTGTTCTAGTTTGTTAATGCTGCGGAATGCAAAACACCGGAGATGGATTGGCTTTTATAAAAAGGGGGCTTATTTGGCTACACAGTTACAGTCTTAAGGCCATAAAGTGTCCAAGGTAACACATCAGTAATCAGGTACCTTCACTGGAGGATGGCCAATGGCATCCGGAAAGCCTCTGTTAGCTGGGAAGGCACGTGGCTGGCGTCTGCTCTAAAGTTCTGGTTTCAAAATGGCTTTCTCCCAGGACATTCCTCTCTAGGCTGCAGTTCCTCAAAAATGTCACTCTTAGTTGCACTTGGGATATTTGTCCTCTCTTAGCTTCTCTGGAGCAAGAGTCTGCTTTCAATGGCCGTCTTCAAACTGTCTCTCATTTGTTGCTCCTGTGCTTTCTTCAAAGTGTCCCTCTTGGCTGTAGCTTTTCTTCAAAATATCACTCACAGCTGCACTGAGTTCCTTCTCTTTGAGTCAGCTCATTTATATGGCTCCACTGATCAAGTCCCACCCTGAATGGGTGGGGCCATGCCTCCATGGGAATACCTCATCAGAGTCATCACCCACAGCTGGGTGGGGCACATTCCAAGCAAATCTAATCAGCACCAAAACGTCTGCCCCACAAGATTACATCAAAGATAATGGCGTTCGGGGGACACAATACATTCAAACTGGCACACCATCCCACGATGCCAGGTCTAGATTCCTCCCTAGGAGTCATATTCCACATTGACAGGGAGATTTACACCCCTGTCAAGCCTTCTTTTGAAGTTGTTTTCATGGATTCAGAGTTGAGCATGATCTAGTCCTACTCTCTTTCGGACCCACACCTCCCTTTACATCCTTTTTTTGTAGTTTTGTTGCGTCCTAAGGACCTTAGGGGTTTAAGGAATGAAAGAATTGCATGACTTAATACCTTCTACTGTGTCAAAGTTTCCACATGTCCTGTGATGATTTGAAAGGGTAACTTAAATAATGTGGAAGCTGTTTGTAAATCAAAAGTGTCGTGCTTTGTTGACAATACTGTTGTCATTAAGATGGGGCAACTTATGTCTATTAGGGATTAATAAAAAAGCATTGGTTAATTTGTATCAGGAAGAGATGTAGCCTCTTAATGGAAGAAAATCCTGTTTCTGAAACAAGGTCATATTAAAAATGATTTGCTAGGCTTTTGCAGTCGAAGGTTATGATCTATTATAGGCTGGAGGAAGGAGAAGACTGGAAATAATTACATATACCTACTTAATAATTCGGTCCATTTTAGTCTGCTTGCAGCTAATTCTTTTTTTTTTTTTTTTTTTTTGCTTACAATGTTTATTGAAGTTATACAAAAAGAATCCCCAAAAGTGAAAAAATACATTATATACAAAATCACTTTCCCTCAGAAGGAAGGCTCTGTCCCTCACTCAACAAGCAGTGCTTTCAACTGTAGCTCTGGCCTCCATTGTCCCCTCCACTGCTGCCCGGCTTTCAGCCTGATTCTCAGCCTCCTCCTCCATGTGTTCGGAAACTTCATTTCCACTGGGGACAGCATCCCCACTGCCTCCATTCACCTCCGGTTCTTGTTTGGCTTTCTTTGCATCATCTTTCCGGGGGCTCTCTTCCTCTGGTTTCCTCTTCTTTCTGACAAGATGAGAAATATCAGTCACACAGTTTGACGAGGAAGCACCATCTGTTGGCTTTCTACTGGCAATCATGGAGACTGAAGAGCTTCCTCCACTAGAAGTGAAACCCGAGGTAGAGCTTTCCACCAGAGTAGCTTTCAGAGCCAATTCAACTACATTGCCACTGCGCTGGGACTCCTTTGCATCTTCTATCTTCTCTTTAATTTAGGGTAGCAGTTCCTTCAGCTCCTCAATTTCTTTCTCATATTCAGTAGTTGATCCTTCAGCCTCCTTCATCTGCTCATTTTGTACAGCCATTCTCTTCTCAATGACTTCAATAGATTTGCTGAATTGTGTCACTGCCTCATCATACTGGGAGTTGTACCCATAGGCCAAGCCCAGCTGGTAGTGGGTCTCTGCAAGGAGACGGTCGTGGGCTTCTAGGTACTGCTCTTGCAGGTTTAAGCAAGCCTGGAACTCCTCCACAGCTTGGACGTAATTCTCTGATTCAACACTAACTTCTCCAAGTTTAAGATGTGCCTGTGCAGCATAAAGCTGAGCTTCTTTTTTCTTGCCTTTTAAAAATGATCTTCGCTAAATCCAGCATATCCCAGGCAAGCTCTAGGTTCCCAATTTCCTCCTCTTCATTTTCTTGAAGAGACTTATTTTCAACAACGGAATCATTTGGTATTTCTTCAGCCTTGTCATTTTCTTTATCCTCCTCTACTGAGCCTTCAGTTTCTTTACCCTCTTTCATCTGTTCTTCTTTCTCTTGTGTCTCTTCATTAGCAGCTATCTTAACTTTGTCTTCAGGTGGTTTCTCAGTAGCCTCCTTGACTACCTTGGTCTCAACCCCATCTCCAGCTGTCTCAGACTCTTCTATGAACAGCTGAGTCTCCTGGCTAGGAACCAGCTCTGCCCTGACCTTCTCCTCTACTCCAGAGCCATCTTTTGTTTCTGTCAGTCCTTCTGCAGAAGTTGTCTGTGGTTCAATAGGAGTCTGGTCTCCTGCAGTGGACAGTCCATTGACTGTGGCCTCCTGTCTGGGCTTCTCAGAGTCTCCTGATCCAGCCTCCACAGCCAATGCCTCTGCAGCCTCTGGTGTCACCTGTGGTGACTCTTCAGCAAGCGGCACTTCTTGCACTATCAGCTGCTCCTCAAGAAGAGCCTTCCCTGGTTCTTTATCAGAGGTAGCTACCTGCTCATTTGGTTCCTCCCCACCCACAGGCACCGGCTTGATCGTTGGGTCTATAGGTTCTGCTTCTACCTCCACTGCAGTGGCCTGCTCTTCTAGAGTCACAGCAGGCTGCTCTTCTGAAGCTTCTTTTGGTTCTTCCTCTATGCTCACAAATACCTCTCCCTGTTTCTCCTGACCTTTTTCTCTGCACTCTTCTTCTTGGATATCTATTCCAGATACTGCTTTTCCTTCCTCAGTATCTGGTACTTCCTGTTCTGGCTTCCCAGAATTGACTTCAGCTTCGTTCAGTCCTTCTGGTGCTGCTGCTCCTTTTGCCTCTTCAGCGGTTTCAATTAGCTGATCTGGTGGTGACTGAACTTTTTCCTGTTGCTCCTCTGTAAGCTCACTTATAACCATATCTTCTCTTCCACCCTTCTCCATTTCAAGCTCCTGTTCTTTATCAGTTTCAGGCTTTACAAGAGACTTGTCTTCTGTTTTTTGGGCTTCTTCTTTTTCTCCCATGGCGTCATAAACCTGTTCTCTCAACTCTTCCCTTGCTTCCTCATCTATATTATCATTATTTTCTGCCAGAGACTCGTCTTCTGTTTTTTCTCCTTCCTCCTCTTCCACATGCACACCTTCCAGGGCATTTCCCAACACACCATTCTCCATTCTTGCCAACTCCAGAAGCGATTTCCCATAGAAAAAGAAGGCTTCTCCACACTCATTAGCTGTTTCTCCATACTTCTTACCTAAAAGACTAGCTGCTTCCTGGAATGCATTGACAGCTGCTGGAATATCCCCCATCACGAGGTGTTTCTGTCCTAAACCCAATAGTTTCTTAGCTTCACTATCCACATCCAGACACATCAAGTATTGGCGAGGATGTAGAGCAACTGGAACTCTCATACACTCTCCACTTTATCTGCAGAGGTAGAAGGAGCAGGAGCATCTTCTTCAATTTTGTTGATGGGAACCAACTCCGCGGCGATGGCGGCAGTGGCTGTGGACTCTGTGGCCATCGTTACCCCGAGGCGGTGTGCCAACGGACGGAATAGAGCCTGTGATGAAACCACGGACTTGGGACGCAAGAGATTTACTCAGGAACAGAAAATGGCAGATTGGAGCAGCTAATTCTATTAAACAGAAAATTAAATAATGTTGATTATGGCTACACAAATGTACTTTGGTATGTATAAAAGTCAATAAAGTAGTGCAAGGATGACTTACAATGAAGGAAGGATTCACTGTAAAAAAAAAAGCAAATTATTAAGAGGAACCTATAAATAATCAGGCTTCCTACCCTTGAGAGGAAATATTTACCAGGCAATTAGAATAAAATTGATTAAAATATTCATTTATAGACACATACAGAAACAATATTAAATAGAAACATTACTAAACAATATAGAAACAATATTAAGGACAAGCATGTATTTGTAGCTCTGGTTCTATTGTGTCATTTACTATTATTAAAAATTTCTTTAAATCAATCACTTGAAAGAAACAAATATGTTAGTTTTAAAAAATCACTATGAATAAGAAATTGTGATAAATTAATGAAAAGTATAATTCAGATTTGCTTTGGAGAATATTTGGGTGGTCTGAATTTATCTTAGTTCAATAATGTTAAGTTGTGGGAGAAAAAATGCATTTATACCTTTGAAAAGAGTGGATACAATTTCAACTATTTAATTTGCATTTGTAAAAATAATTCATATTTTAGATTGGTCTAGGATTTGCAAATTAATGAAATTTGTTCAAATTGTTTTTTTTCATGGTTCAGCTCTGTTCAAGCCCTCTTATGCAGGGCCGCAAAGTTGTGAAAATTGCTCCTGAGAAAAACGTCGGGGGGGGGGTATTTCTCATCAATAATTTATATTGCCACAAGGTTATAAAACTGATGCATTATGTTTCTACAAATGCTGAGTAAACCATATAATTGGGGTAATAAAAAGTAAACAGGGCAGCATTACAAAACCTGTGAAAACTTAACAAATTCAACTGATAAACAAAAAGATCCTACCCACTTCAGCTGAGATGAGTTTATGACTAATTTGTTTCTGAAGCAAGGCAAATTGTTCATTCTGGGCATATCAGGATTGGGTGATCACAATGCTTTGTTGACTTCATGGTTCAATCTTCCCCTCTATGTTTTATTTTATTTTTTCCCTCCAATATAGCCTTTTAAAACAATCTGGAATAAAGTGTGGGTGTGTAGGTGGAAGGTGGGTGGATGCAGAGACAACGACTTTCTGAAATTTCCTTTCAAAATGGGTAAGTAATTTGAATGGGAAGAGAGAATACATGTGAACATTATTATGAAGGAAAGCATCATTGATTATAACTACTAATTTTGAAGACATGAAATAAAAGAGGACACGAGACCTGAATTTTCCTTCCAACAATTTAGTCCGAAGATGAGTTTTTAAAAGTGTAATTAATATTTAGTATTTGCCTATTACATAGTTTTTCCCTTTAAAAAGCATCTTCACAAGTATTCCCTTTGATCTTCACGACCACTCTGGGAGATGGGTCAGCGGGCCTTTTCAGCAGAACCACAGAGGGCGCTGGACACGCTGGGACAGGTCCCAGCCAGGGCCGCCAACTGACCGTGGGGTCGTTCCAAAGCTGGGGCCGGGGGGAGGGGGCACTAGTCCTCCGTGTCCTCAGGTTCTGCTGAACCAACCTCTGCAATCCCATAGCCAGGGAAGGGAGAGGCTCCCAACAGCGACTCCTTGCCCCAGCCGACTCCCCAAAGCGCAGATACTTGCCCACAGCCTGCAGAGAGAGTGACAGCTGCTCTCAGGGAAATATTAAGGCCCACGACGAGGTGGTGGTCAAAGTGCGTCAGCTTTGCGGCGTCAGAGTGATCTGGATTTGAAGCCCCAGATCTTCTCTTACAGTACGTGACCTTGGGCAAACTCGCTGAGTCTCAATTTCCTTATCTGTAGAGCGGTGTACTGACCATTAAATGATATAATGCCCTAAAGTCTTAGCTTATTGCCTGGGTGGTAGAAAGAGCTGGTAATCTGATGGCTATAAATAGTACCATCTCTGGGATGAGTGAGATCACGATCTCTACCAGCTTGAGGAATCTCCATCTGCAAAATGGGCGCAGCGTAGATCGCAGTCTTTCAGTAGGAAGCAATTACTTAGCAAACAACAACAAAAAAACTTCACTGTCCATCTCCTCTCCTCCGCCGCCCTTCCTGCATGACACTTGTTTCCACAAAGTGGGGGCCGCAGGCTCGAATCCGGAACCTAAGGAAACAATATTATCAAGAAGGAAACTTGAAAAGCGAGAGGGCAGGACACGGTGGAGTGGGAGAGAGGGGGAGGTGAGGAAACCTCAGTTCAGCTCCGAAAAGCTCCCACCCCTTCGCAGTCAGGTGAACCGTTTGCGTCCACAGCTCAGCCTGGAAGCCTTCCGGGATGCCCAATAGATTTGCGTGACCAGATGGAGGGCTCGGGGAAACGGAGCTGAGAAGGAAAGGGGAGGCACTCTGGAGTTAAAGGCGGAGCCTTAGGGGAGGGCCTACGGGACTTGGGGACTGGACTGTGGCATTGGGGGCGGGGCTGTGGGCGGGCTGTGGGCGGTGTCTCGCGGAGTTTCACGGCTGCGCGCGCGCCACGTCTCTCTTAGAGAGCGTTGGGGGTGAGGCGCGGGGAGGGAAAAACCGAGCGGGGCGGGAACCAGCTCCTCTCGCGAGATCTGGCAAAGGCAGCGGTGGTGGCGGCGGCGTGTCCGTGAGAGTAGCGTGGGGGTGGGGGGGAAAGGCGGTGGCGGCGGCGTCCGAGCTACGCCACACTGGGCCGGGGCGCTGGGAGCCGGAGTGCAGAGCGGGGTGGTGGCGGCGGCGGTGAGAAGAGGGAGGTGGAGGGGTGGGTGCCATGGCGGGGCAGCAGTTCCAGTACGATGACAGTGGGAACACCTTCTTCTACTTCCTCACCTCCTTCGTGGGGCTCATCGTAATCCCGGCCACATACTACCTCTGGCCCCGAGACCAGAATGCTGGTGAGTCCCGCTGGCGGCTGCCCGCGGACCGCGCAGGCCCCGCCGGCGGCTTCGGGCCCCGCCGATCCCTCCCGCCCCAGCCTAGCCCAGCCCGCTGCGTCCGGGGTGACGCCGCCCGCGCGGCCGGGCCTCGCGTCCAGGCGTCCGCCGCTGGCGGGGCCTGGGCTCGGCGGTGCTTCCCTCGGCGCCTCCCCGGTCTCCGTTCCGCCCCTCTTCATTGTCCTCCTCAGGAGTTTCGTTTCGCACCCTCTCTTCCATTGTTCTGGTCGATCCTTGCAGCTTCCTTCTCCCTCTTTGTCTTCTCTGCCTCTGGCTTTATCGGTTTTTTTTTTCTTTTTCTTTTTTCCTTTTTTCTTTTTTTTCTTTTTGGAGGGAGCGGGGTAAGATGGGGAGGATGGGAATTGGGAGGTGAGAGAAGAGTTGGCACAGGGGGAAGCTGAACGTGTAGGCATAACTGAGCCCCCAAGTCAAGGTCTCCCCCCCCACGCCCCTTTTCCCTGTTGCAGCTGTCGTTACAGATGTGTCGGGCACGCTCTGAGCTGAGTGGCATGTTTAGGACTCCCAATTGAGCTCACTAACCACCCCCTGCCCCTCCCCCCTGTTGTCTTTTCATTTGCTCACTCATACTGTGGGGGTTGAATGCAATGCCATTATTCCCCTTAGCAAAAAATAGGCTTTTATTTCCTTTCCTCTGGAGTTTCCTGTTTATGACGGAAAAAGTGCAAGTATGAAGGATTAAGGCTCTTTTAAATGATCTGCTGGTCCGTTTACTTTTAGTTCTAAATCTTTTCACCTGAAACACCATCGGATTAGGACACAGAACAATATAGGTTCTTTTCAAGGTATTTTATGTTTGAGTGATATTTGGATTCCATTTGTTGCACTCTTAAAGACACATGGCAGGTGATATAAATCTTAAAGCTGATGGAACTGCAAGGGTCTAATAGGTTATTTATGGGAGTATTAACAGTGACTTGAGAATTAACATTTAGGGAAAGCTTTCTATTCCACCAAGAGCTATGCTAATTGGTTAAACATATTCTCTTAGATTGGTGTGGTGGAGGTCCAGGTTATCCAGGTTATATATATACTGTACTTTGCAGAAATTAACAGTGAAGCATTTAATCAGCTCAGAATTTATGCTTTAAGACTAATTCGATACCCTGTAAAATCTTGAGTTACATAATGAATCTAAAATAAGTTGAATTTTGGATAAATAGTAACAAAGAATTCCATCTTTTGATACATTTGACAATAAGATTAAATATCCATTAGATGCAAGAATCTGCCCAAAGTTACCTTTCTTAATGGTTTTCTTATTCAGTGGATAGTTTATGAAAATTGGATTTTGGACTCTTGTGCCTTGTTTTCCTTAATCCATTTAAATTGTATAAGTGATGAAGTCTTGAAACTGTAATTATTTCTCTTATCTGCAAAACTTAGACCATTCTAGTAATTTTATTTTAGAATTGAAGAGTGCACTTTGCATTATGGTAGTTTAATTTTACTTGTCACACGTGCAATTGTTTTTGTAGGAGATGAGATATTGTGAGTGTGAGTAGGTTAGGTTAGAATATGGTTCAAGAAGCTGCCCTAATTTCAGAAATTAGTCGTCATTTTAATCTACACTGGATTTTCATGGTGAGTTTTGTATTGTTATAAAATTTGTCTGATAACTCATCTAAGAGGCAAATCATACTTGAGCCCTCTAGGGCCTATAGGTGGGCTTAGGAAAAGTGTTAGTTTAGGAGGAGGAAATTAATATTGATCATTTGTAAGTCATAGACTTTATGTTGCTTTATTTAATCCTTTTAAAAATGCAGTGAAGTAGGTACTATTATTATCCCCATTTTCCAAATGAAGAAACTTTCCCGTAGGTGAAACCTAGGTTGGCACATTGGTGTGCTTAGCTGCAGACCTCTGTTGTTTCCATACTGCTACAAGGAAAATTTGGTGAACTATGGGTGTTGATTTGCCCCTTCATTCCATCTAGCTTTCTGCTTCAGACTTCCTTAGTCAGTAAAAGTACTCATGTTGATTTAGTCTTGCCTGAAATTGCATTATGAAAATTAAGGGGAATACTTTAACGCTATTATAAATGTCACGAAAATTTTTGGATACCACTTGAACTTTTTTTGTTGGTCTGCTATAATACCTTGAGTTGTTTCTTTAGAATTCCCATGGTATTAGAAGAATGTTTTCATCATAGCGACTTTTTTCCACAGTCCGATTGCAGTATCGTGAATGTCAAAGGGAAATCTTGAATTACTTTTTCACCCAAAACTCTGAAAAATCAAAAGTTTTTCAGATCTTTGCAGCAAAATAATTTGTTCACTTGTACTGGCATGAGGCTACTTAGAATCTTCATTTGGCTCATTTAGAAAATAGTCATGTTTTGCTGGTGGAATATTAATATATTTGATTATTGGTGCTATTTAAAACCTTGCAGGGCATCTTAGGGTTTAAGCCCATTATCTTTCTAAAATCTGAAAAATTCTGAAACACATTTGTCCCCAAGGGTTTTTTGTTTTGTTTTGTTTTGTTTTGTTTTAAGCCATGAAGTTTTCAGGTTGTTTATTCCACAGCAACACAGTAATCAAATCATATAATTGATAAATAGGTTATATTATCCAGGCATTTAATTTCTGATTAGTACAAAGGAGCATCATGAAATGCTCTGGCAACCCACTGCTCTAATGACTTCCCGTACTCTTAAAAGAAACTTTGGCACCCTTTCCCATGGCCTTCAAGGCCCTGTGTGACCTAGCTGCTGCCATCCTGACCTTGCCAACCTCATCTCCTCCCATCTCTTTTACTCACTCTGCCCTAGCCACACCTTTTTTTTTTAAATTGAGATTGTTCACATACCATACAATTATCCAGAGATCCAAAGTGGTACAATCACTTGCCCATGGTACCGTCATACAGCTGTGCATCCATCACCACGGTTTTTTTTTTTTTTTTTTTTCTTCAATATTTAGAACATTTTCATTACTCCGGAAAAGAAATAAAGATACACAAAAAAAGGAAACTTAAATCCTCCCATACCCCTAACAACCCTGCCTCCATTATTGATTCATAGTTTTTGTATGGTACATTTGTTACTGTTGATGAAAGAATGTTAAAATACTACTAACTGTAGTATATAGTTTGCAATAGGTATATATTTTTTTTCCCTACATGCCTCTCTATTATTAACTTCTAGTTATAGTGTCATACATTTGTTCTAGTTCATGAGAGAGATTTATAATATTTGTACAGTTAATCACAGACATTGTCCACCACAAGATTCACTGTTTTATACATTCCCATCTTTTGACCTCCAACTTTCCTTCTGGTGACATACATGACTCTGAGCTTACCCTTTCCACTACCTTCACACACCTTTCAACACTGTTAGTTGTTCTCACAATGTGCTACCATCACCTCTGTCCATTTCCAAATGTTTAAGTTCACCCTTGTTGAACATTCTGCTCATAATAAGCAACTGCTCCCCATTCTTTAGCCTCGTTCTGTATCCTGGTAACTTATATTTCATGTCTATGAGTTTACATGTTATAATTAGTTCTTATCAGTGAGACCCTGCAGTATTTGTCCTTATGTGTCTGACTTATTTCACTCAATATAGTCCCCTCGAGGTTTCTTCATCAGCCCATTTTTTTTTTAAGATGGTTTTGTTCACCACCATACAGTCTGTCCTAAGTAAACAATCGATGGTTCCATTTATAGTCACATATTTATGTATTCACTGCCATCATCACTATGTATAAGGACATCTCCATTTCTTCCACAAAGGAGGAGGAAGAGTCAAAGAAGGTAGAAAGACAGGAGGAAAACAAAAAAGGAAGAGAGGAAAAAAAGAAAACAAAAAACAAAACATGACAGCTAGGAAGCAACAGAAGGAAAGAGAGCATTAAATTAAAGTAGAATAAAGAGTCAGACAACATCACCAGTGCCAAGAGTCCGATACCCTTCCCCTATGTCCCCCCGTATGCATTTAGCTTTAATATATTGCCTGTGTTATTTTCAAGGAAGCATAATACAATGTTTCTGTTAACTGTAGTCTCTAGTTTGCATTGATTGTATTTTCCCCCCAATCCCATCCCATTTTTAACACCTTGGAATGTTGACATTCATTTGTTCTACCTCATGTAAAAACATATTTGTACCTTTTATCACAATCGTTGAGCACCCTAGGTTTCACTGAGTTATCCAGTCCCAGTCTTTATCTTTCCTCTGTCTTTCTGGTGTCCCACATGCTCTTAACCTTCCTCTTTCAACCATACTCACAGTCATCTTTGTGTACTTACATTGCTATGCTACTATCTCCCAAAACTGTCTTCCAAACCTCTTACTCCTGTCTTCCTTTCTATCCGTAGTACTCCCTTTAGTGTTTCAAACTCTGTCATTGTCTATCTTGTTCACAAACTCTGTCATTGTCTGTTTGTCAGAGAATATTTTAAGCTCTCCCTCATCTTTGAAGGATAGTTTTGCTGGCTATAGGATTCTTGGTTGGTGGTTTTTCTCTTTCAGTATCTTAAATATATCACCCACTTCCTTCTTGCCTCCATGGTTTCTATTGAGAAATCTGCACATAAGTATTATCAAGCTTCCTTTGTATGTGATGGATCACTTTTCTCTTGCTGCTTTCAGGATTCTCTTTTTATCTTTGCTGTTTGATAATCTGATTATTAATTGTGCTGGTGTAGACCTATTCAGATCTGTTCTGTTTGGGGTACGCTGCGCTTCTTGGATCTGTAATTATATTTCTTTCATAAGAGATACAAAATTTTCATTGATTATTTCCTGTGTTATTGCTTCTGCCCCTTTCCCCTTCTCTTCTTCTGGGACACCAGTGAGACGTACATTCCTGCATTTCATTTTGTCCTTAAGTTCCCAGAAACATTGCTCATATTTTCCATTCTTTTCTCTATCTGTTCTTTTGTGTTTAGGCTTTCAGGTGCCTTGTTCTCCAGTTCCTGAGTGTTTTCCTCTGCCTTTTGAGATCTGCTGTTGTATGTCTCCATTGTGTCCTTCATCTTGTGTGTTGTGCCTTTCATTTCCATAGATTCTGTCAGTTGTTTTTTCGAATTTTTGATTTCTACCTTACGTATGCCCAGTGTTTTCATGATATACTTTCTCTATTGCCATATCTTCCCTAAACTTTCTGAATTGATCCAGCACTAGTTGTTTAAATTCCTGTATCTCAGTTGAAATGTAACTTTGTTCCTTTGGGCCATAACTTCACCCCTCCTAGGGTAGGTTGTAGTTTGCTGTTGTCTAGGCATCTGGCCTCCTTGGTTACCCCAATCAGGTTTTCCTAGACCAGAATGGGCTCGGGTCTTGGAAGGAGGCAATAGTTTCAGGTCTCCCTGAGGGTGTCTTAGAAGATTGATGCACCCTGTGAGGCCTGGAGTCACTGTGCTTTTCTGCACAGCAGATGGTGCCTGTCAGCCTGTAGCTCCAGACTTGTGTAAGGAGTTGTGACCCGTGGCTGTTTTCCCCCAGGCTCTGGGGCCTGGTTCTGAATGGAAGGCAGGTAGTAGAGCTTGGCACCATCTTTTTCCTCTTAGGGAAGATACACCTCCTGGGGAGAGGTCATTTGCATTTGAATTGTCTCTGACTCTGCTATCTCCACACTTGTCTGGGTCTGAGTGCTGGGAATTGAAAATGGCTGAAGCTTTCACCACTGAGCCGAAAAAGGATGGAAAGACCCCCTTCAGGGTCAGTCTGTGGTCCCCCTCAGTTTCACCCATAGGCTAGAGACAGCACCCGGTTCTCTGAGCTCCCCCTCCCTCACAGAGATGTCCTCCAACTCTCCAAGGTCAGTGGTCACCAAAAGCCTCTGCTTGTTGGGGATTTGTAGTTTTTATTGAGCAGCCCGTGTGTGCTAACTATAAACCCCAGTTGGAGCTCAGCTGAGCTACATTCGCTTGTTGAAGAATGCTGCTGTAGCACGGCAAGGCTTTACAGTTTGGGAGAGTGCTGCTCTCTAGCACCATGAGCTTTGCGGTTCGGGCCATGGGGGTAGGGGCTCCTGGCTCAGGTCCACAGTTTTTACTTACAGATTTATGCTGCGATCTCGGGCCATTCCTCCCAATTCAGGTTGGTGTATGATGAGTGGATGGTCATATGTGTCCCCCCACAGTTATTCCAGATAATTTTCTAGTTGTTCTGGCTGTTTTATTGGTTGTTCCAGGGGGACTAACTAACTTCCACTCCTCTCTATGCCACCATCTTCTGACCCTCCCCAAGGGTTTTGAATAAAGGATGTGGACTTTTGAATAGCACAACAGAATATTATGATATTTGGATCTGAAGCTTATTTAGTTTTCACTTAAAACTTGAAGAAGCCAAGTAGTCAAATACAAAAATGTAAGCAGATGAGTTTGAAATTCAGAGTTCCTCTGACGTTCTTGACTTTCCAGTCATATCCTCTGCAGGAAAGCATAAAAATATTTACTCTGCTGGCAGTTATACAGCCTTACAATTCAGTTTAAGTAATCCTTATTTAGGTTTTTTTTTTAATGACACATTTGCAGATATCAGTTTCAAGGTTGACAGTTGTTTCATTGCAGCTCTTTTGGAATTATTGGGCCCTTGAGTGCATCAGAAGGCATGGCCCCATTTCACAGATTGTAAAATCAAAGGTTAGAAAAATAGAAATAGCTTGGTTATTGGCACATTTGACATGTTAATTGAATTTACCCTGTTGTCCAAAATTTTATTAATGGACTCTTTACTGCCTTGATTTTTGTCTAATCTGTTAAAATTAATATCCCTTTTAGTAGTTGAAGGGTCCTATTTTTCTTACTTTCTTGGTTGTTTACAAATTGGTTGAATAAGATGACAGTACTTTTTCAGACAATTACAGGCAAAAGAATCAAGCTCTGTATGAAGTAATAAAATCCAAGGTTTACATTTTCTTAGAACAGTGCTTCTCAATCCTGGCTCCACGTTAGAATCTCTTGGGGAGATTTTTAAAATCCTAATGCCAGGGCCCCAGCCCCAGATACTCTGATTTAATTGGTCTGGGGTAGGTGCTGTGTATCGGTATTTTAAAAGGTCCCTAGATGATTATAAAGGGTAGCTAAAAGGGGGAGAAATTCTTTAGTAATGGTCATTTGCCAAGTTGTCAGTTTGAGAGGTAGTGTATTTATTTTGAAATATGATCTTTGGGGGGAAACAACCTAATGTTTTAGCCTTTTGTTTTAAAGAACTAAGAAATACTTCCTGTAAACACTGCTGTAAAGTTCTTGTAGTTGAAAGCCAAATATTGTCAAAACTGACCTTAAATAACATGGATTTACAACCAGTTTATTGTAGACATCTATTAATGTCTTCCGAAGGTTTTACCATTGTGCTGTGTTTGGAGCTTTATGTATTTTGGATATCCTTAACATTTCAATATCATTGCACATACTTAGCTTAGCACCCCCCAGCTTTGGCATTGCCCACATTGTACTGTGACCTTTCGTGTGCACTGCCCACTTTGTTCCTTCTTGATGACTGTGAATGTTTGTCTTGGCTGGTGCTTTTAAAACAACATGTATTCTTAATGTTTTTATGTGATGTAATAAATCTGATCATTATGCTTAGGTGCATAATTTTGATTGCTACTTTTATTTACAATAGAAGAGTCACATTATTTTAAACATTGTTTATCATTCGATTCTCAGGATATTTTAAAAGAGCAAATAATTATAGTAATTCAAAAGATCAAAACCATGTTTTTATTATAGTTTCCATAGGTTAAGGATTAGAGATCCTTTGAATTGCAATAAAATATATCATTAATTTTTCCAAGTTTTTTTGGTTGTTTTTTTGACATCCTTGACTTTACTTTGGGGCTCTTTGACCCGACTTTTTCAGAACTGCCTGGTTTTGAAACCTGGCTCTGCTGCTTACTAGTTGGGCGTGCGATCTGCAGGCAAGTTATTTAACTTATATGTATTTCAGTTTACTCATCTGTAATATAGATTGCATTAGATATTATATTAATACATTATATTATGTATTAGATTAATTCTATGAAACAGTAGTTCTGTGTTTCATAGAATTAAAATTAAATAAATGCATGCAAAGTGTTTAAAACAGTGTCTGGCACATAGTGAGACCTGTTAGCGCTTGCTGTTTTTGCAGGTGATGGAGGCTTTCTGAAACAGTTTTATTTTATACTTAACTGAAACTCAGATTTGTTTTTCCTTATTATTTGAAAGGATTAATGAAACTTTTTACGAAGTTACATTTATTTTTCTTTGCTCCTTCTCAAACAGTATAAAAATGATTCTACTCTTCTGACTTCGGAATGTGAGAAGGAGTCCATTTTAGGTGCTTAGTAGTGTGGTACGAAAAACCCTGAATTTGAAGTTAGGAGTTAAATTCCAGCCTAATTCCTCTTTAGTTACACCTGAACACTCTGCCTCATTTTCTAGGGGTAATAATAACCTGTCTTACCTACCCGAGAACTGTTTATGGAAAGCAAATAAAGAAATGCATATAAATATGCTTGCAAAACTAAACATACTGTAGAAATTCCTTCATTTAGCAAATATTTATAGAGCATCAACTTTGTGCTAGATGCTGCTCTTAAGTGATGAATTAGAGTTTTAAGTGCATGTAGCTTTTTTCTTATTACAAAAGTTGCATATACCCAATGCAGAAAAGCACATAAGAACAGAGCAAAAATTGCTTGTAATTTCTCCACCCAAAGGTGTGTGGCTTCCCTCTTACCCCGTTTTTTCCCCTTTGAGAATGATTTTAGACATAGTCTCTCTGCTTGTGGAGGAAGACCCTACCCCCTCCAGTCTGAGACTGGTAATGACAGTCCTCTGCATCCTTTCATCAGCTCAGCCACAGCTTATTGAATGTTTACTAGCCTCATGGTGGGTAGTGCTGAATGCACTCACAACAGAGCTTTGAGCTAGATTCATGTATTATTATTATTTTATTGATGACAAAACTGAGCTCTAGAGGAGGTGACCATTTTGCCAAAAGACATGTATAACTACTAGATAGAAGTTTGGGTGTTGGGCCCAAATCTGTCTGATGCCAAAACTTCTCTTTATAACCAATACGCTTTACTGCCTCCTGTAATTTAATAGAAATAACATATTACAATAAGTACAAAAATGCAAGTGGAATAATTCTGTCTCTGGATTTAGGGAAGTGTTGCATGCAGAGGAGGTAATTTGAGGTAAGTCTTAAAAGCCAAATGAGAGAAGGGCTTTCTAGATGATAGGGGAAAGCATATGCAAAAACATGGAGGTGGTCAGTAAATGGTAAGGATTTAGAAGTGATTGATGTGGAGCAGCGAGTTAGTCATTTTAAGAACTTTATACTTTATCCTCTAAGTCATTGGGTAAACACTGGAGGTTTTTGAGTAGGATAACGACAGGGTCAGATTTGCTTTTGTGGACTATTACGTGGAGAATAGTTTGGTGGCTCGGTGGGGAAAAGACTAGAAGATGAGGGAGCCCATTTCAGAGGCTGTTGCTGTAATCTATTGTAGGGTCAGGATGTAGAGGAAAGAGAATTCTAAGACAGCTTGGGTTAATTATGGGATATAAACACAGTGGAGAGAATAAGAGAGTTAATTAAACTCTTGATTTTTCACTCATTCTCATATTTTATTTCTCACCCTCTTGAAAGCTGTTTGTTGATTGGCCCAATTATAACCTATTAACCTTTATTAATTGTGAGATTGAGTGCAGGGGAAAGGAGGGGGATGAACATTTCTACTTAAAATGAAATATTGCCTTTATCAATTGATGTAATTTATCTAGATGATTTCTAATTACAGTAGGACTGGTTTTTTCAATCTCTTGTTCATGTGAATGCTTTTTTTTTCTTTAAAACATTTTTTATTGTGAAATATAACATATATACAGAAACGTGATAACTTTGAAAGTATGGTTTAACAGGTAGTTATAGAGCAAATTTCAAAGTATGTTATGGGTTACAGTTCCACAATTTCAGTTATTTCCTTCTAGCTGTTCTAATACACTAGAGACTAAAAGAATATGATGATTCAGTAGTCATAATCTTTTGTCAAATCCTATCTTGTCTGTTACTACTTTTCATTTGGTCACTGTCTCAATCTTCAGTGATATCTGGGCAGTGACCACTCTAACTTGTTCACATTGAAAAGGACTCTCAACATTATGGGGAAGGGGAAATGCAGCTGGTTGATGTTCTCGAAGAGGCTGTTGCCTCTGGGTTTTGGGACTTGTCTGGCGTAGGAACAATCTGGAAGTTTTAAGTTTCTGAAAAATAAACTTAGTGAAACTTTTATAAAGTCTCAGATAGGGACCTGGGTATTCTTTACAATTTTTGGGACTACTGTTGATTTGGACTTGGCATACTGTGGCCAAGTAAACGTCACAAGATTTGGAATATCTAGCTGAAGCTTGCATAAGAGTAACCTCCAGGATAGCCTGTCAACTCTATTTGAAATCTTTTGGCCACTGAAACCTTATTTTGTTACATTTCTTTTTTCCCTTTTGGTCAAGAAGGCATTCTCAATCCCACCATGCCAGGGCCAGGCTCATTCCTGGGAGTCATGTCCCATGTCACCTGGGAGACTCACTCCCCTGGGAGTCATGTCCCACGTAGAGGGGGAGGGTGATGAACTTATTTCAGAGTTGGGCTTGAGAGAGAAAGACCACATTCAAGCAACAAAAGAGGTTCTCTGAAGGTGACTCTTAGGCATAATATGTAGGTTTAGCCTCCCTTTTACAGCAGTAAGTTCCATAAGAGCAAGCCTCAAGACTGAGGGCTTGTCTTATTGAGTAAGGGGTTCCTAATTTCATATAGCATATATTCTGTCCAAAATATACAATCAGTGTCTTGTATTATTCTCACTTAGTTGTACAATCATCATCATTCTCAGTTTTAAACGATTATCATAACCCAGAACAGCCCATAGCTCTTATCTCCCCTCCAATTATTTATCCCTAGTATTAGTGTGGTACTAGTAAGGTATTCTTATTAAATATAGTCCATAGGGTGCAATAAGTAGTTTTTCCCATATACCACTCTTGTTAACTCTTTGTACAAAGTGTCATGCCTTAGAAGCAGATTGTGCAAGAACTTATTTTATAATGCTTATCTGTGAGATACATGACTTTAAACAACCCCTTTCAAACATGTTTGCCTTCAGTATGGCACTGATGCTTATAATCCCTTTAATGAACTATTGTCACCCCTATCCATTCCCATACCTTTAAGATCAACCTCTTTAACAAGTCTGTACATATTAGGCAATCATTCCCCCTTCTCTAGCTTCTTTCTATCTCTTAAGTCCCTGTATTCTACATTTTGAGACACTGATTTATCCAGGGGGTTCATATTAGTGATACCATGCAATATCTCTCCTTGTGTGTCTGACTTATTTCACTCAGCATTATGTCTTCAAGGTTCATCCATGTTGTCACATGCTTCAGGACATCATTCCTTCTTACTGCTGTATAGTAATTCATCGTACGTGTATACCACATTTTGTTTATTCACTCATCTGTTGAAGGACACTTGGATTGTTTCCAGCTTTTGGCAATTGTGAATAATGCTGCAGTGCTGGTTTGGATATATTATGTCCCCCAAGAAAAAGCCATGCTCTTTTAGTCCAATCTCGTGGGATATTGGGATTAGGTTGTTTCCATGGAGATGTGACCTACCCAACTATGAGTGACACCTTTGGTTAGGGTTTCCATGTTTCCATGGAGGTGGGGCCATGCCCATTCAGTCTGGATCTTGGTTAGTTTACCAGAGCCCTATAAAAGCTCAGACAGCATGAGCTTACTGCTTGCTGTAGCTAAGAGACACATTTTGAAGATGGCCATTGAAAGGTGACACTGATATTTTGGAGAACAGCATTTTGAAATGCAGCCTGGGAGCAAGCAGACGCCAGCCACATGCCTTCCCAGCTAACAGAGATTTTCTGAACACCATTGGCCTTCCTTTGGTGGAGGTATACTCATGTTGATACCTTAATTTGGACATTTTCATGGCCTTCAGACTGTAAATTTGTAACCAAATAAATCCCTTCTGTAAAAGCCAATCCATTTCTGGTACTTTGCTTAATGGCAGCATTAGCAAACTGGAACAGCTGCTATAAGTATCAGTGTGCAAATTTCTGTTTGTGTCACTGCTTTAAAATCTTCTGGTTATATACTGAATAGTGAAATTGCTGCGTCATAGGGTAATTTGAGGCCTAGTTTTCTAAGGAACCACCAAACTGTCTTCTACAGCGGCCGTAGCATTATAGAGTCCCACCAGCAGTGGACAAGAGTTCCAATTTATCCCCATCCTCTCCAGCTTTTGTAGTTTCCTGTTTGTTTAATGGCATCCATTCTTATGGTGTGAGATGTTATTTCATTGTGGTTTTGATTTACATTTCCTTAATAGCTAGTGAAGATGAACATTTTCTTTTCATGTGCTTTTTAGCCATTTGTATTTCCTCTTTGGAAAAATGTGTTTTGATATCTTTTGCCCATTTTATTATTGGGCTGTTTGTACTTTTATCATTGAGTTGTAGAATTTCTTTATATATACTGGATATCAGTCTCTTATCAGATATATGGTTTCCAAATATTTTCCCCCGTTGAGTTGGCTGCCTGTTCACCTTTGTTTGAGGTGCAGAAGCTTTTGATTTAGGAGTTCCTATTTATCTGTTTTTCTTTTTTTGCTTGTGCTTTGGGTGTAAGGTCTAAGAAGCTACCTCCTATCACTAGGTCTTGAAGATGTTTCCCTATATTATCTTCTAGGAGTTTTATGGTACTGTCTCTTATATTTAGGTCTTTGATCCACTTTGAGTTCATTTTTGTATAGGGTGTGAGGAGGAGGTCCTCTTTCATTCTTTTGGATGTGGATATCCAGTTCTCCTAGCCCCATTTATTGAAGAGACTTAATTTGTTCCAGTTCAGCAGATTTGGGGGCCTTATCAAAAATCAGTTGTCTGTAGATCTGGAGGTCTATTTCCTAACTCTCGATTCAATTCCATTGATCAATATGTCTATGTTTGTGCCAGTACCATGCTGTTTTGACCACTGTGGCTTTATAGTAGGCTTTAAACTCAGGAAGTGTAAGTTCTCCCACTTCATTCTTTTTTAGGATGTTTTTGGCAACTTGAGGCCCCATTCCCTTCCAAATACATTTGGTAACTAGTTTTTCCAAGTCTGCATAGTAGGTTGTTGGAATTTTGATTGCAATTGCATAGAATCTGTAGATCAATTTGGATAGAATTGACATCTGAATGATGTTTAGCCTTTTTTTTTTATCATTCCACTTACGTATTTAGAATAAGCAAATCACAGAGACAAAAAATAGATTAGAGGTTACTAGGTGCTGCGATAAGGGGGAAGGGTGTTATTTTTTCTTTAATCATGAAACAGGTCATAGAATATATTGTAGTTTTCAGATTTGCCATATTTGCTCTTTTTTTTTTTTTTACTATTTAGTACTTTATTTATTTTAATTCATTGTTATTGAGATATATTCACATACCATGCAGTCATATAAAACAAAGTATACGTTCAGTTGTTTACAGTACCATTATATAGTTGTGTGTTCATCACCAAAGTTAATTTTTTATCTTTTCGTTACCACACACACAAAAATAATAAGAGTAAAAATTAAAGTGAAAAAGTAAAGAACAACACTGGGTGCCTTTTTTTTTTTCTTCCCCCATTTTTCTACTCATCCATCCATAAACTAGACAAAGGGGAGTGGGGTCCTTATGGCTTTCCCAATAACATTGTCACCCCTCTAAAGCTACATTTTTATACAATCATCTTCAAGATTCAAGGATTCTGGGTTGTAGTTTGATAGTTTCAGGTATTTACTGCTAGCTATTCCAATTCATTAGAACCTAAAAAGGGTTGTCTATATTGTGCGTAAGAGTGCCCACCAGAGTGACCTCTTGGCTCCTTTTGGAATCTCTCTGCCATTGAAGCTTATTTCATTTCCTTTCACATCCCCCTTTTGGTCAAGAAGAAGTTCTCCGTCCCACGATGCCGGGTCTAGATTCCTCCCTGGGAGTCATATTCCACATTGCCAGGGAGATTCACTCCCCTGGGTGTCAGATCCCACGTAGGGGGGAGGGCAGTGATTTCACCTGCCAAGTTGGCTTAACTAGAGAGAGAGGGCCACATCTGAGCAACAAAGAGGCATTCGGGAGGAGGCTCTTAGGCACAATTACAGGGTGACATAGCCTCTCCTTTGCAGCAACAGTCTTCCCAAGGGCAAGTCCTATGGTAGAGGGCTCAGTCCTGTTTAGCCTTCTTATCCATGAACACGGAATATCTTTCCACCTATTTAGGTCCTCTTTGGTTTCTTTTATGAGAGTTTTGTAATTTTCTGTGTAGAGGTCTGTGCTGATTTGAATCTGTTATGTACCCCAGAAAAGCCATGTTCTTTTAATCCAGTCTTGTGGGGGCAGACCTCTTGTTGGGTGGGATCTTTTGGTTAGGTTGTTTCTGTGGAGATCTGGCCCACCCAATTGTGGGTGAGACTTTTGATTAGATTATTTCCATGGAGATGTGACCCTGCCCATTCAAGGTAGGTCTTAATCATCTTTACTGGTGTCCTCTATGAGAGAATAAAAGCAGAGACATTTTGAAGAGAGCTCAGAGATGCTTAGAGAGAAAATGCCCAGAGACATTTTGGAGACAGCTGTTGAAACCAGAACCAGGGGAGATGCTAAGAGATGAAATCCAGAGTTTGCCTTGGAGAAGCTAAGAGAGGACCCCAGATGTTTAGAGAGAAATGCCTTGGGAGAAGCAAGCAAGGGGCCACACAGGAGCTGAGAGAGAGAAGCTAAGACAGAGGCCCAGAGACATTTTGGCGAAAGCAACGGAAGCCTGAAGCTAACCGGGGGAAAGGCCCAGCAGACTCTGGCCATGTGCCTTCCCATGTAACGGAGGAACGCCAGATGCCATCGGTCTTTCTTCAGAGAAGGTGTTGATGGCTTAATTGGGATGTTTTCATGGCCTTAGAACTGTAGATTTGTGAACTAATAAACCCCCATTGTAAAAGCCAATCCATTTCTGGTACATTGCATTTCTGGCGGCTTTAACAAACCAAACAAGATCTTTTACATCCTTGGTTAACTTTCTCCTAGATACTTGACCCTTTTAGTTGCTGTTGTGAATGGAATTTTTTCCTTGATTGCCTCTTCAGTTAGGTCATTGCTAGTGTACAGAAATGTTACTGATTTTTGCGCAATCTTGTTTCCTGCCACTTTGCTGAATTTATTAGCTTAAGTAGCTTTGTCATCAATTTCCAAATTTGCCATCAATTTTCCAAATATAGAAGCGTATCATCA
This sequence comes from Choloepus didactylus, assembly GCF_015220235.1. Taxonomy (NCBI): domain Eukaryota; kingdom Metazoa; phylum Chordata; class Mammalia; order Pilosa; family Megalonychidae; genus Choloepus; species Choloepus didactylus. Next base: position 42,887,953 of record NC_051313.1, read on the forward strand.
GCAAATAATGAAAGTGTTATTTCTTCCTTTCCAATTTGGCTTCCTTTTCTTTCTTTTTCTTGCCTAATTGCTCTGGCTAGAATTTCTAGCACAATACTGAATAATGTAGTGAGAGCTGGCATCCTTGTCTCATTCCCCGTCTTGGATGGGAGCCTTTCAGTCTCTCACCATTGAATACTGTGCTTGCTGTGGATTTTTCTTATGTGCCCTTTATCATTTTGAGGAAATTTCCTTTTAAAGTGTTTTTATCAAGAAAGGATGCTGAATTTTGTCGAATGCTTTTTCAGTGTCTGTTGAGATGATCATTTGATTATTCTCTTTCAACTTGTTAATGTGTTGTATTACATTGAATGATTTTCTTTTGTTTAACCATCCTTGCATGCCTGGAATGAACCCCATGTGGTCATGGTGTATAATTCTTTTAATGTGCCCTTGGATTCGATTTGCAAGTATTTTATTGAGAATTTTTGATTCTATATTAATTAGGGAGATTGGCCTGTAGTTTTCCTTTCTTGTAATATCTTTATCTGGCTTTGGTATTAGTGATAGCGTGATAAAATGAGTTAGGTAGTGTTCCTTTTTCTTCAGTTTTTTGAAAGAGTTTGAGCAGGAGTGGTTTAATAAATGTTTGGTAAAATTCCCCTGTGAAGCCATCTGGCCCTGGGCTTTTCTTTATAGGAAGAGTTTTGATGACTGAGTCAGTCTCTTTACTTGTGAATGGTCTGTTGAAGTCTTCTGTTTCTTCTCATGTCAGTCTAGGTTGTTCATATGTTTCCAGGAAATTGTCCATTTCCTTTAACTTCTCTAGTTTGTTGGTGTACAGTTGTTCATAGCATTCTCTTAAGATTTTAAAAATTTCTTCAGGATCCATAGTAATGACCCCCTTCTTATTTCTGATTTTGTTTATTTGGATCTTCTCTCTTTTTGACTTTGTCAATCTTGTTGATCTTCTCAGAGAACCAGCTTTTGGTTTTATTTATTTCTGTTTTTTTTGTTGTTGTTCTCCAGATCATTTATTTGTGCTTTAATCTTTATTTCTTTTCTTTTACTTGCTTTAGGGTTAGTTTGCTGGTCTTTCTCTAGCTTCTTCAGTTGTTCATTTAGGTCTTTGGTTTTAGCTCTTTCTTCCTTTTTAATAAATGCAGTTAGAGCTATAAATTTCCCTCTAAGCACTGCCTTTGCTGCATCCCATAGGTTTTGATGTTTTGTTTTGTTTTCATTTGTCTCCAGATATTTACCAGTTTGTCTTGCAATTTGTTTTTTGACCCACTGATTAAGAATATGTTGTTCAACTTCTATATATTTGTGAAAATTCTGGTTCTTTGGTGGTTATTGATTTCCAGCTGCATTCCATTATGGGAAGAGAAGGTGCTTTGAATAATTTTAATCTTTTTATATTTATTGAGACTTGTTTTCTGCCCCAGCATATGATCTATCCTGGAGAATGTTCACGAGTGCTAAAAAAGAATGTATATCCTGGTATTTGGGGATGTAATGATCTATACGTGTCTGTTAAATCTAATTCATTTGTCAAATTGTTTAGGTTCTCAGTTTCCTTATTGGTCCTCTGTCTAGTTCTTCTCTGTATAGAAGAGTGTGATGTATTGAGTTCTCCCACTGTTATTGTAGAAACATCTGTTGCTCCCTTTAGTTTTCCCAATGTTTGCCTCATATACTTTGGAGCACCTTGATTGGGTGCATAAAGATTTATGATTGTTATTTCTTCTTGATGAATTGTCCCTTTTATTAATATATGGGGTCCTTCTTTGTCTCTTATGACATTTTTGCATTTAAAGTCTGTTTTGTCTGATATTAATATAGTTACCCCTGTTTTCTTACAGCTTGTGTGGAGTATTTTTTCCATCCTTTCACTTTCAATTTCTTTGTGTTGCTGTATCTAACATGAGTCTCTTGTAAACAGCATATAGATGGATCATACTTTTTTAGTCCATTCTGCTAGTCTTATCTTTTAGTTGGGGAGTTTAATCCCTTCACATTCAAAGTTAGAACTATAAAGGCAGTTCACGAAGCAAGCATCTTATCAATTGTTTTTTGTCAGATCTATTTTTCCCCCCCTCTCTTTTTTTCTTTTATGTTACTCTTACTAATACTCTTCAGTTCTGTGCCCTTCTGCAGACCTCTCTTTCCGTTCCTTTATTCTTAGCTGGCAGAACTCACTTTAGTTTTTTTTCTTTCATTTTTTTAAAATTCAATTTTATTGAGATATATTCACATACCACAGTCATCCATGGTATGCAATCAGCTGTTCACAGTACCATCATATAGATGTGCATACATCACCCCAATGAATTTTTGAACATTTTCCTTACTCCAAAAATAATGAAAATGAGAATAAATAATGCAAGTAGAAAAGAATGCCCAGGTCATTCCATCCCCCCCTTCCCACCCTATTTTTCATTTAGTTTTTGTCCCCATTTTTCTACTCATCCATCCATACACTGCATAAAGGGAGTGTGAACCACAAGTTTTCACAATCACACCATCACACCATGTAAGCTATTTAGTTATACAATCGTCTTCAAGAATCACGTCTACTGGGTTGCAGTTCAACAGTTTCAGGTATTTCCTTCTAGCTATTCCAATACACTAAAACCTAAAAAGGGATATCTATATAGTGCATAAGAATGCCCTTCAGAGTGACCTCTCAACTCCATTTGAGATCTCTCAGACACTGAAACTTTATTTTGTTTAATTTCTCTTCCCCCTTTTGGTCAAGAAGATTTTCTCAGTCCCGTGATGCTGGGTTCAGGCTCATCCCCAGGCATCATGTCCCACATTGCCAGGGAGATTTACACCCCTAGGAGTCATGTCCCACATAGTGGGGGAGGGTAGTGAGTTTACCAGCCAAGTGGGCTTAGTGAGAGACAGGCCATATCCGAGCAACAAAAGAGGTTCTCTGGGCATGGCTCTTAGGCACCATTATAAGTAGACAGCCTCTCCTTTGTAGTAACAAGCTTCACATGGGCAAGCCCCAGGATCGAGGACTTGGCCTACTACAGTGGTAGTTCTCAGTGCTTGTGAGAATATCAGGTGTTCCCCAGGTGGGGAAGTTTAATGTTTCTACATTTTTCCCGAGGCCCTCAAAGGGGCTTTGCAAATACATTTTTATTCTCTGCCCAAATTACTCTGGGATGTATTAGGGTTTCATGCTAACCTGTACAAACCAACTAGCTATCACCCCCTAGTCAAGGTTCCATGTAATTATGGTCTTTGAATAAATTGGCCATGTAAGTTAAATTGTATAGTGTGCTACAGAAAGTATAGATTTTGCACCAAATAAACATCTCTTCCTTTGGCCTTGCACAGACGTTGAAGTTTTAAAACACCGTCAATATCGTCCTTTACCCTTTAGTCTGGTTTACCTTAGTTCTCATCCAGTCCATTTCGTTCATATCTCTACTTGAAGTCTGATCTCTTTTTCAGCTTTTTTAACATTTGCTGTATGGGATAATGCTGACATTCATAGCTGCTGAACTTGGGCTTTGAATCTCAGGTGTCACACGATACCTGAAATTACAGGGACCAACCAGGTTATACACAAACAGCTCAGCATCTCAGAATTTAGAGACAACCACTTCAACTCATGAATAGATGTGACTGCTGTAAGAGCTTACAATCTAGGAACCTTTACCTTAAGCCTTCCCTGGCCCAGCAGGTGGCACTTGTCAGCCCGCAGCTTTCCACTGGCGTAAAGAGATATGTTGTATTTAATTCTCAGTGGACCCTGTCCCGGCCAGGGACTAAGGGTGTACAAAGCCAAGCTTAAACTGTTTTTGTGGGTTTTTTTTTTTTTTTTCCCCTTCTCCCAGGCCCTGTGGTCTGAGTTCTCTGAGGGAGTGCCACCATTTGAGCTGGGCCCTGTCCTCCCCTTTTCTTAGGAAGATAAACCCTTTAAGGACTTGTCTCCTACACTGGAGTTTTTCCTTTGACTCTCTATCTTAACTCCACCCTTACCTGGGTGAGTTGTGACAATTGAAAATAACTGAGGCTTTCTCTAAAGAGCTACTTAGAATGAGAAGGGGGGGGAGGATAAAAGCAAGAAGTTCCCTTTTCAGAGCCAGTCCCCAGCCCTCCAGTTCACCAGACAAGAACCACAGTTGGTACCCGGTTCTTTGTGCCCCTTTTCTTGGGACACAGCCATTTTCCAGTATTCTGAGCTCAGTGGTCTCCAAAGCCTCTGTTTTTATTTATTTTTTATTTTTTTTTTTCCCATCAGTCCCACCTCCTCTCTGCTAGGACAAACCTCTGGGTTCCTTTCTTGCTTGCTCTGTTTTATCTGTGCTCATAGCATGTATTTAGTAATCTAACTTTGTTAATTAAAACCACAATTGGAGCTTGGTTGACCTACATTCCCTTGCTCCCAGCAGGGACTACTACTTTCTCCCACAGCGAAGGTTTGCAACTCAGCCTGCCATGCCAATGGAGGTATGGCACCAACTCTGCAGTTTGGGGAGCTTTACTTACAGTTCTATGCTGCCAATCTCAGCTGTTCCACCCATTCCTGACTGCTGTATCGATGTTGTCTGGTCATGGATGTCCCACTATCAGTTGTTACAAACTATTTTCTAGTTGTTCATGGTTATTTAATAGTTGCTCTAGGGGACTAATTAAATTCTGCAGCTCCCTATGCTGCCATGTTGCCCTGCCTCCATCTCAGTACCCTGCTTTTTTGACCACTGTAGCTTTGTAGTTTGTGTCAAAGTCAAGTAGTGTGAGACCTCCCACTTTGTTCCTCTTTCTCAAGATAATTTTGGCTATTTGGGGTACTTGGCCCTTCCAAGTAAATTTGGTTATTGGTTTTCTATTTCTACAGAGTAAGTTGTTGGGATTTTAATTGGTATTACATTGAACCTGTCTATCAGTTTAGGTAGAAATGACGTCTTAACTATATTTACTTTCCAATCAATAAACATGGTATATTCTTCCATTTTGTTAGGTCCTGTTTGATTTCTTTTAGCAGTTTCTTGTAGTTTTCTCTGTGTAGGTCTTTGGTGGTCTTCATTAAATTTATTCCTAAATACTTGATTCTTTTGGTTGCTATTGGAAATGAAATGTTTTTCTTGGTTTCCTCCTCCTGTTGCACGTTACTTGTGTAGGGGAACAGTACTGATGTTTGCATTTTGATCTTGTAGCCTGCCACTTTGCTGTAACCATTGATTAGCTCTAGTAGCTTTGCTGTAGGTTTTTCTGGATTTTTTACATATAGGATCATGTCATCTGCAAAGAGTGAAAGTTTTACTTCTTTCTCTCCAATTTGAATGCCTTTTATTTCTTTTTCTTGCTTTATTGCTCTAGCTAGAACTTCCAGCACAATATTCAATAACAGTGGTGACAGTGGGTATCCCTGTCTTGTTCCTGATCTTAGAGGGAAAGCGTTGTCTTTCCCCCATTGAGTGTTATGTTAGCTGTGGTTTTTCATATAATGCCTTTATCCCTAAAAAGGGATATCTACATAGCATATAAGAATGCCATCCAGAGTGACCTCTCGACTCCATTTGAAATCTCTCAGACATTGAAACTTCATTTCATTTTGCATCCCCCTTTTGGTCAAGAAGATGTTCTCAGTCCCACGATGTTGTGTCCAGATTCATCCCCAGGAGTCATATCCTGCATTGCCAGGGAGATTTACACTCCTGGGTGTCAGATCCCACATAGAGGGGAGGGCAGTGAGTTCACCTGCCGAGTTGACTTAGCTACAGAGAGAGGGCCACATCTGAACAACAAAGAGGCACTCAGGGGGAGACTCTTAGGCACAATTATAAGCAGGTTTAGCCTCTTCTTTGCAGTAACGAGCTTCGTAAGGGTAAGTCCTGTGAAAGAGGACTCAGCACATCAGACTGCTAGTCTTCAGTGTTTGTGAGAACATCAGCAGCAATCCAGATGAAGAAGCCCAACACCTCTGCATTTTCTCCCAGCTCCTTGGGGGGGCTCTGCATATATGTTTTTATTCTCTGTCCAGATTACTTTGGGATGCGTTTCTATTTTACATTAACCTGTGCAAACCTGCCAGGTCTCACTTCCTATTAAATGTTCCATGTAATTATGGTATTTGAACAAACTGTACGAGTTAATTTATTTAAGAAATATAGATCTTGCCCCAACTAAACATCTCTACCCTTGGTCTCACATGGAATTTGAAGTTTTAAAATGCAGTCAGTATTATCCTTTACCCTTTGGCCTGATTTTCCCTAGTCCTAACCACATCTGCTTCATTCATATCTCTAGTTGAAGTTTGGACTCTTTTTTAGCTTTTTTAACAGTTGCTATATGTGCTAATACTGACATTCATACCTGCCAAGTTCTAGCTCTGAAATTCAGGTGTCAGACAGATACCCAAAGTTCTAGGGATCAATTAGGTTATACACAAAGGGATCAGCATCTCGGAATCTGGAGATAGCCAATGCAATTCAGGAATAGATGTGACTTGCTGTAAGAGCTTACAATCTAGGGACCGTTACAGTAAGTGATTCCCTGATAAGCTGTGCTCTAAGGTTAAATTCTGAATTGACACATTGTAGTTAGTCCATATTGGTGAGGCATTATAGTGTTTGCCTTTGTTTCTGGTGTAGTTCACTCAAACGCTGTCTGCAGGTTCCATTCACCTTGTTGCAGGTCTCATAACTTCACTCCTTCTCTCAGTTGCTCAGTATTCCATTGTATGCACACGCACACACAGTTCACCATTCTGTTCCTCAGTCGATGTACCCTAGGCCACCTCCATCCATTGCAAATCGTTCGTAAATAGGTGGATTTTGACTAGACTTTAAAGATTGAGGAAGATTTCAGTGGATGGAATCGGGGGATGGTGCAAAGAAATAATAGAATGAAGGGGGAAAGCATGGGACCTGTTCAAAGTACATATCAAGTCAGTTGGAGCTAGGGCTTATAGAGTGACAAAAAGTATGAGAAAAGGCCAGAAAAGTAGATTTAAGTTATATGGAGAACATTGTTTATGCACAGCAGTACAGTTTGTATGTGATTTGATTGGCAGAATGTCATTTGTGGACATTTTATAGAATAATTTTGCAAATGAGATGTAGCAAGTTAATTTAATAGTGTCTTATAGGATGAGAAAGAATAGGAGAATAAAAAGCAGATAGCGAATAATGTGGGCCTGTACAGTGGGCATTGTGGGTAATAGCAATGGAAGGGGCATACTTGAGGTATTACTGAGGTAGAATCTGTTTTTATGGTGTAACTTATTGAACATAGTTTAGCAGTGAGGATTTCTTAATATCAGAATACCCCAAAGTTGGTTGTTTTTTTTTTGTTGTTGTTTTTTTTGTTTTTCATCTACACTCATTCCTGTGGTGATCCCATCCAGTTTTATGGTTTTAAATATCATCTTATTTGAGAAGACTCCAGAATTTATATTTCTGGCCTAGACTTCTTTTCTTGTGCTCCAGACTTGTGTCGATATACCTGCCCAAGTCACATTTCCACTCAGCTTTCTAATAGACCTCTTAATCTTAATATGCACAAAATTGATATGATTTATCTCCCCTTTGCCCATTCTTCTTGATCCATGGTCTTCTCCCTCTCAGTTAATCATTCTTTTCAACTATTCAGGCAAAAGTCTCAGAGTTATTCCGGACTCATCTCTTTGTTTCATTTTCCATTTCCAAACTGTTAGCTTGTTCTGTTGGCTCTACCTTTAAAATATATCCAGTCTGACCGTTTTTCATTACTCTAACATCACTGTCCTGGGTTATTGCCTATAATATCATTAGTCTCTTAACAAGCCTCCTTGTTTCTGCCTAACTCCTGAAAATAGTAGCTGAGTGATCCTTTTAGAACAGAAGTCAGCTCAGGACACTCAGAACCCTTCAAGGCCCTCCCTCGCAATCAGAATAAAAGTTAAAGTTTTGTCCTTTATGACTTCTTTGACTTCATTTCTTATTACTCTGCCCCTTGCCCTTTCCATTCCAGCCATACTAGCCTCCTTGCCTGTTCTTGGAGCATGTGTGTCACACTTATATCTTTGGGCCTTTACAGTGACTGCTCACTTTGCCTGGAATGCTTTTCCTCTAGATATCCACATTACTTCCTTCCTCATCTCCTTTACATCTTTGTCAAATGACATTTTCTCAATGATGCCTTCCTTGAGCATCCTATTTAAAATTGTGATGTTTCTTTCTACCCACCACACTATCTTCCTTTTCTCTGCTTTGTTTTACTCTATAACACTTACCATCTTCTATCTATGTAATTTACTTGTTCTGTTTATTGCTATTTTTGTTTTGTTTTCTCCTGTATCCTTAGTGTCCAGAAAAGTTCTGGTACACAATAGGTACTGTTCTAATTTGCTAATGCTACCGGAATGCAAAACACCAGAGATGGATTGGCTTTTATAAAAGGGGGTTTATTTGGTTACACAGTTGCAGTCTTAAGGCCATAAAGTGTCCAAGGTAACACATCAGTAATCGGGTACCTTCACTGGAGGATGGCCAGTGGTGTCCAGAAAACTTCCTTTAGCTGAGAAGACACGTGGCTGGCGTCTGCTCCAAAGTTCTGGTTTCAAAATGGCTTTCTCCCAGGACATTCCTCTCTAGGCTGCAGTTCCTCAAAAATGTCACTCTTAGTTACTCTTGGGGTGTTTGTCCTCTCTTAGCTTCTCTGGAGCAAGAGTCTGCTTTCAACATCCGTCTTCAAAATGTCTCTGTAAGCTGAAGCTCCTCTCTCAGTTCCAGTGCGTTCTTCAGTGTCCCTCCTTGGCTGTAACTCCTCTTCAAAATGTCACTCTCAGCTGCACTGAGTTCCTTCTGTTTGTCAGCTCATTTATATGGCTCCAGTGATTTAATTCAGACCCACCCTGAATGGCGGGCCAACACCTCCATGGAAATTGTCCAATCAGAGTTATCACCCACAGTTGGGTGGGGCACATCTCCATGGAAATACTCAGAGAATTACAATCTAACTAACACTGATAGGTCTGCCCACACAAGATTACATCAAAGATAATGGTGTTTGGAGGACATAATGCATTCAAACTGGCACGGGTACTCACCAAATATTTGTTAAATAATAAAATTCATCATTCTCTACAGATATTTAGTACCTCCTATATTCTAGGCAACTGGAAAGGGGAGGGGAAATCATTTATCTATAAGATACAGTCTCTCCCCTCAAAGAATTTTTTTCACAGAAGAATCAAAATTGGCTTTATACTGGCTGCTGAAGCATGGTGGTACCCTGAGATTCTGTTCCGAGGATGTAGTTCTAAATACTTCTAGGACAAAAGATGTCCATAGTACTGAAAAATTAGAAACAATTTATATGTCTAATTGTAATGTGGTGGATAAATTATGGTGTCTTTATTCACTTGTTTATTAGTAGTCGTTAAGTGATGTTTACAATGAAATTTCTAAGCATGGGAGATGTTTAAGAATTAAAAATTTAAAAGTTACAGTTAATGTGATTCTAATATAAACTTTGGCTTCTATGTGCTTGTCTCTCAATTTGTACACTTACACATTATACAGTCCTCTTAAATTGAGTTTTGTATGCTCTATTTGTTCTGCTCTCTGAGAAAGTGTCACTTGGCCAGCTGCTGCATCAGGGAGAGGTACCAGGCATCATCATTACTGTGGAAGGGCCCTTGAGGGCCTTGACTGAGGCAGCCCCATGGCCAACCCTTTACTGAGGAAAGTTTATTGTCCCAGGAAGTCAGTTGCTGGAGCTTCCATATTCAGAGATGTCCCTGTCCTGATTGTGTGCCCTCAACATTGCCAACTCCCATTCTCGTTTCCCATCTTCCCAGATCTAAAGAAAGAGGTCTAAAAAGAAAACATACTAAAATGCTGTTTATATCTGAGTGTTGGAACTGTGGATTTTTTCTTCCTTTTGCTTTTGTGTATATGCCAAACCTTCTATATGAATAATATAATAAGTGTTTTAAGTGGTCTTCTCTTCTTAGCTAGTACTGCTTTACTTTCTTTTTTTTTTTTTAATCTTCATTTTATTGAGATATATTCATATACCACGCAGTCATACAAAACAAATCGTACTTTCGATTGTTCACAGTACCATTACATAGTTGTACATTCATCACCCAAATCAATCCCTGACACCTTCATTAGCACACACACAAGAATAACAAGAATAATAATTAGAGTGAAAAAGAGCAATTGAAGTAAAAAAGAACACTGGGTACCTTTGTCTGTTTGTTTCCTTCCCCTATTTTTCTACTCATCCATCCATAAACTAGACAAAGTGGAGTGTGGTCCTTATGGCTTTCCCAATCCCATTGTCACCCCTCATAAGCTACATTTTTATACAACTGTCTTCGAGATTCATGGGTTCTGGGTTGTAGTTTGATAGTTTCAGGTATCCACCACCAGCTAGCCCAATTCTTTAGAACCTAAAAAGGGTTGTCTAAAGTGTGCGTAAGAGTGCCCACCAGAGTGACCTCTCGGCTCCTTTTGGAATCTCTCTGCCACTGAAGCTTATTTCATTTCCTTTCACATCCCCCTTTTGGTCAAGAAGATGTTCTCCGTCCCACGATGCCAGGTCTACATTCCTCCCCGGGAGTCATATTCCACGTTGCCAGGGAGATTCACTCCCCTGGGTGTCTGATCCCACGTAGGGGGGAGTAGGGGGGAGGGCAGTGATTTCACCTTTCAAGTTGGCTTAGCTAGAGAGACAGGGCCACATCTGAGCAACAAAGAGGCATTCGGGAGGAGGCTCTTAGGCACAACCATAGGGAGGCCTAGCCTCTCCTTTGCAGCAACCGTCTTCCCAAGGGTAAAACCTGTGGTAGAGGGCTCAACCCATCAAACCACCAGTCCCCTATGTCTGTGGTCATGTTAGCAACCATGGAGGTGGGGTAGGCGAATACCCTTGCATTCTCCACAGGCTCCTCAAGGGGGCACTACATCTTGGATTTTATTTTAGATGCAATAGGAAGCTGTTGAAGGGTTTTAAGCAGGTAAATGATTAGATATGATTTAGCACTCTCCTATTTCTTAATGAGATGAAAAAAGTTTTTGGCCAGTTTGAATATACATTCTTTTAGAGATGAAATCATGCCTATTTAAAAAGTTTGATTTATAACTTTAGTTGTCTATTTAAAATTCACATTATAAAATACGTTACTTAAAAATACAATTTATCCCTTTACATTCTAGGAAACAATTATTCTTAAATTCCTCATGTAGATATTCAACTTCAGTGTCTTTGTCATCAGCAGAGATGCTTTTTGAGTCATCTAAACAGTTTTTTCAAAATATGTAATTTACATTTACATTTGTTTGGGAAACAGTACTTTTAGGTTATGGAATATGATACTGTCACTGGAGATTTTGTTCCAAGCCACGAAGTATTTTGATCATCTTATAGGTAATTATTTTTGTCTTCATAATGTAACCACTTATTGTATTTTTAAAGTGATCTTTACAAAGCTTGCTTACAGCCAACTCTAATAACTGTGAGCCCGTACCCCCAGGGATAATTATTAAATATCTGTTAATTTCCTTTGCCTTCAAGATGACCTCTGGATTAAGGAAAATGTTCAGAAAATTGATTGTGGTGATGAATGCACAACTATACGATAGTACTGTGAACAATTGATTGTATACTTTGGATGACTTATGGTATGTGAATATATCTCAATAAAATTGAATAGAAAAAAAATGGAAACATGGGGAATATAAACAGATTCGCCCATCTGGGGAATTTCTGATATTCTCGCAAGCACTAGGGACTCCCAGTTATAAAGTCAAGCCCTCGATCTTGGGGCTTGCTCTTATGAAACTTATTCCTGCAAAGAAGCAGCTAAGCCTACTTATAATTATGCCTAAGAGTCACCCCCAGAGAACCTCTTTTGTTGCTCAGATATGGCTTTCTCTCTCTAGGCCAACTCTGCAAATAAACTCACTGCCCTCCCTACTACTACGTGGGACATGACTCCCAGGGGTGTACATCTCCCTGGCATTGTGGGACATGACACCAAGGAATGAACCTGGCCCTGGCATTGTGGGATTGAGAATGCCTTCTTGACCAAAAGGGGAAAAATAAATGAAACAAAATAAAGTTTCAGTGGCTAAGAGATTTCCAGTAGAACCGAGAAATCATTCTGGAGGTTCTTTGTATGCATTATATAGATATTCCTTTTTAGTTCCTAGTATATTAGAATAGCTAGAAAGTAATTCCTGAATCTGTTGAACTGTAATCCAGTAGACTTGATTCTTAATGATGATTATATAACTATATAGCTTTTATTGTGGACTGTTATTGTGAAAACCTTGTGACTGACACTCCTTTTGTCCAGTGTGTGGACAGATGAGTAATAAAATACATACAAAAAATAAATAAATAATAGGGGAGGATAAGGGGCATGGGATGTTTTGGTGTTCTTTTTTTATTTTTTTCATTTTGGAGTAATGAAAATGTTCTGAAATTGATTGTAGCAATGAGTGCACAGCTCCATCATGATACTTTGAGCCTCTGATTATATACTTTGGATGGATTATATCGTGTTTGGCTATATCACAATAAAATTGCATTAAAAAAAAAAAGCAAATTCAGTGATGTGGCTTACAGATGGTCACTGAGAAAAGTCAGATAGGAAAGGTTGGGTGAATAAACAGAGGTGAAAAGACAACAGGTACCTTTTTTCATTCCCCCCCAAAAAAGAGAATCATGTATATTTGAGTACTTATAGACCCCCGCCATATTGGGGGGGGGAGTTAGTGAATTTGATTATTTAAAAAGACAAAAAAAAAAAAATGCTTGAGGAACACAGCCTGAAACAATCCCAATCAATGCTAGTTTGAGATAGAGGTCATCTGAAAGCAAAGGAAATTAACAGGTATTTAATAATTATCCCTGGGTGTATAGGCTCACAATTATTAGAGTTGGCTGTAAACAAGCTTTGTAAAGACCACTTAAAAAATACAGGAAGTGGTTACATTATGAAGATAATACATATCTATAGGATGATCTGCAGATCTGTTTTTATTGTCTCTGCTGGGGAGGTGCTATGGCATATAGTGAGTAGAGACTGCCAAGAAGCCTATAAGGTACAGGATAGCCCTCCACAACAGGGTATTACCCCATCCAAAATGTCAGGTGCTAAAGTTGAGAAACCCAGCTCCTTAGTACTTGTTTCAGTTCTATAGAAGAGAAAGAAAATTGAGGTAGGTGATCATGTGGAATAGCTGTATGCTACTGGTTAGCCAAGTACCAGATTTGAGAAGACTGAATAGCTCTTGGGATTCAGTTTAGCCATTTGGTTTATATTAATTTGCAATTATATTGTTCAGGCATTCCTGATGATGGTGGTGGTGGCGAGGGGAGATACTGCTCTGATCTGATTCTTTGTTTCCTTAGTTCAAGAATATTTTCAGTTGCCTTCTGGGTTCTTTCTCCATTACCAGGGTATGCATAAGGGGTAGGCAGCAGATGAGCCCAAATTTCTATGATCCTTCCTATTTAGATAACCTGTGATTGTGTGCTTTTGGATGGTGATGGTGAGGAGTGTTTAGTTCAGTCAAGCCTCTGTCCCAAATCCAAATGGTTCTGAACTGGCCTTGAGGATGGCAGGCATATCATAGTTTAAGTAGCATAATAAAAGTTTTAGCTTCTCCTGAAGCTGTGATTTTTGGTGTTTTAGAACAGTGATTCCCAAGTATTCCCTTCTTAATTATCATTCTCATGCTTTTTCTATTTTTAAACATTGTGGGAACCAAGCTGCATTATTAAGGTAAAACTTGTTTTCCTATATATTTTTTAATTAATAGAAGATCACAAATTTCCAAACTGAGTAACAGTGAGTGAACTGGCATCACTATAGTAAGTCACTATATTTTTTCCAGATGCAGAAAGAGTTTGGGTAGCTAAAAAACTGGTGTGTGAGGTCTTTTAGACTTTTGAAAAAGTGACCATAACCTTCTGTTTTTTGTTACTATTTTCCTGGACACCTTAGGGACTTAGGAATAGTTTTAGGATTCACTAAATTTTGAAAAGAAGAGTGATACATCTTACTTTAATAGTTTATAATGAAACAATCTGGTACTTCTATATAACTTTATTAATTTTTATATTGCAAAATGTGTTCTAAAATTGATTTCTTAGCAACTTTTTATAATACTTCTCAAAATATCAAGATATGTATTGTATTTTATTTGAATTGATAAATGAAACACTTGATAGAAAGTTTGGTTTAACTGTGAAGACTGCTCTGCCAATTACATTAAACAAATATTTTCCATAAATTAAGCTATCTGCAACTTCAGGCTTTGACAAAATATATTTGAAGAAGAAGATAAAGTCATTTTATCAAAATTGTACCTTATTGGCAAAACTGTACTTTGTATTTTAAAAATAAGTTTTAGTATTTAGAATTTTTTAACTCTTTGAATGTATGGGGTAATTACAAGTTGCTTATAAATGAAAGCATAACATATTTTATTCTTTATGTTTAATAGTTTATGAATTTGTAGTATTTATATTGCCTTGTTAACTGTGTACAAAAAACATTGTAATGTCAGAAGTTTTCACATGTAAAGTTTATGGATGTTAAATTTCTTGAGAATGATAAACTTGATGTTCTCATTCTTTGGTGATATGTGCTAAAGCATTTAGGGGTAAAGGGTCTAGATGTCTGCAGTTTACCTGAAAAAAGTTCAGGAAAAAATGGGGAGAGAGTGATAGTGAGAAGGAAGTAGAGATTAAGCCAAGAGTGGCACAAAATGTTAACAACTGGTGAATTTAGGTGAAGGGTATTGTTCGTTATAGTATTCTTTTGACTTTTCTGAAGGCTTGAAAATTTAAAAATTAAAAGTTGGAAAACTTTACAGTCACAGGGTGTTCTGGTTTGCTAATGCTGACGTTTTGCAAAACAGAAATGGATTGGTTTTTTACAAAGTTACAGTCTTAAGGCTGTAAAGTGTCCAAGGTAAGGCGTCAACAAAAGAGTACCTTTACTGGAGAAAGGCCACTGGCATCCAGAAAACCTCTTAGCTGGGAAGGCATGTGGCTTGCGTCAGCTTCCAGATGATTGTCTTCAAAATGTTTCTCCAAGCTGCATTCAACATCAGGGGTCCACGACTCCAAGCATATCTGAGCTAAGCCAGCTGCTCTGAGGTCCTTCTGTTTGTGAGCTTTTATAGGGCTCTGGTGATTAAATCAAGACCCAGCCTGAATGGGTGGGGCCACACCTCCATGGAAACAATCAAAATGTTCCAACCTAATCAACGCTAATACGTGTACCCCCACAAGATTGCATCAAAGAACATGGCGTTTTGGGGGACATAACATATTCAAACCAGCACACAGGGAATAGAAAAATTAATTTCAAGAAGTATGTTTCAGTATTAGAAGAAATGACTTCGGATAAAAATTTATTACCTTAGGATAAAATTATGTGGGATAAATAGAATGAAGGCCTTGTTCATGAAATTTTGTAAATGGATGTGGATATGAAATGGCTTTGGTTTATTAGATTATCATTGGATAAATTTAAAAGCAATGAACTATTTTATTTTTTAAGCAGTTTTATTGAGATATATCACACACTCTACAGTCTATCCAAAGTATACAATCAGTGGCTCATGGCATCATCACATAGTTGTGTATTCATCATGACAATCAGTTTTAAAATGTTTTCATTACTCCAAAAAGAAAAAAATGTGTATATATAATAAAAGGAACAAAAAACGTCCCATAGCTGTATCTGCCCCCCCCCATTATTGATTCCTAGCATTGGTGTAGTACATTTGATACTATTGATGAAAGAATATTAAAATATTACTGTTAATTATAATCCATAGTTTGCCAGTAGGTTTTCCCATGTACCCCTCTATTATTAACTCCTTGTAATAGTGACGGACATTTGTTCTAATTCATGAAAGAACATTCCTATATTTGTACTGTTAATTAAAGTCATTGTCCACCACAGGTTTCACTGTGGTATGCAGTCCCATGTTTTATCCTGTAGCTGTCCTTCTAGTAGCATACATGACTGTAGACTTCCCTTTTCAACCACAATCACACTCATAATTCAGTACTGTTAGCTACACTTAACATAATGTGCTACCATCACTTCTCTTCATTTCCAAACATTTAAATTCAACCTAGTTAAAAATTCTGGACACATTAGGCATCCACTCCCCATTCTTTATATTCATTCTATCTCCTGGTAACCTGTATTCTATATTTTAACTCTATGAGTTTACATATTACAATTGGTTCATATTAGTGAGATCCTGTATAATATTTGTCCTTTTGTGTCTAACTTGTTTCACTCAGCATAATGTCCTTAAGGTTTATCCATGTTGTCGCATACTTGAGGACTTCATTCTTTCTTACTGCTGAATAACGTTCCATCTTATGTGTATACCACATTTTGTTTATCCGTTCATCAGTTGATAGACACTTGGGCTATGTCCATCTTTTTGAATAGTGCCACTATGTACATTGGTGTACAAATGTCTGTTCATATCCCTGCTTTCAGTTCTTCTGGGTATATACCTATTAATGGGATTGCTGGATCATATGGCAGTTCTAGTCTTAGCTTCCTGAGAAACCAAACTTTCTTCCACAGCAGCTGTACCATTTTATATTCCCACCAGCATGAATTAAATGTTCCTATTTCTTCATATCCTTTCCAACGCTTGTAGTTTCCTGTTTGTTAAATAGTGGCCATTCTAGTAGGTGTGAAATATTTCATTGTGGTTTTGATTTGCATTTCCCTGATAGCTACTGAAGTTGAGAATCTTTTCATGTTTCTTAGCCTTTGTATTTCCTCTATGCAAAAATGTCTTTCAAGTCTTTTGCCCACTTTTTAGATTGAGTTGTTTGTCTCTTTATTGTTGAATTGTGGTATTTTATTATATATTCTGGATATCAAACCCTTATGAGATATGTGGTTTCCACATATTTTCTCCCAAATACTTTCTCGCATTGAATAGGCTGCCTTTTCACCTTTTTGACAAAGTCCTTTGAGGCACAAAAGCATTTAAATTTGAGGAGATCCCATTTATTTTTTCTTTCATTGTGCTTTGGTTATAAAGACTAAGAAATCACTTTCTACCACTAGCTCTTGAAGATGCTTCCTTACGTTTTCTTCTAGGAATTTTATGGTACTGGCTCTTGTATTTAGGTCTTTGATCCATTACAAGTTAATTTTTGTATAGGGTGTGAGATAGGAGTCCTCTTTAATTATTTTGAATATGGATATCCAGTTCTTCCAGCACCATTTATTGAAGAGATGTCTATCCCAGTTAAATGTCTTGGGAGCCTTGTGAAAAGTCAATTAACCATGGATCTGAGTGTCTTATTTCTGACCTTTTGATTCAATTCCTTTGATCAATATGTCTGTCTTTATGCCAGTACCGTGATGTTTTGATCACTGTAGCTTTGTAATATGCTTTAAGGTCAGGAAGTGTGAGTTCCCCAACTTCAGTTTTCTTTTTGAAGACATATTAGGCTATTTGAGGCCCCTTACCCTTCCAAATAAATGTGATAATTGGCCTTTCCATTTCTACAAAGTGAGTTGTTAGAATTTTGATTGGTATTGCATTGAATCTGTAGATTGATTTGAGTAGAATTGACATCTTGATGACATTTAGCCTTTCCAATCCATGAACATAGAATGTACTTTCAGTTATTTAGGTCTTTGTTTTCTTTTAGCAGTGTTTTGTAGTTTGCTGAATATATGGGTCCTTTACATCCTTGGTTAAGTTTGTTCCGAGACATTTGATTCCTCTGGTTGCTATTGTAAATAGAATTTTTGTCTTGATTACCTCCTCGGTTAGCTCATTATTAGTGTAGAGAAACACCACTGATTTTTTTTTTTATTGAGATTGTTCACATATCATACAATTATCCAGTGATCCAAAGTATACAATCAGTTGCCCATGGTACCATCCATCACCACAATTAATTTTTTCCCAATTTTTAGATCATTTTCATTACTCCAGAAAAGAAATAAAGACAAAAAAAGGAAACTCAAAGCCTCCCATACCTCTAACCACCCCCCTCCATTATTGATTCATAGTTTTGGTATAGTACATTTGTTACTGTTGATGAAAGAATGTTACAGTACTACTAAGTATAGTATATAGTTTGCAATAGGTATATATTTTTTCCTATATGCCCTTCTATTACTAACTTGCGGTTATAGTGTCATACATACATAGTTCATGAGAGCGATTTCTAATATTTGTACAGTTAATTACAGACACTGTCCACCACAACATTACTGTTTTATACATTCCCATCTTTTAACTTCCAACTTTCCTTCTGGTGACCTACGTGACTCTTAGCTTACCCTTTCCACCACCTTCACACACCATTCAGCACTGTTAGTTATTCTCACAATGTGCTACCATCACATCCGTCCATTTCCAAACGTTTACGTTCACCCTAGTTGAACATTCTGCTCATAATAAGCAACTGCTTCCCATTCTTTAGCTTTGTTCTATATCCTGGTAACTTATATTTCAAGTCTATGAGTTTACATGTTATAAATTAGTTCATATCAGTGAGACCCTGCAATATTTGTCCTTATGTGTCTTGTCTTATTTCACTCAATATAGTACCCTCAGGTTTTCTTCATCAACCCATTTTTTTTAAGACTGTTTTGTTCACACCCCATACATTCCATCCAAAGTAAACAATTGTTGGTTCCCTGTATAGTCATATATTTATGTATTTTGCACCATCACCACTATTTATATAAGGACATCTCCATTTCTTCCACAAAAATGGATGAAAAGTCAAAGAAGGTAGAGGGACAAAAGAAAAAAGAAGAAAGAGAGAGAGAGAGAAAAACATGATGGCTAGAAAGCAGCAAAAGGAAAGATAGCATTCAACTAAAGTAGAATAAAGAGTCAGACAACATCACCAGTGCCAGAAGTCCCATACCCTTCCCCTATGTCCCTCCGCCCCACCCCCTTATGCATTTGGCTTTGGTATATTGCCTTTGTTATATTAAAGGACTGTACAATGTTTCTGTTAACTGTTGTCTCTAGTTTGCATTGATTGTATCTTCCCCCCAATCCCACCCTGTATTTAACACCTTGCCATGTTGACATTCATTTGTTCTACTTCATATAAAAACATTTGTACCTTTTATTACAGTCGTTGAGCACCCTAGGTTTCATTGAGTTATACAATCCTAGTCTTTATCTTTCGTCGTTCTTTCTGGTGTCCCACATGGTCTTAACCTTCCTCTTTCAGTCATGCTCACGGTCATCTTTGTTCTGTGTACTTACATTGCTGTGCTGCTATCTCCCCAAATTGTCTTCCATACCTCTCACTCTGTCTTTTCCTTTCTGTCTTCAGTGCTTCCTTTAGTGTTTTCTGTAGAGCAGGTATCTTGTTCACAAACTCTGTCATTGTCTGTTTGTCAGAGAATATTTTAAGCTCTCCCTCATATTTGAAGGACAGTTTTGCTGGATATAGGATTCTTGGTTGGTGGTTTTTCTCTTTCAGTATCTTAAAGATATCACCCACTTCCTTCTTGCCTCCATGGTTTCTGCTTAGAAATCTGCACATAGTCTTATCAAGCTTCTTCTGTATGTGGTGGATCACTATTCTCTTGCTGCTTTTAGGATTCTCTCTTTATCTTTGACATTTGATAATCTGATGTATCTTGGCGTAGGTCTATTCAGATCTGTTCTGTTTGGGGTATGCTGCATTTCTTGGATCTGTAATTTTATGTCTTTCGTAAGAGATGGGAAATTTTCATTGTTTATTTTCTATATTATTGCTTCTGTCCCTTTTCCCTTCTCTTCTCCTTCTGGGACACCAATGACATGTACATTCCTGCATTTCATTTTGTCCTTAAGTTCCCGGAGATGTTGCTCATATTTTTCCATTCTTTTGTCTATCTGTTCTTTTGTGTTTAGGCTTTTAGGTGCCTTGTTCTCCAGTTCCTGAGTGTTTTCTTCTGCCTCTTGAGATCTGCTGTTGTATGTTTCCATTGTGTCTTTCATCTCTTGCATTGTGCCTTTCATTTCCATAGATTCTGCCAGTTTTTTCAAACTTTCGATTTCTACCTTATGTCCACCCAGTGTTTTCATTATATGCTTCATTTCTTTTGTCATATCATCCCTAAATTTTTTGAATTGGTTTAGTATTAGTTGTTTAAATTCCTGTATTTCAGTTGAAGTGTAACTTTTTTCCTTTGGGCCATAACTTCATTTTTCTTAGTGTAGGTTGTAGTTTTCTGTTGTCTAGGCGTGGTTTCCTTGGTTACCCCAAACAGGTTTTCCCAGACCAGAAAGTCTCAGGTCTTGGAAGGAGGGAATCGTACCTGGTTTCCCTGAGGGTGTGTCTTAGAAGATTGGTACATCCTATGAGGCCTCAATTCACTGTGCTTTTCTGTTCAGCAGGTAGCACCTGTCAGCCTGTAGCTCCAGACCTGTGTAAGGAAGTGTGGCCCATGGCTGTTCCCCCCAAGCTCTGGGGTCTGGTTCTGAATTGAAGCCGGTAGTAGAGCTTGGCACCACCTTCTTCCTCTTAGAGAAGATACAGCCCCTAGGGAGATGTCATTTACATTTGAATAGTCTCTCTGCCTGAGCTATCTCCACCCTTGTCTGGGTCACAGTGCTGGGAACTGAAAATGGCTGAGGATTTCTCCACTGAGCCGAAAAAGGGACAGAAAGCCCTCTTCAGGGCCACCAAAAGTCTCTGTCTGCTTGTTGGGGATTTGTATCTTGTATTGAGCAGTCCACTCTTGTTAATTAAAACCCCAGTTGGAGTTCAGCTGAGCTATATTCACTTGCTGGGAGAGTGCTGCTGTCTAGCACTGCAAGGCTTTGCAGTTTGGGCTGTGAGGGATTGGGTTTCCTGACTTGGATCCACAGTTTTTACTTACAGCTTTTATGGTGCGATCTCGGGCATTCCTCCCACTTCAGGTTGTTGTATGATGAGTGGACAGTCACATTTGTGCCCCGGCAGTTAGTCCAGATTATTTACTAGTTGTTCCTGGTTGTTCATTGGTTGTTCCAGGGAGACAAACTAGCTTCCACTCCTCTCTATGCTGCCATCTTCTTCTCTGTCCAACACCACTGATTTTTGCATGTTGATCTTGTATCCCACCGCTTTGCTGAACTCGTGTATTAGCTTTAGTAGCTTTATTGTAGACTTTCTGGGACTTTCTAAATATAACATCATGTTGTCTGCAAATAGGGAAAATTTTGCTTCTTTCTTTCTGCTTTGGATGCCTTTTATTTTTATTTTACATTATTTTATTTTTGCCTGATTGCTCTAGCTAGAGCTTGACAGTGTGCATCCTTGTCTTGTTCCCAATCTTAGAGGGAAAGCTTTCAGTCTCTCATCATTGAATACAATGTCAGTTGTGGGCTTTTCATATATGCCCTTTATTATGGTGAGGGATGTTTCCTTCAATTTCTACCTTTCAAAGTGTTTTTTTCAAGAAAGGATGCTGGATTTTGTCAAATGCCTCTTCTGTGTCGGTTGAAATGATTATGTGGGTTTTTGTTTTGATTCTTTGATGTGGTATGTTACATTAATTGAGTTTCTTGTTTTGAAACACCTTTGCATACCTGGAATAAAACCCACTTGCTCTTGATGTATAATTATTTTAATGTGCTATTTAATTCGATTTGTCAGTATTTTGTTTAGGATTTTTGCATCTATATTAATGAGAGTATTGGTCTGTAATTTTCTTTTCTTGTAGTATCTTATCAGCCTTTGGTATTTTGGTGATGTTGACTCCATAGAATGAGTTAAGGGTGTTCCCTTTTCAATTTTTTGGAAGAGTTTGAGCAGGATTGCTGTTAATTCTTGGAATGATTGGTAGAATTCACCTGTGAAGCCATGTGGACCTGGGCTTTTCTTTATTGGGAGGTTTTTGATGACTGATTCAGTCTCTTTTCTTGTGATTGGTTTGTTGAGGTTTTGTATTTCTTCTGAAGTCAGTGTAGGATGTTCATGTGTTTCTAGGAAATTGTCCATTTTATCTAAGTTGTCTAGTTTGTTGGCATACAGTTGTTAATAGTGTCCTCTTATGTTCTTTTTTATTTCTTTGGGGTCTGTGGTAATGACCCTCTCTCATTTTTAATCTTTTTGCATCTTTTCTCTTTTTGTCTTTCTCAGTCTGGCTAAGGGTTTGACAATTTTATCGATCTTCTTGAACCATCGTATGGTTTTGTTGATTCTCTTTTTTTTTTTTGTTCTCAATTTCATTTATTTCCACTTTAATGTTTGTTATTTCTTTCCCTCTGCTTGCTTTGAGATTAGTTTGCTGTTTTTTCTCTACTTTCTCCAGATGTTCAGTTAGGTCTTTGATTTTTAGCTTTTTCTTCTTTTTAAAAGTAGATGCTTAGGACTATAAATTTCCCTCAGCACTGCCTTCACTGCATTCCATAAATTTTGATATGTTGTGTACTCATTTTCATTCATGAGATATTTACTGATTTTTTTGCAGTTTCTTCTTTGATCTACATGTTATTTAACCACCATAAATTTGTGAATTTTCCAGTTCTCTGGCTGTTACAGATTTCCAGCTTCATTCCATTATGTTTAGAGAAAGTGCTTTGTATAATTTCAGTCTTTTTAAATTTATTGAGACTTGTTTTCTGACCCAACATGTGATCTATCCTGGAGAATGATCTCCAGGATATAGAGATCATATAGAGATCTCCAGGATATAGAGATCAATAGAACATTGCTTTGGGGTGCAATGTTCTGTTTATGTCCGTTACATCTAATTCATTCATCATATTATTTTGGTTCTTTGTTTCCTTATTGATCCTCTGTTTAGATGCTGTATCTATTGATGAGACTGATGTGTTGATTTCTCCCACTATTGTTGTAGAGACATTTATTAATCCCTTCAGTTTTGCCAATGTTTTCTTCATGTACTTTGGGTCACCTTTGTTAAGTGCAATCATATGTTTGATTGTTATTGCTTGTTATTGCTTCTTGGTGAATTTCCCCTTTTAAAATATATATATATATATATATATATATATATATATATATATATATATATATAAATAATGTCCTTCTTTGTCTCTTATACCCCATTTCTCTTTTGCTTACTTGGATATCTTTTTCCAGTCTTTTCGCTTTCAACCTATTTGTGTCTTTTGGTCTAAAATGAGTCTCTTGTAAACAGCATAGAAATAGATCATATTTTTTTTTTTATGCATTCTGCCAATGTTCATCTTTAAATTGGGGAGTTTAATCTCTTAACATTCAGTGTTATTACTGTAAAAGCACTGCATTACTTCAATCATTTTATCCTTTGGCTTTTATCTGTTTTATTTATTTTTTTTCTTTGATGACCTCAGATCTTGCACTTAAGGTTTCTTTCAACTCTTGGGGTTCTTTGAATGTGGTAATAAGAGTTCACTCAGTTTCATTATAAATTTCTCATCCTGGCATGGACAGATAGATGCAACTATTTTTGAAATGGCACTCTGTAGCTTATGAAATGTTAGCTGCCCCACACCTGAAGTACCTCTGCAGACATACTAGCTTTGTGTTCAGCTGCTGACAGTGATCATGATACATTATGTTGTATTTTAAATCCCAGAATTGTTTTTTGACCTTGAAATTTCCCTTTTTTATAAACAGAGAATTTCTTAAAATAGTCTTTTATAAATTAACAATATTCCTAATATAATTTTAGTAGCCATGTCACTAGTAATTTTATCAACTATAAGCTTATAAGTGAACTTCTTTGTATTCTTGTGTTTTATAGGAAGACCAGAAGAACTTTCTTTGCTTGTGATAGCTACTTTTTTTTGTAATGCAATTTTATTGAGATATATTCTCATACTGTGTAATCCATCCAAAGAATATAATCAGTGGCTCACAGTATCATCATATAGTTGTGCGTTCATCACCAACCTACTTTGACTTAAAGTCATTCATACAGAGTTGGAATCTGTACCATGAGTATTTAATTGTTTTGAAAATCTAATTTCCACTATGTTGCTGTGTAAACCACACCCTATAGTACTTACTGATTAAGTATTCTCCTAGGTTAAGAATTAATTTTTAGGTTGGAAGAGTGGGGCATGTGAGGTGTATGCATACACTGTGCAAGAATAAGGGAACTGAAAACCGTGTATACTCTCTTTGCTAAAGATTATCATTCTTTTGACTAGATTAAGCAGTTTGGTTCCTAAAGAGACCTGAGCATTGTTCTTATAACCTTATCAAACATTTTCTTGGTCTTATACTTGAAAATGGGAGACTAATTTTAAGGATTTGTTTCATTGACTTGATAAGGTGTAGATAAAAATACCAGTGATGTTGTCAAAAGTATATATATGATTTAATGATAGCAGTGAGAAAATTAATATTACTGCCATCTCATTCTCAGATCCCACTCAAGTTTTGGCACTTGTCTCCAGGATGGCCTTTATAGCAAATGATCCAGTTCAGAATCACACATCACATTTAGTTGAGTTGTTTCTTTAATCTCCTTCAGCCTTGAAGAGTTCCTCAGTCTTCCTTTGACTTTAAAGACCACAGACCAGTTATTTTGTAGAATGATTATCAATTTGGGTTGTCTTACGTTTCCTCATTAGAATCAGCTCATGTATCTCCGGGTAGGAATTTCACAAAGCTGATTTTTTGTACTTTGCATTCTATCAAGTGGTATATGATTTCAGTTTTCTGTTGCTGATGATTTCACTGATCACTTGGTTAAGGTTAGTGTCTGCGTACATTCCTGTATTAGTTTTCCATTGCTTCTGTAACAAATTACCACAAATTTAGTGGCTTAAGACAACAGATTTATTCTTTTACAGGTCTGGAGACCAGAAGTACGAAATCAGTTTGACTAGCTACAGTCAAGGTGTTGGCAGAGTTGGTTCCTTCTGGTGGTTCTAGGGGAGAATCCATTTCCTTGCATTTTCCAGCTTCTGTAGACAGCCCACATTCCTTGACTTGTAGCCCCTTCCTCCATCTTTAAAGCACATCAACTCAGCATCTTTTCCTGTCATTACATTGCTTTCTCTGCCTTTGATTCTTCTACCTCCCTCTTAAAAGGACACTTTTGATTATATTGGGCTCAATCAGATAATCTCTTATTTCTGGATCCTTAATTTAGTCACATTTGCAAAGTCCCTTTGTCTATGTAAGGTAACATATTCACTGATTCTGGGTATTAGGATGTGGACATCTTTGGTGGGGCAATTAGCCTACCTCATTTCCCCACTGTAAAGTCATCCTTTTTTACTTTGTACTTAATATTTTGTGGGGAGGTACTTGGAAACTATGTAAATATCCTGATCATTATCAAACCATTAAATATAAATATAAAGTATTTCTATTTAATGGTTTCTTACATTATTCAATGGATTATAATTTTTCATTATCATTTATTATGATATTTGGATTGTCCTCAATTTGGCCAATGGAGCCACTTTTAATATCCTTCATTCTTTGAGCACTTTCTTGCTTTGTGGCACAACAAGAATTTTGAATTCATCTTGTACTTTTCCTAAGCGGTTGAACCAGTTATTTTTCCAAGGATCCCTGGTTCTTGCTAAACCGGAATGGTACTTCTGGGCACTAGGAAGCCAAAATCTGGGCTCTGGGTGTGCTCATTGCTCTTGGACCCACCTGGTAGACAGAGCTAGGGTGTGTGTGTGTGTGCATGTGTTTGTGTATGTGTATGTTTGTGTGTGTGTGCATACATTTAGATTTATATTTGTATACTAAAGGATGTTAGTTCATGTTGCTTCCTTCACTTCCAATCCGATATCACAGGGTTCATTCTTGTTTTCTGTTTTTTCATATTGGTACTGTATTAACAGGGTTCTCTAGGGAGGCAGAACCAATAGGAGATATCTGTAAATACGAGATTTTATAAAAGTGTCTCATGCAACTGTGGGGATGCATGAGTCCAAATTCCATAGGACAGGCTGCAAGTTGGCAACTCCAGTGAAGGTTTTCAGTGAATTCCCCAGGAGGTGCTGGCTGTGTGAAGTAGAGATGAAAATTCTCTCTTGTGACTGCTGAAGTCATCACTTCTCTTTTTAAAGCCTTCAGCTGATTGGATTAAATGTCTCTCATTGCTGAAGACACTCCCCTTAGTTGACTGTAGATGTAATCATTCATAGATGCAATCAACTTACTGATGATTTAAGTCCACAAAATGTCCTCACAGTAGCAGTTAGACCAGTTTTTGCTTGACCAAATAATTGCATGAACCTAACCATCACAGGTACTCCTTTCTCCGGCAGTGGAGAATTGACTCAAGTACTCTTAATATATTAACGTATTTTGGTCCTCTGTATATAACCAGTCTTCTTTTCTGCTACTTCTCCCTCCTGCACTCAATCCTTTACCATATGTGATACTGATACCTCCTGTAGGTAGCTCTCCCATGTGGATGCCTTCTTCAAAGCATTGTGGTTTCAGGGTTGTTGGACTTCTTTCATGGTGTTTTTGGAACACTCTTGTTATATGCAGAGTTCTTTATCTATCTGGTATTTCTTTTAAGGTCTGTAGTTTTGTAGAATCTTATTTTAAAACTTAATTTTTTTTTTTTTAACTTGGGAGAGTTATTCAAACCAGTGGTTGTGGTGAGTTTAAAAATGCTTGATATTTTGGCTTTAATTTAATTCCCTTTTTAATTGAATTGCATTTTTTTTCCTGGGGACTAAAGTAATACCTTTTGTCACAACTCTTAATTAAATAAACCTATCTTAATAAGTTCTTATGAATTTGGGTGACTTTTCCAATTTAATGTAAATAATTAGAATTTGTGATATTGAATTTTACTCATCACGTTGGTTTTGACTGAAAGTTGATTTTATGTTAAAACTCCAAGTCCTATTGATTTTATATTTTAAATAGATGAAATCTAAACTTTGATTAGGGGGTATTTTGGTAAGTAATTATTTTCATGTTTAAAGAGGATAATTTCTGCTCAGCTTCCTTAAGCCACATGTTGGGTATTTTACACATTTTGTCCTTCTAAAGCGAAAGAGAAAGGAGGAGAAAATTTTCTTAGAAATTACTGACTTCATGACTAAATATTTTGGCGTCAAGTCACTTTTTGTGTTTTTCAACTAGAAGTTACTTATTTAAGTCTCACATGAAAAATGTTGGTTTGGTATTTGAATGACGTTTTCCAGATAGATCATTTGTTCTAAATGGCTGAAAATTTAACCTATGTTGTGAATTTATTAAAGGTTATTTAAATTAGCAGTACTTTCATGTTCCAATAAAAGATTAGCATGGTAATAAAGACAAAGGTGGTATAAATTCTGGTTTTTCCTTCACTGTGAAAAATGGTTTCACTCACCTTATTTTTCTTTCTTGACAGAGCAAATTCGATTAAAGAATATCAGAAAAGTCTATGGAAGATGTATGTGGTATCGTTTACGGTTATTAAAACCCCAGCCAAATATTATTCCTACTGTAAAGTAAGTAATGGATTTTAATAAAAATTATATTTAGTTATTACTTTTTGCTAGGTAGTGTAAATAGGGGTGTAATGATAAATATAATATTGTATCTGAAGATAACTTGTAGCCTTAAAATTGTAAATTTGATTAGTAAATTTGAGAGCTCTCTGAACAAAGTAGTTTAGAAGTTCAAAGGTGAGAGTATACTTCTCACTTGGGGGAGAGGGTGAGAGAGAGAAATCAAATCTTGCACCTTGTGTCAGGATTTACATTTTACTGTAAAGACTATGGAGGAATCTTTAAAAGATTTCAAAAGCAGGGATGTGACATGGTCAAGCTTGCATTTCATGGTGTGAGAATTAAAGTTTATTGAGCACATACTCTGCCAGATGTTGTGGCAGGGCTTTCTGTGTAACCCCATTTAAGTCTATATTAACTTCAGAGTAGATGGTTTTGCTGCTTTTTCTCAGATAAAGAAACTGAGACTAATCAAGATGAGGTAACTTCACCAAGCTCATGTAGCTAGAAGGGTGGAGTGGGGGACCAAGTCATCCTCTATATTGGCAGGTTCATCTGCATAAATGGCCATTAGCATGAGTAATTAGGGCCAGCCTACTTGATTCTGTGAGGCTGTGGGGCATGCTGGTTAAGAGCCTAGGCTTTTGATTTTCATCCTAAATCGTCAGTTTAGAAGTAATAGGTGAAAGTATGACAGGAGGTGGAAGAATTGCCATTGCAGGGCTGTATTTTGAATTACCTCCATCTCTGTCTATCTAGTAGATAGGAGGGGAAGATCTAGTGGAGAAAATTTAGTAAGAGTAGAATCAGTTGTTTTGTAATCTTGGTTTACATGAAAATAGTTTTCAACATATCTTTGTAATTTCAGGGGGTTTAAATAGTCTCCCTTACTCTTTGTAAGGCTTTGACTTTGCTACTTCAGGCCCCTTTGTTCTAGGGGCAGGGAAATCTTAACTTTGTTGTTCAGTTTTCAATGACATGAAAGTAAGGGGGAAATTAGTCTTTACAGGAGTAGCTTTTATATTTACTGTTTGTTTTTTCTTTGCTATTGGCTCTCATTTAAGCTTTTATGAGATAGCAAGGTAGACATTTTTTGTCCTCCCATTTTCTTCTCTTTTCCAGTTTTGGCCAATACTTTGTTGAATGTCTGAACCTTATTTTCTAAGAAAATAAAACTCTGAAGTTCTCTTCAGCGATTAGCAGACTGATTTACTTAAATGAAAATATAGAATAAGGAATTCTTAGGTCAGGAAGAATTAAGTAGATACCAGTAACACTTTAGAAACCATCGAAACCTTCAAAAAATACTTTTTTGAAATATTCTTTGAAAATTAAGCAGTCATTGATAATGCTCTTATGACAGCATCTCTGAAACTAAGGCATATAATTTCTGAAAGTTGCTTCCAAAATCACATTTAAAGTATGCTTCAAGAAAAAGTGTGAGACCTCACAAGTAATTACTGAAGCTATGTGCAGGGAAAATGCCTATCTTTTTTGGGGAAACGAAATATATTTTTTGATAATTGGGCGTAGACACCCACACTGTTATATTTCCACCTTTGCTTTGGCTCTCAGGAAGCTAGAGCACGGTTTTATTAGTTGTGGTAACTTTCATCAGCTTGGGAGGTTGTGTCATAACCCTGTCCTTCTCCCTTCATTCCTTAGCTCAGAGAGCCAGAAACCACATGGAAAGAATCTAACATAGAATCTGGCATATCCTAGAAGTTTGTTCCCTGTTTTGGTTTGCTAATGCTGCCGTTATGCAAATACCAGAAATGGATTGGCTTTTATAAAGGGGGTTTATTTGATTACAAAATCACAGTCCTAAGGCCATAAAAGGGTTCAAGGGTTCCTCTCTTAGCTTCTCTGGAGCAAACTCTGGGTTAGCATCTCCAAAGTGTTAGCAAAAGCCTGCTTTCAACAGCTGTTTCCAAAATGTTGCCCTTGGGGCGTTTTGTCCTCTCTTAGCTTCTTCAGTTCCTGTGCATCTAAGCATCTGAGTTCCTCTCTTAGCTTCACCAGCAGACCTTTTCTCTCCAAAATGTCCCTCTCAGCTGCTCTGAGGTCTTTCTGTGTGTGAGCAGTCTCCAGTGATTAAATCAAGAATCCACCCTGAAGGGGTGGGGTCCATATCCCCATGGAAATAATTTACTCAAATGTTTCACCCACAGTTGATTGAGTCACATCTCCATGGAAACACTCAATCAAAAGATTTCAACCTAGTCAACACTAATACATCTGCCCCCACAAGACTGCATCAAAGAACACAGCGTTTTGGGGGACATAATACTTCCAAACCGGCACTTTCCCTTTCCTTTCGTTCTTTGTTTCCTTTTAAATTTTGCTTTAGTGGTTTAGTTTCATTTTATCTTTGTTTTGTGAGCTTTGTTAAATAAAGCCTTTTGGAACAGTTGGCAAAGCAAAATGTGGAGTTATTAATTTGTGGGAGAATAAGGTATATTTTCAAGTATTCTTTAGTATATTGAAGGCATTAGCAAACTTTGGGTTGAGTTAAAAATTTGCTATCTTTAATTATCTTCATTATTCATTCAACAAGTAGTGATTGCGTGCCTGGTATGTGTTAGGTGTTGTACTAGGTTCTGGATATACTGTGATTGAACAGATAGAGATGGTTCAACAACTTAAAGTCCTGGGAAAGACTGGCAAGTAAGTAGGTAATGATAATAGAATTTATTAAGGGTTGGGGGAAGGACAGGTGCCATGAAAGAGCAGAGGAAGGGTTCCTACCTGGCTCCAGGTAGAAAAGGCATCCCTGAGTTAGGCCCAAGTTGAGATATGAGATGTGGCTAAGAATTACTAAAGCAGCCAATAGCTAACATGAATTGATTGTTTACTACCTACCTGTGAGGCACTTTTTAGGTATTGTACGTACCTAAATTCATTTAATTCTCACAACTACCCTAAAAGTTGGAAGCTAGGCATAAAAGGGTAAGTAATTTGCCAAGGCTACTCAGTTAATAAGTGGTGAAGCTGGGAGTTCCACCCACATAGTTTTGTTCCAGAGTCTGTGTTCTTAACTATCTCTCCCTAGCTAGCCAGATAAAAGTTGGGGAGTGGTTCAGGTAGGGTTCCCTCTCCTCTTTGGGCATGTGTAGATGGTATAGAAAGCAGCTTGCAGTTATACGCTTGAAATGAATTTAAAGTTGTATTTTGGCCAAATGGAAAGAAATTTTCATCTGAGTGCCAAATTGTGTTTGAGCTCCTCTGGGATTAATCAAAACTGAGTAAGATCCTGTTCATGCTCTCAGGAAGCTTACAGTGAGTCAGAGGGAAATAGTTATGGGTTGTGCTTCTTTGTGGCTGTAACAATCTCCCTGGTGGTCATCTTGACAAGGGGTAAGGATGCTTCTTGGAGGATAAATCATTTGAGTCGTATCTTGAAGGTTGAATAGAGTTTGAACAGGCAGAGATGGGGCAGGAGAATTCTAGGTGGAGAGATCCATGAGAGAAAAAAAAAAAAAAAGCATGGTGGTGTGAAAAGGGAGAAGGGGAGTTGTTTTGCTTGAAAAATTGGAGCAATAAAGGTAAGCAGGTAGGTTGGAACTGGATCCCTAGAGGCTTATTCCAAATGAGCTAATTTAAGCTACATTAGATTGTTACCAAAAGAGCTCAGACACATGGAAAGTTTTCTTTGTCTTTGAAAATAGGTCACTCCAATTTTGTTTGATTAGGCCTACTATGATTCATTTTATGTCTCTAACAATTCCTGCTCAGTGTAACAAATTTTGGTTATACCAAGGATATAAAAAAGTAAAAATCATTCAGTTTCAGTACCTAAAGACAACTATTATTAAGATGATTACCTTCCAAACTTTTCTTTATAGTATACTTTTATATTTATAAAAGTAGAATTGTAATATACATATAGCTTTGAAAATGTTCTTTTTTCATTTAACGATACAAAGCAATCATCTACAGCAAATATTACTTTTAGTAAGTATGTATTATTTCACTGTATGGATGCACTGTTAAATTTATTTGTGGTCGTTTATTGATGGATATTTAAGATGTTTGTTTGAATTCGTTCATTCGTTTATTTGTGTTTTGCTATAATTTACAACTGTAACCTTCCTTTTACACTTTATACACTTTATTCTAGCTTATTTCCTTCTAAATTTCTTGAAGTGGGGTGGATTGAGAGATAAAAGGGTATGTACTTCTTTAGAGGTCTTGATACTTCATTGCCAGATACTCCTTCAGAGTGTAGAGTGTATGGGAGTTATTTTTTTTTCTTTAGCTCTCCAACACCTGTTAAAATTACTCTTTTAAATATTTTTACGGTAAAAACAGCATATTGGAGGGGGGGGGAATTAGTTTTTAAAAATTGTATGTTGATTTTATGCTTTTTTAACCTGATCACATCTTTTCTGTGCCTATATTGATTATAGAGTTCCATTGTGTGGCTGTGTCATGGGTTTATTTAATTAGTCCCCTGTAATTTGTTGTTTCCAAAGTTTTATAGGTGCAGCTATTTATTCATCTTTGCATAATTGACCAATTATTTTTCTAAGGGTTTCTACTAAAAGTGGAATTGCTAGGTCAAGAGCAATTCTTTTTTTACATAAAATGGTTTACTGAATACTTAGTATTTATATATTTTAGCTAATTTAATGGGTCCAATAGGTTAATAAGTTGATTTAACCTCTAAACTTAAAACCATGCAAATAGTTAACTGAGAGAATCTATTACATGAAAGGTGTTGTACTAGATTCTGGAGAATTCAGAAGTGAAAAAGATACTGTCCTTGCTGTAAGAGGCATTTATAACCCAGTGACTATAGAATATGAGTTTGTAAATGAGTAGCATAGTGATATGGAACTACTTTAGATTGTTTTATGCCTTGATCTTGCCATAATGTCTTTATACTCTTAAAGGAACATCATATACATGTCTTTATTTATACGTCATTTATCTTTTTCTTAAACAGGAAGATAGTTCTGCTTGCAGGATGGGCATTGTTTTTATTCCTTGCGTACAAAGTTTCCAAAACAGACCGAGAATATCAAGAATACAATCCTTATGAAGTATTAAATTTGGATCCTGTGAGTAGTATTTCTATTTAATACACGTTAATTTAGTGATCCCATGAAAATACTATAGGTCTACATCCAAAAAGAAATTGGATCATGCCTTAAGAAATCAGACTGTGCTCATTAACATTTTTTATTACAGTAAGATGTCTAATTCATTTTTCTTTGTTTGTGTGTGTGTGTGTGTGTGTGTCAAGATAGAGATGTTGATTGCTATCCTATTAGGGTATTAAAGATTAGTTTGTACTTGCTTAAATGTAAGAATATTTGGAAATGAGATAAGTTAGTGAGCAAATTTTTAAAAAAGCCACCTCCAAGACTGCTTTAATGCAAAGTTAAAAATACAATGGGGAGGGGAGGGCAGGGGGTTCATTTATATTAGTTGTATGGTAAAAAATCTTATGATCTTGTGTTGGTTTATACTTGGGCAGTGTGTTAAGTCTTTCTTGGGTCTTCTGAAGAACTGGTGTGGAGGTCGGTGGCATACAAGTTCAGGTTAACCCCAAATGTATACCCCTTAAGTGATCTCTTGATTTAGCTTGATTGATGGGTCCTAATAGAAAATTAGTCTTTTATGTATATGAGTAGAGTGTTATAAAAAATGAAAGGAAGATGAAACTATCAAACTACAACCCAGAACCCTTGAATCTTGAAGACGATTGTATAAAAATGTAGCTTATGAGGGGTGACAGTGTGATTGGGAAAGCCATAGGGACCACTCTCCCTTTGACCAGTATTGGATGAGTAGAAAAATGGGGGCAAAAAAAAAAGGCACCCACCCAGTGTTCTTTTTTACTTTGATTGTTCTTTTCCACTTTAAGTTTTATTCTTATTATTTTTGTGTGTGTGGTAATGAAAATGTTCAAAAATTAATTTTGGTGATGAACGCACAACTATATAATGGTACTGTGAACAACTGAATGTATGCTTTGTATGACTGCATGGTATGTGAATATTTCTCAATAAAATTGAATTAAAAAAAAAAAAAGAAAGGTAGAGATCATCTAGTCTTTTTTTAAGATAGTGAAAATGAGGCCTGGAAACTTTTTGACTTGTCTGGGGTCCCATAACTTCTAAGAAGTGGCTAAGCTGAATCAGTGTGCTTTCCATTTTTTTCTTTTTCCCAAACCCTCTAATCTTTTACTTCTAGTCTCTGTTCAGTAGGTGCTTGATCCAGAGAGTCATATAATACATAGTAAGGAGTGTGTTTGTTTTGTAGTTTCTGCTTTGTAGAAGAGAGGTTTGTATATCGTCTAATTTTTCTTATTGGGATGACCTTGGTCATCAAGAGAAATTTTCTAAAATTGAAACCTTGGAAATTAAATGCAATTAAAAGATAAAATCTTAGCAATTTAATTTCATAAAAATCAATATGAAAACTTTATTAATAGAGATTAAGTCTAGTTAGGAAACAATTATTAAGGTAAAATTATTCAGTGTTTACTTAATAATGACAAGCAGATGAAACCAGGTATTCCTCAGATTATTCCTTATAAAGGAAGTTGACCTTTGGTTGGAAGGCTTTATCAAGCAGACTTAATTTATTTTGATCATTCTTTAATATTTAAATTTCAGCATTTTGTTTTATGTAAATGTGCCATTATGTGGTTTCACTGTCAAATCCTCAGTAAGTGGTTCTTGGCACATAGTAGGTGGTCAATAAAATAAATATGTGGGATAAAATATATTTTTATTTAAAAACATAGGATGAAATTTATGGGACAAAATGTATGGGAAGAAAACTTCTCATTTCTTCTTTTTTAAAATAATAGTTCATATTTTAAGTTCAAAATAAAATGAATTATTTTGTTACAGCATTGTGCTTATTTTTACTAAGGCAAAGTTTTCCTTTTAGGGGGCAACTGTTGCAGAAATTAAGAAACAGTATCGTTTGCTGTCACTTAAGTACCATCCAGATAAAGGAGGTGATGAAGTTATGTTCATGAGGATAGCAAAAGCTTATGCAGCGTAAGTATTATAGGACTTATTACACATATTTAGGAGTGGTAAAGATAGTTTTCTATTTTAATAAAATAGTAAAATTGTTGTTACACATTTTCATCAAATGCTGATCTCATATGTTGAGCCTGTCATTTATGGAACTACCTGGGAGCCCTAAAGTGGCAGTTTAATAAAAACTTAATTTAAAGTAACTTAGAGTTGGCATTTACGGAAGTGCTTTTGATATGTGAACTCAGTTAAATTAAACAGTTACATGATATGTTAATTGAGTTATAGTCTCAATTGAGCCATATTCTAAGCATCCTGATTAGAAGAGAGTTAACCTTGTTTTCATTTCTAGGCTTTTTATTAAGGTATCTCTATTTCTCCTGTTTTAGCAGTATAGCCTGTCTCATTTAAACTATTTAAAGACAAGTTTAATTTTTGCTTTTCTCGCTTTTCAGAATTTCTTTATGCTAGGTTATTCCTAGTTACTTTGTTGTTAATTGCTGTACTTGTTGAAATATTGTGGATTTTTAAGTTCTCCATTTTTTTAATGCTTAGAAACTTTCTTCAACAATCTTTTCAGAACTCACAAACCTTTTTTTCCTTTGTTGGCTTAGAATGTAGACATACTTGTATTTTTATTGTCAAAATACAGATCTTAGTCACACACATATTATATGCATATACATATGTGTGCAATTATAAACTTTGGGGAACATTTTATGCACACTTTTTCAGAAATAGAATACAGTATATAAAATAGTAGATATTTCTTGGGTTTAGTATTAGAAGAGATAAAAATTAGCTGCATTCTCAGGACTCATGATATCCCCACACAGCGTGGATGCTGAAGTAAAGAGAAAAGTACATAAAGTTGTTTCTGATTACTTAATGATGTGTATTTTGTGTGCTAATTTAAAAAATACTAAGTAAATAATAGGATACTCGGATATAATAGCAAACTGTGAAAGTGGCATGTGAATGAGAAGTTTGGGAAATACTGTCTTGCTCATTTTTGTGCTTAATAAAGCATATTGACTGTATCCCTTCTACACTCCCCCCTCCTTTTTCTGGACTGCTGGTTATCTATATGAATGATAAATATACTTTATCATTCTGTAAAGTAATGCCCTCAGGAACTTCTGAAGAGTGTACTACATTTTCTGCACAACAAATGTCTTCCAGATTGCTGTCTTTCGGTTGGTGTCTTCCCTCTTTTGTCAGT
The DNA here is from genome assembly GCF_015220235.1 of Choloepus didactylus. Lineage (NCBI taxonomy): Eukaryota > Metazoa > Chordata > Mammalia > Pilosa > Megalonychidae > Choloepus > Choloepus didactylus. The sequence goes on from NC_051313.1 coordinate 42,923,562, forward strand.
GTGTCTGCTTCAAGGATTTATTCTCTTTATACAAGTATTACTGTGCTTTACTTGCTGTCTTCAGGTAATTTAAGAAGACCTGAAGATTTACAGATGAAGTCAGACAGCCAAGATTATTTAATTGGTAGCTTTAATTTTTGTGCCTTGGGTATAGGGTTTTTTCCCCCTCAGTCTTCAGGTATTATAACATTTTCTGATTCATGGTTTTGTTCTCAGATTGTAGGAAATAAGACTCTTGATGATGTATGGTCACTCACTGTTTTCAAAAATGCAGAAGAATAAGGCCTTTGGTTTTAATTCTGTTACATGATCAAGTTATAGAATATTTTGTATTTAAATGTCTTAAGTTAATTGATGGTCTATCAGTCAAACAAAGAAGTAAAATGATTATGGGACTTAGAACTTGAGATCTTGTATTCTGTACAAGTATAGTTAGAGTTGTATCTTTTACTAATTATAAGCTCTGAATAATTGAATTGACATTGCTATCATATATATAAATAGCAGCCTTAAGTATTACTCAGAGCAATTTTTTTAAATTAAATTCAGTTTTATTGAGATATATTCACATACCATGCAGTCATCCATGGTGTACAATCAACTGTTCACAGTACCATCTTATATATTCATCTCCCCAATCTATTTTTTTACATTTTCCTTACACCAGAAAGAATCAGAATAAGAATAAAAAAAAAAGTAAAAAAGAACACCCAAATCATCCCCCCCATCCCACCCTATTTTTCATTTAGTTTTTGTCCCCATTTTTCTACTAATCCATCCATACACTGGATCAAGGGAATGCGATCCACAAAGTTTTCACAATCACACTGTCACCCCCTTGTACGCTACATTGTTACACACTCGTCTTCAAGAGTCAAGGCTACTGGGTTGCAGTTTGATAGTTTCAGGTATTTACTTCTAGCTATTCTAATACATTAAAACCTAAAAACAATTGTCTATATAGTGAATAAGAAAGCCTATCAGAGTGACCTCTCGACTCCATTTGGAATCTCTCGGCCACCAAAGTTTCACTTTGTTTCATCTCACATCCCTCTTTTGGTCAAGAAGGTGTTCTCAATCCCTCGATGCTGGGTTCAGACTCATCCCTGGGAGTTATTTCCTGTGTTGCCAGGGAGATTTCTACCCCTGGGAGTCAGGTCCCACGTAGGGGGGAGGGCAGTGAGCTCACCTGCTGAGGTGGCTCAGCTAGAGAGAGAGGGACACATCTGAGCAACAAAGATGCACTCAGGGGGAGACTCTGAGACACAATTATAAGCAGGTTTAGCCTCTTCTTTTCAGTAATGAGCTTAATATGGGCAGGCCCCAAGATAGAGGGCTCGGCATACCAAGCTGTCAGTCCTCAGTGTTTGTGAGGACATCAGCAACAGTCCAGGTGAGGAAGTCCAATGCTTCCGCATTTTCCCCCGGCTCCTCAGGGGGGCCCTGCGTATATATTTTTATTCTCCACCCAAATTACTTTGGGATTTGTTGTCAAGCAATTTTTGAAATGCAGTTATAGGCTTTGATCTGCAAAGTGTTTATTAGGATCTTTGTTATTCAGGAAATTTTCTCTTCCCTTATTTGCCCATATAATAAACCAACTGGGGAATTCCTATTTCTTCATACCAGATTCTAACTTAAGGCAAACGAGGTTTAGTTATTTATGAGCAGTTGGACTAACTGTTCAATCTCTGGGTTATTCTTCTGGATACAGTCGGAATCTGGTTTTTAGGTGTGAAACTTAGCTTAAGCTACGTTATTCGAAGTGGGTAGCATAGGTGTTTTCGTCAACATAGTTTAATTTAAGAAGTGTGTTTTATTGTGTTCCTGTGCATGAGTATGTAACTTAACTCTATGCGGCCAATTCAGAATTACACACTTAAAATTTAATGAAAGCATTCTCTTGGATCAGGATTTGTAATCTGGAGTCCTTGAAATTGTATGCAGAGTTTATGTGTATATGTAAATGTTTATTTTTTCCAGGGCAGAGGGGCCATAGATTTCAGTATATTCTTAATAGGATCTATGACTACCATCTCCCTCCTCCCAAAGCTAAGAGGTGTAATCACGTTCAGGCAACTTCTCAGTAATTCCACTTTAAAAAAATTATGTTAGTATCATTGGTCTTGTTCAAGCTTGTTATGTATGTATTATACTAAAATCGCATAGTTCTTAAGTACTGAAGTCTCAGGAATGATATACTGAAGCAACAATAGGTAGCAAATAATCATTTGCTTTCTTATATTTTAGAAAAACTTGATTTTTTTGATTAGGCTGAGAATCCAACATGGTGTCTGTCACACAGCATTTTTACGAGTAGGCTTAATACAATTGTAACTAGGTATGTGCATGCACACTGCAAATCAAAACTGCTTCTTTGATATGAGCTGTGTTTTATTTTGCAAAGTCTGAAGGCATTGTGTAGAAAACAGCAGTTTGTTGTGCTGTCATCAATGGAAAGGCAGAAGGGCACAGATAATTATTTTTGGGGAAAAGGATCTGATTAGAAAACGGAATATTGAGAAAAACAATAGAAGTTTGGGTTGGGTAGACAATTGAACAGTGAGATCTAGTAAAAATTTTTTGAGAAACATCCCTCCCTTAGCAGAAAAGAAATCTTAGCATCACTTCTTAGTAACTTGCAACCTTGCTGGTAAAGCTTTTCATTGGCTCCTGTATTTCACTGTGGTCTTGGGTCAGGTAGTTTAAGTGGAGATATAGTTAGTAAGGACTAAAGATGTCAAGGCACTTGTTCTTATAAATGACCAAATACTTAAAAGTATTTTCAAATCACTAAAACTAATTTGGGTACTTTTTCCTGTTTAATCAAGTTGGTATTTCTGCCTTGCCTCTCTCAACTTGGAGCTTTGTTGAATAGAAAATGTGTTGCATCTTAAGTGCATAAGTTCTGGGAAATAGAAATAATGGCTAAAATTAGATTTGAAAATAAGCATAATCTTTTGCCAATTGGCCTGCAAGAATGTCTTTATTAGTGGTCATTTTTTGTGTGTGTTTTCGTTTCTCCTGAGCTACATTGTAAAGTTAAGAGGAAGGAATTGAATTTTTTTTATAATGCTTTTTAACATCTACACTGGTACCTGGAATAAAACCACTCTGACTCTGTGCCTTGAGCCGTTGCTCAGGTCAGCAGTTACATTTACATTTAAGTATTTAAAAATCACTACGCATTTCATATTGCCTGGATTAGGAAGCTGTCACTTTAGCATGTATTTTCCTAGTCCTCCTGGCAGTTGTCTTAAGAGAAAATTATGATCCAAGTCTGCTACAAATGACCCGTTCCACAGCAGTGGTGTTTTACTGGTGATACATTGATTTGTTTCTTTGCAATGTAGTGCCAGTGTTTTGGAGAGCGCTACTATTATATATTCGGTTTATATTTTGAAAAACATGTATTTTTAAAGTGTTATACTTGCCAATTGAAGAAAATCTGGAAAATACACAAGAGAATAAAGAAAAAAATAAAAATCCTAGAGACTCCCTACCCTTCCCCCTCCTACTCAGAAAATATAGTGGTCTTTAAAATTTCATCTTACAGCTTAAACTGTCTAAATTTGAGAACCCATTGGCCAATCAGGAATTTGTGTCAAGGCTCAATAGTCAACATTTTCTGTTAATGAAGATTCCTTGCTTTCCTCCCCCTTTTGTCTGATTTCAAAGAGGCTTTTCTTGGTCTCCTAAAATTAATATGTTTTAACACATGAGTTAGTTGGTTAGTTTGTATATATGAGTACATATTTTTCATATTTATCATTCTAATTTTGAAACTTTGTTCTTTTGATGCTAGTTTAACTGATGAAGAGTCTCGGAAAAATTGGGAAGAATTTGGAAATCCAGATGGTCCTCAAGGTGTGATAAATGATGATTAAAAAAAATACTGGTGGTGTGGTATACGTTATGAAAATGTTAATTAGATTGAAAGGAATATTTTGATTTTCTTAGTTTATGAATTGGAAAGTTACAACCATGAGGAGGTAAACAGATACATAAATTGAGTTCCCTTTAAATTTTACTTTTTTTGTAGAGATTGGTTTGAAAGTTAGAACTAAGATTGAGATTGATTCATAGAGAAGAGTAATCATTATTCATCCTTTTCAGTAGATAATAATTTGGTGAGAAAATCTGTTTTTCTTCAATGACTTAAAATTTTTTCTCATATATTCAGTGTTACATAAATTCAGGACACATAAAAGAATTTCAGGTTTTCTAGGAAAGAAGGAATTAGTATACTTAAATAGCTAAGGTTTTTTTCCCTTCTTAAAAAGTTTGAGATATTAACCATATCCCTTAACTTTTGTGCAATTGGCGTCATAATAAGGTAATCTTTCTTGAATCTTTCTTGAGGGGGTGCGAGTATCAAAAGTTTTGGATATAGATAGGTAAAACTGAAAGTGGAAACTCCTCAAAAACTATGATATTCTTTCTGTTTCAGCCACAAGCTTTGGAATTGCCTTGCCAGCTTGGATAGTTGACCAGAAAAATTCAATTTTGGTGAGTGCATTTAAATAAGACACGTTGCAATGTGTTTGACACAGTATTTTTTTTTTTTTTAATATACTTTGTGTCTTGGTAATGTAAGGATAGCTATTATCACAAAAATACTGGTATGTTGTTTTAATTTAATTATGTATTGTGAAAACTGTTTTTGTGAAAACAGATGGGAATTGGTTCCTATTATTAGGCTGCTGGTTTCAGGCAATGTTTTCTAAAAGTAGCTTTAAAATCTTAAAGTGATGGTGGTTTCTTCTATTTTGGAAGTAGTTTCAGATTGGGTCCTAACCTTGGTTTGGGAAATTACTGTTTTTTATTGTATCTGCATTTTTCCTAAGGAGTATCAAAATTCAAATTATCCTACCATACACCTTTATCTAGACTAAATTAATATACTGTATGCTAGATTAAATAGTATATATTCCATATGGTACTTCAGGATGCAGAAGGATATCAGAGTTCTGTTGGCTGCTTTAAAACATCAGGAATTATCTTCACCTATTTTTCAGGAATAGATGATTTCCTTATTTCAGTTTGGCTTGAAAGTGACAACCTAGGAACTATCGTTGAAGCATATAAAAAAAAAGATCCACATGCTTTGACTATAATTTGTTTTGGAAAATGGCTATTAAATGTTATTTTTTATAGGAGATTAAAATTGGTTATTTTCAGAGGTAGATAGTTGCTGCATATTTATCATCTTAAGGGTTACTCTGTAGGAATAAGAGAGAAGTTGGAAGTTAGTTAGCTACCAGATTTGGGGTCAAGTTGTAGGAGAAAAGTCTGAGGTCAGTTGAAAAAAAGTACTAGCAAACAGAACATTATGAAGTGGCCCCTTGATCTTTAAGAGAGGAACCAGTTTAGCCAGCAGTTTCTTATGTCATTTATTTCTAAGGCACTAACTCCTTGCAGGGTATGGATATATAAGTACCTGACTGGAAGGGAAATATAATTTATAAAACTGTGTTTTTCTGGTGTTATCTACAGAGTGTCAGTATTAGCAAATAAAAAGTAATTTATTATAGTGAAAAAGAGCTTGACTCTAAAGCTAGAATGCCTGGTTTCAAATCCTGGCCCCGCTGCTTATTAGCTGTATGACTAGCACAAGCTATGTAACCTACATGTGTTATAGGTTTCCTGTCTTCAAAAGTAGAATAATGATAGTTCCTTCCTCAGAGTTTGAGATTAAAGATTAAATGAGATAATACACGAACAGGGCTTTTAACAGTGCCTCCTGCATTGTAAGCCTCAAAATAAGTGTTCAAAGTAAGTGTTATAATTTACCTGATGAAAGCCATAATTTTTTTCTCTTTTCAATTATAGGTTTTACTTGTATATGGGTTGGCATTTATGGTTATCCTTCCAGTTGTCGTGGTAGGTTCTAGCTCTTATTAACGTTTTTGGGAGAGAGAATTGTTGACTGTTTTAGAGTCTCCCTTTAAAATTATAGTTTGTACTAGAATTTAATCTATTGATCCTCAGATTTAAGATCTTAAATTCAGCTATACTTTAAAGGTCTTCTAAAAGTGACATGACTTGTATGTCAAAGTATATCTTCTTAATCCAAAAGCTATACACTATTGAGATAATACAGATGATATATTAAAGTCTAAAATGAAAGTCTTTTAACACCTCCCTCAGTTCCATTTCTCTCAGAGATAATCACTGCTAAATTTGGTGTTTTCTCTTTTAAATCTTTTTTGTATTTATGTATATCCCTAATTTTTAAAAACTTTAATATGATCAAGCTATACATATTGTTCTGTGGCTTATTTTGCTTAATATGCTAAGGACACAATATACAGAGCAACCTCATTTTTTTACAACAGCTGTCTGGTACCATGATATGGAGATATCATCGAGTTTATCTCTTGATTTTTACCATTTGTTCTATTTTTGAATTGTGGTGTCTCTTCTGATGCCATAATTCCTCTGAGTTGCATAGTGAGGCTAATAATTAACCTGTCTTGCCTTCTTCATTGAGTTGTTGTTTGAGGACCTAATCATGTGAAATAATGTGAATGAAAGCATTCTGTCAACTGTAAAATTTGCTCTTATACTTCTTCATCAAATATTTGTTGATATTTGTCAGGAACCAGTTTATTGCTTATAACAATTAATTGTTTTATTTCTAGATTGTCTTCTAATTATTTCTAGCTGAAACTTAAATGTGTTAATGATTTTTGTGTAATGATTTAGGTGGGTGTTTAGGCTTCAGTCAGTAAAAATATTTGCTAAAAAATTGTTCAAAATATGTAACAAAGTGTCATTTGTTCTTAAAGCGCAGGTATTTTTATTTGTTTAAGAATATTGGGAAAATTTGATTGTAAAAATGTTCTGAATCAAATTTAACATTTTTAATGTTTTCATGCTTCATTCTTGTTTAATTTTATTTTGTGCTTTAGGGCTCTTGGTGGTATCGCTCAATACGCTATAGTGGAGACCAGATTCTAATACGCACAACACAGATTTATACATACTTTGTATATAAAACTCGAAATATGGATATGAAACGTAAGTAAACGCAAGTAGCTATGACTACTGTAAGATTATTTTCTGAAAACTTTGTATGGAGTTTATATCTATTCCTTAACTCTGTATTGGAGAAATTCCATTTTACTGTTTTGTAGATACTCAGTTCTTATAACTAAAGAAGCTGAAAGAAAATGCTAATATCCCTTTATCACATTTCTTGACCTGTATTTCTGCTATTACCATTTACTCAATTGTATGTATATATTATCAGAAATTTTATGGTAAAGCTTCATGTGTGCTAATTTTGCAATAATGCTAGCTAACATTTCTTGAAATATTTGTTGTGTGCCAAGCACTGCTAGGGACTATGCATATATTAAATTATTTAATCTTCACAGTGCCCCCATGAGTAAGTGTTTTAAAGCACATTTTTTTGAGGAGGCATAGAAAAGTTACTGACCTGCCCCAGGATACACAGTTGCAGAGCCATGATTAAACCCAAGCAATCTGGTTCCTGAGCACTAAGCCACTACATTAAACTGTCTTAATTGTGGTATGTCTTGAGTATGTTGAAAGAAAATTGCCAGAATATTTCATTCTGAAAGCCTTAGTTCAGAATGTCATTTTAAAAATACCATCATTAATACCTTCTTTGATCCCATAAAGCTAACTTTGTAAAATTTAATCCTGGGATATATATTGTTGCTTTTCAGAGTGACTGCTCTGCAGAAAGAGTGGACACACCCTCCTTTCCTTCCTTACAAAAAAAAAGATGAAAGTTTATATTATGCCTCACTGGAGAATGAATTTTTGTTCCAAACCTGAATAGAATTTTCTGTATTTTGAATTTGCCATTGTTGTTGTAATAGTGTTTTGTTTTGTTTTGTTTTTACCAATTTTATTAATTTTCTTGAAAATGAAAGAGAACTGTTAAGAATAATATGACTATATGTGAACAGATCTTTTATTTCTGAGGAATGAGGGACTGTTACTCTCTCTTATGTACACATCATCTTGAGATGGTGCTGGATTGAAATATTAACATAGGAATTTCTTATGAAAATGGTTCATGTTTATAATGTTTTATTTTTTGCATCATACTTGATTTCTGATTCATTTCTGAGAATGGTACATAGTCTTATAAAATTAATTCTGTCAGAAAAGCATCTTTAGCTGGTGGATTTGGTTACATATCCTTGGTTACTTTAACTTTGGCACTTTATATTGCTATCTTAGGGACAATTGTAGTAGCTCACATACATACTGTGCTTACTTGTATGTCAGTAATTCTTTTAAGGTTTTTACATATATTAGCTAGTTTAATCCTCACAATAGCCCTGTCAGGTAGGTACTTAGGAGGAGACTGAGGCACAGAGAGAGGTGAAGAATATTGCCCAAGGTCATTTAGCTAGGAAGTGAAAAAGCTTGAGTATATTATATGTATTTCCTGTGGTAAAGTGAGATTGATGACTATAGTGCCAGGTCTTAAATAGCTTATATAGACTAACAAGAGTAAAGTTGATACATGTAGATGTGAATCACATGTATTTCGTGGGACACTATTCCCACAAACCATTTGGGGTTCCGAGATAAAATTTTCTGGAAATCACAATGTATTTTAGTTATTGGAGGCTTTGAGAAGACATGCAGCAAAGAACCTGCAACTCGTTTTAACCCTAACCTTATTTACCCTTAGTGCCCCCCTTTGTCATATAACAGTTAACATTACACAGTATACTAATGCTCTATAGAAAGTTTCTGTGGAACATATACTTAGGTCTAGAAACAGATGCTATTTTAAGTGATAGTAATACATTGAGTTGTAGTAATGTATAAATATTGCCTTACTGTATTTCTGTTCAGTTGAGATAGGTAATGTGTACATTTTAAACAGTGAGCCATTTCTTCTTCTATGGGAGAAATTAATACTTGTCAGTAATAGAGTTTAAATGATTTTTAGCATTGCACATGATTGGAAAGGGCCCCACTTTGGGATTAATGAGGTATCGTTGGAGGGGAAATTAGTAAATGAGTACATTTATTTATTTACCTTCATATTTCTTTTATTTTCTTAGGTCTCATCATGGTTTTGGCTGGAGCCTCTGAATTTGATCCTCAGTATAATAAAGATGCTACAAGCAGACCAACAGATAATATTCTAATACCACAGGTTAGGCCTGTCTCCCGAATTCCTTGATGAACATTTAAGTACTAAAGCCTAATGACTTGCTAAAGTATATTATTTTGATAATTATTTTATTTATTTTAGCTAATCAGAGAAATTGGCAGCATTAATTTAAAGAAGAATGAGCCTCCACTTACTTGCCCATACAGCTTGAAGGCCAGAGTTCTTTTACTGTCTCATCTTGCCAGAATGAAGATTCCTGAGACACTTGAAGAAGGTATTTGTGATTCTAATATGTACACAGTTTTAATGGGGCCAAAGCAGCAGATTTAATTAGACCTCATGGCACAGAGTTTTTTTTTCCCATGCATGTCTTTATTTTATTACTCATCTACGCATACACTGAACAAAGGGAGTGTCAGTCACAGGGTTTTTACAATCACATGGTCACATGATAAAAGCTATATAGTTATACAATCATTATCAAAGATCAAGTCTACTGGATTACAGTTCAGCAATTTCAAGTATTTCCTTCTAGCTATTCTGATACACTAGAAACTAAAAAGAAATATCTGTATAATGAGTCAGTGGTCATAATCATTTGTCAAATCCTAATTTCTCAGTTACACCTCTTCCCTCTCATTTGGTCATTCGCTCAATCTTCAGGGATATCTGGACAGTGATCATTTTGGGTTTTTTGTGTTGGAAAGGGGTGTCTGTCTTATAGGATAGAACTGGTTGATGTTCTTGGAGAGACTGGTACCTAGGTTTCAGGGCTTATCAGGCATAGAAACAATCTGGAAGGCCTTAAGTTTCTGATAAAAATAAACTTACTAAGTTATAAATTTATAGAGTCTTAGATAGCATCTAGGGTATTCTTCAGGGTTTTTAGGAATACTGTGGTTTTCCTATGTGGGGCTTGGCATACTGTGGCAATTTTTGTACCTGGTTGAAGCTTTCATTGGAGTAACCTCCAGAATGACCTCTTGACTCTATTTGAAATCTCTTAGCCACTGAATCTTTATTTTGTTTCATTTATTTTCCCCCTTTTGGTCAAGAAGGCATTCTCAATCCCACAATGCCAGGGCCATGCTCATCCCTAGGAGTCATGTCCCACATTGCCAGGGAGACTTATACCCCTGGGAGTCATGTCTCATGTAACGGGAGGGTAGGGAGTTTATTTGCAGAGTTGGTTTAGAGAGAGAGAGGCCACATCTGAGCAACAGAAGAGGTTCTCTGGGGATGACTCTTAGGCATAATTATAAGTAGGCTTAGCTTCGCCATTGCAGAAATAAATTTCATAAAGGCAAGCCTCAGGATCGAGGGCTTGGCTTATTAAATTGGGAATTCCTAGTGCTTGAGAGAATATCAGGAATTCCGCAAGTGGGGAAGTTTAATAGTTCCACGTTTTTTACTCTAGTCCCTCAAGGGGACTTCGCAAATACTTTTTTATTTTCTGCCCAAAATACTTAGAAATATATCAGGGTGTTACATTAACCTGTATAGAGTAACATCATCTCCTTCCCTATTCTAGGTTTCATGTAATTAGGTTGTTTCAATACACTGACCAGAGAGGTTAATTAGATAGTATACTACAGAAAATTAAAATTTTGGTCAAAATAAACATTTCTTCCTTTCGTCTCATATAGAAGTTGGAATTTTAGAATCCAGTATCATCCTTTATCCTGAATTCTGATTATCTTAGTCCTAACCAGGTCTTCTTCATTCATATCTCTAGTTAAAGTCTCATCTCTTTTTCAGCTTCTTTAATAGTTGCTATATGGAGTAGTGCTGACTTTCAGAGCTGCAGAACTCGTTAACTCTGAGCCTCAGGTGTCACACAGATACCTAAAGTTCTAGAGAACTACCAGGTTCTGGAAGAGCACAGCATCTCAGAATTTAGAAATAACAGTTAAAACTCAGGAATAAATGTGACTGCTGTGAGAGCTTACAATCTAGAAACCTTTACAGTGAGCCTCTATTGGATATTCTGTATTCCTTAATCATTGATTGCCCAATCGCTGCCCACTTTCTGTCTTCTGTTAACCTATGCTCTCAAATTCGGTTCTCAAATTTTGTTCATTATAGTTAGTTTATGTTAGTGATACCATACAATATTTGTCCTTTTGCTTCTGGCTTATTTCACTCAACATAATGTCTTCAAGGTTCATTCACCTAGTTGCATGTCTCATGACTTCATTCCTTTCTGCAGCCACACAGCACAGTATTCTGTCATATGTATACACCACAGTTTTACCCTTCTTTTCATCACTTGATGTCTCCTTAGGTCCACATCAATGGGGAATAATGCTGCCATAAACACCAGTGTGCAAATCTCTGTCTATTCGTGTCCCTACTTTCAGTTCTTCCAAGTATATACCTAATAATGGGGTTGCAGGATCCTATGGCAACCCCTATACTTAGCCTCCTGTGGGACCATCCCACTGCCCTAAGAGGGGCTGCATGGTGCACTGTTTTTGTCCTCTATCCTTAATTATAATTATAGAAACTTAACTGCACAGGAAGAAAAGTCATAAAGTTCTCAAATACAGCAAAATTAAGACTTTAAGGCAGGATGTTGAACTACTAAGTCCAACACCATAATACTAAAAATTTGTCTTTGAAACATCAAATCCAAGCTAGAGTTTTCTGACTGCTATTTGACATGATGCTGAGAAGAAACTCTTTCTTATAATCTGTAAAACTTTGAGAGCATGTGAAATATTTGTGGGACAACTTAAATTAATCTTAAAGATGCTTTAACTATAAAAGCAGGATGATTTGTTTCAGATTTTTTATTTTGCAGATCAGCAATTTATGCTAAAAAAGTGCCCTGCCCTACTTCAAGAAATGGTTAACGTAATCTGCCAACTGATAATAATGGCCCGGAGTCGTGAAGGTGAGGAGGGAACGTAATTAAATATGTTCTTTTTCTTGCAGGCATATGCAGGTTAGACTTCATAGTTCCAAGATTTATGGATACTCTCTGTACTTGCAACTGTCAGTTCTATCAGCTTTCCCAATTTGCTTATGTTTCTTTGATTTCTTTCCTGTATTTTCTGTTATGTAAGGTCTTTGTCACAGTTCACAGTGGTTTTGAATTTTGTTTTTTTTCTTTTTGGTCGTTTGCTTTGCAAAGCCTTAAAACAATACGTTTCCTTCCTCTGAATATTTTTGGAGTTAGATTATTCTGTATTTTAACAGTGAGTTTTAATTCTTTAACTGATATAATGATGATTTACCTAACAATATGGTGCTTTTTATCCAAAAGGAAAATAGTGAGAGGATTTGTGGTCAGTAATGGAAAGGGATACATACCCTTAGTAAAGAAGGTGGTAGTTGTGGTTTGTTGTTATGAATAATGTCAGTTCTTGACAAGGTTTGAGTATAGTCTCAGTACTGATAATATCTAATATTTTACTGTTATCTGAAGTGATAACAAAGAATTTTTCTATTAAATCAATAGATGTTGCTGGATAATGTGTATTTGACCATGTTTGTATATTTTTAGTATCATATCTAGTTCAAATGAGTACTGGGATTTTGAAATCTGAGGTTGGTAAGGCTGTTAGCATGAATCTTATTTTTGTGACGAATCATGTACTCCTGAACATGTAAAAAGTCCACCCTTGTTTTTTCTTTTTTCCCTCTTCTTTCTAAGAAAGGGAGTTTCGTGCTCCAACTTTGGCATCCCTAGAAAACTGCATGAAGCTTTCCCAGATGGCTGTTCAAGGCCTTCAGCAGTTTAAATCTCCCCTTCTGCAGCTCCCTCATATTGAAGAGGACAATCTTAGACGGGTTTCTAATCATAAAAAGGTATCTCTTTGCTCCTATGATGTCAATTTTCAGCAGTTTGTCATGTTACTTAAAGGTAACATGAATGAAAACTTTTCTACAAATGGTTCCTATGAGTTTCTTAGATTTGGAATGTCTTAAACATTCTAAAACATTCTCTCAGTTATTTCTCTTAACATTTTCTTGATTAGGTAGCTCTTTTGTAATATTTTACCACTCTACGCAATTTGACTGTTTGGGGAGTTAATGCATGTTAGCAAATATTTTAGCAAATATTTGTTATTTGTATAATGTAGCCGAGAATAAATGTGCTGAGTAAAAATGCACTGTGTACTTTCCAGTCATTTCATTCTTGGCTTAAAGGTTGAACAAAGGTCACTTGGTTGAGTATGAAGAAAAAAATTTAAGCCTTCAGTAAACAGATATAATTTTTATTTAAAAAATGCTAGTAATAGTGAAGACATGATAGTGGACCTTCAGGTATGGCAGAAATACATATAAATGAAAAACTTGAGGAAATACAAGAAGAAATTGAATGAAATTACAATCCTGGTAGGAGATTTTAAACATTAGTTTGTGTATAATGGACCAAGTGGGCGGGAGATAGACATTGGATTTTTGGAATTTTACATGCTTCATTATCTAATCTCTGTCTGTGAAAGAGTTAAATAACTAACACTGAACATCTGGAAGTTAATTAAGAGTCCTAAATAACCATTCAGTTAAGTTGGAGATTTCTGCAATAACAGCTATATTTAGGAAATAACAAAAATGAGAATGTTGCGTAGTAGGACTTTGAAGATGCAACTGTACTTGGAGATAAATTCATACTCTCTTAAACATTTTTTTTATTAAAATTGAAAATAAGGTAAACAGTATTCAACTTTAATGTCTTATAAAGGCAAAAGAGTACTAAGGAAATCTTGACAATAGTATAAAGGATAAACAGCAGAAAAATTGAATTAGAAAATAGAAGGATTAGTTTAAGAGATGGTTTTAAAAATCTGAATTCAGTAAACTTCTAGTAAATGGAATCAAGAAAAAATGCAATTAGAAAGTTACAACAAAACTAGATTTTTTATAAATGTGATCACTGTGTACAATTGTAATAATGGAGAACTCAGTGACTTGGGCCAGGGGAAAAAAAACAGTATCAAAATTGGTACAATGTGACATAGAAATATTACAGAATTTCTAATTGAAGATTTTGAAAAAGTTAAGAACCAGATTTTCCAGATGACTGTCTTATGCTACATAAATTGCTCCAGAACACAGAAAAAAAAAATAAAAAGCTCCTCACTTTTTAGTAAAGGAATTCTCAACTTTGGGGTTTACTTCAGCAATGCAAAGATGGTTTAGTGCTTTAAGAAAGCTATTAATGAAGAGTGTTATGGGTGAAATAAGGGAAACCATATGAATGTTATTAGTTGTCAAACAAGCATTTGATTAAAATTTAACCATTGTTCCAAATAAAACCCCTTAAAAAACATACAAGCAAAAAATAAAAAAAAGGAGAGCAAAAAGTCAGGAATGGTAGAACACTATCTAACTCAGTCTTCGTAGAATGGTAGGTAGTACTTAATTAAGTTTTGAAGTAGGAAATAGTGGCATGAAGAACAAAGAAGATGTGCCTTCTTGACACATAGAAGCAGCCTCTACTAATTATTGGAGAGAAGAGACTGTAGCCTATTTGGGAAACTAAGTAGTCTCATGTGGCTGTAGCATAAAGCAGCAGAATAGGTCAGGGTTGGGGGCAACTAGGCAGTGGCCAGGCAGTGACTAAAAATGTTTTCACAGAGCAATACAGCAAACAATAAGTGGGAAAAGCAGTATAAAAATTGCATATGTAGTAAAATAAGTTTGCCAGGATGCTATGACAGATCTCACAGAATGGTTGGCTTAAACAACATTTATTGGCTCACAGTTTGGAAGGCTAGAAGTTCAAAAATCAAGACATTGGCAAGTCCATGATTTCTCCCAGAAGCCTGGAGCATTTTATGCTGGCTTTCTGAAGTCCTTGGATTTCCTTGGGTTGTACCCTGCCTCCCGTCACATGGTGATTGTCTTTGGTTTCCTTCTGTGGCTTTGTCTGATTGTGTCTGAATTTCATCTCTTTTAAGACTTGCAGTGATATGGATTAAGACCCACCTGATTTAATTTGGCCACCCCTTCTTTATTAACATCTTCAAAAAACCTCTGTCTCCCCACAGAAACACAGATTAAGATTGACATGTCTTTTCTTGGGGTACCTGATTCAGTTTACCACAAGAAGTATATAAAGGAAATCTATGTATGATTAAAAAATATTTGAAATTCCAAATGGCAGTAGTTCTTTGGTTGATTCAGGATTCTATACAAATGTCATTTTTTTTCTTTAACTTTAGGTTTTTTCTAATTAAAAAAAAAGTCTGTATTAACTTTATAATTAAAAAATAATTCTTAATTTAAACTTCCTTGGAGAAAAAGGCCATGAGATGCTATATAATTGTATTTTCTGCTTTGAAATGTATATAATGTTAACGTTTTTCTCAGAGGGTTGCTGAATTTTGTTTTAGTCAACATGCTAAGAATTTTCCTTTTCTGAAAAGATTTATTTTCTCTTTTTTATTCAGTATAAAATTAAAACCATCCAGGATTTGGTGAGTTTGAAAGAATCAGATCGTCACAATTTACTGCACTTCCTTGAAGATGAAAAATACGAAGAAGTTATGGCTGTCCTTGGGAGTTTTCCATATGTAACTATGGACATAAAATCACAGGGTAAGCGAGAGGTTTCTCTTTTGATTATTGCTTCCCTTTTGAAACACTGATTCACATTTATTTGGCTCAAGATTGTCAAAACACTTTACTTAATAACTAACTTGCATTAGACTTCGCAAAACTATAGGTTTATACCTGTCAGATTTACTATGCTGGAAAATACGTCTTGAGAACACTAATATAGGTCTACTTTTATTATACTCATAATGGGCTTATGTTTGAAGGCTTTCTATTTTGTCATTCAGCTTTCAGGAATTTCTTAACTTTTCAGAAAAATGAAAAGGTTTTCCAGATGTAATGAAAGAATGAGAGATGTTTGAAATATATGTATTATTAATGTGAAAGAAATAGTGGTGTAGTTCTAAAATCAAATTTGGAGAAACCCAACTTTGTTAACTGAGCCTTGAAAATTACCCTCTTTTCTGCTACATATCATGTGTTTTTCTCATCTCATCCTGTATTTTTATGCCTTCTTTGAGGGGTAAAAAAAGAGATTTCTTTTTATATATATTTACCCTTTGAGCTCTCATTTTAATAGCTAAATGATTGTATTTTAGAATGGTGACAGAATTAGAGATGATCTGTTCCATTCCTTTATTTTTGGCATTGTCCAGAGCTACTAACATTCAATAAATTACTGTTGTGAGAACATCCTTGTGGGTACCAAGAATAGAAAAATACCTTAGGAATGCTTTCTGTCTTTAAAAGCTTATAGTCTAGTTGAGGAAATAGGACATAACCATAGGATTAAAAAATAAGGAAACATATGCTAAGCCTCACGTGAATGGCATAGACATTGTACCATTTGGTCATTCAAAGAGTATTGATTGAATGCCCGGCACTGTTCTGGGGAAGCAGTGGTGAGTAAAACAAAGCCTCTGCCTTACTGAGTTTGCATTCCAATGAAGATTGAGAGGGGGTAAATGACACCCAAAGACAGGGGTATTTGGGAAAGGAAGGCAAACAGTGCATTCTGTTTTCAATTTGTAGGATACATGTAGTAAAGAGTTGAACAGTTTGGGTAGGGAGATGGTTGAGGTTTCCTGTGGGTCCATGAGTTTTCAAACTTTATAAACATTAATATAAAAGTATTTAGGATCATACTGGTTTAATCAGATGCTCCCTCTTCAAATAAAAGTCTAGTATGAGATGTAGAGATATCCTTTGATATAATCAAGGGTTGTGAAACATGCATCTTAGAAAAACGAATGTCAAGAGATTTTCTTAAAAGAAGTAAATGGTAAGAGCATTTATTCTCACTAGAAAACCTTGCCATCTGTTGTATTCCATAGCATCTAATTCAGAGCAGTTTATTTTATATTTTTACAGTGCTGACTAAATGTGTAATATGAATGATACAGCTAATGGAGGAGGAGGAGAAGAATTAGAGAAGCAGGAAAGGGGCATCTGCATGATACAGTGCTGGAGATCTCTTTCCCCACATTGCTAAAGGCTATAGAGAATCTACTGTAGACTTTTTCTTCATTTTAAAGGGTCAAATGGTGGGAAGACATTGATAGAGCTGTTATTTCACATGCAGTGCATATGCCCATACATACTTTGCAGTGCTAATGAATACGTAGCATAGATTTGATTTGAGATAATGGGGGCTTCCAGGGTAAAGAAGTGATAATACATCCTTTGTTGGTGCTCAGCTGCTGCACCTTAAGCCAGGAACAAGAGATGGTAGTTAAAGATTGTCAGAAGCCATTCTCTTGCAAATGGTGGAGTGTTAATAAAGGCTAGAACAAACTGTGCTAATCTAAATCTGTGTTAAAAATCAAAAAGACAAACAACAACAGCAAAAAAACATAAACTTAGAAAAGCCTGTGAGCAAAATACATACTGAAGAAAAACTCTTACAGATAGAAAAAATCTTGAGAAAAAAATTACTACATTTGAATAGGAAATACATTTGAAAGTTTATTAATTTTATTAGACCTTTTTGAAGGGTGTATGTGGCAAATGTTTAAAAAATTTTAAATAATTGCAAAAACATTTGTTGTATTTGGTATAATATATTGCAAAAACTATGCTTTTTAGGTGTGTTTAAAGATAATATATTGAAGTTCTTGCTTTTAAAGAATAGTCTCTTTGATGAGGGTTACAATACCAGATATTATAATTTTATTCTGACAATGAGGCATTGATCATATAGGTAAAACCTTGTGAATATAAGCTTTGTGCAATTTGAAGAGTAGCAGAACCTTATTTTTATGTCTCGATGAGAGAGCGCAGCAGTATGGTGGGCCTCACGTTATTCTTTGTTTTAAAAGACCTGGGTTTGAAACTTGGCAGTGCCAAAGTAATTATTATGTGACCTTGGGCATTTTACTTTATTTTCAGACCTCAGTATCTTTACTTTTGTAAACTGGAAATAATAATAATACTTCCTAAATGAAATAAGCTTCAGTGGCAGAGAGATTCCAAAACAAGCCGAGAGATCACTCTGGTGGGCACTCTTATGCACACTTTAGACAACCTTTTTTAGGTTCTAAAGAATTGGGGTAGCTGGTGGTGGATACCTGAAACTATTAAACTACAACCCAGAACCCATGAATCTCGTAGACAGTTGTATAAAAATGTAGCTTATGAGGGGTGACTATGGGATTGGGAAAGCCATAAGGACCAAACTCCACTTTGTCTAGTTTATGGATGGATGTGTAGAAAAGTAGGGGAAGGAAACAAACAGACAAAGGTACCCAGTGTTCTTTTTTACTTCAATTGCTCTTTTTCACTCTAATTATTATTCTTGTTATTTTTGTGTGTGTGCTAATGAAGGTGTCAGGGATTGATTTAGGTGATGAATGTACAACTATGTAATGGTACTGTAAACAATCGAAAGTACAATTTGTTTTGTATGAGTGCGTGGTATGTGAATATATCTCAATAAAATGATGTTAAAAAAAAAAATACTTCCTAGAGTTTATTTTAAAAGGATTAAATAAATCAATTTGTTGTAGGCCTCTACTGGAGAGCCTTATACAGAGTAGTACAGTCAATTAATTATTTTCTATTGAGTAAGTTTAAAATATAGGATGCTTGAGCTACTGAATTACCAAACTTATTTGGGTAGATTGAGTTTTGCTATTTGCATTGACTTAAAATTTGATTTTTATTTTTTAATTCTATTTTTTCTTTCATCTTTAGTATTGGATGATGAAGATAGCAACAATATCACAGTAGGATCCCTAGTTACAGTACTGGTTAAATTGACAAGGCAAACAATGGCAGTAAGTAGTCCATTTGTGTTCTTATGCTTTAAAAGTTATGTGTCAAGGCTTTTGTATTTTCTGCTTTTAAGTAGTACTTTCTCAAAGTCAAAACTGTTGTAGGAGCAAAATGTCTAATTTTTGCTTTTTGGTAAGTTCGGTTGTTTAGCTGTTTTGAAATTTTAAGATAATTTTCACAAGACATAGTTTTCCCAGAAATAAACCTGGAGAATAGATGGTTCCTCAATTCCCTATAAAAGTTATAATAATAATAAGGTAGTGTGGGTATAGTTCTTAATCTATAAAGTGCTGTGCAGAGCTTAATTACTGATTATTATTATTGAGAATTTATTACCTATTCCTTTTTTGTTAACTCTTTAGACAATTTACCCCCTGTTCTGGTTTGTTAATGCTGCCGGAATGCAAAACACCAGAAATAGATTGGCTTTTATAAAAGGGGGTTTATTTGGTTACACAGTTACAGTCTTAAGGCCATAAAGTGTCCATCAACAAAGGGTACCTCCACTGGAGAAAGGCCATTGGCACGCAGAAAACCTCTGTTGGCTGGGAAGGCACGTGGCTGGCATCTACTTGCTCCCAGGTTGCGTTTCAAAATGGCGTTCTCCAAAATGTCTGCATCAGCTTCCAACGGCCGTCCTCAAAATGTCTGTCACCTACTGCCATGGGTTCCTTATGTCTGAGCTTGTATATGGCTCTAGTAAACTAATCAAGGCCCACGCTGAATGGAGTGGCCACACCTCCATGGAAATACTGAACCAATAGATTTCAACTTAAGCCACACTAATACGACTGCCTTCACAAGATTGCATTAAAGAATATGGCTTTTTCTGGGGGACGTAATATATACAAACTAGCACACCCCCTTTTATTTTTTATTTTTAAAAATTAAAAATTGCAACAAAACTTTTTTCTGGTTATGTGAAAAGTTTGTACTGTCTGGAAAAAAATTCAAGCAATACAAAAAAGTATAGGAAGAAATTAAAATCACCAAAAATTCTACCACTCTGAGGTAATATTTTGAAGCTCACTTCATTATATATCTTAATGACTATATATCCATAGAGTTACATGATTTTATCATGCACCTCTTACCATCTCCCTCTTATCAGCCCCAAATGACCATTCGTAGTCTTGTGTGTATCCTTTTATGTCTTTTTCCATGCTCATGTTTACTATTTGGAACCCTTACAGTGCATATACATCTATGTATATATATTTCTTATTCTTTTTCTTTATATCCAATCATATTACATATTTGTATTATCTTCCAAGTCTACTCATATAGTTGTAACTCATTGTTTTTAATCAACTCTGTAGTATTTCAACTTACTTTATTCAACTAGTGATAGATTTTAGCCTATTCTGCTTTGGGGGGAGTGTCTCTGAGCACCTGCAGGAAATACATGCAGCATTTAAATCCCATGTCTAAGTCTGTGGTAGGAAAAGCATATTTTGTAGTAGGATATGCCAAATTAAAGATATTGATTTTATGGTAGCAAGTGGTAAGGAAGCATTTGTGTCATGGGCTGAAGGAGAGGTGCCTCAGAGAAGAAGAAACTCCAAGTCAGTGCCAGGATTGGATTTAGAATGCAAATTTTTCCTACCCATGTGCTGTGGGAATTCCAAGGCTGAGAAATGAGCATAAAAATTGGACTTGGGCTGTTGACACTTCTGAGGTGTCCGGCAGAAGAAAAGCAAAACCAGCCTGGAGGAATAGAATCGAGTATTTATCCTGCCATTCTTGTATGAGCAGTATCTCAGAGTAATCAAATTTTAGAACATTTTAATAGAAGCTTTCCCAGCTAGTACATGAAGAAAGAGTGATAGAATTAGAACAGAGGCTGACAAACCTTTTCTGTAGAGGCCCAGATAATATATATTTTATGTTTCATGGGCCATGTGGTCTTCCCTAGCAACTTATTCAACTTACCAATAGGTGTGGCTATGTTCCAGTAGACTTTGTTTAAAAAGCAGGAGTTGGACGTTAGTTTGCTGACCCCTGAATTAGACCTTTTGCACTGTTCAGAACCTGACAATCCTAATTATTTTTACTTGTTAGCTTTAATAATTTCAGAAGTTCACTAAATACAGCCCACATCACTTGTCTTCCAGTATAGATCTTAAGGGTTCTTAATGGAATTTAAATCCTAAATGTACAGCTTCTGTACTGATTTTAAATGGATTATATGATGGGTGGATATGTCTTTAGGATACTTGGATTTTCTTCTGGATCCACTTCTTAGTCATAAATCCAATGAATAGTACCACTGACAATAATGAATTAACTCTTAAAGTTAGTCTTGTGGACATATTAATGTTAAAAAGTAATGTAGTTTATTTTAATTTTTATAACATTAAAATATTTGTGTCTCATTACTATCAGAATAAAAGTGAAATTTTAACTATGAAGTATTTTTTTTACTTTATAATGAATTTACATATTTTAAGGCATTGCATTTGTAAATTTAAGTAGACTGTGCTTTGTAAAATATACTCAAGACAGATGTGAGGTACATCAGGAGGTAACTACCTGCATTTGTACATGTTCAGGCAGCTGAAAAAACTTACTGATAATAAGTTTTGAAAGATTGTTTTGTTATATGTTTCTTCTTGCTACCTATAGGAGGTATTTGAAAAGGAACAGTCCATATGTGCTGCAGAGGAACAGCCAGCAGAAGATGGGGTAAAAACTTGAGTTTTCTTACCTGTGTTTCTTGGTGAAAGAAATGTATTCATTTAGTTTTCTGATTGACTTCTATTGCCATGGGAGAGTAATTCAGTTTATGAAAACATTCAGTTTAGCCCTTTCCCTCTAAAAATTACTCATGACTTCCAAATTAACTTTTGCTATAATTTCTGAGTGTATATGTGTTTTGTGATTACAGCAGGGTGATACTAACAAGAACAGGACAAAAGGAGGATGGCAACAGAAGAGTAAAGGACCCAAGAAAACTGCTAAATCAAAAAAAAAGAAACCTTTAAAAAAAAAGCCTACACCTGTGCCATTTTCACAGTCAAAACAGAAACAAAAGCAGGCAAATGGAGTCATTGGGAATGTGAGTTTACCATCATCATTTTTTTTTTTAATTGAGGAGTAACATACATAAACTGAAATGTTCAAATCTTAAATGTACAGCTCCTGAAGTTGTACCAATGTATGCTCCCATAATACCCAGGTTAAAGTATTACCAGCACCCTGGAAAGCTCCGTCGTGCCCTTTAGCATTCAATAACTCCTCCACGCAGCTCCTCAGTTGCTACCCATCTCTTCTGGCTAATCATCATTAGTCAGTTTTTTTACTATTCTTAAGCTTTGTATAAATGAATCGTTTTAAATGTCTGACTGCTTTTGCTCGATATTATGTCTGTAACATTCTTCTGTATTGTGTGTAGGAGTAGTCCATTCTTTTTGTGTGTGTGCATGTGTAGTATTTCATTGTACGAATATACCATAATTTGTCTTTGTGGTTGGTGGACATTTGAGTTGTTTCTAGTTGTTGCCTATTGTGAATACAAGTGCTAATATTATTGTACATGTCATTTTGTGGACATATGCATTTATTTTTCTTGGGTATGTACCTAGCAGTGTAATGAAGTTCATTTTTTCAATCTTTTCTTTTATGGTTAGTGATTTTTGTGTGTCCTGACAGACATCTCTGCCTACTCCAAGGATGTGAAAATGTTTCTCTTTTCTTTTAGAAGCGCTGTTTACTTATATTTTTTTTAGTTCTTTGATCCATCTTGAGTTAGTTTTTGTGAATAGTGTGAGGTAGGGTATATGGACCATTTATTCCATCACCATCTATTGAAAAGATCATCCTTTTCTCACTGAATTGCAATGGTGCCTTTTATTGTAAATCAAGTGACCATGACTGTATATGAGCTAGTCTGTTTTTGGACTCGAGTCCATTCCGATTTGTGTCTTGGTCTATTCTTGTGCCAATACCACACGGTCTTAATTATTATAGCTTTATATTAAGTCTTGAAATATGGTAGTGTAAGTCCTTTAACTCATATTTTACTTCTTCAAAATGGCTTTGACTGTTTTAGGTCCTTTGTGTTGCCAAATAAATTTTAGAATTAGCTTGGCAATTTTCATCAAAAAAAAAAAAGGCTGCTAGAATTTTGGGTGGTATTGCATTGGGTCTGTGGTTTGTGATGAGGAGAACTGAATTAACATGTTAACAATATTGAGTCTTTATTCGTAATTCTGGTTTATCTTCATTAATTAGATCTTTTTAATTTCTTTCAGCAGTGTTTGATAATTTTCAATAGTAGAGATATGTCACACCTTTTATTAGGTTTACTCCTAGGAATTGATGCTTTCTGGTGCTATCGTAAATGGCATTAAAAACAATTCACTCTTCATTGTTTACTAATGTATAGAAATACAGTTGCTTTCTAAGTATTGATTGGCCTTGTATCAAGGAGTCGTGGTAAATTGACAATAATTCTTAATCATTTGTATGTTTGTAGTTTTTTTTTTTTAAAGATTTTTTGTATGTATAATCATGCCGTTGTTGGTAAAAACAATTTGATTTTTTTTCTTGTCCATCTTTATACTCCTTCTTTTCTTCCTTTCTGCATTTCTGTACTGGCTAGAACCTCTGGTGTTATGTTAATTAGAAGTGATACTGCTGGGGCATCCTTGTCTTCTTAATCTCAGGAAAAAAGCAAACATTCTACCACTAAGTATGATGTTAGCTATAGGGTTTTTGTAGACCCTCTTTATCAGGTTAAGGAAATTTCCTTTTCTATTCCTAGTTTCCTAAGATTTTTATCATGAGCAGGTATTGAATTTTATTAAATGCTTTTTCCTGCATCAATTGAGATGACCATATGATTTTTCCTCCTTTCTGCTAAAGTTATGGATTATGTTGATGAATTTAAAATTTTTAAACTAGTCTTGAATTTCTTGAACAAATTTCCTTTGACGTAATATAGCATTTATTTTATATTTATCTGGGTTTGATAATATTTTGTTTGGAATCCCGTGTCTATTTTTATGAAAGAATATTGGCTTGTCATTTTCCTTTTCTTAATATCCTTCTCAGGTTTTGTATCAGGTTTTTGCTGGCCTTAATAAACAAGTTAGGAAGTGTTCCTCTGTTTTTTTTCTTTCTCAGAAGAGTTTGTATAAGCTTGCATTTGCTTCTTTCTTATTCGGAAGAATTCTTGGGGGAAGTCATCTGGGCCTGGAATTTTTTAAAAGGGATTCAATTATGGATTCTTCACATTTCCTACTTTTCACATTTCCTACTTTTTCCTTGTATCAGTTTTGGTAAATATGTTTTACGGGAATTTTCTTTGAGGTTCTTTAAATTTATTGGCATGAAGTTATTTGTAATATCCTCTTATTTTTTAATGTCTGTTGGATATTTAGTGGCTCCTTTTTTATTCCTAATATTGATAATTTGTATTCTTTATCTCTTTTTTTTTCCTTAAGCAGTATTGCCCAGAGGTTTATCAACTTTACTAATCTTTTCAAACATCAACTTTTTTTTTTATTAAATTCAGTTTTATTGAAATACATTCACACACCATACAGTCATCCATGATATACAATCCACTGTCCACAGTATGATAACATAGTTATGCATTCATCACCACAATCTATTTCTGAACATTTTCCTTACATCAGAAGAAACCAGAACAAGAATAAAAAAAGTGAAAAAAGAACACCCAAATCATCCCCCATCCCACCCCATTTGTCCTTTAGTTTTTATCCCCATTCCTCCACTCATCCATACACTAGATAAAGGGGGTGTGATCCACAAGGTCTTCACTATCACACTGTCACCCCTTGTAATCTACATTATTATATAACTGTCTTCAGGAGTCCAGACTGCTGGGTTGGAGTTTGGTAGTTTCAGGTATTTACTTCTAGCTATTCCAATACATTAAAGCCTAAGAGGTGTTATCTATATAGTGCATAAGAATGTCCACCAGAGTGACCTCTCGACTCCATTTGGAATCTCTCAGCCACTGAAATTATTTCGTCTCATTTTGCATCCCCCTTTTGGTCAAGAAGATACTCTCAGTCCCACGATGCCGGGTCCACATTCATCCCCGGGAGTCATACTCTGCGTTGCCAGGGAGGTTTACACTCCTGGGAGTCGGGTCCCACGTAGGGGGGAGGGCAGCGAGTTCACCTGTCGAGATGGCTCAGTTAGAGAGAGGGCCACATCTGAGCAACAAAGAGGTACTCAGGGGGAGACTCTTAGGCACCATTACCTACAACTTTAGACTCTCCTTTGTGGTAATGAGCTTCATAAGGGCAAGTCCCATGCTCGAGGGCTCAGCACATTGAAACATCGACTTTTGATTTTGAATTTCCCTTTCGTTTATCTGCTTTCTCTTTCATTGATTTCTACTCTTTTCTTCTCTTTTTGCATTTAATTTGCTGCTCTTTTTTTCTTGAGATCAACTAGTAAGTATTTTGCCTGGCATGTATTGGCTTTCCTTATTGCATTATACCCTATCTGTTTCAGAAATGATATTAAACTCCCAAAGCAGTACTTTTCTATAAACTTACCATTTCCTCCCCCCTCAAATAAAATATATTGTGTAATTGATGTTTTTGAATGATGAGCCATCTATTGTGGTAGAGTACTTTGCAATAGAAATTGTTACCTTGAGCCAATTAGTTGTAATGGCCGTAAGTTAGCTTCAGGGACTCAGAATGATATATACTTTCCTTTTAGGAAGCTGCAGTAAAGGAAGATGAAGAAGATGTGTCTGACAAAGGCAGTGATTCTGAAGAAGAAGAAACCAACAGAGAGTCTCAAAGTGAAAAAGATGATGGTAGTGAGAGAGACTCTGATAGAGAGCAAGATGAAAAACAAAACAAAGATGATGAAGCAGTAAGACTTATGTTATGAGTTTGAGTAATTAAGTTATACGTCTGATGATTTGGGTTTTGTTGTTTGTTTGCTTGTCTTAAACAATAACAGTATATTTTTATACTAGTTCTTAATATATTACTTTGTAAAGAATGTTTTTGAGGGATGCGTTCCAGATTGTAAAGAAAAATAGTTTCTAACAAGGATAGGAAATCCTGATTTTCTTAAATCATAAATTGCTAGATAGTGCAGGACCTGGATCTGAGGTGAAGTCAGTTTGGTCTGTTACGGGATTTTTCAGTGTTCAGGATGTCTCTGGAAATCAGAGTAAGGAGAAAGGTGGGTTGTGAAATAAGTAGCAGTTATTTAAAAGACTCTCTCACAGGTTCCAGTTAATGAAATGTTACTGTTGGTCCTAATGTCAAGAGGTTGGTTAAGGGAAAAGCTAATACTTACAGAATTTCACCTTGTTTCAAGGAATACATATGACATTAAGGACAGGAAGAGTGACTTGAGGAATAATTTATTAAGATAGGGTATAGAGTATGGCATGGCATTAAGTAGAGAAGAATATATTTGGTGGACAAATAATGGTCCTTAGTGGCTCCATTGCAAGTTAACTGTAAACTGATCCGCTATTTCCTTTGTGTTTGTTAGTGTTCTTTTTTGGCTGGATCAGTGATGTAAAAGTAACCCTTGTGATTTGAGAGAGAAAGAGAAATCCCCTGAATAGCCTCTGAGGCAAAAGGGAAGACCAAAAGAGGAAAAGGTAAAGGCAAAGGATCAGAGAGACAAAGTATGAGGAAGTAATACATCATCCTTAAGATGGAAATTGATGGCAGGTTTTACACAGGAGTTCATACTCTAGGCTTTAGCTTGTCCTGAAAGAGTGAGTAGAAATTTTCTAGGCAGAGAAAGGAAAAAACAAAAATCCAAACAGGGTTTAGGGGTGGTGAGACAGCTTGGTGAATTCAAAGAAGTGTAGGTAGTTTAAAGTGACTAGAATAAAAGGTGCAAGGAGGAAAGCATCAACAGGAGATTGAAAAGGTAGGCCAGTGTCAGATCCTGAACAGCTGTGTAGTGCATGCTGAAGGGGTTAGAATTAATTTATAAAAAGAGTCATTGTAAGTTTTGAACAGGGAAGTGATCAGATTTGTTGGACTGAACTCATTCTAACCTTAATTAGTACTAGTTAGTTATCATTGTCAGGAATAATAGCTGAAAGAAGAGGGAAACTCCTCCCAAACCTTTGAAAACATAGTTGATTTCAAATGTTTTAATTTTTTCTTTACTAGGAATGGCAAGAATTACAGCAAAGTATACAGCGAAAGGAGAGAGCTCTATTGGAAACTAAATCAAAGATAACACATCCTGTTTATAGTCTTTTCTTTCCTGAGGTGAGTATTACGTGGCCTAATGTTTTCCTTATTCCATTCACTTCCCCTCGGATGTTTTTCAGTTGCCTTTCAGCCCTCTGTAGTGGGTACTAGCTTAGATGTTCTAACTGTGGTCTATTCTTTACGGGCCACATTTTAAAAGTATGTATTACAGTATGAATTACATAATGAATGTATTGTTTAACGAGGAGATGAACTTCTTAAGTTCTGTGGTTTCCTTTGTTTCTCTTTTTTCTGTATCCAGATTACTGAGTTGCATTTAATAATGTTTTATTAGCAGTTTGACAATCTTCATTAAACGAATGTGTTCTTTTGCCTTCACTTCTCGGCTATTGTGAATGTCTCACCCCTACCAATTTTTAAATAGGATGAAAAATTTCTTAAGATTTTCTCATGGGTTTTCTCCAAGGGTCTTATATTAGCTGCTGGAGCCACTAGGCTTGCTCTGGCCCTGATAATTGCCCATAGTTGTGGAACCAGCTGCATTCTTGGCCCTGAACAAAGTTGAGTAAGAGCTAAGAGTATGACTGGGCCCTGAGTTCAGGACAGTTCATTACAATGCTGTTTACTCTCTTGTCTTTGTTTACTTAGTGGTCATGGTCTGCTAAACTTTTATCTCCTTGATAGGTTATGTTGTTTGTCTTTCAAACTAATTTGGGCTTTCCTTGACATTTTGCTTTTGAGGTAAGTCTGTGGAGCACAGGTCAAGAACTGGTTGCCCCTTAGTTCAGGAAATCTGTTCTGCAGTCTACCTTGCAGCTTTGCCACAGAACCTTCTGTTCATCACTCATGTTTGGCAGGTGATTTCATATATAAAGTTGCTTTTTACTCTGGAATGTCTATCCAGAATTTCTGGGGGCTACTTAAGGCAAATTCCTAAGTAATTTCACTCTCCTAACAATAAATCAGTGACTAACTGCCTAGACTATTGTTTTGACTTGGAGAGAAGTCTGCACAGCATTCCAACTTATTGCACAAAGCTGATCTTTTGGCATGTCCTGGCTTTAGCCCAACTGTTAAGGGGCACTTTGTCCATTGCATAGGTAGTCGGTTACTAGCAAGCATCCTGACATCAGGTGAATAAATTCCACTCAATGATAGGTTTATAAAGATTTATGGGATGCCATAACTGTATAATTTGTACTCATATAACAGACAGTTACATTTTGGAACATGCCTTGTTAATAAGCAAAGCTTTCATTTATTCCCTTAGGACATTTTAACAGTGAAAATGCCTTTTCTAATTTAATTTGCATCAGGATGGTTTGGTAAATATTTCAAAGTACCAATTCTCAGAGAAACTTTACTTACAATCTTCCTAACAGCTACCTGTCTGCCTTCCCAAGTACCTACCTAACTTCTGAACTACCCATCTGAATTAAAGTTTTACATTAATAATTGACTTATATATTATTGAAAATCATTTATTATATCTAGTACGCTAAGAATGCTCGGGAGTCTCATACAACAGAACAACAATATTGTTTAAAGTGCAAATACCTCATGATAGAACACCTGTTCCCTTCTTAACTTGTTTATCAAAGAGTCTAGGCACAGGTGCTATGCCATTAGTTGATTTTCACTAGCATCTTAAATATTCTTGAATGAAATCTCATTTTAATTAAACAGCCTGGGAGAGGGAAGGGAAAGTCATTCTCCAAGTGGAGAGGTAAAGAAGAAATGCATGGGGGGTGGGAGAGTATAAGGTATATGGGATGTTTTGGGTTTTCTTGTTTGTTTTTTTCCTTTTTCTTTCCCTTGAGTAATGAAAATATTCTAAAATTGATTGTGATGAATACACAACTATGTGATTCTATGAGCCATTGATTGAATACTTTGAAATATACAATCTCAGTAAAATTGGATTTAAAAAAGAAGAAATGTACATTCTTGAACATATCCCTGTGCTTCTCATTTTACTACGTACATGTTCTGTAATGAAGTCTGACAATGAGATGTCAGAATCTCTTTTTTGAGATACGGTACCTTTTTTCACTAATAATCATAACTTTCATTTGTTATACTCTTGTATGCTAGGCATATTCACAACATGGCCTGTGAATGAGCACAAATCATTTTTTCCCCTAAGAAATGGAACATACTGCATTTTTTCATTTGCTGTAAGAACAAATTGAAAATGAGGACTACTTAAAAGAAATGCCCAACTCTAAAAAGGGTGGTGGCAACAACTTTCCATTACAGATTAGCTTCTTCCATGATACATACTCATGTGGAAAAACTTGTCAGGAGCTTTTGCCAGGGCCAGGAGATGAAAAATAGACCATGTCCTAGTAAGCTAATTGTAAGGTTGGTTAACGTCTTTGTGATAGACCCATAAAATCTGGCCATACTTCTGTTAAACATCTGTGAACTGCAGAATCCTTAGCCCTTAGCCATAGTTTCTGCCCAGTGTCTTAAAGCTCAGCTCAGTCCCACCCGCGATTCTTCCTCTGCTCTGAGTTGGGTGCTAGTCATCAAAGTCTGGAGTGTCATTGTAGGAGAAACCCCGGTAGCCTTTGGATGCATAGTAGGCAATGCGCAGGTAGTCAAATCCCGGCAGGAACACCAGGCTGCCTGTAATGAGGAGGGAAATGGTCCTGCCTGCCCCCTTTTTGCTGATGTAACCTGCTAGCAGGAGGAAGCCTGTGATAGTGAGAAAGGCACCAATCAGAAACAACACAGTGGTCTTTTTAGGAATCTTAGGAGGGCTTTTCTTAAACTGAAGGTCAGTGTAGCTGTTGTCTGTGCTGGAGTATTTCACTTTACCAGGGATTGCAGTAGCCAGGTTGGTTCAAGACCATATCATAGCAGGTGGACACAGCTAGAGTCAGAGTGCTGTGCCAGGTCGCCTATGGCAGAGCTTTACCCATGGATGGCAGCTGAGGTGTCCAAATCCACATGGCACACTCCATCTGTTGCCCTGCCTACCCCAAACCCAGACCAGCATGGAACCAGAAGTTGGCTCCTAACGTTTAACAGAAAAGGGAACTGAAGTTGAAATAGTCCAGGTCTGTGGGCTCCAAAACAGGTGTCTTCCAGGTACAGCCTGCAGGCCAAATCTGGCCTACTGCTTATTTTTGTAAATAAAGTTTTATTGGATAACAAGTCACTCATTCATTTCTTTTCGAGCTACAATGGGAGAGTTGAATAGTTGCAACAGAGATGTATGGGCCACAAAACCTAAAATATTTCCTGTGACCCTTTACGGAAAATGTTCAACCGCTGCTCTAAAGCCGTATGGTTTTTTGTTTGTGTTTTTGCCTGCATTTAAAAAAATATAATAGATTTTATGTTTTAGAGCAGTTTTAGGATTACAGAAAAACTGTGCAGAAAGTACAAAGGATTCCCTACACATACACACACACAGTGTTTCTTATTATTGGCATCTTTCATCAGTGTTATAACATTTGTTACAATTGATGAACCATTAATGATTCATTAATATTAACTAACGTTCATAGTTTATATTAGGGTTCACTCTTTGTGTTGAACAGTTCTTTGAATTTTAACAAATGCATAATGTCATGGTATCCACCATTACAGTATCACATAGAATAGTTTAACTGCCCTAAAAATGCCCTGTGCTCCACCTTTTCATCCCTTTGCTTGAGTCCATTATGTTTTTACACACGTGTGTGTGCATAAATACATGATAGACAAATATATATATACACAGATCAACCCACTGTGGTAGTCCTAACCACTTGGATTAATTTAAGATTTAAACTTAAGCAGATTTAATTTTCTATGCTTCTCACATCTTCATGTGCTTGAGATTTATTTATTAGTTTTATTATCCATGTTGCAGTGCTTGATAGTCTTAAGATATTTAAACAAAAGAGCTTTTGGTTGAACTTAGCTTAGCATTATTAGAAAGATAATAGACCAAAATTTCACTTTTTATGGTTAAAATAAAGTAGAAAGGTCAGTGATTTGGTTTAAAGGACACAAACATTTTCCCTATGAAACTTTTCAGTAAAAAGTGTTTTTTTAATCTTTTTTTTAAACCTCATTTTGGATAATTGAGAATTTAGAATATTCTGATATCGTTTTGTTAAATGAATGTTTAGAATTTTCTGGAATTTATTTTACTTTTAGCCCCAAACATTTTTCTTTAAACCATTTCAGAAAGGTATCTTCCCTACCTAATTTTTAAACAGGAGATACTAAGCAGATAACTAAATAGTTATTGATGTATGCTATAATACACTGATGGCCTGTGCTATCACACATCTGAGTCTTTTAAATGGGTTTTTTGTTTTTAAATTTTTACAGTTTTCTGTCTCTTGTCTGTCATTTTTCCCTGTTGTCCTTATGCATTCTGGTGGCAAGGCAGGTCCTTACCTTGCTCTTTTTCTGTTCCTAATCTTTTGAGAAGTGACATGAGAAATACCAACCTTATTAAAATCACATGCAGTGAAAAGTATAAATAGGCCGTTAGAATCCAAGATACTCTCTTATGAGTAGTGTTTTAATGTATGGATTTCTGATCTTGCTGCTGAAATCCCTTCTAATCCTACTTTCTGGCTTTTGCTTTATTATTAGGTAAGATTACTAAGATTATTTGCCAGATATTTTTATAGTTTATACTGTTTTCTTTTTCAGAATGTCTTTGTCATTTAATTAAGGTAAATCAGGAGATTTTACTATGGAGGTCCATCAGTAGGCTTTAAGGGGCCATTGACGTCCTCAAAATTGCATACAAAATTCTTTTGAGGGAGCGGACCTACAGGAGGTTGAGAACAATTTATTTATTAATTCAGTAAATATTTTTTGAACACCTGTTTTGTACTAGGCACTGTGTCAGAGCTGGTGATATAACAGTGAACAACAGTTTATTTATTTATCCAGTAAATATTTATTGAACACCTATTTTGTACTAGGCACTGTGTCAGTGCTGGCGATGTAACAGTGAACAAACAGGGGCAGTATTCTAAGGTAAGATAAGCCAATATGTGTTTCGCTACTTCTTTTTGATTATTTGTATTTTTCTTTTCAGGAAAAACAAGAATGGTGGTGGCTTTATATTGCAGATAGGAAGGAACAAACATTAATATCAATGCCATACCATGTGTGCACACTAAAAGATACAGAAGAGGTAATTATCCAGCAATATTATTTCAGTTTTTAAGATGTGCAGCATCTCACCATCATGCTGCTTCATAAAACCTTTTTAAAAATCAATTTACCGTATTTGGGTTATTGTACTTTATTTGTCAAGACACGTTTTATAACTTTTCTGATTTTTTTCCTTTGGTGGTAGTGGGTGCTCACTGGAACTTTATAAGGTATTGAATTGTCAAAGGTAGACGACTTTTTAAAAACTCATTCTCAACTTATTTTTAGGAATTTTCATTGTTAGTGTCTAAGAATATATGCCTTTCCTCCTCTTCTCCAGAATTTAATGCTATTTTGCAAAAAATTAATGATTTTTTTTCTTCATTGTATTAATGCTAAGTATTATGCCTTTGTCTTAAAAAAAATTTAAGAACTGGTGATGTAGAGTTTTAGAGTAGAGTTTTTGGTTATGCGGCATTGTCTACTGTTAAACACATCATTAATGTAGCATTGTGATGAGCATACTTTTCCCTTGGGATTTGCTTTCTCCTTTTTTGTCTGTTCTTCTTGATTTTTTATGTGTAACCTTTCCCAGGAAGAAAAGTTCTGTCTGCCCAGACTTGGTGGACAAGAGCAAGGCTTTTGGATTTCAATAGTTCTGTGATGTTAATTTTCGATATAACAATTTTTTCCTCTGTATAACCAAGTAGTAATTGTGTGAAGTAGTTCAGTCTTGTTTGACACTTAAAGGTAACGCCAATTTAAGAGTATTTCTTTGACAGCGATTTAATTTTATTTTTTAAATTTCAAGTTTATATTTTTTGAAGAGGTAACACATTCACCTACCTTAAAATGTCAAAAGATACAGAAGTACATATAGTGAAATATTTTGCACCCTTATCTCCCAGTCACACTTTCTGCTTCCTGGAGACTCAGTGTATCAGATTTTTGTGTATTCTTCATGTTATATTGTATTCAAATTACAAGCAAATACTTGTGTTTATTTTCCCCACTTTTACACAAAAGGTAGCATACACCCTATTCTTCACCTTACCTTTTTTCCCTCAATAATATAATTTTGAATTTGTTCCATGTTAGTTTAAAAAATTTTCTCAATGATTTTTCCAGCTGCACAATCCTTTCTTATGTGATTGTGCTATTATTTATTTAGCATTCCCCTAGTTAGTGAACTTATAAGGTGTTTCTAGTTTTTTGCTGCAATAAAAAACCTTATATGTCATCTTGCATATGTGAACATATCTGTAGAATAAATCCATAGAAGTAGAATTTGGTGGGTCACAGACCATGTACATTTGCAATTTCGATTGATATTGCTAGATATTTCTCCATAAAGGAAATGAATGTCTTAAGTATGTCTGTTGCCTCTTAGTGTGTTATCGGGCAATTTGAATGTTGTTGCTGATCAGAAAGGTGAAAAATGATATTTCAGTGTATTTTTTTCTTTATCTTCTATTAAAATTTTTTTAAACCTATAGAAAAGTTGCAAGCACAGTACGATGAACCTCCATAGACCCTTCACCTAGATTCACCGATTTTAACATTTTGCTATATTTATTTTGTCTCTTTCTCTGTGTGTATGTACACACACAAAACATACACATGTGCATAGACACACACACATATGCCTGCCCCCCCCAACTATTTTAGGAACCTGCAGGCGCCATGATATTATACCCCTAAATACTTGAACATGTACCTCCTAAGATAAAAGGCCTTCTCCTACATAAGCATAATATAATTATTATATTAACGTATTTAATATTGCTATGATATTGTCTTATATGCAGTCTGTATTCAGATTTCCCCAAAATTCCACTCATGTCTGTTATAGCTTCATTTTTTTTTTAATTGAGCTTGTTCACATACCGTGCAATAATCCAAAGGTTCAAAGTATGCAATCAGTTGCCCCCAGTACATAATACAGCTATGCATCCATCATCATAATTTATTTGTTTTTCAATTTTTAGAACATTTTCGTTACTCCAGAAAAGAAATAAAGACAATAAAAGAAAACTCAAATCCTCCCATACCCCTAACCACCACCCCTCTATTATTGACTCATAGTATTGGTATATAGTACATTTGTTACTGTTGATGAAAAAATGTTAAAATACTACTAACTGTAGTATATAGTTTGCAATAGATATATATTTTTTCCCTATTTGCCCCTCTATTATTAACTTCTAGTTGTAGTGTCATACATTTGTTCTGGTTCATGAAAGAGATTTCTAATATTTGTCCAGTTAATCACGGACATTGTCAACCACAAGATTCAGTGTTTTATACATTCTCATCTTTTAAACTCCAACTTTCCTTCTGGTGACATACGTGATTATGAGCTTCCCCTTTCCATAACATTCATGCACCATTCAGCACTGTTAGTGATTCTCACAATGTGCTACCATCATCTCTGTCCATTTCCAAACATTTAAATTCACCCTAGTTGAATGTTCTGCTCATAATAAGCAACCACTCTCCATTCTTTAGCCTCGTTCTATATCCTGGTAGCTTATATTTCATGTCTATGAGTTTACATATTATGATTAGTTCAAAACAGTGAGACCATGCAATATTTGTCCTTATGTGTCTGACTTATTTCACTCAATGTAGTGCCCTCAAGGTTCTGGCATCTGGTTCTGAATGGGAGACCGGTAGTAGGGCTGGGCACTACCTCCTTCCTCTTAAGGAAGGTACACCCCTTAGGGAGTGATCATCAGCATTTAAATAGGTTCTTTGTCTCTCTGACTCTGCTGTCTCCATCCTTGTCTGGATCAGAGTGCTGTGAACTGAAAATGGCTGTGGCTTTCTCCACTGAGCCGCCCAGTTTGAGAGAGAGAAAAAGGGACAGAAAGCCCCTTTTCAGGGCCAGCCCATGGCCCCCAGTTTCACCCGTCGACCGGAGATAGCACCCAGTCCTCTGGGCTCCCCTTCCCGGGACAGAGAAGTCCCCTGGCTCTTCAAGGTCAGTTGTCACTAAAAGCCTCTGTCTGCTTATTGGGGATTCGTAGCTTGCATTGAGCAGTCCACATTTGCCAGTTAAAACTCTCGTTGGAGCTGGACTCACGTATATTCGCTTGTTCAGAGAGTGCTGCTGTCTATCATAGCAAGGCTTTGGAGTTCAGGCTGCCGGGGGGTAGGGGGCTCCCAGCTCAGATCTCTACGTTGCGATCCCAGGCATTCCTCCCAATCCAGGTTGGTGCACGATGTGTGGACAGTCACAGTTGTCCCCCAGCAGTTATTCCAGATCATTTACTAGTTGTTCCTTGTTGTTTATTAGTTTCTCCAAGGGGGCTAACTAACTTCTATTACTCTCTATGCCGCCATCTTCTTCCGTCTCCCCTATAGCTTCATTTTTAAAATTTAGGATCCACTAAGGATCACACATTGCATGCTGTTGTCACACCCCTTTATCTAGACCACTTCCTCAGCCTAAGAGTCTAGCCAAGGTGTTTCAATTTTAATTTGTCTCCTTGGTTACTCGTTCTGTTTATCTTAAATATTTTTGGCAAGAATACTACTACATAGGTGATGTATGGTCCTTAGTGTTACATAATGGGTACATGATAGCAGTTTGTTCCCATGTTGCTGTTCTTATGGTTGATCACTTAATTAAGGCTGTTCTCAATTGTGAAGTTATTTGCCACTGCTCTCCTAATTTGTGGAGTGATACTTGGGCACTGTGTGAATATCCTGTTCTCCAACAGTCTTTTACCCAAACATTTTAGCATGCACTGGTCAGTTTTTACCATGCTAGTTTATTCAGTGTAGTTTTAATTGCGTATTTCTCTTAAGAGTGAAACTAAACATCTTTCTGCTCATGACCATTGTTGATTTTTGTTGGGTTATTGGTCTTCTAAATTGATTTGGGGAATTTTTTATATTATAAAATCATCCCTTTCTGATTCATGTTGCAAATATTTCTCCCCAGTTTTGTTTTACTATCATTCTGGCTGTTTTTACCAAGCAGAAATAACATATAAATACTTAGCTATGTATCTACTTATTTGTTTTGTTTTGTTTTTTTATTTTTTATTGAGATTGTTCACATACCATACAATTATCCAAAGATTCAAAGTGTACAGTCGGTTGTCCCTGGTACCCTCATACAGTTGTGCATCCATCACCACACTTAATTTTTATTCAATTTTTAGAACCTTTTCATTACTCTAGACAAGAAATAAAGCAAAAGACAAAAAAAGAAAAAAAAAGGAAACTCAAATCCTCCCATATCCCTAACCAACCCCCCTCAATTGTTGACTTGTAGTATTGGTATAGTACATTTGTTACTGTTTATGAAAGAACGTTGAAATACTACTAACTGTAGTATATAGTTTGCAATAGGTCTGTATTTTTTCCCTATATGCCCCTCTATTATTAACTTCTAATTGTATTGTCATACATTTGTTCTGGTTCATGGAAGAGATTTCTAATATTTGTACAGTTAATCATGGACATTGCCCACCATAGGATTCAGTTTTATACATTCCCATCTTTTGACCTCCAACTTTCCTTCTGGTGACATATATGACTCTGAGCTTCCCCTTTCCACCTCATTCACGCACCATTCGGCACTGTTACTTATTCTCTCGTCTTGCTCCCAACACCTCTGTTCGTTTCCAAACATTTAAGTTCATCCTGGTTGAACATTCTGCTCATACTAAGCAACCACTCCCCATTCTTTAGCCTCATCCTGTATCTTGGTACCTTATATTTCATGCCTGAGTTTACATATTATAATTAGTTCCTATCAGTGAGACCCTGCAGTATTTGTCCTTATGTGTCTGGCTTATTTCACTCAGTATATTGCCCTTGAGATTTCTTCATCAACCCATTTTTTTTTTTCAGATGGTTTTCTTCACATGTCATACATTCCATCCTAAGTAAACAATCAGTGGTTCTCTGAATGGTCACATATTTATGTGTTCTCCACCTTCACCACTATCTATATAAGGGCATCTACATTTCTTCCACAAGGCAGGAGGGAGAGTCAAAGAAGGTAGAGAGGCAAAAGAAAAAGAAAGGAGAAAGAGAGAATAACAAACAAACAAACAAAACTTGATAGTGCTCTTTCCTTTTGTCACTTTCTAGCTAACTTAAAGTAGAATAAAGAGTCAGACAACATCACCAGTGCCAGGAGTCCCATACCCTTCCCCTATTCCCCACCCCCCCATATGCATTTAGCTTTGGTATATTGCCTTTGTTACATTAAAGGAAGCATAATACAATGTTTCTGTTAATTCTAGCCTCTAGTTTGCATTGATTGTCTTTTCCCCCCAATCCATTGCACCCTTTTTTTAACACCTTGCAATGTTGACATTCATTTGTTCTACCTCATGTAAAAACATATTTGTATCTTTTATTACAATCGTTGAGCACCCTAGGTTTCCCTGAGTTACACAGTCCCAGTTTTTATCGTTCGTCTTTTGTTCTGGTGTCCCACATGGTCCCAGCCTTCCTCTTTCAACCACATTCACAGTCATCTTTGTTCAGTGTACTTACATTGCTGTGCTACTATCTCCCAATATTGCTTTCCAAACCTCTCACTCCTGTCTTTTCCTTTCTGTCTGCAGTGCTTCCTTTAGTGTTTCCTGTAGAGCAGGTATCTTGTTCACAAACTCTGCCATTGTCTGTTTGTCAGAGAATATTTTAAACTCTCCCTCATATCTGAAGGATAGTTTTGCCAGATATAGGATTCTTGGTTGGTGGTTTTTCTCTTTCAGTATCTTAAGTATATCACCCACTTCCTTCTTGCCTCCATGGTTTCTATTGAGAAATCCACACATAGTCTTATCAAGCTTCCTTTGTATGTGATAGATTGCTTTTCTCTTGCTGGTTTCAGGATTCTCTCCTTATCTTTGACGTTTGATAATGTGATTATTAAGTGTCTTGGTGGAGACCTATTCAGATCTGTTGTGTTTGGGGTACACTGCGCTTCTTGGATCTGTAATTTTATGTCTTTCATAAGAGATGAGAAATTTTCATTGATTATTTCCTCTATTATTGCTTCTGCCCCTCTTCCCTTCTCTTCTCCTTCTAGGGACACCAGTGACACGTAAATTCTTGCTTTTCGTTTTAAGTTCCCAGAGATGTTGCTTGTATTTTTCCATTCTTTTCTCTATCTGTTCTTTTGTGTGTAGGCTTTCAGGTGCCTTGTTCTCCAGTTCCTGAGTGTTTTCTTCTGCCTCTTGAGATCTGCTGTTTTATGTTTCCATTGTGTCTTTCATCTCTTGTATTGTGCCTTTCATTTCCATAGTTTCTGCTGGTTGTTTTTTCGAACTTTCAATTTATACCTTATGTACATCCTGTGTTTTTGTTAAAAGGTTCAGCTCTTCTGTCATATCTTCCCTAACCTTTTTTAATTGACTTACTGTTTCAATTCCTGTATCACAGTTGAAGTGTAAGTTTGTTCCTTTGACTTGCCCATAACTTCATTTTTCTTAGTGTAGGTTGTAGTTTTCTGTTGTCTAGGCATGGTTTCTTTGGTTTTCCCAGACCAGAACAAGCTCAGGTCCCAGAAGGAAGAAATATTCAGTATCTGGTTTCCCTGAGGGTGTGTCTTAGAAAATTGGTACACCCTGTGATGCCTCAGGTCACTGTGCTTTTCTGCCTAGCAGGTGGCACGTGTTAGCCTGTAATTCTTGACTGGTGTGAGGAGGTGTGACTGTTTTCTCCCAGCTCTGGGGTCTAGTTTTGAATGGAAGGCAGGTAGTAGAGCTGGGCCCCGCCCCTTTCCTCTTAGAAAAGATAGACCCCCTAGGGGGAGGTCATTAGCATTTCAATGGTCTCTCTCTGCCTGTGCTATCTCCACCCTTGTCTGGGTCGTAGCACTGGGAACTGAAAATGGCTGAGGCTTTGTCCACTGAGCCAAAAAAGGAACAGATAGTCCCCTTCAGAGCTAGTCCAAGGCGACCCTCCGGCTCTCCAAGGTCAGTTGTCACCCAAAGCCTCTGTCTGCTTTTGGGGATTCGTACCTTGTAGTGAGCAGTTCACACTTGCTAGTTAAAACCCCAGTTGGAGCTCAGCTGAGCTATATTCTTTGCTGGGAGAGAGCTTCTCTCTAGCAACACTAGGCTTTGCAGCTCGGGCTGTGGGGGGAGGGGTCTCCCGATTGGATCTGCAGTTTTTACTTACAGATTTTATGCTATGATCTGGGGCATTCCTCCCAATTTGGGTTGGTGTATGATGAGTGGACGGTCTCGTTTGTCCCCTTGCAGTTATTCTGGATTATTTACTAGTTGTCTCTGGTTTTTTTTAGTTGTTCCAGGGGGACTACTTAGCTTCCACTCCTCTCTATGCCGCCATCTTAGATCCTCCTCCTGGACATCATTTAAATAGCATTTTAAAATATATACTCTTTGCTGCCACATTTAAATTTTGGAGGCAGGTCAGCATCTCCAAACCATTCAAATATCATTTAAGAGAATTTATTTTTCCTTTTTCCTAGTGGGATTATATCAAGAGGAAATTCATAAGTGTTCATTGCTCTTTGTATATGAAATCTATGATTTGATGGGAAATAAAATGTCTTCTTGACCTTTTAAGGCATTGGGTTTATCTTAGGCATTTGGCAAGAATTATTTCTTGTCTAGTGAAGTCTATTTTATTAATCCCAGCATTTCATTTATTTATACCTTATATACTCTACTCTTTTCTTCAAGTTGTCAAGGTGATAGTCACTATAGAACTGATTATATTTCTTGAAGTGTTATGGGGATACAAATTAACTCCATCAATTTTGCCTAATTTGGTTCCTTTTTTGTAGAAAAAATTATTTATTTATTTATTTATTTATTTATTTAGGGGTTAGGTGGGGGTAGGAGTTTTGTAACATTTGTTAGGACTTTCTGTATCATCTGAGTAAAACACCTATTAAAATAATCTGGTCTAGGAATGTTAGAAGTGAGCTGCTATTTCTTCCTTTTCTTAAAACACAGATTTCAAGTGCCAACTTTTATCTTCCAGGTAGAACTGAAGTTTCCTGCACCAGGCAAGCCCGGAAATTATCAGTATACAGTGTTTCTGAGATCAGACTCCTATATGGGTCTGGATCAGATTAAACCATTGAAGGTAATAAATAAATACGGTTGTTTATGTGAAGAGGTGCTGAAAATATACTAGGAAAGCATCTGTAGCTTTGAAATGTAGAATAATAGAAGGAAAATAGAAGGAAAAAGAGATCATCTTATACTTTATATATGCTTGATGGACTACTCTTTTAATAGTAAATTTAAGCTGAAACTCAAAAGTTTCAGTGTAACAGTTTAGAGCCTTGAGTGTAAATTACTTAAGTGATACATTTTAGTGTACTGTAATATGCTGTAATTTTACAGGGCCTCAACAAATGGATTTTGTTTTCTTTAGAAAGGTACATATATATTTCCCGTAGATTCTGTTGGACTGTTTGTTAATTTCTGAAACTAACTTGCTTTTTGTCATCTGAGAGCATATACTTTCTGTAAGTGTCATTTGGGATACAGTCCCATCAGTTTTTACCATTGCGCTTGAGCTTTTTATAAAAGGCACTCTAATGTGCAGTAGAGATCATGCTAAAGTACTTTTGTACCATGTACTGGAGCCCCGGAGTAAAGGGAGCCAGTAGAAGCGAACCTCTTTATATCCATGAGGATACCACATTTCCGTTCATTGCTGTACAGTTTTACTTCATGAGTCTAGAGGCTGCCTAATATCTCTTTGAAAGTCACACTTGGGATTTTTTTCCTTTGGCAGAAAATTTTATTAAGACATAACAGTGTTCTTTCTCAGAGATCACAGTTTATTAACACTTTTGTGCCATAGAGTAAATGTTCACAAATAGTATAACTCCAATGAAATCAAACTATGAAACCGTATTAAAAATTTAACTACATTTATTTTTTAGTAGATTTACCTGTTTTATTTCTGGGGTGAAGTATCTATTCTAAATGGATGTGTTAAATTTAGGGTTACATCCATAAAACCTATTTCTTTGTAATTGCTGTGGTCAAAGAACACCTTTTCTTTACAGATATTTCTTCCATTATTCCTCCATAAACTTCTGATGTCTACATTTAATCTTTCTTTATAGTTGGAAGTTCATGAGGCTAAGCCTGTGCCAGAAAATCACCCACAGTGGGATACAGCAATAGAGGGGGATGAAGACCAGGAGGACAGCGAGGGCTTTGAAGATAGCTTTGAGGAAGAAGAGGAGGAAGAGGAAGATGATGACTAAGCAGTACAATGAACGGACCACAGTATTTGCACATATTTGCAAATTTTTGCTGTTTTGGAAGTGTAAAATAAACCAGAAACAGTATAGAACTGATGTTGAGGAGGGTATTAGTTTCTTTACTAGAAATGGTGTATAATGTAAATAGGCAGTGGTGGTGCCTTGGTACAACCTGAAAAATGCTTAAGGCTTGTTAAAGCCTTTCAAGTATGGGATGGTGCATTTCTTTCATTTGCAAATGATAATAAATCCTTTGTTATTATTACTGTCTGGAAGTGTGTGCTACGTTTTATCTGATCAATTTATGGTCCCAGAGAAAGTAAAGGTACATGAAAAACAGTCTCTAAATGAGCAACTTTTCTTTGTTCAAGTTTAGTTTTACCAAACATTAAAATATGATAAATATCACAAATACGTTTTAAGTAACATCTGCTCAAGTTTTTAATCTCTTGATAAGCTCTGTTATTCATTTTATTGACATTTTGCAGTGATATGAGAATATTTATAATGGCTCCATTCATAGTTTTAAACTTTTTATTTTTACCTATCTTGTTCATAAGTTCACACTCTGTCACATTCCACAAAATAGAGAGGACTACATTTTTGGATTTTCCTTTTCTTAATTGCCCAGAGTTATCACACAGATTATAAAAATGGCTTTTAATGGCTTAAACTATTTATAAGCCTCTATTTTAGCAGATCAATGCAGGATCTAATTCTTTTGATAGAATTTAGTTTTAAAAATGACTGTGGGACCATATGTTCTCTAATGTTGGTAGCTTACATTATTAAGCCTTTTTTTTTTAAAGGTTCACTATAAAAGCTGAAATATATTTTTAGCTTTTAATCTACCTATCAGAAGCCTTTTAAGGAAAAAACAACATGAAAAAGAGGCACTTTTTGTATTCATTTTGGAGTCCTGTTAATAAAATAGAAGTTTGACTTGTTTTACATTTGTAACCATGTGTCTTTTTACTCCCAGAGAAAGGATATAATAGGATAACTCATTCTTTTATTTTTCAACTAAAATTTAATAACATATTGTACATTACTGCTGATGTGACTGCTATTGCTATATATTATAGAAAAACCCATGAGTGGGGGTGATTGCCCCTCACCACAGTGCATCCCAGAAGATAGTGCTTATAAAGAATAGAAATGTGTACATGATGAATCATTGAGGTAAGGTAAATATTTTTATTACTAGATATCGAGGAAGCATAAATCTGTAATACAGGCCTGATTGTGATAATCCTCTCCTATCAAAATTGCCAAAGGCCAAAATACTGTTGAATACTAATTTGTGACCTTGTTTACTTAAAAGGTTGCCACTTTACATGCAAAATTACCATTGGTATTTTGTTACTGTTGGAAATAAAATTTTAAAATTACCAAAACATGAATGGTTTTTTTGGTCCTAAATTCAGGATGTAGTATTTCCTATCATGTGGTCAAAGCAGTTTTTTCATTGGAACCTCAGTCACCTGTTTTTCTTTGTAAAGCTGTTAGTGATACCTTTCTTTGGCAGGCAGGAGGCTGTGCTATGAGAATTTGTTTCTTTTGCTTCATTTACAAGTAGAAGGTGGGTTTAATTTTAGAGTCCAGTTTTTGCTGGGAAGCTAAACTTCAAGTGAGTGGCTGGTCATATACGTTTAGTGAAGAAAGTTAGCCAGTCTCTTTGCATCCAGTGAATTGAGAGGTAAGAGAAAACACATCTGTGATTTAAAGTTAAAGGAATCAGGTTTCACTTAAAAATAAGGCAATGTATAGTAAGTGTGCACATTTCCTAGTTTTCTTGACAA
Source organism: Choloepus didactylus (assembly GCF_015220235.1). Classification (NCBI taxonomy): domain Eukaryota; kingdom Metazoa; phylum Chordata; class Mammalia; order Pilosa; family Megalonychidae; genus Choloepus; species Choloepus didactylus. The sequence continues at coordinate 42,966,783 of NC_051313.1, forward strand.
TACCTTTCAAGAAAAATGTTTCATTTCTCAGTAGGTATTTTGTTTTAAAGAGGCTTTACAAGTTCATTCAAGCTACTGGTTTTTTGTTTTGAGACTCTGGAAAGGATGATTTCACAACTTAATAACTCACCACAATGCTTAAAAAAAAAATCACCGTGACATTAGGAAATTTTTACTTCCACCAGTCCTGTTTTTATTTGCCCTCTGCATGATGTGTGTACACTTCCCAACCAAATAAATTTTCCTCAAATGATTGCAATAGTGAAATGACTGAGCCTTCAGTTTATGGTCCTCATCTCTCCAGCAAGTTGCTGAACTCTGCATCCCTTCTTTCTTCCTCTGGAATGAGATTTAAATGACAACTCTTATTGAGTGAAGTTTCAGTTTTGTTCCCATCTAGAAACAGTGAAATTTTGTCTGTGGAACAGATGACCATATGGTTGAAAGCATTCAGTATGTGTATACAAAGTGAAACTAGTTATTTGTGAAATTACTACTTAAATTGTGTAATATTTTTATCCCTTTAAATTGGTGAAGTACCTCTTAAAATAATTGTCTTCCATGAAGAGGCTTAGTTTATCACAATTGAAAGTAGGAGTTTTAAATGTTAGCGTTATAAAACTTGATGATTGAGGCTCTAAGCTGTTTTCCATATGCTTATTCAGTCTGAGTTAATCAGATGTCCATGTATTGTCTTAGAAAAATTTAATTTTTGTAATTCTTAAAAAAAAAAGCACAACACACTGAGTAAGGTTCTCTGCACCCTGCTCACCTTCTTCCAGCTTGACTGAGGGCTGAAGTGGGAGCCCTGTCGACAGCAGAGGCCATACTGTTCCATTGTGTGGCAGGAAGCTCTGTGGGGAGGAAGGGAGATGGATGCCAATCAGCTGATGTGGTAATGGGAGGGAGGTGTTTGAGGAATGTAATGAGTTTCTTTGAGCACATTATGTTATTCTTGACCACAACATTTATCCGATTACTTGCTTCAGCCAATCAAAACCTGGTACTGGAGTTTGCTCTACTAAAAATTACTTCAAATATAATTCAGCAAATTCAGCATCTTACCTATTTTTTGAAGGGTTGTTCATCATTCATCACATACTTTCAGTGTGCCTGGTCTGTGTTTGGATACAAGATCTATAAAAATCAGAGTTAGTGTTCTTTAAGACTCACTGTGGTATTAGGGCAGACAGACGTGTGGCAATCCATTTTAATCCATTTCTCTTGGCTAATGGCCGTTGTTTGCAATAATTTTGTTTGTTTGTTTTTATGCTATAGGCGGAGGAATTATCTTTATTTCTTTTAGGTGCTAACTAATTTGTCAGCCTTTTTTTTTTATTAGGCAAAAAATATTTTTGAATGTTTCTTTATAACATTTCTTTCCCAAATAGGCTGACACCAAGAAGTCTTCTATTTAGGCTGCCTTAAAGTGAAACCACTCTTGGTGAACCGTTACGTGACATTTTACCAGCTGGATAGTGATTAGTCCAAATATGTCTCAAGAAGTTAACATCAAGCATCTTCTCTTCACACATTTAAACTGGATGCTAGGGCTGGTTTGCAAAACTTTAAAAAAAAAAACAAAAAAACTGTGACCGTGTACATTTTTCTGTAAACTGAGCTAAAAATCCAAATACAGGAATCATTGGCATGCTTTAAGGCTGTGGTTTCAGGTGGAGTTGTGTATCTTAGGGGTATGCAGATGAGCAATACATTGAGGAAATGTTAAAAAGGTTATTTGTATTTAATCTCATCCTTTTAAATTTCTATTTTTGTGTGTTTTATAATGTACATAATATATTGTACAGTTGTGCACATAATTTATAAATAAATAATACATTTATTGGTGCAATATATATTCTTTGATTTAGGCGTGTGATTAAAAACTTTTGGACACCACTGTTCTGTGGTATTGATAGGGTGACATTTAAGCTAAAATGAAGATTTTAGTACCTTTGGCATTAAACCATTTAAGTCACAGAGTGATGTACTCTGCTAGCATCAGAATGGCTGGTGCCCACTGTGGCCAGCCCTACTGTAGCCCCAGGAACCAAGTGATACTTTCTGAGATGGTTCTCTGGGTTTGACGGTGGGGTTAGTAGACAAGGTGAGGGTTCTAAGCAGCTGTTGTACATGGAATGGAAGGGGGGCAGGTGAGGGCAGAAGTGCTGGGGGGACTTACTGGGGCTTGGAGGGAAGGTTCCACTTTGTTAGTGGCCCCAGCAGTCGGTGCTGCTGTAAATTAAAGGTGAGTGTAGGAAGGCTGTCTAGTCTTTTCAACGTTCATATAAAGGAAGCACTGCCCTGTGTTCAGCATTAGCCTGTCAGGCTAGGTATACTGCGGGTGTTGTGTTCCTCTGACCTTTCTGAACACCTGAAGTTTACACTTTAAAAAAATCTCGGTTATGGCAGCAACGGGCACCACATAAGATGTGAGCAGTTTCCATAAAAAGCAACTTAAAACTATTTCCCTGTAGTTTCCAGTTTGGTTCCACTAGAGGGTGATAGGGCTATGCTTTTCTTTAGCAAAAGAATGGTTTAGCATGAAGGTACAATACCTGTGAACTAATAAATATATGTGCCCTTCTGTGGGACTAGGAACCAAGATTAAACAAATGCTTTACAATTGTCTCCATCTTCTCAGATTACCTCTTCTTTAATCTTTTGTATTCTTTTCTAACCTTTTTCTTTTTTACAAGTGTCCTTTAAGACATTAAATTTACTTCTAGGTTTTTGGCTGAAAACAGCCCCTTTGCAAAAACTTAGAAGACAATCCATATTTATTCATTTGTGCTAGGATTATATTAGATTATTTGCTTGAGAGAGGCAGGCATGTAGGGTATAGAAATCTTTTTAGTCTACATAATTTAAATTTTGTGGGTGGTTGCTGTCAAGAACTGTAAAGGGTCTGGGATTTTATTCTACATGCAAGCTTACAAATTAACCTCCCACAGTGTCAGGTCAGAGGCACAGCAGGTGCAAGAGTTTCATGTTCACATCTGCTCCCCTTCTCCCCCAAGTTCCACAGTGGGTGCTGCTTATGCTGACACATGGATTGTGTCACGGAGGTGCAACGTCAAGTTTAGGGAAACTTTATCCTCTAAAGGTTCTGCTGGCAAATCTGTCCAATCTGTATTATCCTGGACAGCAAACAAGTTGCTCTCTGCCTGGAAGGGAGACACTACATCTTCCAAGGTTGTTTGCTATACAAACATCCTTTAAAAGCTGTTCTAGAACAAAAGCTTGTGGGCCTCTGCTTACAAGGTGTGCAGAAACATTAGAGACCCATGGAAAATTGTCTCCCAACAGTTGGAATTCAACATACATAGTACCCCTATTTACAAAGAGGTATTGAACACTTGTTTTCAAAGGGAATGGAGTTCTGTTTAGTGAACTTTAGTACCAGTGAGGCCATCTTCCTTGAGGATAATGTGCCATTTAAACAAATCACATATGCTTTACCTTATTGTCAAAGACAGTTTCATGTTATAACTGAAGATAGGTCTCTTACCTGTAAGTAAACTAAAAAGTGTCCAGAATTTTCCAAGTTGAATCCAGCCCATTCAGTGTGACCATAGAAAAGGGGTGTCTTGAAAAAAATGAACACTATACCTATTACATTCTGTAACCATAAAAGATTTTGATTATTGACCCTCTGCACCCAACCCAACACTACCCTTCCTCCCCCTATCCCCCCCACCCCGGCCCCACACACAAAAAACACACCCCTCCCGACAAACTTAACGTTTGCCTCCAAGCGAGTCTGGTTCCTCATAGAAGAGTTGCCATGCATTTAGTGGTGCCCTTTTTCCAAAGATGCTGCCTAAGCCCAGGGAGTCATTGGCCTTCTGTGGTTGAAATAATTGAGGAACCTCAGAAAGATTCTTCTGAACCGTCTCACTGCCATTCAGTCATCCTTTAAAGGAAAATTTTTGTTTTTAACTGAAAAGTCATTTTGAGATGATGCAGGTGGATAGAGTGGGTGATCAAATTTGCAGAAAGGTATTTTGATCAAAACTAAGGCATGTGATTAAAATTCAACGAAAGACTTTTTTTAAAAAAATGATCTTTAAGCCAGGTCTGAGGATCCCCAAGGAGACAGTCCAACGATATTACTGGGATAACTCTAGTCTCTCATTGATGGGCATTTGTCTGAAGCTATACTGCTTCAAATCAGTCTGCTTACTTTCTAATCACATCCAGAGTTTCTCCAACTTGTCAATTTCTTGATTCTCTGCCACATTCTTAGGACTCCAGTCATTGGCTACATTATGTGTCACTTTCCAGATTCTTCCAAAAGCGTACAATTCCTCTTCCTGCCATGACAACATGAGAGAGAGCGAGACGGAGAGAGAGAGAGAGAAGGGGAAGCACCCAAGAAGGAGCTGGGCTGAGAGGACAGAAGGTACCGTTTTCCTGTACTTTGAAGTTGCTGCCCTCTCCACAGCCAACTCCTGGTTCAGAATTCTGCATTTGCTCTTTCCCACAATCCCAAGGAGATCTTTACCCACCCACCAGACCCCTACCCACAAACCTGATTTGGTTCTATTATCATGGAAATGAATGTGGATTAATGTTATTATCAGCACGGTGCTTTTGAGAATGGGGGACGAAACTGCAGTGTTATGATCCACCGCATTATTTCTTTATACACTGAAAACCCCCACATCTTTCAAGTCTGCTGACTTAATGACAGGGTATCTCACTAACTGTCAGGAGTGACATGTCAGGGGCAGCATGGGAGTTTAGGTTTGGTATTATTAAAACTGAATTTTGAGTAGAATTGTGAATATTGCAATGTGTTAAAAGGAATCATTTTTTGAGTGAGAAAAAAAAATCTGAAAAAAAAAAGAAAGACTTCCTCCACCCCAATTTGATTGTATGGTTTCTTTGCATTTGGTACTAGGGTATTATAATCTACTTTTTCCCTTCCCCCTACTTTCTCCCTTTCCTCTCTCCTCCCTCACTACCTAATATAAATAGAGCTGGAATTTAGGGACGGAAACAAAATCCCCAGGATTTTAGTCTTGGGGCTCCCCCCATGGGATGACATTATAGTGGGAAGTTAATGAAAGTGCGTGTGTAAGTGCTGAGTACTTGTGACGCACCCACTCTGCAGCTCTGCTTTGGAGTCAGTTGCACTCCCTGTCACACCCACAGATGGGTTGGACATTGACTTCAGGGAGGAATATAGAAACAAGGATCTAGGAAGAGAAGTGACTTTCACAGCTAGGATTGGGACCCAGACATCCTCCCTGACAGGGGCTGCCTCGAATTCCCCAACCCTTGTTCTCCTGCAAGTCCCTGCACATGTGCACACACATATGCGCACATGCACACACCACAACCCTCATAAAAATGGTAGCTGGCAGGACCTGGTCTGGCAGGACCATCTTCTGTCTGGGGACCTGCCATAGTCACCATTGTTCTCAATCAGTGAGCACGCAGTGGGCCCATGGTTATACCCAAGTTGACCACCACCCCCCCCCCCCACCACACTGACCCAACAATGTTGTGGCTATTCCTCCAGTGATAAAGTGAGATCCTATTGTGCTCAGATGTGTGGGGTTTCAGGGTCTGGACAAATCCATATCAGCAAAAAGAATGAAGGGATCTTGAAGGGAAAATTCAAAAGTTTTACCATTCTGGATAATTATCTTGAGGGAAGAAATCACTTTGAGCTGGAGCAGGGCTTGAACCCCCTGGGTGTCCAATCCTGGATGCCAAGATGGTGGCATGGGCTGCCCAATGGAGCTTCCTTGGTCTCTATTCATTCATCCCTTTTTCTACTGAGTGGGGCCATAACCTTCCCTTCACCCTCTTAGAAGGATCTAAGATCTAAAGGATCTGCTTGAGGTTCTAATTTTAAACCTTAGCAGCCGTCTTCCTAACCCAAGTATCTGTTTCTTAGAGAATTTCTTTGATTAACACCTAAGTAATAACTTTTTGCTTTAAGGTAAGGGCTGAAGCTAAAGGAAAAAAGGAAGGTAACTGTTCTGTGAAGAATGGAGTTCTAGAAATGACTGTTTGGCTTAAGTTCAAGCAGCACTACAATTCCTCTTACAGATCCTTTTTGCTCCCATCCAGTTACTAAAACATTCCAGCCACACACCAACATAAAATAAGCTGAAACACTTTGGAACTCTCCAGGGCACTGGTTACAGGCTGTCTGAGTTTCTTGCATTTGCCTCTTTTCCCCACTAGCGCACGGAAGCGCTGAAGGCTGCCGAAGTCCAGCTCACAGCTTGATAATGTGTTTTATTGAATTGAAATTTGAGCAGGTATTTTGAATTAGCAGAATAAGTGTTTTGAAGGTTAGATTCCTCATCTTGCTGCAAATAAGCCTTTCCCATTGAGTCTGAGCATCTAATATTTGTTAACATGTACATCTGTTGTGGAAGAATTGGTGGGCAAGGACCCGCTCCCAATCAATTCTTGGGTTTCACCTCTAGAGAGAGAAGCTTGCTGGGAAGTGCTTCCTCCTTTCAGAGCAGGGAGGGTCCCTGCTTCAAAGAGCAAAGGGATCTTTGCCCAGAAGCCTGGGAGTAACCTGGTACTTTCTGCGTTGGAGGCAACAGAGGCCAGTGGCCCCGCTGGCGTTGTGGGAATTTCCGCAGCTGAAAGCCCTAACCCCCTGGAACCTGGTCGTGCTGCGGCTGAGCAGTTGAGGATGAGGCTTAGGGCATAGGAGGGGAGAGCCTGTGGTGCCGGTGAACATCTCTGTCCACTTCAGCTTATAAATCATGGCAAATTTCAAGTTGTTTCATGACAGAATTCTCTGATTTTCTTTAATCCCAGAGATACTTCTGCCCATTTTGGCCGAGGTTGGTGGATGACCGCATTCTCCTAACTGAAGTTTCTTACCTACACTGTTAGGACAAATCACAGCTGCACCTTTTGATGGAGGTTGCTTTCCTCCTGCAGTTGAGGGCATAAGCAGGATCACCCTGAGAATGGGTCTGAAGAGAATGTCTTGGTGGAAGACATGACTGAGCTCTAGGGAAATTCACACTTGGGGCAGTTATGTTTGAAGATGCAGGAAGAAGCCTTCTGGCCAATTTTAATATAAGTCAAGTGAGAGTGTCTGCCTCCTTTACGGCAATTTGTGGTACTTTTTATTCCAAGCTGGATGACACTTAGGGAAAGCAAAAAGCAAAAGAAACAGATTTTACCTTTGGAAATCAAGTTTTGCATAGGAATTGTCATCACAATGGATATAAATTTTTTTCTACAAGAATATTTCCTAGGATCCATGTTAATAAATTCCATAGCCATGGTGCATGAGATGACTGGAATGCAGAATGGATGGGAGAATTTAGAGATGTGAAAATGTTTGCTTCCATTCAGACATAGAAGGAACTTCCTTCAATAAAAGGGCTGTGGGATAAGACAATATATTTTGAGAGCCTAAATGCTCTTTGAAAAAGTAATTACGCTTTAAACAACTATCCTATGTAAATCATCAGAAATGTGGATAAAGAATTATGTACAAAGAAATGTATTGCAGTCTTTCAGTAAAAAATTGGAGCAATATTAGTTGTCCAATAACAGGAAAAACTAAAGAGATGATGTTGTATCCATTTAACAGTCCAACAGTGAAGTTCATGTTTTTAAAAACTTTTGTGAAGAGCTGATAGCAATATAGCAAAATACTAGTTGCAACATACAACCTAAAAGGAGATATATATGTAGACTTTTGGTCAACTGTATTAAAAAAAATTCTTTGAAAAACAACTGGAACAAAAATTTGCCATAATATTAATATAGGATATCTTAGTCTTTGATATGATTTTTAATGATTTCCAAATTGTCCACAACGGATATGTGCTCTACATTATTAGAAATAATTATAAGTAATATAATATTAGTACAAATAATAAGAAAAGGGTTTGGGAATTAGGTGCATGGAATGGAGCACTGGTTTGTGGAGAGTAACTTTCTGCTGCTTAAGGAGCACCCTCGAGAGGGAGCCTGGGAACAGCCTTTGAGAAGGTGAAGCTTCATGTAGGACACAAAGATCTGTGAGAAGCAGCCAGCTGAGCAGAGGAGGACAAGGGCATTCCCAGACTTCCATCAGAAAATCTGTTACAAAACCAGGACATTCAGGACAAGTGGAGCAGAGATCCTTCTAAATGCAGAGCTTAACCTGAAAGAAAATATGGTAATTCTTAGGGGTCAACAATAAATAAGAACCGGAAGCCCAAGTGAAGAGTGGGTTGACTAGCTGCCGCTGGGATGGTGAGCGATGAAGTCTGGGCTTGGCTAAAGGCCCCTGCAGAAGAGAGGGGACCTTGGGTTTCCTCAGAAGAGAACTGAAACTTCCACATAGGGTGTTTGTGAGAAGGTGGTCTCCAAACCTTCTGCCCACCAGGTGATGGCAAGCACCAGGAAGTTCATCTTAGCCTGGGATTTGGATGGAGGGAGAAATTCTGCTCTGATGTTTCCTAACCACATATCTGGAGTATGCTGGGGGTGATGGAGCTGGTAGGTAAGCTAGAAGGGTGGGCAGAGGCCCCATTGCCTGGTGCTAGGCTAAGTCAGTGGGACCCACTCTAGCCTGACCCTGGATGCCCACTTATTGCAGCTCCAGGTCCTGGGGCCTGAGAACAGAAGGCGGTGCAGAGGACAGCACCAACTCTACACATTGACTCGGAGCCCACAGCAGCATCTCCTCCAACCTTAGGGTTTCACTGTCATAATAGCTGGAGGAGTTTCTTATTATCAAAGAGCACCTTGGGCACTGGGGAGCTGAGGGAAGGAGTGAAGAGGGCACGAAAGCGTGGTTCTCAGCTCCCCAGTCCTTCTCCCCCACCAGCCTGCAGCAGGGATCCAGATAATGATGAAAAGGAGGACTTCATAGCAGAGCTAGGCAGAACAACTGTCAGGCTGAGCTGGGCACACATGGGCCCTCATGGTTCCTAATCAGGAAGGACACAGCCAGGGAGTGGGGGGCACTCGTGCCTCGGTGCCCTTACCTGGGCTCGCCAGGGCCTCCTTCCCCAGCAGTGCAGAGAGAGTGGCCCAGGGCCCAGCTGCGGAGGCAGGGTTGCCAGGCCAACGTAGCCAGTGGCCCCCCTGGAATGCCTGTCTTCCAAGGCGCTCACCTGCTCCCCCTTTTCTCATTTGAAAAGAATAAGAAATGCTCTTATTGGCAATTTATTACCTGAGGAGAAGAAGAAAGAAACTTGGGGAGTGCTATTAAGCTTTCACAATTAATGAGCCAGGGGGAATGAAACACTCCTCTTCCTGATTTCCCTGAACCTGGCATCAGTTGTGATGGAAACTGTGTGGAATATTCAAGTTTGGCTGCAGCTGAGCACTAATCCTTTCAGCAGCTAATACTTTGTGTGTGTGTGTGTGCCTCTCCCTTGTCACTGATGGCTCCTGTGACCTCTTTGTAATGATTCTCCTGGCAAAGACACCTCATTTGACCTTTAAGAAACCCAGCAACAAGCCGTTGATTGGGACCAAAGCTAGAAAAGTAAGTGTATTGAAGAACCATTAACTTTCTGACGTTTAAGATAAGATCATTTGGAATGGGAATAATATGGCAGAGAGAGAATGATTAACATGGAATTCTTAAGGAAAGGTAAGCTCACACTAAGTGGTCTAATGAATTGAATACTTGTCATTTCTTACTTGTGTGTATGTTGTTTGTTATGAAACAGTTAAACCTCCACAAGCTGGTGAGGGACTGAGGGGAACACTAGTAAGCCGGCTTTGGGGCTCTGGGTGCCCTGGGGGGTGGGGAAACTGTGCATTAGGTGGGAGAGGCCTGAGAGGGGATGCATTTTCTCCTCTGTCTTTCTGAGGTCCGCTTTCAACCCTGCTGGCTCTGTGTTATTTTCTGATCTGTCTTCAAAATCCCATCATGGTTCGGTCATGTCCCGACACCTGGGGTGAGGGCCAGTTGCAGACAGCGCTCTGTCCGTCCTTATTGGGATGCTGCTCCGGCTCAGCTATGCGGAAGTCCATTCAGGCAAGGCTGGAAGACGCTGTCGTGTTACCTCCAGGTCATTTGTTCCCGGTGATGTAGACATTTATGCTTTTCGGTCATTTTGAACGGCCAGTAAAGTGCTTAATTCTTTTCATTGTGCAGGTTTGGTTTCTTCTAAGTGAATACTTCTGTTGCCCTAACAGAGCACCCAGTTAAAGGCTCCTTCAGAGAGCCTCAAAGAGAGCTTTCCCAATCTGGCAGACCCCAGTGTCGACTGAGCCAAGACTCCGGAGTCCAGAGTGGGGCTTATGAAGAGAGTGTTCTAGGTGGCCCAGCTGTGGTCAATTGCTCTTTAGGGAGGGAAACCGGGTATCTTCTTGGAGTCCTCTTTATCCCCTGAAAACTCACCAAAATACACATCCAGTTCAGGTGGTTGAAGATTAGGATGCAAAGAAGACTTAGGTCTCCCAGGGTTCTGTGAGGGAGGAAAGAGGGCATGCGTAGGATGGAGAGAGGCCAGGTTGGGGGGGGCAGGAAGGGGTGCTGGCTGCCAGGGGAGGTGATGGCTCTTCTCCCGGTGGGAGCTCTTCTTCCGTCTCAGAACCTCATACCTTATACACCACATAGAGCAATGCCGACCCCAAAGCCCGCTTCAAAGAAAGTAGGAGTTTGTGGCGCTCTGAGAATCCCCAGAGGACAATATCAGTTGAACCCATTTTGGAACAATTGTGCAGAGATCTACGGAGCATCTGATTCAACTCAGTTCAATTTAACGAATATTTATTGAGCCAGACACTGTTCCAGGGGCTTGGGGTATAAAAAAAAACAAAGCAGAGGAAAAGCAGATAAAGATACCTGCTATACATTCTAGAAGGGGGAAATGAAGAATAAACATAACAGATAAGTAATTTAAATAGTATATTTGAAGGTGATGACCACTTTGGAGAGAAGAAAAAGCAGAGTGAGCTAAGGAAAGGGGAGGTGAAGGCTTCAGTTTTAAGGGTCCCAGCAGGCCTCACTGGGAAGCCTGTTAGGTTTTTTGACTGGGAAGAAAAGAGACCAAAGCTCAATAGGAGAAAGTTTCATTTATGCACAGACAGCCTGAAGCTAAAAAATGGCGACAGCCCCAAACAAAGGGGGAGCACAGTTTTATAGCTTTTGGGAGGGGATTTGAGGTAAGATAGAGAATAAGGAGTTGACATCAGGGGATCAGTTTGCTCAGGGTAAGATAAGGAGTTGATGTCAGGTAAGATAAGGAGTTGACATTAGTGAGGTTATTACATTTTGGAAAATTTTTGTTTTTGTTCTTGGTCAGACTGCTACGTTAGCTAAGAGTGGGTCTTTAAACAGTCACGTAAGTTGTGGGTAGGGGGAGCTTCCTGGAATATTTGCTAAGGGTGGGTCATGTGTGGTGTTGGGGATGAAGCGTTTTGCTTAACAAAGATGATATCTGAATCAAGGCTTTAAATGAAGAAGTTAATCATGTGGCTATTTGGGGAAAGCACGTTCCTGATATCTGGGGGGAGAGAGCGGGTAAAGCTAACATAAAGACTCTAAGACAGGAGTGGCCTGGTGTGTGTGACGATAGCAAGAGGCCCGTGGCTGGAGCAGAGTGAGTGAGAGGTGAGCAGTAGGAGATGAGGTCAGAGAGACACATCATGGAGGGCCTCGTGGGTCATTGCAAGGACTTTGGCTTCTACTAGGACTGAGATGGGAGCCACCAAAGGGTTTTTGTTTTGTTTTGTTTTGTTTTTATAATTTTTTAAATTCAGTTTTATTTAGATATATTCACATACCATACAATCATCCATGGTGTACAATCAGCTGTTCCGAGTACCATCATATAGTTGTGCATTCATCACCCCAATCTATTTTTTTGAATATTTTCTTTATACCAGAAAAAGTAAAAATAAGAATAAAAAATAAAGTAAAAAAGAACACCCAAGTTGTCCCCCCATCCCACCCTATTTTTCATTTAGTTTTTGTCCCCATTTTTCTAGTCATCCATCCATACACTGGATAAAGGGAGAGTGATCGATAAGGTTTTCACAATCACACTGTCACCCCTTGTAAGCTACATTGTTATATAATCGTCTTGAAGAGTCAAGGCTACTGGGTTGGAGTTTGAAAGTTTCAGGTATTTACTTCTAGCTATTCTAGTACATTAAAACCTAAAAAGGGTTATTTATATAGTACATAAGAATGCCCACCCAAGTGACCTCTCAACTCCATTTGGAATCTCTCAGCCACTGTAACTTTATTTTGTTTCATTTCACATCCCCCTTTTGGTCAAGAAGATGTTCTCAATCCCACAATGTCAGGTCCAGATTCATCCCCAGGAGTCATATTCTCTGTTGCCAGGGAGATTTATACCCCTGGGAGTCAGGTCCCATGTAGGAGGGAAGGCAGTGAGTTCACCTGCTGAGTAGGCTTAGCTAGAGAGAGAGGGCCACATCTGAGCAACAAAGAGGTACTCAGGGGAGACTCTTAGGCACAATTATAAGCAGGTTTAGCTTCTCCTTTGCAGTAATGAGGCTCATAAGGGCAAGCCCCAAGATAGAGGGCTCAGTACACCAAACTGCTAGTCCTCAATGTTTGTGAAAACATCAGCAACAATCCAGGTGAGGAAGTCCAACACTTATGCATTTTCCCTTTACTCCTCGGGGAGGGGGGGGGGGGCCCTGCATATATATTTTTATTCTCTGCCAAAACTACTTTGGGATGTGTCACTATTTCACACTAACTTGTACAAACCTACCAGGTCTCACTTCCTATTCAAAGTTCCATGTAATTATGGTATTTGACCAAACTGTATGAGTTAAATTGTTTAGGAAATATAGATCCTGCACCAAATAAACATCTCTTCCCTTGGTCTCACATGGAAGTTGAAGTTTTAAAACACAGTCAGTATCGTCATCTACCCTTTGGCCTGATTTGCCCTAGTCCTAACCACATCTGCTTCATTCACATCTCCAATTGAATGGACTCTTTTTCAGCTTTTTTAACAGTTGCCGTATGCACTAATACTGACGTTTATATCTGCCGAGCTCTAGTTCTGAGCTTCAGGTATCACACAGATACCCAAAGTTCCAGGGATCAATCAGGTTATACACAAAGGGATCAGCATCTCGGAATCTGGAGATAGCTGTTTCAGGAATAGATGTGACTACTTTAAGAGCTTACCATCTAGGAACCATTACAATAAGTGTTCCCCTAATAAGCTGTGCTCTAAGATTCAATTATGAGTTTACATATTGTGGTTAGTCCATATTGGTGAGGCATTATAGTGTTTGCCTTTGTTTCTGGTGTAGTTCACTCAAAATGCTGTCTAAAGGATCCATTCACCTCATTGCATATCTCACAGCTTCACTCCTCCTTGCAGTTGCTCAATATTACATTGTGTGCACACACCACCGTTCACCATTCTGTTCCTCAGTTGATGTACCCTTAGGCCACCTCCACCCATTGCAAATCATGTATACTGCCTCCATAAACACCAGTGTGCAAATGTCCATTCATGTCCCTGCTCTCAGATCTTCCAAGTATATGCCCCCTAATGAGGTTGCAGGACCTTATGGCCCCCACATACTTAGCTTCTTGTGGAACTACCATACTGTCCTCCAGAAAGGCTACACCATTCTGCCTCCTCATCAACAGTAAATATGTACATCCTTCTCTCCATGCCTTCTCCAACACTTTTGTCCCCATTTATATTTATTCCTTTAATTTTATAGAGCTATATTCACATACCATACAGTTATCCACAATTATACAATCAGTTGTTCACGGTATCATCATATATCTATGCATTTATCACCACAGTTAGCACCCAAACATATTGATTACTATGAAAAAAACATTTTTGTGTTTTTTTTTTAAAAACAAATAATAAAAAAGATAATAAAAAGAAAAATAAAATATCATACAATGCAGTATAATAGTAGGGTCAGGCAACAACGCCACTACCAAGAATCACGTATCCCTCCTTTATATCCCCCTCTCATACATACTTAGCTTTGGTATATTGCCTTTGTTACATTTAATGGAAGCATATTACAGTGTTACTGTTGACCATGGACTCCAGTTTGCTTTTATTATATTTTTCCCCTTTTCAACACTCTGCATGGTTGACATTCATTTGTTCTCCCACATGTGAGAACATTTTTATATTTGTACATTTAGTCACAATTGTTGACCACTCCAGTTTTTGCTGTTAAACAGTCCCAGTCTTTATCTTCTATCTTTACTTCAGGTATCATACATGCCCCTAGCCCACCTCTTTCAGCTTTACTCACGGACATCTTTGTTCAGTGCACTTACAATATTGTGCTACCATCACACAGTATTATGCTATCTATTTCTGGATCTATACAATCAATCCTGATGAACATTCTATAGTCTTTCAGCATCAAATGCCTGATCTCTTCCTTCTTTTTATCTCCTGATAGCCTGGGTTATCAGCTTTTTACTCTCAAAGTTTGCCCATTAATGTTAGTTCATATTAGCGAGACCATACAGTATTTGTCCTTTTGTTTCGGCTAACTTCGCGCAACATAATGTCCTCAAGGTTCATCCACGTTATTATATGTTCCATGTCTTTGTTCTGTCTTACAGCTGTGTAATATTCCATCCTGTGTATGTACCATGGTTTGTTTATCCATTTGTATGTTGGTGGAAATTTGGGCTGTTTCCATCTCTTGGCTATCATGAATAATGTCACAGTAAACATTGGTTTACAAAGGTCCATTGTGTCTTAACTTTCAGTTCCTCTGAGTATATGCCTAGTAAAGGAATAGCTGGATCATATGGCAAATCTATACTTAGCTTCCTGAGGAACTGCCACACTGTCTTCCAGAATGGTTACACTATTCTGCATTCCTACCAACCGTGAAAAAGTGTGCCTCTTTCTCCACATTCTCTCCAGCACTTGTAATTTTCTGTTTTTTTTTTTGATAATGGTCATTCCGGTAGGTGTGAGATGATATCTCATTGTGGTTTTGATTTGCATTTCCCAAATAGCCAGTGAAGTTGAGCATTTTTTCATATGTTTTGAGCCATTCATACTTCCTCTTCAGAAAAGTGTCTGTCCATGTCTTTTGTCTATTTTTTAATTGGGTTGTCTTTCTGTTGTTGAGTTGTAGGGTTGCTTTATATATTCAGGATATCAAACTCTTATCTGATGTGTGGTTTCCAAATATTGTCTCCCATTGCATAGGCTGCCTTTTTACCTTTCTTTGATGTACAAAAGTGTTTAATTTTGAGGAGATCCCATTTGTCTATTTGTTCTTTGTTTGCTTGTGCTTTGGGTGTAAGGTCTAGGAAAACACCTGCTATCACAAGATCTTTAAGATATTTCCCTACATTTTCTTCTAAGAGTCTTATGGTCTTAGCACTAATGTTTAGATCTTTGACCCGTTTTGAGTTAATTGTATAAGGTGTGTGGTGGTTAGGTTCATGTGTCATCTTGGCCAGGTGATGGTGTCCAGCTATCTGGTCAAGCAAGCACTGGCCTAACTGTTACTGCAAGGACATTTGTGGCTGGTTAATAAACCAGAAGTCTGGTTTATTAAATCATCAGTCAGTTGGCTGCAGCTGTGACTGATTACATCAACGAAGGGCATGTCTTCCATAATGAGAGAAATCAGTCAGCTGGATTTAATCCAATCAGCTGAAGACTTTTAAGTGAGACAGATAGAGGACCTTCACTTCTTTGGCTAACCAGCAAAGCATTTCCTGAGGAGTTCATCGAAGTTGCCAGTTCGTTTCCTGAGGAGTTCATCGAACACGTGCATCGAAGTAGCCAGTTTGCTGCCTGAGGAGTTCATCGAACATCTTCACTGGAGTTGCCAGTTTGCTGCCTGCCCTACGGAACTTGGATTCATGCATACCCACAGTTGTGTGAGACATTTTTATAAACTCATATTAATAGATATCTCTTGTTGATTCTGTTTCCCTAGAGAATCCTAACTAATACAAGGTGTGAGATAGGAGTCCTCTTTCATTCTTTTGGAAATGGATATCCAGTTCTCCAAACACCATTTATTGAAGAGGCTGCTCTGTCCCAGTTGCTTTGGCTTGACGGCCTTATCAAAGATCAGTTGTCCATAGATGCGAGAGTCTATTTGTGAACACTCATTTCGATTCCATTGGTCGATATATCTGTCCTTAAGCTAGTACCATGCTGTTTTGAGCACATTAGCTTTGTAATATGCTTCAAAGTCAGGTGGTGTGAGAACTCCCACTTTGTTCCTCTTTCTCAAGATATTTTTGGCTGTTCAGGCCACCTTACCCTTCCAAATAAATTTCGTTATTGGTTTTTCTGTTTCTGCAAAGTAAGTTTTTGGGATTTTAACTGATATTGCATTGAATCTATAAATCAGTTTAGGTAGAATTGACAGCTTAATTATATTTAGTTTTCCAGTCCATGAACATGGTGTGTTCTTCCATTTTTTTAGGTCCTGTTCAATTTCTTTTAGCAGTTTCTTGTAGTTTTCTCTGTGTAGGTCTTTGACGGTCTTCATTCAGTTTATTCCTAAATACTTGATTCTTTTGGTTGCTATTGTAAATGGAATTTTTTTCTTGATTTCTTCCTTTTGTTGCACATTACTTGTGTATAAGAACACTACAGATTTTTGCGTGTTGATCTGGTAGCCTGCCACTTTGCTATATTCGTTGACTAGTTCTAGTAGCTTTGATGTAGATTTTTCTGGATTTTCTACATATAGAATCATGTCATCTGCAAAGAGTGAAAGTTTTACTTCTTCCTCTCCAGTGTGGATGCCTTTTATTTCTTTTTCTCGCCTAATTGCTCTAGCTAGAACTTCCAGCACAATGTTGAATAACAATGGTAACAGTGGGCATTCCTGTCTTGTTCCTGATCTTAGAGGGAAAGCTTTCAGTCTTTCCCCATTGAGTATGATGTTAGCTGTGCGTTTTTCATATATTGCCTTTATCATATTGAGAAAGTTCCCTTCTATTCCTAGCCTTTGAAGTGTTTTCATCAAGAAAGGATGTTGAATTTTGTCAAATGCCTTTTCTGCATTGATTGAGATGATCATGTGATTCTTCTGCTTTGATTTATGGATGTGGTGAATTATATTAGTTGATTTTCTTGGGTTGAACCAGCCTTGCATACCTGGAATAAACCCCACCTGGTCATGGTGTATAATTCTTTTAATGTGTTGCTGGATTCAATTTGCAAGTATTTTTTTGAGGATTTTTGCATCTATATTCATTAAAGAGGTTGGTCTATAATTTTCCTTTTTTGTAGTACCTTTGTCTGATTTTGGCATTAGGGTGATGTTGTCTTCATAGAATAAATTGGGTAGCTTTCCCTCCTCTTCAATTTTTTTGAAGAGTTTGAGCAGGATTGATACTAATTCTTTCTTGAATGTTTGGTAGATTTCACATTGAAGCCATCTGGTCCTAGGCTTTTTTTGAGGGGGGAGCTTTTTGATGACTGACTCAATCTCTTGTGATTTGTTAAGGTCATCTATTTCTTCCTGAGTCAATGTTGGTTGCTTATGCTTTTCTAGGAAGTTGTCCATTTCATCTAAGTTGTCTAGTTATTAGCATATAGTTGCTTGTAGTATCTTCTCATTGCCTCCTTCATTTCTGCAGGGTCAGTAGTTATGTCCCCTTTCCCATTTCTGATTGTATTTATTTGCATCTTCTTCCTTCCTTCCTTCCTTCCTTCCTCCCTCCCTCCCTCCCTCCCTTCCTTCCTTCCTTCCTTCTTTTGTTAGCCTAGCTAGGGGTCCATCAATTTTATTGATTTTCTCAAAGAATCAACTTCTGGTTTTGTTGATTCTCTCTATTGTTTTCCTCTTCTCAATTTCAATTATTTCTGCTCTAATCTTTGTTATTTCTTTCTTTCTGTTTGTTTTGGGGTTAGTTTGCTGTTCTTTCTCTAGTTCCTCCAGGTGAACAGTTAATTCCTCAATTTTTACTCTCTCTTCTCTTTTAGTGTAGGTATTTAGGGCAATAAATTTCCCTCTCAGCACCACCTTTGCAGCATCTCATAAGTTTTGATATGTTGTGTTTTCATTGTTATTTGCCTCACAGTATTTACTAATTTCTCACACCACAGGATTTTGAATGGAGGAGTTATAGGATCTGATTATGTTCAAAAGATCCCTCTTGTGCAGGTTTGGATATGTTATGTCCCCCAAAAAGCCATGTTATGTAATGCAATCTTGTGGGGGCAGATGTATTAGTCTTTTGATATTAGGGTGGAAACTTTTGGTTGAGTGTTTCCATAGAGATATGACTCACGCAACTGTGGGTGATACTTTTGATTAGACTATTTCCATTGAGGTGTGGCCCCACCCATTTAGGCTGGGTCTTGATTAGTTCACTGGAGTGTTTAAGAGCGAAGCTAAGAGACAGAGATGCTTGCTGACACTTGGAGATGCTTGGAGATGCAGACAGAAGGATGTTTGGAGATGATAAGCTAAGAGATGAAGCCCAGAGACATTTTGGAGAAAGCCATTTTGAAACACAACCTGAGAGCAAACGATCAGCAGATGCCAGCCATGTGTCTTCCCAGCTGACAGAGGTGTTCTGGATGCCGTTGGCCATTCTTCAGTGAAGGTATTCTCTTGTTGATGCCTTAGTTTGGAGACTTTCATGGCCTTAGAACTCTAAATTTGTAACCAAATAAAACCCCTTTATAAAAGTCGATCCATTTCTGGTATTTTGCCTAATGGCAGGATTAGCAAACCAGAATACCTCTGTAAGGAGAGAGGGGTGGAAGCAGGAAGAATAGTTAGAAGGTTATTGCAGTAGTCCTCCTGGAATTTCACATATGCTGTAAGGCAGGTGCTCATCTTTTCCATTTCATCCACATGGAAGCTTTGACTGGGGTGTGGAGGTGGCGTGTGTTGTTTGGATTTGGAATGTGCATACTTTGAAGGCATAGCCAATAGAATTTTCTAAAGAACTAGATATATGATATGAGAGAAAGAGAGGAGTAAGGATGCTTCTATACTTTTTTGGCCTAAGGAACTAGAAGGATGGAGTTACCATCAGCTGAGAAGGTAAAGGCAAGATGTAGAACAGGTTTGAGGGAAAGCATTAGAAGTACTGTCTTGGACATGTTGACTTTGAGGTTCTTCAAATGGAGAAGAAGTTAGGTAGGAGCTAGATACATGTCTAGAATTTGAGATCAAGTCGTCCTTGAAATATAAATTTGGAGTCAATGGCATTTATACACTGAATGAAATCGCCAAGGAAATGCATGTAGAGAGGATTAAGTCGTGGGTAGAGTGAGTTATAAGGTTGAAGAGGAAACAGTAAAGGAATTTGAAAAGGAGGAAACATTGAGGTAGGAGGAAAATCAAGAGGGTATGGTATTCTAGAAGCCAAGTGAAGAAATTGCATCAGGAGAAAGGAGTGTCCATGGTGTCAATTGCTTCTGAGAGGTCAAATAAGATGAGAACTGAGAACTGGCCATTGAATTCATCCAGGAGGAGGTGTGGCTGATATTTATAAGAGAAGTTTTAATGTAACAATTTGGAACAAAAACCCCACTCCAAGTGGTTTTGAAAAGGAATGGAAATTATGACAGAGTGCTACTGGGCAAGAGTAGAATGGGCCAATGATACAGAATGAGAATCCAGAAACAATGCTACATATGGGACAGACTCACACCCTTGATATATGTGGCAAGTTGACACTGCAGAACTGTTGGGAGAGGAAGACATTTTCAAAATACAGTGCTGGGACAATGGATATACATTTGGAAAAAAATGATTACATAGTCCCCTGTCTCATCTCTTATACAACAATTAATTTCAGGTGGTTTATAAATCTAAATTTGAAAGACAAAATAATAAGAACCTTTGAACTATAATATAGAAGAATATATTCATGAACTTAGGGTAGGAAAAGGCTTCTTAAATATGATATTAAAAAAAGCCCTCTATAAAAGGAAAAAAATGATAAGTTGAATCATATCCAAATGAAGACTTTCTATTCTTCAAACATACAATAAAGAAAGTAAAAAGGCAAGCAAGCCACAGAGTGGAAGAAGATATTTGCCAAAAGGTATTTGTCACACATATAATTGACAAGGGACTTGTATCCATGTAAATCAAAGACCTCCTATAAATTGGTAAGAAGGAAGAAAAAGAAAATACAATAGGAAATTTTCAATAGAATAAAAAGCCACTTCATGTCACAGATTGAATTCTTGAGAAGCAGACCCTGAGATTGTGTGATGCTAGATGCTTATTAGGAATCAAGGTGTTTATTGTGAACGAAAGGGGGAGGAAGCAGGATTGGGCAGAGTAATAAGCTGACCTGTGATGTAGTCCTAGTGGAGCCCCAGCCAATGTATCAGGGAGGTCAGGAGGGAATATTGCCCATTAGAGAGCCCCATGCCAGGCTGAAAATGGTCTTGCCTTGCCTCAGTGTGCTTCCTCAGAGTGTGGCCTTGGACGAGGTGCTTCTTTGCTGTTGAGGTAGATCTCAAGGAGCTGAGAGCTGGAGGCTGCTGACTACACTCGCTACAGCTGGGAGCAATCCTTCCTTGAAGGGGGATCTGGGTGCCATATCTGCATGTCTACCACACTCAAAAAACCAGAATAACCTAATGGCCAATAAATGCATGAAAAAGTGTATGATCTCATTATCTGTCAGGGAAACACAAATTAAAACCGCAATGAGATATCACTACATGTTTACCAGAACAGCTGAAGTTAGAGACTGACAATGTCATGTGTGATGGTTAGGTTCATGTGTCAACTTGGCCAGGTGATGGTGTCCAGGTGTCTGGTCAAGCAAGCACTGGCCTAACCATTACTGCAAGGAAATTTGTGACTGGTTAATAAACCAGAAGTCTGGTTTGTTAAATCATCAGTCAATTGACCTGCATCTGTGACTGATTACATCAACAAAGGCATGTCTTCCTCAATGAGAGAATTCAGTCAGCTGGATTTAATCCAATCAGCTGAATACTTTAAAGGGAAAGGGAGAGAGGACCTTCACTTCTTTGGCTAGCCAGTGAAGCGTTTCCTGAGGAGTTCATTGAACACCTTCATCGTAGTTGCCAATTTGCTGCCTGCCCTATGGAATTTGGACTTGTGCATCCCGACAGTTGCATGAGACACTTTATAAAATCTTATATTTACAGATATCTCTTGTTGGTTCTGTTTCCCTAGAGAACCCTAATTAATACACCATGGGAACATGTCACAGCTGGAAATCTCAAATATTCCTTGTAGGAGTGTAAACTTGTAGATCTTGTAAAACAATTTGACATTAGTTACTGAAGTTGAAGTTATACATAGGTAGTGTTGGGATTGAATCATGTCCTCCACAAAAGACATGTTCAAGTCTTAATCCACATTCCTGTGGAATGTGAACGCATTTGTAAACAGGACCTTTCAAGATGTTATTATTAGTTAAGGTGTGGACTTATTTGTGACTAGGATCTTCAGAGATGCTACTTAGATGAGGCCAAATTGAATCAGGAAGGAACTTAATAGGTATGACTGGAGGCCTTATAAAGAGAGGAAATTTGGACAGAGTCAGAGAAAGCCACATGTGGTGACCAAGGAGACAGCCTTGTGATGGAGGCAGAGATGCAAGTAATGAAATTCCAAGAATTGTGGCAAGCCAGCATGAGAACGCTACAGACTCCAGGAGAAAGCATGGCTTGTCAAGACATTAATTTTGGACTTCTAACCTTCATAACTCCTTATTTTTGTTAAGCCAACCTGTGTGTGATATTTGTCATAGCAGCACTGGAAAGCTAAGACAGGCAGTGACCCAGCATTTACACTCCTAGGTATTTACCCAACAGAAACACATGCACACATGCACCAATAATGTATAAGAATGTTCATAGATGCTCTATTCCTAACAGCCCTGAGCTAGAAATAACCCAAATGGTCAATAATAGAATGGATAAATGCATTTTTCTGTGTTCATGCAAATGTTGTGGTGACCAACCTCCAAGGTGTTCCCCAATGATCCCTGCCTCCTGGTAGTCATATCCTTGTGCAGTCCCCTCCCATGTTGGATCAAGATTGATCTGTGTGATCCATAGTGCATGGTAGAAGTGATGGTACACCACTTTTTTTTAAATTCAATTTTATTGAGATATATTCACATACCATACAGTCATCCACGGTACACAGTACCATTATATAGTTGGGCATTCATCACCACAATCAATATTTGAACATTTTCATTACCACACAAAAAAGAATAAGAATTAAAGTAAAAAAGAAAACCCAAAACATCCCACATCCCCCATCGCTCCCTATAATTCATTTACTTTTTGTCCTCATTTTACTTTCATCTGTACATACACTGAATAAAGGGAGTGGGAGCCACAAATTTTTCATAATCACACAGTCACACAGTGTAAGCTACATAGTTATACAATTGTCTTCAATAATAAAGGCTACTGGATTACAGTTCAGCAGTTTCAGGTATTTCCCTCCAGTTATTCCAATACACTAAAAACTGCCAAGGGATATCTATATCATGCACAAGAATAACTTCCAGAGTGACCTCTTGACTCTCTTTGAGATCTCTCAGCCACTGAAACTATTTTATTTCATTTGTCTTCCCCCTTTTGCTCCAAGAAGGCTTTCTCAATCCCACAATGTCAAGGCCAATCTCATCCCCATGAGTCATATCCCTTGTTGCCAGAGAGACCTATACACCTGGGAGTCATGTCCCATGTAGGAGGGAATGCAGTGATTTTACCTGCCAAGTTGGTTTAGAGAGAGAGGCCACATCTGAGCAACAAAAGAGGTTCTCTGGGGGTGATGCTTAGGCACAATTATAAGCAGGTTAAGCCCCTCCTCTGTAGCAACAAACTTCTTAAGGGCAAGCCACAAAATGGAGGGCTCAGCCTTCCAAATTGGTAGCACCCAATGCTTGTGAAAATATCATTAATCCCCAGGTGGGGAAATTTAATATTTCTACGTTTTCCTCCCAGTCCCTCAAGGGGGTTTTGCAAATACATTTTTATTCTCTGCCCAAATTACTCTGGGATGTATTGGGGCTTTGGTGTGTCACTTTTGAGATTAGGTTATAAAAGACATTGCAGCTTCTGGCTTGGGTAATTTCTCAGTCACGCTCTCACTCTCACTCTCTCTCTCTCTTTCTCTCTCTCTCTCTCTCTCTCTCTCTCTCAGGTTATTGCTTTGGGGAAAACTATGTCATGAGCAGCCCTTTGGAGAAGTCCATGTGGAGAGGAGATAAAGACCCCATCAACAGAGTGAGTTTGGAAGTGGATCCTCCAGCCCTTGCCAGAGATTACAGCCTCAGGCCACAGCTTGACTGCAACTACCTGAAAGGCTCTGAGTCCGAACACCCAGCTCAGCTACTCCCAGACTCCTGTTTCAGCCCTCAACTTGTTTAGGGTGGGGCATTAGGAACACTAGTTAAGACACCTCTTGCCCTTGGTTTTCACCCAGGACACCTGCTTCTCAACTTCTGATTCTAGTTTCTTAGAAACTAAGTTGAGTGGTAATTTCTTACACAGCAATAGATAACTAATCCAATGGAATTCTATAAAACAATGAAAATAAATTAATCACAGATGTACTTGTCAACAAGGAGGAATCTTACAAACACAATATTTAGTGAAAGTAGGTAACTACAGAAGACATGCTGGATTATTCTATTTCTAAATCTCAAAAAACAGGTGAAACTAAAGTACAGTGTTTAGGGATTCATGCCTAGATGGTAACAATAAAAAGTAAATTAAGGAAGTGATTAGGATAAAAGTCAGGATCATGGTTTCCCTTGGGGGAAGGGAAGGTAAGAATTGGGAGGGAGAATGAGGAAGGCTTCTGACCTCTTGCCAATACACAATGTCTTAACCTCAGTGGTAGTAGCAAGGATAATTGTTTTGGATATATCATTAAGCTGTATGTTTCTGTTTTTACACTTTTCCTGTATGTGCATTATATTTCATTATAAAAAGGTTAACCAAAGAGAATGGGCAGAGAAAACTTGGAAATAGCACAGACAACTCTTTAGAGGAATTTTGCTGCAACAAGGAGCAAAGCAATAGGGTAGTAGCTAGAGAAGTGACATGGAGATTCCTTTTAAGATAGGAGAAACAGCAGTATATGTTATGCAGAAGGGAATCATCACTGCAGAGGAAACACTGAGGAGACAGGAGAGGGGGGTGGCTGGAACTGCATTCTGGAGTAGGTGAAGAGATGGGGTGCGGGCTGAGCTGACGCCAGGCCAGGCATACAGTGAGGGCTTAGACAGTCTCGGCGCTTAGCTTGCTTAGTGTGGGGCATTAGGAACATAAGTAAGACACCTCTTGCCCTTGACTTTCACCCAGGACAATTGCTTCTCAACTCTTGATTCTAGAGAACCTTCCTACAGCATTGTGGGAATGGGAAAGAGGGTGATATTTTTGTCTGAGTAATGTAAACCATGACCTAAGACCTTGATCTTTTTATCTTGAATAAGCAGCAAGAAACTTCGAATATTATTATTGCTGAGTAAGGAAGATGTTTATATGTTTTTTTTTTGTTTTTTTTTTTTCTTAAAATTGTCTTGTCTTTGAAACGATGAGATTACCCTACTCTACGTGGTCAAACTGGTGGAACCAGTAAAGCATTAAGCTACCTCACGCCTGCAGAAGAGAGTTGGAAAGATGCTCTCAGGAGCAGTGGGGATATTCCCTGTGGACATTCACCCAGGGGCTCAACTCTGCCACCAATCTGGGTGACCAGATGGATGCTTTGGAGGAATCACAGCTGTGATTATCTTGTCCATGAAGACACTGCAAAGTGAGGCCTTCAGTGGAAACGCTCACTTTCTTCTTCTTTACCCCAGGGAGCAATAGCTCCCCCAGGATCCTGTCACTTCCAGGTCCAGGTTCCTGGTGTCTGATAGCGGATTCGAGGGGAAAAGCTAGAAATGAGTGAGTGGCATCTCCAGCAGGAACCGCTAGGGGGCGCGAGACGGCCAAGGAGGGCGGGTCCAGGTCGGCCAGGAAACCGCGGTGATCCTCCCTTTCTGGAGTCCCAAGGAACGAACCCGTGTGGCTGGGCAGCTGCTGCTGTCCCCTCACCCCGCCGGCTTCCTGAGAGCCACGTTCCAGGCCCCAGCCACTCCGGAGCTCAGGGTGGTCTCAGGCATCCGCCGGTTTACTCACTCAAGAGTCTCGACCTTCTCCCCTTTGCCCTCCTCAAGGTCAGAGCTGCCTCTCCTTGGAACCCTGGACACAAAAACAAAAGGAGGTCACCGCCCCTTCTCCTTTTAGGTTTTCTGAGGATCTACACAGTTAGCGCCCTGCTCCCTGAGGGGGCTTCCCCGTGGTCTCCTGATCCTCCACCCGGCTGGGGGAGAACGGTAGCTACCTTCATTTCCTCTCGGAGCGATCAAGTTAACCTTCAAAACCTCCTTCTAGAGCAGAGGTGAAAACACAACTTATTACCAAATGAATTTAATCCTTATTAGGATGTTCCACCACACACATCGCACTTGAGATCAGTCCGGGGAAATACTTTGGGGCCAGGAAAAGGGTTGCCAGATTTAGCAAAACAAATCAAAACAAACCAGAACAACAACAAAATGGGATGCCCACTCAAATCTGAATTTCAAATTAACAATGAATGATTTTTTTTTTCAAGTGTAAGTATATCCCAAATATTGCTTGGGACATACTTATACTAAAAAGTGTTTTGTTGTTTATTTGAAATTTGTATTTAACTGGGTGTCCAGCATTTTATTTGCCGACACTAGCTTGGAATGAATTTATGTGGGAGGGAGGAAGGGAGAGGTGTGGGGAAAATAAAAGAATGCATGAAGCCCACACTATGAAAGATACTCATTTCTGTTTGGTCTTTTGAATGCACACACATACACACTTACACCTATACATATTTACACTGACACACACCTATACATATACAAATATATATATATATATATTTCTTTTTTTAAAAGCTAGTGCTTAGAAGTTTTTTCTTTCTTTTTTTTTCATTTCAGTTAAACTCAAGTACAACCATACCTATTATTTTTTTCATTTGTATTCTTTAACTGGAGAAGTTGTAGGTTTACAGAAAAAATAATGCAGAAAATACAGAGTTTCCATATACCACCCCCCTCACACCCACAGTTTTTACTATTAACACTTTGCATTAGTGTGGTAACTTTTTTAAATCAATAAAACAATATTATTATAACTATACCATTAACTATAGACCATGGTTTACACTAGAGTTCACTGTGTTAATCTTATGGTTATTTAAAATTATATTTTAGTAACATATATACAACCTGAAATTTCTCCTTTTAACCTCATTCACATACGTAATTCAGTGGAGTTAATTACAGTCACAATGTTGTGCTACCATCGCCACTAACCATTACCCAAACTCTTCCATCACCTCTTAGAGAAACTCTGTACCATTTCTAGTTCCTGACTCTATGAATTTGATTATTCTAATTATTTCACATTGGTGAGATCACGCCGTACTTGAACTTTTGTGTCTGGCTTATTTCATTCAATATGATGTCTTCAAGGTTCATCAATGTTGCCACATGTATCAGAACTTCATTTCTTTTTACAGCCGAATAATATTCCATTGCATTTCTAAAACACATTTTGTTTTATCGATTCATCTGTTGATATACACTTGAATTGATTTAATCTTTTGGCAATTATGAATAATGACACTATGAACATTGATGTGCAAATATCTATTCAAGGCTCTGCCTTCAGTTCTTTGGGACATATACTTAGAAGCGGGATTGCCAGGTCAAATGGTAATTCTGAACTTAACTTTCTGATAAACCACTAAACTGTTTTCCACACCAGCTGTACCATTTTACATTCCTACCACCAATCGATGAGTGTTCGTCTTTCTCTACATCCTCTCCAACTTTTTTTTTTACATTTTTTAAATAGTAGCCATTCTGGTGGGTGTGAAATGGTATCTCGTGGTTTCAACATGCATTTCTCTAATAGCTAAATAGAGCATCTTTTAATGTGCACATTGGGCATTTGTATATCTTTGAAGAAATATCTATTCAAGTCCTTTGCTCATTTTTAAATTGGGTTGTTTGCACTTTTGTTGCTGATTTGTAGGATTTCTTCATATTTTCTAGAAATTAAACCCTTATTGGATGTGTGTTTTCTAAATATCTTCTCCCATTCTGTAGGTTGTCTTTTTACTTTCATGGTGAAGTCCTTTGATGTGCAAAAGATTTTAAATTTAATGAAGACCTGTTTATCTATTTTTTCTCTTGTTGTTTATGCTTTTGGTATCTAAGGAACTATTGCCTAACACAAGGTCCTGAAGAGGCATCCCTATGTTTTCTTCCAGAAGCTTTACAGTTGGTTCTTATATTTAGGTATTTGATCCATTTTGAATTAATTTATGTATATGATGTGAGGTAGGGATCCACCTTCATTCTTTTGCATATGGAGATCCAGTTTTCCCAGCACCAGTTGTTGGAGAGGCTATTCTTTCTCCATTGAGTGGACTTGGCACCTTTGTCAAAAATCAATTGATCACAGATGTGAGAGTTCATTCTGAACTCTCTATTTGATTCCACTGGTCTATATGTCTGTCCTTGTGCCAGTACCTTGCTGTTTTGATTATTGTGGCTTTGTAATAAGTTTTAAGATTAGGAAGTTTGATCCTATGTATAGGATCATATCATCTGCAAATAGGGAAACCTTTACTTCTTTCTTTCCAATTTGGATGCCTTTTCTTTTTCTTGCCTAATTGGTATGGCTGGAACTTCTGGTACAATGTTACTAACAGTGTGGACAGTGGGCATCCTTGTCTTGTTCTTGTTCTTAGAGGGAAAGTTTTCAGTCTTTCACCATTGAGTATGATTTTAGCTGTATGTTTTTCATATATTCCCTTTATCATATTGGGAAGAGTTTCCTTCTATTCCAAGATTTCTGAGTGTTTTTATCAAGAAGCATTGTTGGATTTCATCAAATGCCTTTTCTGCACCAACTGAAATGATCATATGGGTTTTTTCTTTCTTTTTTCTATTTAAATGGTCTATTGAATTAATTGATTTCCTTATGTTGAACCACTCTTGCATACTTGGGATAAATCCCACTTGGT
This sequence comes from Choloepus didactylus, assembly GCF_015220235.1. Taxonomy (NCBI): domain Eukaryota; kingdom Metazoa; phylum Chordata; class Mammalia; order Pilosa; family Megalonychidae; genus Choloepus; species Choloepus didactylus. The sequence continues at coordinate 42,994,797 of NC_051313.1, forward strand.
CATGGTGTAAAATTCTTTTAATGTAATGTTGCATATGGCTTGATAGTATTTTTTTGAGTTTTTTTGCGTCTATATTCATAAGGGATATTGGTCGGTAATTTCCTTTTCTTGTGGTATCTTTATTTGGCTTTGGTATTAGGGTGATGTTGGCTTCATTGAATGAGTTAGGAAGTTTTCACTACTCTTCAAATTTTTTTGGAAGAATTTGAGCAGGATTGATGTTAATTCTTGAAACATTTGCTAAAATTCACCTATGAAGCCATCTGTTCTGGGCTTTTCTTGGTTGGGAGGTTTTTTTATTACTCTTTACTAGTTACTGGTCTGTTGAGATCTCCTATATCTTCTAAAGTAAGGGTAGGAAGTTTGTGTGTTTCTAGGAACTTGTCCATTTCATCTAGGTTATCTAATTTGTTAGTGTACAGTTGTTCATAATATCCTCTTACAGTCCTTTTTATTTATATGGGGTCAAAGTAATGTTTCCCCTTTCATATCTGACTTCAGTTATTTGTGTCCTCTTTTTTTCTTTGTCAGTCTAATTAAGGTCTGTTAATTTTGATCTTTTCAAATAACAAATTTTGGCTTTGTTGATTCTCTATTTTTAAAAATTCTCTATTTCATTTATCATTCTCTAATCTTTGTTATTTCCTTCTCCTGCTCACTTTGGATTTAGTTTGATCTTTTTTCTAGGCTCTCCAGTTGCAAGGTTATGTCTCTGATTTGAGATCTTTCCTCTTTTTTTGTGTGTAAGCATTTAGAGCTATAAATTTCCCATAGTACTGGCTTTGCTGCATTCCATAGGTTTTGGTATATTGTGTTTTGTTTTCGTTCACCTCAAGATACTTACTAATTACCCTTGTGATTTCTTCTTTGATACCATTGGTTGTTTAAAAGTGTGTGATGGTTAGGTTCATGTGTCAGTTTGGCCAGGTGATGGTGCCCAGGTGTCTGGCCTAACCATTACTGTAAGGATATTTGTGTCTGGTTAATAAACCAGAAGACTGGTTTATTAAATCATCAGTCAGTTGATTGCATCTGTGGCTCATTATATCAATGAAGGGAGTGTCTTCTGCAATGAGAGACTTCGATCGGCTATATTTAATCCAATCAGTTGAAGACTTTTTAAGGGAGAAGAGAGAGAACCTTCACTTCTTCAGTCAGCCAGCCTCTCCTGGGGAGTTCATCTAGGGTCTTCATGGGAGTTGCCAGTCACTGCTTGCCCTGTGGAATTTGGACTCATGCATTCTGCCTTATGGAATTTGGACTCATGCATCCTCACAGTTGTGTGAGACACTTTCATAAAATCTCATATTTACAGATATCTCCTGTTGGTTCTGTTTCCCTAGAGAATCCTAACTAATACAGAGTGTGCTATTTAATTTCCACATATTTGTGACTTTTCCAGTTCTCCCTCCGTTATTGATTTCTAGCTTCATTCCATTATGGTTGTCAAACATTCGTTGCATGATTTCATTATTTTAAGTTTATTGAGACTTGTTATGTCACCTAACATATGGTCTCTCCTGGAGAATAACCAGTGTGCACTAGAGAAGAATATGTATTCTGCTGCTGTTGGGTGAGATGTTCTATATATGTCTATTAGGTCTAGTTGGTCTTCTATTTCCTCACTGATCTTCTATCTAGATGTTCTATCCAGATGTTCTATCCATTATTGAAAGTGGTGTATTGAAGTCTCCTACTCTCAATGTAGAACTGTCTTTTTCTTCCTTTAAATCTGTCAATACCTGCTTCTTTTATTATAATTTTTATGCCTTATTATTGAATCAACTCCTTTATCAGTATATAGTGTCCTTCTTTGTCCCTTGTAACAGATTTGACTTAAAGTCTATTTTATCTGATATTAGTATAGCTACCCCAACTCTCTTTTGGTTATTATTTTCATGGTATATTTTTTCTATCCTTTCATTTTCAACCCCCTGTGTATTTGAATTTAAGGTGAGTCTCATGTAAATTGTGAATAATTGGGTCATGCTTTTTTTTTTTAATCTATTCTGCCAATCTCTGCCTTTTGACCGGAGAGTTTAATCCATTTACATTTAAAGTACCACTGATAACACAGGATTTCCTTTTGGAATTTTGTTATCTGGTCTCTGTTAAGTCTATATGTTTCTCCCCCACCTCAATTCTTCCATTAATGCCTACTTTCATACTTTTTATTTTTATAGTTACCATTTTGAGTCCCTTCTCATTTCCTTCTATTTTTCATATTTTTTGTACTTACAATGGGGCTTAAATTTGACTTCTTTTATCTCTAACAATGATATTTGATTTGATACCAACTTAATTTCAATGGCACATGCATACACTATATACCCTTCTGTTTCTCCACCTTTGGGTTGTACTTGTTGCAAATTATATCTTTATACATTGTATGTCCAAAACCATAGATTTAACATTATTTTATGCATTTGAATTTTAGAAACTCTAATAAGTAAAAAATGGAGTTACATATAAAAAATAAAATAATAATGCTATATATAATTACCTATATGGTTACTTTTACTGGAGGTCTTCATTTCTTTATGCCACTTTAATCCACTCTATAGTCCCCTTTCTTTTCAGTCTGAAGAACTCCTTTTAGCTTTGTTTATAGGGAGGGTCTAGTGATAGCAACTCCCTCATCTTTTTTTTTTATCTGGGAATATCTTAATCTCTCCCTCAGTTTAAGACAGTCTTGCCAGTTATAAAATTCTTAGCTAGTAATTGTTTTCTTTCAACACATTAAATATTTTCTCCTGCTGCCTCTTTCCTCCATGGTTTCTGATGAGAAATCAGCATTTAATCTATTGGGACTCACTTGAACAAAATACATTGATTTGCTCTTGCAGCTTTCAGAACTGTCTCCTTGTCCTTGGTATTTGACAATTTTACTAGTATATGTCTGGGCATTGTTCTCTTCAAGTTTATCCTATTTGGGGTTCACTGGGATTCTTGAATGTGTATATTCATGTCTTTTGTTAAATCTGAGGAGTTTTATAGCATTATTTCTGTTCTGTTCACTTTTTTTTTCATTGTTTTTTCTTTCTGCTCTTCAGCCTGAATCATTTCAATTGTCTTGTATTCGAGTTCACTGATTCTTTCTTCTGCCAGCTTGAATCCGCTGATGAAACACTGTAGGGAATTATTAGTTTCAGTTATTGTGTCTTCAACCTAGTATTTCTGTCACCAAACTTTAAAAAAAAGTCTTTGGTATGTCCAAAGTCTGGTCTTCTTCATTGATGTTTCTGGATTTTTATATTTTCCCTTTGGAAGGGCCTTCATTTCCTGTTTCTTTGTTTGTTTTGTGATCTTTTGTTGCCCATGGTACATTTTAATAAGAAAGTGTTAAGTCTGGGATTTAGTCCCTGAGCTGTCTGTTCCTTAATTTTGTATCCAGCTAGTGACATGCCAGAGATTTCCTTGAGTACTAGGAACTAACAAAACAAACAAACCAAAGCAAAGAGCCCTTTTCAAAGTCTTTGCAAATTGCCCTGTATTAGGTGATGTGCTCCTTCAGAGTTTAGCCCTCCTGTCAAGAAGATCAACCTGAGGTGAAAGTGAAGTCCTGAGTCCTCTCTCTCTTTTCTGAGCCTGTGTCTTGTTCTGAGCTTGTGCTGGATTGTGGCCTTAGGAATTCCCCCATTTACAGTAATTTGAATGCCCCTCCACTCCTTATGAAATAGACTTTTACTCCCCTCTTTCTTGCTGTATTGTATTTCTTAATGCAGTTAATCCTTTGCCCTAGGCCCTGCCTTGACTTGTTTCTTATACTGCTTTAGCTATCTGCGAGTTGCTTCGGCCTGCAGGACAAGTTCTTCAAGGACAAGCCAGAGATAAGTTTCCTGGTTCAGTCTCCCAGGCTGTCACAGGATAGACAGACACCAAGATATAGTCACCCTAGTAGGCACATAGGTGTTACTCTGCTCCCTCCAGAACAGGGCCAGGGACCCACAATGGAGCACAGGCTCATTCTGGGGCCAGGCCATTGGCCACCTGGGAGGCCAGCTGATCCCCTGGCATAGGAAGTGTTTTTCTCTCCATAGTGGGCCTTTCTGTAGTGGAGATGCTTATACCAGAGAGGATTTCTTCTCTTCCCCAGGGTGGAGGCCCACTTGTTTCCTCTCACTGCAAGTGGGGGAGGATGTTGAGCAGAGCAACCTCCATAGATTTGTCCAACATGTGTGGCACCTGAGTTCAATGGGGATCTGGGAATTGGTCCAGGAAAGGAAAACAAGGACCAGGCATTTGGACAATTTGAGTTAAAATTTAATAGCATGTGTAGTAAATGTTCATAGTAATTTGAGTCTCATAAAACCCTACCTCCTCACACTGTATCCACTTACTTGAATAATAAAACTCTAATGCAACTGTCTGTTCTGTCACAGACAAATGAAACCTGAAGATTTGAAATAATGCCATTTCCTTTTCCTTTTTAAAAGAGCATAGTCTTTGAAGACTTACAGTTCAGATTTTGTCACCTTATGGTCCTCATGAGATTTTAATATTTTAATTAAACAGGAAATCATGCACACAAGTGAGAAAATCCCTGTTCCTCCATTACTTCATGGAGAAAAAATAATCCAGTCAATCTTCTGTAATTTCCAGAGAATCATTGCCTTTCCAGTAGCTGCTAATTCCAGTGGGAAAACAAACTAATAGTGCATGCAATTTCCTACTATTTCTGGTCCCCTGGAAGAGACGCCAGGCTCCAGAAATGCTAACTTGTTAGGGCAACTGTGTTCTGCAGCATCAGGAAAGATTTTTTTTTTGATCCACCCAACCTAATTTTAGACAGTCCTTTTTACCAAAGCAAGGTCCTTTGTGTTACTATGTTGAGGACATGATTTTTTAGTCTCCCTAAAATATATAGTGAGTGTTGGAGGTACAAAATTTGACAGGTGAACAAATGAGATGAAGAATTGACTAAAGAAGGAGTCACCCTGCTATGACTGCCAGTGCAATTTGGGGCTCTACAGGTAGCTGTTTGGGAAATGAATTGGATCCTGTCCTTAAAAATAAAGTTATTTGGCAAAGTGAGGAAACCTTGATCTGGCTGAGAGCCACAGCAACAGCTGAAGTCTCAATACCCTTCTGCTCACCTGTGAGTGAGTTGCTAATCAGTACCTGCAAATCATTTTAATCCTCAGCTTCCTGATACGTTGTGAGCACATTAGCACATTTTTTTCTCCATATGTTTAAAGTAAGAAGAGATTGCAGCCAGAAGATTTTATTCATTGCTTGTGTCCATGTTCACAAATGGCCTCTCTCCAGGCTTCCTTCCTGGGAGACCTCCTGCCTCATATATTCCAACAGTTTTTCGAGAGTCATCCCACCTCCAAAAGACCCTCGCACCCCTTGTATAGCCAACACTGCTTTCTTTCTATCAGTCTTTCTTCATTTCTTCTTCTCCTCTTTCCCCACATTCATGTCTGTGTCCCATCATTTAATTATTCTGTGTCATGGTTTACATTTAATTTTTCCATTCTCCTCTGCTTATCTTACATCCGGCTTTTCTTTAGCAAATACATGCTCATTTCATTCAGATACTGTGTCCTTGATAGTTTTCCCTACTCAATTTTCCTTCCTTCTTACTTTCTTTTCCTATGTTAATGTTTTCCACAGCTTTGTTTCTTCCTCTTTCTCATGGGTGTGGAAACTGGGGTGCAGGTGCCTAAGCTGCCGGACAGGATGTCTCCAGCAGCTCTGGTGCTGCACCTTCCATCTCTTCATTCATGGTCTCCTGAATTCTTGTGAGCATGAGTGTAGTAAAGACTGTCCCCTGCCTCTAGCTTGTTTCTGGGGGTTGGAGTTGGCCATCCCCACTTGCTATATGGCTTCATCCTTCTTCTCCAAAGTTGAATGTGCCTGTGGGTGTGCTGCTTTTCTACAATCCCTTCTCTGTAGGGCTTTTGAGTGAAAACAATACAGAAGTCAGTAGCAGGTCAAGCAGGTTGAGGAAGGTGTTGGGAGAGTGACAGAAGTGGATTTGTGTATGAGGAGATATTTTCCTGAGTTTAATTTGAACAAGACACTTCTCTGTATTTTGAACCATCAGGTGGTCAAAAGATATGTTCAATAAAGTTTTTTTTTTAATTTTCATTGTAGTAACATATATACAACAAAAAAATTCCCATTTAAACTACTTTCAAGAGTAAAAGTCAGTGGTAGTAATTACATTCACAATATTGTGCTACCACCACCAATATCCATTACCCCAACTTTTTCATTGCCTCCAACATAAACTCTGTAAATATTAAGCAACAGCTTCCCCTTCTCCTCGTCTCCCAGCCCTCGGAAACCTGTAACCTACTATCTATCTCTATGAATTTGCTTATTCTAGCTATTTCATAGAAGTGAGATGATACATATCTTTTTGTGTATTGGCTTATTTCACTCAGTATGATGTCTTCAAGGTTCATCATACTGTAGCATGCATCATAACCTCATTCCCTTTTATGGCTGAAAAATTGTCCATTATACATGTACACTGCTAATGAAAGTTTTAAGATTGTTTAAAAAAACAGATAGCTATAAATTTGGTGATTTGCTTTTTGAATTTCGGATCAATGATCTTCTGAAGGGGCATTGGAATGGTTTTCTGAGTACTCTTTGGGAGCGTTCTGCCTTCCCTAGGGAATATAATGTGCCTTTTCTCTCTTACTGCCTTCAAGATTTCCCTCTGTCTTTTGTTTTCTGTTAGAAAATTATGTGTCTAGGTGTGGTGTTTTTGTTTGCTTTGTTTTTGTTTTTCTGCTTGATGGTCTCTGAGCTTCTTGGATCTGTGGTTTGGTGTCTGTCATGAATTTTGGAAAATTCTTGACCATTAGTTCTTCTAATATTTCTTCTTTCACATTCTCTTTCTTCTTCTTCTGTATTCCAATTACATGTATATTGGACCATATGACATTGTCTCACTTTAAATATAAAAACATAGATACATTATAGGTAAAAGGATGAAAAATCAATACTCATGCAAACACTAACCAAATGAAAGCTGGAGTTTATTATATTAATACCAGACAAAATAGACTTCAGAATAAGGAATATTATCAGGGATAGTGATGTTACATAATGATAAAGGGGATACAGGAAGATATCACAATCCTTAATGTGCACATACCTAACAATAGTGCTTTATAAAAACACAAAGTAAAAACTGATAGAACTGAAAGGCAGAGACAAATCCACATTTATCGTTGGAGGCTTCAAACACTCCTCCCTTAGTAACTGATAGAAAAAGTAGACAGAGAATCAGTAAGGACAGAAAAGATCTGAACAACATCATTAACCAAATTGACCTAATTGGCATTTATAGACCTTTCACTCTACAATGCTGAATATGCATTCTTCTCAATTGCAAACAGAATATATCATCAAGATAGACCATATTCTGTGCCATCAAGCAAACCTTAACACCTTTTTTTTTAAACTTTCCAAAGTGCAATTTAACAAGTAGCTAGAGAGCAAAATTTCAAAGAATGTTATGGATTACAGTTCCACAGTTTCAGTTATTTCCTTATTGTGAAATGTAACATATTTGCAAAAAGGTGATAACTTTCAAATTACAATTTAACAAGCAGCTATAGAGCAAATTTCAAAGAGTATTATGGATTACAGTTCCACCATTTCAGTTTTTTTCCTTCTAGCTATCTAATACCTTAGCAACTAAGAAAAAGAAAATTATATAGAGATTCAGTATTCCTGATACTTTGTTAAATTCTATCTTGTCTGCCTTAATACTTTTAAGAGAACAGAAAATTTACAAATTATATTCTTGGCGCATAATGGAATTAAACTAGAAATCAGTAGCTGTAAGATATCTGGAAGATCCCCAAGTATTTTGAAATTAAAAAAATTTGTTTCTATATAACTCATGGATCAAAGAGGAAGTCTCAAGACAAAATGAAAAAATACTTTGAACAAAATAAAAATGAAAATGCATTATATTTAACTTATGGGTTATAGTTAAAGCAGTGTTTAGAGGAAAATTTGTAGCCTTAAATGCTTATATTAGAAAAGAGGTCTCCAATCAATAATCGAAGAAGTATATATTTTAAAAAAAACTAGAAACAGGAGAGCAATTAAACCTAAAGCAAGCAGAAGGAAGGAAATAATAAAGATAAGAGCCCAGATCAGTGACAGTGAAGAAAGAATCCCCCTCCCGGTTAGCATGCTCTGGGAGAACCTAAGTCCCCATATAAATCAGTAGATGCAAATGGAGATGTGAGGAGAAGGGGGTTTTACCTAATGACACAGTTCAGACTTGTGAGTGTTGGCTTTCTCCCAGCCAGGAGCTCTGTGAAAATTAGATGTGATAAATGTTTTTAAAAATAATATTAGATACTATCTATACGCAGGTAGTGATATATCATTTTTAAAGCCCACTTACTGAGTGCTTATGACATTCCAGATACTCTCCTAAGTACTTTCAATCTATTAGTTCATGTAATCCTTACAATGAATCTATTTTTATCTCTATTTTACAGATGAGGAAACTGAAGCACAAAGAGGTTAAGTAATTTGCCAAAAGTCATTCACTTAATAAGTGGCAGGGTCAGGATTTGAATCCAGGTGTCTGGCCTCTGAGTTCAGATATAAAGGAGTTTTTTGCTGATACCTGAGACCATGAGGTCTGCAACAGTAGGGGCTATATTTTTTTTCCCTCACGTCCAGCTAGTACAGAGTTTGGAATGTCACAGCTCAGAATAAGTGTTAGTTGACGGACTTGCAACCTTGAGACCATTTTAGAATAAAACTGGAAAGAATATTGGCATATTAGAGAGGCTGTGACTACAACTCTGGATTTTTAACATTTTATGAATTCCTGATGTTGGCCAATGCAGATGACCCTTTACTTTATATTATATGATGCAATATAATGATACAGTGTTTGGGAATTGAACAGATTGATGGGGAGTGACGCTTCTCTGATGACCTTGCTAAGGTCATAGAGGTTTGCTAAATATTCAGTCTCTCGATCTTCATGCCCATACCATGAGTTAACTATCATTACCTCCAGGGAACAGAAGAGGGAGGGGAGGGGCCCAGAGAGGGCCTGGGTACTTGCTCCAGGACACTCTGCCAACACAGGTGGGTGAAGGATCCATCAGGGCAGGCTGATACCTCTGCACACTCTCTTCCCACTATGCATTACAGCTGGGGGAGCTGAGTTTCAGATGGCAACTTCCCTCACTGCCTTCAGCTTTTTGCTTAATGTCCTCTCTGGGTGGGTTTTCTGACTGCTCTAATTTTAATTACAACTCCCCTTCCCCTCCTTGCAGCCCTGACACTCCTGAGTCCCCTTCCCTACTTATTTTTTCTCCTTAACACTGATCATTATTTAACATGCACGTATCTTTCCTATTTATCTTGTTTATTGTCTGCTTCCCCATGCTAGAACGTGAGCTTGATAAAGGTATGGATTTTGGTCGGTTTTGCAACCCAAGCCTGGAACAGTGCATGCACACAGGAAGCATTCCTTACATACTTGAATGAATGAATGAATGAATGAATGAGGGATGCTTCTCTGTTGTTTCAGCCCTCATAAGTTAGGAGGAGAACATTCAAAGTCAGGAATTTGGGCCAGAGTGCTCAGAAGGTATGGTATCCACTACGGCAAGCCCTAGAATATACAGTACTGATCATCCTTGTTTTTTGAGAAGGGGGAGTTTAGGTGACCTAATGTGATTATGCTTCATTTTGTATGAATTGGTCGTGTTAAAATGTGTTAAAAATGATTAATAGATGTCATCCCCTGTTTGAGGTGTCGCCGCACCTGTCTGAGCAATCGGAAGTTACTAGTGGCCTGAAAAGAGCTGTCCTCATCTCTGACCAAGGAATGCCGTGGCTGACGGACGTGCTGCCCGGGAAGCCCAGAGATGGTGAGGGGCCTGATGTTGTTGGTCAGCTCTGGTTGGAAGCTTCTAGATGTTGTAATGTGGTTAGTGATTCAGTATCTGGAAACTGGACTTTAGGGTCCGATGAGGTGATGCCTCAAGTGTAGTTTTTATTGGTTAAGATGTTGGTGACGTGGCCTCAGGGTGAGTGAAGGATAAGTCTCTGAGTGAGGAGACTGTGCCCTGCTGAGCTGCTGGCCAGCGTGAGCTCAGGAGGAACGAGGCGAGCTTGCTCGCACATCCTGGGTGGGTGCCTGTGCCCCCTTCCTCTGCCGGCCCTTGAACCCTCAGGGGTCTTGTCCTGCTGTAAATCTGCACAGATCCTCTGATTTCTTCTCCCCGCCCACCCACTACTACTGCTTTCCTTTTTTCAACCTCTTTTCTCTACTATCTTGGAGGTGTCTGACTTTGTCTTCTGATCCTTCAGTTGCATTTCTGCTTCATATTTTTAATTTCCAAAGGCTCTTTTTTCCTAATCATTTTAGGGTCCTTTTATATAGCAATCCATTTTCCTGTTATTGATGCAATACATCATATTATGTCTTTGAGAATATTAATTATAATTTTTAAATTGTTCTCCCTTATCCCTGAATTTTGTTTGTTTTCTCCAGATTCCTGTCTTCCTGTTAGTTTGGGTCTCTGTCTCCATCATCCTAGAGGCTCAAATTTGGTGAGGCCCTTAACATGTGACCGAAAGCTTTCTGAGCCTGGGTGGGCTTGTCCCTGGTGGGCTGCCCTGAGGGGGTCTTGCTGGATGGTTCCACTGTCAGAATCTGTAAGCCTTTTCTCTCAGGTTGTCAGTTTCTCAGAGGCCTCTTCCAGTGTCTGGCCTGGGGGGTATAGGTCTGGTGGCAAACATCCTGGCTGCCGAGTGGACAGGGGCTGGGGGTCTCACGGTTAAGAATGTGACATACTCAGAATCCTAATTTGGTCAGCATCTCTGCTCTTGGCTCGGCCCATGTTCTGGAGATCAGAGTAAACCTTTTTCTGTTGGGAGTGAGGGGCACCACTGGGTTGGGGAGATCTGGTCTCCTTGTTCTTAATACCCACTCACCTTCCACTTTCAGAGATCCTCAGGGCCTTGCTTGGGCCCCATGGTGTGAATCTATGCTTCCTGGGATCTTCCATTTCAGAATTAAGTTTAAACTTTCTTAGGTCCACCAGGTCAGTTATTTCTTCTTTTACTTTTTTTTCCCAGTAAATATACATATTTATTTATTTTTCTATTTCTGCTTTTAAAATTTGTTATTTATTTATTTTATTAGAGAAGTGGGTTTAAGGAACAATCATGCATAACATACAGGATTTCCATCCCACCACTCCACCACCAACACCCTCATTTGGTTTGGAACGTTTGTTATAATTGATGATAGCACATTTTTATAATTGTACTATTCATCGAAGTCCATGGTTTAACTTAGGTTCCCTGTTTGTGTAGTGTAGCTCTCTGGATTCTTTTTTTTTTTTTAATTTTTATTCTGTTACCATAAATATAATCTAACATTTCCCCCTTTTAATCATATTCAGATATATATTTCAGTGCTATTAATTGCATTCACAATGTGGTGCTACCATCACCAGCATCCATTATCAAAACATTTCCATTATTCCAAATAGGAAACTTGTACATTTTAAACCTTAATTCTATGAGTTTGCTTATTCTAAATGTCTCAAACCAGTGAGATCATACAATATTTGTCCTTTTGTCTCTGGCTTATTTCACTCAGTATGATATCTTTAAGGTTCATCCATGCTGTCACACATATCAGGACTTCATTCTGTTTTAAGGCTGAATAATATTCCATTGTATGTATAGACCACATTTTGTTTATGCATTCATCAGTTGATGGACACTTGTGTTGCTTTCATCTTTTGGCTATTGTGAATAATGCTGCTATGAATTTGTTGTGAAATATCTGTTTAATTCCCTGCTTTCAATTCTTTGGGGTATGTACCTAGTAGTGGAATTGCTGGGACATATGGCTCTTCTCTACTTAGCTTTCTGAGGAACTGCCCAGCTGCCTTCCACAGCAGTTGCACCATTGTACATTGCCACCAGCAATGAAGGAGTGTTCCTATTGCTCCACATCCTATACAACACTTGTTATTTTCCTTTTTTTTCAATAGTGGCCATTCAGTGGGTGTGAAATGATATCTCATTGTGGTTTTTGTTTGCATTTCCCTGATGGCTAATGATGTTGAGCATCTTTTCATGTGCTTTCTGGTCATTTGTATATCTTCTTTGGAGAGATGTCTATTCAAGTGTTTTGACCATTTTAAAATTGGGCTGTTTGTCTTTTTGTTGTCCAAGGTGAAGGATTTCTTTATATGCTCTGGATATTAAAACCTTTATAGGATATGGTGGTTTCCAAATATTTTCTCCCATTGTGTAGGTTGTCATTTTACTGTCATAATAAAGTCCTTTGAGGAAGAAAATTTTTAGTTTTGTTGAGGTCTCATTTATCTATTTTTTATTTTGTTGCTTATGCTTTGGGTGGAAAGTCTAAGAAACAATTGCCTAACACGAGGTCCTGAAGATGCTTCCCTAAGTTTTCCTCTAGGAGTTTGATAGTTCTAGCTCTTATATTTAGGTCTTTGATCCACTTTGAGTTGACTTTATATGGTATTCCTTTTTTTTTTTTTTCAAATGGAGATCCAGTTTTACCATCACCAATTGAGTGGTCTTTGCTACCTTGTCAAAAATCAGTTGGCCAAAGATGTGAGGATTGATTTCTGAGTTCTCAGTTTGATTCCAGTGGCCTATATGTCTGTCCTTGTGCCAGTACCATACTGTTTTGATTACTGTCCTTGTAGTAAGTTTTAAGATTGAGAAGTGTGAGTCTTCCAACTTCATTCTTCTTTTTCAAAATGGCTTTAGCTATTTGCAGCCCTTTACCCTTCCATATAAATTTGATGATTGACTTTTCCATTTCTGCAAATAATGTTATTGGAATTTTGTATGGGATTGCATTGAATTGATAAATTGCTTTGGGTAGTATTGATGTCTTAATATTTAGTCTCTGAGTACTATCTTTAGTGAATCCCATACATTTTTTGGTATGTTGTACTTGCATTTTAATTTGCCTCAAGATATTCCCAAATTTTGCTTCTGATTCCATTTTTAACCCATTGGCTGTTTAAGAGCATGTTGTTTAATTTCCATATATTTGTGAATTTTCCATTTCTCCCTCTGTAATTGATTTCTAGCCTCATTCCATTGTGGCCAGAGAATATACATTGTATGGTTTCAATATTTTTTAATTTATTGAGACTTGTTTTGTGACTCAACATGTGGTCTAACCTGGAGAATGATCCAGGTATTCTTGAGAAGAAGTATATTCTGTTTTGTTCAGTGAAGTGTTCTATATATGTCTGTCAGGTCTAGTTGGCTTACAGTATCATTCAAGTCTCACATTTCTTTATTGATCTTCTTTCTGGAAGTTCTATCCATTATTGAGAGTGGTGTATTGAAATGTCCTACTATTAATATAGAACTATCAATTTCTCCCTTCAAATCTTTCAGCATTTGCTTCATATATTTTGGGGCTCTGTTGTTAGGTGCATATATATTTATAATTGTTATATCTTCCTGTTGAATTTTCCACTTTAACGGTATACAATGGCCTCCTTTGGTTCCTTGTAACTGTTTTTGACTTAAAGTCTATTTTATCTGATATTAGTAAAGCCATCCCAGCTCTCTTTTGGTTATTATTTACATGGTATATTTTTTCCATCTTTTCACCCTCCACCTACTTGTATCTTTAAATTTAAAGTGAGTCTCTATAGTTTTTTACACTCCTTTTGTCATCTCAAGCTGCATTTGCCTAGAGGGCAAATTCTGGGAGGAGAGCAGAACAGAGAGGACTTTCCCAAGTCAGTCTTTCCCAGCCATTACAGGGCCAGGGACACATGGTGGGTGGGGGTGTGTGTGTGTGCGTGTGTGTGTGTGTGTGCAGACTGGCTCCAAAGTGTTCTGAGGAGGGGATCAGGAAGGGCACCAAGAGCTTCTCCAGTTGCTCCATAAGCTGAGCTTTCCTGGCCTGCCCAGCAAATGCAGTCCTTCAGCTAACTGTCCTCTGCAGCCCTGAGGAAGTACAGAGTGTTTAAGTCTACACCATCATCACCCCTGTCCAGTGAGAGTTGAAACCATAGCTGCTGCTGCCCTTCTCTGTGTAGTATTGAAACAATGGCTTCACTCAGAGCAGGGCCCCTGGTGATCCATGTTTGTTGAATCAAAAGCTGTGATCAGTGATCAACCATGCCTGTCCTTGTTCTTGGGGGAAAGGATTTTTATGTCCCTTTCTGTCACCAGCAGGACTGGACTCCATGGGAGCCTCCCACAAAAGTGGGGGGATGGGTGCTAGTAGCTGCCATGTGGAGAGAGTAATTTACTGTTTTTTTGCCATAATTTATCAGCCTCTTCCTCCTGCTCTTCCCTGGATTCTGTACAATGTTTTTCTGGCCTCCAGAGTTTTCAAAATAATTGTTTCAGACAATTCCTGCCTGTTTAAGAATTGTTTTGGTGGAAGGAATGAGTCCTGGAGTCCCATACTCTGCCATCTTCCCACTTTCCTCTCTGTTGCTTCTTGTCCATCTGCTTTGTGGCATCTAAAATTTTGTTTCCTTGATTTCCTTTTCCTTCTATTTGTCATACTCTGTTTACACAGTATGGATTCTCCTTTCTTTATTATAGCATCTAATATATATGTGCCAGACACTATTCCAAGAGCTTTACCTTATATCTATATTAAGCCATTCAATCCTCACAACAGTATTAGAATCCCCTTTTTACAATGAGAAGCTGAGGCACAGAGCAGGTGAGTTTCTTGACCCGGGTCACAGAAGTGGTCATGCCAGAATCCCTGCTCTCAGCCACTGAGCTTCACATAAACCTTGTTAAATTTTATCTTCTTATTTTTAGTTTTTACTGTTCACATCTCTTTTAGTGTTTGTGTGAACTAACTCTGGGCTGGACTCCTTCCTGCAACTTGGGGGAAGCCTGGTATCCATTTTTAGAGTGTGCCCAACCTCTCTGGGTTTTGTATTCAGTCCAAAGAAGTCATTCCCGGTCTCTGTCCCTGGAAAGTGGGCTAGAAGGCCATTCCCAGATGTCACTGCCCTGTCGTGTTACTGCCAAAAGCAGGCAGACCCGCTGCATGGGGGCTGGCATCTGCTGGGCTAGCTGAGCTCCCCTCAGCACCCGCTGGGTTTCAAGCTGCCTGGAGCCTAGTCACCATCTCCTTTAATTCCTAAGTTGCCATTTTCCATGCTTGCCTTCAACTCCCACCTGGTTCGAGTCCTGGCCCCACAATATGGCAGAACTGACCCCCCCCCCCCTCCAATTCACATTAGGCAGGGTCTGGATCTTAACTCCACCCCCAAACACACACACATACACACACACACAGAGCTGAGGGGAAGACTGCACTGCCAGATAAGGCAACTCTGGTAGTCCACAACCCCTCTCTCAAAGTGTAGGTTATTCAATTTTAAATAACCCATCTCAAGAGAACCAGTATCCAGTCAAGCCTTCCTCTCCAGAAGATTGCTCCCTCCTTTTAAAGGATGCAATACAGCTGAATATTTACACACAGTTCACATGGCTTGTCATCAGGCTGCCTCTCTGGCCATTAGATTCCCTGATTTTCATATCCCAGGAAAGTCCAGGGTCCTTCCCGTGTGTCTGTATACTTCACAGACCTACAGTTTTGAACCCGTTCGGCTTTGCCTCTGGCTTCTCCTTTGTTGTCTTGGGTTCATCTCCATCTACCCAGGATGCACAACTAAGCCTCTTCACTAGTTTCTACAAGAAATTCAACCACATCAAGCTTTCACAATTTCTGTGGTCTTTCCTGGAGATCTGGTGTCTGTGTGCAGAGGGGGGTGGGTGTCATATGCCCAGTGCACCACCGTCTTCCACATCCTGCCTGGCTCTCTTTTCTTCTTCTCCCAGATCTCCCCAGATCTTGCCCTCACCACCTTCTATGCTTCGATTGCTTCTTGCTGATTTCGGCTCTTTAGCATCTATCTTCCTTGAGATGCTCTCAATCCCATGATGTCGGGTCCAGATTCATCCTCAGGAGATTTACACCCCTGGGAGTCAGGTCCCATGTAGGGGGGAGGGCAGTGAGTTCATCTGCCAAGTTGCCAGCTGCTTTTTTAATTAATCAGAATGAAAAATCTCAGACTGCATCATTAGCATTCATATTTTTCATGACTTCAAGTTTTGCTGTAAGGACAATGGTTGTATTCTTGCTTTTTGGTAACTAAGGGATCCATCCAGAGATCTTCCCTCCTAAAGGGAGATGGAGCATCAGGTGACCAATGTCTTAATTCTAGAAACTGAAACTGCAAGTGACCCCTAAAAGGCTATTTTCTATATGAAATTAAAAAAAAAAAAAAAACATAAAGTAGCTCTTGGCTGGACTTTCTGCTATGTTCTCTCTCTCTTTCTGTCTCCTTCACATACACACATACACACACAGAACTTTCTATAGAAATTTGGCCCAGATCAACAATGCTTATCAGCTGAAGTCGCATATCCTTCTTACTTTGCTTGAAGTCCTTCTTTCTCTGTCTCTTTCCCCCTCTTTCCTTTCCCCTCTGGAGGGCACATGGAGCCTGGCCTAGGCCCACACTCTCCAATTCTAGGGCTTCCTCAGCACACCTGGCTTGTTTTCTCATCTCCAACTCGGGGAAAATACCTTAGGAGGAAAAGGGAAACCTTGATAATAGCCAAAAGTGCTTGGAGACCAACTGTATGAATAGTGAATAGTTCATTTGTTTCAAGGAAACACAGCTTAAAGTGGAAGTGCTCCCAAGGAGATAACATTTTAAGAGCCTAAAGGAGGAGGGAGATAGGGAAGAGAACTTTTCCTTTTGATTTGAACAAATAAGAACATTTTTTTCTGAGTGTCCAAAGTCAATTTTTTTTTTCAACAATAACAGAAGAGGGAAGGGAATCAGATCTAAAAGTCTGCACTAACAGTGATTTACGATTAGGTCACCACTTTCATACCTAGTTTCTTTTATTCACTCAGTAATGATTATTTGTTGATTTGCTACTACAGGCCAGGCACTGGGGATACAATAAAGAGCAAGACCTGTTCCCGCCATCTTGGAATTTACAGCCTAGTAACCAAAGAAAAAGTCCCTGTTGTTGTCCCACTCATCCCTCACAACTGACAGCCACATGCCCTTCCTCTACCAGCCCCATTACCAGGCACTGCCTCTGGGGTGAGGGTCTCTGGGCTGTGCTGCCCTCCAAACTTCCAGATATTGAGACAAATGCTTTTACTAAATCAATCAGGACCACAGACCCAGAGCCACAAAGTCAGGAGGGCAAGTCTGCCCTGTTTTGGGGCCAGGAACATTTGAGCATGTTGTCCTTTCCCTGCTCACTTCATTTGAACACCTCACCCTTCCCCCAACTTCCTGTGCCTTTACTAAAACAAGACTAAGTGTAACCAGCTCCCCGAAGACCATAGGAATGCTTGGGTGGGGAAAGATAGAAAAGCTGTCCCTGATTTTGCCATAACTGTGCCAAGTACCCTGTGTGAACTCCAAAGATGTTAGGTGATGACGAAGGCCAGCATGGAAGAGAGTAGAATGGCTTGAACAAGTCAGGGGCAGTCTTTAAGCTAACTGGCTAAGGCCATTGACTGAATGAAACCTGCAACAACCAGGAGACAAAGATTTTATTTTTATTTCATTGATGAGCAAAGAAATTTGAGACTTAAGCTTGATGAGAATTATAACCAAACATGTTTACAGACAAGGAAAAATTCTTTTATAATCTATTGTCACAAAAGAAGTTGGTGTTCCTTTATAGAAAATATATAAAGAATGATTAGAAAGTTAAAAATTACTTGTAGTCTCTCCAACAAGAGATCATTACTATCAACATACTCCAGTATTTTTGCAAATCCTTGTATTTTTTCAATATATGATTATACTCTGCATATTATTTTGTAACCTGCAATTTTTTAGCAACCATATATTTAGAGCATTTTTTCATGTCACTCCATGTTCTTCTATGACATCCTTTAGGTTTGGATGAGTGCCCAGTTGTGGCTGAGGCTTTGGCCATGGTGACTAAGGGGCCAAAGTTTGTCAAGGCTACCAAGGGTTGCATTGTGTTTTCTATAGTGTGGACACATGATACATTTACTTAATCATATAATCTCTTTTTATTGAGCATTTAGGTTATTTCCCATGGGTCTTCATTATAAAGAAAAGTTTTGCCTTTAATTTTGAAAGATTCCTGGTTGAATGGCTTAAGTTATGAATGTGGCCCCATGGAAGGCAGGGTTTTTTGTGTATTTTTGTTTGTTTGTTTGTTTTTAATCTTTAGCCTTAAGTTTTATTTTAAGAGATCATCTTCATTTTTCTCTGTAATAAACTTAGCAGGCATCCACCTATTTGGTCAGATTTATTTATTCTTCAGCAGTTTACGCATTAAACGGTGACAGTCTTTACTTGCAATCCTTAATAGTGCT
Organism: Choloepus didactylus; assembly: GCF_015220235.1. NCBI lineage: Eukaryota > Metazoa > Chordata > Mammalia > Pilosa > Megalonychidae > Choloepus > Choloepus didactylus. The sequence continues at coordinate 43,013,188 of NC_051313.1, forward strand.
GCGGTCATTATATATGAGATTGTTTAGCTTTCTTGTGGAGGAAAAAAAACCCAGGAATAAACCTTTATACTATCTACAGAGCTTTTACTGACACTTGGACAATTTCTATGATGTGGGCAGAGAAATATCAACAAGAGTGATTGAAATGTGGCCTGTCTTCTAAGTCAAGAGCTATTATCTTTGATCCATTGTTCAATCCATTTCAATATCTGATTTATATTATTCTCTAGCTCTTCTGGATTATTACTTGGCAACTGATGCACTATTTCTTCTCTGTAAGATGCCATGGCTTCTTCATAAAGAACTTGAAAAATTTCACACTGAATATTATCTTGTAATTTCTTCTCACTACAACCCCTTGTTTCAAGTCTTTTGTACAATACACTATTATCTGTTCTCAGCACAAAAACTATATGAAACTAGCATTCAGGGAAGAAATCACAACCATGGTAATCAACAATAACTCCACCTTCTTTCATCTGGTTTTCTAACTCATCAATTACTCTATCTTCATCTAAAATGTGACACTCATACTCTTCATCATAGCCATCATATAGTTGCCCTTCTTTAGCTAAATCACCCACATTAATGTATTTCAGTCCTGATCTTGATGCAAGTTCTTTGCCTAGTGTAGTTTTTCCAACCACTGGTGTACCGGTAAGCAGAATGTTCAGCTGCAACATGGTCCTCACCACGATCGTAAGGCAGGGTTTTAAGTTGAAGAAGTGACACTGAGGGGAGCCAAGATGTCCAGCATCTTCTGTTTGTTTCACCTCTCTTGTCTGACTATTCAGTTAATCGTTTGCTGCCTTGGTTTCCCCTTTGGCAAAATGGTGATCATCCCTCCTGTTCCGGTTTGCTAATGCTGCCATTATGCAAAATACCAGAAATGGATTGGCTTTTATAAAGGAGGTTTATTTCGTTACAAAGTTACAGTCTGAAGGCCATAAAGTGCCCAAGGTAAGGCATCAACAATTGGGTATCTTCACCAAAGGATCGCCATTGGCATCTGGAAAACCTCTGTTAGCTCGGAAGGCACGTGGCTGGCATCTGCTTGCTCCCAGGTTGCGTTTCAAAATGGCATTCTCCAAAGTGTTGCTCTTGAGGCGTTTTGTCTTCTCTTAGCTGCAGTTCCTCTTCAAAATGTCACCCTCAGTTGCTCTGAGGTCCTTCTGTCTGTGAACTCCTTTATATGACTCCAGTGATCCAATTAACACCCACCCTGAATGGGCGGGATAGCACCTGCATGGAAATTATCCAATCAAACGTTTCACTTATAGCTAATCGAGTTGCATCTCCATGGAAACACTCAATCAAAGAATTCCAATCTAATCAACACTAATACATTTGCCCCCACAAGACTGCATCAAAGAACATGGTGTTTTGGGGGATATAATACATCCAAACTGGCACACCTCCATACTCCTGAAGGCCCTTCTTTAACCCAAACTTTTAAGAACACTTAAGAAAAAGCCCTTGTCGAATGATGTGGGAGCAACATTTGGGGGCTACTTGAGTGTAGGAGGCTAGTCTCCCTTCCTTACTTAAAGAATGGAATATTGGGCCTTCAAAACTTCCCTGTTCTTTCTGCATGCTCTCTTCTCTACCTCCACCCCAAACTGACAGCACAAGGTTTGTCAGGTCTTATACTGTTGAGAGAGAAGGTACATTTTGCCCCTTAGCAGCCACAGGCACAGACAACTGGGTTCTCATCCACCCCAAAGCACCGGTTCATTCCAGCCCAACAGATAAAGCAATTCATCAGCTTGCAGCACATCATAGCCATAAGGGACCACAAAGATGATCTAGCCCCCTACACCACCCCCTGTGTTACAGAAGGGCAGTGATTTGATCAATGTCATTGGATTAATGGCAGAGCTGGCACAAGGGGCAATGCCAAATGATTGATTACAGTATCTCTGGAAACAGACTACCTGGGTCACTCTTTTTCCACCACTTATGAGCCATGTGACCCTGGGCAAGTTGTTTAACATCCTTAAGCCTCAGTTTCTTCATCTCTAATATGGGAATGATGCACATAATACCTATTTCATCAAGTTATTGTGAATGGGGTAACATATAAAAAGTGCTTCATATATAGTAAATGTCAGCTTTTATCATTATAGTCAGGGTCATTTTTGCAGTAGTACAACTTCCCAGGCAGGACACAGTCCTCTCAATGTGATGCTTATGCTTGAAAACACAACTCTTTAGGCCATTTTCAAGGTGAATGGCGACTTTACCAGCAGCCGACAGAGGGCTTACTCTACAAATGGAGACTGTAAGGAAGTTTGCATTTGATATAGCCCCAAATGGACCTGCTCCCTCTGGCCACAACTTGCTAACCCCCAACCCACTAACATTTGTGTGGAAAGAGGGAGCATGCTGCTTGTGGTCTGAGATACAAACAGAACTGCAGCACCAAAGAAAGTCAACAAGATGGCACAACCTAAACATCTTGATCTTTCTTAGCCCAACGATGCACAAGACTTAGAGATAAGATTAGCTCAGAGGGGAGCCCCATTTCTTCTTGTTCCCAGACCCCTTACCTTGTACCCAGTTATCCTGCCAAATTTCTTTTCTCCTACATGTTTGACTTACATTTTATTTGGGATAGAAAACATTTAGGTGTTTTGAAAATCCTTTTTAAAACATTCATGCAATTTCTTAAGGTCTATAGTCCTGATTGCGTAAAGAAAGAAATCCTGGCAAGTTGATTTTTTTTTTTTAAGGCCAACCAGACTTAGTTAATTTCCTCTTCGGGCCTCGTTGCGAGGTGGGCCCTGCTCGTGATGAACAGCCATGCTTGCGTCCTAGCCCCATGGGACTTAAGGACAAGCTGCAACAGTAGCACATCTGAAAGGGGGTGACGGAGTACAGTGACCCCGAGGATCTGAGTCAGAACCCCTCACAGAGCTGAGTGGGAAACCCCAAAACTTCTCTCTTTGGGGCAGACTCTGCCAAGTGTTTTTCTTCTTCTTTTATAGGATTTGAGAAATCTTTCAGATTATTTAAGAATAATTTATTTATCTGAAGAAACATTTAAAGTGAAGTGTGGTCTAACATCTCAGCCTATTCAAGGTGTTTTGCCACTGAAAATAGTGGGGGCTTGTGTGCTGGGCCACAGGCATTGATATAACCTCGGTGGCTGGGACAGAGATGCTGGCCAAATTTAAATTATCCACTGGGTCCTACTTCCCTTCCACTTCTTTTCACCCTCTTCCTTTCCCTCCTCCTCTTTCTCTTCCTTCTCTACCTTCTTCTTCTTTAAAATCACTTTATACTAAAGGATCAAAATGGCCAACTAGCAAACTTGTCTTTTCCACACACACAAAACACAACGAAACAAAAAAGTTGGATGCTTAAATGAATAGGGCAGTGAATTACTTATTGCTCAATAATGACAAAACCTTGATTAAAAAAAAAAAAAAAAGCCCAAACAACTGGCTTTGTAGCTTGAGAAAAGATTTCTTATTTCTTTCTAATGTGACTCTGCACATATATGTAGAAAATCCCCAAGTTGTCATTTCATTTTTTCACTCTTGATAACTGTCCAAGTGGTGGCCCAAGCCTTAATTAGCCTTAGCTGATGTTTAGTCCTGGCTAAATTCGCTTGCTGCTCATCCCCTGGTGTAAGCCTGCAGGTGGAAAGGATGTTTCATTTTGTAGGAAATGCTTGGGAACAACACCCCAGAATGAATGAAATGGGCAATGGGGAACCTTGCTCCACCTTACAAAGAGAAAGGAGAAGAAAACCTGCCCTGGAATAAATTGATTGCCACAGAGAATGCAATGGGGCATGGAGGACGAACAGTAGCCCTTTTCCTGTTTGAGGACCACCCCATCCCAAGTGGCCCCAAGCCTGTTCATCAATGGAGAGAGGCATAGGCACTTACACACACAGATCTGGAAGCCAAGTCAGGGCCCTGGACACATGTGTTGTATACAACTGCAAAGTTAATATGTACAACCACGGTGTTTTCATGCTGTATAGACATGCTCCTTTGGCAAACACACATTCCCTCCTGAACAATGATGCCATTAGCATATTTCTTTATGTTTTATTTGTCCAAAGTCAAACGTTCGCTCCTTCAGATCGCCAGTATCTTACAAGCCCAGTGCTGGCCCACACTGCTGCAGGACTGGGACAAAGAGATGATGTTACTGTCTGGTTTCTATGGCAACAGAGGAGGGGTAATGAAAACCGAAATGTTGGAAACACCCATTCTGACAATAGTGACATAATTCAGGTTATTACGAGGACGTAACCACCAAAGAAGCAAAAGTGTCATTACCTTGCAGCTCATGTGGACCGAAAGCTGCACTGCACGTTTATCTTAGTCGGGCTGCTAAGAGGAAGGAAACACGAAACACACACACACACAGACACACACACACACAGGCCTCGTTTTCTGCATGTAAAATGTGTGTGTGCTTTAAAAGCCAGTGGTTGGCTGGTTTTCCGGACATGATGTGGTTGAAGCTGTCATCGTAATGGAAATTCATTGCTGTAGCTATGGTAAATCGAGTTTTCTGCCTGTGCTGAATGCATTAGTCTAATGAGATGTTTGCAGCCGGAGAGCAGGGCTGCTGGAGACTAACTGTGAGCTCCTAACGCACGGGTGGAAGATAGCTTTGGCAAGACTCGGTTTGCATGTGCCGAAAGTCAACTGTCTTCTGAGTCAACATTCCCTGCCTGATAAGGAACCCGATCAGGGCTCCAGTGAAGGAGCTGTAGGTAAGGGAGATGCGCAATTGGAGGGTGTGCCTTTGATATGGGATCCTTCTCTTGTAACTGTCAGCGTGACAGGTTACCCGTTTCAGTTTTTCCCAGGTTACATGACTACCTCTGGCAGTGCATGAGAGTCCTGCTTGAGAGCCATCGAGCCCAGCAGGTAAACTTTAGTTCATGCTCCTGAAATATGTTTGATTTCTCAACCAGATCTCACAGGGGAAGATGGGGCATAGAATTATATAGTCTCTAAATTTGGGGTGTATCCACATGCACTGCTCCTTAACTCTGCATTTAAGTATATAGAAAGTTAATTTTCCAAATGTGAACTCAAATAACTGATTAGCTCTTTTTAATTTTTTTGCACTATTATTTTGCTCTGTTTTTAATTAAAAAAAATGGTAGTATGTCTTGGGACAAAAATATTTACCTAAAATTTGATTATTAAAATTGATATGTTGTGAACATGCAAAAAGGTGTTTTTTTAATTAAATTTTATTTTTAAGATCTCAGATGGAATATTTTATGGGCTGGTTTTTACCAGGCATAGATGAGAATACGTTTGTTATTAGTGGCTGGTTTAGTTTGGTTTAGGGGGAAAAAAAAACAAAAAACAAAACCCTGGTGACTATGGAATGTCAGAAGCAGTTTTCCCAAGTTCAAATACAGAGAGTTGCCTCCTTCCCAGGTGGAGTGCCGAGTGACTTGAACCAATTTCCACACGCTCCTCTCAGCGTCACCAGGTACCCTCGCCTGTGTGCTTGCTGGCAGGACAGGATCAGTGGAAGAGGATGAGGTGCAGGCTGCTGTGGTGTAAGTCATTTTACTGACAGTTGAGGCATGTAAATCAAAGTCCTTTCCATCCCCTGTGCTCATTGTGTCGTCTCTAGATTTTATGATGATATTCAAGAGGCAAGACAGTCGGTAGCTGTCTGAGAAAGTGGCTGTGGTACTTGAGAAAGTAATCCAAGCACTTCAGAATTGAGATAAATTGAACAAGGCAGAAATGTTTTTTGTGTCATCTGTGTTTTTCTCCATTTTCAACCAGAGGAATCATTTTTGAAGAGTGAGGGGGCACGGTTGCTTTTTTCCCTCAAGGCTTTTTCATAAAATAGGATATTTGGAGTGAAAGCATGAAAATAACTATGAAGGCATTCATAGTGTGGTAAAGCTAAACAATTGGGGAAGGGGATATGATACTTGTGAGGGAGCATTTTTTGGGTTACTTGGTAGAAGCAGCCTGAAAAAAATGAGGAGGTATTTGAGCAACAGCAGCTGGTTGAAGATTGCCGAGGAAAGTGGTGGTAACTGTTAAAACTCAAGTAAAATTTTCACATAGACCCTTCAGTTTTGGGGATATTGTTTGGTGGCTCCAAAGTCATTACCTTTAAACAGTTTGTAACAGAAATTTTTAAAAATATTAATTTATTTTCTTTAGCTCTTTAAGTTGTGTATTTGGAGGGGCTCTATCGTATTTCGGTAAATTTATCAGTCTGCTTGATTCGTGGAATTGGAAAAAAACTTTAAATATCCGCGCAGAGTCAACAAAATTATTTTTATTTTGCTGCAAACAAAACAAAACAAAGGAAATGAACAAAATAATAAAAAAAGAAAGCAGTAATAGAAACAAGGGCAAATTGCTTTGCATCATTTCTTTGCTTTTGATGGTGTTTTCGAGGCGAGTGAAACCAGCAGAGGCAGTTTCACTTTCTGGTTCTCGGCTTCTGGGGACCCGGGTTGCGGGGCTGTGCTCCGAAAGCAGGTAAGAAGCACGCATCAGTTGCTGGAAAACAACCAGGCTCAAATCCTACCCCTCTTTAGAACTGTTTTGTATTGAAGTTTTTTCAAAATTATGACTTTCTTGTTAGTGTTCAGTAATACTTGCTTATTGTAAAAATTCAAACAATAGCCCAAAGCACAAAGAGATAATTTTTAAATTTGTCACATGTTAAAGAACTTTAAATGATGGGAAAATCATAACCAGATTGAGTTAAACTTCTCATAATGTGGTGGCTTTTATTTATTTTTTAATCTCAGTTTTGGATCTCAAATACTTTACTTCAGCAAGTATAAGAAAACATAACTGAAGTTCCCTTAAATCAAAACAAGGAACGCTCAGAGAGGAATAGCGTTTATGTCAATCGGGGAGTTAAATTTAAGCATTTTTTAGTAGGGCTGATCACAATTTTACATGGCTGGAGCATGCATCACACACATCCTCACTCGATCCTCAAGACGTGCACCTGTAGAGGGTCGTTTGGACCAGACAGAGGTGGGGCTGAGTTCAGACTTCACTCCCAGGGACTCCTATAGTCTCGGCAAGATGTTTTCCTCACCTATGACCCCCTCGATGCCTCAGCATCATAGGTGTGTGTGTCTGTGGGGGGGATGCTCGCTGGATCCATACCTTCTGAGGAAAGTGGGGTGGGGAAGCTGGCTCCCCATCAGGCTGGAGGCTTTCGATATTCTAAGCACCTCCGGTTTCATTCCGTCTTCTCTTTCATTGACCCTTCAGCTTTTATTTGGAAATGGGGTGGGAGAGAAGGGAAAGGAGAAAAGGAAAGCTCTCTTCCAATCTAATTATCAAAGAGCAAAAAATAGGGGCTAACATTTTGGGGGTGAAGTTTGTGAAAGCAATTCCCTATGGTGTGCACCCACGTGCGTCTTTCTTTTGAGGAGCAAATTTGACATTTCTGGGTTGGAGCTTTTGTTAAGTGCCTCCCTGGACATCTTGTTTCTTAATCCTGTGATCTGCGAAAAGGTTAGTTTGAGAGTTACATGTTTTTTGTGTGTTTTCAGCCTTCACAAAGGCAGACAGGTGAGGAGAGACAAGAGGGATTAAAAATAGCCCCTGGGAGAAACACAAGATGATTGGTACATATATAATGTAAAAGAAGCTGCCAGTATGTCTAGTAAATTACTTTAAATTTTAATTAATGAGTCCCAAAAGCCACACCACAAGCTTTAAAATTACCCCTTTATTAATAAGGCGACAATTAACTTTCTGTAGAATTAGCAATTGTCTCAGACCCCGGCAATACACAGCCTAGCAAGTTGTCTGGAATGCTGCCAATTTTTTGCAATCAGTCTTTTGGAATACCTACTGGATTTTAATTCAAACATCTATTGTGACAGTTCCCAACGTGGTTGAAAGACCCATTGCAATCACCCAAACCGTGGTAAAATTTCTGAGATCTAAAGCGTAACTCAGAATGTTTAGATTGCATTTGAATCTGTTGCTTTCCCTTTCTACATTTTCCTTTTCTACCCTTAAGTCCTCCCAAACCCTTGCATTTGCCAGAGTGCCGTGCTCTAGTCTCTGTTGTAAATCTCCCCTGTTCTCTGCTGTAAATCACTGTGGCGATTCCTGCATGTGTTTGGTGCGCCCATACCAAGTTTGAGCACTTTGGCTGCGAGCCCGCAAGGTTCTAAGTGTCTTTCACTGTTGTTGCGTTCGTCTCGGTTTCAGTTCTGTCAGATGCCGAGATTTAGATTGAGATTGAAAGAAGAGGAGCTGCAGGCAGGAGGGCTATTTTGGAAATGCTTACAGTTGTTTAGAATTTGGCTTATTCTTACTTACACATATTAATGTCTGAAGAGGCACGGAAGCATTTGGTATTTCAGGGCAGGCTGCTCTACAACGACCCCTCTTAGACACACACACACACACGTGTTCTGCTGGTCACTCCTGGGCTGCATTCAGGGGGCATCCTCATGAGGGATACTGCTATTTGGCCAAAGCAGCTGGAAGGCGAGCGGAGATGGGTGCAAATCTCCCCTGCAGAAGTCAAAACGCTCCCTTCCTTCTGGGTTCTTCCAACCTTAGCATTGCTGGGCTCCTGGTTCTCCCAGCCTGGAGACCTGGCCAAGACTCCATGTGTGTCCCATGGCTTCCTCCTGGGCTAACTTGGCAGTTTCTGACACAGACAAGAACATCCCTGACTTCAGGCTGGTGGGATGGAGCTAAGCAGCAGGATTTGTGTGTTCCGGAATAAGTCAGCACTTCACAAATCGGGAGAGGCACTTTATCACCATGGAGGAGATAAAACACCTCTTGCTTCTTGGAATGATTACTTCTTGGACTACTAGTTTAGGACAGAAAGGAATGTATTACTCAGTGGCAGTTCTCACTTTGTATTAAACTGAAAAGTCATTCCACTGAATCCATTTGACACCCTGATGTAAGGGGAATACATCCTGAGATCCACTGGGGCTTCCCTGGGATTACTATCATGGTTTGTACTGGTTGTGTTTTACAGAGAATCTGATGATGTAAAACCCTTATACCTCCTCTACACACTCTAATCAATCTAGACACACTCCACCTAAGTTTTTGGTTGTGGGGAGGCGGATGTGCATTTCTCTTTTGGCAGCTGCTTGTTTTGTTCAGATAAATGGAACTTGGTCTCACTTCTGCTGATTCTCAGGAATGATTGCTCGCTCCTGCAGGGAAGGGTGTCAGCCCTTTTGGGGAAGGAGCTGGGCTGAAGAGTGATGGGCTTACTTTCTCGGTAAGGCACACACACAGAAACAGAGGAATGGAGTTGGCTGTTACGAGAAAATTAATATGCCAAGGAAAAATAGTGTCAACATTGTGCTTTTAAAGGTAGTGACATTGTCAGGTTAGCCCCATGATGGTGACTCAACTTTTGGGCGTTGAACATTTGGCAACACAGGCCTTTGCCCTTCTTCTCTCCATGCTGATCATCATAGAACAAAAGCTCTATAATTCCTTCAGAACAGAAACATATGGCTTGAAAGTCACCCTAAAGGATTATGCAGCCTTTCAGGAAGATGAGTACTAAACTTGGGGACAAAGGCTGAGCTGGGTGGAGTAAAGGATTACTTTGCTTGGGTCTAAATCCAGCCAGGGGTAAATGGGTACCAAACAAGAGGTACTAGGGTGAAACCCAGAGGAGGGAGCCTCTTCCCGACCCTTTCCAGTGAGGGCTTGACCATCACTCTCCCTCCCAGTCCCCGGGTGGAGTTCAGAAAGGATTCAGTATTAGCTAACCAGAGCACAGAGCTCTTAGCTTATAGGACTTGTGGGTCCTTTTCTTTGGGAAAAGGACGAGGCAAAGTTCATACTGCCAGCGCCCTCGTCAGGGGTTCAGCTAGCGTTAGAGCTGGCCTAGCGGGGTTAATCCAGTTTGGACAGGCAACCATGACAGAAAGTGCTGAAAAGAAAAACTCAAGGCACAGGCCAACTCCAGGGCGATCAGGCTTTTTGTTTCAGAGGTCATGTATCTTAGATCCTTTGGTTCTAACCGTTTCTAAACTATTACAAGCCGATGGGGATTATTCTCATTCTTTGCAGCATTCCAAAAAAGAGGGCTGACCTTTTTCTTTCAGTGTCCTTTAGGATGTAGTGCCCTTGCTGTTGGGAAATTATGGTAATGTCAAGGCTTTTTCAAACAATTAGCTATTGAGACATGGTGTTCATCTCAAAGAGAATGACTGGAAAATGTTATGTGAGGCGTTGAATTTATGGATCAGTAAAGAACTACTCCACTGTGGGAGTAGATTTCTGTCATTTTTAAGTCTTGAGAAACTTATGGTCATTGGTTAGATTCAAGCAAGGTTTGGTGCATGCCATTGGCATTGTCCCCTGTACTGGGGAAGTTTGCTGTGAGATTTAAGGGTCAGCCTAATGGCCACATGCACATTCCCACTTGCATTGGGATTTCCCCCTTTCCAATGCCAAAGCATGTTTGAATGCATCCACTTTTTTTTTTTAAATCAATTTTATTGACATGTATTCACATACCATACAGTCATCCAAAGCGTACAATCAATTGTTCACAGGACCATCATATAGTTGTGCATTCATCACCCCAATCTATTTTCTGAACATTTTCCTTGTACCAGAAAAAGTAAAAATAAGAATAAAAAATAAAAGTAAAGAAGAACACCCAAATCATCTCCTTCCCTCCCACCCTATTTTTCATTTTTTTTTTGATCCCTATTTCTCTACTCATCTATCCATACACTAGATAAAGGGAATGTGATCCACAAGGTTTTCATAGCATTTCACAGTCACCCCTTGTAAGCTACATTGTTATACAATTGTCTTCGGGAGTCAAGCCTACTGGGTTGCAGTTTGATAGTTTCAGGTATTTACTTCTAGCTATTCCAATGCATTAAAATCGAAAAAGTTATCTATATTGTGCATAAGAGTGCCCACTAGAGTGACCTCTCGACTCCATTTGGAATCTGTCAGCCACTGAAAGTTTATTTTGTTTCATTTCACATCTGCCTTTTGGTCAAGAAGAATACATCCACTTTCAAGGCCTCATTTAAAAAATGACTCAGTGGGAAAGCTGAGGTAGCTTTAAATTTTGGTACACAAATCATAAACAAAGTTTAGATACAGTGAGGGAAAAAAAAAGCCTGGTTCCAATGCTTTTACACCTACAGTGTGAAAATATAGCTCTCAGTTTTGAGTGTTTTCTTTGTAACATAATTAATGCTAGATATTTAACATAAATAATGAAGGCAAACTGTATGGTGGAGATATGTTGGTCCCTGATGTGGAAATGGTTAATTAGTCCCAGAGTGAGAAGCTGTGTAACTGTGAATTGCTTTAATGAGACCAAGTGGCTATAAATGCTGTACAGGGCAATGAAATTAGAAACACATTTTGGGGTGTGAGAACGTGGTGTGTGCATGGTAGGCAATGATTTGTGGTCATATAAAGGACTGGGCATCTCTTTCTACTATCCTCCAGGTTAGTTAGTCATTTGCCCTGAACCAAGCAAAGAATCAAGCAACTAAAGTGTTCTGATAGTGAGGAGAAAGTATATTCAGAAAAGTTCATCACTTACCTGTTTCCCTGGAAGCAGCCCAGATCCCTGCCCAGGTCAATGCCGGGAAATTGAATTCTCCCTAATTAGCTTGAGACCAGAGTTGTGTGGAATAAATTGGAAGTATATTCACATTTTTTTTAAAGCATATATTTCTGGGCACAGTTTAGGTCATTGTTTTTATAACTTTATTTGACATTTTTATGTCTCAAGAAAAAAAATTTCTTAGGGCCAAAGTTCCAGCTGGTCCTTGAAGATTTCTAACAGTGAACAGTGTGGCTTACCTGGCTTCCTGGGCAAATTTAAGCCAACCCAAGCCATCCTTTGGCCAAGATTGTCTGTATTCTGCTTGTGTACTATGTGGATTGATGATCAGTTGACAGGGGGTTTTCTCTCTCTTTCCTGAGAATACAGACTTGGGACAGGCTAGGGAGAATTTATACTGGGACCATGGATCCACTAATATCTGAGACCATTTTTTCCATCCTCTGTGGGAGATGGAAGCTTAAAATGTGATGATAATAACAATAATGAAAATAGTGAACTTGAGGGAAAAACATTGGATGTTTGAAGGAAAGAGTTAAAAGGGAAAACCCATACTCCGAGAAGTAGTATCTAAATGAATCCCAGATTCTTAGAGTGTGTGGTTTCGGAGGCCTTCATCCCAGGGCAAGCCTCACACTCTTCCGTAGGGTCTCTAAAGGTGCAGGTGGCACAGGGCCCCTGTCCTCAGGAGGCCACCCCTTCCATTGCTGGGAAGCCTCTATGGTTAGCAAGGGCGTCCTTTCCCCCAGGAATGTCCCCTAACTTCCTTCCTCAGGAGCGTCTTCTTCTGAGGGCCTAATTTCATTCTAAAGCCACACAGACTAAATCTCAGTGGAGCAGCATGGATTCAGAGTCAGAAAAGCAGCAGAGTGACCCAGAGTGAGGCTCGCTGTCCTCAACTATAAAACGGGATGGTGTTCCTTGTCAGTTCCCATAGGATGCAGAGTGTTTCAATGGAGACAGTATATGGAAAAGGACTTGGTAAACCATAATGTGTGGCACAGATGGTAATAAATACATGTTTGCATTTATTCAGCATCTTGTGCCAGATGCTGAGGCAAGCACTACACATGCTTCTTCTTATTTGATCCACCCAGGAAGTCAATGCTGGGGAGTTATTTTTATCTCTATCAGATGGGGAAACTGAGGCTAAAGCTAACGTCAGATAACTTGTCCAAGGCCACATGGCCATAGGAAGCCAGTTGAGTCTTTTATTTTCCCCCTGCAGTTCTGAAAAGCAGCTTGGGGTGCCCATGTGTGTTCACCTGTGAGGGCTGAGGAGAAAGAGCCCTTTTATGCCTCAGAGCCCGCTGCTCCTGCTTGGGCTGGCAGGGCCATTCCCAGACCCAGCAGATTCCAGAAAGGAAATGAGTGCCTGGTGTTTCCACTTGGAAAGGCATTTTTTATCCACAGCAAACTCTTTTTAAAGGAGTGGGTTCTCAATCTGGTCGGTCTCAACTGCATTTCTGTTACAAATATTTTTTTAATACCCTGTTTATAATTCTGAAGTGAAATTCCCAGGAAATATAACTCAACTACACCCATAATTTAAGAAAAATGAATATAATGTCATGACTGAAATATATAAAGAGGAATGAAGGCAAAGTAAATTTTAACTACTTCTGGTGCAAGTGCACCCACACTGGAAGACAATGAAGTTGTGAGGTGCAGACACCTGCTCCCAGAAGTGCCGTGTGGGACACCTGCCAACATAGACTGAAACAAGTGAGTGGTATGGGCGACTCAGATGCCATGAGCTGGTGCTGCCCATTGGTGACATGATTTTCCAAAATGGTGAACAACCCTTGGTAAAGTTCTGAACAAAACAG